>NC_058524.1:96049791-97293291 GCF_904849725.1 Hordeum vulgare subsp. vulgare
CCTATCCAAAATAACCTGTGAAGAAGAAGAAAAGCAGAATCGGCATTGAGTAACACAAGAAGAGGAAGTGCCACAATGTCATATGATTCAGACAAGAAGCAGACCACATTGCCTGTCAGTGATGAGCATAAGAAGAAATCTGCAAAACTACTGAAGGGCTTCAGGTGCGAGGAGGTCCATCCTATCAGCTTGATCGAGCAGGTGATCCATGTCATCGGCGTTCATGGGGCTCTGCGGAGACTCGGCCTGCTGCGCGGAGGCGGCCGACAGCGAGTAGGCGAGGCGAAAGCTGACGAGGTTGGGGCTGAGGGCGCCGATCTTGGCCGTGCCCGCGAACGCCGCCGCGGCGTCCAGGCTGCTCTCGAAGACTACCACGACGACGGAGAAGCCCTCGGCCCTGGCCTCCACCACGGGCCCGAACCGGCTGAAGATGTCGACGAGGTCGCTCGCAGGAGGGACGGCGGTCGGGCCGGTGAAGTTGAGCAGCAGACCCGTCAGCCGTGCCTGCTCGTCCTTGTTGTTGAGGCCGACGCTCTGTGGGGGCTTCGCCGGAGGAGCGGCCGTGGTGGCGGCGACGTCGTGCGGCGGCTACGCGGTATGATCGACAGCGGCAGTGGTGACTGCAACGTCGTGCGGTTGCGCGGCATGATCGGCGGCAGCAGCAGCGCTTGAGCCCCTTGTCACGGCACCAGCATTCGCCGGAGGAGTGCCGAGATCGGCTCTGCGGGTCACCGACGATAGCGACATCCGCCGTGCGGCCCTGCGCATGAGCTTCCCCATCTTTGTGGTCGTCTTGTGCGACAGGGGTTGTGGAGCTGGCTCGTAGTTCTCCAGCGAGTGTGAGGCCACCGGGGGTAAGTAAGCAGAGAGGATGGTCTTTAATTAATTCAGGTGCTAATGCAAATGGCCGACAGGTGTTCACTATTAAGTGACAAATGGAAGGGGCACTTTGCAAAACCACCAACACTGCCCCCACTCTGTCCACTTGGCGCGCTGTGATTGGCTGTGGACTAAAACTGCACAAGAGGAGCAAGTTCTAGGATGAAATAGGTGCACTTTGCTAGTTTTAGGATCAAACCATCACATTGTGTGCAAGTTCTAGGATCCCCAATGCTATTACCTCCTTTTTTTACTTTGATTTGTTTAATTTTTATACAGTTGAAAATATGTTTTTAACAGGGTATAGAGTAATCATACATAGACATACGCTCACCTCTAAAAACACACGAGCCCTATAAGAATCCTCAAGGAAATAAATTGACACACCATTCTAAGATCTCCTTTGGTTCGGAGGAATTTCATATCAATCTATAGGATATGATTTTTTTGTTGCTTTAGAGCCATTTAGCTCATAAGAATCAATTCCTATTCCTAAATAGGATTCATTCGTATCTAGGATTCATTCGTATCCTTTACATTTTAAAGGAAAATAAACATTTGTCTATGTTCAATAATTTTTTTGTATGATGTGAATTAAATGGCAACTCTTTTCCTATTTCTATTCATAAAATTTAAGATACACAACATCTCATTTTTTATAATTTTTTATTCATATGATAGTCATATCCTATGACCAAAAAAGGCCCGACATTTACAAAATTATCACACACACTTTCGTTATCGATGGAAACAGATGCTCTCATTAAATACACATCACTAGAAGATTTAAAATAATTTTTAAAAATAATATAGTGCCGAGCCCTTAGGATTCGGGTACCCACGCTCGTCTGCGTGCGGGCCAAGATGCGACACATGCCATGGGCCCAACATGGTCCACCACTGGACTTCACGGGCACGGTCTTCGTGAAAGCCCTCGCCCCCGCGAGGCGCATTTCTCCAAACATCGTGAGGAACCACATGAAGCCCCCTTACGAGGTCGCCTCCCGAGGCTGCCCTCGAGGCCCTCGTGGGGCGAATGAATCAATGGTGGCCCGACGAGGTCGTGCAGTCCTGGATCGTTAGGTGGGTGATGCGCGCTGCGCCGAGCAACGCATGGAGCCGTGCGAGCAAGCACGAATGAGTAGGCTTTCCTCTTTTATGCTATGGAAGCTAGGCCAGCTCGCCGGTTCCCAAAGCAACCTCTAAAGGCTACCTGTTTGTCACACCCTGTTTTTGCTATCACTTATCTGTATTGTGAAATTCTGAGCTTGTTAAAACTTTTTCAAGACTAATGTTGTGAGTGCCATGATTGACATTGTATGCTTGTGTGATTGATCATGTGAGGATAAAACCCTATTTTCATAACATTGATTTCCAAAAAACTTTACTTATTTCTGGTCAAGGTAAAACCCTACCTTGAGTTGCACTACATGCCCTTGGTAGCAAGTAGTGTTTCTACTCAAAGTTGGTGATCTGACTTTAACCTATCTTTATATTTCAAAACCACAAAGATAATTATTTTTGTAATTATTTTCCTAATTAAATAACATGTTCATTTCTGAGGCCAGAATTGGTATTCCTACTGGCAAAAATACTTTTCTGTCTTAGAAAAATCTGATTAAATTTAGAGATGATCAGAAGGACATATATTTTCCATACATAGGATTTTAAACCCTGTTTTATATTATAATTATTGAATAAAACCATGAAAGCTATTTCTATCTGCTTTGACCTTTTGATTGGAAATATTCTCAATAAATTCCTAGAAAATTCGAGTGATATCCCTAAGCCATATTTGGTGTCCACATAAAGATTCACCTTGATCAAAGGTGAATAAGGACCCCAAATAACCCAAAACCCCCTTCTGTCCAAAACCAAGTTAGAGCAACTCTACATAGCAAAGTTTATCCAGTGATGCTAGAACTTTGTTGGAGTGCCTAATACCTCAAATGAGGGTTCCACACAAAAAATGGAATTTGTGGGACTTAGTTTGCCCACACTCCCTTTGGAAGGGACATATCTGGTCATATTGGAGTGTTTTCAAGTTTGCAAAGCTAAACTTGTCCAATGGAGCTCAAACTTGGTGAAACCCCATGATTTACCACCAAACCCAAACCTGTTAAGTTACAACACCAGTGGTGGGGTACAACCCCCTTAAAACACTCTCGAAGGCCTTCTGACAAATAGGAAAAAGCCACCTTAGCCACAGCTAAACCAAACCCCTTTGCTCCAAACTCATAGATTAGGTGGCCAGTATCTGAGTCTAACCCCAGTCAACTGGCCCCTCACTGGTTCTAAGTGGAAAGGCCAAAAACCCCAATTTAGATTTCAGTTCAAGGCTGACAGCACCAGTATTTCTTGTCTCCCTTGACCAGCCGAACCTCCCACAAGACCCAAATGGCTAGCCACACTCCCAACCAGTGCCAGAACACGCTAGACACGTCCAAAGTGCCTCAGAGCGCACCAGCATGCTGTGGCATGCCAAAACTTCGCTCTGGGCGCGCTACAGGAAGCCACCGAGGTGGGGGCGACATTTTCGGCCAGTTCCAGCCTCCCCCGAGGTGTCCAATCTCTTCCCCTACAACCCCTCTGCGTCGAGAAAGCCTTAGGGCTCCTCCTCTCCCGTGCTAGAGCTCATGTGACGCGTGCCCGCGCGCATCAGAACCGGCCAAAGTTGCATGGCCACGGATGCGCGACTCCCCCCTCTTTCCCTCTGTAGCAGATGGTTCTAGTAGTCCAAAACCATGTCCTGAGACCGTGGTTTCGGCCCCAACATCTCTCTGCACCCCCATGCGCGCCACGGTGAGTCACCGGCGCTCCCGAATCGGCTCACCGTCGCGGGCCTATAAATAGCCCTCCCCCTTGCTCCAACACCCCTTAGATAGCTTCACCACGATCACTAGTACCTCCCTAGCCACCCCACCAACCGAGCAGAGCCCCGGTGCTCGAGATCGACCGAGGCCCCTCCGCCTTGGAGCTCTGTTCGATCTCCGGCTACACGACGGCTCCCGCGCCCCTCGACCCACCAAACTAACCCTCTCAACCCCAGGAAGCTTTCCTCCAACTTGCCCGAGCATTTTCGTGTCTCTAGCCACCTCCTCGACCACCTCCCGAAACTCCTCCGCCACGGCCTCCTCGTCGCCGGCGAACCCCTGTCTCCCCGTCATTGTTCCAACCACCAGCAGGTAGGCGACAGCAAGGCAAACCCATTCCTATCCTTGTTGGGGCTTGAGAGCGTCGGCAACCTCGCCGGCGTCCTCCTCCTCCTCTCTGGCCAGAGGTAGGAGACGACCCCGACAGGTATGCCCCACCTGTCGGTGGCCCAGCCTCCTCCCCCGCGTTGTCCTCAGCCACTGACCGCAGGGCCCCGCATGTCAGGTTCAAACCTGACGGCGCACGCGGTTGGGAAGGCTGTCAGCTGGCCATGGGCCAGCCCAGCTCCGGGCCGAGCCAGGCCATGAGTTAGCCGATTTTATTTTTATTTTAAAACCCCGTTTCTAAGATTTTTATAAAAACATTTAACCAGTGTAAAAATATAATTATTCCACTGTTATTCTTTCTAAAATATATAGTATTAAATAATATGTTTGGATGAATTTTTCTACAACTATTCTGTTTTACAATAAAAAAACTAAATTGAAATAGTTTTGCTTCTCTTTGGTTATTTTCAAAAATGTTCCTTCAAGGGAAATTAAGGCAAATATTTTTCAAAATGATACCTTAGATTTATCGGTAATAAAGAACATTTTAAAAATGACTTTGTGACCTGTTTCTGTGTGAGCTATTTCTTATTTATTGTTTTATCGACGATACAAAATCCATGTGACGAGGGAATCAGAGCGGAAGACCTCGAAGACCCCGGATACTTAGCTGACCAAGGCAAGCAGTCCTTCGACCATGATTGAGCATATTTTACTTTGCATGTTTAAATAGCAAGTAATTCCGTTGCATATGATCATAAGTGTCGGCAATCATTTGATATGATTTTACCGAAGGCTCCCCCGGAGCACATGCATTGAGCTTGACCCTACCCTTTGAGGGTCACGCTAATACCATGTTGAGAAGTAATGATGGAAGTAGTATTATCATGAGCATGTTGATGACATAAAGCAAGAGTTTAATAAAAACCCCGTCGGGTGCCACTAATGCCCGAGGGTGATGATAAATTAGGTGATCACTTTTGGTGAAGTGATGCACCCAGTATTTGTGTGAGTATGGTTTCGGAAATGGGATTAGATTTATGATGTGTCGACCGTCCCAAACTTACCAGTACGACCACGACCCCTTATGGGACGGGGCTATGTTAATTACTCTGGTCGGTGCTAGCAAAGAGCCACATTACTAGTGGCGGGAGTGATGTGTGGTCACTCTCGTGATGGGGTCGTGCCAGGTAGGACAACTATGCCATTTTTATGAGTTCCAGTCACACCGTTGGTCCCCGCATGGTTGGTATTGTCCAGAGTTGGTGCTCGTAAGACATACAACATGTGGGCTGGGTACCAATCGAGTGGACCTCTTTGTCTAGTATCGTCAGGGGAAAGGCATTGATCGGGTACTTACCTCGGGTATGTTATATACCGTGAGTCGTGGATGACACGGAAGTTTCCAGGATCTCTTGGGTCCAGCGTACTACCTCTGCAGAGTGTAAACTATTCGAATAGCCGTGTCCACGGTCAAGGACAGTTGGGTAATCCTGCTTAAATTACGTCCAGTTATTTCTGCATAAACCAAGTGTGAGTGTGTGTGGTGTTGAAAAAGGTATTGTTATGACAGTAATGGTATGACCAAGTTCGGTGACTTGGCATATCGGGTGAGCCCGAATGGCTCAACCCTTGACAGATATATTGATATCTGTAACCTGTTCTTCAAAAGGAATTCTTTAACATTGATGCATAATCATGATCATTCCACCAAGATGACTTACACCAAAGATGCATGATATTGTTATCCTTCACTTTCATTGCTCATATCATGGGCTGTTTGGGAATACATTCAATGTACTCATTGGCTTGCCACTGGTTATGTTATTGACCAGACGTGGAAGGACCGAAATTTGGAGATGAGCACGTCTTCGGAGACGCCCCTGCGAACTAGGACGCTTCCGAGTTGAATGCCTGTCGGTGTAGGCTTGATGGCATGGGCACCCGCTTAGCCCCTATGATTTCCTCTACTAGTGTATCAGAGTGATTTGGCCTTAGGCCCTGCCTTGTGAACTTGACCATTCGATCATGTGTTGTAATAATCGGTACTTGGATGTAAGACTCTTTTATTCGGCATCTGTGTTCGGTGAGCATTGATCTCTCGGATCACTGAGCACGGCTATCTCGACTCATAAGTCGGGTCCCCACAGAGCTGGTATCAGAGCCATCCTGACTATAGGAAGCCTTAGGTAGCATGGACGATAGCCGAAACGATTAGTGCACATAAGAATTAACCCAAGAACGTGCACCCACTAAAAATTTCTAACCCTCTCCTCTACACCTTGTAGATGGCCGCCATACCTGAGATGCTTCTGGAGACGGGCTTCCCTCTGCTTTTGAGTGATAGCTTCGAGAAGTGTCAAGTACGTCGCACCCCCATCTTACTCTACCACGAGCACTGGGTCAACGCCGACACCAAGGAATATCACGTGGACGTGATAGTGAAGTCTAACTACTCCCCGACTAGCTGGTTCTTTGAAGGACCATAGATGGAGGATCTGATGTTGGCCGTGGAGACTACTGCACGAGATGCACTCGTGCGACTCCGCGACATCCTTCCCAAGATGGCTGACGAGCCAGCTACTCGTCACCTAACTTTTGTTAAAGATAAGGTAGACGGGAGTTGGACACTCAACCCCTCTTCCGAGAACGGGACGCCAATAAGGTTTCAGACCTACTTCAGTCTCTCCTCAGACACCTTGACGCATCTTTTGATCAAGGAGTCGACTAGGATCCGCCAAGAGCAGCATCAAGTCAAGGACCTACTTCGCACGGCGAATATGAAGAACCGCAAGGTGAAGAAAGAAGGAGCACCCGTAGGACCACCTGGTTCTGCATTCCGAGGAGGAGTACCACCGCTTCAGGCTGATACGTCTCCAACGTATCTATAATTTTTGATGGTTTCATGCTATTATCTTGTCAAACTTTGGATGTTTTGCATGACTTTTATATATTATTTGGGACTAACTTATTAACTCAGTGCCAAGTGCCAGTTCCTGTTTTTTCCATGTTTTTGACCCCTTTCAGAGGAGAATTTGAAACGGAGTCCAAACGGAATAAAATCCCCGAAAAGATTTTTTCCATAACAGAAGAAGATCGGGAGACTTGAGAGCCAAGGCACGGGCCCACATGGGCCCCACAAGCCCCCTCACCGCGACCAGGGGGGGAGGCCGCGAGCACCAGGCTTGTGCCCCTGGACCTCCTTTGTCCTAGGTTTTGCTCCTATATATCCCCAAAAATTCCACAAAAAATCGAGAGATCATCGAGAGTACTTTTCCGCTGCCACAATCTTCTGTCTCCGCAAGATCCCATCTCGGGCATGTTCTGGTGCCCTGCCGGAGGGGGGATTCGGATACGGAGGGCTTCTTCATCAACACCATTACCTCTCCGATGATGCGTGAGTAGTTCACCATAGACCTATGGGTCCATAGCTAGTAACTAGATGGCTTCTTCTCTCTCTTGGATCTTCAATACAAAGTTCTCCATGATCTTCATGGAGATCTATCCGATGTAATCTTCTTTTGCGGTGTGTTTGTCGAAATCCGATGAATTGTGGATTTATGATCAGATTATCTATGAATCTTATTTGAGTTTCTTCTGATCTCTCTTATGCATGATTTCATATCCTTGTAATTCTCTTCGAGTTGTGGGTTTTGTTTGGCCAACTAGATCTATGATTCTTGCAATGGGAGAAGTGCTTGGTTTTGGGTTCATACCGTGCGGTGACCTCACCCAGTGACAGAAGGGGTAGCGAGGCACGCATCATGTTTTTGCCATCAAGGGTAAAAATATGGGGTTTTCATCATTGGTTTGAGATTATCCCCCTACATCATGTCATCTTTCTTAAGGCGTTACTCTGTTCATCATGAACTCAATACACTAGATGCACGCTGGATAGCGGTCGATGTGTGGAGTAATAGTAGTAGATGCAGAAAGTATCGGTCTACTTGTCTCGGACGTGATGCCTATATGTATGATCATTGCCTTAGATATCGTCATGACTTTGCGCGGTTCTATCAATTGCTCGACAGTAATTTGTTCACCCACCGTGATATTTGCTATTTTGAGAGAAGCCTCTAGTGAAAACTATGCCCCCCAGGGTCTACTCCACACCATATTTTCAGCCTTACACTTTTTACTTCGTTGCACTTTCCGCCTTCAGATCTCACTTTGCAAACAATCTTGAAGGGATTGACAACCCCTTTATAGAGTTGGGTGCAAGCTCGTTTGTGTTTGCGCAGGTACTCTGGACTTGATGAAACCCTCCTACTGGATCGATACCTTGGTTCTCAAACTGAGGGAAATACTTACTGCTCCTTTGCTGCATCACCCTTTCCTCTTCAAGGGAAAAACCAACGCAAGCAAGTCTCCATCAACGTGTCAATTTCTGGTGCTGTTGTTTGAGAATTAGCAAGAATAATTTCTGGCGCCGTTGCCGGGGAAGGACTTTTGTTGCCGTAGCAGAAGAATTTCTGGCGCCATTGCTGGGTAGGATCAAGTCAAGAACTCATCCAAGTAAGTGTCGCAAACTCATCTCTTGCATTTACTTTGTTTGCCAGTTGCCTCTCGTTTTCCTCTCCCCCACTTCACAATTTGCCTTTTTCGTTTGCCTTTTTCGTTCGCCCTTTTCTCTCGCTTTCCTTTCCTTTGCTTGAGTGCTATGTGCCTTCAATATGCTTGCATCTTCCCTTGTTGAAAATCTATTGATATGGATCCTCACCCACTTGCTAATCTCTTTAAGAGATCCACTTATGTGGAACCAATTGCTAGTGAGTTGAGTGCACTTGACTTCCTCTATGGAGTTTTTCTTGAGATGCGTGAATCTGAAAATTGTGAGGAAGAAATTTATGAAGTGATTCACGAGGGCTCCTTGGATGAAAAGCATGATTGCAATGGTTTCACTATAAATTCTATTAGTGACAATCATGCTAAAAATATGCAAAACCCTAAGCTTGGGGATGCTAGTTTTGCTATGTACACTACTTGTTGCAATGATCATGAGTGGGGCGATGATTTTTCTTATGATCTTGAAAATTTGTTTAAGGCTCATGATGAATATGATATTTGCAATATTATTGAAAGTGAGTTTGGAGAAGTCATGACTTTAGTTGATGATAATCCCACTATTTTTGAAGAGCGTCAACTTTGCATGCATGTGGATCATGAAAAGAATATCCTATGTGATAGTTACATTGTTGAATTTGAATATGATCCCACATGTAGTTATTATGAGAGAGGAAAATATGGTGGTAGAAACTTTCATATCACTAAATCACCTCTCGTTATGTTGAGATTGCTATTTTCTCTTTCTTCTTCCTTGCATATGGTAACTATTGGTTGTCTTGACAATCTGTTTTCCTATAAAATGCCTATGCATAGGAAGTATGTTAGACTTATATGTGATTTTCACATGCTTTATGATCCTCTCGTTGTGCTTCAATTCTTGTCTTTTGTGTGAGCATCATTGAATTATCAATGCCTAGCTAAGGGCGTTAAACAATAGTGCTTGTTGGGAGGCAACCCAATGGATTTATATTTTTTATTTCTCTTTTGTTGCATCCACACCATCATAATTCTGTTGCGATTGTGTTTTTTGTGTTTCCTTTTGTGTTTGAGCCAAGCAAAACCTTTATGACTAGTCTTGGTAATGGTTGTTTGATCCTGCTGGAAAAAGACAGAAACTTTTCGCTCACGAGATGATTTTTAATTTTTATTCAGAAAAGGATTTTGAGTTGATTCTTTTTGATGCTGGTTGATATGCCTTTTTCCTAGACAGTCGTAATTTTTCAGAATATTTGAGGTAACAAAAGTATACGAAGTATACATATTGCTACAGACTGGTCTGTTTTTGACAGATTCTGTTTTTGTTGAGTTGGTTGCTTGTTTTGATGAAACTATGGTTAGTATCGGGGGGGGGGGTACTAGCCTTGGAAAAGTGAGAATACAGTAGCCCAACACCAATATAGATAGAATTCAAGTTTGCTACAGTACCAAAATAGGTGGTAGTTTGTTTTCTTGTGCTAATGTTATCCCGAGTTTGTGTTTAAGTTTTGTGTTGTGAAGTTTTCAAGTTTTGGGTGATATTCTCATGGACAAAGAGATAAGGAGTGGAAAGAGCTCAAGCTTGGGGATGCCCAAGGCATCCCAAGCCAAATTCAAGGACACCAAAAAGCCTAAGCTTGGGGATGCCCCGGGAAGGCATCCCCTCTTTCGTCTTCAATCCATCGGTAACATTACTTGGAGCTATATTTTTATTCACCACATGATATGTGTTTTGCTTGGAGTGTATTGTATCATAGGAGTCTTTTCTTTTTGTTGCGTCACAATCATCCTTGCTGCACACCTTTAGAGAGAGACATGCACTCATCGTGGTTTTGCTAGAATGCTCATCGTGCTTCACTTATATCTTTTGAGCTAGATAATTTTGCTCTATGTGCTTCACTTATATCTTTTAGAGAACGGCGGTGCGTGACTTGGTAGTTGGCTTATGCTATGAAAGTAGTCCCAAAGGTTATAGGTACTCAAAGAGGATACAAAAACCTCCATCTTCATGTGCATTGAGTAGAAAGAGAAGTCTTGATTCATCTCAATTAGTTTTGAGACGTGGATTTGGTAATATTAAGAGCTATGCTAGTAGGGTGTTGTGAATCTAGAAATACTTGTGTTGAAGTTAGTGATTCCCGTAGTATGCACGTATGGTGAACCGCTATGTTAGGAAGTCGGAGCATAATTGATCTATTGATTGTCATCCTTTGTGTTGAGGTCGGGATCGCGCGATGGTTAACGCCTACCAACCCTTCCCCTAGGAGTATGCGTTTATTACTTTGTTTCAATTACTAATAAGAACTTTCGCAACAAGTATGTGAGTTCTTCATGACTAATGTGAGTCCATGCTATAGATGCACTTTCACCTTTCACCTTTGCTAGCCTCTCTAGTGCCGCGCAACTTTCGCCGGTGCACAAACCCACCATATACCTTCCTCAAAACAGCCACCATACCTACCTACTATGGCATTCTCATAGCCATTCTGAGATATATTGCCATGCAACTCCCACCGTTCCATCTCATGACTTGTGCCATCACTCTCATATTGCCATTGCATGATCGTAATATAGCTAGCGAGATGTTTCAATGTCATACGCCAAGCTAGATCGTTGCACATCCCGGTACACCGCCGGAGGCATTTTATATAGAGTCATCATCGTTCTAAGCTTTGAGATGTGAGTAAATAAAAGTGTGATGATCATCATTATTAGAGCATTGTCCCATGTGAGGAAAAAAAATAGAGGCCAAAGAGCCCACACAAAAAAGAAAAAAAAGAAAAAAAAAGAGGCATAAGAGTCCAAATAAAAAAATAAAAAAAGGGAAAGAGAGAAGGGACAATGCTACTATCTTTTCCACACTTGTGCTTCATAATAGCACCATGTTCTTCATGATTGAGAGCTTATTGCTTTGTCACTACCATATGCTAGTGGGAATCTTCATTATATAACTTGGCTTGTATATTCCAATGATGGGCTTCCTCAAAATTTCCCTAGGTCTTCGTGAGCAAGCAAGTTGGATGCACACCCACTAGTTCTCCTTTTGAGCTGTCACATACTTATAGCTCTAGTGCATCTTTTGTATGGAAATCCCTACTCATTCACATTGATATCTATCAATGGGCATCTCCATAGCCCTTTGATACGCCGAGTCAATGTGACCATCTCCTCCTTTTTGTCTCACAACCACCACCACACTCTATTCCACCTATAGTGCTATATCCATGGCTCACGCTCATGTATTGCGTGATAGTTATAAAAAGTTTGAGAAAGTAAGAGTGCGAAAACAATTACTTGGCCAATACCGGGGTTGTGCATGATTTACATTAGTTGTGTGAGGATGATGGAGCATAGCCAGACTATATGATTTTGTAGGGATAACTTTCCTTGGCCTTGTTATTTTGAAAGTTCATGATTATTTTGCTAGTTTGCTTGAAGTATTATTGTTTTCATGTAAACAACAAACTATTGTTTTGGATCTTACAGATCTGAACATTCCTGTCACGTGAAAGAAGTTGCAAAGGACAACTATTCTAGGTAGCATTCCACATCAAAAATTCATTCTTTATCACTTCCCTACTCAAGGACGAGTAGGAGTTAAGCTTGGGGATGCTTGATACGTCTCCAACGTATCTACAATTTTTGATGGTTTCATGCTATTATCTTGTCAAACTTTGGATGTTTTGCATGCCTTTTATATATTTTTTGGGACTAACTTATTAAATCAGTGCCAAGTGCCAGTTCCTGTTTTTTTCCATGTTTTTGACCCCTTTCAGAGGAGAATTTGAAACGGAGTTCAAACGGAATAAAATCCCCGAAAAGATTTTTTCCGTAAGAGAAGAAGATTGGGAGACTTGAGAGCCAAGGTAGGGGGCCCCCAAGGGCCCCACCGCGGCCACGGGGAGGCCGCGGCCACCAGGCCTGTGACCCTCCTGACCTCCTTTGCCCTAGGTTTTGCGCCTATATATCCCCAAAAATTCCACAAAAAATTTAGAGATCATCGGAAGTACTTTTCCGCCGCCGCAAGCTTCTGTCTCCGCAAGATCCTATCTGGGGCACGTTCTGGTGTCCTGCCGGAGGGGGATTCGGATACGGAGGGCTTCTTCATCAACACCATGACCTCTCCGATGATGCGTGAGTAGTTCACCATAGACCTACGGGTCCATAGCTAGTAACTAGATGGCTTTTTCTCTCTCTTGGATCTTCAATACAAAGTTCTCCATGATCTTCATGGAGATCTATCCGATGTAATCTTATTTTGCGGTGTGTTTGTCGAGATCCGATGAATTGTGGATTTATGATCAGATTATCTATGAATCTTATTTGAGTTTCTTCTGATCTCTCTTATGCATGATTTCATATCCTTGTAATTCTCTTCGAGTTGTGGGTTTTGTTTGGCCAACTAGAGCTATGATTCTTGCAATGGGAGAAGTGCTTGGTTTTGGGTTCATACCGTGCGGTGACCTCACCCAGTGATAGAAGGGGCAGAGAGACACGCATCATGTTGTTGCCATCAAGGGTAAAAAGATGGGGTTTTTATCATTGGTTTGAGATTATCCCTCTACATCTTGTCATCTTGCTTAAGGCATTACTCTGTTCGTCATGAACTCAATACACTAGATGCATGCTGGATAGCGGTCGATGTGTGGAGTAATAGTAGTAGATGCATAAAGTATCGGTCTACTTGTCTCGGACGTGATGCCTATATGTATGATCATTGCCTTAGATATCGTCATGACTTTGCGCGGTTCTATCAATTGCTCGACAGTAATTTGTTCACCCACCGTGATATTTGCTATTTTGAGAGAAGCCTCTAGTGAGCACTATGGCCCCCAGGTCTACTCCACACCATATTTTTAGCCTTACACTTTTTACTTCGTTGCACTTTCCGTCTTCATATCTCACTTTGCAAACAATCTTGAAGGGTTTGACAACCCCTTTATAGTGTTGGGTGCAAGCTCGTTTGTGTTTGCGCAGGTACTCTGGACTTGACGAGACTCTCCTATTGGATCGATACCTTGGTTCTCAAACTTAGGGAAATACTTACTGCTCCTTTGCTGCATCACCCTTTCCTCTTCAAGGGAAAAACCAATGCAAGCATGTATCCATCAACGTGTCAATTTCTGGCGCTGTTGTTTGAGAAGTAGCAAGAAGAATTTCTCGCGCCGTTCCCGGGGAAGGACTTTTGTTGCCGTAGCACAGGCCACTCCTCTTCAGAGTCGTCGCTTGACCGTGGAAGAGTACACTGAACTCTTCGCTACCTCGCCAACCAAGAGACGTCGTGATGGTCCGCTTCTTTCCCCTACTCCTTCAAAGAAGGGAAGCTCTAATGAAGATGAAGGTGGAGATGAAGACGAAGACGAAGATCCCATAGAACCGGCTTATGAGACCGCGCAGTCGGTCGCTTAGCAACGTAGGCAACTAGGATGTACCCGAGCGTAGGAGTTCTTGTATCAGGTTGTATGACCCCGGATGTTGTGTAAGCCTGTTGGATGCAAGTCACATTCTGCCTTAGGTAGCTTGTGAGCGACTACATCGCTTGTTTTCGAGTTTAATGCAGTAGTTCTTTTCAAAACCATTGGCTTAAAAATCTTTCACACTAGCACGACGCAAAACCCCCTCTTTACTAGAACACCATCCCTTATGATTTCAGCCAGTTTGGCAAATTGACCTGTCTACTCCCCTGACAGGATGGTGAATGCAACTCGCAACAGCACCTTCGGCAACCCGGCTCTGCCTCTTCAAGACAGTAGCAGGGAACCGGAGGGGAAGCTCAAGCTGGAGATCACCACGAGCAGCAAGACGATGTTCCACCGCCACCGCCTCCTCCTGAAAGCTTGACCATGGCGTAGTTCCTTTAAGCTCTTCGAGAGGAGCGTCAAGCCAACAATGTCGCTATCCAGCAGCTGGCTCAAACCTTGGTGAACCACCCACCGCAGAACAGGAATGGCAACGGTCGCTCAACTCTCTCTGAGTTTATGTGAACTACGCCACCCATATTCACGAAGACGACTGAACCATTATATGCCGATGACTGGATCCGTACTATCGAAGACCTCCTCGCGCTGGTCAAGTGCACTGATGACCATGAGAAAGTCCTCTATGCATCTCACTGCCTCGGAGGCACCGCCAGAGCTTGGTGGGATGGATTTCAGATCATGCGAGCAGGGCAAGTCATCACTTGGGCTGTGTTTAAGGATAGATTCCGCGCTGCTCACATTCCTCCTCGAATGATGACCATTAAGAAGCGAGAATTCCGAGCCTTAAGGCAAGGCAGTGGATCTGTCAAGGAGCATTTGCGGAAGTTCAACCTCCTATCAAGGTACGTGCCTGAAGAAGTCAGCACTGAGGCTACCAAAGTGGAGCGCTTTATGGAAGGACTGCAGTAGTCACTGCAGTATCAGCTGGTTGTTTGTGAATGCCGGACCTTCAGCGACCTGGTTAATAAGGCCCTTATGTTGGAAGACAAGTGTCGTGCCATGGACGACACCCGTAAGCGCAAGCTAATGGGTAGTGGAGGACCGAGTAGGTCAAAGCCACGACCATGGCAGTCAGCTCCAGCAAGATCCAACTATTAGCAGCAACAATACAAGCATCCAACATTGTGCCAGAATTACCAGCCTCAGCAGCAAGTCAACACCAAGCCAACAAGCAATTCGCCAAACAACGGTGGGGTCAAGACCAATCTTCCAACGCAAGTTACCTGCTTCGGATGTGGACAAACAGGGCACTATTCCAGGCAGTGCCCCAACAAGAAACCTGATGCTCCGCGCCCCAATGCGCCAAATCCAGGCCAAGGAGCACCATGCAGGAATTAGGCTCCCCGCAATCAGCAGTATCACAGCAAGTGGCGGATTAATCATATTTCCGCAGAAGAGGCACAGGAAGACCCGAACTGCATTCTGGGTACGTTCCTCATCAACTCTACCCCAACAACAATATTGTTTGATTGTGGTGCTTCACATTCTTTTGTTACGCAAAAGTTTGCGGAAAAGTGTGGTTTAGAACCTACCTTGCTTCATGGGCATATGCCAGTTCAAACCCCGGGAGCAGTTTTGAGGACCAACCTAGGATGTACGAAGGTCGGGATAGTTATCAATGGGACGAGCTTCTCAGCGGATCTTATTGTGCTTAAGTCACAAGGCCTAGAAGTAATTCTCGGCATGGACTGGTTGGCCAAGCATCAAAGCATCTTGGACTGTGCCAACAGGGCCATTACCATGAAAAGTGACCAAGGGGTCAAAGTCAAGTATGTCTCTGAGCAAGTACCCGCTCGAGTACCATGGGTTAACAGCCTGTCAGAGGAAGGACTCGATCAAGTACCAATAGTCTGTGAATACCCGGACGTCTTTCCTGATGAGCTACCAGGGATGCCTCCTGACCGAGACATCGAGTTCATCATTGAACTCATGCCCAGATCAAGGCCTATCTATAAGAAGCCTTACAGGATGGGATTCGAAGAGCTAGCAGAGTTGAAGAAGCAACTGGATGAGCAACTCAGGAAAGGGTTTATTCGTTTGAGTGCGTCACCTTGGGGATCACCTGTTCTCTTCGTGTCCAAGAAGGATGGGACAATCAGACTTTGCATCGATTACCGTTCTCTCAATGAGGTCACGATCAAGAACAAGTACCCACTCCCCAAGATTGAATATTTGTTCGATCAGCTAAATGGATCTAAGGTATTCTCCAATATCGACCTCCGATCTGGATATTACCAACTAAAGATCCGACCCGAGGACATACCGAAGACTGCATTTGTGACCCGGTACGGTCTGTATGAATGCACTGTCATGTCTATTGGGTTGACTAATTCCCCAGCTTACTTCATGTACCTCATGAATAAGGTCTTCATGGAATACCTGGACAAGTTTGTCGTCGTGTTCATTGATGACATATTAATCTTTTCCAAGTCTGAAGAAGAGCATGAGCAACACTTGAGGTTAGTATTGGAGAAGCTTCGAGAGCACCAACTGTATGCCAAGTTCAGCAAATGCCAGTTTTGGCTGAACAAAGTTGGATTCTTGGGTCATACCATGACAGCAAGTGGATTGGCAGTTGATCCCTCTAAGATTACCACGGTAACCAACTGGGAATCGCCAATTGACGTGAAGGAAGTCAGGAGCTTCCTCGGACTCGCGGGATATTACCGCAAGTTCGTAGAAGGATTCTCTCGCATCGCGCGACCTATGACTCAGCTCTTGAAGAAAGACAAGAAGTTCGAATGGACGCCGGAATGTGAAGCAAGCTTCCAAGAGTTGAAGAAGAGACTAACCACCGCCCCAGTATTGGCCACTCCAGATATCAGCAAGGAGTTTGTGATATATTGTGATGCCTCAAGGACCGGACTCGTTGGGGTTCTAATGCAGGATGGCAGAGTCGTGGCATACTTGTCATGGCAACTCGCCCGCATGAGGAGAACTATGCCACCCATGATCTCGAATTGGCAGCCGTAGTGCATGCTCTGAAGACATGGCGACATTACCTTCTGGGGAAGCGATGTGAAATATACACTGACCACAAGAGTCTAAAGTATATCTTCACCCAAAGGGAATAAACATGAGGCAACGAAGATGGTTAGAGTTAATCAAAGACTACAACCTCAGCATTCAATATCACCCCGGTAAGGCTAATGTAGTGGCTGATGCCTTAAGCCGGAAGACCAACACCTTGAACGTCATGCTTAAGAAAAGGCAGCCCGCCTTATATGAAGAATTGGAGAACTTCGGGTTGGAACTAGTGGAATCAGGATTCCTAGATAACCTCGAAGTCAAACCAACGCTGGTAGACGCCATCAAGGAGGCCTAGAAGGGTCATAAGTGCATTGAAGGCATCAAGAAGAAGATTCAAGAAGGCAAGGCCCCAAGATTCTTGGTGGATGAACAAGGAGTGGTGTGGTTTGGGAAACGTTTATGCGTACCCAACAAGGCTGAACTCAAGGACTTAATCCTACGGGAAGCACATGATACACCCTACTCCATTCACCCCGGTGGTACCAAGATGTATCAGGACCTCCGAGAAAGATTCTGGTGGCATGGCATGAAGAGGGAAATAGCGTCTTATGTTTCCAAGTGCGACGTATGCCAACAAGTCAAGGCTGAGTATCAGCGACCCGCAGGACTGCTACAACCTCTCAAGGTGCCAGAATGGAAGTGGGACAAGGTAAGCATGGACTTTGTTACCGGCTTACCAAGGTCTAGCGGGGGCCATGACTCGATATGGGTTATTGTCGACCATCTGACCAAAGTGGCCCATTTCATCCCTGTCAACACCACTTATGATGGGAACAAGTTGGCTTGTCTCTATATTGAGCGTATAGTAAGCCTTCATGGAGTTCCCAAGGAGATTGTATCTGACCGAGGCACGTAGTTCACCTCAATGTTTTGGAGAAACTTCCAAGAGGCCCTCGGAACCAAGCTCTCTTTCAGCACCGCTTTCCACCTGCAAACGGGCGGACAAACGGAAAGAGTGAATCAGATACTTGAAGATATGCTCCACGCATGCGTCTTGGCGCACGGAGCCAAATGGGAAGACTGTCTGCCGTTCACTGAGTTTTTATACAACAACAGCTACCAGTCCAGTTTCCAGATGGCCCCGTTCGAAGTATTGTACGGACGAAAGTGTCGCACCCCGCTCAACTAGTCTGAAACCGGTGATGGGCTGATTTTCGGCCCGGAAGTCTTGCACAAGGCAGAAGAGAAGGTGCAACTGGTCCGAGAAAATTTGAAGGCAGCCAAGTCACGACAGAAGAGTTATGAGGATTCTCGCCGCAGGGATGTGGAGTTCATTCCCGGAGACCTGGTGTACCTCTGCGTCACACCTCTCAAGGGAACCAAGCGTTTCCACGTTAAAGGGAAACTCGCTCCAAGGTTCGTTGGACCATTTAAGAGCACGACAAGGCGTGGAGAAGTTGCTTATCAGTTGGAGCTACCTCCAGAACTTTTGGGTGTGCACAACGTCTTCCACGTTTCACAACTTCGGAAGTGTCTTCAAGCGCCAAGTCGTCCCGATCTTTACAAGGACATTGACCACCAGGCCATTGACCTTCAACCTGATCTCACCTACCGCGAGAGGCCGATCCGCATTCTGGATGAAGCAGAGCGTTGCACCAGAAGCCGCACCATCAAGTATTTCAAGGTTCAATGGAGCAACCACACCGAAGCCGAAGCTACATGGGAGCGTGAAGACTATCTTCGATCTGAGTTTCCAAACCTTTTTAGCACCTAGCTTAGGAATCTCGGGGATGAGATTCTTGTAAGGGCGATAGGTCTGTCACACCCTGTTTTTGCTATCACTTATCTCTATTGTGAAATTCTGAGCTTGTTAAAACTTTTTGAAGACTAATGTTGTGAGTACCATGATTGACATTGTATGCTTTTGTGATTGATCATGTGAGGATAAAACCCTATTTTCATAACATTGATTTCCAAAAAACTTTACTTATTTCTCGTCAAGGTAAAACCCTACCTTGAGTTGCACTACATGCCCTTGGTAGAAAGCAGTGCTTCTACTCAAAGTTGGTGATCTGACTTTAACCTAACTTTATATTTCAAAACCACAAAGATAATTATTTTTGTAATTATTTTCCTAATTAAATAACATGTCCATTTTTGAGGCCAGAATTGGTATTCCTACTGGCAAAAATACTTTTCTGTCTTAGAAAAATCTGATTAAATTTATAGATGATCAGAAGGACATATATTTTCCATACATAGGATTTTAAACCCTATTTTACATTATCATTTTTGAATAAAACCATGAAAGCTATTTCTGTCTGTTTTGACCTTTTGAAATATTTCCAAAGAAAATATTCTTAATAAATTCCTACAATATTCCAGTGATATCCCTAAGCCATATTTGGTGTCCACATAAAGATTCACCTTGATCAAAGGTGAATAAGGACCCCAAATAACCCAAAACCCCCTTCTGTCCAGAACCAAGTTAGAGCAACTCTACATAGCAAAGTTTATCGAATGATGATGGAACTTTGCAGGAGTGCCTAATACCTCAAATGAGGGTTCCACACCAAAAATGGGATTTGTGGGACTGAGTTTGCCCACACTCCCTTTGGAAGGAACAAATCTGGTCATATTGGAGTGTTTTCAAGTTTACAAAGCTAAACTTGTCCAATGGAGCTCAAACTTGGTGAAACCCCAAGATTTACCACCAAACCCAAACCTGTTAAGTTGCAACACCAGTGGTGGGGTACAACCCCCTTAAACCACTGTCGAACACCTTCTGACAAATAGGAAAAAGCCACCTTAGCCACAGCTAAACCAAACCCCTATGCTCCAAACTCATAGATTAGGTGGCCAGTATCTGAGTCTAACCCCAGTCAACTGGCCCCTTACTGGTTCTAAGTGGAAAGGCCAAAAACCCCAATTTAGATTTCAGTTCAAGGCTGACAACACCAGTTTTTCTTGTCTCCCTTGACCAACCGAAGCTCCCACAAGACCCAAACGGCTAGCCACACTCCCAGCCAGTGCCAGGACATGCTAGACACGTCCAAAGTGCCTTAGAGCGCACCAGCATGCCGTGGCATGCCAAAACTGCGCTCTGGGCGCGCTACAGTAAGCCACCGAGGTGGGGGCGACGTTCTCGACCAGTTCCAGCCTCCCCCGAGGTGTCCAACCTCTTCTCCGAAAACCCCTCTGCGTCTAGCAAGCCTCAGGGCCCCTCCTCTCCCGCGCTAGAGCTCATGCGACGCGTGCCCGCGCGCACCAGAACCGACCAAAGTTGCGTGGCCACGGATGCGCGACTTCCCCCTCTCTCCCTCTGCAGCAGATGGTTCTGGTAGTCCAAAACCATGTCCTGAGACCGTGATTTCGGCCCCAACATCTCTCTGCACCCCCATGCACGCCACAGTGAGTCACCGGCGCTCCCGAATTGGCTCACCGTCGCGGGCCTATAGATAGCCCCCCCTCGCTCCAGCTGTTGGAAATATGCCCTAGAGGCAATAATAAATTAGTTATTATTATATTTATTTGTTCATGACAATCGTTTATTGTCCATGATATAATTGTATTGATTGGAAACACAATACTTGTGTGGATACATAGACAAAACATTGTCCCTAGTAAGCCTCTAGTTGACTAGCTCGTTGATCAAAGATGGTCAAGGTTTCCTGACCATAGGCAAGTGTTGTTACTTGATAACAAGGTCACATCATTAGGAGAATCATGTGATGGACTAGACCCAAACTAATGAACGTAGCATGTTGATCATGTCATTTTGTTGCTACTGTTTTTTTGTGTGTCAAGTATTTATTCCTATGACCATGAGATCATATAACTCGCTGGCACCGGAGGAATACCTTGTGTGTATCAAACGTCACAACATAACTGGGTGACTATAAAGATGCTCTATAGGTATCTCCGAAGGTGTCCGTTGAGTTAGTATGGATCAAGACTGGGATTTGTCACTCCGTGTGACGAAGAGGTATCTCGGGGCCCACTCGGTAATACAACATCACACACAAGCCTTGCAAGCAATGTGACTTAGTGTAAGTCACGGGATCTTGTATTACAGAACGAGTAAAGAGACTTGCTGGTAAACTAAATTGAAATAGGTATGCAGATACTGACGATCGAATCTCGGGAAAGTAACATACCGAAGGACAAAGGGAATGATATACGGGATTATATGAATCCTTGGCACTGAGGTTCAATCGATAAGAACTTCATAGAATATGTAGGATCCAATATGGGCCTCCAGGTCCTACTGTTGGATATTGACCGAGGAGTCCCTCGGGTCATGTCTACATAGTTCTCGAACCCGCAGGGCGTGCACGCTTAAGGTTCGACGATGTTTTATGCGTATTTGAGTTATATGGTTGGTTACCGAATGTTGTTCAGAGTCCTGGATGAGATCACGAACGTCACGAGGGTTTCCGGAATGGTCCGGAGACGAAGATTGATATATAGGATGACCTCATTTGGTTGCCGGAAAGTTTACGGGCATTACCGGAAAAGTTTCGGGCTCGTCGGTAGTGTACCGGGAGTGCTGGGAGGGGTGCCGGGGACCATCGGGAGGGGTGTCACGCCCCAAGGAGTCTCATGGGCTATGGGAAGAGATAAACCAGCCCCTAGTGGGTTGGAATAAGTTCCCACAAAGGCCCATAAGGTTTGAGAAGGGAAAAACACAAGGTGGAAAGAGTTTCCAAGTGGGAAGGTGGAATCCTACTCCAAGTAGGATTGGAGTAGGACTCCTCCACCTCAAATTTCCGCCAAACCTTGAGGGTTTGAGGCTGCCTCCTCCCCTCACTCCCTCCTATATATACTAGAGGTATTGAGGGTTTTTGAGATACAACTTTGCCATGGCAGCCCGACCACATACCTCCACGGTTTTTCCTCTAGATTGCGTTTCTGCGGAGCTCGGGCGGAGCCCTGCTGAGATAATATCACCACCAACCTCCGGAGCACCGTCACGCTGCCGGAGAACTCAACTACCTCTCAGTCTCTCTTGCTGGATCAAGAAGGCCGAGATCATCGTCGAGCTGTACGTGTGCTGAACGCGGAGGTGCCGTCCGTTCGGCACTAGATCAGAGCGGATCGTGGGACGGATCGCGGGGCGGATCGAGGGACGTGAGGACATTTCACTACATCAACCGCATTTATTAACGCTTCCTGCTGTGCGGTCTACAAGGGTACGTAGATGTGAAATTCCCCCTCTTAGATGGACATCACCATGATAGGTCTTCGTGCGCGTCGGAAATTTTTTGTTTCCCATGCGACGTTCCCCAATAGTGGCATCATGAGCTAGGTTCATGCGTAGATGTTATCTTGAGTAGAACACAAAAGTTTTTGTGGGCAGTGATGTGCGATTTGCTGCCCTCCTTAGTCTTTTCTTGATTCCGCGGTATTGTTGGATCGAAGCGACTCGGACCGACATTACTCGTACGCTTATGAGAGACTGGTTGCATCGCTACGAGCAACCCCGTTGCTCAAAGATGACTGGCGAGTGTCGGTTTCTCCAACTTTAGTTGAATCGGATTTGACCAAGGAGGTCCTTGGAGAGAGGTTAAATAGAAATTGATACATCTCCGTTGTGGTGTTTGCGTAAGTAAGATGCGATCCTACTAGATACCCATGGCAACCACGTAAAACATGCAACAACAATTAGAGGACGTCTAACTTGTTTTTGCAGGGTATGCTTATGATGTGATATGGCCAACGATGTGATGTGATATATTGGATGTATGAGATGATCATGTTGTAATAGTTAATATCGACTTGCACGTCGATGCTACGGCAACCGGCAGGAGCCATAGGGTTGTCTTTAAACTAATGTTTGTGTTTGTAGATGCGTTTACTATATTGCTAGGACGTAGCTTTAGTAGTAATAGCATAGCATACACGACAACCTCGATGGCGGCACGATGATGGAGATCATGATGATGGGGATCATGGTGTGGTGCCGGTAATAAGAAGATCATACCGGTGCTTTGGTGATGGAGATCAAGGAGCACTTGATGATGGCCATATCATGTCACTTATGAATTGCATGTGATGTTAATCCTTTATGCACCTTACCTTGCTTAGATGGACGGTAGCATTATGAGGTGATCTCTCACTAAAATTTCAAGACGAAATTGTGTTCTCCCTGACTGTGCACCGTTGGGACAGTTCGTTGTTTCGAGACACCACGTGATGATCGGGTGTGATAGACTCAACGTTCACGTACAATGGGTGCAAAACAGTTGCACACGCGGAACACTCGGGTTAAACTTGACGAGCCTAGCATGTACAGACATGGCCTCGGAACACATGAGACCAAAAGGCCGAGCATGAATCATATAGTTGATATGATTAGCATAGAGATGCTTACCACTGAAACTATTCTCGACTCACGTGATGATCGGACTTGAGATAGTGGATTTGGATCATGTACCACTCAAATGACTAGAGAGATGTACTTTTTGAGTGGGATATGATTAATTGAACTAATTGTCATGAACATAGTCTAATGGTCTTTGCAAATTACGATGTAGCTTGCACTATAGCTCTACTGTTTTTATATGTTCCTAGAGAAAATTTAGTTGAAAGTTGATAGTAGCAAACTTTGCGGACTAAGTGTGTAAAACTGAGGATTGTCCTCGTTGCTGCGCTGAAGGCTTATGTCCTTAATGCACCACTCGATATGCTGCACCTCGAGCATCGTCTGTGGATGTTGTGAAGATCCGACATACACGTTTCTGATGACTATGCGATAGTTCAGTGCAAAATACTTAATGGCTTAGAAGCAAGGCGCCGAAGACGTTTTGAAACGTCACGGAACATAAGAGATGTTTTAAGGAGATGAAATTGTGATTTCATGCTCGTGCCCTTGTTAAGAGGTATGAGACCTCCGACAAGATTCTTTGTCCGTGAAGTGTGCTCAGATTGTCTGAGTACGACAATCGCTTGAATCAAGTGGGAGTTAATCTACCAGATGAGATAGTGATGGTTCTCCAAAGTCACTGCCACCAAGCTATGAGAGCTTCGTGATGAACTATAACATGTCAAGCGATTCGCGATGTTTGACACTGCGAAAGTAGAAGTCAAGAAGGAGCATCAATAGTTTATGGTTAGTAAAACCACTAAGTTTCAATAAAGGCAAGGGCTGGAAGGGATACTTCGTGAAAAGGCAAAACAGTTGTTGCACTAATGAAGAGACCCTAGATTAAACCCAAACCCGAGACTAAGTGCTTCTGTTATGAGGGGAACGGTCACTGAGGCGGAGCTACCCTAGATGCCTGGTAGATAAGAAGGATGGCAAAGTTGAAAGTAGTATATTTGATATACATGATGTTGATGTGTACTTTACTAGTACTCCTAGTAGCACGAGGGTATTGGATACCGGTTCGGTTGCTAAGTGATTAGTAACATGAAATGAAAGCTATGGAATAAACGGAGACTAGCTAAAGGCAAGGTGACGATACGTGTTGGATGTGTTTCCAAGGTTGATATGATCAAACGTCGCACGCTCCCTCTACCATCGGGATTGGTGTTAAACCTAAATAATTGTTATTTGGTGCTTGCGTTAAGCATGAACATGATTGGATCATGTTTATTGCAATATGATTATTCATTTAAAGAGAATAATGGTTACTCTATTTGCTTGAATAAACACCTTCAATGGTTTATTGAATCTCGATCGTAGTGTTACACGTGTTCATGATATTGGTGCCAAAAGATACAAGGTAAAGATGATAGTACCACTTACTTGTGGCACTGCCGCTTGAGTCATGTTGGTATAACTTGCATGAAGAGGCTCCATGCTGATGGATCTTTATACTCACTTGATTTTGAATCACTTGTGACATGCAAATCATACCACATGAGCAAGGCCTTGTTTTCATTGAGATGAAACAAGATAGTAACTTGTTGGAAGTAATACATTTTGATGTATGCAGTCCAATGGGTGTTGAGGCACGCAGTGGATATCATTATGTTCTTACTTCAATGACGATTTGAGTAGATACATGAGTATTTACTTGATGAATCACAAGTCTGAAATATTGAAAAAGGTTCAATTCTATTTCAGAGTGAAGTTCGTTGTAACAAGAGGATAAACTGTCTATGATATGATCATAGAGATGAATATTTGAGTTGCGAGTTTTGGTACACAGTTAAGACAATGTGGAAGTTGTTTCGCAATTCATGCCACCAAGAACACCATGGTGTGATGGTGTCATAGCCGCGACCTATTTGATATCGTGCATACTATGATGTCTCTTATCGAATTACCACTATCATTTATGGGTTATGCATTAGAGACAACCACATTCACTTTAAATAGGGCACCGCGTATTTCCGTTGAGATGACACAATATAGAATATGGTTTAGAGAAACCTAAGTTGTCGTTTCTTGAAAGTTTGGGTCTCCGATGCTTATGTGAAAAAGTTTCAGTCTGATAAGCTCGAACCCAAAGCGGATAAATGCATCTTCATAGGATGTCCAAAGTAGTTGGATACATCTCCTATCTCAGATCCGGAAGCAAAGTGTTTGTTTCTAGAAAACGGGTCCTTTCTCGAGGAAAGGTTTCTCTCGAAAGAATTGAGTGGGAGGATGGTAGAACTTGATGAGGTTATTGAAACCATCACTTTAACCAGAGGTAGCAGGGCGCAAGAAGTTGTTCCTGTGGCGCCTACACCAATTGAAGTGGAAGCTGATGATAGTGATCATTGAGCAACCGATCAAGTTACTACAGACCTCGTAGGTGGACAAGGTCGTGTACTACTACAGAGTGGTACGGTAACCCTGTCTTGGAGGTCATGTTGTTGAACAACAATGAACCTACGAGTTATGGAGAAGCAATGGTGGGCCCCGATTCCGACAAATGGCTGGAGGCCATGAAATCCGAGAGAGGATCCATGTATAAAACAAAGTGTAGACTTTGGAAGAACTACTTGATGGTAGTAAGACTATTAAGAAAAGATGGATCTTTAAAAGGAAGACAGACGATGATGGTGATAAGTCACTGTTAAGAAAAGCTTGACTTGTCGCAAAGATGTTTTCGACAAGATCAAAGAGTTGACTATGATGTGACTTTCTCACTCGTAGCATGCTAAAAGTCTGTTGGAATTGTGTTAGTAGTTGCTAAATTATTTGTGAAATATTGCACATAGGAAGACAAAACATTTTTTCCTCGACGGTTTCCTTGAGGAAAGATTGTATGTGACACAATGAGAAGGTTTTGTCGATCCTAAGGATACTAACAAGTATGCAAGCTCCAGCGATCCTTCTATGGACTGGTGCAAGCATCTCGGAGTTGGAATATATGCTTTGATGAGTTGATCAAGGCTTTTGGGTTTATACAAGGTTTATGAGAAACTTGTATTTCCAAAGAAGTGAGTGGGAGCACTATAGAATTTCTGATAAGTATATGTGGTTGACATATTGTTGATCAGAAGTAATGTAGAATTTCTGTGAAGCATAAAAGGTTGTTTGAAAGGAGTTTTTCACAGGAATACCTGGATTGAGCTACTTGAACGTTGAGCATCAAGATCTATGGAGATCGAAATGCTTAATAGAAGTTTCAACAAGATGCATGCCTTGACAAGTTTTTGAAGGAGTTCAAAATAGATCAGCAAAGAAGGAGTTCTTGACTGTGTTGTAAGGTGTGAATTTGAGTAAGACTCAAAACCTGACCACGGCAGAATAAAGAGAATAGACGAAGGTCATCTTCTATGCCTTAGACGTAGACTCTAAAGTATGCCATGCTGAGTACCGCACCTGATGTGTGCCTTGCAGCAAGTCTGTTAAGAGGTACAGAGAGTGATCCAGGATTGAATCACTGATCAGCGGTCAAAGTTATCCTTAGTAACAAAATAGACTAAGGAGTTTTTCTCGATTATGAAGGTGGTTGAAGAGTTCGTCGTAAAGGGTTACGTTGATGCAAGCTTTGACACTAATCCGAATAACTATGAGTAGTAAAACGGATTCGTATAATAGAGTATATATTTGGAGTATTTCCGAATAGCACGTAGTAGCAACATCTATAAGATGACATAAAGATTTGTAAAGCACACACGGATCTGAAAGATTTAGAACCGTTGACTAAAACCTCTCTCACGAGCAACACGTGATCAGACCCCAGAACTATATGGGTGTTGGATTCGTTAAAATCACATGGTGATGTGAACTAGATTATTGACTCTAGAGCAAGTGGGAGACTGTTGGAAATATGCCCTAGAGGCAATAATAGATTAGTTATTATTATATTTATTTGTTCATGATAACCGTTTATTGTCCATGATATAATTGTATTGATTGGAAACACAATATTTGTGGATACATAGACAAAACACTGTCCCTAGTAAGCCTCTAGTTGACTAGCTCGTTGATCAAAGATGGTCAAGGTTTCCTGACCATAGGCAAGTGTTGTTACTTGATAACATGATCACATCATTAGGAGAATCATGTGATGGACTAGACCCAAACTAATGAATGTAGCATGTTGATCATGTCATTTTGTTGCTACTGTTTTTCTGCGTGTCAAGTATTTATTCCTATGACCATGAGATCATATAACTCACTGGCACCGGAGGAATACCTTGTGTGTATCAAACGTCTCAACATAATTGGGTGACTATAAAGATGCTCTATAGGTATCTCCGAAGGTGTCCGTTGAGTTAGTATGGATCAAGACTGGGATTTGTCACTCCGTGTGACGGAGAGGTATCTCGGGGCCCACTCGGTAATACAACATCACACACAAGCCTTGCAAGCAATGTGACTTAGTGTAAGTCAAGGGATCTTGTATTACGGAACGTGTAAAGAGACTTGCCAGTAAACTAAATTGAAATAGGTATGCGGATAGTGACGATCGAATCTCGGGCAAGTAACATACCGAAGGACAAAGGGAATGACATACGGGATTATATGAATCCTTGGCACTAAGGTTCAATCGGTAAAATCTTCATAGAATATGTATGATCCAATATGGGCATCCTGGACCCGCTATTGGATATTGATCGAGGAGTCCCTCGGGTCATGTCTACATAGTTATCGAACCCGCAGGGTCTGCACGCTTAAGGTTCGATGATGTTTTATGCGTATTTGAGTTATATGGTTGGTTACCGAATGTCGTTCGGAGTCCCGGATGAGATCACGAACGTCACGAGGGTTTCCGAAATGGTCCGGAGACGAAGATTGATATATAGGATGACCTCATTTGGTTGCCAGAAAGTTTTCGGGCATTACCGGAAAAGTTTCGAGCTCATCGGTAGTGTACCGGGAGTGCCGGGAGGGGTGCCGGGGACCATCGGGAGGGGTGTCACGCCCCAAGGGGTCTCATGGGCTATGAGAAGAGATAAACCTGCCCCTAGTGGGCTGGAATAAGTTCCCACTAAGGCCCATAAGGTTTGAGAAGGGAAAAACACAAGGTGGAAAGAGTTTCCAAGTGGGAAGGTGGAATCCTACTCCAAGTAGGATTGGAGTAGGACTCCTCCACCTCAAATTTCGGCCAAACCTTGAGGGTTTGAGGCTGCCTCCTCTCCTCACTCCCTCCTATATATACTAGAGGTATTGAGGGTTTTTGAGACACAACTTTGCCACGGCAGCCCGACCACATACCTCCAAGGTTTTTCCTCTAGATCGCGTTTCTGCGGAGCTCGGGCGGAGCCCTGCTGAGATAATATCACCACCAGCCTCCGGAGCGCCGTCACGCTGCTGGAGAACTCATCTACCTCTCCGTCTCTCTTGCTGGATCAAGAAGGCCGAGATCATCGTCGAGCTGTACGTGTGCTGAACGCGGAGGTGCCGTCCGTTCGGCACTACTCCCTCCGTTCCTAAATATAAGTCTTTCTAGTCATTCTACTAGAAGACTACATACGGATGTGTATAGACATACTTTAGAGTATAGATTCATTCATTTTGCTTCGTATGTAGTCACCTAATGAAATATATTAAAAGACTTATATTTAGGAACAGAGGGAGTATATCGGAGCGGATCGTGGGACGGATTGCGGGACGGTTCGTGGGACGATTCGCGGGGCGGATCGAGGGACGTGAGGACATTCCACTACATAAACCGCGTTTATTAACGCTTCCTGCTGTGCGATCTACAAGGGTACGTAGATCTGAAATTCCCCCTCGTAGATGGACATCACCATGATAGGTCTTCGTGCGCGTAGGAAATATTTTGTTTCCCATGCGACGTTCCCCAACACCAGCACCCCTTAGATAGCTTCACCATGATCACTAGTACCTCCTTAGCCACCCCAGCAACTGGGCAGAGCTCCGGTGCTCGAGATCGAACGAGGCCCTCCGCCTCGGAGCTCCGGTCGATCTCCGGCTACACGACGACTCCTCCACCCCTCGACCCACCAAACTAACCCTCTGAACCCCAGGAAGCTTTCCCCCAACTCGCCCGAGCATTTTCGTGTCTCTAGCCACCTCCTCGACCACCTCCCGAAACTCCTCCGCCACGACCTCCTCGTCGCCGGCGAACCCCTGTCTCCCCACTGTTGGTACGACCACCAGCAGGTAGGCGACAGCAAGGCAAACCCATTCCAGTCCTTGTTGGGGCTTGAGAGGGTCGGCAACCTCGGCGGCGTCCTCCTCCTCATCTCTGGCCAGATGTAGGAGACGACCCCGACAGGTGTGCCCCACTTGTCGATGGCCCAGCCTCTTCCCCCACGCTGTCCTCAGCCACTGACCGCAGGGCCCCGCACGTCAGGTTCAAACCTGACGGCGCGCACGTCTAAGCAGGCTGTCAGCTGGTCATGGGCCAGCCCAGCTCCGGGACGAGCCAGGCCAGGAGTTAGCCGATTTTCTTTTTATTTTAAAACCCCGGTTTCTAAGATTTTTATAAAAACATTTTACCAGTGTAAAAATATAATTATTCAACTGTTATTCTTTCTAAAATATGTAGTAATCAATAATATGTTTGGATGAATTTTTCTACAACTATTCTGTCTTACTATAAAAAAAACTAAATTGAAATAGTTTTGCTTCAGTTTGGTTAATTTCAAAAATGTTCCTTCAAGGGAAATTAAGGCAAATATTTTTCAAAATGATACCTTAGATTTATCAGTAATAAAGAACATTTTTAAAATGACTTTGTGACCTGTTTCTGTGTGTGCTATTTCTTATTTATTGTTTTATCGACGCTAGAAAATCCCTGTGACGAGGGAATCGGTTCGGAAGACCTCGAAGACCCCGGATACTTAGCTGACCAAGGCAAGCAACCCTTTGACCATGACTGAGCATATGTTACTTTGCATGTTTAAATAGCAAGTAATTCCGTTGCATACGATCATAAGTGTCGGTAATCATTTGATATGATTTTACCGAAGGCTCCCCCGGAGCACATGCATTGAGCTTGACCGTACCCTTTGAGGGTCACGCTAATACCATGTTGACAAGTAATGATAGAAGTAGTATTATCATGAGCATGTTGATGACATAAAGCAAGAGTTTAATAAAACCCCGTCGGGTGCCACTAATGTCCGAGGGTGATGATAAATTAGGTGGTCACTTTTGGTGAAGTGATGCACCCAGTATTTGTGTGAGTATGATTTCAGAAATGGGATTAGATTTATGATGTGTCGACCATCCCAACCTTACCAGTACGACCACGTTACCCCTTATGGGACGGGGCTATGGTAATTACTCTGGTCGGTGCTAGCAAAGAGCCACATTACTAGTAGCGGGAGTGATGTGTGGTCACTCTCGTGATGTGGTCGTGCCAGGTAGGATGACTATGCCATTTTTATGAGTTCCAGTCAAACCGTTGGTCCCCGCATGGTTGGTATTGTCCAGAGTTGGTGCTCGTAAGACATACAACATGTGGGCTGGGTACCAATCGAGTGGACCTCTTTGTCTAGTATCGTTAGGGGAAAGGCATTGATCGGGTACTTACCTCGGGTATGTTATATACCGCGAGTCGTGGATGACACGGAAGTTTCCTGGAACTCGTGGGTCTAGCGTACTACCTCTGCAGAGTGTAAACTATTCAAATAGCCGTGTCCATGGTCAAGGACAGATGGGTAATCCTGCTTAAACTACGTCCAGTTATTTCCGCATAAACCAAGTGTGAGTGTGTGTGGTGTTGAAAAAGGTGTTGATATGACATTAATGTATGACCAAGTTCGGTGACTTGGCATATCAGGTGAGCCCGAATGGCTCAGCCATTGACAGATATATTGATATCTGTAACCTGTTCTTCAAAAGTAATTCTTTAACATTGATGCATAATCATGATCATTCCACCAAGATGACTTACACCAAAGATGCATGATATTGTTATCCTTCACTTTCATTGCTCATATCATGGGTTGTTTGTGAATATATTCAAAGTACTCATTGGCTTGCCACTGGTTATGTTATTGACCAGACATGGAAGGACCGGAGTTTGGAGATGAGTACGTCTTCGGAGACGCTCCTGCGAACTAGGACGCTTCCGAGTCAGAATGCCTGTCGGTGTAGGCTTGATGGCATGGGCACCCGCTTAGCCCCTATGATTTCCGCTACTAGTGTATCAGAGTGATTTGGCCTTAGGCCCTGCCTTGTGAACTTGACCATTCGGTCATGTGTTGTACTAATCGGTACTTGGATGTAAGACTTTTATTCGGCATCTGTGTTCGATGAGCATTGATCTCTGGGATCACTCAGCATGGCGATCTCGACTCGTAAGTCGGGGTCCCCACACTGTTTCGTGCAAGAAGACCAAGGCTGGAGGCTCGCCAGGACGGAGTGTTGGAACTATGCCCTAGAGGCAATAATAAATATAGTTATTATTATAATTCCTGTATCAAGATAATCGTTTATTATCCATGCTATAATTGTATTGAATGAAGACTTATATACATGTTGGGATACATAGACAAAACACTGTCCCTAGCAAGCCTCTAGTCGAAGAAACAGAGTGCTACTATTGCAAGGGTATGGGTCACTGGAAGCGCAACTGCCCCAAGTATCTGGCTGATAAGAAGGCGGCCAAAGAAAAATCAGGTATATTTGATATACATGTTATTGATGTGTACTTAACCGGCTCTCATAGTAGTGCATGGGTATTCGATACCGGTTCTGTTGCTCATATTTGCAACTCGAAACAGGAACTGCGGAATAGGCGAAGGCTGGCGAAAGATGAAGTGACGATGCGCGTAGGAAATGGTTCCAAGGTTAATACAATCGCCGTCGGCACAGTTTCACTTCAGTTACCATCGGGATTAGTTATGAACTTGAATAATTGTTATTTAGTGCCTGCGTTGAGCATGAACATTATATCTGGATCTTGTTTATTGCGAGACGGTTACTCTTTTAAGTCAGAGAATAATGGTTGTTCTATTTCTATGAGTAACATCTTTTATGGTCATGCACCCAATGTGAGAGGATTGTTCATATTGAATCTTGATAGTGATACACATATACATAACATTGAGACCAAAAGAGTTAGAGTTAACAATGATAGCGCCATATTTTTGTGGCACTGCCGCTTAGGTCATATTGGTGTAAAGCGCATGAAGAAACTCCATACTGATGGACTTTTGGAGTCACTTGACTTTGATTCACTTGACACGTGCGAACCATGCCTCATGGGCAAGATGACTAAAACTCCGTTCTCCGGAACAATGGAGCGTGCGAGTGACTTGTTGGAAAACATACATACCGATGTGTGCGGTCCGATGAGCGTAGAGGCACGCGGCGGATATCGTTATTTTCTCACCTTCACTGACGATTTGAGTAGATATGGTTATGTCTACTTAATGAAGCACAAGTCTGAAACATTTGAAAAGTTCAAGCAATTTCAGAGTGAAGTTGAAAATCATCGTAACTAGAAGATCAAGTTCCTAAGGTCTGATCGTGGGGGTGAATATCTGAGTTTCGAGTTTGGTGCTCACTTAAGACAATGTGGAATTGTTTCACAATTGACACCGCCTGGAACACCACAGCGTAATGGTGTGTCCGAACGTCGTAATCGTACTTTATTAGAGATGGTGCGATCTATGATGTCTCTTACCGATTTGCCGTTATAATTTTGGGGTTATGCATTAGACACTGCTGCATTCACTTTAAATAGGGCACCATCAAAATCCGTTGAGACGACACCATACGAACTGTGGTATGGCAAAAGGCCAAAGTTGTCGTTTCTTAAAGTTTGGGGATGTGATGCTTATGTCAAAAAGCTTCAGCCTGAAAAGCTGGAACCCAAAGCGGAAAAGTGCATCTTCGTAGGTTACCCAAAAGAGACAGTTGGGTACACCTTCTATCTCAAATCCGAGGGCAAAGTGTTTGTTGCTAAAAACGGAGCTTTTCTCGAGAAGGAGTTTCTCTCAAGAGAATTGAGTGGGAGGAAGATAGAACTTGATGAGGTTGTCAAACCTCTCATCCCTCTAGATGGTGGCGCAGGACAAGGGGAAACCCCTGTTGTTGCGACGCCGGTTGAGGAGGAAGTTAATGATGATGATCATGAAACTCCGTTCAAGTTCCCGTCGAACCACGCAGGTCGACGAGAGCACGTGCTGCTCCAGAGTGGTACGGTAATCCTGTTTTGTCAATCATGTTGTTAGACAACAATGAACCTGCGAATTATGAAGAAGCAATGGTGGGACCAGATTCCAACAAATGGCTAGAGGCCATGAAGTCTGAGATAGGATCCATGTATGAAAACAAAGTGTGGACTTTGGAAGTACTACCTGAGGGCCGCAAGGCTATTCAGAACAAATGGATCTTTAAGAAGAAGACGGACGCTAACGGCAATGTGACCGTTTATAAAGCTCGACTTGTGGCAAAAGGGTTTTTCACAAGTTCATGGAGTTGACTACGATGAGACATTCTCACCCGTAGCGATGCTTAAGTCTATCAGAATCATGTTAGCAATAGCTGCATTTTTCGATTATGAAATCTGGCAGATGGATGTCAAAACGGCGTTCCTTAACGGTTTCCTTAAGGAAGAGTTGTATATGATGCAACCCGAAGGTTTTGTCGATCCTAAGAATGCTAACAAGGTGTGCAAGCTCCAGCGATCCATTTATGGACTGGTGCAAGCATCTCGGAGTTGGAACAAACGCTTTGATGAGGTGATCAAAGCATTTGGGTTTATACAAGTGGTTGGAGAATCTTGTATTTACAAGAAAGTGAGTGGGAGCTCTGTGGCATTTCTAATATTATATGTGGATGACATATTACTGATTGGAAACAACGTAGAGTTTCTGGAGAGCATAAAGGATTACTTGAATAAAAGTTTCTCTATGAAGGACCTAGGAGAAGCTGCTTACATTCTAGGCATTAAGATCTACAGGGATAGATCAAAACGCCTGATAGGACTTTCACAAAGCACATACCTTGATAGAGTTTTGAAGAGGTTCAAAATGGAACAGTCCAAGAAAGGGTTCTTGCCAGTTTTACAAGGTACAAGATTGAGTAAGACTCAGTGCCCAGCAACTGATAAGGATAGAGAGCATATGAGCACCGTCCCCTATGTTTCAGCCATAGGTTCTATCATGTATGCAATGCTGTGCACTAGATCGGACGTTAGCCTGGCCATAAGTATGGCATGCAGGTTCCAGAGTAATCCAGGAGTGGATCACTGGACGGCGGTCAAGAATATCCTGAAGTACCTGAAAAGGACTAAGGAGATGTTTCTCGTGTATGGAGGTGACGAAGAGCTCGCCGTAAAAGGTTACGGCGATGCAAGCTTTGACACAGATCCGGGCGACTCTAAGTCGCAAACCGGATACGTATTTATTCTTAATGGGGGTGCGGTAAGCTGGTGCAGTTCCAAGCAAAGCGTCGTAGCAGATTCTACATGTGAAGCGGAGTACATGGCTGCCTCGGAGGCGGCTAAGGAGGGTGTCTGGATGAAGCAGTTCATAACGGATCTTGGAGTGGTGCCAAGCGCACTGAATCCAATAACCTTGTTCTGTGACAACACGGTTGCCATTGCCTTAGCAAAGGAACCACGGTTTCACAAGAAGACCAGACACATCAAACGACGCTTCAACCTCATCCGCGACTACGTCAAAGGGGAGGACGTTAATATATGCAAAGTGCACATGGATCTGAATGTAGCTGACCCGCTGACTAAACCTCTTCCACGGGCAAAGCATGATCAACACCAGAACTGTATGGGTGTTAGATTTATTACAATGTAATTCGCATGATGACGTGAGGGCTAGATTATTGACTCTAGTGCAAGTGGGAGACTGTTGGAATTATGCCCTAGAGGCAATAATAAATATAGTTATTATTATAATTCCTGTATCAAGATAATTGTTTATTATCCATGCTATAATTGTATTGAATGAAGACTTATATACATGTGTGGATACATAGACAAAACACTGTCCCTAGCAAGCCTCTAGTCGGCTAGCCAGTTGATCAAAGATAGTCAGGGTCTTCTGATTATGTACAAGGTGTTGTTGCTTGATAACTGGATCACGTCATTAAGAGAATCACGTGATGGACTAGACCCAAACTAATAGACGTAGCATGTTGATCGTGTCATTTTGTTGCTACTCTTTTCTGCGTGTCAAGTATTTGTTCCTATGACCATGAGATCATATAACTCACTGACACCGGAGGAATGCTTTGTGTGTATCAAACGTCACAACGTAACTGGGTGACTATAAAGATGCTCTACAGGTATATCCGAAGGTGTTCGTTGAGTTAGTATGGATCGAGACTGGCATTTGTCACTCCGTGTGACGGAGAGGTATCTCGGGGCCCACTCGGTAATACAACATCACAGACAAGCCTTGCAAGCAAAGTGACTTAGTGTAAGTTTTGGGATCTTGTATTACGGAACGAGTAAAGAGACTTGCCGGTAAACAAGATTGAAATAGGTATGTGGATACTGACGATCGAATCTCGGGCAAGTAACATACCGAAGGACAAAGGGAATGACATATGGGATTATATGAATCCTTGGCACTGAGGTTCAAACAATAAGATCTTCGTAGAATATGTGGGATACAATATGGGCATCCAGGTCCCGCTATTGGATATTGACTGAGGAGTCACTCGGCTCATGTCTGCATAGTTCTCGAACCCGCAAGGTCTGCACACTTAAGGTTTGACGTTGTTTTATGCGTATTTGAGTTATATGGTTGGTTACCGAATGTTGTTCGGAGTCCCGGATGAGATCACGGATGTCACGAGGGTTTCCGAAATGGTCCGGAAATGAAGATTGATATATAGGATGACCTCATTTGATTACCGGAAGGTTTTCGGAGTTACCGGGAATGTACCGGGAATGACGAATGGGTTCCGGGTGTTCACCGGGGGGGGGGGGGCAACTCACCCCGGGGAAGCCCATAGGCTTTGGGGGTGGCGCACCAGCCCTTAGTGGGTTGGTGGGACAGCCGAAGAAGGCCCTATGCGCCAAAGGATAAGAAATCAAAGAGAGAAAAAAAAGAGGAGGTGGGAAAGGAGAGAAGGACTCCACCTTCCAAACCTAGTTGGATTCGGTTTGGAAGGGGAGGACTTCCCCCCTTGGCTCGGCCGACCCCCTTGGGGCTCCTTGAGCCTCAAGGCAAGGCCCCCCTCTCCCACCTATATATACGGAGGTTTTAGGGCTGATTTGAGACGACTTTTCCACGGCAGCCCGACCACATACCTCCACGGTTTTTCCTCTAGATCGCGTTTCTGCGGAGCTCGGGCGGAGCCCTGCCGAGATCAGATCACCACCAACCTCCGGAGCACCGTCACGCTGCCGGAGAACTCATCTACCTCTCCGTCTCTCTTGCTGGATCAAGAAGGTCGAGATCATCATCGAGCTGTACGTGTGCTGAACGCGGAGGTGCCGTCCGTTCGGCACTAGATCGTGGGACGGATCGCGGGACGGTTCGCGGGGCGGATCGGGGGACGTGAGGACGTTCCACTACATCAACCGCATTCACTAATGCTTCTGCTGTGCGATCTACAAGGGTACGTAGATTGGAAATCCCCTCTCGTAGATGGACATCACCATGATAGGTCTTCGTGCGCGTAGGAATTTTTTTGTTTCCCATGCGAAGTTCCCCAACACGGAGGTCATTCTCAGGCCCACCAACGCGTCACGGCAGGAGGCTTTGCACGCGAAGACTATTTTTGTTAGGATAAGCTGCAGTCATGCCCCCCTTCAAACTGGCTGTGTTGGCAACCCTTCTCGCCATGCATTTTGGGGGGAAGAGGACCGGGGCCACTATAAGAGAGGACATGTTGCCAAAGTAGAGAAGATCGACCGGAGAGTGGACTAGAACCCCGCTACTTCTCAAACAACTGCGCCAGAAATTGGCACGTTGACGGAGATTTGGCTTGCGTTGGTTTTTCCCTTGAAGAGGAAAGGGTGATGCAGCACAGGAGCAGTAAGTATTTCCCTCAGTTTGAGAACCAAGGTATCAATATAGTAGGAGAATCTCGTCAAGTCCAGAGTACCCGGGCAAACACAAAAGAGCTTGCACCCAATGCTATAAAGGGGTTGTTAATCCCTTCAAGATTGATTGCAAAGTGAGATCAGAAGGCGGAAAGTGCAACGAAGTAAAAGAGTAAGGCTGAAAATATAGTGTCAAGTAGACCCAGGGGCGATAGTGTTCACTAGAGGCTTCTCTCAAAATAGCAAATATTACGGTGGGTGAACAAATTACTGTCATGCAATTGATAGAACCGCGCAAAGTCATGACAATATTTAAGGCAATGATCATACTTATAGGCATCACGTACGAGACAAGTAGACTGATACTTTCTGCATCTACTACTATTACTCCACACATCGACCACTATCCAGCATGCATCTAGTGTATTGAGTTCATGACGAACAGAGTAACGCCTTAAGCAAGATGACATGATGTAGAGGGATAAACTCAAACCAATGATGAAAACCCCATCTTTTTACCCTTGATGGCAACAACACGATGGGTGCCTCGCTACCCCTTCTGTCAGTGGGTGAGGTCACCGCACGGTATGAACCCAAAACCAAGCACTTCTCCCATTGCAAGAATCATAGATCAAGTTGGCCAAACAAAACCCACAACTCGAAGAGAATTACAAGGATATGAAATCATGCATATAAGAGATCAGAAGAAACTCAAATAATATTCATAGATAATCTGATCATAAATCCACAATTCATCGGATCTCGAGAAACACACCGCAAAATAAGATTACATCGGATAGATCTCCATGAAGATCATGGAGAACTTTGTATTGAAGATCCAAGAGAGAGAAGAAGCCATCTAGCTACTAGCTATGGACCCGTAGGTCTATGGTGAACTACTCACGCATCATCGGAGAGGTCATGGTGTTGATGAAGAAGCCCTTCGTATCCAAATCTCCCCTCCGGCAGGGCACGAGAACGTGCCCCAGATGGGATCTTGCGGAGACAGAAGCTTGCGGCGGCGGAAAAGTAGTTTCGTGGATCTCCTGATTTTTTTAGGGATTTTAGGGAATTTATAGGCGAAGGATCTAGGGCAGGGGAGGCCCAGGGAGCCCACAAGCCTGGGAGGCGCGGGCCCCCGTGCCGCGCCATGGGGGCTTGTGGCCTTCCCCGGGGCTCCCTGCCTTGGTTCCCAAGCTTTCGGCGTATCTTCTGTTCTGGAAAAAATCTTTTCGGATATTTTTTTTCCGTTTGGACTCCGTTTAAAATCCTCCTATGAAAAGGGTCAGAAACACAGAGAAAACAGGAAGTGTCACTTGGCACTGAGTTAATAAGTTAGTCCCAAAAAAGATATAAAAGGCATACAAAACTTCCAAAGTTTGACAAGATAATAGCATGAAACCATCAAAAATTATAGGTACGTTGGAGACGTATCAAACCCACCCTTGTACTCTCTCTCATCGAAAGGGAATCGAGACAAGTATGAGTAGGATTTTACACCGCGAGGTGGCACGTACCTGGGTAAACTGCCGTGTCCACTGTTCTTCTTCCTTAGCTTGAACAGGCTGGAGTGTCGACGTGGGGTCGCGAAGTAGAGTACGACGGGTGAGCCTGCGCACCCTAGAGTTCAAACCTCTTGGGTCCCGGGATCCTCGATTCTGACATTTTGCGTGCCACATAAGGGTGTGCCACGGTTCTCCAGCTGTGTCTCGACTCCAGCTCCGCCAACCCGACGGCTAACGCCTGCCGTGTGCGTGCCGAGCACAAAAAAGCCTTAGATTTGTCTTTTTTTCACAACCCTCATTTCTATGTATTTTTTTCTCACAATTTACACACATGTGTGTTACGCCTTCACTTATCCCTGTATTTTTTTCCAGAATTTTTGGAGATGTAAAAATATGAATTTTCATGAAATTTGAATTTCAAATTTAAAGCCCTCCATGGAGCTCGGCCACCAAACGCAATTTTTGGGTATAGATTAATCATACATAGACATACGCTCACCTCTAAAAACGCACGAGCCCTATAAGCATCCTCAAGGGAACAAATTGACACATCATTCTAAGATATCCTTTGGTTCGGAGGAATTTCATATAAATTCCGTAGGATATGATTTTTGTATTTTTTTTGGCTTTAGAGCCCTATGGCTCATAAGAATCGATTCCTATTACCAAATAGGATTGGTTCTTATCCTTTGCATTTTAAAGAAAAATAAACATTAGCCTATGCTTAATAGAAAAATTTGTATGATGTGAATTAAATGACAACTCTTTTTCTATTCCTATTCATAGAATTTAAGATACATGTCATCTTATTTTCTATAATTTTCCTATTCATATGATAATTGTATCCTATGAGCCAAAAAGGCCTAAGATTAACAAAATTATCACACACACTTTCCTTATTAATGGAAACGACCCCTCTCGTTAAATACACACCACTAAACATATGAAATAAACTTTTTGCAAATATAGTGTCGGACCCGTAAGACTCGGGGTATCAAGGCCCGTGTGCTTGAGGGCCAAGACGCGACACATGCCATGGGTTCAGCATGGTCCACCATTGGACTTCACAGGCACGACCCTCGCCCCGCGAGGCGCATGTCTGCAAACGTCGTCAGAAGCCACACGAAGCCCCCTTGCGAGGTCGCCTCCCTAGGTTGTCCTCAAGGCCCTCGCGGGGCGGACCAATCAAGGGTGGCCCGACAAGGTCGCAAGGTCCTAGATCGTTACGTGAGTGACGCGCGCCGTGCCGAGCGGCGCATGGAGCTGTGCTAGTAGGCACGGATGAGGAGGCTTTCCTCTTTTATGCTACAGAAGTAGGGCGAGTACGCCGGTTCCCAAAGCAACCTCCAAAGGCTTCCTGTTTGGTACAATAAGACCAAGGCTGGATGCTCGTGAGGACGGAAGTCATCCTCGAGCCCACCGGCGCGTCGTGGGAGGAGGCTTTTGCACGCGGAGACAATTTTTGTCAGGATAAGCTACAGTCATGCCCCCCTTCAAACTGACTGTGGTGGCAACCCTTCTCGCATTGCATATTTTTCTTGGGGGGGGGGGGGGAAGAGGACCGGGCCCAATATAAGAGAGGACATGCTCCCACCATAGAGAAGATCGACCCTAGAGTGGACTAGAACCCACCCTTGTACTCTCTCTCACCGGAAAGGAATCGAGACAAGGAGGAGGAGGATTTTACACCGCGAGGTGGCCTGAACTTGGGTAAACTGCCGTGCCCGCTGTTCTTCTTCCTAAGATCGAACACGCTGGAGTGTTGACGTGGGCTCGCGAAGTGGAGTACGGCGGGAGAGCCTGCACACCCCAGAGTTCAAACCTCTTGGGTCCCGGGATCCTCGATTCTAACATTTGGCGCGCCACGTAAAGGTGTGCCACGATTCTCCAGCTCCACCAACCCGATGGCTAACGCCCTCCGTGTGCGTGCCGAGGGCTGGGTGGCCCACGTCACCCAGACCGCGCTCGCTGGCCACCACATCGATGGTCGCCACCACTCCGTTGGCGAAGCGGCTCGTGCCGCCATCGACCACGCCGGCCGCGAGTAGCACGACTCCTCCTTCCACCCCTCCATGCAGCACAACGGCCGCACCGCCATGGCTTCCTCCACCCACTCCTGCCTTGATCATGTGAACACACAAGCCGCGCTACTCATGGCGCGCGAGCTTCCTTGCTACCGCACGATGAACGTCGACTACGACGCCTGGCTGGGCCGCATCACCGAACTTGTCACTGCCGCTGGAGAAGCCCTGACACCATCCCGCTCGCTTCGCCCTCCTCCATCTCACACTTGGGACATGGCGCACGGAGCTCCTCTGCCGTCACCCTGCGCAATGACCTAGTAGAGCAACAGCGAGTAGCGGGCCTGCTTGACCAGTGATACGTCTCCAACGTATCTATAATTTTTTATGGTTTCATGCTATTATCTTGTCAAACTTTGGATGTTTTGTATGCCTTTTATATATTTTTTGGGACTAACTTATTAACTCAGTGCCAAGTGCCAGTTCCTGTTTTTTCCATGTTTTTGACCCCTTTTAGAGGAGGATTTTGAACGGAGTCCAAACGGAACGAAAGTGCCAAAAAGATTTTTTCCGAAAGAGAAAAAGACAAGGAAGCGTGAGAATCAGGGCAGGGGCCTGCAGGGACCGCACAAGCCCCCTAGCCGCGGCCAGGGGGGCGCCTCCCTGGCTTGTGGGCTCCCGGGGCCACCTCTGCCCTAGGACTTTCGCCTATAAATTCCCTACAATCCCAGAAAAAATCAAGAGATCATTGAAAGTACTTTTCCGCCACCGCAAGCTTCTGTCTCCGCAAGGTCCCATCTTGGGCATGTTCTGGTACCCTGTCGGAGGGGGGATTCGGATACAGAGGGCTTCTTCATCAATACCATGACCTCTTGGATGGTGCGTGAGTAGTTCACCATAGACGTATGGGTCCATAGCTAGTAGGTACATGACTTCTTCTCTCTCTTGGATCTTCAATACAAAGTTCTCCATGATCTTCATAGAGATCTATCCGATGTAATCTTGTTTTGCGGTGTGTTTGTCGAGATCCGATGAATTATGGATTTACGATCATATTATCTATGAATCTTATTTGAATTTCTTCTGATCTCTCTTATGCATGGTTTCATATCCTTGTAATTCTCTTCGAGTTGTGGGTTTTCTTTGGCCAACTAGATCTATGATTCTTGCAATGGGAGAAGTGCTTGGTTTTGGGTTCATACCATGCCGTGACCTCACCCAGTGACAGAAGGGGTAGTGAGGCACGCATCGTGTTGTTGCCATCAAGGGTAAAAAGATGGGGTTTTCATCATTGGTTTGAGTTTACCCCTCTACATCATGTCATCTTGCTTAAGGCGTTACTCTGTGCGTCATGAACTCAATACACTAGATGCATGCTGGATAGTGACCGATGTGTGGAGTAATAGTAGTAGATGCAGAAAGCATTGGTCTACTTGTCTCGGACGTGATGCCTATATGTATGATCATTGCCTTAGATATCGTCATGACTTTGCGCGGTTCTATCAATTGCTCGACAGTAATTTGTTCACCCACCGTGATATTTGCTATTTTGAGAGAAGCCTCTAGTGAACACTATGGCCCCCGGGTCTACTCCACACCATATTTTCAGCCTTACACTTTTCTTTGTTGCACTTTCCGCCTTCAGATCTCACTTTGCAATTAATCTTGAAGGGATTGACAACCCCTTTATAGCGTTGGGTGCAAGGTCTTTGTGTTTGTGCAGGTACTCTGGACTTGATGAGATTCTCCTACTGGATTGATACTTTGGTTCTCAAACTGAGGGATATACTTACTGCTCCTGTGCTGCATCGCCCTTTCCTCTTCAAGGGAAAAACCAACGCAAGCTCAAGAGACGATAGAAGGATTTCTGGCACCATTACCGGGAAAGGACTTTTGTTGCCGTAGCATAAGAATTTCTAGCGCCGTTGCCAGGGAGGATCAAGTCAAGAACTCATCCAAGTAAGTGTCGCAAACTCATCTCTTGCATTTACTTTTTCGCCTCTCATTTTCCTCTCCCCCACTTTTGAAAAACAAAAATTTACAAAAATATTTGCCTTTTTCGTTTGCCTTTTTCGTTCGCCCTTTTCTCTCACCTGGTCTTTGTTCGCTTGTGTGCTTGCTTGCGTGCCGAAGTCACCATGACTAAAAACACAAAACTTTGTGACTTCTCGAATACTAATAATAATGATTTTATTAGTACTCCGATTGCTCCCGCCACTAGTGCGGAGTCATATGAAATCAATGCCGCTTTGCTGAATCTTGTTATGAAAGAGAAATTCTCCGGCCTTCCTAGTGAAGATGCCTCATCCCATATTAATACCTTCATTGAGCTTTGCGATATGCAAAAGAAGAAAGATGTGGATAATGATGTGGTTAAATTGAAGCTTTTTTCCTTTCTCGTTGCGAGATCGAGAAAAAACTTGGTTTTCGTCTTTGCCCAAAAATAGTATTGATTCTTGGGATAAGTGCAAAGATGCTTATATATCCAAGTATTTTCTGCTGGCTAAGATTACCTCTCTCCGTAATGATATCATGAATTTTAAGCAACTTGATCATGAACATGTTGCACAATCTTGGGAGAGAATGAAATTGATGATTAGAAATTGTCCCGCTCATGGCTTGAGTCTATGGATGATTATACAAATCTTCTACGCTGGCTTGAATTTCGCTTCTTAGAAACATCTTGGACTCCACCTCAGGTGGAACGTTCATGGAAATCACATTAGGAGAAGCCACAAAACTCTTAGACAATATCATGACGAACTACTCTGAGTGGCACACTGAAAGGTCACCTACTAGTAAGAAGGTACACGCTATAGAAGAAATTAACTCATTGAGTGCTAAGATGGATGAGTTAATGAATTTGGTTGCTAGTATAAGTGCTCCTTTAGATCCTAATGATATGCCCTTGTCTTCCTTGATTGAGAGTAGCAACGCTAGCTTGGACGTTAACTTTGGCAACAACAATGCTTTCAGAGGAAGCTATGTTCCTAGGCCTTTCCCAGTAAGTCCTCTAATAACTTTGGCAACTCCTACAACAATACTCATGGAAATTACAATAGATTACCATCTGATCTAGAGAGTAATATCAAAGAGTTTATCAACTCTCAAAAGATTTTCAATGCGTCCATAGAGGAAAAACTACTCAAAATTGACGATTTGGCTAAGAGCGTTGATAGAATGTCTAGTGATATTGATGCTTTGAAAGTTAGATGTGCTCCTCCCAAGATCAATATGGATGAAAATTTGAAAGCTATCCGTGTTTCCATGAGTGAGAGCAAAGAAAGAACCGCCCAAATTCATGCTAGACGTGAATGGCTTAAAAAGGCGTGTTCTCGTGATAAGAATCACGAAGATCCTAAAGTGCTTCGTGTGACTCCCATTGAATATCTGTTTTCTTGTGTCAAACCTAATGATGATGGGGCTGGATATGAATCCACTTTGGTTGAAAAACGCCCCAATGATTCAGAGTCCATCTATCTTGATGCTAAAAGCATTGAAAGTGGAGTAGAAGATATTAAAACCTTGAGTAGTAATGAAATTACTACTTTGGATTTCAAGGAATTCAATTATGATAGTTGCTCCTTGATTGAATGCATTTCCTGGATGCAATCCAAGCTAAACTCTCCACACGCTTATAGCCAAAACAAGGCCTTTATCGATCATATCGTCGAAGCTATGATAAAATCTCTTGAAGAGAAACTTGAATTGGCAGTCTCTATCCCTAGAAAGCTTCATGATGAGTGGGAACCTACTATCAAAATCAAAATCAAAAACTATGAATGCAATGCTTTGTGTGATTTGGGTGCTAGTGTTTCCGCGATTCCAAAGTCTTTATGTGATGTTCTAGGTTTTAATGAGATTGAAGAGTGTTATATTAATTTGCATCTTGAGGATTCTACTGTCAAGAAACCCATGGGACGGATCAATGATGTTCTTATTATTGCAAATAGGAACTATGTACCCGTGGATTTCATTCTCCTCGACATTGATTGCAATCCTACATGCCCTATTATTCTTGGTAGACCTTTCCTAAGGACTATTGGTGTTATCATCGATACGAAGGAAGGGAATATTAGCTTTCAATTTCCTTTAAATAAGGGCATGGAACACTTTCCTAGAAATAAAATAAGATTTCCTTATGAATCCATGATGAGGGCCACTTATGGTTTGAGCACCAAAGACGAAGATACGTGATTCTATCGCTTTTAGGCCTAGCTAAGGGCGTTAAACAATAGCGCTTGTTGGGAGGCAACCCAATGAATTTATCTTTTTCTTTCTGTTTTTGTTGCATCCACACCATCATAATTCTGTTGTGGTTGTGTTTTTTGTGTATATTTTTGTGTTTGAGGCAAGCAAAACCTTTATGACTAGTCTTTGTGAGGGTTGTTTAATCCTGCTGGAAAAAGACAGAAACTTTTCGCTCACGAGATGATTTTTCATTCTTATTCAGAAAGAGTTTTTGAGTTGATTATTTTTTCTGCTGGTTGATATGCCTTTTTCCTAGGCATTCGTAATCTTTCACAGTTTTTGAGGTACCAGAAGTATACGAAGTATACATTTTGCTATAGACTGGTCTGTTTTTGATAGATTCTGTTTTTGTTGAGTTGGTTGCTTGTTTTGATGAAACTATGGATTGTATCGGGGGGTACTAGCCATGGAAAAGTGAGAATAGAGTAGCCCAACACCAATATAAATATAAATCAAGATTGCTACAGTACCAAAAGTGGTGGTAGTTTGTTTTCTTGTACTAATGTTATCACGAGTTTCTGTTTAAGTTTTGTGTTGTGAACTTTTCAAGTTTTAGGTGATGTTCTCATGGACAAAGAGATAAGGAGTGGAAATAGCTCAAGCTTGGGGATGCCCAAGGCATCCCAAGCCAAATTCAAGGACACCAAAAAGCCTAAGCTTGGGGATGCCCCAGGAAGGCATCCCCTCTTTCGTCTTCAATCCATCGGTAACATTACTTGGAGCTATATTTTTATTCACCACATGATACGTGTTTTGCTTGGAGCGTCTTGTATCGTCGGAGTCTTTTATTTTTTTTGTGTCACAATAATCTTTTCTGCACACCTTTAGAGAGAGACATGCATTCATCGTGATTTTGCTAGAATACTCATTGTGCTTCACTTATATCTTTTGAGCTAGATATTTTGCTCTATGTGCTTCACTTAGATCTTTTAGAGCACGGCGGTGCGTGACTTGGTAGTTGGCTTATGCTATGAAAGTAGTCCCAAAGTTTATAGGTACCCAAAGAGGATACAAAAGCCTCCATCTTCATGTGCATTGAGTAGAAAGAGAAGTTTTGATTCCTCTCAATTAGTTTTGAGACGTGGATTTGGTAATATTAAGAGTTATGTTAGTAGGGTGTTGTGAATCTAGAAATACTTGTGTTGAAGTTAGTGATTCCCTTAGTATGCACGTATGGTGAACCGCTATGTTAGGAAGTCAGCGCATAATTGATCTATTGATTGTCATCCTCTGTGTTGGGGAGCTGCTACAAATCAACCGGCTGATTTCCCCAGGAAATCAGCCGGGTTAGCAGCCATAGGATCAGACCTCCCACCGCACGATCAGACGCTCTCTTGTGAGCACCACATAACGATTTCGTGCCAGCGCTGCGTAACATCAACCATTGCCGCACCATTGCAGCACCGTCGGGGTTCCACCGCAGCACCGACAACTTTGTCGAAGCTCCATTGGAGCTCCAATGAAGCTTCATTGTAGCTCCAGCAAAGCTCCAACCACATCGCGGTCTCCGACGATGTTTTGTTGCAGCACCGAAGCCTGGTGATGAGGGCTTCATCGCATCACCGGTGACCCAATGGCAGTTGTGCCGCCTCCGGTAGCAGCACCCCCGTCCTCGACTTCTCGCGCCAATGGCAGCAGCGCCGTCGTCACGCCGCCGGAAGCAGTGCCCACTCTATTACAGCACCGACGACCAAACGACAGTAGCGTCGCTGCCCACTCCATTACAACATCGCCGACAGCAGCACCGCCATCCCGACTTGTCACGCTTACGTCAGCAACGTCCACACCATTGCAGCATCATCGACGTCGCACTACCGGAAGTAGTGCCCGTTCCATCGCATCGTCGTCGTACTTATTGCGCCATAGGTGGCAATGCCCCGCTCCATTGCAACGCCGGCAAGCAGTGGAGCAACAGAGGGGAAGGGAGCTTGCGGCAGCTGCGGCCGGCGTTGGACTCGATAGAGGGAGGGGAAGACGATGATGCAGCATGAAAAGTGTGTGTGGCTGTGGCTTCCTTCATGGGGAGGATAAGGCATATGCTAAGCGGACGCGGCATGTGGGCTGGATGGTTGACGGAGCCAGCGACGCACATCATGGGTCGAAGCATGTTGTGCAGATGAGAGGGATGATTTTCTCCACAAATCAGCCGGTTTAATTTAAGTGTTTTCCTTTGTGTTGAGGTCGGGATCGCGCGATGGTTAACACCTACCAACCCTTCCCCTAGGAGTATGCGTTTAGCACTTTGTTTCGGTTACTAATAAAAACTTCCGCATGACTAATGTGAGTCCATGGTATAGATGCACTTTCACCTTCCACCATTGCTAGCCTCTCTAGTGCCGCACAATTCTCGCCGGTACACAAACCCACCATATGCCTTCCTCAAAACAGCCACCATACCTACCTACTATGGCATTTTCATAGCCATTCCGAGATATATTGCCATGCAACTCCCACCGTTCCGTCTCATGACTTGTGCCGTCACTCTCATATTGCCATTGCATGATCGTAAGATAGCTAGCGAGATGTTTCAACGTCATACGCTAAGCTAGATCGTTGCACATCCCGGTACACAGCCGGAGGCATTTCCTATAGAGTCATCATTGTTCTAAGCTTTGAGCTGTGAGTAAATAAAAGTGTGATGATCATCATTATTAGAGCATTGTCCCATGTGAGGACAAAAATAGGCCAAAGAGCCCATACAAAAAAAAGAGACAAAAAAAAGAGGCCCAAGAGCCCAAATATAAAAAAATAATAAAAAAACAGAGAAAAAGAGAGAAGGGACAATGCTACTATCTTTTTCCACACTTGTGCTTCATAATAGCACCATGTTCTTCATGATTGAGAGCTTCTTGCTTTGTCACTACCATATGCTAGTGGGAATATTCTTTATATAACTTGGCTTGTATATTCCAATGATGGGCTTCCTCAAATTGCCCTAGGTCTTCGTGAGCAAGCAAGTTGGATGCACACCCACTAGTTCTCCTTTTGAGATTTCACATACTTATTGCTCTAGTGCATCCCTTGTATGGCAATCCCTACTCATTCACATTGATATCTAGTAATGGGCATCTCCATAGCCCTTTGATACGCCGAGTCAATGTGACCATCTCCTCCTTTTTTGTCTCACAACCACCACCACACTCTATTCCACCTATAGTGCTATATCCATGGCTCACGCTCATGTATTGCGTGATAGTTATAAAAAGTTTGAGAAAGTAAGAGTGTGAAAACAATTACTTGGCCAATTCCGGGGTTGTGCATGATTTACATTAGTTGTGTGAGGATGATGGAGCATAGCCAGACTATATGATTTTGTAGGGATAACTTTCCTTGGCCTTGTTATTTTGGAAGTTCATGATTACCTTGCTAGTTTGCTTGAAGTATTATTGTTTTCATGTCAATAGAAAACTATTGCTTTGAATCTTACGGATCTGAACATTCATGTCACATGAAAGAAGTTGCAAAGGACAACTATGCTAGTTAGCATTCCACATCAAAAATTCAGTCTTTATCACTTCCCTACTCGAGTTCGAGCTGGAGTTAAGCTTGGGGATGCTTGATACGTCTCCAACGTATCTATAATTTTTGATGGTTTCATGCTATTATCTTGTCAAACTTTGGATGTTTTGTATGCCTTTTATATATTTTTTGGGACTAACTTATTAATTCAGTGCCAAGTGCCAGTTCTTGTTTTTCCATGTTTTTGACCCCTTTGAGAGGAGGATTTTGAACGGAGCCAAAAGGAACGTAACTGCCAAAAAGATTTTTTCTGAAATAGAAAAAGATCGGGAAGCCTGAGAATCAGGGCACGGGGCGTGCAGGGACCCCACAAGACCCCTAGCCGCGGCCAGGGGGGCCCGCGCCTCCCTGGCTTGTGGGCTCCCTGGGCCACCTCTTCCCTAGGACTTTCGCCTATAAATTCCCTAAAATCCCAAATAAATCAGGAGATCATCGAAAGTACTTTTCCGCCGCCGCAAGCTTCTATCTCCACAAGATCCCATCTGGGGCACGTTCTGCTGCCGTGCCGGAGGGGGATTCGGATACAGAGGGCTTCTTCATCAACACCATGACCTCTCCGATGATGCGTGATTAGTTCACCATAGACCTACGTGTCCATAGCTAGTAGCTAGATGGCTTCTTCTCTCTCTTGGATCTTCAATACAAAGTTCTCCATGATCTTCATGGAGATCTATCCGATGTAATCTTCTTTTGCGGTGTGTTTGTCGAATTGCGATGAATTGTGGATTTATGATCAGATTGTCCATGAATGTTATTTGAGTTTCTTCTGATCTCTCTTATGCATGATTTCATATCCTTGTAATTCTCTCTGAGTTGTGGGTTTTGTTTGGCCAACTAGATCTATGATTCTTGCAATGGGAGACGTGCTTGGTTTTGGGTTCATACCGTGCATTGACCTCACTCACTGACAGAAGGGGTAGCGAGGCACGCATCATGTTGTTGCCATCAAGGGTAAAAAGATGGGGTTTTCATCATTGGTTTGGGTTTATCCCTCTACATCATGTCATCTTGCTTAAGGCGTTACTCTGTTCGTCATGAACTCAATACACTAGATGCATGCTGGATTGCGGTCGATGTGTGGAGTAATAGTAGTAGATGCAGAAAGTATCGGTCTACTTGTCTCGGACGTGATGCATATATGTATGATCATTGCCTTAGATATCGTCATGACTTTGCGCGGTTCTATCAAGTGCTCGACAATAATTTGTTCACCCACCGTGATATTTGCTATTTTGAGAGAAGCCTCTAGTGAACACTATGGCCCCCGGGTCTACTCCACACTATATTTTCAGCCTTACACTTTTTCTTCATTGCACTTTCCACCTTCAGAGCTCATTTTGCAATCAATCTTGAAGGGATTAACAACCCCTTTATAGCGTTGGGTGCAAGCTCTTTATGTTTGTGTAGGTACTCTGGACTTGACGAGATTCGCCTACTAGATTGATACCTTGGTTCTCAAACTAAGGGAAATACTTACTGCTCTTGTGCTGCATCGCCCTTTCCTCTTTAAGGGAAAAACCAACGCAAGCTCAAGAGACGATAGAAGGATTTCTGGCACCATTGCCTGGAAAGGACTTTTGTTGCCGTAGCAACCAACATGTTGGATCCCCTCACGGGCTCAAGATGAGGCCAGCTGCCAGGTCGTTTGTCGCATGTTGCCTGATGTGCGTGTGATCTTCGAGCAGCAATGCTAGCGGCAAGACCAGATCGTGCAGGATGTCAGGACGGGCGAGCGCCAGAATCGTATCGTCCTCGCGCGCGGCGTCCCCTCGAGTAGTGTGGGTTGCACGACCTTCAAACGCGGGCTGGGCCGGGTGGTTTGGCTTGTAAATTTCAAGCATGAGCTGCCTCGATGCTATGACGGCATCCCTAACCCCGCGGAGTTCCTCCAGCACTATATGCTAAGCATCGAGTCGGCGGGCGGCAACTACAAGGTCATAGTGAACTGGTTCTCCATGGCCCTCAAGGATGGAGCGTGCTCCTGGCTCATGAACCTGCCCGAGGAGTCGATCTCTTCCTGGAGAGAGCTCTGCGAGCAGTTCGTCTCCAAGTTCAAGGGCACGCATGACCTCCCCTTTTCTGTCAACGACATGCAGCGCGTGAAGCAGCGCCCTGGGGAGACCTTACGCAAGTACATCCAGCGCTTCAGCCAGGTGCACAGTAAGATCCACGTGCCTCAGACGAAGCCATCATCATGGCATTCACAAACGATGTCATGGACGTCCGCATGTGTGAGAAGCTCGCCATAAACGATAGCTTGAGCACGACTCTCGAGCTGTTTAATATCGCCGAAAAGTGCGCCAAGGCCGAAGAGGGCCACCTGTTCCTCCACAATGACCCCGGCTCTGCGCGCGATGATGGCAAGGTAAAGGGCAAGGAGGTCAAGCGCAAGGGCCCTGTTGTGCTCATAATGGAGCCTGAATAGAAGCGCGACTGCGACCATGACGTCGCTGAGAAGGACCGCCATCCACTCTGTGCCTACCACAATATGCGCACCCACAACACCGAAGACTACCAAGAGCTCAGTTCCCTCCGCGACGAGCGCATCGGTCGGCATACGGACCACAACGACCGTGGCACCGATCGCAGCGGTGGCCGCGGTGGTGGAAGGTGGGATAGCCGTAATGGCAACCCACGCCACGACCGGCTCGAGCATCCTCGCGAGGATGGCTGGCGCGATCAGCTCCGCGAGGACACCTGGCGCGAACAGTCTCACGAGGCATGCCCTCACGATAAGAATGCCCTTCCACCACTGCTGCTGCCGCCGAGGGGGAATGATAAGAATTAGTGCGACGAGGAGGCCGGGGGCTATCATGATCCCCTCACAATAGTTTGTATCCTCGTCAAAGCCCACGCCCCTCCGGTGAATCGCATGTCTAAGCAGTTCTACCGTGAGGTAAACGCCCCCCTCCCGGGGTCGTAAGTCACGAGGCCTCTCAAGTGGTCGCACTACGCCATCATCTTTGATTCCAAGGACGGCCTCAAGTCCGTCGCCGCCGCGGGCACACTTCCCATGTTGTGGAGTGATGACCCACATGGTGGGGAACATTGCATGGGAAACAAAAAATTTCCTACGCACACGGAGACCTATCATGGTGATGTTCATCTACGAGAGGGAGATTGGATCCACATACCCTTGTAGATCGCTAAGAGGAAGCGTTAATAAACGCGGTTGATGTAGTGGTACGTCTTCACGATCCGTCCCATGATCCGTCTCGCGATCCGTCCGACGATCCGTTTCGATCAAGTACCGAATGGACGACACGTCCGTGTCCCGCACAGGTACAACTCGATGAGGATCTCCGCCTTCTTGATCCAGCAAGAGAGATGGGGAAGTAGATGAGTTCTCTGGCAGCGTGACGGCGCGCTGGTGATGGTTATGATCTATTCCTCGAGGGCTCCGCCCGAGCTCCACAGAAAACCAATCTAGAGGAAGAACTACGATCTAGAGGAGAGGGCAACACGTGGCAAAGTTGTGTCTCAAAAGCCCTAAACCTCTAGTATATATAGGAGGATGGGGTAGGCAGCCTTGGCGCGCCAAGGAAGGCCTCCTTGGGTCGGCCGAAGTGGGGAAGGGAGGAGTCCTCCTCCAATCCCACTTGGATTAGGACTTCTTCCTTATTTTCCCACCTCTTTTGGATTTTCCACTTTTCCTCATGGGTTTTCCTTGGATGACATTGTCAGCCCATTATACCTTATTGAGCATCCAATTTAACCCAAATGCACCCCTTGGGGCATGGTGGGCCCACCCAGTGGGCCCCCGGAACACATTCCTCACTCCTGGTACACTGCCGGCAATGCCCGAAAACCTTCCGGAATCCAAACACCAACTTCCTATATATCAATATTCATTTCCAGACCATTCCAGAACTCCTCGTGACGTCCAGGATCTCATCCGGGACTCTGAACAAAACTTTCGTCACCAACACATATAACTCAACTATACCGAAACGTCACCGAACCTTAAGTGTGCAGACTCTACGGGTTCGAGAATTATGCATACATGACCTCAGACACTCTATGGTCAATAACCAACATCGGGACCTGGATGTCCATATTGGTTCCTACATATTCTACGAAGATCTCTATCGGTTGAACCTCTATGTCAAGGATTCATATAATCCAGTATACTATTCCCTTTGTCCTTCGGTATGTTACTTGCCCGAGATTCGATCGTCTGTATCTCTATACCTAGTTCTATCTCGTTACCGGCAAGTCTCTTTACTCGTTCCGTAATACAAGATCCCATAACTAACTCCTTAGTTACATTTCTTGCAAGGCTTGTTGTGATGTTGTATTACCGAGTGGGCCCCGAGATACCTCTCCGTCACACGGAGTGATAAATCCCAGTCTTGATCCATGCCAACCCAACATACACCTTTGGAGATACCTTTAGAGCACCTTTATAGTCACCCAGTTACGTTGCGACATTTGATAACCCACAAGGTATTCCTCCGGTGTCCGGGAGTTGCATGATCTCATGGTCATAGGAACAGATACATTGACATGCAGAAAACAGTAGCAATAAACTTACACGATAATATATTACGTTCATAGTTTGGGTCTTGTCCATCACATCATTCTCCCAATGATGTGATCCCGTTATCAAGTGACAATACCATCTTTGATCAACGAACTAGTCAACTAGACGCTCACTAGGGACAGTCTGTTGTCTATGTATCCACACATGTATTTGAGTTTCCAATCAATACAATTCTAGCATGGATAATAAACAATTTTTATGAACAAGGAAATATAATAATAACTAATTGATTATTGCCTTTGGGGCATATTTCCAACACCACAACTATATGTGATCGCAATAGTTTTTGAGGGTAGAGTATTCAACACAAATTTTTAGATTGGACACAAGGGAGGCCAAAGAATATTTGTGCGTATTAGCAACTGAGTTCTTAATTCAACCACACTTGGAGATTTAGTATGAGCTGCACAGTGATTAGTAGCACATTTTGTTGGAAATATGCCCTAGAGGCAATAATAAATTAGTTATTATTATATTTCCTTGTTCATAATAATCGTTTATTATCCATGCTAGAATTGTATTGATTGGAATCTCAAATACATGTGTGGACACATAGACAACACATTGTCCCTAGTGAGCCTCTAGTTGACTAGTTCGTTGATCAAATATGGTCAAGGTTTCCTGGCCATATGCAAGTGTTGTCACTTGGTAACGAGATCACATCATTAGGATAATCATGTGATGGACAAAGACCCAAATTATATACGTAGCATATTGATCGTGTCATTTTATTGCTATTGTTTTCTGCGTGTCAAGTATTTATTCCTATGACCATACGATCATATAACTCACTGTCACCAGAGAAATACCTTGTGTGTATCAAATGTCACAACGTAACTGGGTGACTATAAAGGTACTCTACAGGTATCTCCGAAGGTGTCCGTTGAGTTAGTATGGATCAGGACGGGGATTTGTCACTCCGTGTGACGGAGAGGTATCTCGGGTCCCACTCGATAATACAACATCACACACAAGCCTTGCAAGCAATGTGACTAAGTGTAAGTCACGGGATCTTGTATTATGGAACGAGTAAAGAGACTTGCCGGTAACGAGATTGAAATAGGTATGCGGATACCGACGATCGAATCTCGGGCAAGTAACATACCGAAGGACAAAGGGAATGACATACATGATTATATGAATCCTTGACACTAAGGTTCAACCGATAAGATCTTCGGAGAATATGTAGGATCCAATATGGGCATCCAGGTCCTGCTATTGGATATTGACCGAGGAGTGCCTCGGGGCATGTCTACATAGTTCTCGAACCCGCAGGGTCTACACACTTAAGGTTCGATGATGTTTTAGTCTAGTTGAGTTATATGTGTGGTTGCTGAATGTTGTTCCGAGTCCCAGATGAGATCACAGACGTCACGAGGGTTTCGGGAATGGTCAGGAAATAAAGATTGATATATAGGATGGTTTCATTTGGTCACCGGAAAGTTTCAGGCAATTCCGACAATGTACCGGGAGTGACGAATGGGTTCCGGGAGTTCATTCGAAGGGGCCCACCCACCCGGGAGTGATCCCAAGGCACTAGGGTGGCGCCACAAGTCCTTAGTGGGCTGGTGGAGTCAGGCCAAGGGGACCATGGCGCCATATAAGAAAATACCAAAAGAAAATAAAAGAAAAAGGGAAAGAGGGAGGTGGGAAGGAAGAGGAGGACTCCTCCTTCCCAAACCGAATTGGAGGAGGAGTCCTCCTCCTCCCTTGGCCGACGCACCTTGAGGCCTTGTGCCTCAAGGCTAGCCCTCCCCGTCCCTCCTATATATATTGGTGGTTTAGGGCTGATTTGGGACACAACTTTGCCACATGCAACTCAAACCTATACCACGTAGTTTTACCTCTAGATCGGATTTCCGCGGAGCTCAGGCGGAGCCCTGCAGGAGTAGATCATCACCACCACCGGAGCGTCGTCGCGCTTTCGGAGAACTCATCTACTTCTCCATCTTGCTTGCTGGATCAAGAAGGCCGAGATCATCGTCAAACTGTACGTGTGCTGAACATGGAGGTGCCGTCCGTTTGGCGCTAGATCGGAACGGATCGCGGGACGGTTCGTCGGACAGTTCGAGGGACGTGAAGACGTTCCACTACATCAACCGCGTTTCTTAACGCTTCCTGCTATGCAATCTACAAGGGTACATAGATCCAATCTGCACTCATAGATGGACATCACCATGATAGGTCTTCGTGTGCGTAGGAAATTTTTTGTTTCCCATGGAACGTTCCCCAACAGTGGCATCATGAGCTAGGTTCATGTGTAGATGTTATCTCGAGTAGAACACAAAATCTTTTGTGGGTGTTGATGTTCGATTTGCTGCCCTCCTTAGTCTTTTCTCGATTTGGCGGTATTGTTGGATTGAAGCGGCCCGGACCGACATTACTCGTACGCTTACGAGAGACTAGTTTCATAGACCAGCATGCAACTCGTTGCATAAAGATGACTGGCGGGTGTCGGTTTCTTCAACTTTAGTTGAATTGGATTTGACTGAGGCTGTCCTTGGAGATAGGTTAAATAGCAATTTGCACATCTCCGTTGTGGTTTTTGCATAAGTAAGATGCGATCATACTAGATACCCATAGCAGCCACGTATAACATGCAACAACAAATTAGAGGACGTCTAACTTGTTTTTGCAGGGTTTGCTTGTGATATGATATGGCCAATGACGTGATGTGATATATTGGATGTATGAGATGATCATGTTGTAATAGTTAATATCGACTTGTACATCGATGCTACGTCAACCGACATGAGCCATAGGGTTGTCTTTAAACTAACGTTTGTGTTTGCAGATGCGTTTACTATATTGCTAGGTCGTAGCTTTAGTAGTAATAGCATAGATAGCACGACAACGTTAATGGTTGCACGATGATGGAGATCATGGTGTGGCGCCGGTGACAAGAAGATCATGCCGGTTCTTAAGTGATGAAGATCAAGAAACACAAGATGATGGCCATATCATGTCACTTATGAATTGCATGTGATGTTAATCCTTTTATGCACCTTTTTTTGCTTAGAACGGCGGTAGCATTATAAGGTGATCTCTCACTAAAATTTCAAGATGAAATTGTGTTCTCCCCGACTGTGCACCATTGCGACATTTTGTCGATTCGAGACACCACGTGATGATCGGGTGTGATAGACTCAACGTTCACATACAACGGGTGCAAAACAGTTGCACACGCGGAACACTCGGGTTGAACTTGACGAGCCTAGCATGTGCAGACATGGCCTCAGAACACATGAGACCGAAAGGTCGAGCATGAATCGTATAGTTGATATGATTAGCATAGAGATGCTTACCACTGAAACTATTCTCAACTCACGTGATGATCGGACTTGAGTTAGTGAATTTGGATCATGTACCACTCAAATGACTAGAGAGATGTAATTTTTGTGTGGGAGTTTATTACGTAATTTGATTAGTTAAACTCTAATTATCATGAACATAGTCAAAAGGTTTTTGCGAATTATGTTGTAGCTAGCGCTGTAGCTCTACTGTTTTATATGTTCCTAGAGAAATATAGTTGAAAGATGATAGTAGAAATTTTGCGGACTAGTCCATAAAACGGAGGATTGTCCTCATTGCTGCGCAGAAGGCTTATGTCCTTAATGCACCACTCAGTGTGCTGCACCTCGAGCGTCGTCTGTGGATGTTGCGAACATATGACATACACATTTTTGATGACTACGTGATAGTTCAGTGCGTAATACTTAATGGCTTAGAAGCAAGGCATCGAAGACGTTTTGAAACGTCACGGAACATAAGAGATGTTCTAAGAGATGAAATTGAGATTTCATGCTCGTGCCCTTGTTGAGAGGTATGAGACCTCCGACAAGATTCTTTGTCTACAAAGTAAAAGAGAAAAGCTGAATCGTTGAGCATGTGCTCAGATTGTCTTAGTACAACAATCGCTTGAATCAAGTGGGAGTTAATCTTCCAGATGAGGTAGTGATGGTTCTCCAAAGTCACTGTCACCAAGCTGCTAGAGCTTCGTGATGAACTATAACATATCAAGGATAAATATGATGATCCTTGAGCAATTCGCAATGCTTGACACTGCGAAAGTAGAAATCAAGAAGGAGCATCAATTATTGATGGTTAGTAAAACCACTAGTTGCAAGAAGGGCAAGGGCTAGAAGGGATACTTCATGAAATGGCAAAACAGTTGCTGCTCTAATGAAGAAACCCAAGATTGAACCCAAACCCGAGACTAAGTGCTTATGTTATGAGGGGAACGGTCACTGAGGTGGAGCTGCCCTAGATACTTGGTAGATGAGAAGGCTGGCAAAGTCGACAAAAGTATATTTGATGTACATGATGTTTGATGTGTACTTTACTAGTACTCCTAGTAGCACGAGGGTATTAGATACCAGTTTGGTTGCTAAGTGATTAGTAACTCGAAATAAAAGCTACAGAGTAAACGGAGACTAGCTAAAGGCGAGGTGACGATACGTGTTAGAAATATTTCCAAGGTTGATGTGATCAAACATCGCACACATCCTATGCCATCGGGATTGGTGTTAAGCCTAAATAATTGTTATTTGGTGTTTGCGTTGAGCATGAACATGATTGGATCGTGTTTATTGCAATACAATTATTCATTTGAAGAGAATAATAGTTATTCTATTTGCTTGAATAATTACCTGCAATGGTTTATTGAATCTCGATCGTAGTGTTACACATGTTCATAATATTGGTGCCAAAATATACAAAGTAATAATGATAGTACCACTTACTTGTGGCACTGCCACTTGAGTCATGTTGGTGTGAAATGCATGAAGAAGCTCCATGCTGATGGTTCTTTGTACTCACTCATTTTTGAAACGTTTGAGACATGCAAACCATACCTATTGGTATAAATGCATGAAGAAACTCCATGCGGATGGATCATTTGGATTCACTTGATTTTGAATCACCTGAGCCATGCAAAATCATACCCCATGGAACAAGAAAGTAACTTGTTGGAAGTGATACATTTTTGATGTGTACAGTCCAATGAGTGTTGAGGCACGCAGTGGATATCGTTATGTTCTTACTTCACTGACGATTTGAGTAGATACATGAGTATTTACTTGATGAATCACAAGTTTGAAATATTGAAAAGTTCAAAGCTATTTTAGAGTGAAGATCGTCGTGACAAGAGGATAAACTGTCTACGATATGATCATAGAGATGAATATCTAAGTTACGAGTTTTTGGTACACAGTTAAGACAATTTAGAAACTGTTTCACAGTTCATGCCACCTAGAACACCATAGTGTGATGGTGTGTCCAAACGTCATAGCCACGCCCTATTGGATATAGCGCATACTATAATGTCTCTTATCGAATTACCACTATCGTTTATGGGTTATGCATCAGAGACAACCACATTCACTTCAAATAGGGCACCACATATTTCCGTTGAGATGACACAGTATGAACTATGGTTTGGAGAAATCTAAGTTGTCATTTCTTGAAAGTTTGGGGCCGCGACAGTTATGTGAAAAAGTTTCAGTCTGATAAGCTCGAACCCAAAGCGGATAAATGCATCTTCATAGGATATCCAAAACAGTTGGATACATCTCCTATCTCAGATCCGGAAGCAAAGTGTTTGTTTTTAGAAATGGTTCCTTTCTTGAGGAAAGGTTTCTATCGAAAGAATTGAGTGGGAGGGTGGTGGAACTTGATGAGGTTAGTGAACCGTCACTTCAACTAGTGTGTAGCAGGGCACAGGAAGATGTTCCTGTGGCGCCTACACCAATTGAAGTAGAAACTGATGATGGTGATCATTAAGATTCGGATCAAGCTACTACAAACCTCGTAGGTCGACAAGGTCACGTACTACTACAGAGTGGTACGGTAACCCTGTCTTGGAGGTCATGTTGTTGAACAACAATGAACCTACGAGCTATGAAGAAGCGATGGTGGGCCCGGATTTCGACAAATGGCTGGAGGCCATGAAATCCGAGAGAGGATCCATATATGAAAACTAGGTGTAGACTTTGGAAGAACTACTTGATGGCCGTAGGACTATTAAGTGAAGATGGATCTTCAAAAGGAAGACAAACGATGATGGTGAAAAGTCACCATTAAGGAAAGCTCGATTTATCGCAAAGATGTTTCCGACAAGTTCAAAGAGTTGACTATGATGAGACTTTCTCAATCGTAGCGATTCTAAAAGTATGTTGGAATTATGTTAGCAATTTCTGCATTATTTATGAAATATTGCGCATAGGATATCAAAACATTGTTTCCTCGATGGTTTCCTTGAGGAAAGGTTGTATGTGATACAACCAGAAGGTTTTGTCGATCCTAAAGATGCTAACAAGTATGCAGGCTCCAGTGATCCTTTCATGGACTAGTGCAAGCATCTCGGAGTTGGAATATACGCTTTGATGAGATGATCCAAGCTTTTGGGTTTGTACAAGGTTTGTGCGAAACTTGTATTTCCAAAGAAGTGAGTGGGGGTACTATAGAATTTCTGATAAGTATATGTGGTTGACATATTGTTGATCGGAAGTAATTTCTGTGAAGCATAAAAGGTTGTTTGAAAGGAGTTTTTCAAAGGAAGACCTGGATAGAGCTATTTGAACATTAAGCATCAAGATCTATATAGATAGATCAAAACGCTTAATAGAACTTTCAAATGAAACGCATGCCTTGACAGTTTTTAAGGAGTTAAAAATAGATCAACTAAGAAGGAGTTCTTGGCTGTGTTGTAAGGTGTGAATTTGAGTAAGACTCAAAAGCACGACCACGGAAGAAGAAAGAGAAAGGACGAAGGTCGTCCCCTGTGCCTTAGCCATAGACTCTAAAGTATGCCATGCTGTGTACCGCACCTGATGTGTGCCTTGCCACAAGTCTGTTAAGAGGTACAGAGAGTGATCCAGGATTGAATCACTGAACAACAGTCAAAGTTATCCTTAGTAACTAATGGACTAAGGAATTTTTCTCGATTATGGAGGTGGTTAAAGAGTTCGTCATAAAGGGTTGCGTTGTTGCAAGCTTTGACACTAATCCGAATAACTATGAGTAGTAAAACGGATTCATATAGTAGAGTAGATATTTGGAGTATTTCCGAATAGCACGTAGTAGCAGCATCTATAAGATGACATCAATATTTGTAAAGCACACACGGATTTGAAAGATTCAGAACCGTTGACCAAAACCTCTCTCACGACCAAGACGTGATCAGACCCCAGAACTATATGTGTGTTGGATTCGTTAAAATCACATGGTGATGTGAACTATATTATTGACTCTAGTGCAAGTGGGTGACTCTTGGAAATATGCCCTAGAGGCAATAATAAATTAGTTATTATTATATTTCTGTGTTCATAATAATCATTTATTATCCATGCTAGAATTGTATTGACTAGAAACTCAAATACATGTGTGGATACATAGACAACACACTGTCCCTAGCGCGCCTCTAGTTGACTAGTTCGTTGATCAAAGATGGTCAAGGTTTCCTCGCCATAGGCAAGTGTTGTCACTTGATAATGAGATCACATCATTAGGAGAATCATGTGATGGACAAAGACCCAAATTATATATGTAGCATATTGATCATGTCATTTTATTGCTATTGTTTTCTGCGTGTCAAGTATTTATTCCTATGACCATGAGATCATATAACTCACTGGCACCAGAGGAATACGTTGTGTGTATCAAACGTCACAACGTAAATGGGTGACTATAAAGGTACTCTACAGGTATCTCCGAAGGTGTCCGTTGAGTTAGTATGGATCAAGACTGGGATTTGTCACTCCGTGTGACGGAGAGGTATCTCGGGGCCCACTCGGTAATACAACATCACACACAAGCTTTGCGAGCAATGCGACTAAGTGTAAGTCACGGGATCTTGTATTACGGAACGAGTAAAGAGACTTACGGGTAACGAGATTGAAATAGGTATGCGGATACCGACGATCGAATCTTGGGAAAGTAACATACTGTCGTGGTTTTGTCACGGGAGATGTCCTCGTGAAAGGACTTAAGGATGGAGCGAAAGCAAGACTCAGATTTACCCAGGTTTGGCCCCTCGTGTGGAGGTAAAAGCCTATGTCCTGCTTTGTGTAGATTGATGATGGTTTCAATTACAAGGAGGGCGTAACTCGCCTGACCTAGCTCTCGATGATTTCTAACCTGACCCTATCTTCCCCAGGGACCCGCCTTTATATACAGGTCGAGGCCCTAATATTTACAAGAGTCCTGACTATGCTACAGATCGTAGCTTTCCCTATCTCTAAGTCGTCGTGCTTTCCAAGACTGGAAACCTCCTTGGCGACTCGTATCACTCCTATCTTTTGACGAATGACAAGACACCATCCATCATGACTTGTTTGAGCCTCCAAGCAGTGTTCGATGACATCACCTTATCCATTTAATTTCAGGACTTAATGACGCGGCCACCCAACGGATCTTTCGCGCTGCCATTAATTTATCCCAAAAATCCAGGCGTCATCATTGCAAATTTTTAGTTTGTCACCTCTATTCCCACGCGTGCCGCCTGGATTCCAGCTCCGATCCTTTAAATAACCGCAGGGGGAGTGGGGGCACCATCACCTACCCCCACTTCGGCTTCCTCATCGTCCTTCGTGTTCCTCGTGCCAACACCTCAGCCTTCTCGCCATTTCCCGAAGCTCCATCGCCAGTTGCTGCAACCTGGGCGTCTCCGGGCCAATCGAAGGCCCGAAGCTTTCCGCATCCATCTCCAGGATCGTCCTCCTCTCTCAGGTAAACTCCTTTCTCCATTAGGGTTACACTGAGGACCCCATGTTCTTCTAGGTCAGCTCCGGAGTACAACGAACACCCCCTTTACTCTGGATCCGCTTTGTATGTTTGCAGTAGGTCCTTTGTAATAGCAAACCGCGGTAGTTTCATCGCATCTCTTGGCCATTTGAGGTTTTACTTTGTATATCCAGATGACATCCCTTCCGCATTCTTGTGTTCATAGCCTTTGCAGTTTCGCCAAGCATTATCTTTTTAATTCGATCCACCCGTAGATCCGTAATTCACTGCTCGCTTTTAGAAACATGTTTATCCTTCTCCCGGGAATATGTTGGGTAACGTAGCATAAATTCAAAATTTTCCTACGCATATTCAGATCTTCCTATGGAGAGACCAGCAATGAGAGAGGGGTAAGAGCATCTTCATACCTTTGAAGATCGCTAAGCGGAAGCGTTGCTAGAACGCGGTTGATGGAGTCGTACTCGCAGCGATTCCGATCTAGTGCCGAACTACGGCACCTCCGCGTTCAACACACGTGTAGCCCGGTGACGTCTCCCGCACCTTGATCCAGCAAGGAGGAGGGAGAGGTTGGGGAAGAACTCCAGTAGCACGACGGTGTGGTGTCGATGGAGAGATGAGGTCTCCCGGCAGGGCTTCGCCAAGCACCGACATAGAGGAGGAGGAAGAAGGGCAGGGCTGCGCCGAGAGAGAGGCAAAAGTCTGATCTCCAATGGCCAAAAGTGCCCACTATATATAGGGGGAAGGAGGGGCTGCGCCCCCTTGAGGGTTTCCCCTCCTGGGGGGGGGGGCAGCCCTAGATGGGGCCTGGTGCGGCGGCCAAGGGGGGAGGAGGGGTGTGGCGCACCCCTGGTGGGCCTTAGGCCCACCTGGCTTAGGGTTTGCCCCCCTTTTTCTCTCCCCCACGCATTGGGCTGAGTGGGGAGGCGCACCAGCCCACCTAGGGGCTAGTTCCCTTCCCCACTTGGCCCACCTTACCTCCCGGGGTCGTTGCCTCCTTCGGTGGACCCCCGGGGCCATCTCCGGTGGTCCCGATGGTCCCGGTACGTTACCGGTGATGCTCGAAACACTTCCGGTGTCCGAAACCATCCGTCCTATATATCAATCGTTACCTCCGGAGCTCCTCGTGACGTCCGGGATCTCATCCGGGACTCCGAACAACTTTCGGTAACCTCGTATAACAATTCCCTATAACCTTAGCGTCACCGAACCTTAAGTGTGTAGACCCTACGGGTTCGGGAGACAGGTAGACATGACCGAGACATCGCTCCGGCCAATAACCATCAGCGGGGTCTGGATACCCATGGTGGATCCCACTTGCTCCACGATGATCTCATCGGATGAACCACAATGTCAAGGATTCAATTAATCCTGTATACGATTCCCTTTGTGTGTCGGTATAGAACTTGCCCGAGATTCGATCGTCGGTATACCTATACCTTGTTCAATCTCGTTACCAGTAAGTCTCTTTACTCGTTCTATAGCATGTCATCGTGTGACTAACTCCTTAGTCACATTGAGCTCATGATGATGTTCTACCGATTGGGCCCAGAGATACCTCTCCGTCACACGGAGTGACAAATTCGGAGGTACCCGTAGTGCACCTTTATAGTCACCCAGTTACGTTGTGACGTTTGATACACCCAAAGCACTCCTACGGTATCCGGGAGTTGCACAATGTCCCGGTCGAAGGAAAAGATACTTGTCATTAGAAAAGCTTTAATATACAAACAATACGATCTAGTGCTATGCTTAGGATTGGGTCTTGTCTATCACATCATTCTCCCAATGATGTGATCCCGTTATCAATGACATCTAATGCCCATGATCAGGAAACCATGATCATCTATTGACTAACGAGCTAGCCAACTAGAGGCTTGCTAGGGACACATTGTGATCTATTTATTCACACATGTATTACTGTTTCCTGTTAATACAATTATAGCATGAACAATAGACGACTATCATGAACAAGGAAATATGATAATAACCATTTTATTATTGCCTCTAGGGCATATTTCCAACAGTCTCCCACTTGCACTAGAGTCAATAATCTAGTTACATTGTGTTGTATCAAACACCCATAGCATTATGGTGTTGATCATGTTTTGCTCGTGGAAGAGGTTTAGTCAACGAGTCTGCAATATTCAGATCTGTGTGTACTTTACAAATATCTATCACTCCACTCTGGACATGGTCCTGGATGGAGTTGTAGCGGCGTTTGATGTGCTTCGTCTTCCGGTGAAACCTGGGCTCCTTGGCTATGGCAATGGCCCCAATGTTATCACAGAAGAGTGTCATTGGACCCGACGCGCTTGGAACCACTCCAAGGTCGGTGATGAGCTCCTTCATCCAAATTCCTTCATGAGCTGCTTCTGAAGCAGCTATGTACTCCGCTTCACATGTAGATGCTGCCACGACTTCTTGCTTGCTGCTGCACCAGCGCACTGTGTAGTGCCCCAAGTGAGAAGCTTTCCCTTTTCGTAACCTTCCATGTGGGACCACCTTGACATTGTCATGAGAGCTATCTATGCATGTGTGATTTCATTTGTTACCTTGTGTTCTTCTTTTGCATGCATGCATCCATGCCATACCATCCTTGCCATACCTTATGATTCTATGTCATGTTATGTTTGCATGTGATTTTGCCAGGTGTGATTTAGTGATCTTGTGGTTTCATGTGTTGATGCAGATGTGAGGAGGTGGTGTGAAATAGTGGAGAGTGGTGCTTGACATTATTTTCAAACCCCCCTTGTTAGTTTCAAACCTTTTCTCTCTTTTATTCCAAGCTCAAAATTTCACTTGCTCTTTACCTGGTTTTAAAATGTCCTTTGTTTGCTGAATATTGTGGGTATATTGTTGTGCAAGATTTGGTGTTTTGTTAGGTGTTCTGAAGGTGCAATAAACCACAAAACAGCTATTATAATTGCTGTTTAGTATTTATGTAATTGCCCCATAAAAATTCCTTTTGCATTTTATTTAAATAGCTCATGTATTTTCAGATCCACAAGCATTTTTGTTTTGATTTAATAATGAGTAGTTAGTCCTGTGGGCCTTTTCCTTTCTCTGTAATTAATCTAATTAGATAATAACATGTCCAGGGTTGTTTTCTCTTTTTTTTTCTCTGGTGGGCTTCCTCCCACTCAGAGAGGCCCAGCGCCTCCTCTCCCCCTCGCGACAGCAGCCCATCCCGCGTCCCTCTTCCTCCTCCGTCTACGTCAGTGTGTACGACTCCACCTCCTCCACCGATTCTCCATGGCTTGATCCCGTGGCTCAAGCGCCTCCCCCGAGGTGATATAAGATGGAGGGAACCTTCCTCCTTCCCTAGGGTTACCTCTCCTTCCTCCAGCGCCGCCGCCACCTCCCTCCTTTTCTCCTCCCTCTCCCTGGTAAGTTCTCTGTAGAGTAGGAGCACACACAGAGATAGAGATCCCCTCGCGGCCGTCTACCTCGCCTTCTCCGTCAAGCAGCCCCGGCGGCCATGTCCAGGGGCACGGGGACGGTGCCCGTGCCCCATTTTCGTCATCGGTGAGGTCGAGGGACGTCTACAACATCATCGGTGATCTGCTTCGTCTACCTCCGTTCGACATCAATCTGCAGCAGGGCCTTCTCCCGCGCGCCTCCCTCCTCTCCGGCCGGCCTCCTCCACCGAGCGGCTCCTCTTTCTTCCCCGAGGTGAGCCGGTCCTCTTCCTCCCTTCTCCCTCGTTGGATCCGGCGAGTAGGCTGCAGGAAGCCCCTGCCCCGAGCAGGAGCAGTAGATGTTGGTGCTGATTTGGAGTTGTTCCTGTCATGTGCAGTAGCAGTAGCTATGTTTTAGTAGCAGGTAGATGTGGCGTGCAGCAGCAGCAACAGTAGTAGGGTAGTTCCTCCTCCTCGTAGAGCAGCAGTAGCTAGCTCCGGCAGCTCCATCGAGCGTGTCTGTTGCCGGCATCTCGGTGCAGGCAGGCAGGGCAATATTGATGGTTGTACCGGTTACCTTGTAGTTTTCCCTGTTCTGTTAAGATCCCGAAGTGTAGCGTAGTGGTAGCGAGCGTAGCTGCCTGATGAGAGGGCGTGGGTTCGAATCCCCCCTCGGCAGTTTATTTTTTCTTTCCTCGTTGCTGTAGGGTAGGAATTATGCAGGGATAGCTTACCTTGTTAGCACACCCCCTCTGGTCGATCCAGTGGCGTAGCAGAGTGGTGAGCACCTGTGTGTTGTTGTGTTGTATCTAACAGGCACAGGGGTTCGATCCCTAGGGTGCCCCTTTTATTTTTCCCTTTACCTCTTGTTTATTTGTTTTGCTGGATATGCTCTTTTGAGCTGTTTGTTGATTTGTGCCTTGAACATAAGATGGCAGAGGGCATAACATTATTTTGTTCCTCTGCTGCTATAGTAGACTAGATACATATGTGTGTGTGTGTTCTTGTGAGTAGTGATGTGTGTGTGTATGTGATCTTGCTAGTATAAGTTGGTGATGTATTGCAAGTAGGCAATTGTGCATAGGAGTTTGAATGAATATGATGGTGTAGGTTTGGAGATATGTGGTAGTGAGTGCACATCACATGTGGTACCTACTAGGAGTGTTTGAGAGGTGATGCTTCCATGTTACTTGCATAGTAGTTTTCCCCCTCATGATGTTCTTGGGTAAGTGCTTGTGATGGGGTTTTTGGTGATGGTATATGTGTGTGAGTGGAACTTCCCACCTTTGCAAACTATGCACCTTCACATGTACATATGTGAGAGGGCATGGTGTTGTGTGTGTGGGGGTGACTTAGTGAGTAGTATTTGTGTTGTTGATGTGCATGACACAAACATGGGGTTCAAACCCCCATGTCACTTTGTCATTGTGCACATGAACTCAACCTTTGTAGTTGTTGTCTTAGTAGGATACTTTATGGAGTTGACATATTCAGATTTGTCGCAAGTTTGTTCCTTGATTCCATGGAATAGGTGGAGCCCAAGGGCATGAGCTTTTGTGTGATAGTAGTAGGGGTTTTGCTCTACACCATAGTGGTGTCATTTATCACTTGGTGTTATGTCTGTGCAAACTATGCCTAGACAAAGTGGGCATGTGGCTGAAAAATTCCAGATTAGTGAAATCTGAAATTTCACTAAGTCTGGGATTCTGGAAACATTTTCTTCCCCTATAGATGAGGATGTGTTGGTCATTCTGTTTTTCACTAAGTCCCTGAGATCTGATGGTTTTGGGAAAGTTTGTGGCCATGTATCTTCTAGAGTTTAATTCCTTTTGCTGTGTTTCTTGCTGGTGCTTGTAGTGTTCTTGGTGGGAAACAACCACATATATTATTTGTCATGTTTGGAGGCCTGTAGCTATGTTGCATGTAGCTCCCAAAGTGCTAAGATGCAGATTATGGCAGATTATGTAGTTTTGTCATTTTGATGATTGTGTGAGCTTAGTGGATGTTGGGGGTGCTCTTCCTTGCTCCAATCCATTCATGTTGGGTTGTTATTTGTCTTGGCAACCTGGGAATACCAGATTTGTGCCAATTGTGAGTGTGGTGTTGAATCTTCCACGTAGAGCTCCATATCTTGTTTCGTTGATTCCCGATGATCCGTAGCTCCGTTTGCAATGTTCTTTATATAGTTTTGCACCGTTTTCACAAGCCGCATCTGTTCATGTCGTTCTCATGCATGTCAAAATAGCCAGTGTACAGTTCTGTCCAGAAACTTGCAGTAGTTTATTTTGCTTGTGCTAGTGATAGAAATAGTGATGCATGCTCAATTTTCATCTCATGCATCATGTGATTGTTGCATCTTGGGGTGCTGCTGTTCATTGGCTGTTATTCTCATGTTGGGTAGCACCGGTATCGGAGAACAAATACGTGGAGTCAAGAGAGTACGTGCAGGACGAACCAGAACCATTCCAAGCTGAGGATATCACAGGCAAGATGATATGACCTTGATTCCATCTCTAGACTTGTTATGTTAGTTTCGTATCCATGTCATATTGCTCGCTGCCTACCACTGAAATTAAATTGCCTCTTGATATGCCATGAGCCCAAACACCGTTCTCCTTCCTAGCGAATTGTATGGCTAAGTAGGCTTTGCTCAGCTACTAATGTTAGCATTGCTAGTTGCAGGTGCTTTGACTCATGTGATAACATGAGCTTTGATATCATTATTTTAATTTCTGTTATTTAATTAATGCACCTATATACTTGGTAAATGAAAGGAGGCCTAGCCTTTTGCCGGGTGCTTTGTTCCGTTATTGCCGCCTTAGTTACCGGTTACCAGTGTTTGATTCCATAGTGATCGCTCCTAACACGTTCGGGGTTGTTAAGGGGACCCCCTTGATAAATCGCTAGTGCTAAGGTTTTGCCCGGCAGGACCCAACTTTGGTTTTAATATGCTAACCACCTAATAACATGCATAGGGAATAGCTACCCCGAGGAATTTAATCAACAACCCGGGCCAGTGCTCCTCATGAGTGTTGGTCCAACCACCTAGCAGTCGGCAAGACCACCCCAGGGAAACTTGAGCTTTGGTCTTTGTCCACTTTGCATAGACGGTGTTGTCCTGAGACTGAGATACGCGGCTCTTATCGGGTCGTCGACACACCGTAGGTCCTGCTAGCCTTGCCTTACCTTAGCGGTATATCTTGCGTATAGGAATCCCGATGAAGCTTTGGTTTCCCCCAGAGTTGAGGCTTTCCTCCAAGGAATCCGACGAGATCACGAGATTCGTGATAGAGGATGCCTTTGCGGCCTGTGTTCGTTTGTGATGGACTACTTGGAGCACCCCTGCAGGGTTTAATCTTTCGGAAAGCCGTGCCCGCGGTTATGTGGCAACTTGGAATTATTTGTTAACATCCGGTGTTAGAGAACTTAAACATAAACTAATAAAATTGTCAACTATGTGCGTAACCGTGACTGTCCCTTCGAAGATCTCTCTTCGATCGGGAACACGGTGGGGTTATGAATGCCGTAGGTAGGTGATCAGGATCACTTAGTGATCAAGTAAACCCGACCGCTAGTGTGGACCACCTTCACATTTATTTAGCGTAAGTTAGCCACCTAATCAAGTTCAGGATGCTGCAGCCGTATACACTTCACCCTTACCCTACCTAATAACATGACTAGTTCTGGCACCAAGGTTTTAGATTGCTGAGTCCCCGTGGCTCACGAATTCCTCTGAAACTCCCAGCAGGTACATGTATCCCAGAGACAGATGTTCCCGACGGCACCCAGCTGGCGTGGCAGTACGACGAGGAGACAGAACGCCTCTACGTGAACTATCCAGAGGACTGAGGCGTGGTCGTGATCGTGTGCCTGTAGCAGGGTAGCATAGCATTTTCCATGTTTTGTAGTCCGTAGCGGAACTACCTTGATTGTATCTGTGATGTACTCTGAGTTATTAATAAGAAGACAGTTGAATCCCGAATTGTCTACTTGTATTATTATTTGTGCTATGTTACTTTCTTGCGAAACGCTTAGATGCGCTTCTTTCCTATTCGGGGGCCTCGACCCCCAGATCGGAAAGGACCGCATCTTGGTTGTTACAAGTTGGTAATCAGAGCTTTACGACCATAGGAGCCTTTGTGTGATCGTATTTGGCCGAGTCGTGTCTAGAAAATGTTTTGAGTCGTAGTTATATCGGAGAGTAGGATTCTTTTTTCTCCTCTTCTATGCTCTGGTGAGGTTCCCGTCTTAGGATATCTTTAACTCTACTCCTTTTTCTCGCTCAAATTTTTTTTAGGATCACGCGGGTATTTTGTGAAATCTATATGATTTCGATGTGACGGAACCCTGTCCTGGTGCCTCCTATCTGCTCTAAGTATCAGGGGAGTTGAGCTCCAGGGATTATCGCGCACATCGCCATCATTCAGATTTCTGAGTATCTAAGAACGGAGGGTGTTCGTTATTGCTTCCATACGGGTAGTGGTGAGATAACCCCGATGTCCCCAGTACTGGTGTAGATTGTTTGGGGGTATTACCACACTTTGTATCGTTGTGATCACGAGGATTTGTTGTAGATGAAGGTCCGAGATGCTGGTTGTGTGTCGAAGGATGTGATACAAGTGACGGGTTAGTTTAGGAGTTGTGTGAAATACTCCTTGTATCCGTGTACCTGATTGCATGACCAGTTATTTCGGGTATTCATAGGTGGGATATCTAGTAGTATCTTATAGGACTATCTTCCTACAGACGCTTGATTGAGGTTTGGGAAATCTCGGTCATATGGTTGTTGCGAGCGGTTCTAGCTCACACTTGTTTGCAGTGGTCCTTATCGGAATTTTGACGTCTGTTACTTTGAGGATGCACTCTTGCTATGTTGTTCGAGGGCAATGCTAAATTCTGTTTAGATATTCTGTCTTTTGATTCAGAAATATCTTCAATTATTTTGTGGACTAATATGCTATCCGTCTTCAGGATGGCTCCACCGACTCGTCAGACCCCAGCGTGTGAGGATATGCCGCCTCCACCTCCTCCTCCTCCGCCGCCGCCGCCGCCTCCTCCTGCAGAGGCCTGGCAGGCGATGATGGAAGCTACTAATGCAAACACTCAGATGCTGTTGCAGTTGATCCAGGAGAGAGCCAATCATCAGCAGGGCAATTTCCAGCAGGGTGGCAATCACTTCGCCAATCTGAGTCAGTTCCTGTCAAACCAGCCTAAGACGTTCACTTCTTGCGACCAGCCGTTTGATGCGGAAGATTGGATCCGTGATATGAACAAGCATTTCGAGTGTAGCAATGTGTGTCCGGAGGACTACATCAAGTTTGCTATGTTTCAGTTGAAGGGGCAGGCTTCTATTTGGTGGCAGCAACTTAAGGACTCCAGAGGTGGTAGGGTGATGTCTTGGGACAAGTTTTGTCGTGACTTCAGGTCCCACTACATCCCTTCCAATTTTGTTGAGGAGATGCGTGAGAAGTTCAGGTGTTTGAAGTAGGGCAGCAATTCTGTGTACAAGTACAACGTTGAGTTCCACGAGCTGGCCCGTTACGCGCTGCAGGATGTCCTAGATCAGAAGAGCAAGATCTATCAGTTCAGGGGTGGCTTAAAGGAGGACTTGCAGTTAGCGCTTGCTTTGCACGATCCTGAGGAGTTTGACAAGTTCTACAACTTAGCTCTCAGAGCAGAGGCAGCCTTGCTCAGGGTGGAGAACTCCAAGAAGCGCTTCAGAGACTCCAGCTCTTCCTTGACTCAGGTGGTTCAGAAGCAACAAAGATTTTGGGTTTCTCCTCCTCCTCCTCGGCACTCGCAGCAGCCGAAGCACTCAGGTGGACGTGGTTCTTCCCACCCACCCAACCCTGGCTTCCAGCAGAGATACCACCATCAGAAGCAAGGGCCTCCTCAGACTCAGTTCCGGCAGCCAGCAGATGTCATTTGTCACAAATGTGGGCAGAAGGGTCACTATGCCAACAAATGTACTTCTCAGCTCCGTCTGCCGCCTCCTCCTCCAGGCAAACCTCCAAGCAACGCTCTTGTCAAATTCAACCCCAGATCAGCTCGAGTCAACATGGTGAATGCAGCTGAAGCAGACAACTCCTCTGACGTGATCATGGGTAACCTCCTCGTCAATGATTTTCCCGCTAAAGTGCTATTTGATAATGGTGCATCACATTCGTTTATCTCAAGGCCATTCTCATTTAAGCATGGGTTCCCTACTCGTGATTTGCTTAAGCCTCTTTCAATTGTGTCTCCGGGTAAGATCATGAATTCTCACATGGTGGTTCCGGAAGTTTCTGTCAAGATGGGTGCTTATGCTTTTCTGGCATCTCCTTTTGTCTTGGGTAATTCCGACATTGACTTGATTCTTGGTATGGACTGGTTGGCCATGAACAAGGCGCCAATTGATTGTGAAGCTAAAGAAGTCAAGCTTACCCACTCTTCGGAGGATGTGATTATATTCGCGGCGCGCGATGATACAATCCGTCTGTTCTCCTTGAATGAAAAGGGTGAGATCAATCCTATTGAGCAAGTTCCAGTAGTTTGTGAATATCAAGATGTGTTTCCTGAAGAGCTACCAGGCATGCCTCGGCACCGTGAAGTTGAGTTCGTCATTGAGCTTGAGCCAGGCACAGAGCTAGTGTGCAAACGGCCGTACAAGCTGGGTCCAGAAGAATTGAAGGAACTCAAGAGGCAACTCGATGATCAGGAACGTTTGGGTTTGATCAGACCAAGCTCGTCTCCGTGGGGATGTGGTGTTCTATTTGTCAATAAGAAGGATGGTTCGGACCGGCTGTGAGTCGATTACCGCCCATTGAACAAGAAGACAATCAAGAACAAATATCCACTTCCAAACATAAATGAGTTGTTCGAACAGTTGAAAGGTGCTAAAGTATTCTCCAAGCTTGATCTCAGAATGGGCTATCATCAGATTCGCATTCGCGAGGAAGACATTCCGAAGACGGCATTCAGGACTAGTTTTGGCTCATATGAGTATACGGTCATGTCTTTTGGTCTGGCTAATGCTCCTCCGAATTTTTGTCGATTGATGAACTATATTTTCTCACCATACAAGAATGAATTTGTCTTGCTCTATCTCGACGACATTCTGGTCTTTTCTGAGAATGCGGAAGAACATGAGAGACATCTCAGGTTGGTGCTTGATAAACTGAGAGAATACAAGCTGTATGCCAAGTTTTCCAAGTGCGAGTTCTGGCTGAAAGAATGGTTTATCTTGGGCATATTATCTCTGCCGAGGGCATTAAGGTTGACCCGTCCAAGGTTCAGGCCATTCTTGAATGGGAACCTCTGCAGAATGTGAAGCAGCTTCGAAGCTTTCTCGGTCTTGCCGGATATTGCAGAAGATTCGTTGAGAACTTCTCCAAAATTGCCAAGCCGCTCTCTAGTCTTCTTCACAAGGGTGTCAAGTATGTTTGGTCTCCAGAGTGTCAACTGGATTTCAATACACTCAAAGAGAAGCTTATCTCCACTCCGGTATTGGCCCCTCCGGATGATTCCAAGCCGTACCAGGTCTTTTGTGATGCTTCTCTCCAGGGTCTCAGTGCAGTCTTGATGCAAGATAGGAAGGTGGTTGCGTATACCTCCAGGCAGCTGAAGCCTGTGGAGAAGAACTATCCTGTGCACGATCTCGAGCTAGCAGCTGTTGTGCACGCCTTGATGACTTGGAGACATCTCTTGTTGGAACGTAAGGTCGAAGTTTTCACCAATCACAAGAGCCTCAAGTATATCTTCACTCAGCCTAACTTGAATCTTCGGCAAACACGTTGGGTGGAAATGCTCCAGGATTTTAATCCGAGTGTTGAGTACACACCAGGCAAGACAATGTTGTGGCAGAAGCATTGAGCGGGAAGGCATATTGCAACAGTCTGATTCTGCAACCTCTCGAGCCGGGTCTTTCTGATTCTTTCAGGAAGCTTAATCTCCAGCTAGTTCCTCAGGGTTTTCTTGCGAACCTTTAGATCTCTCCTATCTTGGAAGATCAGGTCAGAGCAGCTCAGCTACTTGACGCTATGGTGAAGAAGGTCAAGATTGGCGTGGGAAAGAGTCTCCCTAAGTATAAGTGTTTCACTCTTGATGCCAGGGACACATTGTTTTTCGAGGATCGCCTTGTCGTCCCGAAAGGTGATCTCAGGAAGGTGATCATGGAAGATGCTCATAACTCTCTGCTCTCTATTCATCCTGGAAGTTCCAAAATGTACCATGACTTGAAGCAGACTTTCTGGTGGACTCGTATGAAACGTGAAATTGCATAATTTGTAAACGAGTGTGATGTATCTCGAAGGGTGAAAGCAGAACATCAAAGACCAGCGGGCCTCTTGCAGCCTTTGCCGATTCCGGAGTGGAAGTTTGATCACATTGAGATGGACTTCGTCATTGGGTTTCCGAAGTCCAAGAAGGGCAATGATGCTATCTTCGTCGTCATCGACAAATTGAGTAAAGTAGCGCATTTCCTTCCAGTCAAGGAGTCCATTTCAGCAGCTCAGCTGGCAGAGTTGTACACCCCCAGGATTGTCTCTTTGCATGGCGTACCTATGATGATCTCGTCAGATCGCAGAAGTATCTTCACTTCCAAGTTCTGGGACTCCTTTCAGTCTGCGATGGGCACGAAGATCCGCTTCAGCACAGCGTTCCATCCTCAGACTAGTGGTCAAGTGGAGAGAGTGAATCAAGTTCTTGAGGACATGCTGAGAGCCTGTGTTATCTCTTTTGGCATGAAGTGGGAAGATTCTCTACCTTTCGCGGAGTTCTCGTATAACAATAGTTATCAAGCTAGTTCTGGCAAGGCTCCGTTTGAAATTCTCTATGGCAGGAAGTGCCGTACTCCGCTCAACTGGTCCCAGACAGGCGAGCGTCAAATCCTTGGCAATGACATGATAGAAGAAGCTGAGGAGATGTGTCGGATCATTCGCGACAACCTCAGAGCAGCCCAGTCCCGTCAGAAGAGCTATTATGATAGGAAGCACCGTGACATGTCCTATGAGCTTGATGACTTTGTCTATCTCAGGGTGTCGCCTATGAAGGGTATGCAATGTTTTGGCATCAAAGGCAAGCTTGCGCCTCGTTTCGTTGGTCCGTTCAGAGTGGTTGGCAAGAGGGGCGACCCTGCGTACCAGCTCGAGCTTCCGTCAACCTTTGCAAATGTCCATGATGTGTTCCATGTTTCTCAGCTCCGGAGGTGTTTCAAGACCCCCGAGCGCACTGTGCATCTTCAAGATATCGACCTTCAGCCTGACCTTTCTTATCGTGAGCATCCAGTTGAGGTTCTCGAGGCAACTGAGTGCAAGACCCGTAACAAGACTATCAAGTTTCTCAAAGTGCAGTGGTCACACCATTCCGATAAAGAGGCTACGTGGGAACGCGAGGATCACCTCCGTTCCGAATTTCCCGATTTCCTTCAGTCTTAGATCTCGAGGGCGAGATCTTCTTTGTAGTGTGGGAGAATTTGTAGTGCCCCAAGTGAGAAGCTTTCCCTTTTCGTAACCTTCCATGTGGGACCACCTTGACATTGTCATGAGAGCTATCTATGCATGTCTGATTTCATGTGTTACCTTGTGTTCTTATTTTGCATGCATGCATCCATGCCATACCATCCTTGCCATACCTTATGATTCTATGTCATGTTATGTTTGCATGTGATCTTGCTAGGTGTGATTTAGTGATCTTGTGGTTTCATGTGTTGATGCACATGTGAGGAGGTGGTGTGAAATGGTGGAGAGTGGTGCTTGACATTATTTTCAAACCCCCTTGTTAGTTTCAAACCTTTTCTCTCTTTTATTCCAAGCTCAAAATTTCACTTGCTCTTTACCTGGTTTTAAAATGTCCTTTGTTTGCTGAATATTGTGGGTATATTGTTGTGCAAGATTTGGTGTTTTGTTAGGTGTTCTAAAGGTGCAATAAACCACAAAACATCTATTATAATTGCTGTTTAGTATTTATGTAATTGCCCCACAAAAATTCCTTTTGCATTTTATTTAAATAGCTCATGTATTTTCAGATCCACGGGCATTTTTGTTTTGATTTAATAATGAGTAGTTAGTCCTGTGGGCCTTTTCCTTTCTGTGTAATTAATATAATTAGATAATAACATGTCCACGGTTGTTTTCTCTTTTTTTCTCTAGTGGGCTTCCTCCCACTCAGAGAGGCCCAGCGCCTCCTCTCCCCCTCGCGACAGCAGCCCATCCCGCGTCCCTCTTCTTCCTCCGTCTACGTCACTGTGTACGACTCCACCTCCTCCACCGATTCTCCATGGCTTGATCCCGTGGCTCAAGCGCCTCCCCCGAGGTGATATAAGATGGAGGGAACCTTCCTCCTTCCCTAGGGTTCCCTCTCCTTCCTCCAGCGCAGCCGCCACCTCCCTCCTTTTCTCCTCCCTCTCCCTGGTAAGTTCTCTGTAGAGTAGGAGCACACAGAGAGAGAGAACCCCTCGCCGCCGTCTACCTCGCCTTCTCCGTCAAGCAGCGCCGGCGGCCATGTCCAGGGGCACGGGGACGGTGCCCGCGCCCCATTTTCATCCTCGGTGAGGTCGAGGGACGTCTACAACACCGGCCAGGAGCACGTCAAAGCGTCTGCTCCGGTGATCTGCTTCGTCTACCTCCGTTCGACATCAACCTGCAGCAGGGCCTTCTCCCGCGCGCCTCCCTCCTCTCCGGCCGGCCTCCTCCACCGAGCGGCTCCTCTTTCTTCCCCGAGGTGAGCCGGTCCTCTTCCTCCCTTCTCCCTCGTTGGATCCGGCGAGTAGGCTACAGGAAGCCCCTGCCCCGAGCGGCAGCAGCAGATGTTGGTGCTGATTTGGAGTTGTTCCTGTCATGTGCAGTAGAAGTAGCTATGTGTTAGTAGCAGGTAGATGTGGCGTGCAGCAGCAGCAGTAGCAGTAGGGTAGTTCCTCCTCCTCGTAGAGCAGCAGTAGCTAGCTCGAGCAGCTCCAGCGAGCGTGTCTATTGCCGGCATCTCGGTGCAGGCAGGCAGGGCGATATTGATGGTTGTACGGGTTACCTTGTAGTTTTCCTTGTTCTGTTAAGATCCCGAAGTGTAGCGTAGTGGTAGCGAGCGTAGCTGCCTGATGAGAGGGCGTGGGTTCGAATCCCCCCCTCGGCAGTTTATTTTTTCTTTCCTCGTTGCTGTAGGGTAGGAATTATGCAGGGATAGCTTACCTTGTTAGCACACCCTCTCTCGTCGATCCAGTGGCGTAGCAGAGTGGTGAGCACTTGTGTGTTGTTGTGTTGTATCTAACAGGCACAGGGGTTCGATCCCTGGGGTGCCCCTTTTATTTTTCCCTTTACCTCTTGATTATTTCTTTTGCTAGATACATATGTGTGTGTATGTGTTCTTGTGAGTAGTGATGTGTGTGTATGTGATCTTGCTAGTATAAGTTGGTGATGTATTGCAAGTAGGCAATTGTGCATAGGAGTTTGAATGAATATGATGGTGTAGGTATGGAGATCACATGTGGTACCTACGAGGAATGTTTGAGAGGTGATGCTTCCATGTTACTTGCATAGTAGTTTTCCCCCTCATGATGTTCTTGGGTAAGTGCTTGTGATGGGGTTTCTGGTGATGGTATATGTGTGTGAGTGGAACTTCCCACCTTTGCAAACTATGCACCTTCACATGTCCATATGTGAGAGGGCATGGTGTTGTTTGTGTGGGGGTGACTTAGTGAGTAGTATTTGTGTTGTTGATGTGCATGACACAAACATGGGGTTCAAACCCCCATGTCACTTTGTCATTGTGCACATGAACTCAACCTTTGTAGTTGTTGTCTTAGTAGGAAATTTTATGGAGTTGACATATTCAGATTTGTTGCAAGTTTGTTCCTTGATTCCGTGGAATAGGTGGAGCCCAAGGGCATGAGCTTTTGTGTGATAGTAGTAGGGGTTTTGCTCTACACCATAGTGATGTCATTTATCACTTGATGTTATGTGTGTGCAAACTATGCCTAGACAAAGTGGGCATGTGGCTGAAAAATTCCAGATTAGTGAAATCTGAAATTTCACTAAGTCTGGGATTCTGGAAACATTTTCTTCCCCTATAAATGAGGATGTGCTGGTCATTCAGTTTTTCACTAAGTCCCTGAGATCTGATGGTTTTGGGAAAGTTTGTGGCCATGTATCTTCTAGAGTTTAATTCCTTTTGCTGTGTTTCTTGCTGGTGCTTGTAGTGTTCTTGGTGGGAAACAACCACATATATTATTTGTCATGTTTGGAGGCCTGTAGCTATGTTGCATGTAGCTCCCAAAGTGCTAAGATGCAGATTATGGCAGATTATGTAGTTTTGTCATTTTGATGATTGTGTGAGCTTAGTGGATGTTGGGGTGCTCTTCCTTGCTCCAATCCATTCATGTTGGGTTGTTATTTGTCTTGGCAACCTGGGAATACCAGATTTGTGCCAATTGTGAGTGTGGTGTTGAATCTTCCACGTAGAGCTCCATATCTTGTTTCGTTGATTCCCGATGATCCGTAGCTCCGTTCGCAATGTTCTTTATATAGTTTTGTACCGTTTTCACGAGCCGCATCTGTTCGTGTCATTCTCATGCATGTCAAAATAGCTAGTGTACAGTTCTGTCCAGAAACTTGCAGTAGTTTATTTTGCTTGTGCTAGTGATAGAAATAGTGGTGCATGCTCAATTTTCATCTCATGCATCATGTGATTGTTGCATATTGTGGTGCTGCTGTTCATTGGCTGTTATTCTCATGTTGGGTAGCACCGAGATCGGAGAACGAATACGTGGAGTCTGGAGAGTACGTGCAGGACGAACCAGAACCATTCCAAGCTGAGGATATCACAGGCAAGATGATATGACCTTGATTCCATCTCTAGACTTGTTATGTTAGTTTCGTATCCATGTCATATTGCTCGCTGCCTACCACTGAAATTAAATTGCCTCTTCATATGCCATGAGCCCAAACACCGTTCTCCTTCCTAGCAAAACTTGTACGGCTATGTAGGCTTTGCTCAGCTACTAATGTTAGCATTGCTAGTTGTAGGTGCTTTGACTCATGTGATAACATGAGCTTTGATATCATTACTTTAATTTCTGTTATTTAATTAATGCACCTATATACTTGGTAAATGATGGGAGGCCTAGCCTTTTGCCGGGTGCTTTGTTCCATTATTGCCGCCTTAGTTACCGGTTACCGGTGTTTGATTCCATAATGATCGCTCCTAACACGTTCGGGGTTGTTATGGGGACTCCCTTGATAAATCACGTAGTGCTAAGGTTTTGCCCGGCAGGACCCAACTTTGGTTTTAATATGCTAACCACCTAATAACTTGCATAGGGAATAGCTACCCCAAGGAATTTAATCAACAACCCGGGCCAGTGCTCCTCATGAGTGTTGGTCCAACCACCTAGCAGTCGGCAAGACCACCCCAGGGAAACTTGAGGTTTGGTCCTTGTCCACTTTGCATAGACGGTGTTGTCCTGAGACTGAGATACGCGGCTCTTATCGGGTCGTCGACACACCGGGAGGTCCTGCTAGCCTTGCCTTACCTTAGCGATATATCTTGCGTATAGGAATCCCGGTGAAGCTTTGGTTTCCCCCAGAGTTGAGGCTTTCCTCTAAGGAATCCGACGAGATCACGAGATTCGTGATAGAGGATGCCTTTGCGGCCTGTGTTCGTTTGTGATGGACTAGTTGGAGCTCCCCTGTAGGGTTTAATCTTTCGGAAAGCCGTGCCCGCGGTTATGTGGCAACTTGGAATACTTTGTTAACATCCGATGTTAGAGAACGTCAACACAAAATAATAAAATTGCCAACTGTGTGCGTAACCGTGACTGTCCCTTCGAAGATATCTCTTCGATCGGGAACGCGGTGGGGTTATGAATGCCGTAGGTAGGTGATCAGGATCACTTAGTGATCAAGTAAACCCGACCGCTAGTGTAGACCACCTTCACATTTATTTTGCGTAAGTTAGCCACCTAATCAAGTTCAGGATGCTGCAGCCGTATACACTTCACCCTTACCGTACCTAATAACATGACTAGTTCTGGCACCAAGGTCTTAGATTGCTGAGTACCCGTGGCTCACGGATTCCTCCGAAACTCCCAACAGGTACAGGTACCCCAGAGACAGATGTTCCCAACGGCACCCAGCTGGCGTGGCAGTACGACGAGGAGACAGACCGCCTCTACGTGGACTATCCAGAGGACTGAGGCGTGGTCGTGACCGTTGGCCTGCAACAGGGTAGCATAGCTTTTTCCATGTTTTGTAGTTCGTAGCGGAACTACCTTGATTGTATCTATGATGTACTCTGAGTTATTAATAAGAAGACAGTTGAATCCCGAATTGTCTACTTGTATTATTATTTGTGCTATGTTACTTGCTTGCGAAACGCTTAGATGCGCTTCTTTCCTATTCGGGGTCCTCGACCCCCAGATCGGAAAGGACCGCATCTTGGTCGTTACACACTGCCCCACCATTCAACACATATACGTATCCGGTCTGTGACTTAGAGTCATCCGGATCTGTGTCGAAGCTAGCGTCGATGTAACCCTTTACGACGAGCTCTTCGTCACCTCCATAAACGAGAAAAATTTCCTTAGTCCTTTTCAGGTACTGAAGGATATTCTTGACCGCTGTCCAGTGTTCCATACCGGGATCACTTTGGTACCTCCCTACCAAGCTTATGGCAAGGTTTATATCAGGTCTGGTACACAGCATGGCATACATTAGAGAGCCCACGGCTGATGCGTAGGGGACATAACTCATCTTATCTCTATCTGCTGCCGTGGTCGGCGACTGAGTCTTACTCAATCTCACACCTTGCAAAACTAGCAAGAACCCTTTCTTTGAGTTTTCCATATTGAACTTCTTCAATATCTTGTCAAGGTATGTACTTTGCGAAAGACCTATGAGGCGTCTTGATCTATCTCTATAGATCTTGATGCCTAATATGTATGCAGCTTCTCCAAGGTCCTTCATTGAAAAACTTTTGTTCAAAGAGGCCTTTATGCTCTCCAACATCTCTATATTATGCCCCATCAATAATATGTCATCCACATACAGTATGAGGAAAGCTACAGAGCTCCCACTCACTTTCTTGTACAGACAGGCTTCTCCGTAAACCTGTATGAAGCCAAACGCTTTAATCACCTCATTAAAGCGAATGTTCCAACTCCGAGATGCTTGCACCAGCCCATAGATGGAGCGCTGGAGCTTGCACACTTTGTTAGCACCCTTAGGGTCGACAAAACCTTCTGGTTGCATCATATACAACTCTTCCTTAAGGTTCCCGTTCAGGAACGTTGTTTTGACGTCCATTTGCCAAATTTCATAATCATAAAAGGCGGCAATTGCTAACATGATTCAGACTGATTTCAGCTTCGCTACGGGATAGAAAGTCTCTTCGTAGTCAACTCCTTGAATTTGTCGAAAACCCTTTGCGACAAGTCGAGCTTTGTAAACGGTTACATTACCGTTTGCATCAGTCTTCTTCTTGAAGATCCATTTATTTTCTATGGCTCGCCGGTCATCGGGCAAGTCCACCAAAGTACATACTTTGTTCTCATACATGGATCCTATCTTGGATTTCATAGCCTCAAGCCATTTGTTGGAATCCGGGCCCGCCATCGCTTCTTCATAGTTCGAAGGTTCACCTTGTCTAACAACATGATTTCCATCACAGGGTTGCTGTACCACTCTGGTGCGGAGCGTGCCCTTGTGGACCTTCGCGGTTCAGTAGTAACTTGATCCGAAGCTTCATGATCATCATCATTAACTTCCTCTTCAGTTGGTGTAGGCGCCATAGGAACAACTTCCCGCGCTGCGCTACTATCCTGTTCGAGAGGGGGTGTAATTACCTCATCAAGTTCTACCTTCCTCCCACTTACTTCTTTTGAGAGAAACTCTTTCTCTAGAAAGGATCCGTTCTTGGCAACAAAGGTTTTACCTTCGGATCTAAGATAGAAGGTATACCCAATCGTTTCCTTAGGGTATCATATGAATACGCATTTCTCCGCTTTGGGTTCGAGCTTTTCTGGTTGAAGTTTCCTCACATAAGCATCGCAGCCCCAAACTTTAAGAAACGACAACTTAGGTTTCTTGCCAAACCATAGTTCATACGGTGTCGTCTCAACGGATTTAGACGGTGCCCTATTTAAAGTGAATGTTGCAGTTTCTAATGCGTATCCCCACAATGATAGCGGTAGGTCGGTAAGAGACATCATAGATCGTACCATATCTAATAAAGTGCGATTACGACGTTCAGACACTCCGTTGTGTTGCGGTGTGCCAGGCAGCGTCAGTTGTGAAACGATTCCACACTTCCTTAGGTGTGTGCCAAACTCGTGACTCAAATATTCCCCTCCACGATCAGATCGCAGACATTTAATTTTTCTGTCACGTTGATTCTCAACCTCACTCTGAAATTCCTTGAACTTTTCAAACGTCTCAGATTTGTGCTTCATTAAGTAGATATACCTATACCTACTCAAATCATAGGTGAGAGTGAGAACATAACGATAGCCACCGCGAGCTTCAACGTTCATTGGACCACACACATCAGTATGTATTATTTCCAATAAGTCGGTTGCTCTCTACATTATTCCTGAGAATGGAGTCTTAGTCATCTTGCCCATGAGGCACAGTTCGCATGTGTCAAATGATTCAAAGTCAAGAGACTCTAATAGTCCATCAGTATGGAGCTTCTTCATGCGCTTAACGCCGATATGACCAAGGCGGCAGTGCCACAAGTATGTGGGACTATCATTATCAACTTTACATCTTTTGGTACTCACACTATGAATATGCGTAACATCACGATCGAGATTCATCAAGAATAAACCATTCACCAGCGGAGCATGACCATAAAACATATCACTCATATAAATAGAACAACCATTATTCTCTGACTTAAATGAGTAGCCGTCTCGCATTAAGAAAGACTCTGATACAATATTCATGCTCAAAGCTGGTACTAAATAACAATTATTAAGGTTTAAAACTAATCCCGATGGTAGATGTAGAGGTAGCGTCCGACGGCGATCACATCAACTTTGGAACCATTCCCCACGCGCATCGTCACCTCGTCCTTGGCTAGTCTCCGCTTATTCCGCAGTTCCTGCTTTGAGTTCCAAATGTGAGCAACAACACCGGTATCAAATACCCAGGAGCTACTACGAGCGCTGGTAAGGTACACATCAATAACATGTATACCACATATACCTTTAACGTTGCCAGCCTTCTTGTCCGCTAAGTATTTGGGGCAGTTCCGCTTCCAGTAACCTTTTCCCTTGCAATAGAAGCACTCAGTCTCAGGCTTGGGTCCATTCTTTTTCTTCTTCCCGGCATCTGGCTTACCGGGCGCGGCAACAACTTTGCCGTCTTTCTTGAAGTTCTTCTTACACTTGCCTTTCTTGAAACTAGTGGTCTTGTTGAGCATCGAGTACAACTCGGGAATGGTCTTTTCCATCCCTTGCATGTTGTAGTTAAGCACAAAGCCTTTGTAGTTTGGTGGGAGAGACTGGAGGATTCTGTCGATTATAGCATCATCCGGAAGTTCGACTCCAAGTGAAGTCAGACGACCGTGTAACCCAGACATTTTGAGTATGTGCTCACTGACAGAACTGTTCTCCTCCATCTTACAGCTAAAGAACTTGTCGGAGACTTCATATCTCTCGACACGGGCATGATCTTGAAAAACTAGCTTCAGCTCCTGGAACATCTCATATGCTCCGTGTTGCTCAAAGCGCCTTTGGAGCCCCGTTTCTAAACTGTATAACATGCCACACCTAACTAGAGAGTAGTCATCACTCCGCGTTTGCCAGACGTTCATAATGTCCTGGGCCGCTGCGGGAGCGGGAGGGTCACCTAGCGGCGCATCAAGGACATAAGTCTTTTTAGCTGCTTCAAGGATGAGCTTCAAGTTGCGAACCCAGTCCGCATAGTTCCTACCATTATCTTTCAGCTTGTTTTTCTCTAGGAATGCGTTGAAATTGAGGTTGACGTTGGCCATCTACAATATTTATAAAGACAACTTTTAGACTAAGTTCATGAAAATTAAGTTCATTTAATCAAATTAAGTATGAACTCCCACTTAAATCGACATCCCTCTAGTCATCTAAGTGATACATGATCCATGTTGACTAACCTGTGTCCGATCATCACGTGAGACGGATTAGTCACCATGGTGAGCAACTTCATGCTGATCGTATTCAACCATACGACTCATGTTCGGCCTTTCGGTATCTTGTATTCGAGGTCATGTCTGTACATGCTAAGCTCGTCGAGTCAACCTAGGTGTTTTGCGTGTGTAAATCTGGCTTACACCCGTTGTATGCGAACGTTAGAATCTATCACACCCGATCATCACGTGGTGCTTCGAGACAACGAACCTTCGCAACGGTGCACACTTAGGGGAATACGTCCTCGAAATTTTTAAGAGGGATCATCTTATTATGCTACCTTCGTTCTAAGCAATAAGATGTAAAACATGATAAACATCACAATGCAATCATATAGTGACATGATATGTCCATCATCATCTTTGCTCTTTTGATCTCCATCTTCAGGCATCGCATGATCATCGTCGTCACCGGCGTGACACCATGATCTCCATCATCATGATCTCCATCATCGTGCCTCCGTGAAGTCGTCACGCCAACTACTACTATCACTACTACTATAGCTAACCGTTAGCAATGAAGTAAAAGTAGTAAGCACATGGCGTTGCATCTCATACAATAAATTAAGACAACTCCTATGGCTCCTGCCGGTTGTCATACGCATCGACATGCAAGTCGTGAAACCTATTACAATAACATGATCATCTCATACATCATACATGCAACATCACAACTTTGGCCATGTCACATCACATGTCAAACCCTCCAAAAACAAGTTAGACGTCCTCTAATTGTTGTTGCAAGTTTTACGGGGCTGATTTGGGATTCTAGCAACAACGTCTTCTTACCTACGTGACAGCCACAACGATGATATGCCAAAGCTATTTACCCTTCATAAGGACCCTTTTCATCAAATCCAATCCGACTAGAGTAGGAGAGACACACACCCGCTAGCCACCTTTATGCACGGTGTGCATGTCTGTCGGTGGAACCAGTCTCACGTAAGCGTACGTGTAAAGTTGGTACGGGCCGCTTCATCCCACAATACCGCCGGAAAAGAATAAGACTAGTAGCGGCAAGCAAATTGACAAATCATCGCCCACAACTTTTGTGTTCTACTCGTGCATAGAATCTACGCATAGAAAACCTAGCTCTGATACCACTGTTGGGTAACGTAGCATAAATTCAAAATTTTCCTACGCATATTCAGATCTTACTATGGAGAGACTAGCAACAAGAGAGGGGTAAGAGCATCTTCATACCTTTGAAGATTGCTAAGCGGAAGCATTGCTAGAACGCGGTTGATGGAGTCGTACTCGCAGCGATTCCGATCTAGTGCCGAACTACGACACCTCCGCGTTCAACACACGTGCAGACCGGTGACGTCTCCCGCACCTTGATCCAGCAAGTAGGAGGGAGAGGTTGGGGAAGAACTCCAGCAGCACGATGGCGTGGTGTCGATGGAGAGACGAGGTCTCCCGCAGGGCTTCGCCAAGCACCGGCAGAGAGGAGGAGGAAGAAGGGCAGGGCTGCGCCGAGAGAGAGGCAAAAGTCTGATCTCCAATGGCCAAAAGTGCCCACTATATATAGGGGGAGGGAGGGGCTGTGCCCCCTTGAGAGTTTCCCTCTCCTGGGGGGGGGGGTGGGCGGCAGCCCTAGATGGGGGCTGGTGCGGCAGCCAAGGGGGGAGGGGGGAGGAGGGGTGTGGCACACCCCTGGTGGGCCTTAGGCCCACCTCGCTTAGGGTTTGCCCCCCTTTTTCTCTCCCCCATGCATTGGGCTGAGTGGAGAGGCGCACCAGCCCACCTAGGGGCTGGTTCCCTTCCCCACTTGGCCCACCTTACCTCCCGGGGTCGTTTCCCCCTTCGGTGGACCCCCGGAGCCATCTCCGGTTGTCCCGGTGGTCCCGGTACGTTACCGGTGATGCCCGAAACACTTCCGGTGTCCGAAACCATTAGTCCTATATATCAATCTTTACCTCCGGACCATTCCGGAGCTCCTCGTGACATCCGGAATCTCATCCGGGACTCTGAACAACTTTCGGTAACCTCGTATAACGATTCCCTATAACCCTAGTGTCACCGAACCTTAAGTGTGTAGACCCTACGGGTTCGAGAGACAGGCAGACATGACCGAGACACCTCTCCGGCCAATAACCATCAGCGGGGTCTGGATACCCATGGTGGCTCCCACTTGCTCCACGATGATCTCATCGGATGAACCACAATGTCAAGGATTCAATTAATCCCGTATACGATTCCCTTTGTCTGTCGGTATAGAACTTGCCCGAGATTCGATCGTCGGTATACCTATACCTTGTTCAATCTCGTTACCGCTAAGTCTCTTTACTCGTTCCGTAGCACGTCATCGTGTGACTAACTCCTTAGTCACATTGAGCTCATGATGATGTTCTACCGAGTGGGCCCACAGATACCTCTCCATCACATGGAGTGACAAATCCCGATCTCGATTCATACCAACCCAACAGACACTTTCGGAGGTACCCGTAGTGAACCTTTATAGTCACCCAGTTACGTTGTGACGTTTGATACACCCAAAGCACTCCTATAGTATCCGAGAGTTGCACAATCTCACGGTTGAAGGAAAATATTCTTGACATTAGAAAAGCTTTAGCATACGAACAATACGATCTAGTGCTATGCTTAGGATTGGGTCTTGTCCATCACATCATTCTCCCAATGATGTGATCCCGTTATCAATGACATCTAATGCCCATGATCAGGAAACCATGATCATCTATTGACTAACGAGCTAGCCAACTAGAGGCTTGCTAGGGACACATTGTGATCTATTTATTCACACATGTATTACTGTTTCCTGTTAATACAATTATAGCATGAACAATAGACGATTATCATGAACAAGGAAATATGATAATAACCATTTTATTATTGCCTCTAGGGCATATTTCTAAGAGAATATCCGTAAGGAAAAAAATCCTTTGAGAGTCGCCGCTGATGTTCCTCCACAACGGCGAGTTAGAACATCACCATAGCTACGCCTTTTGTCGGTCGAAGGGCGAGTCATAACACCTTCATAGACATACCATAAATCCCTCAACTCGCGAGTTAGAATGCCCTCATATCCAGGTTTTTAGTCACCTAATGGCGAGTCATAAGGTCTTTACAGACACATCGTAGATCTCCAACTGGCGAGTTACCACATTTCATGGTCCTCACTGAGCCGCCTTGTTTCCTCTTTTTGTAGTCATGGCCAGCATCTCAAAATGCGATTGGCTACCAACCAAGATCGATGACACCCTTATTGTGAAATTTGTCGAGTCGGGTCATCTCAACAGTAAAGAACTTATTGGTTGGCGAACCGCCCCAGGCGAGGTGATCCCCAACCCTGCCGGAGGGGAAGTAGTTATTTTCACTAAACATCTTGAACGAGGCTCCAAACCGGCCCGGTCAAAGTTCTTTAGAGACACTCTACATTTCCTCAACGTTCATCCTCAGGACCTGGGACCCAACTCCATCAGTAATCTCTGCCAGTTTCAAGTATTTTGCGAGGAATACCTGCAAAGAGAGCCCACCGTTCCATTATTTTGGAACTTCTTATATCTGAATCGCTAGACCAAATTTTCTAACGGGCCCAATTTGGAACTCGGAGAAGTCAACATCCAGCGGCGTCGCGAACGTGGATTTCCACCTGTCCTTCTGCCCAGCCATCCCAAAGGCTGGGCCGAGTCTTGGTTTTACTATCGTGACACTTCTCCTCCTGGTGAGAACCCACTTCCGGGTTATAGAGAAGATCGCCTGCCCATGGACTTCAAGCTGCCCTAGAAGCTTACAGAAGAAGAAGAATCGGAATTCATCCCTATATTCTCCGAGTTGCGGTCTTTGACCAATAACGAGCTCACCGGGGTTGACCTATTCCGTTGCTGGGTGGAATGGAACATTCTTCCTCTGAGTCGCTAGAATGGTCTGATGTGCGAATATGATAATCAAGAAGTTAACCGGCGAGTCATAAAAAACTCTCAGAGAAGGACATTGTTGAGATAATCAAGAAGTTAACCCACGAGTCTTTGGAAAACTGTGCCAACATCAGGCTCAAGCCCTTCTGTCGCTCCAACCCGGCTCCACCGGTAACAATCTAAGCCGCCTCCCTTTACCTTTTAAATGTACGTGCCAATGCGCCGGGTTTGAAATTTTATTCTATCCACCAGAAAGGTGACGCCTTTTGGCAAAGGGGGCCAAAGGTGACCGCCCAAAAAACAACTAAACCGCCCCTGAAGAAGAATTAGAAGAGAAAAGGCAAAGCCACCGCCAAGGATTCATCCGTTGTCGGCGAGTCCCGAGCCGGCGAAGAACAGTTAGAGGTAAAAATTTACCCTTTTGCTTGTCATTACCATGTTCCGATTTTATGCTTATATCCTTTTACTTTTGTGCGTAGGACGATGGCTATGAGAGCCCAGATGACGTAGTCGAGGTAATTTTATTTCTTCCAACTCAACTTCCTCTCCTCCTAGACCGGCCATGCGAATTTGTGGAAAAGTTCCCATGTATCACCCACATGCTTGTGTGGACCCGGATTTCCTTTCGAAGAAGGCGAGGTATACTCCCAAGCATAAAACCCGAAGCCGTTTTGGCGACTTAACTTCCGGGTTACCTGAGAAAACAGCCGATCGAAAACGCTCAAGTGAGGTATACCCGTGTTAACATATCCTCCTTTGTAGAGAACTTTATTCACAACTCATTCACTCCTTGAACTATTATTCTTTCAGGTTTCTCCTCCTTCATTTAGCGACTCAATAATGTGAGGTCTTCCGCCAATGGTTCGCGTACAAGGGTGAGTACTTTTATTAACTCTTTGCCTTCCCAATAATGATATTTGTTTTAACTTTGAAGTCTTTATCTCAGAGCACAAGCAAAGAAGAGAAAAACTGGCGACTTGTCTTCTGCTCCTAAGACGAGTGAGGTGTTAGGCACGAGTACCTCTGCCCCAGAGCTTGATGAGGACCAAGTGGCAGCTCATGATGATCCTGCTGGTGACATCCCTGACATCCGGGACGACTCTCCAGGCTCCTTAAAGGAAGCCACCGACAATGTTAACCCGCGAAGCCCTTCCAAGACGACTGAAGATCCAGATACCGTCATTATCACTGGTACTGGCTACTCCAAACGTGCAGCAACAGTATTATCCAAGCACACCTCCAAAAAATCTCATCCTTCTGCAGAACAAGATATTACTGAGCTGAAGCTTCCCCATTATGAGAAGCTCAAATTTGACCAACTCTGCTCTGGCTTCGCAAGTCGCCTGGAGACGAGTTATGACATGAATAAGAGCTTGATCCGCATGATGAAAGTTAAACATGAGGTGCGTCCTTTATCATATGTTCTTCCACCCATTAGCCTTCTAGTAGACTAGTCTTGCTTGATGATATAATTTTTGTTGCAATATCTGTTAGACCCGTATCTGTCCATAGCCCCCAAGTGCCGGGTCATCTTTTGAAAGATGAGCCGGGTCATGAATATAATTAAAAACTTCAACGTGTAGCCCCCAAGGACGGGGTCATCTTTTGAAAGATGAGGCGAGTCTTGAATATAGTTAAAATCTTCAACCTGTAGCCCCCAAGGGCCAGGTCATCTTTTGAAAGATGAGCCGGGTGTTGAATATAGTTAAAAACTTCAACCTGTAGCACCCAAGGGCCGGGTCATCTTTTGAAAGATGAGCCGGGTCTTGAATATAGTTAAAATCTTCAACCTGTAGCCCCCAAGGGACGGCTCATCTTTTGAAAGATGAGCCGGGTCTTGAATATAGTTAAAATCTTCAACCTGTAGTCCCCAAGGGCCGGGTCATCTTTTCAAAGATGAGCAGGGTCGTGAATATAGTTAAAATATTCAACATGTAGCCCCCAAGGGCCGGGTCATCTTTTGAAAGATGAGCCGGGTCTTGTATTATATCTTGTATGACCTTTAAAAAGAGTCATACATTAGCCCCCAAGTGTCACGAATATTGCTTGCAATAATTGTGAGACTTTTCTCCCCAAATTTTGTTTTGCAGGAATCTGGGACCCAGGCCGAGTCATCCCTAGCTGATTTAAGGAAAAATCTAGCCGAACAGCAGAATGCTCGGTCTGAGTCTGAGAAGAAGTATCAGGTGGTCCTGGCTGAAATAGAAAAAATGAAGGCTGATCACCAGAAGCTTGAAAAGAAAGCCAAAGCTGACCAAGCCGCCATCCTGAAGCGGGCTGAGAAAGCTGGGGAGAAACTAGAAGCCGCCCAGCAAGAGCTCTCCGGCTTGAAAAAAACACATCTCCAACATGACTCAAGCCATATTTGGTAAGGATCAATTCCCTTCATCGAAAACTCGGTCTAGTTTGCCAAGACTAACAAACACAGATTTATCCTTTGTAGGTCCACGAGCCGCCAATCTCCAAGACGACTGCATGTTGAAACTAAAGGCGATGTATACTTTCACCGAGCAGTTGTATACGGGGAGCATGCTGATGATAAAAGCAGTGATGGGAAACAAAGAGCCAGTTAAGTCCATCAAGAGCATGCTTGTCTACGTTGCCTCCTCAAGTGGAGGAGCTGAAGAGATCAGCCGCCCGGAAGGGAGCCCTGAATACCCGAAGCCGGTGCCTGGCCTATGCTCCCGAGCTGAAGCCAGAGGAGGTAACTGCTGGCTATCCTGAACTGAAAGACGACGGGTCGGAGTTCACCGAAGAAGACTACCACCGAGTAATCAAAGAGTCCCGCTCTGCGGCGACTCAACTAGCAGCCGGCTTGGATTTAAACAAATACCAAGCTGCGTATGATGATAGTAACAAGAAGGTGACTCCTCCATCGTATGCAATTACCAGCCTGACTCCTTGCCGGCCCAAGAATCCCTTAGACTTTGAAGCATATCTATCTATCTTTCTTAACGATGAAGATGAGTTCATCGCCTTGTCCAAGTGTAATTGGAAGCTGGGCGACTTACAAATTGAAGGTGGAGAAAGCTCGAGGCAAGGCGACCCGGAGGCAGCTTGAGTCTTCTTAGGATGTAATCATTGCTTTAAAAAACAATCTGATCTCTTCTTGATTGGGAGATGATTCCCGACTTGGCCGTGTGAGCCATGTAATAGTTTGTTAGATTGTAGGAAAATAGTCTTCCGCCCATGCCTTTTGCTTGACATTGCTGAATAGTTTATCCTTTATGCGAATCATCAGCCACTTTTACCAATCTTGGTACTTGATAGTTTAAGAAGTGTCATATGTCAACAAGAGAGAGCTTCTTCAACCTGTTTATCAAGGAAAAAACGCCATAGGCTGACTCAATAAGTCATGGTGAGTTATAAGCAAGGAGCCGACTCAGTGAGTCGCGGCGAGTCATATATAAACTTTTACGAAACCTTGTGGCAGTGCCACGAAGATAGTCGTAAAAGTTCGTCGGCTCGATGAGCTACGACAGGATAGGACGAGTTTGCAAAACTCTAGTGCTACCCGAGGAAGGCTTGTGCAATAGCCCCCAAGTTTTTGGACCGGCTGATCACGCGCGAGTCAGGATTTAGTGAAGCAGGTTCAATGAACCAATGGTTTCTCTATTCTCCATGTGTGGCTCTGGCCGGTTCCTTTCATGTTTTAACCAAGGCGAGTTCAGGGTCCAACAAGCGGATTGACTCGCCAAGAGTACATGGTTCCATATGGCGACTCGTCCAACACATAGTCCAGTATAACCATTTCTAATGCGGTAATTTTTCACTAGCCAAGAGGGCATTCAGGCTGAACTCAGTGAGTGGAAGCCCCCAAGTGACCTATGATTAGGGAAAAGCCGGACATAGGATTATAGAAGCGTTTTACGCTCTTACTGCACAACGACCTGGGAACTAGTAGCCCCCAAGTAAGCCGGCTTTATTCTCAAAACAATATAAGGTGCCCCTGTTTGAACCGTGCAACATGGCAACTTTTGGTACTCTTTGGCTTATCAGTACCCATGTTTGAAATAAGTGCAGCGTGGCGACTTATGCTCTTTGGTACTGATAGCATCCATGCTTGGACGACTCATAGAACAATAAAGACTCATGCTTTTGAGAAGCTGAAACGGCAAAGGACCCCAAAGTTCGTGGGTTCCGGCTTTATTGCTTTATAAATAAAAGATTACAAGTTCTGAGATTTGCAAAAAAGAAAGGAGCCCATGGCTCTAGGTGTAGTAAGGCCGCATGTGGGCTATATTCCAGGGGCGAGTTGTCTCAACGTGTGTAGTTGGCCGATTTGGGCGAAGATCCACCAAGTAGTACGAGCCGTTCCAAAGATTCTTGCTGATGACAAACGGTCCTTCCCACGGAGCTGATAACTTATGCATACCAGTGTGATCCTGAATCAACCGGAGCACTAAGTTGCCCTCTTGAAAAGTCCGGCTCTTGACACAGCGGTTGTGGTAGCGTCGCAAGTCATGTTGATAGATCACCGATCGCGACGCAACCAAGTCTCGCTCTTCCTCCAAAGCATCCAACGAATCTTGTCGTGCCAACTCGTTGTCCTGTTCCACATAAGCGGCGACTCGCGGTGACTCGTGTCTGATGTCACTTGGCAACACCGCCTCTGCCCCGTAGACCAGAAAGAAAGGAGTAAAACCCGTGGAGCGGTTGGGGGTGGTCCTGATGCTCCATAATACTGAGGGCAACTCTTCCACATAACATCATGGAGTACGCTCCAAAGGTACCATAAGCCGGGCTTGATTCCTCGCAGTATTTCCTGATTCGCCCTTTCTGCGTGCCCATTAGACTGGGATTGTGCGACTGCAGAAACGTCAAGCCGGATATGCTCTCGACCGCAAAAATCTTGCATTGCGCCCTTTGATATATTAGTACCATTGTCAGTAATGATACTATGAGGGTATCCAAACTGGAAAATAAAAATTTTCAAGAATTTGACAGCCGTATCTGCATCACAGCTACTAATGGTTTCTGCCTCAACCCACTTAGTAAACTTGTCAACCGCCACCAATAGGTGAGTCTTTTTATTGGATGACGTCTTGAAAGGGCCAACCATGTCCAGCCCCCAGACTGCAAACGGCCAAGTGATTGGGATCATCCACAACTCCTGAGCCAACACGTGCATCTGGCGTCCAAATTTCTGGCAACCATCACATCGGCGAACTATCTCTTCCGCGTCTGCATGAGCCGTCAACTAATAAAACCCATGTCTAAAGGCCTTAGAAACCAAGGAGCATGACCCAGCATGATGTCCTCAGTCGCCTGCATGAATTTCATTGAGGATCATACATCCTTCCTCAGAAGAGACACACCTTTGAAATACCACTGAAGTGCTTCGCTTGTGCAACCCGCCATTGTGTATGACCATGGATTTGCACCGACGGACGATTTGGCGAGCCAATAACTCATCCGCGGGTAACTCGCCTCGTGTGAGATACGTCATGTAGGGAATCTCCCAATACGGGGTGGCACGAAGAGCCGCCACAAGTTGAGACTCGGGGTCCGGCATCGCCAAATCTTCCTCTGAAGGTAGCCTCACCGAAGGGTTATGTAATACATCCAAAAAGACGTTGGGAGGAACCGACTTACGCTGTGAACCAAGACGGGAAAGATCATCTGCTGCTTCATTGAGTCGCCGGTCGATGTGATCCACTTGATAACCATGAAAGTGACCCGCTACGTCCGACACAGCTCGCCTGTAAGCCGCGATCAAGGAATCTCTAGAATCCCTGGTGCCAGAAACCTGCTCTACCACCAGATCTGAGTCGCTGAAACATCTGACTTGCGTGAGAGTCATCTGTTTGGCGAGTCGCAACCCATGGAGCAAGGCTTCATACTCCGCTGTTTTGTTTGTACATGGAAACATGAGCCGGAGGACATAGCAAAACTTGTCACCCTGAGGCAAGGTTAACACCACACCAGCCCCCGAGCCTTCCAACTGCGTGGATCCGTCGAAATAGATGGTCCAATATGTGTGATCGGGCCTATCCTCTGGAATTTGCAACTCGGTCCAGTCGTTGATGAAATCCACTATTGCTTGAGATTTAATGTCCATACGAGGAGTATATCGCACGTGATGAGGCCCCAACTCAATGGCCCACTTAGGAATCCGTCCAGTTGCTTCTCGATTTTGTATAATGTCACCAAGGGTTTAGAACTGACTACAGTGATGGGATGCTCTTGGAAGTAGTGCTCCAGCTTCCGACTCGCCATAAACACCCCAAAGACGAGCTTCTGCCAATGTGAGTAGCGTTGTTTGGAGAGGGTCAGGACTTCGCTGATAAAATATACTGGTCGCTGAACCGGGTATTCTTTCCTTCTTCCTTCCGCTCGACAACCACTGCCACTCTCACCGCTTTAGAATTGGCCGCGATGTACAAAAGCATAGGCTCCTTGTCCATCGGAGCCGCCAGCACTGGCGGCTTAGCCAATTGTCGCTTCAAGGCTTCAAAGGCTTCATTGGTTTCATCCGTCCATACGAATTGATCAATTTTCTTGAGCAGCTGATAAAGAGAAATGGCCTTCTCCCCAAGGCGACTTATAAAACGACTTAGAGCTGCGATACGACCCGCCATGCGCTGGACATGGTTAATATTGCCCGGCTTTCCTAGCGAAGTAATCGCTTAAATTTTGTCCGGGTTAGCTTCAATGCCGCGTTCTGACACCAGAAAATCCAATAACTTTCCTGCAGGAACACCAAACACGCACTTGGAGGGGTTAAGCTTCATGTGGTATACATGCAAATTGTGAAAAGTCTCCTTGAGATCCTCCAAGAGCGACTCTTTCTGCTGAGATCTAACTATGATGTCGTCCACATAAGCATGGACATTACGTCCGATCTGGTTATGCGAACAATTTGGGATGCAACGCTGATAAGTCGCCCCCGCACTCTTGAGCCCGAACGGCATAGACACGTAACATAAGGCTCCTAAGGGGGTTATGAAGGATGTTTTCTCCTGGTGTGCCACCACCATCTTGATCTGGTGGTATCCTGAATAAGCATCCAAGAAACACAAACGCTCGCAACCCGCCGTTGAGTCAATGATTTGATCAATGCGGGGAAGGGCGAAGGGATCCTGACAGGCTTTGTTGAGGTCGGTGTAGTCGATGCACATGCGGAATGTGCCATTCTTTGTGAGCACCAGGACCGGGTTAGCCAACCATTCATGATGGAAAACCTCGATGATGAACCCGGCGGCCAAAAGCCAGGCGACTTCCTCTCCAATCGCCTTATGTCGCTTCTCATTAAACCTCCGAAGGTACTGCCGAACTGGCTTTACTTTGGGGTCAGTATTAAGATGGTGCTCAGCGATTTCTCTCGGTACACCTGGCATGTCAGAAGGTTTCCACGCGAAGATGTCCCTATTCTCACGGATGAATTCGATGTGCGCGCTTTCCTATTTGGGATCCAGACCCGTCCCAATAGTGAACTGCTTGGTTGAGTCGCCAGGCGTGAAGTCTATAACCTTGCTATCATCCGTTGGTTTAAACTTGAGGGGCGACTCAGAGTCGATTGTTGGCCTCTTGAGCGGCGTCATGTCTGCCGGATCAACATTGGCTTGGTGAAACTTGAGCTCCTTGGCCGCGCAAGCCGTCTCGGCATAAGTTGTGTCTCCCTCTTCATACTCTTGGGCTATCTTCCTGTCTCCGCTAATCGTAATAGGTCCCTTAGGACCAGGCATCTTGAGCTTGAGATAAACATAACATGGGAGGGCCATGAATCGAGCGTAAGCCAGCCTTCCAAACAACGCGTGGTAAGGGCTCTTGATTTTGACCACCTCAAACATGAGAGACTAGCTCCTGTAGTTGGACTCTGTGCCAAAAGCCACATTAAGTTTAATCCGCCCAATTGGATATGCCGACTTACCCAGAACAATGCCATGGAAAATCGTGGACGATGGCATCAAGTCTTTCTCCAAGAGATTCATCCTTCGAAAGGTATCGAAGTATAGGATGTTAATGCTGCTGCCTTCATCCATAAGGACTTTGTAAAGGGTGTATCCTCCGACTTGGGGAGCCACGACCAAAGCCAAGTCGCTAGGGTTATCAACTCGGGACGGGTGATCCTCCCTACTCCAGGTTATGGGCTGTTCAAACCAACGAAGGTACCTGTGGAAACTTTGACGTCGAGTACATAATTTCTCTGATTTTAATCGAACGTATTTTTCAGGTGAATTTTCTAAAAAGTATTTCTATACAAAGTACTCACGTCTTCCTAATTTTTCAGAATTTGTGGAGTTACACAAGTATACGTTCATTACACATTACTACAGACTGTTCTGTTTTAGTCAGGTTCTATTTTTTGCATGCGTACTTTTCTTGTTTTGATGACGCTATGGATTGTATCGGGAGTATAAGCCATGAAGGGTTTATGGTACATTACCCTATGCTAAAATAAAATAATAATCAACTTGTTACATTACCTGTAAGTGTTTGATATGTTGATTATACTAACGGATCTCACGAAGTTTTGTTGAGTTATATGTGATTCAAGTTTTCATGTTTTGGGTATTGTTCCGATGGACAAAGGATTGAGGAGCAGCCCAAGCCGAAGCTTGCGGATTCCCAAGGCACACCAAGGTAATATTCTAGGAAGAATCAAGCATCTAATCTTGGGTATGCCGCATAACGCATTCCCTCTTTTTCTCTTAATCCATCGGTATGTTACTTGGAGCTATATTTTTATTCATCACATGATATAATTTTTTCTTGGAGCGTCATTTGATTTTGTTTGCTTTTCTTTCAGTTACCACAATAATTGTTTGCTGGACACACCTATTTCAGATATAGACCACATAATCACAATTTGTTAGAATACTCTATGTGCTACACGTATATCTTTTGAGCTTAGCAGAACCTCTAGCACTTCAATTATATCTTTTTGAGCACGGTGGCGTGTAGATTTTATAGCAATATTATGATCTCATTATTCACTTATATTTGTTTGAGAGATGGACAAATAGTGACGATAATTTGCGTGGGTCATAAGGCTAGGTATAAAATAATGAGTATTCAATGAGTGATAATAAAACCATCATGTAGCACATATATAGAAATTGTGAGTTTTTTTGAACAACATAGAAATTTTTCATTAATGATATTAAGGTGGTGATATGAAAAAGGTGTGAGTGCATAATTATTAATTCAGATAGGTATCGATATTAAGAGATGTTAAACTTCTTGTTCATCTAAAAAATCAAAAAGGCATGGTGATGATGTGTGAGCATTTCTATTCCTCGTTGAAATCCTAGTGTTGTTTTGAGTTGGAGTCGGGCGATGGTTAATTCCTACCAACCCTATCCCTTGGGGCATGAGAGTAGTACATTGATTTGTGATAAAACTAATAAAACTTTTTAATGAGTATGTGAGTTCTTCATGACTAATGTTACACCATGCACATACGCAATCTCACTTCCTCAAACTTGCTAGCCTCTTCACTATCGTGTTCGCCCGTTCTCACCTTGAGGATTATTACTACTTCTTCTGGTGCATCCAAACCCCGTGACATGACATGCTCTGTTGGAAAAAAAACTTTTTATATCCTCCTCAAAAGAGCCACCATACCTACCTATCATGGCATTTCCATAGCCATTCCGAGATATATTGCCATGCAAATGCCATCGTCACTTCACATGACTAGTTTGTTCATCATCATAATGCTTTGCATGATCTTACAGAGATGATATAGTATTTGTCACAAAGATACCATTCGTCATAAGTTTGATACATGGCACACTATTGTAACATCCCAAAATTATAAATTTTGGAATGTTAATAATATTATTAGATTGATTGTTTGTTGGTTGCCTGAGTGATTGAAACTTGTGTGAAATTTGAAACTTTTCGAAACTTTTGAATGAGAGGGAATAAAATGACTTTCCCCTTCTCCGGTGAATTCAAATTCAATCATTTAAAAACAAAGAGAGAAGATGACATGACTTATTCAACTATAAAGAATTTGAACGGAGTTTGCATTTGAATCCTTTCAAAATATTTGCCCTTGCTTCTATATTTTCTTCCCCGAGAAAATGCCCCGACAAAATTCTTGCACGCAAGAAAGAGCGGAGGAACATGACCCTCAAACACCTAGGCATTTTGAAAGTTATTTGAACCCTCAAACTTAGAGGGTCATTTGAAAATTATTTGCAAAAGAAAATAAACCTTTTAGGCAATTTTGTGAAAATAATTTTTTCTGAAGTTTTTATTTTTGCCGTGGAAAAATGCCCATCATCTATATTTTATTTTTCTGATAATTTTAGTATATAAAAACTCTTTATTTAGAATTGATTTGATTTCCTTTTTATCGTTTTAGTTTCCTAGTTTTAAAAATAGGAAAGGAATCGTTTTTATTAGGAAAGACCTGCTGGCCCATTAAGACCCTTCCTATTTTTGGCCCAACAGGAGATCTTCTCCTACCTCTCTCCTTCCTCACGTTACAGGAAGCTTTCCTTCCATGGAGAGGGAGATCCCCACCTCCGGGATTCACGAAGCTCTTCCCTTCCGAGTGCCTCCCGTCGCCTCTATAAGAACCCCCTGCACCTCCTCGTTCCATTCCCGTTGAAAACTTCCCCTCTCCTCGCCTCTAGCTCGCGCACCCCTCGCCGGAGTCGGTCACCAGAAGCTCGCTCCACCTCGCCGCACCTCGCCAGGAACTCCTCCACCTCGCTGCACCCCCTCCTCCACCACCTCCCCACCTCGCCGCCACCCCTCCACCCTTCGCCCCCCCCTGCAGCCCCATCCCGTCGGCACCTCGCCCCCCTGCTCCTCCCCTTGCCAGAACCCCTCCCCATCGCCCCCTGCTTCCCCATTGCCAGGAGCACGAGCAACAGGAGCCCCTCGCCTCACCCCCCCTCCTTGCAGGCCTACCCCCACCTCGCCCCCCCTCCACCACTCCCCACCGGCGAGCCACCCCACCGGAGCCCCACCCCTACCTCGGCCACCATTGCCAGCCACGGGAGCAACTCCACCACGGTAAGGCCATCCCTCCTTTCTTTTTTCTTTTACTTGTGTTGTTTTTTTTGTACTACCGTTAGATCTAGATCCCACGGTGTAGATTAGGAAGTACTTACCCCTTCGGTTTTCTAAAAAGAACCGGTCCATCAGTTAAGTGAACCGAAGCATCTTTCTTATTTAGCGGCCATCCGCTGTTTAGTCTATGCAGCAAACACCCCTTAGCCAATCAGGGACTGCCACGTAGTCTGTAGCAATTGTTTTTTTTTTGTTTAGTTCCAAAAACAACAAAGTTCCTGTTTTGTTTTGGCCATAACTTTTGATCCCGAAGTCCAATGATAGTGATTCCTTTTCCAGTAGCTCAAACATTTCCTGTAGTTTTTAAAAACATATAATTTGTCTATGTTTGAAATTTTCAAATATAAGTTAGATCAGATTTAGTTTAAACCTTGTTTTGCCAAGTCCAGGAGTTTAAAAATAGCTTTTAATTTGATTCCTTTTGGTACTGATCACTAGTGATCTGATTTATCAGTGGTAAAAATTACAGATTTGTTTGAGTATCTTAGCTCACTGTTTCATGTGAAACAATTTCTGTTTCACCTCTTTTAGGATTTAGGCTAATTCCTTTTCTACTTTTGTTTTAAAATATTTTCTTTATTATTTCAGAAATATTATGTTTTGTTTCTGTCAGTTAAACAGTAGTTTTGCAACAAGTTTTTATTTTATTTTTATTTGTTATCATGAAATCAATTCTAGTACCTTAGTAACTTGCAATTGGTTTCCGCACTGTTTCAAATCCCGTTTGGGAATACTTTCAAAAACGTTTTGTGAAAAATACTTTATTTTATCCTAGTTAAACCTATATCTTAGTTCCTTGTTATTATTTTCTGTTAGACAAAAACTATTTAGTGTTTGACGTAGTAGAGGACTCCCTAATCTTATTTGAAGTTTCCTTCGGATTCCTATTCGCTCTCTCCTTTGTTTTGATTGCTAGAATGATTGCTAGTATGAGTGCTTATGTGGATGATATGTTTGTTACATAGATTTCATCGGAGAGTGACGAGTAGTCTATCAAGTTATTTCTCGAGAAATTCTTCTTTGTCAACATCACCAGGCAAGTCACTTTGATCATACTATCACCTATGTTTTATGCATCGTAGTTCTACCATCCTATGCCCAACTGCATGTTGCTTAGGTACTTGGAAATTTTAGTATAGATTGTAGTATCATGTGGTAAGCACACAACAACCCCGATACTTGGCCCGGGACGACAAATTTCATATTGCTATGCTTGAGTAGACGGGAATTCGGTTGAGTGCATAACACGAGTGATGCGAGGTTGATTAAATAATCAAGACCGGTTAAGACAAGATTTTCAAGACCTCGGACGCAATGCAACTCTGGGTGAAGGACGGTTGATCGGCTCCCTGGAGAACCCAGTGGATGACCCGGGATGCTGGAGAGGCCATGACATCCTCCGGAAAGCTTCACCCCGGCTCAAAGAGACGGACGGATATTTTCAAGACCCAAGGCTTACCTGCACAGCCACAAGTCATTATGGGCTCTGGCTTGGTTGGACAGCGCGGCGACTCTGGACAGGCGGTGCTAGCAGATGTAGACGAACGGTAGGAATGGATGGGCACCGACAGGGATTCAGAGGGACCCGTTGAAAGACCATGTTTTGATCATCCGGTCTTCAAACACCCTGAAGTGCGAGGACATACTCGGAGGCGATCAAATCTTGTGGGGAACGTGTGCAAAACTCTGCAGAGTACTCAAACCTAATCGATTAGCCGTGTCCACGATCATGGACAACTTGAGCCAAAGGAACTGAAGTTATATGGATTTCTCAGCACCATTAAATATATTTTATGAGGGTAATTATTGACAACTCGGGTACGAGAACTGGTTGGCGGAACCATCTCGTTAACAACCAACAAAGTAGTAGCATTTTGCTTTTAGCCCACTCTTGTTGTAGGAGAAAAACTTGCTTTTCGCTAAAAACTTATAGCCCCACCTTCCATATATGCATATAGTACAAATGATTACTTTTCTCCCCTCTCATATGTGACTTGCCGGCATATCCAATATGCTGACCTACACGGCTGCAACGTCTTATGGTGCAGATATTTTTCTTCGACGAGTAAGAGTACGATTCAGGGTTACGGTCTACACTCAACTTGCCGTTGGTGTTTATTGGGACTCCACTCCCTTGACTGCTTCCGCTGAGATATTTAAGGTATATATCAGTTTTACGCTATTTACATGTGATTGCACTTTGATATATACATTGATGTACTGTGTGTGCCAGCATACTGATCCAGGGATGGCACAGAAACACAGAGGCTTGACTCGTTTCGAGTCGGGTCGCTACAGCTATATCGTTGCACATACTAGTACACTACCAGAGGAATTCATTCAAAGTCATATCATACTATCAATTTTCATATTGAGTTGTAAGTAAATAGAAGTGCGATGATCATCATTATTAGAGCATTGTTCCAGTGAGGAAATAAAAATGGGGGAGGCCAAGTGAGTCCACCATAATAAAAAATGAATGAGACAAAAAGAGAAAAGGGACTTTGCTCCTATCCTTTACCACACTTGTCCCTCAAAGTGGCACCTTGTTCTTCATATGGAGAGTCTCATGTTATATCATTCATATGCTAGTGGTAATCACTTTTTCAAAAACTTGCCTTGTATATTCCGATGACTGGCATCCTCAAATGACCGAGGTCTTCATGAGCAAGCAAGTTGGATGCACACCCCATTTAGCTTCAGTTTAGCTTTCATACACTTATAGCTCTTGTGCATCATTTGTATGGAAACCCCTACTCCTCTCATTGATATCTATCGTCGGGCATCTCCATAGCTCGTTGGTACGCCTAGTTGATGTGGGACTATCTTCTCCACTTTTACCCCTTTGAAACCTACCACCATATTCTTTTCCACCTTTATGCTATCGACAATGGTTCACGCTCATGTATTTCGCAAAGAATAAAAAGTTGTTGCATATTGAAAAACTACGATCCAATTGCCTCACTTGGATATCGTGGTGCTTGACATTTGTATTAATGTGGTGAAGATGGAGCCATGCCTTGGTAATATAATAAAGATGGATGGGGGGTAAAACCATATTTGAGGATCGTATACTTTGAAAAACTAATGGTTTGTTTCTTATACCTATATGTATTGCTATGTTAATGTTTCTTAATTCATCCTTTCTCAATGAGCTTCATGCGTAAGGTTACATCATGGATACAATGTCACATCAAAAATTCTGGTTTTTACCATTTACCTACTCGAGGACGAGCAGGAATTAAGCTTGGGAATGCTTGATACATATCCAACTTATCTATAATATTTTATTGTGCCATCCTGATATATTATCATTCTAGAATACTTTCCGAGTACTTATGTACCAAATTATATTATTTTTTAGCACTAACCTATTGACTGAGTGCCCAGTGCTAGTTGTTATTTTCCAAGTGTTTTTCACTTTTCAAGTTTTCCATACGAAACGAAGTCCAATCACCCTAAAACGTTTTGGGATTTTTCTAGACCAAAAGAAGACCAACGAGCATCGGAAGAAGGCTGGGGGGCTCACTAGGGGCCCACAAGCCAATAGAGCGTGACCTGCGGGTGCCATGATGGCTTGTGCCTCCTTCTTGGCCCTCCCAACTGTGATCTTTGGCTTACAAATTCTCATCTACCCTAAAAACACTAGAGGGAATCCCAAAAAACTTTTTACGCTGCCGCAATTCTTTGTTCCGACGGGAGGCCTTATGGATCTCCTTTCCGGCACCCTGCCAGAGGTGGTATCGATCATGGAGGGCCTCTTCATCAACCTTGCTGATGTCATGATGATGTGTGAGTAGTTCACCAGAGACCTATGGGTCCATATTGAGTACCTAGATGGCAATGTCTTTCTCTTTGATCTTCAATACAATGATCGGCACATCTTTGCTTTGATACATATGATGTAATTCCTTTTGTGTACTACATTTCTTGGGACCCGATGAATTGTGGGTTTATGTTCAGATTATTCACGATAGATATTTGAGTCTCCTCTGAATACTTATATGATTCGTATGTGCATGATTATGATAGCTATGTACTTCTCTCTGGTCTATTGAAATAGTTTGACCAACTAGATCGATCTTTCTTAGGTGAATGAAGCGTGTTGTGGTAGGTTCAACTAGCGAATTTCAATATCCCAGTGATAGAAGGGGACAAGATGCATCTTTGTGTTGCTTCTACTAAGGATAAAATGATTGGGTTTATTCATATTGCTTGAGTTTAATTTGTCTACATTATTTCATCGTTCTCCATGCATTACTCTATTTTACTTAATACTCTAGATGCATGTTGGATAGCAGTCGATGAGTCTAGTAATAGTAATATGTGCACGCAAGAGGCAGCCTATTTATTTATGGACGTGATGCCTATCTACACAGGATCGTCGTTGGCGTGAATATCGCATACCTACTTTCTTTTTTGTCAGTTTCCCAATCGTAATTTGTTTACCTACCATATTGTCACACCATGTGTTTATACCACTTTGCCACATTATATTTTTCTAAAATTTAGAACCAATTAAAACTTTCTGAATGCTTGTGATGCCACGTCTGGTTGCTCCTTGCTTGTGTGTGTGATTGTGTTTTAAAGCACAAAATTATTTTTCTCTCTAGAACTCATCTGCTTGACCCCGAACCCTTGCCCAATGATCATGCCATGTGTATTGGACCAGAAACTATTTTTATAAACTATTGTTTCAACAAAAAAGGCTTTTATTTATTTTAAGCTTTCAATAACCCGTGAGTTGATATTTGTACTACAACTCCTCAATTTAGGAGGGATGTTTTACTCCAAAGATTTTATTTGGATCGTATTAATAAAAAGACTTCCCAAAACCACAAAATAAATATTTTAAAAGTTATTTTCCTATTTTATTTAAATACCTTTTTTGAGGTAAAAATGATGTGTTGTGGATGAAAATTATTTTCTTATTTACAAAATACTTGAAAAAATTTAGGGAAACTATATTTTCCATACATAAGAGTTTCAACACATGGTCATGTTCAAAATATTGGACAAACCCCCTCAAAACCCTTTCTTCCTATTTGAACATTTTTAAATATTTCCATAGGAAATATTCTCACTAAGTTCCAGGGAAGTTCAAGAAAGTCACACATGATATATGTGGTGATCCTCCAAAGTTTCATCTCAATCCAAGTTAATTTGGTTCACCAAAATATCCCAAAACCCTCTATGTCCAGAACCAAATTTGAGCAACTTTACAATGATGAGTTTATCCAATTGATCCCAGACATGAGTGATCTAGCCCGAAACAAGGATGCTACACCAAGTTGTGCATTTGTGGGTGTTGATTTGATCACCTAGGACCACATGAATCTGATTTTGTCCATTTCTTGGGATTTTCATGTTTACAATGCCAACTTTTTTCAAACAATATCAAACTTGTTAAGTTTACAATGCCCTATTGATTTTACCCACAATTCCATCCTGTTAAGTTTCACAGCAATTGGGGAAAGGAATCTTGCCTAGAACCCCGTTAAACAACTTCAGACAGAAACCTAAAACTATTCCTTTGACCCCAAAGTTATTCCCCTTCACCCGAAAACTTTACCACAACTTCATAGGAATCCCCGGCACCCCTAGCAAGTTTCCTCGTGCCCAGCTCCATGATTGCAGGGGTGAAACCCCAATTGCAACCCCCTGGACAATATCTTTCTTCCCCCTCTCTCTTCTCTCCTCCACTCATGGCTTTTCCAAAGCATCCCATGCCAAACCCCCTTTGTTTAATCCTCCTATAGTTGATGGACACTCGTGGACGCGTTAGAGCACGTGAAAAGCGCCATCATGCCGGCCAAAGTCGCGCTCTAGAGCGCGCATGAGCATTCCTGAGAGTTGACCTCACCACCTGCCCATACCGCGGCGACCTCAATCCTCCTCCTTGCGAGAGCCTAGGTGCCTTTGCGTCTGCAACATGTTGGACTGACGACCCCTCCTCTATCTCCGTGCAACGGCTCTCCCCAGTGCGTGCCCGATGTCGCCTGAGCCGGCCAATGCATGAGCTCGCACGCGTGTGCTCCTCTCTCCCCCTCTCCGGTCATGGATGACCCCCATGAAGACCCCAGACACACCCGAGCCTTCCCCCATGGCCCCCATTGCCCCTGCAGCCAGCTCCGGTGGTCGACTCCACGGTGCACCGGTGTCAAGGCTATAAAATCCACCGATGGCTCACCTGCGTGCTCCACTCGTCTCCCCACCTCCCAATGGCACGCCTGCACTGCTTCCTCCATGATTTCAAGCTCTGACGCTCGAGATCGAGCCGAATATCGCTACCACTGGTCGTGGGCGTTCTTGCGGTGAGGGTGAAAGCACAATTGCTCCCTAAGGTGGTTTTGGTAATTAATCACAACATATGCATCTTTGGACTAATGAGTTTATTCAAGTACATTTCAGAAAAGTTCAAAGATGCTTTGGCTATAGAATTGTGTGGAGATGCCTCTTTGATACAAGGAAGGAATATGATTTTCTAAAACCTCAAGCAATAAGACTCTTCATTTTATACTTTGTGAGAAATCACTTTGAGTCCATAGGAAAGCCAATATTGTTAAATGGGGGTGAGGTATTATGATGAATTGGTTGCTCCTGTGCTTAAAGATAGGCACCAAAAATACTCAACCACTTTCCCACAAAATATATTTGTCCCAAGCCACATATGAAAAATCGGTGCCACCAACATTTCCTACTCGATCATACCGATTTTACACTTAGACAAATCCTATGCCAAACCCACCATCTCGGTACAACCAAGATTCCTATCGGTGCCACCGAGATTTGGTGACCAACATTCTGTTGAGATGATTTCAAGTTTTGGAATTTCCGAGTTTGAAATCGGTCTCACCAAGTTTGGAAACGAGTCTAGGTCATCGTATCGGTACCGTCGAGATTCCTATTCGGTCTCACCGAGAATTCCAAAGTTGACACATTTAGTGCAACTCGGTACCACCGAGATTCATTTCGGTGTCACCAAGTTGGGCAATAATGTTGTAACGGTTGGATTCTGGGAGATGCCTATATATGCCCTTCCACCTACCTCTCGTTCGAGATGAAACACTCAGAACACACTTACACTTGTCAGATCCATTTTTCTTAGAAAGAGACACCTACTCATGTGTTGAGATGAAGAGATTCCATTCCAACCATTCGAACCTTGATTTCTAGCCTCCGCAAGTTGCTTTCCACAAGATCAATCTCTCCTACCCATCACTTCTGGAATCAGGGAATTTCCAAAATGCCGGATCATTGTCATGTGCTGGCAGATGGCAAAGAAGCTCTTTATCGTCAGTTGCCAAAAAATAGACGACAAAGAGCTAGCAGTTGGCAAAGAAGCTCTTTAACATCAATCGCTTATTTGTCGTCAGCTGGCGGGAGGCAAAGATGGACCAAGCAGATGGCAAAGAAATAGCTGATGGCAAAGATGACCCAGACAGACGATAAAGAAAAACCAGAACTGCAGACGTTACCTTTGCCATATGCCGGTTCTTTGCCGTTCGCCAAAAACTTCTTTGCCGTGTGCCTAGGGCATGGCGAACGACAAAGGGGATGGCGGCCCACCAATCCCACTAACGGGGTTAGGTTCCCCTAACACACACCCCCCAAAACCACATCCCCCACTATTTTTGAAATATGCCCTAGACGCAATAATAAATTGGTTATTATTATATTTCCCTATTCATGATAATCGTTAACTATCCATGCTAGAATTGTATTGATTGGAAACTCAAATACATGTGTGGATACATAGACAACACACTATCCCTAGTGAGCCTCTAGTTGAGTAGCTCATTGATCAAAGATGGTCAAGGTTTCTTGGCCATAGACAAGTGTTGTCACTTGATAACGGGATCATGTCATTAGGAGAATGATGTGATGGATAAGACCCAAACTATAAACATAGCATGTGATCATGTTATTTTGTTGCTATTGTTTTCTGCATGTCAAGTATACATTCCTACGACCATGAGAACATGTAACTCACTGACACCGGAAGAATGCCTTGTGTGTATCAAACATCGCAACATAACTCGGTTACTATAAAGGTGCTCTACAGGTATCTTCGAAGGTGTTCGTTGAGTTAGCATGGATCAAGACTGGGATTTGTCACTCCGTATGACGGAGAGGTATCTCGGGGCCCACTCGGTAATACAACATCACAAACAAGCCTTGCAAGCAATGTGACTAAAGAGTTAGCCACGGGATCTTGTATTACGAAACAAGTAAAGAGACTTACCGGTAACGAGATTGAAATAGGTATGGAGATATCGGCGATCGAATCTCGGGCAAGTAATATATTGTATGACAAAGGGAATGATATACGGGATTAACTGAATCCTTGACATAGAGGTTCAACCGATAAGATCTTCGTATAATATGTAGGATCCAATATGGGCATCCAGGTCCCGCTATTGGATATGGACCAGAGAGTGTCTCGATCATGTCTACATAGTTCTCCAACCCTCAGGGTCTGCACACTTAAGGTTTAGTGACGTTTCGGTATATTTGAATTATTTATGTTGGTAATCGAAGGTTGTTCGGAGTCCTGGATTAGATCCTGGACGTCATGAGGGTTTCCGGAATGGTCCGGAGACGAAGACTTATATATAGGAAGTATCCATTTGGCTTTTAGAAGGATTTTGGGCATTACCGGTAAAGTACCGGGGGTGACGAATGTAATCCGGAGTTCCACCGGGAGGGGCCACCCACCTGGGAGAGAAGCAAAGAGGCCCAAGGGTGAGATGGTGGTCAGACCAAGATGGGCCACTTCACTCAAAGAAGGAGAGAAGGAAAGGAGAGGTGGGCAAACCGAATTGGGGAAGGATGACTCCACCTTCCAATTTGTGTTGGAGGAGGACTCCTCCCTCTCCTCTTGCGTCGGCCGAACCCTAGGGATTTTTCCCTAGGGCGCCACCCCTCCCTCCCACCTATATATAATGGAGGTGAGAGAGGCTTTTGGCACTCAAGCCATAGTGTAGCCCTCTCTCCCTCCATCAGTTCGTGACACCCCGTAGCTAGTTCGGTACGACACGGCGAAGCCCTACCGGAGTAGCACCACCACAATCACCGCCATGTGGTCGTCCTGCCGAAGAATCCAGCTAACTCTTTGTCTCTCTTGCTGGATCAAGAAGGAAGATATCGTCATCGAGTTGTACGTGTGCTGAACGCGGAGGTGCCGTTCGTTCGGTACTAGATCGGGACGGAGTTCGTGGGATGCTTGTGATTCGGATCGCAAAGATGTTCGACTACATCAACCGCGTTTCTTAATGATTCCCGCTTAGCGATCTACAAGGGTATGTGGATTCGATCTCCCCTCTTGTAGATGATCGTCACCATGATAGGTCTTGCGTGTGCGTAGGAATTTTTTTGTTTCCCATGCAACGTTCCCAACACACTCTCCCTCTTTGCCTCCCCTCACACCCCCACGAGCGCAGCCCCCCCACCGCGCCGCCGCCTCCCACCACCACGTCGCCCCGCCCCCGCACCACCACGCCGCCCTCACCCGGCGCCGCCCCCACCACCACACCGCCACCACCTCGCCACCACTACCCCAGACCGGATCCGCCTCGCCGCCCCTTCCCCCAGGCCGGCTCCACCTCGCCACCACCTTGTCGTACCACCGCGCTGCCCTCCCCCGCGCCGGACCCCTCCCCACACCGCCACCCTCCCCGCTCCATGTTGCCCCACTTCCCCGTGTCACCCCCTCCCCCACGACCTCCACTAACCCGCGGCCTCCCCTCCCTGCGCCCTCTCCTCCCTATGCCTCCCCACGCCCCTGCTAGTGTCACGCCTCCCCTCGCGGCATTAAAGGTAAAAAATTCTGCTTTTATTGTTTTTTCTATTTTTTAATCTTTAGGTTAATGGTAATTAGTTTGTTAGATTAGTATAAAAATGAAAATAAGAAGGAAAAAAAATTAGAAAGGACAAAAGAAAAATAAGAAAAGAATAAGAAAAGAAGAAGGAAAAGAAGAAGGAGAAGAAGAGGAGTAGGAGAAGAAAAGACGAAGAAGAAAAAAGAGGAGAGGAGGAGAAGAAGAAGAGGAAAAAGGAAAAGACGAAGAAGAAGAAAACGAAGAGAAGAGGATAAGAAGAATAAGAAAATGAAGCGAAGAGGAGGAGGAGGAGGAGAAAAAATAGGAAGAAGAAAAAGAGGAGAGGAGGAGAAGAAGAAGAGAAAAAAAAACAAAATATTTTCCGACACCCTTACACGACACCACGACACCGAAGGAGCGGATGCATAAATGATAGTTTTGTAAATTTTGAGTAAGGTCATATATTTTTTTGATTTTATTATAAAACACAAAATATTTGTGTTGATCGGGTGGATTTACATGTGCAGTTATTTCGTTTGTACGAGGTGTACTATTCGAAGACCTCCCCGTGCGTTCGACGAGCTCTGCTGCCTCTTGAGCTTGCGTTGGTTTTTCCCTTGACGAGGAAAGGGTGATGCAACACAGGAGTAGTAAGTATTTCCCTCAGTTTGAGAACCAAGGTATCAATCCAGTAGGAGAATCGCTTCAAGTCCAGAGTACCTGCGCTAACACAAAAGAGCTTGCACCCAACGCTATAAAGGGGTTGTCAATCCCTTCAAGATTGATTGTAAAGTGAGAACTGAAGGCGGAAAGTGCAACAAAGTAAAAGTGAAAAGCTGAAAATATGGTGTGAAGTAGACCCGGGGGCCATAGTGTCCACTAGAGGCTTCTCTCAAAATAGCAAATAATACGGTGGGTGAACAAATTACTGTCGAGCAATTGATAGAACCGCACAAAGTCATGATGATATCTGAGGCAATGATCATACATATAGGCATCACGTCCGAGACAAGTAGACCGATACTTTCTGCATCTACTACTATTACTCCACACATCGACCGCTATCCAGCATGCATCTAGTGTATTGAGTTCATGACGAACAGAGTAACGCCTTAAGCAAGATGACATGATGTAGAGGGATAAACTCAAGCCAATGATGAAAACCCCATCTTTTTACCCTTGATGGCAACAACATGATGCGTGCCTCGCTACCCCTTCTGTCACTGGGTGAGGTCACCACACGGTATGAACCCAAAACCAAGCACTTCTCCCATTGCAAGAATCATAGATCAAGTTGGCCAAACAAAACCCACAATTCGAAGAGAATTAGAAGGATATGAAATCATGCATATAAGAGATCAGAAGAAACTCAAATAAGATTCATAGATAATCTGATCATAAATCCACAATTCATCGGATCTCGACAAACACACCACAAAAGAAGATTACATCGGATAGATCTCCATGAAGATCATGGATTACTTTGTATTGAAGATCCAAGAGAGAGAAGAAGCCATCTAGCTACTACCTATGGACCCTAAGGTCTATGGTGAACTACTCATGCATCATCGGAGAGGTCATGGTGTTGATGAAGAGGCCCTATGTATCCGAATCCCCCCTCTGGTAGGGCACCAGTATGTGCCCCAGATGGGATCTTGCGGAGACAGAAGCTTGCGGCGGCAGAAAAGTATTTTCGTGGATCTCTCTCACAGTTTTGGAATTTTTCTGGATTTATAGGCGGAAGAGGCAGGGCAGACGTGCCACACGGGGCCAACAAGCCTACTCGGCGCGCCCCCTGGCCACGCCTTGGGGGCTTGTGGGGTCCCCTGCTGGCCCCTGCCTTGGTTCTCAAGTCTGACGCGTATCTTCTGTTCCGGAAAAAATCTTTTCGGAAGTTTTATTCTGTTTGGACACCGTTTAAAATCCTCCTCTCAAAAGGGTCAAAAACACGGAAAAACAGGAACTGGCACTTGGCACTGAGTTAATAAGTTAGTCCCAAAAAAGATATAAAAGGTGTACAAAACATCCAAAGTTTGACAAGATAATAGCATGGAACCATCAAAAATTATAGATACGTTGGAGACGTATCAAGCTCCGCCCATGCGTTCGTGGGTGAGCAAAAATGACATCTCCTCCTACCCCCTTCATATGCTCTGGGTCGGTCTTCGTGCCGATGAAACTTGCTAGATATAGGTACATTAAATTATCTGTATGTGTGACCAGTATGTGTCTCCCGTTCGAAAGGGTTACAGTTATAAATATGCATGCATTTGCATATATTTATAATCGTGATTCTTCTAAAATGTCCAATGTTATCCATGGACAGCTCGAGTATGTGTATTTTGGGTTTGTTTTCCCATATGCTCTATTCCGGATCCGGTGCATAATTTCGTCAGTGCCTCCCTGTTGTTCTCCGGATACACATCCTCTTTGTTTATTGCCAAGACGTGTATCAGGAGAACAGCGGGGAGGTGCTGCCGAAATTTTGTGTCGAATTTGGAGCAGAGCATGGGAAAACGAACCCAATCTACACATACTCAGGTGGGATTAGGACCTATCTTTACCTATTAGCGTGTAGGTTGCATGGACGTAATAAAACTAACAAACTTGATTAACTAATGAATATATATGCTGCATTATATATGTATAATTCTTGTGTGTTTAGTAGCTAGGCAAGATGAGTGATCGTGCATGGATGTACACCGGTCACACTAGTCAGAAAGAGATGACCAAAGAATGGTTTACAAAAACCAAGGAGTTTGTAAAAGCCGCATTTGCAAATGGCCAGACAACAAACTGGTGCCCATGTCGTGGGTTCGACAACTATAAAATTGCAAAACACTTGCACAGGAGGGGTTTTATGTCTGATTATACAGTGTGGACATTTCATGGTGAGTCTGCCCAATGCACCAGAGGTGAAGTGGTTCGTCGTCGCACCGACGAGCATGGTACCAGGATCGAAGACACGGTGCAAGACTTTGTTGATGCTCGGGATTCGGACGATGAGATGGAGGAATCTGCAAAGGCCTTCTATGAAATCTTGGAGTCCTCAAAACACCCTCTGGACGAGCACACCGAGCTTTGTCAGCTGGATCCCATTGCACAAGTAATGGCTCTGAAGTCTGAATTCAACTTGGGAAGAGAATGCTACGACGCGATGATGACACTATTTGGATGCTTTCTACCCAAAGGCCATGTCATGCCTGCAAACCTTTACCAGTCGGACAAAATACTTCATGTACTTGAGAAGCCCTATGAGAAGATACATGCCTATGAGAAAGGATGTGCCTTATTTAGGAAGGAGTATGCGGACTTGCACTATTGTCGCAATTGCATGTCTTCTAAGTATGTTGTGGTAGACAACGGTATGGGTGAGAAGAGCCAGACCGAAATCCCAGTTAATTTTCTTTGGTATATGCCAATCATACCAAGGCTTCAACGTCTTTTCATGGTCGAAGAGACGGCCAGACAGATGACATGGCACAAATTGGGCAAAAGAACCAAACTAGATGCATATGGGAATGAGATGGTAGTGCACACATTGGATGGGGAAGCGTGGAAGCACTTTGATGCATTACATGCAGATAAAGCGGTAGATCCATGGCATCCTCGAGTCTGCGTCGGAACGGATGGGTTCAATCCCTTTGGTATGACGGCAACCCAACATAGTAGTTGGCCTGTATTTGTCATTCCACTCAATCTCCCCCCCACCCAGACAGATTATGCAAAGATAGAACATATTCCTAACGTTGATAATTCTAGGGCCCAACTATCTGGGGAAGAATATGAATGTGTACATGCAACCTCTTAATGATGAATTGCAAGAAGCTTGGGATGATGGGGTCAATACATACGACACCGCTAGAAAAGAAAACGTCAAAATGCATGTCTGGTACATGTACTCGATGCATGACTTGCCGGCGTATGTGCTATTCTTTGGTTGATGTGTGCATGGAAAGTTCACGTGCCCCAAATGCAAGGCAACTCTTCAATTTCATTGGTTCCAGACGGTTCGGAAGTATTCCTTCTTTTACTTGCATAGACAGTTCCTGGATCCTGGCCATCAGTTCAGAAAAGACAAGAAGAAATTTACCAAAGGTAAAGTTGTCAAAAACTTGGCACAACCTGCGTTCACAGGCCAACAGATCCTCGATCAGTTAAACACTCTCGAGCCTGATCCAGAGTGTCCAGGGTATTTCAAGGGGTATAATTCAGAACACACATGGACTCACAAGACATGCTTCTAGGATCTGCCTTACTTCAAGGACCTCCTTCTTCCACACAACATAGACATGATGCACACGGAAAAGAATATCGGATAGGCCATTTTTGTACATTGTTTGGCATAGATGGGAAGTCAAAGGATAATCCTAAGTCTAGAATCGATCAAGAGGCTCGATGTCATAGACCATTACAAAACATGCGACAATTGAAAGAAAAGCAGAACTGGGCGAAGCCAAAGGCCTGGTTCAATCTTGGAAGGCCAGCTATGAGGGTAATTATCTTGTGGGTCAAAATGCACTTGATGTTCCCCTATGGGTATGCACCGAATATAAAGAGGGGAGCAAGCCTTGAAAATTTGAAAATATTTGTACTCAAGAGTCTTGATTGGCTCATATGGCTTGAGCGGGTAATGCTGATGATGTTACATGGCTTTATTCCTTAGGATGAATGGCTAGTACTGGCAGAGCTGAGCTATTTCTTCCGTGTTCTTTGTGCGAAAGAACTATCGCTTGTCGTGGTAGATGATATGGAGGAGTTGGCGCCAGAGTTGCTCTGCAAGTTAGAGAATATCTTTCCACCGAGCTTCTTTTATCCAACGGATCATTTGATCTTACATCTCCCGACTGAGGCAAGATTGTGTGGGCCCATGCAGAATCGTTTATGCTTTGCAACTGAGAGGATGCAGTAGACGCTTTGAGAAAAATGTAAAAATAAATGTAGAATTGAAGCATCGATGGTCGGAGCATTCATTACCGAGGAGTTGGCAAACTTTGTGACAACACACTACGAAGCCAAAAATCGTCATTTGCATAATCCAAAGCCTCGGTACATGATGGCGACCCTAAAAAAGGTGGATCCAACCTCGGCCTATTCAAAGGGAAGCTCGCACTAGCTGGTGCTTCGAAACCAATAATGTTGGATGTCGAAGAATGGCAGACCATTTCATTGTACATATTCAACAACCTAGCAGAAGTGCGGTCGTACATCGAGTAAGTTCTCGGCGCATTTTTCCACAACTTGTAATTTCTTTGAACTACTCTTATTCCCCAATATATGATATAGTCAATAGGCTGCAAAATTCTCATATGGAGCGCTGATCCAAAATGATTCCGTCAAAGAGTATGAGCTTCCGGCAAAGCATGGAGGCGGCTAACCTGGCTTCATCTCTTGGTTCAAACAAACGGAATTATCAGTAATGGACCATTTCATTTCTCGGTCTAATTTGTGGCTAATGCAACAATCATTATTATTAAACTTGTAGGATAATTCAGAGTCTATGGACACCGAATTAAGACAAGCCGCTAATGGTTTTGACTATAAGGTTCTTTCATTTGAGAAATACAACATCAACGGGTATCGCTTTCATACCTTTGGCAAAGAGTTATCTTTGCCCGACCGGAAATCTACAAATTGTGGTGTCTCTGCTATCGTCGAAGGAGGTACCGAGTATTATGGAAGAGTTGAACCAATTTATGAACTTCAATTCTATGGTGAAAATCCACCGAACATCATAGTCTTCAAATGTTATTGGTTCTAGTCGAAGGAGATTAGAAGGACTCATGAACATATAGGGCTAGTCGAAATCAATCAAAGTACCCATTTAGATGTTCCCGATGTCTATATTATGGCTCATCATGCGATCAAAGTTTTCTATCTACCATGGGCCAGCCAAACTAATAAGAATCTGAATGGTTGGGATGTTGTTTATGAAGTGCAGCCACATGCTAGACCACCTCCACCAAATCAAGAGGATTATGAACCTCACATTAACCCAGACACATATGACGGTGAATTCTTCCAAGAAACACGCCTTACGAAGAAACGTTTCAAGAACCTCTCTACTTCACCCCAGTACATGGAGGTACATAGCGACAGTGAACCGAACTTCACCGCTGAGCTAGAACCAGCAGAGCCAGAACTACAAGAGGTTACTGCTCTAGATGACCTGTCAATGCTTGACAGATTACAGAAAGGCCTTCCATATATTGATGCCGGTGAACCCGATGAGCACGTCATTCATGATAGTGATGGCGATGATGCATTTGTTGATCCCGACGCATATATAGACGATCCAGACTATTATTAGTTTGTATACATCGCAACTTATATTATATATACACATATTATTATTCATGTTAGGTATTCATTTTTTTATGTTGTACTAGTTTCTTTTAATCTTTGTCATGGCAGGTGTTGAAATATGGTTGGCGCGGGTCCAGATCGCTCGGCGGCCCGCGGGAGGGTTCCTTCCATTCCATCCCTATCTGTCCATAGAGTCTTGGCAGATAGTGTGGGGACACCCATGGGTGCTTCTTCGTAGGCGTCGTTGCCCACCGGGAGAGGAGGTCAGCGAGGGAAGAAGGCAAAGGGTACAAGACGTGGCCGCGGGAGAGGTAGGCGGACTGCTATGCCATCCTTGCCGCCACCCCCAGCTCATTCACCCAAGCACATGACTACTAGGGTGGACCCGTTTGAGTTGGAGGCTATGGGGACTCTGAACCAGGAGCCTCGGGTCGACCGGCCTTCGGGTCCACAGGCTTCGGCCCATGATACTCTAGGGGCTATGTGTGAGGAGACTCTCTCCCAAGTGGCCTCGTCCGGATGGGGTACGTGGCTAGATCTAACCGAGGGGCCGGGTGGCCATGCTGATGGTGGCGGGAATGAGTCCACTGATAGTGAGAGCGAGGTGGTTGAGGGGGTCACCGTGTACCAACGTGGTAGTACACGTCTCCCGTCCGTGCCGACTACCTGCGAGCAGAGGCCGGTGATTAGGCCTAAAGGGGAAAAGTAAGTGCATTTACTCTTTTTGTGCATTTTGCCTTCAAGTTTCTTCAAATATCTAATGTGCTGATCCTGTCATAGTGCAGGCGTTGGGATCACCCCCTTGGAGTCCGCAAGCCAAACACCGTCCTTGGTGTGCTTTGTCGGCAAAATTTCCTGGGGTTTGTCATGTTGCCCGGTGAGGGTGAGGTTTCTACACTAGGATTTAGCTCGGAGCACTACAAAGCTGCCCAGGCCCCACCAGAGGAGATAATCGATGGTGTCTTGTGACACACGAGGGCTGAGATGGTGATCAGTAGCTTTTGGGTAATTTCTCCTTTTACACAATCTAAAATTAACAATATAGCTAGTTATTCTACTAATCAATCTCGTTTGATTGCAGAACTTCTACAGGTGTGAGGAGGGATATGAGGAGGTGACGGCCAAGGTTATCGAGGTCGAGTGCAAGCGGCTATTACAAAACTTATGCTGCGAGCCTTGGCCGCAGGCTGTTCGAGACTACTACGCATCATATAGTATTAAGAAGAACAAGTTTCAGTGCCGCGGAAAGTTTCTGAAGAAGGAGCAGTACATGAAGTTAATTACCTCTTCTTAAGGCCTTGTACATAGTTTTCTTGATTTGATTCGTAGGTGTAGCGCTCAAATTTCTCTTTACTAACTTATAGGTGCCCCCGAGATGGTGTGTGGATAAGACGGATTGTTGGCTGGCATTGGTGGATGAGTGGTGCACACGCGAATGGTGAGCCATCCACGACAGTGCGAAGGACCGACGTGCCAAAATGGTTGGTGTGCCACACCATCAAGGCTGTGCCAACTTATTTTAGCTTGGACTGAACTGGGTATGTGGTTTGCTTCATGATTCATGCAATTCACTCTTCGTGCTAGCTTGAGCCCCTTACTAATACTTTCTTCTCTCTTTTAGGCGCATCTCAATAAGACGGAGGAGCCACATGTGTACGACATCTATGGCATGGCCCATACTGCCTCCTACAAGAAGGTCAAGGCATTCTCTGAGTCTGACCTCGATCATCCAGCTAAGTTCACCAACATCTCCTCCCACCACAAGCTCGTGAGATACAAGAAGGAGGGGAAGGCGAAGAAAGGGGAGGACTTTAACCCTAGCAAGGAACCTTCCGATCGAGAGCCGGTGATGATATCTGGTGGCGGGAGGACCCATGGCTCAATAGCCATTGGAGATGGGCTGATACGTTGTCCTCTCACTCTCCCGGAGATCAAGGCGCGCCAGATGAGCCGCTGTCCTGAGATAAGATATCATCCACGGCCAGTCGATCTTGCCATCGAGGTTGGTTATATGGACTTAGAAAACTTGCCTCCATTACGACATTCTGTGTGCGGACATCGATGATTACAATGCTAACGAGGAGTGGTGTTGCAGGCTGCTCTTGAGAGAGAGAGAGAGAGAGAGCGACAATTGAGGAGCTTCTGCACGATAGGGATCGCACATCAGCGGAGAGGGACCGGGTGGCGGCAGAGACAGCTCGGGCCGCGGAGGATAAGACGACTCGATTGTTGGAGGAGGAGAGGGCACGGAATGAGGTGGCTCACCTGGCAATGTACAAGCTCCTTGTGGTAAGTTTCTTTTTTATATTAGCCAAATCATTCATGTAATGTCTGTTTCATTACTAACTAATATGACTGACACTTCAAAACCAAATATGCAGTTTGTGTGCGAGAAGACCGGTCAGACCTCTTCGCTGATGCTAGACATTTCTGTGATTTGAACGGTGAGTTTCATTTGAATGGTCATTAGTTACTCGTATTAACATTTGAGTGTCATCATGCTAACAAGACATTGCAAAAATATATTTGGTGCAGAATAACTCCCGAGCCAGATCGCACGACCGTTCTCCAGGGCAACCTTCTCCACGACAACCTTCTCCGAGGCATCCTTGATGACGACGGTAAATTTTCTCTAGTGTTCTGCTTAACAAATGCATAATTAGCTTCGTACATGCTAGTTAGCCCTATTATGCAACATACTTATCTTATTGTCCCCAAGAAAGATATACTTAGCTAATTATCCTCCAAAATGACATAATTAACTTATTTAGTTCATTTATGACAGAATTAGCTTAGTTAGGTCAGAAATAGCATAATAACCTTGGTTATCTCATAAATGTCATATACTTATCTTATCTTCCTCCTAAATGACAAAATAAGCTAAGATAAGTATTGTAATCATCTTCTCTTTCTTGTTCTCCTTCTCCTTCTCCTTCTCCTCCTTCTTCTTCTTCTTCTTCTTCTTCTTCTTCTTCTTCTCCTTCTCCTTCTCCTTCTTCTACGCCTCCTCCTTCTTATTCTTCTCCTTCTTCTTCTTTTCCTACTTCTTCTCCTTCTCCTCCTCCTCCTTCTCCTCCTCCTTCTCCTCCTTATTCTTCTTCTTCTGCTTCTTCTTCTCCTTCTTCTTCTTCTTATTATTATTATTCTCCTTCTTCTTCTCTTTCTAACTTTATTATCCTCATTTTGCAAATTTAGTTCACTTCATGGAAGGTGGCATTAATGGGCTGCTATTGGTTTCTTTTTGTTTTGATGTGTATGGTCCACAGTGGGATGATTGAAACTATGTGTATATATGGATGAATTATGTGAACAAATTTGTTATCTTGATCAATATTTTCACGATGATGTTGGATACATGGCCTATGCTTCTTCTATGATGTCTGAATCTACATGTGGTGTTTGAAATTATATATATCATATAAATATTTTCAAAATATAGGGAAATAAATGAAAACAAACAAAAAAGTGACAATACACGCACTTTGCCATCTTCCAGCGGATGACAAAGGCCTTTGTCGTCCGCGAGGTGATAGCAAAGGTGCCATGTGGTGAAAATCTATGCAACGTGGCAGCACGCCGGACCTATATGGTCACTTTGCCATCAGCGGCACACGACAAAGATGCGCGGGTGACAGACGACAAAGGACGCGGGCGGCAGACAACAAAGACCGCCGGGCAGCAGACGACAAAGACCGGTGGTGGCATACGACAAAGGCCGCGCAAGGGGTAGGGCAGCGCGTGCGGCAGACGGCAAAGGTCGGCAGGTGGCAGGTGTCAACGGCCGGCGGGCGGTGGACGGAAAAGACCGGTGGCGGGAGACGGCAAAGGCCATGCACAGGGGGGGGGGTTGGCGCATGCGGTAGATGGCAAAGGCCGGGGGGAATCGGCAGACGACAAAGGCCCCGCTAACTGTGTAACGGAGTCATTCACATCGTCTTCCATCTAGCTTCCTTTGTCATCAGCTTGCCATGGTATCTGATGGCAAAGATCTTTGTCGTCCGCTGTCTCTCGGCAAATGGCAAAGGACCTATTTACCAGCGCAAGCTACCGTGGAAATTTTGCATGTCTTTTCTGTCCGTGGAGTGGCCCTTTGCCGTCCTCCATGGCACACGGCAAATAATCAGATTTCTGTAGTGCATCCTAAATCCGAGAGAGAATGATTGAGTGTTACAGAGACCATCTTTTGAAGCACAAGAGCAAGGAGTTCATCATTCTACCACATCTATTACCTTTTGGAGGGTGGTGCCTCCTAGATTGGTTATGTGTCGTTTGGGAGCCTCCTAATTCCTGTTGTGGAGTTGAAACAAGATGTTTGTAAGGACAAGAGATCACCTACTTTGTGAAGATCTACCATGAGTGAGGCAAGTCCTGTGTCGACGGAAGCCATGGTGGAATATACAAGGCCGCTTCTTCGTCGACCCCTTGTGGGTGGAACACTCCGTGGACTCACGCGGCCGTTACACTTTGTTGGTTGAAGTCTCCGGAAACATGGACGTACGATAGCGCCACCAATCGGAACCATGCCAAAAATCGTCGTGTCAACCTTTGCGTTTGATCTCCCTACCTTACCCTCTACTTTACACATGCATGTTTACTTTCTGCTGCAATACTCTTAGATATGCATATTTAGGGTGTACTTGACTAGTCTCAATTTCTAAAACTGGCTCACAATTAAAATTGGGAAAAGGCTAAGTTTTTATCTTGTCAAGTAGTGTAATCACATCCCTAGACATATTTTCGATCCTACAAGTGGCATCACAGATTTGGTATCCATTGCATTGGTTTCACAACCTAGGAGAGTCTGGCGTCTAGCGAGAAATTATCACCGTAGAGGACCAAATTTCCATGGCACTAATTTTGCTAGTTGGAAGTATAAAATGAAACTACATATTCTTGGTCATAATCCTTCCGTTTGGTTGTTGTTCGTGTTGGTGTGCAAGGTGATTTCTTCGGAGAAGGAAGATAATCAAATCGAGATGCCATAGTAAAAGAACTAAAGATTCTGCAATTCAATGCTCAAGCCCGTGACATCCTATTCAACTGCTTGTGTCTTGAAGAATTCAACAAAATTAGTCGCCTTGATAATGCAAAGGAAATTTGGGATACTTTGATTGATATGCACGAAGGTACCGATTCTGTAAGAGAATCTAAGTTGGATGTGCTTCAAAGTCAGCTTGACAAGTTCAAGATGAAGGATGGTGAAGGAGTCGGTGAGATGCATTCTAGGCTAGCTCTCATCACAAATGAGATTGCCGGCTTAGGAATCAAAGAGATGACTAACAAATTCATCATCAAGAAGATACTTAGATCTTTGGATGGAAGATACGACATCGTGTGCACATTAATCCAAATGATGCCCAATTACAAGGATCTTAAGCCTACTAAAGTCATTGGAAGGATTGTTGCTCATGAAATGTCTCTTAAGGACAAATATGAGTTGCACAACAAGTCAAGCGGTGCTTACAAAGCTTCAGTCGATGCACCCGCTACTTCAAGTGACAACCTTGTTACCAATGAAGAGATCAGCCTCATGGTCAGAACATTCAAAAAGTTCTACAAGAGTTGAGGCAAAGAAAGAAGCACAAGCTCAAAATATGATGAGAAGCATTTGTTTAGTCATGACCGAAAGTGCTACAACTTTGGAAAGGCCAGACACTTTTCCAATGAATGCTCGGATCCCCACAAATGAAGAGAAGAGTCACCTAGAAGATAAAGCTCAAGAGATGAGTCACCTCGCACAGAGAGAAGGAGTAGAGAAGATCATTATGAATGAAGACACTCCCGGAGAGGCAGAGAATCGCAGAAGAAGGAAAAGTACACCAAGAGCAGTTCAAGAAGAAGACATCAAACTCGTGTTGGTGAATGGGTTTACGGCTCTGAGTTGGACAACCGCTCCAAGAGAAGTTATCACTCCAACTCTGGCTACAGTCAAGACAAAGTTGTTTCCGGCATTGCACTAGGTTCCTCCAACTCCTACGACTTACTTGATTCACCAAATGAAGGGATTAGAAACTTGTTCCTTGTAAAAGGTCCCAAGTTATCACACCCCGAATACTTTGCTTTTGATAGTGATGAGGATGACTTGTATGTGGAAGATGACTTGCTCTTTGATAAGACTAGTGGTAACATTGAAAATGGCCTTGTTCATTATCATGCAAGTCAAGAGATATCAAATGATGATGATAAAAGCGAGATTGAACGACTAACTAAAGAATTAAACACTCTTAAGTTAGCTCATGAAACTACTCTAGAAGATATAGAGAGCTTGGAATTACTCATGAGAATCTATGCTTCGAGAAGCTCAATTTAGAGCAAGAGCATGACTTCCTCAAAGCAATAAATGTTGATCTTCGAAAGAAAAGTTCCTCTGATCTAGCCAAATGGTTACTCTTGTCTACTTTTGTTCCACAAGTTAAACCTAAGAACACTAGTAACAAAGGCAAGAAAGTTTCCTCATCTAGTAACAACAATGCTAAAACTAAATCAAATGATGTTGTTGCTAGTAGCTCTCTTGATTCCACTAATGATTCTCTTAGCCAAGTTACACTTGAGCAAGAATATGATTTATTTAAAGGAATTATAGAGAGATGTGTCTTCAGGAGTCTTGCTGGAAGTAAGCAATTCGAAGAAATTGTGCGCAATCAAGGAAGACATCAGAAGAAGCAAGGTGTTGGCTACTTCAATGTCAATGGAAATGTTTGGGAAGAAGGTCCATATCCCATTCCCAAGTTTGTTCCTCATGAGAAGAAGTATGATCCTACTCCTCCCAAGGGAAAAATCTCTCAAGATGGCCTTCTACCACAAGACCACAAGGGCAAGGGAAAGCTTCAAGAGGACATTGACTCATTTGAGGAAGAACACCAAGCCAAGGCCGAGTGGGTTCCCAAGGACACTTCTAGTACTACCTCATCTATTGCTACCACAAATCCAAGGATCCCCATCAAGGTGATGTGGGTTCCCAAGAGGAAGAACTAGAAAGTTCTTGAGGGGTGACTCTACCAGTGAAATCCACTCTTATTAATTTTGGCAAGAACTACATGCAATCAACCTCAAACATATGCATTAGTTCAACGAGTCACACATTCCCTCAAAAGTAAGCAAGGGACAAGTTAATTAATGCATCTTTGGACATCACCTCCCATGCATTTCACTCCATGTCCGTAGATATATTTGCATTTGTTCCTTTTGCTTTGGGACTAACCCATGTAGGTGAGAATTGTAAGAAACAACTAGGATTTTTCCCAACTCAAGATGGTTTTCATCAACATTGAGCATACCACTACTTCACCTACTTGAAGTCTTCTACGACAAAACCCAAGTTTAGTTTGTCCCTCTTAGGGGGGGTGTCATATCAAGGGGGAGCTTTACACTAAATCTTGAGTATAAGCATCTCCTAAGGATATGAACACATTAATGCTTTATGTAAACGTGGTAACCCCACTTGTGCTTAATCGATGAGTATGACCTATGATCAAGTATTCTTACTTGACCCATGAATCAATATACTCATATATAGATGACTTCGTCATTGCCAAAGTGTTTGATAGATGCTAGAATGTTTGTGCATGTTTACCATGTTTATTAGACATCTTATTGTTGAGCATGTTGGTATGAATGATTTTCTCATTCGCGGATATCCAATTGATGTTATTTGGCTTTAAATTTTATTTGGACAATTGGATATACAAGAATGCCTAAGTGCCCTTCTTTAGCTATCTATGCTCTCTCGTCTCAAATTATATTCATGCTACATCACAAAATTTGAGCAAGCACTTTAGGGTCACTCTGTGCGAGGAGCACTCGGAGTGCATCTCGGTGTGACCAACCTTAAAATCTCGGTCCCATAGAAGCCTAGGGTTGATAAGTATTATTCATCTCAGTACCACCGAGTTTTGCTTTTCGACCTCACTGAGCTTCCCTATCAGTTGAGAGTTATGGAACTCGATGGCACCAAAAATCACAAATTGGTCTCATAGACAGTGGGGGGATATAAATACCAGCGGACCCGGCTGTTGAAAATTTTCTTTCACAGTTCGCCTCAGCGCACCCCTTGTTGTCGTGGCCTAGTCCCCTCGAAATCAATCTTGATCCTCCCGTGTTCCCTCGCCATTGGAGTCCTCGCCGCCGACGGAATCTTCACCACTGTCGCCACAGTAGAGGATCCACACAAAGTTAGGGTATGGATTCAATCACTTTTTGTGCTCCCTTCTAATTCTTGCCCAAATTAAGTTCTGCCTATTTCAATCCACGATTGCAAGTATTCTATCCATAAGAAACATCTTTTAGAATAGCGAGCAATGAAGATTTTAGGTTTTACATTCCGCCAGATTGAATCTTGGTGTCACCGAGTTGAAAAAGTCGGTAGTACCGGTTTTAGTTTTAGGGTTGTTGAGAATGGTCTTGGTGGAACCGAGTTCTTCTTTTCGGCGAAACCGAAAAGGGGTGCCAAGTTTCTGTAAAAGAGATCATGTGTCTCGGTGGCTCCGAAATTTTGAACTCGGTGGAACCGAAATCAAATTTTGCCGAAAGTGAAAACAAAAAATTTCAAAGGTCAAATTGACAAAACTTATGAATTTTGTAATGCTTATATTTTCTCTGTCAGTTAGCTTGAATGTTTGGTTTGCAAGATGTCAGGTTCCGATGACAGTCACAACAACTTTAGTGAGTCCCATGTTGACTCTGATTCAGGCACTAGTCGTAAGACGACCCCTTCTGATCCAGGTACCCCCAGCTCCCATGGCATGCCCAAGGCAGCTACCACATCGAGGAACAAGCCAAATTCTCATGAAGAAGATTCTGATTTTGTCCCTGAAATTTCTCCTCCCCAGAAGCAGAAGGAGAAGTCTGTTTTTAGGAAGGTAGTTAGGAAGGAGTATACCAAACCTTGTGAGGCTAGTCTTACTAAAAATCCAGGTGTGAAGAGAGCCAGGAAGAGGGTTATTCATGTTGTTGGAAGACAAACCTCAATGTATGAAGATCTAGCAGAAACTGCTGCAGCTGATGAGGAGGAGGAAGAAATACCAACTGAGGCCCCTGCTCCAAATAAGAAGCGTATGGCTGATGCGATGCCCAAGAAATCTGCACCAAAGCCTTCAGCTCCTAAGAAGCCTGTAGCTCCCAAGAGGACTACAAAGGACATACCTGCAGCTGTCAAAGAGAAAGGCATTGCTTCCAGAGCCTTTGCTGCAGAGGAACAAGATGAGGATACACCTATTCTCATGAAGCTAAGGCCTCATCTGCCACTTCACAATGAGGCTAATCCAATAGTTGAAGCCATGAAAAAGAGGAGAGATGCAGGGTTGAGAAAGTGGAGAGCCATTGATCCCTATACTGTGAGGAGAAGAGGTGTTGTTGATCCCTTCTTTCACACAAGGGAACAACAAGATTTCTATGACAGTTCTGTTTGACAAGAGTCTTGAAGTCAGCGACATGAGTGATACATCCATTTTGAATCATGCTTTTATATCAATATTTATTGCATTATGGGTTGTTAATAAACATTATGGTACAATACTTATGCCTTTTTCTCTATTATTTTACAAGGTTTACATCAAGAGGGAGAATGCCTGCAGTTGGAATTCTGGACTAGAAAAGGAGCAAAACTGATAGGCCTATTTTGCACAACTCCAAAAGTCCTGAAAAGCCACGGAGAATTCATACTTACGTCAAAGCTGAAAAGAATTAATGATCTCCGGGAAAAGATTAAAAAAGCCAGGAAAGATCCTGGGAAGGAACCTGTGGGTTATGGGCCTACTCAAAGAAATCACCGTTGAAAAGATTGCTAGAATGGGAGATATTGCACCGGTACAAGAAAACTAGATGAGGTTGAGAACCTCGAAATAATGAAAGATCTGCAACAAGAAACTCTGAGATATATCTTCAACACTCCGGATAGAAAAGAGAGAAATAAATACCAAGATAGGCTCATAAAAATTTCCGACATGGGAAAGAATAAAAAGGATAAATAGGATATGATGAACACGGACAACTGAATTAAATTCATCGGTAAGGATGACAAGAATGAACAAATATGACAAGAATCTCGTGAGAATCTTCACAATGAATCACCAGATAGGACATGGAGGAAAAGATAGCGGAATCACAAGAAAGAAAACTCTTGGATAAAAATTGAATCACTGAGAAAAAGGGTGGGAGGGCAGGGAAAAACAAAGACGACTTGAGACCGATGAGACAAACTCCGGTAAGAATTGAGAGAATGATCAGCAACAATTGGAGAGGATTGAGTTCACTGAAGAGAAGCACACCGGTTGGAAAGAATTGATATGACAACTCCGGTTGAAAGGAATTGATAAGACAATTGATAGAGCAAAAGAATTAATACTCTCATAAAAATATGAGAACACCTCTTAGGAAAGATCTGAAATCACCACTTGACATCGAAGCAACTTGAATTACCATATTCAACAAAACAAAGGGATGAGGCTTATGAAACAAGCCAGAACAAACTCATGAGAAATATTTCCGTTCGATATTTTCGTGGACAGGAATCCACTAGATGTCGAACGCCAACCTAACATCATGCATTTGTTGGAAGATTATCCTATAAGAAACTACTTGAATTCCCACCTATGAATTCCCGAAATATCTGGTCATGCAATCTAGTACACGGATACAAGGAGTAATATCACACAACTCCTATACTAACCCGTCACCTGTATCACATCCGTCAACACACAACCAGAATCTCGGACCTTCATCTAATACAGACCCTCGTGATCACAATGATACAAAGTATGGCAGTACTCTCGAACAATCTACACCAGTACTGGGGACATCGGGGTTATCTCGCCACTACCAGTATTGAAGCAATTACGAACATCCTTCGTTCTGAGATACTAAGAAATCTGAATGATAACGATGTGCTCAAAAATCCCCTAGAGCTCAACTCCCCTGAAACTCAAAGTAGATAGGAGGCACCAAGACAGAACTCCGTCACATCGGCATCATATAGATTCCAAAAATATCCGCGTGATCCTAAAATTTTTTTGAGTGAGAAGAGGAGTAGAATTAAAATATTACGTCAAGATCCCTCACCACGGAATAGAAGAGGAGAAAAAAGAATCATACTCTCCGATATATAACTAGACTCAAAGCAGTTTTTCACTAGACTCGACTCGGCCAACTTCGATCAATCAAGGGGGCTCCTAGGTCGGTACTGCTCTGATACCAACTTGTCACGCCCAAGATGTGACCCTATCCTCAATTTGGCATGAAGGCCTCGTCAGGGATAGAAGCGCATCTCGTCGTGTCGCAAGAATGGATATCATTACAAGTACATGTGATGAAAAGAAGAGATATATATAGAATTGGCTTACACTCGCCACAAGCTACATCAGAGTCACATCAGTACATTACAGATTCATCAAGAGTAAGAGCAGGGTCCGACTACGGATAAAAACAAACGACAAAAGAAGAACGACGTCCATCCTTGCTATCCCAGGCTGCCGGCCTGGAACCCATCCTAGATCGATGAAGAAGAAGAAGAAGCAACTCCAAATGAACAATCATAGTGCTCGCGTCAAGTACCCTTTACCTGTACCTGCAACTGGTGTGGTAGTAATCTGTGAGCCACAGGGGACTCAGCAATCTCATTTCCAAAGGTATCAAGACTAGCAAAGCTTAATGGATGAGGCATGGTTAAGTGGTGAGGTTGCAGCAGCGGCTAAGCATATATTTGGTGGCTAACTTACGAGTACAAGAAATAAGAAGGGAAAGATCTACGTATAACGGACGTGAACTACTGATGATCAAACGAATGATCCTGAACACCTACCTACGTCAGACATAACCCCACCGTGTCCTCGATCGGAGAAGGAACTCACGAAAGAGACAGTCACGGTTACACACACAGTTGGCAAGTTTTAATTAAGTTAACTTCAAGTTATCTAGAACCAGTGTTAAACAAAGCTTCCACGTTGACACATAACCGCGTGCACGGCTTTCCGAAAAGATTTAACCCTGCAGGGGTGCTCCGAATAGTCCATCACAAATTACCACAAGCCGCAAAGAAATCCTCAATCACGAAGCTCGCGATCTCGTCGGATTCCCTAGTGGAAAACCTCAACTCCGAGATTACCCAAAGCATCACAGGAATCCCGATGCACAAGATATTTCGTCAAATGTAAAACTAATCCAGCAAAGCCACCCGGTGTGTCGACGAACCCGATAGGAGCCGCGTATCTCGTTCTCAGGATACACCGTCTATGCAAAGTGGACGGGAACCTCGAGTTGCCCCGTGGTGGCAACGCCGACTGCTAGGTGGGTGGACCAACACTCATGAGGAGAACTGGCCCGGGGGTTGATTAAATATCCTTGGGTTAATTACTCCCTATGCAGTTCATTAGTGATTAGGCAAATGTAGTACCAAAGTTGGGCCGTGCCAGACCAGCTTTAATCTAAGACGAATTATCAAGGGGGTCCCCATAACAACCCCGATCGTGTTAGGAGCGCTCGTTTAAGGAATATAACACCGGTAGCCGAAAACTAAGGGGGCAAAGGTGGAACAAAACACCAGGCTAGAAAGGCCGAGCCTTCCACCTTTTACCAAGTATATAGGTGCATTAAATTAAATAGCATTTAATATGGTGATATGACAAGGAACCCATGTTTTCACATGGAAGCAACTACACCTGCAACTAGCAATGCTATCAACAGGGTTAAGCAAGCAGTAACATAGCCAATCAGTGGTTTGCTAGGTTGAACAGGTTGAAGGTTTTCATGGCATTGTTGAGAGGCTGATATTTAACATGTGGTAGGAAACGAGACATAAACGATAGCATCGAAATAACTAGCATGGCAATGATAGTAATGGTATCTGGGGAAATGATCATCTTGCCTGAGATCCCGCTTGGAAGAAGAACAACTCGGTGAAGCAGACGAACCAACGTAGTCGAACGGGTCCTCACATTCCGACACGCTTGCAGAACTCTATCGAGACGGAACAAACTGGAAACAAACATCAACACAGATATTCACCACACGATGCACAACATGATGCACAACCTAATATGATGCATGACCAGTTCAATGATGCAAGGGATGGCATGGCAATTCACCTCACACAAACCGTACACATTAAGTGAAGCTCGATATGCAATGGGTTACATATCAACGAAACTCCATGATTAATTATTTAATTTACTCCCGATTATTTACACAGCAATATTAAATTGTTGTTATCATGGCAAGGGGTGAAGCGGTGATCCTACAGTCATCCTAGTCGCTTAACACGCGGAGCATAGAACGGAGCAACGACACAAGAGGCATGCAACACACGATATATGCCATGAATCCGTCATGCATGCAAGTTCATCAACATCACGGCAAGAAGGGAAAGAAGCAAGGTGTCACCACGGCGAGCGAGAGGGAACAATGGCGGCAAGTCGGAAACGATGCCACGGCAACGTTCCTATCCCGATACTCAACGAGCAATCGTGCCAACGTATAGGAAGCATGTGCGGGCACGTTAAATAAAGAATGGGGTGATTCCGTATATCGGGTTCCCATGGGTCGAGGCACAATATAGGAGGGACAACGTGCAACGGGCAATAACTATAGGCGCAAACAAAAATCATCTCATACATCACATGCACACGGTTCTCGACAATGTTCCCACGGTATACCTTCGACGCGTGCATATCGGATCGGATCGGTTCATAGCGGACGTCGTGGAAGTCGTGGTCGTCGTGGAAGTAGTGGTCGTCGTGGTCGTCGTGGAAGTATTGGTACTCGGTCTCGTCGACGGTATACGTTCTCTTGTCGTCGGTACACGGTATTCGGCGACGGTAGTCGAACTCGTTAAGGGGGTCGTCGCGGACGTCGTGGTGCTCGTGAATCTTGTCGACGAACCACGTCAGGCAGGATTGGTGCACACGGCCTTCGGCGACGGCACGCGACACTACAACAACTTGCCGCAATTTAACAACAGCAACTGGAAGGAGCAACAACAGCATGTACAGCAACAACAACCTGCAGCGGCAGGTGCCACAGCACACGGCAATAGCAAGCAGCTAGGCAACAACAACATGGCAAGCACGACAGCATAAGCAACCAGCAAGCTTGGCAAGGCAAGCGGCATGCAACAGCAAGAGCAACAACTAATTAGCAACAGCAAGCAACAGCCTAGCAACATCATGCATCAAAGGAACTACAGCATACGCAAGCAAGCAAGCAGCAAGGCCAACAGCAGCTATGGCACAAAACGGCACCAGGGCAGCAAGCAAGGCAGCAGCATGCAACGGCAAGCAGGCAAGCTGGCAAAGCAATTGACAACAACCTAACAGCAAAACGCAGCACTATAGACAGCCACGGCACATGCACGCAAGCAGCTAGCTACTGCAGCTACAGGGACCGGCATCGGCAAGCAACATCACATGGTAACAGCAACTTGGCAGCCACAAGCAGGGGCGACGGCAAGGGAACAAGCGGCAAAACGGCTACGGCAAGCACGCGGCAAGCCGGAGGAGGAGGACGTAGGCGGCGGGCGGCCATGGCGAGCACGGCGGCCGGCACGAGAAGAGGCGAGGGCGAGGGCATGGTGGCGAACGGCGCACGGGGCGCAGGGTACCGGCGAGCGAGAGGCTCGGCGCGCGGGGAGACGGCGAGGCGAGGGTGAGGGGCGTCGAGGCCGAGGGGAGGAGCGCTGCGGCGGACGGGCACGGCGAGCACGGCGGCAGCTGAGGCAAGCACGGCGAGGCGCAGCGCTGAAGGCGGGCGCACGGGTGACAGTGCAGGCGAGCGCGGGGTGGAGGAGCTCGGGCAGGGGAGTTGCTCCCTGGCTCGAGCGCGGCCAACGGCGGGGCTGGCGGCGACCGGGATGCCGGCGGGCATGGCGCGACGAGGGGGAACGAGACGGGGGAAGGAGGCGCTGGGGGAGGAGAGGAATCGGGACGAGTAGCTGGGGAGGACGATGGCGCGAGGGGGAACAGAGAGGGATCGGGACGAGGGGCTGGGGAGGACGACGGCGCGAGGGGAACAGAGAGGGATCGGGACGGGGGGCGCTAGGGTTGGAGGCCGGGTGGGCCGACTGGGCCTTGGCGGCTCTCTCTTTTGTTTTTTTAACTTCTAAAACAGAAACCTTTTTTTTAATAAAGAAAGGCTTTTAACAAAGAGAAAAAAAATAAAAAGATAAAAAATGACTTTGCTCCTTTAAAAATACACCCAAACTTTTAAAAATAGTTTGGGCATTTTTAAAAGAAATAAAATAAAACCTTTGGAAGGATTAAAATTAAAACCCGTTTACAAAAGAATAAAAAAATCAAAACCGTGTGAAGAATTAAATAAAACCTCTTTATTTAAAGAATAAAATAAAAGCCCTTTAAAAGAGAAAAATAAATGAGACGGTTATAAAATAAAACCCAAGGAGAGAAATAAAGAAAACCCAAGGGTTGCCCCCACATTTAATAAAAGGACCTTTAAAAGAATACGAATCTTTTGACGGGGTTAAAAGTCATCTTTAGCAAAAACCACAAAAACGAAATAAGAGGGAGAGAGAGGGGGAGTTTCTATCGCACTAAGACTCGGTGAGCACTCGAAGCACACACACTCAAAACACCACATGCGACACACGATCCAAGATGCCATGCGACGATGCAAACTAAATGATGGTGCAACAAATAAAACTAATCACACGACGGAAGCGGAAATAAAGGGGGAATCTTCTGGAGCGTCAGTCTCGGGCTGTCACAGTTGGGTTCGACACTCTTACTTATCGAAAGGACTACAATAGATCCCCTACACTTGTGGGTCATCAATGAGATATGTCAACTAGGAATACATCAAGGCCAATGAAGATTTCTTTCCCCATGTGAGAGAAAACTTCAATCTTGTTGACATTGAAGAGTTTGTTAGCAGAGAGATGACTGCATGGAATGATGAGATGATTATGCAATTCTACTCAACATATCATTTCTATGCAGATGGCACAATTGTCTGGGTGACTGATGGTCATAGATATGAAGCCACAATTGAAGAATGGGCTACTATCATTGGTGCTCCGAAGTCACGAGAAGAGGACTTGGATGTGTACAAGCAAATGCCCAATGACTATCTGTCATCTCGCAAGCTTGGCTCTCTCTATTTCTTGCAAGCAGGGATAACCACTACAAACACTATCTTGAGACATACCGTGATGCCCAAATCAGGTGATGAAAAAAATGATTAGAGGTTAGTCCATCAATATGTTGCATCATCTACACACCCACACTCACTTCAAGGCGATGGATTTGATTGCTGAGACTGTCAGGATGGCTGTTGCATATCAAAAGAGATCCTGCGGATATGCACCAAACATTCAGATGCTCATAAATGCCAAGATTGGCAAGCAATCATATCACTCGATCATCCTCATTTGCCACTTGTTAGAGCATATTTCTCTGTATGTGGTTTTGGTAATTAGTGCCAATCCCTATGGACTAATGGTTGCATTGAGTTATATTCGAAGGATTTGTGCATAGGCACTTCTTGAAGTCCATCTATTGGTTTCAAGGAGTTTATATGATGATCAAGGTGGTATTCAAAGTATTATACAAAGATTGGTCATAAAGACTTAAGGTTGATCAAGACTAAGCAAAGAGTAAATCAAGATGATCAACACACAAAGTGTACAAGATGTACCCGAGAGGGATCAAGTGATCCCAAGGTATGGTAAGCATTATCCATAATGCTTTTGTGTACTAACCCATGGCCTTTGTGAGAGTTCTATGTGGGGTTAGGTGTGTCTCCATGGGTTTGCATCAAGAGGAAGATGTCATTCAACCTATGAAGGATGAAATCAAGTGGTGATCGTCATAAAGATTGCGGTGTGTAAATTCGAGTGGAGCATCACAAAGATATCATGCTTGAAGCTTCCCGTACATTGTGGTGGCAATGGACTTGTGAAGATGTGTTGAAGAGTGGCTCACCCATAGTGATAATGGGGGAGCAATCAACTTGTCTTCATCAAACCAACACAATCAAGAAAGGTGATCCATCTTGAGGAAGCAAAGATCATCATCATCTAGCTCAAGAGGACTAGGTGCAAGCTATAGGTTTGCCCTTGATAGGTTTTCTATTTTAGGATAGATCGTCGTACTATCAAGGGGGACTCTCAAGTGAGTAGCTTGATCGTATTGTTCGTTGCGAGCTCAAACCATTTCCATCCTTGCATCATATTTCTTGGTTCTTGTTTGGCGTTTCTCTTTGTGAGTTTTAGAGCTTATGGTCATCTTCATGACAGGCTCGAGTTCATCGAAAACGCAGTGCAAATGCATCTTCTATGATGTTTCCGATGTTGGAAGTTTTTTGCCGGTTCTTCATTCATAGAGGTCTCACATATCTATATCATTGGAATTGTCGTTGTTGGATAGCTCTTGTAGTCGCGAATTCAACAAGCTTGAGTTTGCTCGATTCAGAGTTCGTATGCGAAAGTTATGGAAGTTTTAGTATCCAGCGGTAGTACCACACTAGGTGCAAGCGGTAGTATCGAGCGGTACTACCGCTCCTGGACCGCTCCTGGAGCGGTAGTAGTTTTTTAATACCGCTCCCTCGGACTTTCTTCGTATCTACAGCCTCAATGGTGGTAGTCATGGTAGTATTTTTTTACTACCGTGTAGTAGTACCGCTCCACTCGGGCTATGAGTGGGGGTAATGGTTGGATTCTTTCCCCCACTATATAAATGGGTCTTCTTCCCCATTGGATCTAATCCATCTGGTGAGCTTGTGTTCTTCCCCATTGTTGACCTTCTTAGAGATTGCTAACTCTCAATCCCTCCAATGATTCTTGCTAGTTCTTGAGGGAAAAGAGAGAGGAGATCTAGATCCAGATCTCCATGAATCACTTTCTCCTCTATGTGAGGGGAACCCCTTGGATCTTGATCTTGGGGTTCTTTGTGAGCTCCTTGTTATTCCTCCCATATTTCTCCACAACTTTTATTGTTGTGGAGGGATTTGAGTGTGAGGGACTTGACCACTTCGTGTGTTCTTGCCATTGCATTAGTTGCATCGGTTTGAGTTATCCACGGTGATACGTGGAAGTGAGAAGTTGAGAAACTTAATACCCTTGGGTACTGGTACCCCTAGAAGCTTGGTGGAGCCTCGGAGCTCAATCATTGTGGTGTAAAGCTCTGGGCAAGCGTCGGCGTCTCCAATTAAGTTTTGGAGATTGCCCTAAGCATTTTTGGTCACCTCGAAGCCATATGCCATTGTGGTGAAGCTTTGTGGTGTTGTTGGGAGCCTCTAATTAAGTTGTGGAGATTGCCCCAACCTTGTTTGTACAGGTTAGGTGACCGCCCTCAAGGGTCCCTTAGTGGAATCACAGAATCTTTCATTGTGCGAGGTCGTGAGGAGATTACAGTGGCCTTAGTGGCATCTTGGGGAGCATTATGCCTCCACACCGCTCCACACGGAGATTAGCATCCTCAAGGGTGTGAACTTCGGGATACATCGTCATCTCCGTGTGCTTTGGTTATCTCTTACCCGAACCATTTACTTATGCACTTTACTTTGTGATAGCCATATTGTTTCTTGTCATATATCTTGCTATCACTTAGTTGTTTATCTTGCTTAGCATAAGTTGTCGGTGCACATAGGTAAGCCTAGTTGTTTTAGGTTTTGTGCTTGAAAAATTAAACGTTAGTTTTATTCCGCATTTCTTCAAGCCTAAACCGTAATTATTTTAAAGCGTCTATTCACCCCCCCCCTCTAGGCGACATCCACGTCGTTTCACCACTTCAGCCTGAATTTGAGGATAATATAGTTGTGATGGATGACACCCATCCTAGCTGAACTACACCTAGAGAGGCTGCAGAGGCAGCAACTGGAGTGAATGCTAGGAATGCTCCAGCTCAACCCCCACCGCTCAAAATCAAAGATGAGCACATGACCTTCTTGGTCAGCACCATCCAAGGGATGGAGAAGAATATTCAGAGATTTTGCTCAACGAGAAGAGTTTAGAGAGGATCGTGGAGACAAAATGCCATGACCTGGATGTGAAGGTAATTGAGTTGACCAATACTATTGAACAACTTCAGCACGAAGTTGACTGAGTGAAGATTCCATGCTCTAGTGATGATGATGATGATGATGATGATGATTCGCCTCTTCGTACTACCCGTCGGTTCACGACCGAAACTAGGTCAGCAGCTGTGCCAGTACCAGAAGAGAGTCTGTCTTCATCAACTCAAGCTTCAGCTCCTGCTCCAGCACCTCCAGTGTCTACACCTCTAGCTCCAGCTCCAGCGACATATACACAAGCCTTCGTCGATGCTCTCTTCTCTACTCCAACTTCTACTAACAGAGGAGATCATGCCCACAGAGACGCTTAGACTAGACCTTTGAATTTTTTGGTAACTTGCTGCCAAAGGGGGAGAAGTGTATAGATCAATAGGGCTTCGAGAGAGAACTTTTGCACTTTATTTTATCTCGTTTGGTTTTTCAAAACTTTTGGTCTTTTGGATGAATTTATCACTTGTTAGAGTGTGTTTCATCATACGCTTTGATCGTTTTATGCTACCACATTATTACTTTTGAGCTTTCGACATCATGATCATTCACTTGCTTGTTGGTGTTATGTGCATTGCTATTCATTCTTATCATTTATGCGCACCACCAAGTTGTATGTGACATGGAAGAGTAACACATGATCCTAATCTATTGTGCATTTGCATTCAAATGCAAATTTAAAATAATGCACAAATTTATGGGGAGCTCTTGCTTTTCACATACCTCTCAAAGCGTCAATGCTAATCATTGATTATATCCTTTGTTGAAGCTTTGATCTATATGTTGTCATCAATTACCAAAAAGGGGGAGATTGAAAGCACAATTGCTCCCTAAGGTGGTTTTGGTAATTAATGACAACATATGCATCATTTGACTAATGAGTTTATTCAAGTACATTTCAGAAATGTTCAAATATGCTTTGGCTATAGGATAGTGTGGAGATGCCCCTTTGATGCAAGGAATGAATAGGATTGGCTAAAGCTTCAAGCAATAAGACTCTTCATTTTATACTTTGTGAGAAATCACTTTGAGTCATAGGAAATCCAATACTATTAAAGGGGGGGAGGTATTATGATGAATTGATTTCTCAAGTGCTTAGAGATAGCCACCAAAAATACTCAGCCACTTTCCCACAAAATATATCTGTCCCAAGCCACATATGCAAAATCGGTGCCACCAACATTTGCTACTCGGCCATATGAATTTTACACTTAGACATATCCTATGTCAAATCCAGCATCTCGGTACAACCAACTTTCCTATCGGTGCCACCGAGATTTGGTGACCAACATTCTGTTGAGATGATTTTAAGTTTCAAAATTTCCGAGTTTGAAATCGGTCTCACAGAGTTTGGAAATTTGTCTAGGTCATCGTATCGGTACCACCGAGATTCCTATATCGGTCTCACTGAGAATTCTAAAGTTGCCACATTTACTGCAACTCGGTACCACCGAGATTCATTTTGGTGTCATCGAGTTGGGTACTAATGTTGTAATAGTTGGATTTTGGGAGATGCCTATATACCTCTCTACCTACCTCTCATTCGTAGAGGAAGCACTCATAACACACTTACACTTGCCAAATCCAATTTTCTGAGAGAGAGCCACCTACTCATGTGTTGAGGTCAAGAGATTCTATTCCAACCATTTGAACCTTGATGTATAGCCTCCCCAAGTTGCTTTCCACAAGATCAATCTCTCCTACCCATGCCAAATCTGAGAGAGAGTGATTATGTGTTCAGGAGACTGTCTTTTGAAGCACAAGAGCAAGGAGTTCATCGGTCTATCGCATCTATTACCTTTTGGTGGGTGGTGCATCCTAGATTGGTTAGGTGTCGCTTGGGAGCCTCCTACTTCGTGTTCTAGAGTTGAACCAAGATGTTTGTAAGGGCAAGGAGATCGCCTATTACGTGAAGATCTACCGTGAGTGAGGCTAGTCCTGTGTGGACAGAAGCCGTGGTGGAATAGTCAAGGTCGCTTCTTCGTGGACCCCTTGTGTGTGGAGCCTTTCGTGGACTCTCGCAGTCGTTACCCTATGTGGGTTGAATTCTCCGCTAACATGGACGTACGATAGCGCCACCTATTGGAACCATGCCAAAAATCGTCGTGTCAACCTTTGTGTTTGATCTCCCTACCTTACCTTGTACTTTAAACTTGCATGTTTTACTTTCCGTTGCAATACTCTTAGATATGCATGTGTAGGGTGTACTTGACTAGTCTTAATTGCCAAAACTGGCCCACACTTAAATCTGGGAAAAGGCTAAGTTTTATCTTGTCAAGTAGTCTAATCACCTCCCCTCTAGACATACTTTCGATCCTATAGAGGGATCTCCCCCGACTCTGTTTTCTTCCCCCGTGGCTGTCCCTCACTCTCCTAACTAGTTTTCCCCTCTCTCCCGTTCATTTACAATAATGGGGCGTCTCCCGTGACTCCTTCCTCAAGCATCTCCGCCGCACGTGCTCGTCACCGGCAAGACATAGCACCCCGGTGCCCCTCTCTACCCCAGATCGAGCAGCGGGAGGTGTAGGAGCTCATCCCCGTCATCAGAATGCCTCGCCGTCGGCCACAGCATCGCCGGTGAGCTCCCCTGCTCTCTACCTCGAGGAGGGAGAGGACAGGTGGGCTCAACATGTCATACTCCCTCCTTCCTCTCTCTCTTTGTCAAGATTGGCCCGCGGGCAGGTTTCAATAAAAAACCTGCCATGTGCACCCCTCCGCCCTTGGCCATTTTCATCTGGGCCGGCTGGACTAACAAGAGTATCAGTCGAGAGGGCATAGTTAGCTTTTCTTTTTCCTATTTTTGTAGATCTTGCAAAAATCCCCCAGGATTAAATAATAGTCCAAATGCAGTCATTCCAATTCCTAAAATCTTCTAAAAAACTAAGCCATTTAATGCCATAACTTTGGTAATTTTCATAGAAACTTTTACACGCTATTTTATGTATAAACCTAGTTTTAAATATTTTAACTATGTGTTAAAATGGTTCTCAAAACTTTTTACAGTTAAAAATCAAAATCCAATAATTTTTACCAAGCTTATAAGTACCCTACTATTTTACAAAAATTGTGTGACATTTTTAGGAACACTTTATTTTCTCTATTTTTGATGTGTTCCTATTTTTGCCCGTTAATATTGCGATGATTGATTGCGTTGTTGGCGAGGGACTTTGACCAAAAGAATTTGAAGACCCCAGAGACTTTGTTGAGACAGTCAAGCAGCCCTTTGACCATGTTTGAGAAACTATTTTATGCATGTCATATAGCACCTTGTTCTAATGCATTGAATCATGTTGAATCGGTGACCACCTTGCTGGTTGTTTCCGATAACTCCTCATTGACACTTGCACTTGAGCATGACCCTAACTTCCTATGAGGGATGTGCGAGTGGGAAGTATCTAGGTTGCTAGTAGTTGCTATGCAAATGGGATGGGAATATGCATGGTGATGATGAAGGAGATGATTACAAAGGTTTTCGAAAACCCCTTTAGGTACCATTAGTGCCCGAGGGAGATGGTGTTGAGCTCGGTAACCACTTGAGAAAGAAGTGGTGTACCGAGGCAAGTTGTGTCTGTGGTTTCAAAAATAGGAGATATTTAAGATTTATCGATCGTCCCAACCATACATGTGCGACCACGATACCCCTTTATGGGATCGGGCTTTGTTGATTACCTTGGTCGATGCTAGAAGAGAGAACGCATTACTAGTGGCAGAAAGGCTGAGCCACCCTCTCGAGACGGGGCCGTGCCTGGTAGTGCGACCATGGGCTTTTTTCACAGACACCACGAACACCATTGTGTGCCCTCGTGGATGGTACATTCTAGAGCGAGGCTCGTATGATGTACATCGTGAGGGATGGCACCAACGAGTGGACTCGTTGTTTAGTGTTGCAAGGCGAAATGCATTGTTTGGGGGCATACCTCGGGTATGTAATATACCGCGAGTCGTGGATGATACGGAAGTTCCCCGAGTCTTGTGGGTATAGGGTGCAAACCTCTGCACAGTGTAAAACTGTTCGAATAGTTGTGTCCACGATCAATGACAGTTGGGGGTGCTACTTAAACTACGTCCAGAAGTTTTCGCATAAATCAAATGTGCGTGTGTGAGAAAGGTGATTGTGTGACAAAGATGGAAATGTAATTCATGATCTAAGTCAGACGACTTGGCATGATGGTTGGACATAGGATATTCAACCCTTAGTTGATATTGTTATCTGTAACCATTTCATATGGATATTGGCTACCCTATGATGCATACCCTCCAAGATATTGATCATGTCATTGCACTTCAAATTAGCTTTCTATCAAATTACCTACATAGTGATATATCATGTTTTGTCATTACCTTGTTCCATGACATGGGTTGCTTGCTAGTACGTTCAAAGTACTCATTGGCTTGCCACTGGTTATTTAATTGGACGGGCATGGAAGAGGAGGAATATGGAGAAGAGTTCGTTGGTGACAAACATGCAAACTAGGACACTTCCTAGTCAAAATTCCTATAGGGTTAAGGCAAATGGCACGGGCTCACGCTTTGGTTCAAGATTTCCCTCCTAGTTATGTTTGTTGTGTCGGCCTTCGAGACCCTATGTATGTAAGACTTGACCTCAATGGTCTCTATTTATATGAGACGGTATGTATGGATGTAGGACTCTTGTTATTTAGCTTCTGTGTGTACAGTGGGCATTGATCTCTAGGATCACTGTAGACGTGTATTCGGTGATCACGAATTATGAGTCACGTTCCCGATACGTATGATATTTTTCATCAGAGATGTCATTTGGAAATCTATGGCCCCGGGGTCTATTCATCTGCCATTGATAAAACCTTCATTACCATGCTGCCATTTACTTGTATTTATTTTATCTTGATCTCTACAATTATCTACACACCTCACTTGCTTGCAAATAACAAGACAAGAGGATTAACAACCCTCTTGACCGCATTGGGTGGAAGTTGTTTGTTCTTTTGTGTGCAACCACAAAAGACGTTTGTGGTTGATATACCTATTGGTTCGATGAACCTTGGCTTCATAACCGAGGGAAATACTTACCCACATTTTGATGCGATAACCCGTTCCTCTTCATGGAAAACCCAAAGAAGATCACAAGTATCAGTGCACAGCTGTTCCAGGTCCACATCTTTAGGCACCACTTGAAGAGTGGAGTCGATCTTTGCTAATTCGTTTGCCGCCTGATTCTTCAATCAGGGTATGTGATGTGTTCCACGGCTTCCAAGTTCTTCTCCATTTTCCTAACGGCATTGGAGTAGCATGTCATTGCTGGGTTCCAAACGTCCCACTCCTTCATGACTTGATTTACGAACAGGTCTGAGTTGTTGTAGACCATCAACCGACAAACATGGAGTGAGATAGCCAGATAGGAGGGCTTCATACTCAGCCCCGTTGTTGGACAAATCAAACTGTATCTGAAGCACATAACTAAGACGATCTCCTATAGGGTAAACAAGTACCACCCCATCCCCCGAGACACGGAGCATCTTGGACCATCGAAGAACATGGTCCGGTGCTCGGGAGGCTCGGAGTCGTCTGCTCTTGCTCAGTCCACTCGGCCAGGAAATATACCAAGGCTTGAGACTTGATCGCTTTTTTGGCTTCAAACTTGCTCTCCATAGGGAGGAGCTAAATTTACCACTTTGCCACGCAGCAGGTGGCGTCTCTAATGTAGTGGATCTCCAATAGGGGAGCGTCGTTGATTACCATGTTCAATTGGTCTCGGAAGTAATGAACCACCTTTTTCACAGTCCGATAAATGCCATAAACGATCTTCTGGTAGTGTGGGTACCTCTGCTTGGAAGGGGTCAAGACTTTAGATATGTAATACACGGACGCTCGGCCTTGAACGCTTTTACTTGTTCTTCGCGTTCCATCATGAGCACGGTGTTGACCACCTGGTTTGTGGTTGCAATGTACAAGAGAAGCGGTTCTTCGCTGCCTGCAGTTTCTAACACCGACTAGGTGGACAAGAAAGCCTTGAGTTCTTCGAATGCGGCTTGCGCCTCAGTCCTCCACTCGAATTTGTCGAATTTTTCATCAGTCAGTAGAGAGGTAGGGCCTGCTCGCCAAGTCTTGAGATAATCTACTTGGGGCCGCGATGCAACCCGTTAGCCTTTGCACACCATGGAGACATTCAGGCTTCTTCATTACGATGATGGCGTCGATCTTGTCGGGGTTAGCATCAACCCCACGTTCGGAAACGAGGAAACCGAGTAACATACCAGCAGGTACCCCGAAGGTGCACTTGGCCGGGTTGAGCTTGATTCTGAAGCACCAAAGGTACGCGAAGGTCTCAGCGAGGTTAGTGGGGAGGTCGGAACCTTGTCGCAACTTAACCACGATGTTATCCATGTATGCCTCAATGTTCCGGCTGATTTGCTCCTGGATGCATTTCTGTATCATGTGCTGGAATGTAATTCCGGCGTTTTTAAGGCCGAATGGCATAGTGATTTAGCAAAAACACCCGAATGAGGTGATGAAGGCTATTCGTATTTCATCAGGACCGTACAATCGGACCTGGTGGTACCCGTAGTACGCATCCAGGAACGACAGGCGTTCACATCTAGTGGTAGAATCTACAATTTGGTCTATGTGGGGCTACACAGAATGATAATTTAGGTAGGCCTGGTTAAGGTGCTTGAATTTGATACACATCCGAAGAGAATTCTTCTTGTTGAGCACCATGACAACGTTGGCGAGCTACTCAGAGTGGTACACCTAACGGATGGACTCGACAGCTAGGAGCCGAGCGATCTCCTTCCCAATCACTTCGCTTCACTGTGGATGAGCGGCGAAGGTTCTCCTTGACCGGCTTCATCTTTGGGTCGACACATAGTCGATGCTTAGCCAGCTCCCTGGGAACACATGGCATGCCGCAGGGTTTCCATGCGGAGATGTCCCAGTTCTCATGGAGGAATTTGATGAGCTCGCCTTCCTATTTATCATCAAGTGTGGTGGAGCTGTTGGTCGACGCGACACTCGTATCAGTTTCCTGGATGTGGCCTTCCTTCGTCTCACCGACCAACTGGAAAGTATATTTCATGGATAGCTCCTTTGACATTAGCAGTTCCGTTGCATCCACCGTCTTCTGATTTTCATTGAGCTCGACGGCCACAATTTGTTCGTCGGTGATCTTAGAACCCTTCTCGAGGCACTACTCTGTGAGCCTTCGATTTCCCTTGACTCTGATCATGCCTCTTGGACCTGGAATCTCAAGTTTAAGATACGCATAGCATGGTCTGGGCACGAAACGTGTGTAGATTGGCCTAGTCAGGATGGAATGATAGGCACTCCGAAAGTTGACCACCTCAAAGGTTAGTCGCTTTTTTCGGTAGTTCTTCTCGCTACCAAAGACGACATCGAGGGCAATCTATCTGAGTGATTTTGCCTTCTTTCTGGGGATTACCCCGTGAAAGTGCATGTTGCTTTTTCTCAACCTGTACAAGGGGATGTCCATTGCATTCATATGATTGTCAAAACCGGTGTATGCATAAATGGTATTGATCCTGCTGCCTCCGTATGATTGTCAAAACCGGTGGATCTCGAGTACTGTGTCCAAACTGTGGATCTTGGATCTATGGGTAAGAAGAGACTAGGGAGACGGTGTTTACCCAGGTTTAGTCCCTCTTTGTGGAGGTAAAACTCTACGTCTTGCTCTTGTTATATTGATGGTGGGATACAAAGTAGAGAATTGATCTGTCTTGAGATCGGATGTTGTGGTATAAACCGAAGGAGTAATGAACTTAATCTGTCCTATGGACTAAAAACCTCTGCCTTATATAGATACCAGGGGTACTAAGGTTACACAACATTGGTTACATATCAAGGAGGGAATATGCAGATCACCACATAACAATGGAGTACACGCCAAGTCTTCGGAAGAGTCCATCTTGAATACAATGTCACTTTATTTATCTGTGTCCTATAATGATGACAGAATGGCCCACGAATTCGTCCCATGGAAATAGGTAAGTGGTCCAAGGACCCCTTAGTATCGGACTCCCTCGGTAGCCCTCGAACCGGCCTCCAACGCCGTAGTATTGTCCTCGAGTCGCTCTATGTGTCCAAAAGTCTTCGGCTTGCGGGGCAAGTTCCCCCCCCCCCTCTTATATTTAGCTGATAATAATTTGGTTATAGATGACCTTCCTCTTCCAATATATATATATATATATATATATATATATATATACACATACATACATATATATATAGGGATTGACAATTCGCCACCCTGGGTAAAGAATAGTTATTCTTTACCCCCCTCTATTTTCACATCAATGCATGGTAATTTTATTTTTTTTTATTTTTTTTCTTATTTCATACGTAAAAAGAGACCGTAAGAAAATATATAGTCACCACAAAAAATATTTTATGTCATCTAAAATTACAAGCATAAAAACATAGTGTAAACTATATATGAAACATGATTTTTTAGTTCTTATGACCTATATTTTTAAGTTTATTACATCAAATTTTACATAATGACTCAATATTAATGTAACTATTGGTATTTCAAATGTAATTTATTAATTAAACGGTCGTAAGATTACCTGGGTGAAGAATAACTTATTTTGCACGCCGGGTGACGAATAGACTTCATATATATATATATATATATATATATATATATATATATATATATATATATATATATATATATATATATACATATATATATATATAGATAGATAGAGAGAGAGAGAGAGAGGGAGAGAGGGAGACACACACACACACACACACATATATATATACATAGAGATGAAAGTTAATTTTCAAGCCAACCGTTCAACCGCAAATAATGTTTTTGCCTGATTCCCTTTCTAACAAAAGGTCGTGGCTGGTTAAGGCCAATGACCCATTATGAAAATGTGGTTTGAGATAGTCTTTACTGACACGTCCTATTACAAAGATCGTGTCCCTCTTCTCCAGGGATACGGTTTATGATTTGGGTTATGTCGCATGCGTATAACCGCATGATTTTATTGGGAAATGGCGAAGTTCACGGCGCGATAGTGTGGCACTTGGTATTTCAGTAGTTTATAAAAGGTAAAACTATCATCATAGCCTCCTCACGCATTCCAGATCTCACACCGCTGTTGCCATTCCCAGCCTCCAAAGATCCAACGCTCAAGTTCTATTCTTCCCTCCACTTCATCGAACCTTTCTCCTATTCCGTCCATGGCTCGCTCAGGCTTGAAAGGGAAGTGGGAGGTCTCCTGCGTCACCGAAAAGGACATCCAGGAGCTCAAAAGATCTGGCTATCTGCCGTAGAACATTGCCCATCGTGCCCCGAAGAAGGGCCAAGTCATACCCACGCCAAAAGATGACGAGAGGGTGGTTTACATTCCCCATTTTCTTTAGGGTCTAGGTTTCCCTATTCACCCCTTTGTTCGGGGCATATTGTTTTACTATGGGTTAGACTTCCATGATCTTCCCACAAATTCCATTCTGCACATCTTAGCCTTCATCATAGTGTGTGAGGCGTTCTTGCGGGTCCACCCTCACTTCGGCCTATGGCTAAAGGTCCTTAACATTAAGCCCAAGGTGGTCAATGTCGAGCAAGCGAACTATGCGGGGGCAATGTTTCACAAGCTTGCTCGGGTCTAATGGTCGAAGGGCACAATCATAGACACCATCAAGGCAAGGTGGAAACAGTGGTTCTATATCACCGAGCCGTGTAACACTTAAGGGGAAGCTCCTCCGACATTCTGATCTTGTCCCCCCATTCGACTTGTGTCCTGGACGGAGAAGGCCCCAGATTGGGGAGAGGCCGCGGAGGTGAAGGTGCTCACGAAGAAACCCTCTGATAGAATGGATAAGAAAATCGAGCTCACCTAGGTGGTCTAGGTAATGCTACATCGCCGCCTTCTCCCATGCCAGCATCGGGCCACCCTCATGTGGGCTTATAGTCCGCACGATCTGACCACTGTGTGGAACTTTTTCTGAATTACCCATGAGAAATTTGGAAGGTGTTGTTCAAGCCACAAAAGACTTGGCCAGTTGAGGAGGAGGACGTTGGCATTTCCATCCTAAAACCTACTAGGACGATAAGGTTTCATCATATTCTTAGCTTTTTCCCATTCCTTTTTAATAAGGTTCTCACTTCTCCTTTCCTCCGTTCTTGCAGACCGGCTAAAAAAGTCTCGACGGATCAGCTGCCCGGTGCCCTTACCCGAGGACCCCCTTGACGCCTTTATTGGCAGGCATGCTCGCCGAGAAGCTGGACACGGCTCCGAAGGAGAAGGACGAGAAGAAGAAATATAAGAAAAAGGCCCGCGAGGGTCTTTGGTTGAAGGGTCCACCAAACACTAGGTCTAAGGACACGTTCGCTCCCTCTCATCTAGAGGTAGAGGAGGAAGAGGACGAGGAGGAGGAGAGCGGCTCCTCCCACACGAAGAAGAGTGCAGCGTCCGAAGACGTCGAGGGAGATCTAGCTCCCTCTACTCCGAAGAGGCAATGCAGGGCCCCCATGGCCCTATTTGAAGATGTTCCTCACTCCGATAAGGGATCCAAAGATTATGAGCTGGTCCTTCGAAGGACCCTCAGGTTGAAACCCCATGCGCAAAGGTAATTATCAAAAATCCATACATACCATAGTTTTGAGATGTTGTGGTTTAACGGTTAGGCCCTTCTTCCGTATTGTAGCCAGTCGCATGACTTTCCCATCGATCAGATTCAGAGGGGGACTCTTTATCGGCCAATCTGGGGCAAAGCGGGACCAGCTCACACAACAATCCTCCCCCATCCATCGAGAAGATTGGGGAGGTAGCATCTCTAGCGAATCCCCCCGATCCGGAAACCAGGGTCGGGGGTGATGATACCATGGCTGAGATTAATACCTCGGTCGCTGATACGTCTCCAACGTATCTATAATTTTTTATTATTCCATGCAACTATATTTTAGTTCTAGGATACTTTTTGGGTATTAATTTACCAATTTATATTATTCTTGAGAACTAACCTATTGACCCAGTGCCCACTGTCAGTTGTTGTTTTATGCATGTTTTTCACTTTTGTGGTTTTCAATACCAAAGAAAGTCCCATTGACCTGAAACTTTTTGGAGATTTTTCCTGGACCAAAAGAAGAATGATGAGTATCACAAGAAGGATTGGGACCACCAAGGGGCCCACAAGCCAACACGGGATGACATGGGGACTCCGTGATGGCTTGTGGCCCCCTTGAGGCTCTCCTGACTCCGTTCTCTAGCTTATAAATTATCATATATCCCAAAAGCCCTAAATGTAGATCCAAAACACATTTCAAGCCGCCACAAGCCTCTGTTTCGATAGGAGGCCATCAGGAGCTCCGTTCCGGCACCTTGCCGAAGGGGGATCGATCATGGAGGGCCTCGGCATTGACCTTGCTTCCCTCATCAATATGTGTGAGTAGTTAACCACACACCTACAGGTCCATGGCTAGTACCTAGATGGAAATCTGGATCGATGGGAGGCCATCTGGATCTCTATTCCGGCACCTTGCTGGAGGGGGGATCGATCATGTGAGTAGTTCACCATAGACCTACGGGTCCATGGCTAGTACCTAGATGATAATCTCTCTCTCTCTTATATCTTCAATAAAATGATCATCGCACCTTCGCCTTGATCAATATGATGTCATTCCTTTTGTGCGGTGCGTTTGTTGGGATCTGATGAATTATGGGTTTACATTCAGATTATTCATGAAAAATATTTGAGTGACCTCTGAATACTTATATGATTCTTATGTGCATGATTATGAAAGCTTCGTAATTCTCTCCGATCTATTGAAATAATTTGGCCAACTACATCGATATTTCTTCGGTGAGAGAGGTGCATTGTGGTAGGTTCAACCTAGCTAATTTCTATATCCCAATGATAGAAGGGGACAAGATGCATCTTTGTGTTGCTGATACTGAGGATAACACGATGGGGTTTATTCATATTGCTTGAGTTTACTTTGTCTACATCATGTCATTGTTCTCCATGCATTAGTCTGTTTACTTAATACTCTAGGTGCATGTTGGATAGTGGTCGATGAGTGGAGTAATAGTAATAGGTGGAGGCAGTTGTCGGCCTTTTTGTTTATGGAAGTGATGCCTACATACACATGATCATTGCCGTGAAAATCACATAACTATCCGCTTTTCTATCAATTGCCCAACAGTAATTTGTTTACCCACCATATGTTGTTTTCATGTGAGCCGCCACTAGGGAAAACTATGTCCCCTGGGTCTATTCACCATATATTTACAAAACCTTCAATATGTTGCTTCTATTTAGTTGTTTTCATTTTATTTTTCAATTTACAATTATCTACACATCTCACTTGCTTGCAAATAATGAGACCAAGGGGACTAACACCCCTCTTGCCCGCGTTGGGTGCAAGTTGTTTGTCCTTTTATGTGCAGCCGCTGAAGACGATTGTTGTTGATAAACCCATTGATTCAATCAACCTTAGTTTCATAACTGAGGGAAATACTCACCCACATTGTGCTATCATAACCCGTTCCTGTTCACGGAAAACCCAGCGTAGATCACAAGTATGAGGAAGGATTATTGGCGCCGTTGCCGGGCGAATATCATCACCAACTACCAAGTATCTTCACACGAATTTTCATTCACTTGTTCTTATTTTTTATTTGTTGGTATATTTAGTTTGTCTCATAGAAAAATAAAAATACAAAAATATTTATCATTGCTTACTTTACTCCCTAGTTTACTTGTCCTTCTTGTTACTTTGCTTACTCGGTCACCATGTCTCAAGATACTACTAAGTTGAGTGACTTCCCAAATACTAATAACAATGATTTTCATAGTACTCCCATACCACCCGCCACTAGTGTGCAGGCTTTTGATTTTAATGATGCATTGCTGAATCTTGGATTGAAAGATAAATTTTTGAGAAGTCCTAATGAAGATCCCGCTTCACATCTTAATACCTTTGTTGAACTTTGTGATATGCAAAATAAAAAGGATATGGATAATGATATTTTGAAATTAAAATGGTTTCCTTTTTCACTAGGAGATAAAGCTAAATCTTGGTTTTCATCTTTACCATGTAATAGTATAGTAACATGGGATAAGTGTAAAGATGCTTTTATTGCCAAGTATTTTCCTCCTCTAAGAGTGTCTCCCTTAGAAATTAAATAATGAATTTTAAACAATATGATCAAGAACATGTTGCACAATCTTGGGAGGGAATGAAATTGGTGATAAGGAATTGCCCCACTCATGGTTTAAACTTGTGGATGATTATCCAAAACTTCTATGCTGGACTAAACTTAGTGTCTAGAAATCTTCTAGATTCTGCTGCAGGTGGTACATTTATGGATGTGATCTTAGGAGAGGCCATAAAACTTCTGGACAACATCATGACTAATTATTCTCAATGGCATTTGGAGAGAGCTCCAATTGGTAAGAAGGTAAATTCTGTTGAGGAAATGACTACTTTGAGTGAAAAAGTGGATGATGTTATGAATTTGGTTGCTAATAAAAATGATCATGTTGATCCCAATGATATTCCCTTGTCTACTTTGATTGAGCAAAATAATGAAGATATTGATGTGAACTTTGTCTCTTGAAATAATTTCAATAATAATGCTTATAGAGGTAATTTCAATTCTAGGTCGTATCCCGGTAATTCCTATAAAAACTATGGAAATTCTTCTACAAATTATAATAGGATACCCTCTGATATTGATAACACAATTAAGGAATTCATTAATTCTCAAAAGGTTTTCAATACTTTGGTAGAAGATAAATTGCATGTTGTTGATACTTTGGCTAAAAATATGGATAGAACTGCTCTTGATGTAGAAACTCTTAAAAGTAAAGCTTTGTTCCTAAGCATGATTTTAATGAAACTATTATATCTATCCTAGTTTCTATTAATGAATGTAAGGAGAGGACCACTAAGTTGAAAGCTTAGCGGGAATTCCTAGAAAAAGCTCTTCCACCCGGTTTTTACCGGAATGATGATGAAGATCTTAAAATGATTGGTACTTCTCCTATTGAATCTTTGTTTACTTCTTTGAATATTAAATAAATGGACTGGGTATAATTCAACTCTAGTTGAGGAGTGTCATGTTTGCTTGGAGGGTGATGATTTTGATGCAAAACTGAAAAAAGTGGGTTCGGAGAGGTCAAAACTTTAACTAGTGATGTGCCCACTATCTTGGATTACAAGGACTTTAATTATGATAATTGCTCTTTAGTAGAATGTATTTCCTTTCTTCAACCCATTATTATCTCACCCAATGCCTATGAACAAAACAAATCTTTTACTGAGCATATAGTAGAAGCTACGGTAAAAACTTATGATGGTAAACTTGAGCTTGAAGTTTCTATTCCTAGAAAGTTGCATGAGGAATGGGGACCTACTATCAAAATTAAGATAAATGAATATGAACAAAATGCTTTGTGTGACCTTGGTGCTCGTGTTTGAACTATACCTAAATCTTTATGTGATGTGCTTGGTCTCACTAATATTGAAGAGTGTTCCCTAAACTAGCATCTTGTGGATTCTACCATTAAGAAACCCTTAGGTAGAATTAATGATGTGCTTATCATTTCAAATAAAAGTTATGTGCCTGTAGATTTCATTGTACTTGATATTTATTGCAATCCTACTTTTCCCGTTATACTTGGATGACCCTTACTACGAACTATAGGTGCAACCATTGACATGAAAGGAGGAAACATAAGGTTCCAATTTCCATTAAATAAAGGAATGAAACACTTACCTAGAAAGACAATTATACCACCTTACGAATCAATAATGAGAGCTACTTGTGGGTGGAGTGTCAAAGATGACAACACTTGAAACTATGCAATATGCCTAGCTAGGCGCGTAAAACAATGGCACTTGTTGGGAGGATACCCAATAGTTATCTTTATTTTTTATTTTACTTTATGTTTTGTAGCGACCCGACTCAAGACGATTCAAGCCTCTGTGTTTCTGTGCCATCCCTGGATCAGTATGCTGGCACACAGAGTACATCAATGTATATATCAAAGTGCAATCACATGTAAATAGCGTAAAACTGATATATACCTTAAATATCTCAGCGGAAGCAGTCAAGGGAGTGGAGTCCCAATAAACACCAACGGCAAGTTGAGTGTAGACCGTAACCCTGAATCGTACTCTTACTCGTCGAAGAAAAATATCTGCAACATGAGACGTTGCAGCCGTGTAGGTCAGCATATTGAATATGCCGGCAAGTCACATAAGAGAGGGGTGAAAAGTAATCATCTATACTATATGCATATATGGCAGGTGGTGTTGTAAGTTTTAGCGTAAAGCAAATTTTCTCCTACAACAAGAGAGGGGCTAAAAGCAAAATATTACTACGCTGTTGGTTGTTAATGAGATGGTTCCGCCAACCAGTTCTCATACCAATGTTGTCAATAATACCCACATCAATATTATTATTTGTGTTGAGAATTTCAGATAACTTCAGTTCCCTTGGCTCAAGTTGTCCATGACCGTGGACATGGCTAATCGATTAGGTTTGAGTACTCTGTAGAGTTTTGCACACGTTCCCCACAAGATTTGGTCGCCTCCGTGTATGTCCTCTCACTTCAGGGTGTTTGAAGACCGGATGATCAAAACATGGTATTTCAACGAGTCCCTCTGAATCCCTGTCGGTGCCCATCCAATCCTACCGTTCTTCTACATCTGCTAGCACTGCCTGTCCAGAGTCGCCGCGTTGTCCAACCAAGCCAGAGCCCATAATGACTTGTGGCTGTGCAGGTAAGCCTTGGGTCTTGAAAATATCCGTCCGTCTCTTTGAGCCTGGGTGAAGCTTTCCGCAGGATGTCATGGCCTCTCCAGCATCCCGGGTCATCCACTGGGTTCTCCAGGGAGCCGATCAACCGTCCTTCACCCAGATTTGCATTGCATCCGAGGTCTTGAAAATCTTGTCTTAACCGGTCTTGATTATTTAATCAACCTCGCATCACTCGTGTTATGCACTCAACCGAAATCCCGTCTACTCAAGCATAGAAATGTGAAATTTGTCGTCCCGGGGCCAAGTATCGGGGTTGTTGTGTGCCTAGCACATGATACTACGACCTTTACTAAAATTTCCAAGTACCTAAGCAGCATGCAATTGGGCATAGGATGGTAGAACTACGATGCATAAAAGATAGGTGATAGTATGATCAAAGTGACTTGCCTGATGATGTTGACGAAGAAGAATTTCTCGAGAAATAACTGGATAGACTACTCGTCACTCTCCTATGAAATCTATATAACAAACATATCATTCACATAAGCACTCATACTAGCAATCATTCTAGCAATCAAAACAAAAGAGAGAGTGCACAGGAATCCGAAGGAAACTTCAAATAAGACTAGGGAGTCTTCTACTACGTCAAACACTAAATAGTTTTTGTCTAACAGAAAAATAATAACAGGGAACTAAGATATAAATTTAACTAAGATAAAATAAAGTATTTTTCACAAAACTATTTGAAGGTATTTCCAAACGGGATTTGAAACAGTGGAGAAACCAATTGCAAGTTACTAAGGAACTAGAATTGATTTCATGAAAACAAATAAAAATAAAAATAAAAACTTGTTGCAAAACTACTGTTTAACTAACAGAAACAAAACATAATATTTCTGAAATATAAAAGAAAATAATTTAAAAGTAACTAAAGAAAGTAAATTAGTCACAATCCTAAAAGAGGTGAACCAGAAATTGTTTCACAAGAAACCATGAGCTAAAATACTCAAACAAATCTGAAATTTTGACCAGTGATAAATAAGATCACTAGTGATCACTAGCAAAAGGAATCAAATTAGAAGCTATTTTTAAACTCCTGGAATAGGCAAAACAAGGTTTAAACTAAATCTGATCTAATTCGAATTTGAAGATTTCAAACATAGACAAATTATATGTTTCTAAAAACTACAGGAAATTTGTGTGCTACTGGAAAAAGAATAAACTCCATTGGAGTTGTGGATCAAAAGTTATGGGCTAAACAAAATTGGAACTTTTCTGTTTTTGGAACTAAATCTGAAAAATAAAACAACGGGGAATCCATGTGGCGGCCTCTGATTGGCTGATGGGTGTGCGTTGTATAGGCTAAACAGCGGATGGCCGAATTATAAGAAAATGCTTCGGTTCACTTAACTGATGGACCTGTTCTTTAAAAAAACCGAAAAGGTATGCCCCTATGTAATCTAGACCGTATATCCTGATCTAATAGGCAAACTAAAAAAACAGGAGGAGGAGGAGTCTTACCGTGGATGAACGCAGTAGTGGCTGGAGCCTTCTCCGGCGAGGTGGGGTGGCGAAGGAGGGGGCGGTGGAGGAGGGGTAGGGTGGGGGCTCCTGGGGGGCGAGGGGGAGATGGAGAGGGTGCAGGGGGGGCGACGGGAGGAGCTCCTGGCTGCTCGTGCTCCTGGCAGGAGTTTATCATGGGGTGGGGAGGGATGCAGGGGGGGTGGCCGACGGGGTGGGGTGGTGGAGGAGGGGCCGAAGTGGTGGGGAGGCGCGACAGGGGTGGGGAGGGCTCGGCAGGGAGGGGAGGGAGAGCAGGGGCGATGGGGTGGGGTCGCCGGTGAGCTCTCTGGTGGCCGACTCCGGCGAGGTGCAGGGGGAGGAGGAGGTGGGGAGAGGCGGCGGTTTCAACGGGAATGGAACGAGGAGAACATGGGGCTTCCTATAGGGGCGACGGGAGAGGCTAGGAGGGAAAGGATTTCACGAATCCCGGAGGTGGGGATTCCTTTGTCCATGGCAAGGAAAGTTTCTGTGACGTGAGGGAGAGGCAGAGGAGGAAGAACATCTTCTGTTGGGCCAAAATAGGAAAACTCTTAATGGGCCAGCAGGTGTTTCCAAATAAAAGTGATTCCTTTCCTATTTTTAAAACTAGGAAACTAAAACGATAAAAGGGAATTCAAATCAATTCAGAATAAAGAGTTTCTATGTACTAAAATTATCAGAAAAATAAAATATAAATGATGGGCATTTTTCCACGGCAAAAATAAAAACTTCAGAAAAAAATATTTTCACAAATTTTCCTAAAAGATTTATTTTCTTTTGCAAATAATTTTCAAATGACCCTCTAAGTTTTAGGGTTCAAATAACTTTCAAAATGCCCGTGTGTTTGAGGGTCATGTTCCTCCTCTCTTTTCTGTTTGACAGAATGTATTTCCCGGCATTTCTTGCACGAAGAAAACAAATAGAAATGCAAAAGAATTCAATGCAAATATCTCCGTTCAAATTCTTTTTAGTTGAAGAAGTCATGTCATCTTCTCTCTTTGCTTTTTAAAATATTGAATTCGAATTCACCGGAGAAGGGGAAAGTCATTTTATTCCCTCTCATTCAAAAGTTTTTGAAAAGTTTCAAATTTCACACAAGTTTCAATCACTCAAGCAAACAAACAAACAATCTAATAATTATTTTAACATTCCAAAATTTGGGATGTTACATTTTTGTTTGTTATAACATGATTGCTTCTACTATAATGATTGTGTTTTTATGTTTTAATTAGTATTTTTTCCAAGTAAAGACTTTGGGGTGATTTGTATGATGAGTAGAATTGATACGGTGCAAAAAAGAAACTTTGACGTGTAGTAAAGAATTTCCATGATTTTACTCTGAAGTCTTTTTAAGCTGAATTTTCTGTTGGAAATATGCCCTAGAGGCAATAATAAATTAGTTATTATTATATTTCTTTGTTCATGATAATCGTTTATTATCCATGCTATAATTGTATTGATTGGAAACACAGTGCATGTGTGGATACATAGACAAAACACTGTCCCTAGTAAGCCTCTAGTTGACTAGCTCGTTGATCAAAGATGGTCAAGGTTTCCTGACCATAGGCAAGTGTTGTCACTTGATAACGGGATAACATCATTAGGAGAACCATGTGATGGACTAGACCCAAATTAATAGACGTAGCATGTTGATCGTGTCATTTTGTTGCTACAGTTTTCTGCGTGTCAAGTATTTGTTCCTATGACCATGAGATCATATAACTCACTGACACCGGAGGAATGCTTTGTGTGTATCAAACGTCGCAACGTAACTGGGTGACTATAAAGATGCTCTACAGGTATCTGCGAAGATGTTCGTTGAGTTAGTATGGATCGAGACTGGGATTTGTCACTCCGTGTGACGGAGAGGTATCTCGGGCCCACTCGGTAATACAACATCACACACAAGCCTTGCAAGCAATGTGACTTAGTGTAAGTTGTGGGATCTTGTATTACGGAACGAGTAAAGAGACTTGCCGGTAAACGAGATTGAAATAGGTATGCGGATACTGACGATCGAATCTCGGGCAAGTAACATACCGAAGGACAAAGGGAATGACATACGGGATTATATGAATCCTTGGCACTGAGGTTCAAACGATAAGATCTTCGTAGAATATGTAGGATCCAATATGGGCATCCAGGTCCCGCTATTGGATATTGACCAAGGAGTCACTCGGGTCATGTCTACATAGTTCTCGAACCCGCAGGGTCTGCACACTTAAGGTTCGACGTTGTTTTATGCGTATTTGAGTTATATGGTTGGTTACCGAATGTTGTTCGGAGTCCCGAATGAGATCACGGACGTCACGAGGGTTTCCGGAATGGTCCAAAAACGAAGATTGATATATAGGATGACCTCATTTGATTACCGGAAGGTTTTCGAAGTTACCGAGAATGTACCGGGAATGACGAATGGGTTCCGGATGTTTACCGGGGGGGCAGCCCACCCGGGGGAAGCCCATAGGCCTTGGGGGTGGTGCACCAGCCCTTGGTGGGCTGGTAGGACAGCCCAAGAAGGCCCTATGCGCCATAGATAGGAAATCAAAGAGAAAAGAAAAAAAGGAGGTAGGAAGGAAGAGAAGGACTCCACCTTCCAATCCTAGTTGGACTAGGATTGGAGGAGGACTCCTCCTCCCCTTGGTGGCACAGCCCTTGGGGCTCCTTGAGCCTCAAGGCAAGCCTCCCCTCCCCTCCTCCTATATATATGGAGCTATTAGGGCTGATTTGAGACAACTTTTGCCACGGCAGCCCGACCACATACCTCCACGGTTTTTCCTCTAGATCGCGTTTCTGCGAAGCTCGGGCGGAGCCCTGCTGAGATTAGATCACCACCAACCTCCGGAGCATCATCACGCTGCCGGAGAACTCATCTACCTCTCCGTCTCTCTTGCTGGATCAAGAAGGCCGAGATCATCGTCGAGCTGTACGTGTGCTGAACGCGGAGGTGCCGTCCGTTCGGCACTAGATCGGATCGGATCGTGGGACGGATCGCGGGACGGTTCGTGGGACGGTTCACGGGGCGGATCGAGGGACGTGAGGATGTTCCACTACATCAACCGCGTTTCTTAACGCTTCTGCTGTGCGATCTACAAGGGTACATAGATCGGAAATCCCCTCTCGTAGATGGACATCACCATGATAGGTCTTCGTGCGCGTAGGAATTTTTTTTCCCATGCTACGTTCCCCAACAGTGGCATCATGAGCTAGGTTCATGCGTAGATGTAATCTCGAGTAGAACACAAAAGTTTTTGTGGGCGGTGATGTGCGTTTTGCTGCCCTCCTTAGTCTTTTCTTGATTCCGCGGTATTGTTGGATCGAAGCGGCTCGGACCGACATTACTCGTATGCTTACGAGAGGCTGGTTTCATCGCTACGAGTAACTCTGTTGCTCAAAGATGACCGGCGAGTGTCGGTTTCTCCAACTTTAGCTGAATTGGATTTGACCGAGGAGGTCCTTGGATGAGGTTAAATAGCAATTCATATATCTCCATTGTGGTGTTTGCGTAAGTAAGATGCGATCCTACTAGATACCCATGGTCACCACGTAAAACATGCAACAACAATTAGAGGACGTCTAACTTGTTTTTGCAGGGTATGCTTGTGATGTGATATGGCCAATGATGTGATGTGATATATTGGATGTATGAGATGATCATGTTGTATTAGTTAATATCGACTTGCACGTCGATGGTACGGCAACCGGCAGGAGCCATAGGGTTGTCTTTAAACTAACGTTTGTGCTTACAGATGCGTTTACTATATTGCTAGGACGCAGCTTTAGTAGTAATAGCATGAGTAGCACGACAACCCCCAATGGCGACACATTGATGGAGATCATGGTGTGACGCTGGTGACAAGAAGATCGTGCCGGTGCTTTGGTGATGGAGATCAAGAAGCACATGATGATGGCCATATCATGTCACTTATGAATTGCATGTGATGTTAATCCTTTATGCACCTTATCTTGCATAGAACGACGGTAGAATTATGAGGTGATCTCTTACTAAAATTTCAAGACGAAATTGTCTTCTCCCCGACTGTGCACCGTTGCGACAGTTCTTCGTTTCGAGACACCACGTGATGATCGGGTGTGATAGACTCAACGTTCACATACAACGGGTGCAAAACAGTTGGACACGCGGAACACTCGGGTTAAGCTTGACGAGCCTAGCATGTGCAGACATGGCCTCGGAACACATGAGACCGAAAGGTCGAGCATGAATCGTATCGTTGATATGATTAGCATAGAGATGCTTACCACTGAAACTATTCTCGACTCACATGATGATCGGACTTGAGATAGTGGATTTGGATCATGTACCACTCAAATGACTAGAGAGATGTACTTTTTGAGTGGGAGTTCTTAAGTAATATGATTAATTGAACTAATTGTCATGAACATAGTCTAATGGTCATTGCGAATTACGATGTAGCTTGCGCTATAGCTCTACTATTTTTATATGTTCCTAGAGAAAATTTAGTTGAAGTTGATAGTAGGAAACTTTGCAGAGTATTATCCTCGTTGCTGCGCAGAAGGCTTATGTCCTTAATGCACCACTCGGTGTGCTGCACCTCGAGCATCGTCTGTGGATGCTGTGAACATCCGACATACACGTTTCTGATGACTACACGATAGTTCAGTGCAAAATACTTAATGGCTTAGAAGCAAGGCGCCGAAGACGTTTTGAAACGTCACGGAACATAATTGATGTTCTAAAGAGATGAAATTGTGATTTCATGCTTGTGCCCTTGTTAAGAGGTACGAGACCTCTCGTAAGATTCTTTGTCCACAAAGTAAAGGAGAAAAGCTCAATCGTTGAGCGTGTGCTCAGTTTGTCTGAGTACGACAATCGCTTGAATCAAGTGGGAGTTAATCTTCCAGATGAGATAGTGATGGTTCTCCAAAGTCCCTGCCACCAAGCTGTGAGAGCTTCGTGATGAACTATAACATATCAAGGATAGATACAATGATCCTTGAGCGATTCGCGATGTTTCACACTGCGAAAGTAGAAATCAAGAAGGAGCATGAATAGTTGATGGTTAGTAAAACCACTAAGTTTCAAGAAAGGCAAGGGCTAGAAGGGATACTTCGTGAAACGGCAAAACAATTGCTACACTAATGAAGAGACCCAAGATTAAACCCAAACCCGAGACTAAGTGCTTCTGTAATGAGGGGAACAGTCACTGAGGCGGAGCAACTCTAGATACTTGGTACATAAGAAGGCTGGCAAAAGTCGAAAGAAGTATATTTGATATACATGATGTTGATGTGTACTTTACTAGTACTCCTAGTAGCACGAGGGTATTGGATACCGGTTCGGTTGCTTAGTGATTAGTAACACGAAATGATAGCTATGTCATAAACGGAGACTAGCTAAAGGCGAGGTGACGATACGTGTTGGAAGTGTTTCCAAGGTTGATATGATCAAAACGTCGCACGCTCCCTCTACCATTGGGATTGGTGTTAAACCGAAATAATTGTTATTTGGTGCTTGCGTTAAGCATGAACATGATTGGATCGTGTTTATTGCAATACGATTACTCATTTAAAAGAATAATGGTTACTCTATTTGCTTGAATAATCACCTTCAATGGTTTATTGAATCTCGATCGTAGTGTTACACATGTTCATGATATTGGTGCCAAAAGATACGAGGTAATGATGATAGTACCACTTACTTGTGGCACTGCCGCTTGAGTCGGGTTGGTATAAATTGCATGAAGAGGATCCATGATGACGGATCTTTATACTCACCTAATTTTGAATCACTAGTGACATGCAAATCATACCACATGAGCAAGGCCTTGTTTTCATTGAGATGAAACAAGATAGTAACTTGTTGGAAGTGATACATTTTGATGTATGCAGTCCAATGGGTGCTAAGGCACGAAGTGGATATCATTGTGTTCTTACTTCAATGACGATTTGAGTGGATACAAGAGTATTTACTTAATGAATCACAAGTGTGAAATATTGAAAAGTTCAATTCTGTTTCGGAGTGAAGTTCGTCGTAACAAGAGGATAAACTGTCTACGATATGATCATAGAAATGAATATCTGAGTTACGAGTTTTGGTACGCAGTTAAGATAATGTGGAAATTGTTTCGCAGTTCATGCCACCTAGAACATCATAGTGTGATGATGTGTCTGAATGTCATAGCCACGCACTATTTGGTATGGTGCATGCTATGATGTCTCTTATCGAATTACCACTATCGTTTATGGGTTATGCATTAGAGACAACCGCATTCACTTTAAATAAGGCACCGCATATTTCCGTTGAGATGACACAGTATAGATTGAGGTTTAGAGAAATCTAAACTGTCGTTTCTTGAAAGTTTGGGGCTTCGACACTTATGTGAAAAAGTTTCACTCTGATAAGCTCGAACCCAAAGCGGATAAATGCATCTTCATAGGATATCCAAAACAGTTGGGTACATCTCCTATCTCAGATCCGAAAGCAAAGTGTTTGTTTCTAGAAACGGATCCCTTCTCAAGGAAAGGTTTCTCTCGAAAGAATTGAGTGGGAGGGTGGTAGAACTTGATGAGGTTATTGAACCATCACTTCAACCAGTGTGTAGCAGGGCGCAGGAAGTTGTTCCTGTGGCGCCTACACCAATTGAAGTGAAAGCTGATGATGGTGATCATCGAGCATCGGATCAAGTTACTACAAGCCTCGTAGGTTGACAAGGTCGCGTACTACTGCAGAGTGGTACGGTAACCCTGTCTTGGAGGTCATGTTGTTGAGCAACAGTGAACCTACGAGTTATGGAGAAAGCAGTGGTGGGCCCGGATTCCGACAAATGGCTCGAGGCCATGAAATCTGAGAGAGGATCCATGTATGAAAACAAAGTGTAGACTTTGGAAGAACTACTTGATGGTAGTAGGACTATTGAGTAAAGATGGATCTTTAAAAGGAAGACAGACGACGATGCTGATAAGTCACTATTAAGAAAAGCTCGACTTGTCGCAAAGATGTTTCCGACAGGATCAAATAGTTGACTATGGTGAGACTTCCTCACTCGTAGCGATGCTAAAAGTCTGTTAGATTATGTTAGTAGTTGTTGCATTATTTTTGAAATATTGCACATAGGATGTCAAAACATTGTTTCCTCGACGGTTTCCTTGAGCAAACATTGTATGTGATACAACCAGAATGTTTTGTCGATCCTAAAGATACTAACAAGTATGCAAGCTCCAGCGATCCTTCAATGGACTGGTGCAAGCATCTCGGAGTTGGAATATACACTTTGATGAGATGATCAAAGATTTTGGGTTTGTACAAGGTTTATGAGAAACTTGTATTTCCAAAGAAGTGAGTGGGAGCACTATAGAATTTCTGATAAGTATATGTGGTTGACATATTGTGGATCAGAAGTAATGTAGAACTTTTGTAAAGCATACAAGGTTGTTTGAAAGGAGTTTTCAAAGGAATACCTGGATTGCGCTACTTGAACGTTGAGCATCAAAGATCTACGGAGATAGATCGAAAGCGCTTAATAGAAGTTTCAACAAGATGCATTCCTTGACAAGTTTTTTGAAGGAGTTCAAAATAGATCAGCAAAGAAGGAGTTCTTGGTTGCGTTGTGAGGTGTGAATTTGAGTAAGACTCAAAACCCGACCCCGGCGGAATAAAGAGAATAGACGAAGGTCGCCTTCTATGCCTTGGCCGTAGAATCTGAAGTCTGCCATGCTCGGTACCGCACCTGATGTGTGCCTTGACTCAAAGTCTATTGAGAGGTACAGAGAGTGATCCATGATTGAATCACTAGCAGCGGTCAAAATTTATCCTTAGTAACTGATGGACTAAGGATTTTTTTCTCGATTATGGAGGTGGTTAAAGAGTTCGTCGTAAAGGGTTACGTTGATGCAAGCTTTGACACTAATCCGAATAACTATGAGTAGTGAAACGGATTCATATAGTAGAGTAGATATTTGGAGTATTTCCGAATAGCACATAGTAGCAGCATCTATAAGATGACATAAAGATTTGTAAAGAACACACGGATCTGAAAGTTTCAGAACCGTTGACTAAAACCTCTCTCACGAGCAAGATGTGATCAGACCCCATAACTATATGGGTGTTGGATTCATTGGAATCACATGGTGATGTGAACTAGCTTATTCACTCTAGTGCAAGTGGGAGACTGTTGGAAATATGCCTTAGAGGCAATAATAAATTAGTTATTATTATATTTCTTTGTTCATGATAATCGTTTATTATCCATGCTATAATTGTATTGATTGGAAACACAGTGCACGTGTGGATACATAGACAAAACACTGTCCCTAGTAAGCCTCTAGTTGACTAGCTCGTTGATCAAAGATGGTCAAGGTTTGCTGACCATAGGCAAGTGTTGTCACTTGATAACGGGATCACATCATTAGGAGAGTCAAGTGATGGACTAGACCCAAACTAATAGACGTAGCATGTTGATCGTGTCATTTTGTTGCTACTGTTTTCTGCGTGTCAAGTATTTGTTCCTATGACCATGAGATCATATAACTCACTCACACCGGAGGAATGCTTTGTGTGTATCAAACGTCGCAACATAACTGGGTGACTATAAAGATGCTCTATAGGTATCTGCGAAGGTGTTCGTTGAGTTAGTATGGATCGAGACTGGGATTTGTCACTCCGTGTGACGGAGAGGTATCTCGGGGCCCACTCGGTAATACAACATCACACACAAGCCTTGCAAGCAATGTGACTTAGTGTAAGTTGCGGGATCTTGTATTACGGAACGAGTAAAGAGACTTGTCGGTAAACGAGATTGAAATAGGTATGCGGATACTGACGATCGAATCTCGGGCAAGTAACATACCGAAGGACAAAGGGAATGACATACGGGATTATATGAATCCTGGGCACTCAGGTTCAAACCATAAGACTTCGAAGAATATGTAGGATCCAATATGGGCATCCAGGTCCCGCTATTGGATATTGACCAAGGAGTCACTCGGGTCATCTCTACATAGTTCTCGAACCCGTAGGGTCTACACACTTAAGGTTTGACGTTGTTTTATGCGTATTTGAGTTATATGGTTGGTTACCGAATGTTGTGCGGAGTTCCGGATGAGATCACGGACGTCACGAGGGTTTCCGGAATGGTCCGGAAACGAAGATTGATATATAGGATGACCTCATTTTATTACCGGAAGGTTTTCGGAGTTACCGGGAATGTACCGGGAATGACGAATGGGTTCCGGATGTTCACCGGGGGGCAGCCCACCCCGGGGAAGCCCATAGGCCTTGGGGGTGGCGCGCCATCCCTTGGTGGGCTGGTGGGACAGCCCAAGAAGGCCCTATGTGCCATAGATAGAAAATCAAAGAGAAAAGAAAAAAAGGAGGTGGGAAGGAAGAGAAGGACTCCACCTTCCAATCCTAGTTGGACTAGGATTGGAGGACTCCTCCTCCCCTTGGTGGCACATCCCTTGGGGCTCCTTTAGCCTCAAGGCAAGCCTCCCCTCCCCTCCTCCTATACATATGGAGCTATTAGGGCTGATTTGAGACAACTTTTGCCACGGCAGCCCGACCACATACCTCCACGGTTTTTCCTCTAGATCGCGTTTCTGCGAAGCTCGGGCGGAGCCCTGCTGAGATTAGATCACCACCAACCTCCGGAGTGCTGTCACGCTGCCGGAGAACTCATCTACCTCTCCGTCTCTCTTGCTGGATCAAGAAGGCTGAGATCATCGTCGAGCTGTACGTGTGCTGAACGCGGAGGTGTCGTCCGTTCGGCAAAAGATCGGATCGGATAGTGGGACGGATCGCGGGACAGTTCGTGGGACGGTTCATGGGGCGGATCGAGGGACGTGAGGACGTTCCACTACATCAATCGCGTTTCTTAACGCTTCTGCTGTGCGATCTACAAGGGCAGGTAGATCGGAAATCCCCTCTCGTAGATGGACATCACCATGATAGGTCTTCGTGCGCGTAGGAAAATTTTTGTTTCCCATGCTATGTTCCCCAACATTTTCTACAGAGTGCTTATATAAAAATTATTCATCTTGTCCAAATTGTTAACAACTTTTTGAGTTACATGACTATGTCAATTAAATGTATCTTTACACACAGTTCTGTTTTAGGCAGATTCTGTTTTTTCTTCCATAGTTTGTTTGTTTTGATTATGCTATGGATTGTATCAGGGGGTATAAGCCGTGGAGAAATTAGAATACAATACCTTATGCTAATATAAAATAAGAATCAACTTATAACCATACATAAAGTATTTGATATATTAGTTATACTAACGGATCTCATAAAGTTTTGTTGAGTTCTATGTGATTGAAATTTTCAAGTTTTCGGTATTATCCAGGTCGACAATGGAATGAGGAGCAGCAAAATCCTAAACTTAGGGATTCCCAAGGCACTGCAAGGTAATATTCTAGGAAGACTCTATGTGCTTCACTTATATCTTTTGAGCTTAGCAGTTGCTTGATGTCTACTACCTAACTTTATCCTTGTAGACGTTGTTGGGCCTCCAAGTGCATAGCTTTGTAAGAGAGAAAAAAAATTCCATCAAGTGGATGAACTAAGGTTTATCAATCCATGGGAGGTATAGTATGAAGGCAGTATCTCTCAAACAACCCTGCAATCAAATACAAGAAATCTCTTTTATCCCCAACACACCCAATACAATGGAAAATTGTATAGGTGCACTAGTTAGGCAAAGAGATGGTGATACAACTGTAGTATGGATAGTAGAAATAGAGTTTTCTAATCTGAAAATATTAAAACAGCATTGTAGCAAGTGGTAAACATCGAGCAACACGTTATACAAATGCTTGTTAATAAGGGCTAGGATTCATACTTTCACTAGTGCAATCTCTCAACAATGCTAACATAGTAGAATCATATGATCATTCCTCAACGTGCAAGAAAGAATCACTCCAAAGTTCCTATTAGTGGAGAACAATAAGATGAAGTTGTTGTAGGTGGTAGAACCATCTCAGAGTTATTATTTTTGGTCAATCTTTTGAGCTATTCCTATAAGTGTCACAAACAACCCTAGAGTCCGTACTAGAATAACACCCATGATACATATCAATCAACCCTAATGTCACCTAGATACTCGAATGTGACCTCAAGTATCCGTGGGTAAATTACGTGAAATTCATCAAACAATTTCAGATCTATCATATTCAATCCAACACAAAGACCTTGAAGGAGCACCCTAAGGTTTCTATCGGAGAACATAGTATGAAAATGTGCAATCAACCCCTATGCATAGATCCCCAATGTCACCGGAATCCGTAAGTTGATGCCATAACATATATCAAGTGAATCATTTGAATATCCCAATGTCACTATGGGTATCCGCGTGCAAGACAGAAATCAAGTGTTCTCAAACCAAACTATTCATTCCACCATAACAATATATTAAAGGGAAAGATTCAGTTCATCACAACAGGGTAGGAAGGGAATAATGTCACATGATCCAATTAGATTAACAAGGCCCATGATACATCAAGATCGTGCCATCTCAATAACACAAGAGAGAGAGAGAGAGATAAAGATTGAACACATAGCTACCGGTACATACCCGCAGCCCTGAGGGTGAACTACTCTCTCCTTGTCATAGCCTCTGCTAGGATGATGAAGATGACCATTGGAGATGATTTTCCCTCTCCCGCGGGGTATTTGAAATGATCGAGATGGGTTTTTCATCAATACATAGAGTTGCAGTAGCGGAGCGAAAGTTCTATTTTTATTGCTGGGGTTTCTAGTATATATATAGGATTTTTTAGCGTTGGAATCACGCTGAACAGAGCCACATGGGCCCCACAAGCCATCAGGTCGAGCCTAGGGGTTGCCCTATTGGCTTGACACCTTGAGGTGGTTCCCCTCTGATTGCTCTTTGCTCCAATATTGCTTATTTACTCTAGAAAAAAGTGTAAAAAAGTTTAGGGTGATTCAAAGAACTTTCATTTTCTGCACAAAAACAACACCATGGTAATTCTGCTCAAAACAGCTTTAGTTTGGGTTAGTTTTAAATAAATCATATAAAGTGCATCAAGACCATATAAAAGTATTGTAAACATAGGCAAACATGGCATGAATACTTCATCAATTATCGATATGTTGGAGACGTATCAGCATCCCCAAGCTTAATTCCTACTCGTCCTCGAGTAGGTAAATGATAAAATAAATAATTTATGAAGTGTGAATGCTAGCATAGTATATAAGTTTGATCAATGATAATTCCAATCACTTTTTCTAGAATCATAACCAGCAATGTTTTCATAAAACTCATCAAGGTTGAGTAGCAATCAATTCACATGTTAGGGTTCAAACAATGCATTCTCTTGAAACTCAAGAACCCATGTTCTTAGTCACCAAACAATTTCAAAGTATCATCAAGTCTAATTAATAGCTCCACATACTCAATTATCAAATAGTCTTCAGGATTGCTGGTACCCAAAGAATATTTTAAGAACAAACAATATCCATCGAACAGAGGGAAAGATAAGGGCTTAATGTTTTGCCTCCCAACGTACTTATCATAAAGATAATTGTAAACAATAATGAATCATGATCAAATATATTTGATAGGATATATATGTTTGGATCTTCTCCACCACATGATGCTTGCCAACTAATAGATTTAGGTTGTAATAAGAAGTTGACTCAACATGGAAAGTAAGTAACATGGTAAATAGGTGTCCCTTGATACGTCTCCAACGTATCTACTTTTCCAAACTCTTTTGCCCTTGTTTTGGACTATAGTTTGCATGATTTGAATGGAACTAACCTGGACTGACGCTGTTTTCAGCAGAATTGCCTTGGTGTTATTTTTGTGCAAAAATCAAAGTTCTCCAAACGTCGTGAAAATTTACGGGGAGCAGTTTTGTAACATCCCAATTTTCTTAAATTCGGATGTTAATAGATCATTCATATGCATCTTATATTTTATGCATTATTGTGTTCTTCTGAAAATTCTATTCGTTATGTGACTGCGGGCAATTTATTGGAGTGGAGATAATATGAATTCTCCCGTGTCGAATTAAAGTGCATAATGTTTCGAATTTTATTTTGGAGTCACCAATTTGGTTTTGCAAATTTTCTAAACTCCGAATTATTTTAGTTGAGTTTTTCAATCTCGTTGTGTGACCTATTGCATAAAACTCATTTTCGAAAGTTTGCATTAGATGGAACTAGGGTTCCCATAGATATTGTATGTATATGTATGTGTATATATATATATATATATATATATATATATATATATATATATATATATATATATATATATATATTAGTTGTATATATTATTCTATTTTTTTCCCTAAGTATTCTAGTGTACATATATTAGTACCTATTTTCTAGTATTTGTTAGCTAGGAAATATATTTTACTGTTTTTTTTTCTTTTTGCTGCTGTTTGTTCTTTTTCACAAAAAAAAGGAACCAGCCAAGCTGAGCCAAAAGGCTGAGCCCAGCCATGCACCACGTGCCAGCTTGCCCACGTGCCCATGCACCACGAGGAACTCGCCCCTGGGCGTGCCTTCTCCCTGGGAATCAAATCCCAAATCCCCTGCCCGTCACCCCCAGCGATTTTTCTTTTTTTTCCCACAGCTCCCTCTCTTTCCTTCCTTTCTCTACTCTCCTCTCCTCTCTTTCTTTCCCAGCACCGAACCGAGCCCAGGGAACCAGCGGGTTCCTTCCTCCCAGTACTCTCTCTCCCCCACGTCTCCTTTCTTCCTCTCTCTCCTCTCTTTCCTTCTCCCAGTGCAGACCGAACCGAGCCTCCTTCTCCCTCGCGATTCCCTCCCCGAGGCTCTCTCCTCCTTCCTTTCTACTCTCCCACCAAGGCCTACATATACCCCCCCGGAGACCCCGTTCCCAACCCTAGCACCGCCTCCACGAGCCGCCGCCGCCCTAGCCGCCGCCACCCGAGCAGCAGCAGCAGCAGCCGAGGCTGCCACTTCGGCTCGCCTGGGAGAGCCCCTCCCCCGAGCTCTCTCTCTCCACCGCCGCCTCCCCCAGTAGAGGAGGACCCCGCCGCTGACTCCCCGAAGCCCTCCACCGCTGGAGCCAACTCTCCCCGTCGGCCAACTCCCCCTCGCCGGTGCAACACCCCTCGGCCAGCAGGTAGTTTTCCTCCCTCCTCTCTCTATACTTCATGCATCCTATTAGTAGCCCTTAGATCCCATGCAACGGTGTGGATTAAAAAACTAGTACCTCTTCGGTCTATTCCAGAAAACCAATAGGTTCTTTTAGTCACTTATGAATTAACCGGCAGACTTGCTAGTCTTCGGCTGTTTGCCCGTAACTTTGAAACAAACAGCCCTGCAACCAGTAGCATCTTGCCACGTATACCCTTTCTTTTCGCACTAGCAGTTTTAACTTTTCTGTCTATATTGCAAAAACAGAAAGTTTCAATTTTGTTACTGTTTTCTAGTTTGAAAATGATATTGAGTTGATTCTTTTTGCTACTGTTTTATAGTGATAAAATCTTACTGTGGTAGAATTTTTTAAAGTATTTTTACTGGTGTTTTCAACAGAAACAAGTTGCTGCCCTACCGGCGCGCGATAAACTCTTTCGCTTAGGATTTCGCAAATCATTGCATGTGATGTTATTTTTACTTGTGGCATGATTGAATTGCTTATGGTGTGCTTTGTGTTTGTACCGGTAGATCATCCGGAGTGCGAAGTGTGTTACTTAGAGACGCTCGAGCAGGACAACTATCGTCAAGGCAAGTTATCTTTGATCATGTTATTTTACCTATGTTCTCGATGCATGGTAGATCACCTTCTTTGCCCAATTTGCATGCTGCCTAGGTACTTGGAAACTTTAGTCATAGTTGTAGTACCATGTGGTAGGAACACAACAACCCCGATACTTGGCCCCAAGACGTCAATGTTATATTTGCTATGCTTAAGTAGACGGCTTATCGGTTGAGTGTATGCCACGAGTGATGCGAGATTGATATTATAATCAAGACCGGACTAAGACAAGATTTTCAAGACCTCGGACGCAATGCAACACTGGGTGAAGGACGGTTGACCGGCTCCCTGGAAAACCCAGTGGATGCCCGGGATGCTGGAGAGGCCATGTCATCCTGCGGAAAGCTTCACCCAGGCTCAAAGAGACGGATGGATATTTTCAAGACTCAAGGCTTACCTGCACAGCCACAAGTCATTATGGGCTCTGGCTTGGTTGGACAACGCAGCGACTCTGGACAGGCGGTGCTAGCAGATGTAGACGAACTGTAGGAATGGATGGGCACCGACAGGGATTCAGAGGGACCCGTTGAAAGACCATATTTTGATCATCCGGTCTTCAAACACCCTGAAGTGCGAGGACAAACCCGGAGGCGATCAAATCTTGTGGGGAACGTGTGCAAAACTCTACAGAGTACTCAACCTAATCGATTAGTCGTGTCCACGGTCATGGACAACTTGAGGCGAAGGCATTGAATTTCCCCTGAACTCTCGACACAACTTAATAATGATGTGGGTGTTAACAACTATTCGGGTACGAGAACTGGTTGGCGGAACCATCTCGTTAACAACGAACATGTAGTAATATTTTGCTTTCGACCCCTTTTGTTGTAGGATAAATGTGGCTTTATGCAAAACTTAGCTCCACCGGCCAAATATGCATGTAGAGATAGATGATTATTATTTTACTCCTCTCTTGATGATTTGCCGGCATATTCAATATGCTGACCTACACGGCTGCAACGTATCATGTTGCAGAGTACTTTTCCGACCAGGAGTGAGGCTACGATCTACGCTCAGCGACATGCCCTTGGAGTCGGATGGACTCATCTACCTGATGCTTCCGCTTAGTCTTCGTTAGATAATCTCATGAGTTGGCCTTCAGCCACTTTATTGTACTCCTTTATTGTAATAAAGTACTCTTTATGAGATTTCAATTAATAAAGCTGTGTGATTGCACTCTTGAATATATACATTATGTACTGTGTGTGTACCAGCATGATCTTGGGATGGTACAGAAACACCAGAGGCTTGACTTGTCTTGAGTCGGGTCGCTACAGAAATGGTATCAGAGCACACGCCGACCTTAGGACGTAACCTCTAGGAATGGAAAAGCCTTAGGAAGAAAACTATTTTTCTCTTATGTCTATAAATCTTCTATTTCCTCTTCTGATCATTTCTGACTTCTCTCCGATTTTCCAATGTTTAGATGGCCACCGTCGTCCCTGTTAAGTTCACGGAGTTTTGCCAGCCCGACACCACTATGCCGTTCGGAAAAGAGCTGGTGCAGATCACCAAGGATTTGAGGATTGCTCTGCCGTCTATCACAGGGAAGCCAACTTCGTCTTACCCGGAGGATTCACGCTACAGGATCGAGGTGCACATTCCCGGAAGGACATTCCAGCCTCGCACTGAGCCGATGGATTTCAAGTTCATCGCACCCAACTGGATTCTCGGAAGGGACATGGCAATCCATTGTGCACTCGGACGTATCAAGGATGAATACAAAGGCTGCCCTATTTCTCCAGACCTATTCGTCGTATCCCGGAGAAATGAAGACGGAGATATCATCTCAAGCAAGACCAAGGACGCTCTCTTGTCGTATGCCCAGACCTTGGAGAAGCACAGCGAAACTCTGGAGTATCACGCGATCAAGGACGCCAGGAAGATCAAGCAACTGTCACTCCGCGAGCTTGAACTTGAAGATGCAGCCCGGGAAGCCCACTATGAGCATGAGCTGGAAGTGAAGGACTTTCTGGAGCGGATCGAGAAGCTGAAGACTCGAGTTGCATACCTGGAGGAGGAACTGGACATGGACGAGAACCTTCATCCCGAAGGAGACATAGCCCCCGTGATCAGCAACGACGAGGACTATGAAGAAAGCTCCACCGAAGGACCCGACACCATGCTATTCTGAGGAGGACACTTAGACTAGACCACCAAATTTACTTTATCGTTTTACGTTTTAGGCCGATGTTTAGGATTATTGAATTTTGTATCCTCGTGTGAACCTTTGTGATGATTGAATGAAATGTGTGGTGTGGTACTTGTGTGTTGCATTCATATGGGTAGTGTAATTCCCTCTAGACCATTGTTCTATGCTAATCTCACCCCTCTACAAACCTCAGATGCCTCCAAGACGCGCCCCTGAGTCCAACTTTCCGCCGGAACTCACCCAGTTGATCCAGCAAAAAAACACCCAGATGCAGCTGATCATCCAGAACCAGAACAATAACAACAACCATCCCCCACCCCAGGCCGACAATCTCACCCGTTTCTTGCGGTTGAACCCTCCAACTTTCTCCAGCAGCATTGAGCCCATTGTGGCAGATGATTGGCTCCGCAAGATGGAGCGTGAACTTATCACTGCTGGTTGTACTGAAGCTGAGAAGGTGCGTTTTGCCGCGCATCAACTTGAAGGCCCTGCAGTTGCTTGGTGGGAGAACTACACCACCACTTATCCCATTGCTGGAGTCACTTGGGAGCAATTCAAGCAAGCCTTCCGCACCGCGCATGTCTCAGCTGGTGCAATGAGTCTGAAGAAGCGTGAGTTTCGCAACTTACGCCAGGGGAATCGCACTGTGGCCCAGTACGTTGATGAATTCAGCATTCTCGCCCGTTATGCACCTGGAGATGTGGCCGATGATGCGGCCAAGCAGGAAAAATTCTTGGAAGGACTGAATGATGAGCTGAGCATTCAGTTGACGGTAGCCACTTTCAACAACTACCAGGAGCTAGTTGATAAGGCCCTCATCTTGGAGGGGAAACACCAGCAGATGGAGAACCGCAAGCGGAAGTATGGGGTTGGAAAGTTCAACTCCGGCACTCAGCAGAAGCCTCGCTACACCCCCTATTCAGGGAATACCGGGACTGGATCCGGTAAGTTTGGAGGACACGTTCAGCATAACCACCCCGTGCACAATCATGGAGGCCACAACCATGGAGGAAATGGGAACCACCGCAACAACAGCAACTTCAAGAATGGCGGTACTCGCACTCAGCAGCAATCAGCTCCAGCTCAGAAGGATCTGACTCACATCACTTGCTTCAAGTGTTAGAAGAAGGGACACTATGCCACTGATTGTCCCCAGAACAAGCAGGGAAATGGAAACGGCAACGGCAACTCTGCAGCAAAGAAGCCCAATCCTTTTCCTCGAGCTCAGGTGAACCACATTGATGTGGAAGAGGTCTATGATCACCCCGATACTGTGGTTGGTAAGTTTTTGCTAAATTCACATCCAGTATTGGTACTTTTCGATTCTGGTGCAACGCATTCATTCATATCAAGGGTAGTTGTGGAAAAGTATAGTTTGCCAACTAGAACCCTCAGCCAACCTATTAAGGTTAGTTCCCCAGGAGGCATGATGACAGCCGGGATAGGATGCCATGCTTTGAGTCTCAACATCGGGAACCATGATTTTCCCACCGACCTTATCGTATTAGAGTCCCAGGGATTGGACGTAATCCTAGGCATGGATTGGTTGGCCAAGTATGAAGGTAATATCGATTGTGCCCTTAATTCTATTTTGCTCACCACCCCCGAGCAGAAGCGGATTAAGTACGTGTCTCAGCGCCCAACCCGGAGTAAGCGAGTAAACTCTCTCACGGGAGTAGTCCAGGAGGAAGTACCGATCGTACAGGAGTACCTAGATGTATTTCCGGAGGAATTGCCGGGCATGCCACCCGATAGAAAGATTGAGTTCTTGATTGAGCTATTACCCGGAACAGCCCCGATATCCAAGAGACCTTATCGGATGCCCGCAAATGACTTGATAGAAATCAAGAAGCAAATTAAGGAGTTATTGGACAAAGGGTATATTCGCCCAAGTTCTTCACCTTGGGGAGCCCCAGTGCTCTTGGTTGAAAAGAAGGACAAGTCCTTGAGAATGGTTGTCGATTATCGTGCATTGAACGATGTGACCATCAAGAACAAGTACCCCTTGCCGATGATCAATGATCTATTTGATCAGTTAGTTGGAGCTCGCATATTCTCAAAGATCGATCTTCGATCCGGGTATCATCAGTTGAAAATTCGTGAACAGGATATACCCAAGACAGCCTTTACCACTCGGTACGGCTTGTATGAGTACACGGTCATGTCATTTGGACTGACTAATGCTCCGGCATATTTTATGAGTCTGATGAACAAGGTATTTATGGAATACTTGGACAAGTTTGTCGTAGTGTTCATCAATGACATACTGATATTCTCCAAGAACGAAGAGGAACACAAGGAACATCTGCATCTAGTTCTGGAGAAGCTTCGAGAGCATAAGCTGTATGCAAAGTTTAGCAAATGTGAGTTTTGGTTGAAGGAAGTCGGATTTCTCGGACACGTCATCTCAGGAGAAGGAATAGCAGTGGACCCTGCCAAGGTCACAGCAGTCACCGAATGGGTAGCACCCACTTCAGTCAAGGAAATCCGCAGTTTCCTCGGACTTGCCGGATATTACCGAAGGTTCATTGAGAATTTCTCAAAGATTGCCAAGCCCATGACAGAGTTGTTGAAGAAGGAATCCAAGTATATCTGGACTGAGGAATGTGAAACCAGTTTTCAAGAGCTGAAGAAACGTCTTGTTACAGCCCCAGTGCTGATATTGCCGAACATTCGGAAGGATTTCCAAGTTTACTGTGACGCTTCTCGTCAAGGACTTGGAGGAGTGCTCATGCAAGAAGGCAAAGTTGTAGCCTATGCATCCAGACAGCTCAGACCTCATGAGTTGAATTATGCCACACATGACTTGGAACAAGCAGCCGTAGTGCACACTCTCAAGACCTGGAGACATTTCCTGATCGGAAATAGTTGTGATGTTTACACTGATCACAAGAGCCTGAAATATATCTTCTCGCAGAAGGAGTTGAACCTCAGACAGAGGCGATGGCTAGAGTTGATCAAGGACTATGACATGAGATTGCATTATCACCCAGGCAAGGCAAATGTTGTAGCCGATGCGTTGAGCCGCAAGAGTTATGTGAACACGCTCACAGCGGGAGGATTACCCCAGGAGTTAGTCGATGATCTCCGAGAGCTCAAATTGGAGATAATTCTAAAAGGATTTGTTGCCACTCTGGAAATTCAGTCTACTTTGACGGAAAAGATCCGTGAAGCACAGAAAGCTGACAAGGAGATAGCTGAGATTAAGCAGAAAATGGAAGACGGGAAAGCTAAAGGTTTTCTTGAGGATGAACACGGAACTTTATGGTTTGAGGATCGCATCTGTGTGCCCAATGATCCCGAACTCAGGAAGTTGATACTTCAGGAAGCTCATGATTCCCCGTACTCGATACACCCCGGTAACACCAAGATGTATCTAGATCTGAAAGAAAGTTTCTGGTGGACAGGATTGAAGAAAGACATTGCCGAGTACGTAGCTATATGCGATGTTTGTCAGCGAGTAAAAGCCGAGCATCACAAGCCAGCAGGTTTGCTCCAACCTCTGCCGATACCCGAATGGAAATCGGAAAAGCTTGGTATGGACTTCATCACAGGATTACCCAGGACCCGTTCTGGCTATGATTCTATTTGGGTTGTGGTCGATCATTTGACCAAGGTAGCTCACTTCATTCCGGTGAAGACTACCTACACGAGTGCCAAGCTGGCCAAGATATATATGACGAGGATCTTATGTCTGCACGGAGTACCGAAGAGCATTGTGTCCGATAGAAGGACTCAACTCACATCCAAATTTTGGCACCAACTGCATGAAACCTTGGGAAAAAGATTGGAGTTCAGTACAATTCACCCGCAGACAGATGGACAGACCGAGAGAGTTAATCAGATTCTGGAAGACATCTTGAGAGCTTGCGCACTAGACTATGGGTCTAGTTGGGATGACAATTTACCGTATGCCGAGTTCTCATATAACAACAGCTACCAGACCAGTCTGAAGATGGCCCCTTTTACGGAAGGAGATGCAGAACACCGTTGATGTGGGATGGAGTTGGAGACCGACAACTTTTTGGTCCTCACCTCATCCGAGATTCTGAAGAGAAGGTCAAGCTCATTCGTGACCGACTCAAAATAGCTCAGTCCAGGCAGAAGAGTTATGCCGCAGCAAACGCAAGGAAGTAACGTACGAAGTGGGAGATCGAGCATATCTTCGGGTGTCTCCACTTCGAGGAATCAAGAGATTTGGTGTGAAAGGAAAACTAGCACCACGTTTCATTGGCCCCTACAAAATTCTTGAACGTAGAGGCGAAGTTGCATACAAACTGGAACTGCCGGAAGGATTGTCCGGAGTTCATGATGTCTTCCATGTTTCCCACTTGAAGAAATGCCACGCTGAGATGGCCGATGTTCCGTTGAGAGATACAGTGCCCCTAGAGGCCATACAGCTTGACAGCGATATGACGTATCAGGAGAAACCCGTCAGGATTCTCGAGACAGCCAACAGAGTTACCCGTAGCAAGATCATCAAGTTCTGCAAGGTGTTGTGGAGCCACCACACCGAGGAAGAAGCCACCTGGGAACGAGAAGAGGATCTTCGTCGAGACCACCCGCACCTATTTTCTAGCCAACCCGAATCTCGAGGGCGAGATTCATCTTAAGGTGGGTAGGTTTGTAACATCCCAATTTTCTTAAATTCGGATGTTAATAGATCATTCGTATGCATCTCATATTTTATGCATTATTGTGTTCTTCTGAAAATTCTATTCGTTATGTGACTGCGGGCAATTTATTGGAGTGGAGATAATATGACTTCTCCCCTGTCGAATTAAAGTGCATAATGTTTCGAATTTTATTTTGGAGTCACCAATTTGGTTTTGCAAATTTTCTAAACTCCGAATTATTTTGGTTGAGTTTTTCAATCTCGTTGTGTGACCTATTGCATAAAACTCATTTTCGAAAGTTTGCATTAGATGGAACTAGGGTTCCCATAGATATTGTATGTATATGTATATATATATATATATATTATATATATATATTATATATATATATATATATATATATATATATTAGTTGTATATATTATTCTATTTTTTCCCTAAGTATTCTAGTGTACATATATTAGTACCTATTTTCTAGTATTTGTTAGCTAGGAAATATATTTTACTGTTTTTTTATTTTTGCTGTCGTTTGTTCTTTTTCAAAAAAAAAGGAACCGCCCAGGCCGAGCCAAAAGGCTGAGCCCAGCCATGCACCACGTGCCAGCTTGCCCACGTGCCCATGCACCACGAGGCACTCGCCCCTGGGCGTGCCTTCTCCCTGGGAATCAAATCCCAAATCCCCTGCCCGTCACCCCCAGCGATTTTTCTTTTTTTTTCCCACAGCTCCCTCTCTTTCCTTCCTCTCTCGCCTCTCCTCTCCTCTCTTTCTTTCCCAGCACCGAACCGAGCCCAGGGAACCAGCGGGTTCCTTCCTCCCAGTACTCTCTCTCCCCCACGTCTCCTTTCTTCCTCTCTCTCCTCTCTTTCCTTCTCCCAGTGCAGACCGAACCGAGCCTCCTTCTCCCTCGCGATTCCCTCCCCGAGGCTCTCTCCTCCTTCCTTTCTACTCTCCCACCAAGGCCTATATATACCCCCCCGGAGACCCCGTTCCCAACCCTAGCACCGCCTCCACGAGCCGCCGCCGCCCTAGCCGCCGCCACCCGAGCAGCAGCAGCAGCAGCCGAGGCTGCCACTTCGGCTCGCCTGGGAGAGCCCCTCCCCCGAGCTCTCTCTCTCCACCGCCGCCTCCCCCCGCGGAGGAGGACCCCGCCGCCGACTCCCCGAAGCCCTCCACCGCCGGAGCCAACTCTCCCTGCCGGCCAACTCCCCCTTGCCGGTGCAACACCCCTCGGCCAGCAGGTAGTTTTCCTCCCTCCTCTCTCTATACTTCATGCATCCTATTAGTAGCCCTTAGATCCCATGCAATCCCATGCAACGGTGTGGATTAAAACACTAGTACCTCTTCGGTCTATTCCAGAAAACCAATAGGTTCTTTTAGTCACTTATGAATTAACCGGCAGACTTGCTAGTCTTTGGCCGTTTTCCCGTAACTTTGAAACAAACAGCCTTGCAACCAGTAGCATCTTGCCACGTATACCCTCTCTTTTAGCACTAGCAGTTTTAACTTTTCTGTCTATATTACAAAAACAGAAACTTTCAATTTTGTTTTGGCCACAACTTTTTATCCCTAAGTCCAATGACCTTGATTCCTTGTCCAGTAGCTCACAAATTTCCTGTAGTTTTTAAAAACATATAATTTGTCTGTGTTTGAAATTTTTAAATATAAGTTAGAGCAGATTTAGTGTAAACACTGTTTTGCTTATTCCAGGAGTTTGAAAAATGATATTGAGTTGATTATTTTTGCTACTGTTTTCTAGTGATAAAATCTTACTGTGGTAGAATTTTCAGAATTTTTTAAAGTATTTTTACTGGTGTTTTCAACAGAAACAAGTTGCTGCCCTACCGGCGCGCGATAAACTCTTTCGCTTAGGCTTCCGCAAATCATTGCATGTGATGTTATTTTTACTTGTGGCATGATTGAATTGCTTATGCTGTGCTTTGTGTTTGTACCAGTAGATCGTACGGAGTGCAAAGCGTGTTACTTAGAGACGCTTGAGCAGGACAACTATCGTCAAGGCAAGTTATCTTTGATCATGTTATTTTACCTATGTTCTCGATGCATGGTAGATCACCTTCTTTGCCCAATTTGCATGCTGCCTAGGTACTTGGAAACTTTAGTCATAGTTGTAGTATCATGTGGTAGGAACACAACAACCCCGATACTTGGCCCCGGGACGTCAATGTTATATTTGCTATGCTTAAGTAGACGGGTTATCGGTTGACTGTATGCCACGAGTGATGCGAGATTGATATTATAATCAAGACCGGACTAAGACAAGATTTTCAAGACCTCGGACGCAATGGAACACTGGGTGAAGGATGGTTGACCGGCTCCCTGGAAAACCCATTGGATGCCCGGGATGCTGGAGAGGCCATGTCATCCTGCGGAAAGCTTCACCCAGGCTCAAAGAGACGGACGGATATTTTCAAGACTCAAGGCTTACCTGCACAGCCACAAGTCATTATGGGCTCTGGCTTGGTTGGACAACGCGGCGACTCTGGACAGGCGGTGCTAGCAGATGTAGACGAACGGTAGGAATGGATGGGCACCGACAGGGATTCAGAGGGACCCGTTGAAAGACCATGTTTTGATCATCCGGTCTTCAAACACCCTGAAGTGCGAGGACAAACCCGGAGGCGATCAAATCTTGTGGGGAACGTGTGCAAAACTCTGTAGAGTAGTCGACCTAATCGATTAGCCGTGTCCACGGTCATGGACAACTTGAGCCGAAGGCATTGAATTTCCCCTGAACTCTCGACACAACTTAATAATGATGTGGGTGTTAACAACTATTCGGGTACGAGAACTGGTTGGCGGAACCATCTCGTTAACAATGAACATGTAGTAATATTTTGCTTTCGACCCCTTTTGTTGTAGGATAAAACTGGCTTTATGCAAAACTTAGCTCCACCGGCCAAATATGCATGTAGAGATAGATGATTATTATTTTACTCCTCTCTTGCTGATTTGCCGGCATATTCAATATGCTGACCTACACGGCTGCAACGTATCATGTTGCAGAGTACTTTTCCGACCAGGAGTGAGGCTACGATCTACGCTCAGCGACATGCCCTTGGAGTCGGATGGACTCGTCTACCTGATGCTTCCGCTTAGTCTTCGTTAGATAATCTCATGAGTTGGCCTTCAGCCACTTTATTGTACTCCTTTATTGTAATAAAGTACTCTTTATGAGATTTCGATTAATAAAGCTGTGTGATTGCACTCTTGAATATATACATTATGTACTGTGTGTGTACCAGCATGATCTTGGGATGGTACAGAAACACCAGAGGCTTGACTCGTCTTGAGTCGGGTCTCTACAAGTTTTGGAAAATATCAAAAATACCTGTGCCGGAATCCACCAAAGGGGGTGCGCCAGAGGGCCACAAGCCCCTGCTCCGCCACCACCACCCCTGGTGGCGGTGGGCAGGCTTGTGGGGCCCACATGCCTCTGCCGCCCCAACTCCAGCTCTATAAGTTGTCTTTCATCCCATAAAAAATAAAAATAGAAGTTTTCGTCGCGTTTTCGATACGGAGGCGCCGCGACCACCTGTTCTTCATCTGGAGGGCAGATCTGGAGTCCGTCTTGGGCTCCGGAGAACTGAAATCGTCGCCATCATCATCATCAACCTTCTTCCCTCTCCAATTCCATGAAGCTCTTTGTCGTTCGTGAGTAATCTATTCGTAGGCTCGCTGGACGGTGATGAGTAGGATGAGATCTATCATGTAATCGAGTTAGTTTTGATGGGGATTGATCCCTAGTATCCACTATGTTCTGAGATTTGATGTTGCTACTACTTTGCCATGCTTAATGCTTGTCACTAGGGCCCGAGTGCCATGATTTCAGATCTGAAATTATTATGTTGTCACCAATATATGTGTGTTTTAGATCCGATCTTGCAAGTTGTAGTTACCTACTATGTGTTATGATCCGGCAACCCCGGAGTGACAATAACCGGAACCACTCCCGGTGATGACCATAGTTTGAGGAGTTCATGTCTTCACCAAGTGCTAATGCGTTGGTCCGGTTCTTTATTAAAAGGAGATCCTTAATATCCTCTAGTTTCCTTTTGGACCACGCTGCCACGGGAGGGATGGACAATAGATGTCATGCAAGTTCTTTTCCCTAAGCACGAATGACGACACACGGAATGCATGCCTACATCACATTGACGAACGGGAGCTAGCTACATATCTCTCCGTGTTATAGCTGTGGCATGATGAATATCATCCAAACAAATCACTGACCCAATGCCTACGAGTTTGTCCTACTGTCGCTACTGCCGTTACTTGTCTTGCTCTGTTGCTACTACTGTTGCTACTGCCGTTACTTGTCTTGCTCTGCTGCTACTACGGTTGCTACTGCCGTTACTTGTCTTGCTCTGCTGCTACTACTCCTGCTACTGATGTTACTTGTTTTGCTCTGCTGGTACTGTTGCTACTACTGTTGCTTGCTACTATTGCTACTTGCTACTGTTGTCACTACTGTTGTTCCTTGCCACTGCTATTGCTCGTTACACTACCGATACCCGCTACTTCGCTGTTACTACTTCGTTGTTACTATTGTGCTTGCAGATACTAATATTTCAGGTGTGGTTGAATCTGACAAATTCAGCTGCTAATACTTGAGAGTATACTCTCACCTCCTTACTGGCGTACCTACAAATTGGGTCGAATACTCTACCCTCGAAAACTGTTGTGAACCCACGCGCTGGTGGGCCATCAACAACATTCTTCTAGTTTCATTGTCGGGGAGTGCTAGCAGCATTCTTTTGGTGCCGTTGCTGGAGAAGGTTAGTTGTTATAAGCATTCGTCTAGCTAACACTAGAGATTGCAGGATCAGCCCTTTTCTGGAGCTATTGCCAGGGAAGCACAGCTGACGTCAGCACTTTTCTGGCGCCGTTGCCGGGGAGGTATTGCTATATTCTCTGAGTCACTTTGGATTTATATCTGCTGATCACTATGAACAATCTGAAGGATCTGAAAACCAAAGTCTTGCCCTCAACTACGAGGGGATGTAAGGAATTGCCATCTAGCTCTTCACTTGATTCACCTTCAGTTATGAGTAAGTTTGCGACATCACCTCCTGCTAGAAATCTTGATATGTCGCTTGTGCTTGATGATGCTTGTGATACTACTGCTAGAGATGCTATTCTTGATACTATGCCTGATACTATGCTTGATACTATGCCTGATGATGCTATGCTTGATACTACTGCTAGAGATGCTATGCTTGATACTATGCCTGATGATGCTATGCGTGATACTGCTAGAGATGCTATGCTTGATACTGCTTTGCCTGATGATGCTAGAGATATTATTATGCCTGATGATGCTATGTTTGATACTGCTAGAGATACTCCTTTGCCTGATGTTCCACTGGGAGTGTTCCTTGATGCTCATATTTCTAGAGTTACTGCCAATGCTCGTGCTGCTTCTCATACTGCCGATACTATTGACATAGAACCTGCTTTTGCTCCTGTTAGACCTAGCTCTCCTAGATATGAATTTCCTGATATACCTGAGGGTTACGTAATGGAGGGAGAGATAGCTAAGGATTTTCTTGCGTGTAAGGATGCCTATGACGCTGAGAAATTAGTTCTCAAGTGGAAGGAAAAATCTCGGGAAGTTAGGATGAGAAATGATCTGAAGTTTGCCACTTCGCCTATCTTTGTCACCGATAAGGATTATGAATTCTCTGTCGACCGTCAGATAATCTCTCTAGTCGAATCTGACCCTTTTCACGGTTATGAGTCTGAGACGGTCATAGCCCATCTTGCCAAACTATCCTAAATAGCCAACCTTTTCACTAATGAGGAGAAGATCCGCCACTACTATATCCTTAAGATGTTTCCTTCCTCTCTAAAGGATGATGCTAATGCCTGGTTCACCTCTCTTGCTCCTGAATGTGTGCGTAGTCCCCAGGAGATGGTCTATTACTTCTGTGAGAAATATTTCCCTGCCCATAAGAAGCAAGCTGCCTTGCAGGAAATATACAACTTTGCTCAACTCCAAGAAGTGAGTCTTCCACAAGCTTGGGGGAGGCTCGTCCAGCTACAGAATGCTTTGCCAGATCACCCTCTCAAGAAGAACGAGATACTTGATATCCTCTATAACGGACTTACCGATGCCTCTAGAGACCACCTAGATAGTTGTGCCGGTTGTGTTTTTAGGGAACGAACTGTAGAACAAGCTGAGACCCTACTGAATCACATCTTGATCAATGATAATGCTTGGACTATTCCCGAACCACCTCCTAAGCCAACTCATAAGAAAAGAGGTATTCTATTCCTCAGTCCTGAAGATATGCAAGAAGCCAAGAAATCTATGCAAGAGAAAGGCATTAGATCTGAAGATGTCAAAAACCTACCACCTATCGAAGAGATCCACGGTCTCGATAACCCGATACAGGTAGTGGAAGTGAATTCTCTGCGTAGGTTTGATGAGAGTGATATTCCTTTTGATAAACCTGCTAGCCTATGCTTTGATGAGTTTGACAACTTTGTTGCCAAACAACAGAGTTTCAATGATTATGTTAGCAGACATTTGGAACAAAGTGCTCGTATGCTTAGCCATTTAAGTGCTTGTGTAGACAGAAATGTCAATGCTCTGAAGCTTCTGAGTAAACATGCCTCTATGATTACTACTCAGGTAGAACAAGTACTTAAAGCTCAGAATGACCTGCTCAATGAATTAAATGACAACTTTGTCAGAGTCATTACTAGAGGAGGCAAAATGACTCGGGAACCTTTGTATCCTGAAGGTCATCCTAAGAGAATTGATCAAGATTCTCAAGGAATCAATGTTGATACACCTAGTCATCCTAAGGAGAAGAAGAAGGATGATAGAAACATGCACGCCAGTTCGCCAAATACTATCACACTTGAAGAACCTAATGATATTTCTGCGTCTGATGCAGAAACACAATCAGGTGATGAACATGAACCTCGTGACAATATGGACAGTGATGTTCATAATAATGCTCAACTTAGCCATGATGAGGATGTGGAGATTGAACCTACGGTTAATCCTGATAACCCACAACCTTAGAAATACGATAAGAATGACTTCACTGCTAGGAAGCATGGTAAAGAAAGAGAGCCATGGGTTCAGAGACCTATGCCCTTTTCTCCTGTGCCATCCAAGAAAAGGGATGATGAGGATTTTGAGCGCTTCGTTGAGATGATAAGACCCATCTTTCTGCAGATGCGATTAACTGATATGCTCAAGATGTCTCCGTATGCCAAGTACATGAAAGATATTGTGACTAATAAACGGAAGATACCAGATCTTGAGATCTCCACCATGCTTGCCAAATACACTTCCAAAGGTGGAACTCCTAAGAAACTTGGTGATCCTGGAGTGCCCACTATACCTTGCTCCATCAAAGGAAACTACGTAAGAACTGCCTTATGTGACCTTGGAGCCGGTGTTAGTGTTATGCCACTCTCTCTTTATCGTAGACTTGAATTGGATAAGTTGACATCCACTGAAATTTCTCTGCAAATGGCCGACAAATCAACTTCTTTCCCTATCGGCGTTTGCGAGGATGTGCCTGTTGTGGTTGCTAATACCACTATCTTAACAGGCTTTGTTATCTTGGATATCCCCGAGGACGATGCCATGGCTATCATCCTCGGAAGACCCTTTTTAAACACTGCAGGGGCTGTTATAGATTGCAACAAAGGCAATGTCACTTTCCACGTCAACGGTAATGAGAACACAGTGCACTTTCCGAAGAAACGATATCAAGTGCATTGCATCAATGCTATCGAAAAGACTTCATCGATTCTCATTGGGAGCTTTGAATGCCCTATTCCTCGTGTCAAGATGAAGTATGACTTGCTTGTTGGGGAGATCCATATCCCCATTGAGGTGACTTAGTGGCTATTCGAAAATTCTCCGTTCTCTCTTGCGATTCGAGAAGGTTTTGCCATAAGGACTTGATCAATCCCATTGACGGATTTCTTCCGATGACCATGAAACGGATGAATCAAGGAGTCACATACCTCTGTTTTGAATTTTTCTTTTCTGTTGCTTAGAAGAAAAATGATAGAATTAGTTCAGCTTTTCCTGCTTTCTGTTTTAGCGTCCGGGAGAAAAATACTTCGAAAATAAAAGTTCACCGATGGTCCTGAAAATTTAGTATGATTTTTTCTGGAATTTTTGAAAATTTCTGGGCCTGAGAGCTGGTCAGGGGGACTAACCAGTGGGCCACAAGCCCCCCCACCACCTACCCCCTGGTGGCGGGGTGCAAGCTTGTGGGGCCCACAGGCATCCCCTCCACTCATTCCAGCTCCCAGCCTCTTCCTCCACCTCCAGAAAAAATTGTTTCGCAGCTCAAACCCGTGTTCTTGCTCATTTGACTGTGATTTTCGATCTCCTTGCTCAAAGCACCATTCTCCGAACTGTTTTGGGGAAAGTATTCCTTGGTAAGTGACTCCTCCATTGTTCCAATTAGTTTTTGCTCTAGTGCTTTATCCTTCACGAATTCTTGCTACCTTGGTGACCCTGTTCTTGAGCTTAAAAGGTTGATTTTAGCTGGTCCCAAGTAGTTTTAGCGAGTGATACGGTCTCTAGGCACTAGTAGGAGTAGTTGCTACAAGTTGAGTTGATCCTTGTTCACTTTTCTTTCGAAGTCTCTAAAAAATCCAGAATTTTTCAGAGCTATAAAAAGGAGAAGATGAGGAGGTTCTTGAGAGGCTCTTCAAGCCGTAATCACGAGGATGAGAAGAACCACCCCAAGTACTTAGTCCCTCGAGTCACAGAAGTTCGAGCGTGCGAGTGGCCAAGTGATGAATTTTTGCGCGCCGTCGGACTTTATGAAGACTGTTATTACTTGGTGGAGAACGCAGGTCTCACTGCGTTTGTTGAAGATAAGTGCCCACAATATCTCCCCCTCACCATTATTTTGTTCAAAGCTTCAACTTTCATCCGAGGAAGAATCCTCCCATGGTTGAGTTCATGATATACGATGTCCCCCAGTGCATGACGCTATAGGGTTTTTGCAATGTATGCAAATTACCTTCTGTTGGGGATATCCGTGACCCTCGTCCACGGGACTTGGAGGATTTCATTGGTTCTATTGCTGTTGGAGAGGAGAGAGGAGTGTCTCGCGCTAGAATTGCTAGCATACATTTTCCTGTGCTTCGGTACTTCTCACTATTTGTGGGAAAATGTTTGATTGGCCATCGGGAGGCTGGATCACTTAGTTCCCCAGAGCTTGCGGTTTTGCGCGAAGGCCTTTATAACGATAAGACTTATAGCTTGGGTGCTATAGTAGCTCAACAGTTGAACCTGAACCGTTCTAAAGGTGTTGTCTATGGAGGTATCTACGCTACCCGTCTTGCCAGACACTTTGAGATACCCATTAACCTGGGAGAGGAAGGAGAGATGCTTCTCCCTGAGAGATATCTGGATTATGACAGCATGGTTTGCCATGATTTTCTGGATAGAGATGCTAGTAGACGGATGATTTATAACCTGGTGTTTAGTCAGGGTACTCGGGAGACTATTACTTTTCCTGCTCCTTCTTTGTTTGATCTTCATGCACGCAGGTACACTATTATGCCCGCGGACATCTACGCATATTGGGGCTTGGCCCAACCACAGGCGCCTGCGCCCGAGCCGCCAGTCGGGTACCAGACGCCAGTTTATCCGTGGGAGCCAGAGGAGCTCACACAGCAGTGGCATCCACAGTCTGCTCCAGAGTATCCTGGAGCTGGTTATTTCCCACCATGGGAGTAGACCAAGCTAGGCCAAAATCCTAAGCTTGGGGGAGTAAGTGTTCTCACCGACTTTACATTCATGCTTATGCTTTCACTCTGTTACCCGGTGTTTACACTTTGCCACTGTATTATCCATGCTAGTTTCTTTTCGTTTTCTTGTTTTTCTTGTTTTGTCTCCTTTTGCGAAAACCCAAAAAGATTTTTCTTTCTTCTTTTGCTTGTTGGGAGCTTTCCCGTGTAAATAGTTTTCTTTTTTTTGTGTCAAGGTAGAAGATATTGGTTACAATGCTTAGTGGTTCTTACATGCTTACCTGTTTAGCTTTCAAAGAGCCATATTATTTTGTCTTCTCCTTTGTGTTTGCGTGCAGATTCAGCTTAGTCCAATGCGCTTATTATCGTTTTCATCGTTCGATCGTGCAAATGAAAGGCAACAATGATGATATATGATGAAGTGACTGAGACTGAAAAGCTGGTATGAACTTTATCTATTTTGGTTTTGTAAATATGACTAGCTTGTTGACCCAGATTTAGCTTTGTTGTGAGAGAACCATATTTGCAATGACAACTTAGAGATCCTAGTTTCTAATGCCATGCTTATTTAGCTGAGAGCTTATAATGGTTTGTCTTGATTGCCAACATAGATTTTGAGATGACTATGATGTAGTATGATAGGATGGTATTCTCCTTTGAATGTTTCAAGTGGCTTGACTTGGCGCATTTTCATGCATGTAGTTGAAACAAAATCAACATAGCCTCTATGATGTTCATGTTCATGGTGATTTATATCCTGTTCATGCTTGCATTTAATGTTAGTCAAACTCATTGCATCTTGATGACTGTTGTCGCTATCTAGTTGGTCGCTTCCCAGTCTTTTGCTAGCCTTCACTTGTACTAAGCGGGAATGCTGCTTGTGCATCCACTTCCATAAACCCAAAAGATTTTCCATGAGAGTCCACCATACCTACCTATTTGCGGTATCTACCTGCCGTTCCAAGTAAATTTGCATGTCCCATTCTCTAAACCTTCAAGAAATAAATTTGTTTTGCATGCCCGAACCGCTCATGTGGTGACACAGGGCTATTGGTATCTTCCATGCTAGGAGTGTTATCCTCGACATGTGTTTATTCACAGTCATTCACGAGAAAGGGGCCGGTATTTGGGATGCCCAGTTCCATGCTTAAATCGAAAACATAACTGTAAAACAAGACTCCCCCTTGGATTGATGTTAGTATGGACGGTACCCGAGGATTCGGCTAGCCGTGGAATGTGATTGATTGGTGGTTGGGGGAGTTAAAACTTTACTTTTCTGTTTGGGAACTGCCTATAGCATGAGTAGCATGGAAGATATTGAGAACTCTTGGTCATTGCGTTGACAATGAAAGCATGCCACCCAAAATTATTATCTCTGTTTTCAAAGCTTGAGCTCTCGCACCTCTGCAAATCAATGCTTCCCTCTGCGAAGGGCATGTCTATTTATTTTCCTGTCGAGTCATCCTCCTCTTATATAAGCACCAATTAGAGAGCACCTCTGTCATTTCTAAGCTTTGCTTTTGAATGATATTGAGTATGACTATGACTGGATGTTCGTTCCTATGAACTACAATGTTTAGTCAGCCCTTGATCTTTGAAAGTGCTATGCATTTATGTTTTGCGGTCTCAGAAAGAGCTAGCGAGATACCACCTATTCATATTGCGTCATACTTGTCTTGATTGAAGTGTTGGTATTTGAAACTCATTATTACTTTCTCGTTAGCTGATTATTCCATTGATATTAGTTTACCGTGAGACCTTTGTGTCATTTGCTCATGTGCTTAACTTGTGATCTTGCTGAAATTCTGGTTATGAGTTAGACATAGTTGCAACAACAAGATCAAACAAAGTTTGTCAAAGTTTTTCTTTCTCATTCAGTTTCTCAACTGAGTTGCTTGAGGACAAGCAAGGTATTAAGCTTGGGGGAGTTGATACGTCTCCAACGTATCTACTTTTCCAAACTCTTTTGCCCTTGTTTTGGACTATAATTAGCATGATTTGAATGGAACTAACCTGGACTAACGTTGTTTCAGCAGAATTGCCTTGGTGTTATTTTTGTGCAGAAATTAAAGTTCTCCAAACGTCCTGAAAATTTACGGGGAGCAGTTTTGGAGAATATCAAAAATACCTACGCCAGAATCCACCTGAGGGGGTGGGCCAGTGGGCCACAAGCCCCTACTCCGCCACCACTCCCCTGGTGGCGCTGGGCAGGCTTGTGGGGCCCACAGGCCTCTGCCGCACCTAACTCCAGCTCTATAAGTTGTCTTTCGTCCCAGAATAAATAAAAAGAGAAGTTTTTGTCACGTTTTTGATACGGAGGCGCCGCCACCACCTGTTCTTCATCTGGAGGGCAGATCTGGAGTCCGTCTTGGGCTCCGGAGAAGGGAAATCGTCGCCATCATCATCATCAACCTTCTTCCCTCTCCAATTCCATGAAGCTCTTTGTTGTTCGTGAGTAATCTATTCGTAGGCTCGTTGGACGGTGATGAGTAGGATGAGATCTATCATGTAATCGGATTAGTTTTGATGGGGATTGATCCCTAGTATCCACTATGTTCTGAGATTTGATGTTGCTACTACTTTGCCCTGCTTAATGCTTGTCACTAGGGCCCGAGTGCCATGATTTCAGATCTGAAATTATTATGTTGTCACCAATATATGTGTGTTTTAGATCCGATCTTGCAAATTGTAGTTACCTACTATGTGTTATGATCCGGCAACCCCGGAGTGACAATAACCGGAACCACTCCCGGTGATGACCATAGTTTGAGGAGTTCATGTGTACACCAAGTGCTAATGTGTTGGTCCGGTTCTTTATTAAAAGGAGAACCTTAATATCCCGTAGTTTCCTTTTGGACCCTGCTGCCACGGGAGGGATGGACAATAGATGTCATGCAAGTTCTATTCCCTAAGCACGTACGACGACACACGGAATGCATGCCTACATCACATTGACGAACGGGAGCTAGCTACATATCTCTTCGTGTTATAGTTGTTGCATGATGAATATCATCCAAACAAATCACCGAGCCAATGCCTACGAGTTTGTCCTATTGTTGCTACTGATGTTACTTGTCTTGCTCTGCTGCTACTACTGTTGCTACTGTCGTCACTTGTCTTGCTCTGCTGCTACTACTGTTGCTACTGTCATTACTTGTCTTGATCTGCTGCTACTACTGCTGCTACTGATGTTACTTGTTTTGCTCGTCTGCTACTGTTGCTTGCTACTGTTGCTACTTGCTACTGTTGTCACTACTGCTGTTCCTTGCCACTGCTATTGCTCGTTACACTGTCGATACCCGCTACTTCGTTGTTACTACTTCGCTGTTACTATTGTGCTTGCAGATACTAATATTTCAGCTGTGGTTGAATCTGACAAATTCAGCTGCTAATACTTGAGAGTATACTCTCACCTCCTGACTAGCGTACCTACAAATTGGGTCGAATACTCTACCCTCAAAAATTGCTGCGAACCCACGCGCTGGTGGGCCATCAACAACATTCTTCTGGTTTCATTGCCGGGGAGTGCTAGCAGCATTCTTCTAGTGCCGTTGCAGGAGAAGGTTAGTTGTTATAAGCGTTCATCTAGCTAACACTATAGTTTGCAGGATCAGCCCTTTTCTGGAGCTATTGCGAGGGAAGCACAGCTGACGTCATCCCTTCACAGAGGGAAGCACGGATTTACAGAGGTGCCAGAGCTCATTGTTTTAAAATAGAGATGAATATGTAATTTTGGGTGGTGTGCCTTTCATGTCAATTTCACAAGAGAGTTTTCAATATCTTCCATCTTCATCACATTATTGTTGGTTCCCAAACAGAATTGACACTTTACTCCCCCTCAACCATTCAATCACATTCCATGGCTAGCCGTATCCATGGGTGCCCTCCAAACAATCAACTTTCTAGGGCAAGTTATTGTTTATTTATTTTTGTATTATGCAGGATTGGGCATCCTTTTAGCAGCCTCTCTCGTGCAATGCCAAGTGAATAAACACTCATTTTGAGAATAACGCGCTTAGCATGGAAGAAAACGACCGCCCCGTCGCTCCATGAGTTGTATGGGCACACAAAACGAATGTTTATTTGAATGTTTAGAGGTAGCACATGCAAATTTACTTAGAATGGAAGTGAAATACCATATATTGGTAGGTATGGTGGACTCTCATGTAAGAAACTTGGCTAAAGGATTTGGATGCACAAGTAGTATCTCTAATTAGTACGAAGTTTTGGCTAGCAAAAGGTTCTAAACAAGCACCACGCATTGGATGGTCCATAACAATATAACTTCTATGCAAATATACCCATACATAACCATTAACCATTATGTTGTCTTCCTTGTCCAACTTCAAATATTTGATCAAGGTTGAAAATAATTAATGCGTATTCACAATCATAAAAGATTCCCAAGATAATATATTTATATGTGGAAATTCTCTTTCTTATAATAATCATTCATGAATTGCTTGTATGGACAATATTGTGATTGTCAAACTTCATTACATTTTACATTCTAAACCAAATGTGAAACTACTACAATGTGTAATGCACATTGATAATTTCAGATTTATGATATTCAACTCATTCATAATTTACTCTTAGGGTATATGTGAGGCACAAGAATAAACATCAAACTACTCTAAAAAGACATAAGCGAACATCAATGAGTAGACAAAAAATTAGGTAGCTATGTGAGGACTCTCTATCAACAAAGATTATAAGATCTGATATTTCATTTCAAACAGCAAACGAAAACAAAAATGCACTCCAAGAATAGCACATATCATGTGTATAAATAAAAACTTAGGATCAACATAGGCTAATCATTATTTGTTGACGAAGAGAGGTGGGATGTGTAGCATCCCCAAGCTTAGATGCTTGCTACTTCTTATAATAATTACTTGGGGTGCCTTGGGCATCCCCAAGCTTGAGCTTTTACATCTTCTTCAATCCTCTCATATCATAGTTTCACCTAATTCTCGAAAACTTCGTCGACACAAAACTTGAGAAGAACTCATGAGATAGGTTAGTACACATAAAAGTAAATCAACACTTCATGTACTGCCAAGAAAAGTTACATAATAATATTCAAACATCAAGTACTGTATACTATCATTACCACAATTTATATCTACCAATATAAGCCATGAAAACTCTAGGATAACTAGATAACAAAACTATGACAACAATTTGTCCAAACAGAACAGTCTGTACCAATCTATTAAAACAATGTACTTCTCTATCCCCCAAAACTATGAAAATTTAGGACCTGATAAGCAATTTGTATGGCAGTACTTTATAAAATTGTAGAAACTTTCCACATTCCAGTAAAATATCATAATTCAAATACTTCAGCACAGGTTTCTATTTTTGTACATCACACATCACACATGCAATTCAAGCATTATAAAGGTAATTCTTGGAACATTTTATTGAAAAACAAGATTATAAATAACATCTAACGGATAGCAACAAAATTAAATGATGCTCCAAGCAAAACACATATCATGTGACGAATAAAAATATAGCTCCAAGTAAGATATACTGATAATGTTGGAGACGAAAGAGGGGATGCCTTCTAGTCTACTTGGATATTACCTTGGGGTGCCTTGGGCATCCCCAAGCTTTGGTTCTTGCTACTCCTTATTCTCCTTATATAGTTATCTCAACCAAAACTTGAAAACTTCAGTCACACAAAACTTAACGGAACTTCATGAGATGGGTTAATATAGTAAAGATAGACCATTCACTTAGGTATTGTCAAGATAAGGTTCATAATTGTTCTCACATAATAAATATTCTATTCTATCATTAGCGTAATTTATATCACAAAATATAAGCTATCAAACACTAAAACAAGCAAACTATGCATGCAAAACAGAATCTATCAAAAACAGAACAATTTCTAAAGATATGAATGAACACCATGCTTCCTTGACTCTAAAAGTTCTGAACAATTAGGACAACGCACATAATTTGCATACAAAAACTTTGTAAAAAATTTAGAATTATTTTACGCTCCAGTAAACTCATAGAAATTATGCACTGGACGTAAAAGTTTATATTTTTGCACAGAATCAAACAAACAATTATCCACACTATCCCAAGGGCTTTACTTGGCACTTTATTGAAATAAAAGCTATAAAGCATGACTACCACAGTAGTTTAATCACGTGAACACACAAAAATAGAAAGTGAAAGTGTTGGGTTGTCTCCCAACAAGCGCTTTTCTTTAATGCCTTTTAGCTAGCCATGATGATTTCAATGATGCTCCTATAAAAAGTAGTAGTTGATGCATGCAAGAGAGCATCATGAATCACATCACAAGAACATTTAAGTCTAACCCACTTCCTATGCAAAGGGATTTTTCAAGTAAACAATTTATTGTAGTAATTATCAACTTGCATAGGAAGGCAAAACAAGCATGACATCAAAACTTTGAAGACAAAGGGAGGAAACTTTACATTATTGCAATTCCTACAAGCATATGTCCCTCCCTCATAATAATTTTCAGTAGAATCATGAAGGAATTTAACAAGATAACTATCACATAAAGCATTACTTTCATGATGCACTAGCATAGAATTTTTATTAGTACCCACACAAGCAAAATTCTTATCATTTATAGTAGTGGGAGCAAATTCAACAAAATAACTATTGATACTCGTGATCTGCGTTGGGTTTTCCGTGAAGAGGAACAGGTTATCGCATCACAAAGTGGCTAAGTACTTCCCTCAGTTATGAATCCAAGGTTTATCAAACAAATATTAATATCAACCACAACCGTCTTTAGCATCTGCACACAAAAGAATAAACAACTTGCACCAAACGCGGGCAAGAGGGTTGTCAGTCCTCTTGTCTTGTTATTTGCAAGCAAGTGAGGTATGTAGATAATTATAGATAGCGAGATAAAATAAAAACAAGTAAATAAAAGCAAGGTAATGAAGGTTTTATCAATATGTTGTGAATAGATCCGGGGACCATAGCTTTCCCTAATGCCATCTTTCATGGAAAAATAGCATACGGTGGGTAAACAAATTACTGCTGGGCAATTGAAAGAAAAGCGGATAGTTATGAGATATTCACGGCAATGACCAGGTGTATATAGGAATCACGTGCATAAACAAATAGGCCAAATCCTGCCTGCACCTATTCCTATTACTTCACTTCAAGAGCGATTCTATGCTTGCCTCTCTACGTATCAAGTTCATGACAAACAAAGTAATGCATGGAGTAAGATGACATGACGTAGACAAAGTAAACTCAAGCAATATGAATAAATCCCATAATTTTATCCTTACTAGCAGCAACACAAAGATCCTTCTTCTCCCGTTCTATCACTGGGATATAGAAATTTGCCAAGTTGAACCTACCACAACGCACCTCTCTCACCGAAGAAATATCGATCTAGTTGGCCAAACTATTTGAATAGACAGGAGAGAATTATGAAGCTATCATAATCATTTACATAAGAATCATATAAGGATTCACAGGTGACCCAAATATTTATCATGAATAATATGAAAATAAACCTACAATTCATTGGATCCCAACAAACGCACCACACAAAAGGAATTACATCATATGGATCAAAGCAAAGATGTGATAATCATTGTATTGAAGATCAAAGAGAGAGAGAGATTGCCTTCTAGTTACTAACCATGGACCCGCAGGTGTGTGGTGAACTACTCACACATCATCGTGAGGGCAGAAAAGTTGATAAAGAGGCCCTCCGTGATCGATGCCCCTCCAGCAGGATGTCGGAATGGAGCTCCAGATGGCCTCCCGTCAAAAGAGAGCTTGCGGCGGCGCAAAAGTGTTTCGGGACTCCCTCTGGTGCTTTTACGGTAGATGAGAATTTACAGGCCAAAGAATAGAGTCGAGAGGGTCACGAGGGAGGCACAAGCTATCAGGGCGCCCCTCAGGCCACGCCCTGTTAGCTTGTGGGCCCCTCGTGAGGCCTCCAGCCTTCTTCCATTGCTCGTTGGTCTAATTTTGGTCTAGGAAAAATCATCAAAAAAATTTAGAGCAATTGGACCTCGTTTTGTATGGAAAACCTGGAAAGTGAAAAACATGCAGAAAACAGCAACTAGCACTGGGCAGTGGGTCAATAGGTTAGTGCTCAAAAACTAATAAAATGGTAAATAAATACCCCAAAAGCATAGTAGAATGATAATATATCAGCATGGAACAATAAAAAATTATAGATACGTTGGAGACGTGTCAAGCATCCCCAAGCTTAGTTCATGCTCGTCCTCGAGTAAGTAAATGATAAAACAGAATTTTTGATGTGACATGATATCCAAGATGTAACCTTATGCATGTATGCCTACTAAGAAATGATGAATTAACAAACATTAAAATAGCAATACTTATAGGTATAAACAGCAAACCATAAACCTTTCAAAGTATATGATCCTCAAAGATTGTTTTACCCCTGTCCCACTAGCATATGAATGATGTAACATGAGACTCTCTATACGAAGAACAACGTCCCACTTTGAGGCACAAGTATGGTAAAGGATAGTAGAAAAGTCCCTTCTCTCCTTTTCTCTCTTTTTTTTATTTTTTTATGGTGGGCTCATTTGGCCTTCCCCATTTTTATTTCCTCACTAGGACGATGCTCTAATAATGATGATCATCGTACTTTTATTTACTTACAACTCATCAGGAAAACTAATAGGATGATATGACTCTGAATGAATGAATGTGATAGTGTACCAGGATGGTCAAAGATCTAGCCTGACTTGTATCAAAACATGATGAACGGTGGCTTTGCCATAAATACTATGTCAACTCTATATGATCGTGCAAAGCACTATGATGATGAAAGAACTAGTCATCTGAAGTGACGATGGCATTTGCATGACAATATATCTCGGAATGGCTATGGAAATGCCATGGTAGGTAGGTATGGTGGATGTTTTGAGGAGGGTATAAAAAATATTTATGTGCAACAGAGCGTGTCATGTCACGTGGTTTGGATCCACCTGCGAAAGTTGCACCGATCCTCAAGGTGAGAACGGGCGATGCACGGTACCAAAGAGGCTTGCAAGTATGAGGAGGTGAGGGTGCGTATGTCCATGGTGTCACATTATTCATGAAGAACTCATATACTTATTGCAAAGATTTATTAATCTTATCACAAATGAAAGTACTACTTGCAAGCCCCGAGGGAGAGGGTTGGTAGGAATTAACCATCGCATGAATCCGACTCAAAACAACACAAGGATTTCAACGAGGAATAGAAACACTCACACATCATCACCATGCCTTTTAAATTATTTAGATGAATGAGAAGTTTAACATATCTTAATATAAACACCTATCTGAATTAATAATAATGCACTCACACCTTTTTCGTATCACCACATCAATATCATTAACCCACTATTTCTCTATATGTGCTACATGATGGTTTTTTATCATCATTCATTGGATACTCGTTATTTTTGGTCTAGTATTATGACCCATGCAAATTACCATCACTATTTGTCCAGCTACCAAACAAATACAAGTGACGAATGAGAGCATAATATTTCTATAAATTCTATACGCCACCGTGCTCAAAAAGATATAAGTGAAGTACTAGAGCAACTGCTAAACTCAAATGATATAAGTGAAGATCATAGAGTATTCTAACAAATTGTGATGATGTGGTATCTCTATCAAATAGGTGTGTCCAGAAAACAGTGATTGTGGTATATTGAAAATAAAATCAAACAAAAGCAAATGACGCTCCAAAAAAATATCATATCATGTGATGAATAAAAATATAGCTCCAAGTAACATAACGATGGATTGAGATGAAAAGAGGGGATGCCTTCAACAAAACTTTGTGAGATTCGTTAATATAAGCAACATATCAAATACTTCCAAGTGTTGTTACATATTGATTCGTATTTTATTTTAGCATAGGGTATTGTATCTTAACTCCTCCATAGCTTATACCCCCCGATACAAACCATAGCATCATCAAAACAGGCAAACTACACATGCAAAACAGAATCTAACTGAAACAGAACAGTTTGTAGTAATCTATAATGAACCTATACTTCTGTAACACCAAAAATTATGAAAAAATAGGACGACCTGAGGAATTTGTATAGCAATATTTTTTAAATAATTCAACTTAAAAATAAATTTTGCACTAGACATGAACGATTCTGTTTTTGCACTGTATCAATTCTACTCATCATGCAAATCATCCCAAAGCCTTTACTTTTCACAAACACTAATTAAACCATAAAAACACAATAATTTCATAGGAAATAATCATGTTATCACACACTAATAGAAATAAATGATAACTATTTGGTTTTCTCCCAACAAGCTCTTTCTTTGTAGCCATGAAGATAGGCTTGACATTTCGATGATGCTCACATAAATGAAAAGAATTGAAACAAAAGAGAGCATCATAAAACATGTGACAAGAACATTTAAGTCTAACATACATCCTATGCATAGGAATTTTATAAGCAAACAATTTTTCATGAGAAGAAGTGTCTAGAATAAGCAAGTAGGAAGAATAAAGCATTAACAATTTAAATATTAAGAGAGGTAAGTGAGTAACTTGAAAAATTATTTAACAATATTTACTTCCCTCATAATGATTACATGTAGGATAATATTGAAATTAAACAATAGAGCAATCATGCTTTTCAGTCAAGGAACTATCATGATTCACTTTACAAATTTCACAATTTTTAGATTCATGATTTTCAAGCAAGACCTCATAAAGATAATCTAGTGCACTCTCACTTGCAATTGTTTCAAAAAATGGGTCTTTTGAAAAGATTAGATACTGGATGAGGATACATTTATCTTTATTTTTGCATTTTACTTTCTGTTTTGGTGTGACAAAGATAAAGATAACATAGCTAGGCAAGTAAACTAGAGAGCAAAGATGCAAACTAGTGACAAGCTAAGCAAGCAAAGGTAAATATTTTTGTATTTTTATTTTTTTAAGAGGCAAACTAAATATACCAGAAACTAAAAAGGAGAACAAGTGAATGAAAATTTGTGTGGAGTTACTTGGTAGTTGGTGATGATATTCCTCGGCAACAGCGCCAGAAATCCTTCCTCATACTCGTGATGTGCGTTGGGTTTTCCATGAAGAGGATCGGGTTATCGTAGCACAAATTGGGTAAGTATTTCTCTCAGTGATGAAACCAAGGTTTATCGAACCAATAGGAATATCAGCCACAACCATCTTTAACGGCTTCACACAAAACAACAAACAACTCACACCCAACGCGGTCAAAGGGTTGTCAATCCTCTTGTCATGTTATTTGCAAGCAAGTGATGTGTGTCGATAATTGTATATATCAAGATAAAACAAAAACAAGTAAATAACAACAATGTAATGAAGGTTCAATCAATATATTGTGAATAGACCTTGGGGCCATAACTTTCTCTAATGGCATCTCTCATGAAAAAATAGCATACGGTGGGTAAGCAAATTACTGTTGGGCAATTGACAGAAAAGCGGATAGTTATGCGATATTCACCGCAATGATCATGTGTATATATGCATCATGTCCATAAACAAATAGGCCGACTCCTGAATGCACCTATTATTATTACTTCATTTCAAGAGTGCTTCTATGCTTGCTTCTCTACGTATTATTAAGTTCATGACGAACGAAGTAATGCATGGAGTAAGACGACATGATATAGACAAAGTAAACTCAAGCAATATGAATAAAACCCATGTTTTATCCTTAGTAGCAGCAACACAAAGAGGCACCTTGTCCACTTTTGTCACTGGGATATAGAAATTCACCAGGTTGAACCTACCACAACGCACCTCTCTCACCGAAGAAATATCGATCTAGTTGGCCAAACTATTTCAATAGATGGGAGAGAGTTACAAAGCTATCATAATCATGCACATAAGAATAATATAAGTATTCGGAGGTGACTCAAATATTTTTCATGAATAATTTGAACATAAACCATAATTCATCGGATCCCAACAAACGCAACACACAAAAGGAATGACATCATATGGATCAAAGCAAAGATGTGATCATCATTGTATTGACGATCAAAGAAAGAGAGAGAGTTTGTCATCTTGGTACTGTCCATGGACACGTAGGTCTATGGCAAACTACTAACATGATCAATCCCCCTCCAGAAGGGTGTCGGAACAGAGATCTAGATGGCCTCCCGTCAAAACAGAGACTTGCGGAGGCGTAAAAAGTGTTTCAGGACTCCTTGTGGTGTTTCTCACGTACATGGGAATTTATAAGCCAAAGAACGGGGTCGGGAGAGCTACGAGGGAGGCACAAGCTATCAGGGTGTGCCCCCCGGGCCACACCCTGTTATCTTATGGTCCCCTCATGAGGCCTCCATCCCTCTTCCGATGCTCGTTGGTCTTATTTTGGTCCAGAAAAAATCATCAAAAAGTTTAGGGCAATTGAACCTCGTTTGGTATGGAAAACCTACAAAGTGAGAAACACGCAGAATACAACAACTCGCACTGGGCACTGGGTCAATAGGTTAGTGCTCAAAAATAATATAAAATGGTAAACAAATACCCCAAAAGCATACTTGAATGATAATGTATCACCATGGAACAATCAAAAATTATAGATACGTTGGAGATGTATCAACTATCATGAGATACTTGATTGATATAATCCATGTGAAAAATGAAATCATGATGACAAGTTTCATGGTTATCCTTATTCTTTATGGCATAAAGGTCATCACAATAATCATCATAGATAGGAGGCATGATTTCATCATAATAAATTTTCTCATCAAAACTTAGGGACTAAAAATATCATATTCGTCAAACATGACATCCCCAAGCTTGTGGCTTTGCATTTCATTAGCATCATGGATATTCATATTGTTATCGTGCTCATCATTCAAGGACTTCACATTAAGCATTTTCATAAAGTATTTCTCTAACAATTGAGAACAATTTTCCGAACCATCATTTCCACGAAATACTTTATAAAGATGAAGGAAATGAGGCAACCTAAATTCCATTTTTTGTAGTTTTATTTTATAAAACCAAACTAGTTAAAAACAAGAAACTAAAAGATTTAATTGCAAGATCTAAAGATATACCATCAAGCACTCACATCCCCAACAACGGCGCCAGAAAAGAGCTCAATGTCTATTACACCACTTTATTCCTGTAGACGTTGTTGGGCCTTCAAGTGCATAGTTTTGTAGGACAGCAGCAAATTTCCCTCAAGTGAATGACCTAAGGTTTATCAATCCGTGGGAGGTGTAGGATAAATATGGTCTCTCTCAAACAACATTGCAATCAAATACAAGAAATCTCTTGTGTCCCCAACACACCCAATACAATGGCAAATTATATAGGTGCACTAGTTCGGCGAAGAGATGGTGATACAAGTGTAGTATGGATAGTAGAAATAGATTTTTGTAATCTAAAAATATAAAAACATCAAAGTAGCAAGTAGTAAACAACAAGCAAAAAAATATAAATGCTTCGTAATAAGGCCTAGGGTTCATACTTTCACTAGTGCAATCTCTCAACAATGCTAACATGGTAGAATCATATGATCATCCCTCAACGTGCAACAAATAATAACTCCAAAGTTCCTATCTAGCGGAGAAAATTAATATGAAATTGGTGTAGGTAGTAGAACCACCCCAAAGTTATTCTTTCTGGTCAATATCTTGAGCTACTCCTATAAGTGTCACAAACAGCCCTAGAGTTCTTACTAGAATAACACCCATGATACATATTAATCAACTCAAATGTCACCTAGATATTCCAATGTCACCTCAAGTATCTGTGGGTAAATTATGCGACATGCATCAAACAATTTCAGATCTATCATATTCAGTCTAACACAAAGAACTTCAAGGAGCATCCCAGATTTCTACCAGAGAACATAGTATGAAAACACGCAATCAACCCCTGTGCATAGATCCGCAAGGTCACCGGAATCCGCAAGTTGATGCCATAACTTATATCAATTGAATCACTTGAATACCCCAATGTCCCTACGGGTATCTTTATGCAAGACATGCATCAAGTGTTCTCTAACCTAAATATTCAATCCAACATAAGAAGATCTTAAAGGCAAAGATTCAATTCATCACAACAAGGTAGCAAGGGAATAACATTATATGATCCAACTAGATTACCAAGGCCCGTGATACATCAAGATCGCGCCATCTCAAGAACAAGAGAGAGAGAGATTATAAAAAAGTTCCGGGCGATTCCAAGAACTTATGTTTTCTACAGAAAAACAACACCATGGTGATTCTGCTGAAAGCAACATTAGTACGGGTTAGTTATAAATAAATCATATAAAGTGCATCAAAACATTATAAAAGTATTGTAAACATAGGCGAACATGGCATGGATACTTCATAAATTATCTATATGTTGGAGACGAGTCATTGATCTAGTAATTCACTTATATCTTTTTGAGCACGGCGTATTATAGATGTTGTAGAAATATTATGCTCTCATTCTTCACTTCTATTTGTTTGAGATTTAAATAAATAGTGACGGTAATTTGGATAGGTCATAAGACTAGACCAAAATAATAGGTATTCAATGAGTTACAATTAAAACCCATCATATTGCACATATAATGAAATTATGGGTTAATTATATTGATGTGGTGATATGAAAGAGGTGTGAGTGCATTATTATTAATTCAGAGAGGTGTCGATATTAAGAGTCGTTAACTTCTTGTTCGTCTAAAAATTAAAAAGGCATGGTGATGGTATGTGAACATTTCTATTCATTGTTGAAATCTTAGTGTTGTTTGATGACGGGGGCACGCGATGGTTAACTCCTACCAACCCCCTCCCTCGGGGCGTGCGAGTAGTACTTTGATTTGTGATAAAACTAATAAAACTTTGCATAAGTATATGAGTTTGTTATGAATAATGTGATACCATGGGCATACGCAGTCTCACCTCCACATATTTGCTAGCCTCTTCAGTACCGTGCATTGCCCGTTCTCACCTCGAGGATCGGTCCAACTTTTGCGAGTGCATACAAACCCATTGACATGACCCGCTCTGTTGCACATACGACTTATTATACCTTCCTCAAAACAGGCACCATACCTACCTATCATGGCATTTCCATAGTCATTCTGAGATATATTGCCATGCAAATTCTGTTGTCACTTCACATGACTAGTTCGTTGATCATCATATTGCCTTGCCTGATCATATAGAGTAGATATAGTATTTTTGTAAAGGCCACCGTTCATCATATTTTTGATACATGTCATGCTAGATCTTTGCATATCCTGGTACACTACGAGAGGCATTCATAGAGAGCATACCGTCCTATCAGTCTTCATATTGAGTTGTAAGTAAATAAAAGTGTGATGATCATCATTATTAGAGCATTGTCCGAGTGAGGAAATAAAAATGGGGGAGGCCAAAAGATCCCACCATAATAAAAAAATGAATAAGAGAAAAAGAGAGAAGGGACTTTGCTACTATCCTTTACCACATGTGTGCCTCAAAGTGGCACCTTGTTCTTCATATAAAGAGTTTCACGTTATACCATTCATATGCTAGTGGGATTTGCTTTTTCACAAACTTGGTTTGTATATTCCAATGACGGGCTTCCTCAAATGCCCGAGCTCTTAAGGAGAAAGCAAGTATACGAGTTCTTCATGACTAATGTGACACCATGGACATACGCAAACTCACCTCCTCATACTTTCTAGCCTCTTTGGTATTGTGCATCGCCCGTTCTCACCTTGAGGATCGGTGCAAGTTTCACCGGTTGATCCAAACCACGTGACATGACACACTCTATTGCACATAAATCTTTTTTATATCCTCCTCAAAACAGCCACCATACCTACCTATCATGCAATTTCCATAGCCATTCCGAGATATATTGCCATGCAAATGCCATCGTCACTTCACATGACTAGTTCGTTCATCATCATAGTGCTTTGCATGATTATATAGAGTTGACATAGTATTTGTGACAAATCCACCGTCCATCATGTTTTTGATACATGTCACGCTAGATCTTTTAACATCCTAGTACACTATCACAGTCATTTGTTCAAAGTCTTATCGTCCTATCAGTTTTCATGATGACTTATAAGTAAATAAAAGTGTGATGATCATCATTATTAGAGCATCGTCCCACTGAGGAAATAAAAATGGGTGAGGCCAAACAAGCCCACCATAAAAAAAGAAAAAAAATGAGAGAAAAAGAGAGAGGAGACTTTGCTACTATTCTTTACCACACTAGTGCCTCAAAGTGGCACCTTGTTCTTCATATAGAGAGTCTCATGTTATATCATTCATATTCTAGTGGGAATCACTTTTTCATAAACTTGGCTTGTATATTCTGATAATGCGCATCCTCAAATGCCTGAGGTCTTCATGAGCAAGCAAGTTGGATGCACACCCCACTTAGCTTTAGTGGAGATTTCATAGAATTATAGCTCTTGTGCATCGTTTGCATGGCAATACCTACTCCTCGCATCGATATATATCGACGGGCATCTCCATAGCTTGTTTGTATGCCTAGTTTATGTGAGACTATCTTCTCCAATTTTTCCCCTTTGAAACCTACCACCACATTCTATTCCACCTTTATGCTACGTCCAATGGTTCACGCTCATGTATTGCGTGAAGAATAAAAAGTTGATGCATATTGAAAAAGTATGATCCAATTGCCTCACTTGGGTACTGTGGTGCTTGACATTTGTATTAATGTGGTGAATATGGAGCCAAGCCTTCTTAATATAATAAGATGAATCGGGGTAAAACAATCTTTAAGGATCGTATACTTTGAAAGATTAATGATTTTGTTGCTTATACTTATAAGTATTCCTATGTTAATGCTGGTTAATTCATCATTTCTCAATGAGCATACATGCATAAGGTTACATAATGGGTAGCATGTCACATCAAAAATTATGTTTTTATCATTTACCTACTCGAGGATGAGCAGGAATTAAGCTTGGGGATGCTTGAGACGTCTCCAACATATCTAGGACTATATTTTTCTATTGTTCCATGCTGATATATCATCATTCTAGGAAACTTTTTGGGTATTTACGTACCAATTTATATTGTTTTTAAGAACTAACCTATTGACCCATTTCCCAATGCCACTTGTTGTTTTCTGCATGTTTTTCACTTTTCAGGGTTTCAATACCAAACGAACTCGAGTTGACCTGAAACTTTTTGGAGACTTTTTCTAGACCAAAAGAAGACCAATAAGTATCGGAAGAAGGGTGGGCCCCCGAGGGCCCCACAAGCCAACACGATGCAACATGGGGGTGCCCTGATGGCTTGTGGCCCCCTCGAGGCTCTCCCTACATAGTTCTCTAGCTTATAAATTCTCATATATCCCCAAAACCCTAAAGGCAGTCCCGAAACACTTTTTAAGCCGTTGCAAGTCTGTGTTCCGACGGGAGGCCATCTAGAGCTAAGTTCTGACACCTTGTCGGAGGGGGATCGATCATGGAGGGCCTCTTCATCGACCTTGCTTCCCACATGATGGTGTGTTAGTTGTTTACCATGGACCAATGGGTTCATGGCTAGTACCTATATGGAAATCTCTCTCTGTCTTGATCTTGAATACAATAATCATCGCATCTTCGCTTTGATCTGTATGATGTAATCCTTTTGTGCGATGCGTTTGTTGGGATCCGATGAATTGTGGGTTTATGTTCATGTTATTAATGATAAATATTTGTCTCTTCTCTAAATTATAATATGATCATTATGTGCATGATTATGATAGCTTCCTAATTCTCTCCGATCTACTGAAATAGTTTGGCCAACTAGATTGATATTCCTTCGGTGAGAAAGGTGCAGTGTAGTAGGTTCAACCTGGAGACTTTCTATATCCCAGTGATAGAAAGGGACAAGATGCATCTTTGTGTTTCTGCTACTAAGGATAACATGATGGGGTTTATTCATCTTGCTTGAGTTCACATGTCATCGTTCTCCAAGCATTGCTTTGTTTTACTTAATACTCTAGATGCATGCTTGATAGCGATCGATGAGTGGATTAATAGTAACAGTCGCAGGCGGGAGTCATCCTATTGGTATATGGACGTAATGTCTATATACACAAGATCATTGTCGTGAATATCGCATAACCATCCGCTTTTCTATGAGTTGCCCAGTAGTAATTTGTTTACCCACCGTATGTTGTTTTCATGAGTGATGCCACTTGGAAAAACTATGGCCCCGGGGTCTATTCATCATATATTTACAGAACCTTCAATACCTTTCTGCCATTTACTTTTTTTAATTTTATTTTGCAATTTACAATTATCCCCACATCTCACTTGCTTGCAAATAACGAGACCAAGGGGATTGACAACCCTCTTGCCCATGTTGGGTGCAAGTTGTTTGTTCTTTTATGTGTAGCCATTAAAGACAGATGTTGTTGATATTCCTATTGGTTCGATAAACCTTGTTTCATAACTGAGGGAAATACTTACCCACATTATGATGCGATAACCCATTCCTCTTCACATTAACCCGGCGCAGATCACAAGTATGAGCCGCAAAGGACCAGGAGGATGAATCCCTCCTGGCAAGAAAGGAAGGAAAGCCCGGACACTCCGGGTCCTCTCCGAAGACAACTCCGGAGGTCTCTCAGCCTCCGGAGCAATCTGTAGTAGTTTCTCCGCAAAGGGAAACAGTTATGACGCACCAAGAGCCGTCCACAACAGAGCAGCCCCTAACTGGGTGGTTGGTCATAATGCAGGAGGGTCTAAATTACTCTTCCATCCTTGAAGAACACCGCGCTCATATGAGCTCGGTACTAAAAAGTATTGGGTCCGTTGACACCGGTCTGAAAGAGGATTTCGACGGCCTGTTGACAGGATTCAAGGTAATCCGCACACTCTTTTTTCACAAAGTAGTTGTTTATTTATAGTTTTTATAAGCAATCCCTATATATTCAGTCCCCTGAGCCATTTGTGCGTTTAAAAAACTCATGCGGGGGTCAAAATAGTGTGGAAAACATCCCCATATAATTATGAAAAGTTGATCGTATCCCCCAAGACTCTGGTAGGATGATAAAACCACCTAGCACAAGATTTCAAAAAAGCTGGTAACTTGAGAGTCTAACATGACTATCTGCACGTCTCAACCTCGGGAGCATCCCCCAACTCCGTAGAGTAGGCAAAAATGAACCGGAAGCTGAAGAGTTCCGAGGAAGAGCTCGATCGCGTGAATTAGCGGTTTCATGATGCACAAGTTAAGTATTGAACTTTTAATTTTGACCTAAAAAGTGAGATGTTTAATATTTGTGCCCTTAAATGCGATTTATTTGCATGACAATTATAATTTCTGCCGTGGAGGTCGAGAGGCTCATAGCCGAGCTGGGCAAGGCCAAGCAGGAAGGTGTCGAACGAAGAGTTGTGGCCAAACACGATGCGACCAAACTCTTGATGGTTAAGTCTGCCAGTGAAAGGCACGAGGTCAGGGTCATTGAGGTACAGCAGGAGCTCAAGGATGCCATCACTATATGTGAGGTCCTTGAGTATAAAAATAAAGAAACATCTTCCGAGATGTCCTTGGCAATCGCTGCACTTCAAGATGCATGGAAGGAGGCACACAACCATCAGAAGGAGATCCACCAGATCAAGCAGATTGCAGATGGTAAGAGATATTTACTGCAATGTTTTTTCGGTGGAAAAAGGTTTGCATTGCTTACTCGAGTATGGCATTCTCCAAGCATGTTTGTGGATCTCTCGAAGAGTGAGGCTGATGCTTCAAAGCATTATGCATCCCAGGAGGGTGAGTTTGAGCAAAGGGTGTTCTAGGCGCACTTAGAAGGCCCTGAGCAGCCCCTTCTTGTCTCTGATCAACTGAAAAAGCTGATGGAGCCGCACAAGATGGCAGAGCCAGCAATGAAGGATCTCTACAACAGGCTATGGTCAACAGAGCCACTGCCCAGTAGCTATTTTGTCTTGGTGCAGAAGCTGATTGCTGCCACACCCTAGATTGACATTGTGAAGCACTCTTTCTGCATAGAGGGAGCTCGGATGGCCTTTACAAGAACCATGATGCATCAGCCAAAATTGGAACCCGCCAAGATGGACACCGCACCTCCACCACCTGGAAAAGAACATAGGCGCCCGAGCTATACTTCTCCACTATAATGGAAGGTGCTCGGCTATGGAGACTCAGTGCCCCAAAGATGTAATCTTAGAATGAAAACACTTATCTTGTAAGGGTGGTTAAATTTTTGTATGATAAAATGCTATTTGCTTTGCATGGTATACCATGTATTATCTTGTTTTTAATTCTAACTCATGTGTGGTCGTTTTAAACCTGAAAGTTTCCATTCATTGGCTCCAACCCCCTGACAGGTGCTATCAAGGGTGTTTTAAGCTTCCACATTGTTGCGCTTAGCCAACGTCTTGGCGCCCGAGGGCGGTAGTGCGGGAGGAAACAAGGCAATCGGGCTATGTGGCTTTAAGTCTTTCACTTAACCATAGGATCTTGACTGCAGGGGCCAATTAGAGCCCCCTTGCAAAACATGATGTTCGGCTATACCGTGGTGTAAAAAAACATTATCACTTGGTTTGTATAACTCCAAACCTTCTGCATAATGCAATGAACCCCACCAGCTCTTAATTTAGTATTTTTCATCGAAACGCGGACCAGTTCTCGCTTATTATGACAGTTAGTTTTTGGCTTTCTCCACTGAGGTACTTAACTAGACCAGCTGGAAGTACAATCACAACGGTTCTCCCTTTACCCTTTTAGCTGAACGAGAAAAACGTAAAGGGGTAAGCACACGAGCCGGGCAACCCATCTATTGACCCAAACATAATTTGGAACCAATACATATAACACAATATCCAAGATTCTGCACACATGTAATACCAAATAGTGTCGTAATGATGCTAAGGGCGACCATGACAGCCAAGCCCCCGGTCAAATTAACCAGTAGCATCTAACATGTGTATAAAAACTGGCTTGTGTGGGTGTTTGAAAACAATTTGGAAAGGAAGGAGAAAGAAAAAAAAAGATGTAGCAAGACTAATGAACCATAAGAGTATTTCTTATTTACGATTAACTCGTATTCGTACAATCTGAATTGCATCAAGCAATTATTTATAGATAGTAAAAAGAAGAAGTTTACAACATAAAGGTTTACATAGGTTTTTTATAGCTGGCTTGATGTCCCTTATGATGCCCTCTTGCATGTATGCACCTTCACTCTTCACGAAGTACTCCTTGAAAGGGGGAAACATTGGCGAGCGTTCCTTTAACAAAGGTGGTCTTGAGAAGCCATCGATGCGTGAGTAGCTTGATGCAAAGTTGGTCCTTTATGGTACATGCATGTGTTCGAGGACGTTCATGACCATAGTTTGGTTTAGCCGAACACCTAGTCTCGTGTAACCAGTCCACACATCTGCCCACTGTATCTTAAGCGCAAAATTATGTCTTCAAGGCACGTACTTTGCTTGTGGTGAGGTTCTGCATATCCCTATTTAGTTTGATCATGTGAGGGGTCCTGGAATTGCGGCGGAGCACAAGCTCATTTGTGCTCCTTAATGGTTAGTTGTGACTTTACAGTCGTATTTCCAGCCTGTTCTTTGGCTGCTAGAGCCACAATATGTTCTTATGTTCGAAGGGATCGCTGAGTGTTACCATTGACGGTAATAACACCCTTAGGTCCTCACATCTTCAACTTTAGGTATGCATAATGGGGAATGGCATTAAAGTGAACGAACATTGTACGACCGAGGAGTGCATGATACCCGATGTGGAAAGGAACAATGTCGAAGATCAAGTCTTCACTTTGGAAGTTATTGGCAAACCGAACACTACTTCCAGAGTTATGGTGCCCGAGGAGCGAGCCTTGACGCCAGGGATTATTCTTTTGAAGGTGGTGTTGCTGGGTTTGATCCTTGATGGATCAATACCCATTTTTCTCATTGTGTCTGTATAAATTAGATTGAGGCCGCTACCTCCATACACGAGGACTCGAGTGAGGTGATACCCATCAATGATGGGGTCGAGCACCAAGCCCTCTGAACCCCCGTGCCGAATACTGGTCAGGTGATCCGTGCGGTCGTAAGTGATCGGACATGCCGACCATGGGTTGTACTTCGGGGCTACTAGCTCTATGGCGTATAACCGAAGTACCCGTTTCCTCTCCTTGTTTGGTATGTGCATGACATAGATCATGTTCATGGTTTTCTCCTCAGGAGGAAATTGCTTTTGGAACCCATTGTTCGATTGACGAGTTTCTTCATTGTCCATGCTGTGGAGGCTCTTGCCTTGGTCCTCACCTATATTCTTGTTCGCTTGTTGGATTACCCAATAGTTACGGTTGGTGTGAGTAGTGGTCTTGTTTTGGGTGTTGTGGATCTAGCAGGGATTGTCAAGTATTTTGTCGAGAATGGTCGGCCCATCCCGATTTCCTTTAGAAGGTTTCATCCTCGGTCTAGCCTTGGAGTTGCTGAATCCGGCATCAACTGCCATGTCATTGGCTTCCTTGCCATTGTGTCAACACTTGTTCTTGTTGCGTCGTGGCTTTCCATTGTCATCCCAGACTTTACAAGTGTCGGGGTTTGCAGGAGGATTGTTTCGATGGGCTAGCCCAGTATCCTCGCCCGCACAAAAGCGGGCCATGAGCAAGGTAAGGGCTGCCATTGTCCTTGGCCTCTCCTGTCCGAGCGTCCGGGCTAACCATTCATCTCGTATATTGTTTTTGAAAGAAGCTAATACCTCGATGTCCGAACAATCATTAATTTGATTTTTTTTTTCCAGTGAGGAGTCGATTCTACAATTGTCGGGATGACTCATCAGCTTGTTGGATGATATGGGTCAAGTCATAGGACCCAGGCGGTCGAACATAAGTACCTTCAAAGTTTTCTCAAAATACATCTTCGAGCTCTTCCCAACTCCCAATGGAGTTTACGGGCAGGCTGTTCAACCAACGTCTTGCTGGTCCTTTAAGCTTTAATGGTAAGTACTTAATGGCGTGGAGGTCGTGTGCGCAAGCCATATGAATGTGGAGAAGGAAATCCTCAATCCACACGACCGGGTCTGTTGTCCCGTCGTATTGCTCTATATTTAAGGTTTTAAACCCTTGGGGGACTGATGTTGCATCCCCTCATTTGTGAAGCACATTGGGTGAGCAGCGCCCCTTATCTGAGATGTGTCATGTTGGACTGTTGGAAATATGCCCTAGAGGCAATAATAAATTGGTTATTATTATATTTCTTTATTCATGATAATCTTTTATTATCCATGTTGAAATTGTATTGATTGGAAACTCAAATACATGTGTAGATACATAGACAACACACTGTTCCTAGTGAGCCTCTAGTTGACTAGCTCGTTGATCAAATATGGTCAAGGTTTCCTGACCATAGATAAGTGTTGTCACTTGATAACGGGATCACATCATTATGAGAATGATGTGATGGACAAGACCCAAAACTATGAACGTAGCATATGATCGTGTCAGTTTACTGCTACTGATTTCTGCATGTCAATGTATCTGTTCCTATGACCATGAGATCATGCAACTCCCGGACACTGGAGGAATACCTTATGGGTTACCAAACGTCGCAAAATAATTGGGTGACTATAAAGGTGCTCTGAAGGTATCTCCAAATGTGTCTGTTGGGTTGGTATGGATCAAGAGTGGGATTTGTCACTCCCTGTGACGGAGAGGTATCTCACGGCCCACTCGGTAATACAACATCACAACAAGCCTTGCAAGAAATGTGACTAAGGAGTTAGTTACGGGATCTTGTATTACGGAACGAGTAAAGAGACTTGCCGGTAACGAGATTGAACTAGGTATAGAGATACCGACGATCGAATCTCGGGCAAGTAACATACCGAAGGATAAAGGGAACATCATACGGGATTAACTGAATCCTTGACATAGAGGTTCAACCAATAGAGATCTTCGTAGAATATGTGGGAGCCAATATGGACATACAAGTCCCGCTATTGGTTATTGACCAGAGCGTGTCTTGATACGTCTCAAACTTATCTATAATTTTTGATGGTTTCACGCTGTTCTCTTGTCTTCTTTGTATGTTTTATGTACATTTTTATATCTTTTTTGGGACTAACTTATTGATTCAGTGCCAAGTGTCAGTTCCTATTTTTTCGTGTTTTTGACTCTTTTTAGATCTGATTTTGGAACGGAGTCCAAACGGAAGAAAAACCCCGAAATGATTTTTTCCCGAACGGAAGAAGTCCAGGGAGCCTTTGGGCCAGGCCAGGTGGGCCCCAGGGAGCCCACAAACTCCCACCCCGCCACCAGGGGGGAGGCGGCGATGGGTAAGCTTGTGGCTTCCCTGGCCGCCTCCTGACCTAGGTCTTGCGCCTATATATTCCAAAATATTCCGCAAAAAATCAGGGGAGCCTCGAAAATACTTTTCCGACGCTGCAAGCTTCCGTTTCCACGAGATCTCATCTGGGAACCTTCCCGGCGCCCTACCGGAGGGGACTCTGGAGGTGGAGGGCTTCTTCATCATCATCATCGCCCCCCAATGACACGTGAGTAGTTCACTATAGACCTACGGGTCCGTAGTTAGTAGCTAGATGGCTTCTTCTCTCTCTTGGATCTTCAATACAAAGTTCTCCATGATCTTCATGGAGATCTATCCAATGTAATCTTCTTTGGCGGTGTGTTTGTCGAGATCCGATGAATTGTGGACTTGTGATCAGATTATCTATGATATATATTTGAGTCTTTGCTGATTTCTTATATGCATGATTTGATATCCTTGTAAGTCTCTCCGAGTCTTGGGTTTTGTTTGGCCAACTAGATCTATGATTCTTGCAATGGGAGAAGTTGTTGGTTTTGCGTTCTGCCATGTGGTGACCTTTCCCAGTGACAGTAGGGGTAGCAAGGCACACATCAAGCAGTTGCCATCAAGGGTAAAAATATGGGGGTTTTATCATTGGTTTGAGATTATCCCTCTACATCATGTCATCTTGCTTAAGGCGTTACTCTGTTCTTATGGACTTAATACACTAGATGCATGCTGGATAGCGGACGACGTGTGGAGTAATAGTAGTAGATGCACACAGTATCGGTCTACTTGTTTCGGACGTGATGCCTATAGAAATAATCATTGCATAGATATCGTCACGACTCTTCACAGTTCTATCAATTGCTCGACAGTAATTTGTTCACCCACCGTCTACTTGCTTTCATGAGAGAAGCCACTAGTAAACACTACGGCCCCTGGGTCTATTCATATCCATCGTTTACAACTCCGATTTTACTTTGCTTTGTTACTTTGTTGCTTTCAGGTCTCACTTGGCAAACAATCTATAAGGGATTGACAACCCCTTCATAGCGTTGGGTGCAAGCTTTTGTGTTTGTGCAGGATCTTGAGATACTCTTCCGCCGGATTGATACCTTGGTTCTCAAACTGAGGGAAATACTTACCACCGCTACGCTACATCACCCTTTCCGCTTCGAGGGAACACCAACGCAAGGCTGCAAGGCCACGGGGGAAATCCTTTGCATACTTGCCTAGGAAGTCCCTTAAGGCGTAGCCGCAACAGAAAGATCAAGCCTAGTATTCTCCCGTCGACGTGCCTATTTCTGGCGCCATTGCCAGGGATACCCAGCAAACATCAGAAGTATTTCTGGCGCCGTTGGAAGGTCTTTTGTTGCAGTAGCAGAAGAATTTCTGGCGCCGTTGCCGGGAAGGAGAAATCAAGATCTATCCAAGTAGGTCTCACAAACTCTTCTCTTGCATTTACTTTTGTTGCCAGTTGCCTCTCATTTTCCTCTCCCCCACTTCACATTTGCCGTTTTCATTCGCCTTTCTCCTTCGCCGTTTCCTTTTGCATTTTTGTTGTTTTCTTTTGCCCGTTTCACTCTGTCTTCCTGCTCGTTTGTGTGTGAGCTAGTCCATCAATGGCTAGACCCACCACTCCAAACGACACCCCTGAAAATGAAGTTCTCAATTTCAGGCAGAATGAGGAAGAAAATTTGAAGGACGCTTGGTACAGGATTTGCAATGCTCAAAGTAGATCTACTCGTAAGCAATCCACTACCGTCCTCCTTCGCAGTTTCTATGTTGGAATTTCTCCTTGGAATAGGTCTATCCTTGATACCATTGTAGGCGGGAACTTTTTGGGGAGCCATACTGTTGACTCCTATAGAGCTATCATTAATTTGGTAGGCTCACCCCCGCTCATGGTTAATGGAACTATCTTGACCCTGGAACACATGATGCAAAGGCTTGACGCTATTGAAAACAAAATTTCCACAGTTGAACTTATTGAGGGTTTGGATAGAAAGATCCACAATAAAATTTCTCAGTACGGATCCAAAGTGGGAAACTTTTTGAAAAATTGAAAGGACAAGGAACTTATAGTTAATGATTCTTCTAGAATTGGCAAATTAGAAGATGTCATAACCAACTTAGGTTCCGCTTTTGCCGCTGTGCAAAATACTCCAAATCTTACTCTCAAAAAGACTGTCAAGCCTGTTTTTGTTCCTAAAGCTAGTGGTGAGTCATCTAATAAAGATGAAAATCTTAAGATGATAAATGATCCCGCTACCTATGGTTTGAGTACCAAAGATGACTATACGTGATTCCATCACTTTTGCCTAGCTAAGGGCGTTAAACAAAAGCGCTTGTTGGGAGGCAACCCAACGAATCTATCCTTTTTCTTTCTGTTTTGTGTTTTCCACACTTACATAATTATGTTATGATTGTGTTTTTTGTGTTTCTTTTTGCGTTTGTGCCAAGCAAAACCGTTATGATTAGTCTTGAGGATGATCGTTTGGTCATGCTGGGAAAGACAGAAACTTTCTGATCACGGAAAGAATTTTCATTTTTTTATGTAAGAGATTTTGAGTTGATTCTTTTTGCTGCTGATTTCTACGAAAATTCTTCAGACTGTCATAATTGTTCAGAATTTGTGAAGTACCAGAGGTATACGAAACATACAGATTGCTACAGACTAGTCTGCTGTTAACAGATTCTGTTTTTGTTGTGTTGGTTGCTTATTTTGATGAAACTATGGATAGTATCGGGGGGTATTAGCCATGGAAGATTGAAAGTACAGTAACCCAACATCAGAACAAGTAGAATTTGAGTTTTCTACGGTACCTAAGGAAGTGGTGGTTTGCTTTCTTGTACTAATGTTATCACGAGTTCCTGTTTAAGTTTCGTGTTGTGAAGTTTTCAAGTTTTGGGTGAAGTTCTTATGGACAAAAAGATAAAGAGTGGCAAGAGCTCAAGCTTGGGGATGCCCAAGGCACCCCAAGAGATTCAAGGATGTCGTAAAAGCCTAAGCTTGGGGATGCCCCGGGAAGGCATCCCCTCTCTCGTCTTCAATCCATCGGTAACGTTACTTGGGGCTATATTTTTATTCACCACATGTTATGTGTTTTTGCTTGGAGCGTCTTGTATCGTAGGAGTCTTTTATTTTTGTTGTGTCGCAATCATCCTTGCTTCACACCTAGAGAGAGAGACATGCACACATCGTGATTTTGTCGAGCTTCACTTATATCTTTTGGTAGACAATTCAGCTCACATGTGCTTCACTTATATCTTTTGAGCTAGATACTTTTGCTCTATGTGCTTCACTTAAATCTTTTAGAGCGCAGTGGTGCTTGGCTTGGTAGTTGATCTGTGCTTTGAAAGTAGTCTCAAAAGGGGTAGTTATCCAAAGGGATACGAAAACTTCCACCTTCATGTGCATTGAATAGTTAGAGAAGTTTGATTCATCTCAATTAGTTTTGAGTTGTGGTTATGGTAATATTGAAATCATGCTAGTAAGGTGTTGTGGATCTAGAAATAATTGTGTTGAAGTTAGTGATTCCCGTAGCATGCACGTATGGTGAACCGCTATGTGATGAAATCTGAGCATGATTAGTCTATTGATTGTCATCTTTGCGTGGCGGTCGGGATCGCGTGATGGTTTATACCTACCAACCCTTCCCCTAGGAGTATGCGTTGAATGCTTTGTTTCGATTACTAATAAAACTTTTGCAACAAGTATATGAGTTCTTCAAGACTAATGTTGAGTCCATGGTTTAGATGCACTTTCACCTTCCACCATCACTATCTTCTTAGTGTCGTGCAACTCTCGCCGGTGCACAAAACCCACCATTAGCCTCCCTCAAAACAGCCACCATACCTACCTACTATGGCTTTTTCAAAGTCATTCCGAGAAATATTGCCATGCAACTACCACCATGATATGTGCCACCACGTGTGCATTGCCTTTGCATGATCGTAAGATAGCTAGCATGATGTTTCCATTGATGTCTATGCCATGCTAGATCGTTGCCACGGTACACTACCGAAGGCATTCCATATAGAGTCATAATTTCTCTAAGTTTTGAGTTGAAAGTGTGATGATCATCATTATTGGAGCATTGTCCCATGTGAGGAAATAAAAGAGGCCAAAGAAGCCCATAAAAAAAGAGGCCAAAGAGCCCACCAAAATAAAAAAAATGAGCGAAAAAGAGAGAAGGGACAATGCTACCACTTTTTCCACACTTGTGCATATTGAGCACCATGATCTTCATGATTCAGAGTCTCTCGTTTTGTCACCACCATATAGCTAGTGGGAAATTCTCATTATATAACTTGGCTTGTATATTCCAATGATAGGCTTCCTCAAAATTGCCTTAGGTCTTCGTGAGCAAGCAAGTTGGATGCACACCCACTAGTTTTCTTGAAGAGCTTTCACATACTTGTAGTTCTAGTGCATCATTTGTATGGCAATCCCTACTCATTCACATTGATATCTATTGATGAGCATCTCCACAGCTCATTAATATGCCTAGTTAATGTGACTTTCTTCTCCTTTTTTGTCTTGCAAACTCCACCACATTCCACACCATCTATAGTGCTATAACCATGGCTCACGCTCATGTATTGCGTGAGAGTTGAAAATGTTTGAGAAAGTAAAGGTGTGAAACAATTACTTGGCCAATACCGGGGTTGTGCATGATTTAAATTCGTTGTGCAATGATGATAGAGCATAGCTAGACTATATGCTTTTGTAGGGATAACTTTCTTTTGGCCTTGTTATTTTGAAAGTTCATGATTACTTTGCTAGTTTGCTTGAATTCCTATTGTTTCCACGTCAATAGCAAACTATTGTTTTGAATCTAATGGATCTGAACATTCACGTCACATAAGAGGAATTACAAAGGACACCTATGCTAGGTAGCATGAAAGCATCAAAAATTCATTCTTATCACTTCCCTACTCGAGGACGAGCAGGAGTTAAGCTTGGGGATGCTTGATACGTCTCAAACGTATCTATAATTTTTGACGGTTTCACGCTGTTATCTTGTCTTCTTTGTATGTTTTATGTACATTTTTATATCTTTTTTGGGACTAACTTATTGATTCAGTGCCAAGTGTCAGTTCCTATTTTTCCGTGTTTTTGACTCTTTTCAGATTTGATTTTGGAACGGAGTCCAAACGGAAGAAAAACCCCGAAATGATTTTTTCCCGAACGGAAGAAGTCCAGGGAGCCTTTGGGCCAGGCCAGGTGGGCCCCAGGGAGCCCACAAGCTCCCACCCCGCCACCAGGGGGGAGGCGGCGGTGGGCAAGCTTGTGGCTTCCCTGGCCGCCTCCTGACCTAGGTCTTGCGCCTATATATTCCAAAATATTCCGCAAAAAATCAGGGGAGCCTCGAAAATACTTTTCTGACGCCGCAAGCTTCCGTTTCCACGAGATCTCATCTGGGACCCTTCCCGGCGCCCTACCGGAGGGGACTTTGGAGGTGGAGGGCTTCTTCATCATCATCATCGCCCCTCCAATGACACGTGAGTAGTTCACTATAGACCTACGGGTCCGTAGTTAGTAGCTAGATGGCTTCTTCTCTCTCTTGGATCTTCAATACAAAGTTCTCCATGATCTTCATGGAGATCTATCCAATGTAATCTTCTTTGGCGGTGTGTTTGTCGAGATCCGATGAATTGTGGACTTGTGATCAGATTATCTATGATATATATTTGAGTCTTTGCTGATTTCTTATATGCATGATTTGATATCCTTGTAAATCTCTCCGAGTCTTGGGTTTTGTTTGGCCAACTAGATCTATGATTCTTGCAATGGGAGAAGTGCTTTGTTTTGGGTTCTGCCATGTGGTGACCTTTCCCAGTGACAGTAGGGGTAGCAAGGCACACATCAAGCAGTTGCCATCAAGGGTAAAAAATATGGGGGTTTTATCATTGGTTTGAGATTATCCCTCTACATCATGTCATCTTGCTTAAGGCGTTACTCTGTTCTTATGGACTTAATACACTAGATGCATGCTGGATAGCGGACGACGTGTGGAGTAATAGAAGTAGATGCACACAGTATCGGTCTACTTGTTTCGGACGTGATGCCTATAGAAATAATCATTGCATAGATATCGTCACGACTCTGCACAGTTTTATCAATTGCTCGACAGTAATTTGTTCACCCACCGTCTACTTGCTTTCATGAGAGAAGCCAGTAGTAAACACTATGGCCCCCGGGTCTATTCATATCCATCGTTTACAACTCCGATTTTACTTTGCTTTGTTACTTTGTTGCTTTCAGGTCTCACTTGGCAAACAATCTATAAGGGATTGACAACCCCTTCATAGTGTTGGGTGCAAGCTTTTGTGTTTGTGCACGATCTTGACCTAGGTCTTGCGCCTATATATTCCAAAATATTCCGCAAAAATCAAGGGAGCCTCGAAAATACTTTTCCGTCGCCGCAAGCTTCTGTTTCCGCGAGATCTCATCTGGAGACTGTAAGTGCATCTAGTGCCCCTTAGTGATTTTGGTGGTTTGAAGACTTATAGGTTAAGTATCTAATGTGTTTGTGAGTATACACACGATCCATAAGTCATTGAGGAGTTTGAGATATTTGAAGAATATCGACCTCTAAATATATATGTCTTCAGCTGAAGAAATTGGTCTGAAGCTGAAGAAATGAATCGCAAGGAATCTGCGATGAAATTGATATTCCTCATGAAGATACTGATATTGAGAAGTCCGGTGGTTCCCGAAGAAAATCATTCTGAAGAATTTGAAGCATGAAGATTTACACTTTCTGTTTTACTTTCTTCGCATTTGAGTAATAGGAACACTGTACTGTTAAAGGGGGTCAAAGTAACACTATGGAATTGATTTCCTCATGATGCTCAACCCAAGCCTAATCCTATCAAAATCCTCAAGTGAGGAATATGAGTGACACGAGGACTCTCACAGTTGAGGGTTCCGACCGTTTCGATAACCACGCCAAGTCATTGGTCTTATCCACTCCAACGGTCATATTATTTAAGGGCATTAGTGTCAAATCATGTCGGGATGCTCCCAGGCTATAAATAGCCAACCCCACAACCACTAGCTGGTTGGCTGCTCCGTTAGAAACTGACAGATGTCATAAGAGCAACCCAAATTCCTTAGAGCCTTCGAGAGTAAATCATCAGTGAGGAAATACACCACCCACCGAAACCACAAACCAAACCTAGTGATTGAGCATCACTGAAGAAGTTGTTCCTGTGTGGGACTGAAGCCTTTTACCTTTGAGGACTGTGCATCCTCCAGACAGTTAGGCGTCATGGTCTAGAGCAATCCAGCAGTCAATTGTGGATTGCCGGGTGACCAAGTTTGTGAGGGTTTGGAAGTCTGCCCTGAAGACTTACCACGAGTGTTGGGCGAGGACTGTGTGTCCTTAGCTCAAGGAGAATACGGTAGGGACTGTGTGTCCCGGGACTGGGTGTCCTTTGGTTTCAATACCAAGCCACTCCAAACCAGATGTACAACTGTCACAGCAGTTGGAACTGGGTCATCAACAACAGTCTTCACTGAGAAACGGGTTCTATCCTCAACTCTTTACTTTTCTTGTATTGTGTGTTGATGACTTTCACTGTGACTGTTTGAAGAATTTGCTGAAGACTTTCTCTGAATTTCCTCAACCCCAAATTCTTCACGATAGTTAATCTTCATCTGTATTCTGCGTGCCTGCTTACTGTGCAATCTGTTTTCACATTCTTCGCTCTGAAATACTGCTGTTGTGAACGTTTGCACGTTTGATCCTTTACTATTTCCGATGTAAATTAGTCATCGGTGAGGAATTTCCTCAAAAGGAATTTCCTCAGTGATGAAATTCTAAAAATCTCCTATTCACCGCCCCTCTAGTCGATATAACACACTTTCAATTGGTATCAGAGCAAGGTACTCCCTTGTTCTGTGTGATTTTGGTTTAACCACCTGGAGTTTTAGTTATGTCGACTGCAGGCATGTTCAAGGTGACTGCAGCATGTCCTACCTACAAAGGAAAGAACTTTCCCTTCTGGAAGAACAAAATGCAAATGCATCTACAAGCTATTGATAATGATCTCTGGTATATTGTGGAAAATGGTGTCCCCATCATCTCTGCCAGTGTCACTGCGGCTGATGTGAAGAAATTCAAGCAACTCAATTCTCAAGCGAAGAACATCATCTGTGGCCATCTGAGCCTAGGCCAGTTTGGAAGAGTAAGTGCTTTGGGCTCTGCAACACTGATCTGGGAGAGACTGTGCAAGGTAAATGAAGGAGTATCAACCCAGCGTGACTCTCGTGTTGATATTCTTCGCAATCTCTTCAATCGCTTCAAGAGACATGACAATGAAAGCTGCCAAGACACCTTTGATCGCCTCACTGACATATCATATGAACTGCAAGCACTCAGAGCTCGAGACATCACTGATCACGAAGTTGTGAAGAAACTGCTGAGATCTTTGGATTCTTCATTTGATACTTTGGTTCTGATGATTCAAGAAAGACCAGATTACAAGATGCTTGATCCAGCTGATATACTAGAAAGGTTGAATACTCATGAATTCCAACTAGAAGAAAAGAGAGATCTATATGGACCAAGCTATTCCAGACCACGTGCACTGAAGGATGGAGCAATTTCCTCATCTGAAGACGAAGACACAGATGACAGCATTTGTGACCCTGAAGAATTTGGATAGGAGCTTGCAATGCTCGTGAGGAAATTCCAGAGATTTACACGACATGGTCAGTTCGGTAAATCTTCAAGAAGAGACATGAGGAAATCAGAATCTTCATCTGAGGACTACAAGAAACGAACCTGTCACAAGTGCAAGAAATCAGGTCATTACATTGCTGATTGTCCCCGTTGGGGAAAGGAATCAAAGAAGAAGAAATACAAGGATGAAGTTCTGATGACTCGAAGAAGAAGAATAAATCTTCAAAATCCTCATCTTCAAAGCCCTCATCGCACAAGAAGACCAGTTTCAGAAAGGCTCGGGCACTTATTGGCAAGGAAATGGAATCCGAGGCAGAATCAGAGGAATGTGATGAAGAAGAGCGTTCTGATGAAGACTCAGAATCCGGACAGGCCAGTCTTGCACTAGCAACCACTTTCGTCAGCAAGTCAATCTTCAATCTTGAAGAAAATGATTGCACCATCCATACTGATGACTATGCTGATGACATCGCTCCAACCTATTGGTTCATGGCAAAAGGTTCAAAGGTATCAAATAATGCCTCCTCCTCTGATTCAAGTGACTGTAAACCTAATGATTATAAGAAACCCAGTTAGAGTAAACTTGCTATCATTGCCACTGAACAACAAACTGCTCTGGAAAAGCTTCATAAACTGCTAGACAAGAGTGATAATCTATTGAATGATGAAATGAACCTTACCCAAATCCTCACTGATGACATGAAAAGTCTTCAGTCTAGATTTGATAATCTTCAGGATCGTTATGATACACTCCTCACTGATCATGAGAAGCTTTCCTATGAATTTCTTCAAAGGAAACTTGATCTTGAGAAGCTGAGGATGTCTCATGATGATCTTCGTATGGAAAATGATTCATTACTAGCTCAACAGATCAGCGCTAGTCAAGTTGAATTTATTCCTCCATGTCTTAAATGCATTGAACGCGAAACTGCTAATTCCTCACCAGAATCATCAAATGCTATCATTGCTACAAATTCTTCAACTGCACCTGTTGTGTCTATTTCCTCACTTGAGGAAAACACAAATGTTACTCATGAATATGCAGGATTGAAGGAATTGTACGTGACAGGCATGTACAAAAGCCTCAAAGGACATCAACCCCTTTGTGATGTGCTCAAAAAGCAGATCTTGAACAGGAACCCAAGGAAAGAAGGAATTGCCTTTGAGAGGAAATTAAATGCTGATGGATCTTATTGGAAACCTGAGCAGTATCCCAAAACCTCATGGGTTGTTGCTGCTGGGCCTCCTTTTGATCCATCTAATCTAACTAGCTTTGCATGTGAATTATCCTGTTCCTCGGATGAGTCATTTGATTCCAACTATAAACTGTTCAAAAATCAATCTGGTGAAGTATTTGCTCGATATGTTGGAACTAACTGCAGGAATGGCCCTCCTCTGAGGAAAAACTGGGTTCCCAAAAGTTGTCTTGAAAATCGTCAAGTGAATGTCCTCATGACACCACCACTGAAGAATCTGAACCCCAGATCAAATTCCTCAGGAGGACCAAAGTCTTCAAGAGGATCAAAATCCTCAACTGGTCAAAACTATGCTCGTACCTGTGCTTATGCGTCTAACATGCAGGGAAATTACAAGGAATATGAATATGAACGTTACTCCTCAAATCATTATGTTCATAAATCCTCAAACCAGTTATCTGCATATTCATATGAGTACTTTAATCCCCCTACTGCTAAGAGAAGTGCATTGGCTTCAATGCCACCTCTCTCATATGGTGCTCGCAGGATGATGAACGCTTTGCCACCCCTTCAGATGTGGGTGGTGAAGAAATCAAACTAATCACTTCTGCAGGACAGGTCTCCAGATGAAAATCATCATTTGAAGAATTTGCTCGAGACCTGAGGAAATGCTTGATAGGACGCAAGCTAATGATTGATGAAATAGAGATATTTCACTCGTCCTTACATTTCTGTTATGATGAAATTACTGATCTGATGAAATTAGTATCATATTCTTCAAATCTGAAGCATATGAGATGGTAAGCAGTACTAATTCATCTGCAGGATGACAAACCCAAGAATACTGAGTGGGTTCTTAATAGTGGTTGCACACATCACATGACTGGTGATAAAAGCTTACTGATGAATATGCCACTAACTCCATCACCTCTGAAGCAAATCACATATGCTGATAAAGGTAAAAGCAAGGTATTGGGACTTGGCAAAGTGGTTATTTCCAAGGATAGGCATATGGACAAAGTGATGCTTGTTGAATCCCTTGGTTTTAACCTTATGTCAGTCTCGATGCTTTGTGATCTTGATATAATTGTTATCTTTGGTAGATATAGATGTGTAGTCATCATGGAATCTGACAGATCCAAAGTCTTCGAAGGTGTAAGAAGAGGGGATTTGTACATTGTTGATTTCTCTACAGGTCCTCAACCAGCCACTTGCTTGCTAGCAAAAACCTTAGAAGGATGGATGTGGCACCGACGACTAGCTCATGCAGGCATGAGGAATTTGCACACGCTCGCGAAGAAGAAGCATGTCATCGGCATCGAATCAGTCAAATTCCTCAAGGATCATCTCTGCGGTGCTTGTGAATCTGGGAAAATGACCAGATCCAAGCATCCCTCCAAAACCATCATGACCACTACACGTCCATTCGAATTGCTTCATATGGATTTATTTGGACCTACTCACTATGCCACACTAACCAATGCAGCATCTCTATATGGCTTCGTCATAGTTGATGATTATTCCAGATACACTTGGGTGCATATCATAGTGTATAAAACTGAAGTGCAGGAAATCTTCAAACGATTTTCTTCAAGGGCCTCGACGAACTTTGGCATCAAGATCAAACATATCAGGAGTGATAATGGAACCGAGTTCAAAAACACTGGTCTTGATGATTATCTTGATGAACTTGGTATTACTCACGAATTGTCTGCTCCTTATACTCCTCAGCAGAATGGTGTCGTCGAAAGGAAGAACAGGACTCTCGTTGAAATGGCGAGAACCATGCTTGAAGAATATCAGACTCCTCGACGCTTTTGGCCTGAAGCAATCAACACTGCATGCCATATCATCAACAGGGTATATCTTCACAAATTCCTCAAGAAAACCTCATATGAACTCCTCACTGACAAGAAACCCACTGTAAGTTATTTCAAAGTCTTCGGTGCAAAATGCTGGATTAGAGATCCTCACCATAGCTCAAAATTTGCACCTAAGGCACATGAAGGTTTTATGCTCGGTTATGGAAAGGACTCGAACACTTATAGAGTCTTCAACAACTATCACAACAAAGTTGTTGAGACTGTAGATGTGCGGTTCAATAAAACTAATGGCTCGCAAAGAGAGCAATTGCCTTCTGATCCAGATAAGCTGTCTCCTGAGGAAGCAATAAAGCTCAAGCCTACTGAAGACATTGTCCCATCTGAGGAAATTGATGAAGAAACGATCCCCATCTCTGATAAAAACCAAGAAGATGCTCCTGAGGAAATTGCATCAGCACCACTTCCTCGGCCCAGACAAAATCCTCAACCAGCTCATCCGAGGATTGCAAACGAAGTAGAACTTGACAAAATCCTCAACGACATCAACGCGCCAGGTCCTCTCACTCGCTCAAAAGCTTCACACTTAGTTAACTTTTGTGGGCACTTTTCCGTTGTATCCATCACAGAACCCTCAAAAGTTGCTGAGGCTTTTCTGGAACCGGAGTGGATCCAAGCTATGCAAGACGAACTTCTTCAATTCAAGCTGAATGACGTATGGGAGCTCGTCAAACAACCAGATCCTCACAAGCACAACATCATCGGCACCAAGTGGATTTTCCGAAACAAGCAAGATGAGGACGGTCAAGTGGTGAGGAACAAGGCATGACTTGTAGCCCAAGGCTACACCCAGGTTGAAGGAATAGATTTCGATGAAACTTTTGCACCTGTTGCTAGACTTGAAGCTATTCGAATATTACTTGCTTATGCTAATCATCATAACATCACCTTATATCAAATGGATGTGAAAAGTGCATTCCTCAATGGTAAGCTTGAGGAAGAAGTATATGTTGCTCAGCCTCCAGGTTTTGAGGATCTAAAGAATCCAGACAAAGTCCTCAGACTCAAAAAGGCTATGTATGGCCTCAAGCAAGCCCCTCGGGCATGGTATGATACATTGAAGGAATTCCTCATGAAGAAAGGCTTCAAACCTGGTTCACTCGATCCAACTCTTTTCACAAAATCCTATGATAATGAGTTGTTTGTATGTCAAATATATGTCGATGATATCATATTTGGCTGTACTGACAAAAGATACAGTGATGAGTTTGCCTACATGATGAGTGAAGAATATCAGATGTCCATGATGGGGGAGCTGAAATTCTTCTTAGGTCTTCAAATTCGTCAACAAAGCAATGGAATCTTCATATCACAGGAGAAATACCTCAAGGATGTTCTGAGGAAATTCGACATGCACGAATGCAAAGGTGCCAAGACTCCAATGCCTACCAACGGCCACCTCGGCACTGATGAAAATGGTAAAGATTTTGATCAGCAGGTATACCGTTCTATGATTGGCTCCTTATTGTATCTATGTGCATCTAGGCCAGATATAATGCTTAGTGTTTGCATGTGTGCACGTTTTCAAGCAAAACCGAAGGAATCACACCATAAGGTTGTGAAACATATTCTTCGATACTTAACTCACACACCAACAATAGGATTATGGTATCCCAAGGGCTCCAATCTTCATCTGGTAGGGTATTCTGATTTAGACTATGCTGGTGACCGTGTGGATCGCAAGTAAACTTCTGGCACATGTCATTTCCTCGGAAGATCACTAGTTTGTTGGTCCTCAAAGAAGCAGAACTGTGTATCACTCTCCACTGCCGAAGCCGAGTACATTGCTGTTGGTTCTTGCTGTGCTCAATTGCTATGGATGAAGCAAACCCTCAAGGACTACGGCATCAACATGAAGAATGTACCTCTCTACTGTGACAATGAGAGTGCTATCAAGATTGCATACAACCCAGTACAACACTCGAAGACCAAGCACATCCAGATTCGTCATCATTTTCTTCGGGACCATGTCCTCAAGGGCAATATCCTCATCGACCATGTGAAGACCGATGATCAACTGGCAGATATCTTCACTAAGCCCTTGGATGAGAAAAGGTTTTGCAAGTTGCGGTGTGAGCTAAATATCTTAGAATCTTCAAATGTTTTGTAAAAACATGCACACATCCTAACACTTATGCAAAGTTGATGACTTAGATGTGCAACACATGATGAATCGATTTTCTTCAACTGATGAAGAATGTCACTCTGAATGTGAAGAAATTAACGAAGAAATTGATTCTCAGGGCCCTACGACAATTGTACGCGGCGTCTGTAATCAACATTCTTATATGGTGGGTAACGCCACCACCCAATATGAAATTCCTCAAGTTGATTTTCTTCAAATGATCAATTTCCTCACAATGCATTTTTCTTCAAAACAGTTGTTCTTCATTGTGATGATATATTACAAAATCTTCAAAAACACTTGATGACTTTCATTTGACTAGGTACACTGTGATTTCTAGTCCTCAACAGCATTCACTTATGGCTATTTCTTCAAGTTGATGTTTCTGCTAAATGAATGTGATCAGACCCTACTTTCCCTCTATCTTATACTTATCCAGTCTATTCAATTCTTCATATGCGTTCTATTTGAAACTTTGTTCAAAATCCTCACTGCGTCCTTGTCAGCTGATGATTTTGTTACGAAGATCCTCAAATCTTCAAAAATTGTTTCTGTAAAGACACAGTAACTGAACCCCCACTTCCCACGATCGGATAACCACGATCTCCACTATCTCCACCGCATCGTACGGGAGCTACACGTGTCCTGCGGAGACGTAGAGGCAGGGGCTATTTGGTCCGACATTTTCGCGCCAAACAGTAACTTTTGGGCTATAAATATGTCCTTATCCCCCCTCGGCATCCTATTCTTCGCCTCATCGCTCTCCTGCCACAGCACACTCCACCGAACCCTAGCGCCACCGCTGGTAGTCTCATCGCCGGTGAGGAAGAGCTTCACTGCCTCGACTTCTCCGTCGCCACAACCTCGCCGGAGTCGGATCATCTTCATCCGCCACCGCCGTAGACGTCCTCTGTCGCCAAGTTAGGGTGCATTGGACACTCGAACGAAGAGCCTCTCCAACACTACTTTATGTGTTCTTCGTACGCACCTTCCAGGGTAAATATATCCCATTTTTACAGCAGATTAGATCTAAAATTTTACATCTTCTATGTGAAATCTGTTTTTCCTCAAGATACGATGCGTACATGATTCCTCAAACACTACATATCACCACAATCATTGATGAACTATGCTAAGCATCTAAGATTATCACGAGATTCCTCAATTGTGCGAATTTTCGGATCTGTACAACTCTGGAACTCAAGAACAGGATGCTTAGGCAGATTCCTCAACCACTGGTTATATTCCTCAAACTGTCAAACTTTTTCATTTTCTTCAAATCTGAGAACGCATATGACCTCTCCAAAATTCCTCGCAACTATACTCTGTTCACAGGTACACACATGTCAGCTGATGAATCTCTCGGTTCTCATCACATTAACTCATTTGCAGCGTTTCTGGAAGAAACTCTTCAAGGCTCATGAGAATCCTCAAGAGTTCAAAATCATCAGCAAAATCCTCAACTGAGGAAAATGGAGGAAGACAGAAAACAGAAGGGAGGAAAGAAACTTGAGCAAAACACAGCTGCTGATATCCCTGAGGACATTTACTTGGACTATTGCACGCCTGATGAACATGAGACAATGGCCAAGATAAAGATACGGCTGCAGAAGATTGAACGCCGATGGGCGAAGGAATGGAAGGAGTACAGGTTTGTGACTCCCAAATATGCGAAGAAATTCGCTTTGAAGCCTCCTGGCAGAAGGGCCCCACTTGAGGATCATCAAGTAGCACATCCATCAAGCCTCAAGACCATTGATGACTATCCGGGTGAAAAGGAAAAGCATCTGGCCAAGCTCAAGAGGCAAGCAGAAGCTGCAGTGAGGAAATTCAATGAATCCTCAGCTGCTACCTCCGGTGCTGCTCATTCCTTAGCTGCAGAAACCTCAGGCTCAGAAATTCCTCAAATGCAGTCTCCGCCATCAAAGACAAAGGCTCCAAAGCCCCAAGAGAAGTCTGCTCAGGCTTCTGTCACAAAACCCTCAGCACCAAAACCCTCATTACTAAAACCTTCAACACCAAAACCATCAGCGCCAAAGCCCTCAGCACCAATCTCCTCAGTATCAAAATCCTCAGCTCCAACACCAAAACCTCAAGAGAAACCAGTACTGAAGCATGTCGTGAAGCCTACGACCGCCAACTCCAGCTCCTCACTCCCAGCTGCAACTAGCTCGGAGGCAAAGTCTTCAACACCTCCTGCGAAGACTTTGGCAACTGCTGAATGTGCACCTCTGCCCAGCCCCAGCAAAATCATCGCAGTCCCATCTGCATCAGAGGGAAGTGATGAATATGATGATGAAACCCTGCAAGGCATCATCAGAAACAAGCAAGAAAGGGTAGCACAAGCATGAGGCAGTGCTATTCCTGTGGCCATGGACCCCAAGGTCCTCCTTGACTACATCAATATCTAGTATGAGGATCCAAACACTCCTATTGATGATTTGAAGCTTCCTCCTGGCATCAGCCACATGGTGGCCACCTTCATAAACGAAGCCAAGTGGAAAGAACAGCAGACGAGGCAGGCAAAGGTTGCAAAGATCAAAAAGGAGAAATTCCTCAGGCAGAATCTTCTCAAACTGACTCCTGATGCACTGGTAACTACACAGGCAGAGCTGTAGAAATTGACTGACAAGTACACCAAGCTGTCGAATCGCAAAAGCCTCAAGAGCAATTTCATCAAGCTGGCCACTAGTGCTGTTGATGACTACAACAAGAGAACTGCACCCCCAACACCAACCCCTCAGCCCTTGGTTGAGGAGCCAGCAGATGAATCTCCTCAGGAGGAGGAAACTCCTCAAGCTGAGGAAGTACACCAAGAGCGCCATGTTGATGAACCGGCCATTGAAGAACTCATCACGGAAACTCCAACTGATGAACTTGCTGCCACTGATGAGACTGCTACTGATCCAGCTGCTTCATCAAAGCAGGGTGATGACTCTGTTCCAGCTAGTTCCTCAATACCAGTTGAAGAAACTGAAGAGAGAACACCTTCACCAAAAGCTTCAAAGGTGAAGAAGATGATTCCGTTTGCATCGGACGTGAAGAAAACAAGGGCTGTTGAAAAGGAAGCCAAGAAGAAAAAAGCCTCCTCAGCAGTAGATGAAACAGAGGCAAAGCGCCTCAAAGAAATTGAAGAAACTGCTCCTCTGGACCCGGTGCCTCTCAATGTCGCCCCTTCCTATGAGATGGTCGTCATTGATGACCCAGCTACGAAGGCAGATGAGGAAATGAAGGATGTTACTCCTGAGGAACACACTGATGAGGAAATACAGATTGACGACAGTCCTAAACCTCATATTCCTCAGACAGAAATTGCTCAAGCATCAGCTGCACCAGCTGATGAAACTGCCTCGGCCACAGAACCAGCTGAGGAAAAACAAGCTGAAAATCCTCAAGCTGAAGAAATCCAAAACTCTGAGCAAAATCCTCAAGATAAGGAACAGGCTGATCAGACTCCTCCAACTGAGAAAGAAGCCGAAATTCCTCAGCCTGAAGCTCAGTCCGAGAAAGCACCATCTCCTCAGCATGAAGTACCAGCTGATGAAATTCCTCACCTTGAGGAAAATGTTGAAGAAAATGCACCCGCCCAAGACAATGCATTCGTTGTGCTTAACCCAGAGACTGCTATGGTTGTCTCCTCCCCTATTCCTCAGCAAAATCTTCAGCCAGTTCAGCGTCAGCCATTCTCCAAGCGTCCAAAGTTTCAGAAAGAAAATTTCTTTGAGGAACGCATGTACTTCATCGGAGAGAACCCTTATGACAAGCCTCAAATGAGGCATCTGAAGTTTTGGACAAGGACCCAGATGAACTACTATGCCTCTGTGCTGTGTGGACACAACAAGATTTTCCAGCACAGGCATATTCCTCATGTTGATCTTGAAGCAATACCTTGCCTAGAGCCAGTCCTCAGTGTACTCCACGATGCAGGTTTGCTCCCAATGTGCTCAGATATATCAGACTGGAACAGCGAGCTTATTCTTCAGTTCTATGCCACTCTTCATATATCTGGCAACCCTGAAGACATCAACACTTGGGTGTTTGATTGGATGACCCAAAACACTCACTACAAGGCTCCTGCTTCAGAACTCCTCAGAGAACTGCCCGTACCAATTCCCTCAGATGGGGCAGTGAAGCTTTATGGTGAGCGTGAGCTGCCAAATGGAATGATGGAAGTCCTCATGAAGCCTTTGGCTGCAAGCAAATCTTCAAGAACAACCTTCCTCGTCCACGAGCTCAAGTACACACCCCGGTCTGTCTACAGAATCCTCTGCAGTGTGCTCGCGCCAATCAAAGGCCATGACGATGAAGAAGATGTTGTAGGCCTCATGAAGAATATCATCTTGAACATCATTCACGGTATTCCTATTAATATCCATGGTTTCTTCTTGAGGACTTTGGCCGACAATGCCATGTGCCCCTTTGATCACAAGATATATGCCCCGTGGATCATGAGATTCATCAGGACAAGGACAGGCATCAACTTCCACGCCGATTTCCAAAACCACATGGGTTATATGCCTCCTATCCGGGTCAACAAGAAGACTTTCGAGCCCATTGAAGGAAAAGGAAAATCTGTGATTGAAGAAGGCAGCAGGCCCCTTGATGGCCAGTTCAAAGAGCCAGAAGCTTATTCTTCATGGGACGATACTGAGACTCGTCCAGCAAGCCCAATTCCTCCTCACGTGTTGAACACCAGAGAGCTCCTCCTCAGTCTTCACCAGAAGGTGGATCGCAACCACAAATGGGTCAAACGCCAGTTTGGTGCCATTGTGAAAACCCTCACTGAAACACAGAACTCTGTGAAGATTAACCATCACTATCTGCATGAGGTTTTTGATCACACCTGGGCTACACTTGCACATCTGAAGACTCAGACTGAGCTTGAAGCTATGAACTTTGAGCGAGACTTTGACTGGTCGTGGCCTCCCAAGAAGAAGTTCAGGCCCATTCCAGTGCCACACCTTGAAGACAGCTCCTTTTCTTCAATCCGCACTGCTGAATCTCATGAAGAACAGCTCGATACTGCAACCGGCCCCAGGAAGAAGACTACTCCCAAGAAGCATCACGGCTCTTCCTCGACCGCCAAGAAATGAAGTCTTCACGGGTGTTAGTCCTCAGTTTGTCCCTTTTTGTCACTTGATGACAAAGGGGGAGAAACTCCAGAGTTAGTCTTCAAGCATGATATTTTTGGGGCTTATAAACTATATTTAAGTTACAAACTCTTGGCTCTTCTGAAGTTTTTATGTAATGAGTTGTAACTTAAGCCCGATGGTACTCTGACGCTTTTGAAAGTTTTTCTTCGCATGCTTATTCCTCAAGTTTTAATGCACGCATGCTGGAATTCGTCAGATACCATTTGCCATCATGCATCTTCATTTTCTTCATATGATATGTTATATGTATCCATGACTTACAAGACACAGGGGGAGATCTCCATGATATAAATCATCAATGTGCATTTGCTGTGAAAAGCAAAATCCTCAAGATATGCACATCTTCAGGGGGAGTCTCTCTGAATCTTGTTTTCAAATTCCTCAAATGAGTATTTACACTTCATTTTTTTATTCCCTGTTGAAGACTTAACCTAATTGTCATCAACCACCAAAAAGGGGGAGATTGTAAGTGCATCTAGTGCCCGTTAGTGATTTTGGTGGTTTGAAGACTTATAGGTTAAGTATCTAATGTGTTTGTGAGTATACACAGGATCTATAAGTCATTGAGGAGTTTGAGATATTTGAAGAATATCGACCCCTAAAAATATATGTCTTCAGCTGAAGAAATTGGTCTGAAGCTGAAGAAATGAATCGCAAGGAATATGCGATGAAATTGATATTCCTCATGAAGATATTGATATTGAGAAGTCCGGTGGTTCCCAAAGAAAATCATTCTGAAGAATTTGAAGCATGAAGATTTACACTTTCTGTTTTACTTTCTTCGCATTTGAGTAATAGGAACACCGTACTGTTAAAGGGGGTCAAAGTAACACTATGGAATGGATTTCCTCATGATGCTCAACCCAAGCCTAATCCTATCAAAATCCTCAAGTGAGGAATATGAGTGACATGAGGACTCTCACAGTTGAGGGTTCCGACCGTTTCGATAACCACGCCAAGTCATTGGTCTTATCCACTCCAACGGTCATATTATTTAAGGGCATTAGTGTCAAATCATGTCGGGATGCTCCAAGGCTATAAATAGCCACCCCCCACAACCACTAGATGGTTGGCTGCTCCGTTAGAAACTGACACATGTCATAAGAGCAACCCAAATTCCTCAGAGCCTTCGAGAGTAAATCATCAGTGAGGAAATACACCACCCACCGAAACTACAAACCAAACCTAGTGATTGAGCATCACTGAAGAAGTTGTTCCTGTGTGGGACTGAAGCCTTTTACCTTTGAGGACTATGCATCCTCCAGACGGTTAGGCGTCATGGTCTAGAGCAATCTAGCAGTCAATTGTGGATCGCCGGGTGACCAAGTTTGTGAGGGTTTGGAAGTCTGCCCTGAAGACTTACCACGAGTGTTGGGCGAGGACTGTGTGTCCTTAGCTCAAGGAGAATACGGTAGGGACTGTGTGTCCCGGGACTGGGTGTCCTTTGGTTTCAATACCAAGCCGCTCCAAACCAGATGTACAACTGTCACAGCAGTTGGATCTGGGTCATCAACAACAGTCTTCACTGAGAAACGGGTTCTATCCTCAACTCTTTACTTTTCTTGTATTGTGTGTTGATGACTTTCACTGTGACTGTTTGAAGAATTTGCTGAAGACTTTCTCTGAATTTCCTCAACCCCAAATTCTTCACGATAGTTAATCTTCATCTGTATTCTGCGTGCCTGCTTACTGTGCAATCTGTTTTCACATTCTTCACTCTAAAATACTGATGTTGTGAACGTTTGCACGTCTGATCCTTTACTGTTTCCGTTGTAAGTTACTCATCAGTGAGGAATTTCCTCAAAAGGAATTTCCTCAGTGATGAAATTCTAAAAATCTCCTATTCACCCCCCCCCTCTAGTCGATACAACGCACTTTCAGAGACCCTTCCCGGCGCCCTGCCGGAGGGGACTTTGGAGGTGGAGGGCTTATTCATCATCATCATCGCCCCTCCAATGACTCGTGAGTAGTTCACTTCAGACTTACGGGTTCGTAGTTAGTAGCTAGATGGCTTCTTCTCTCTCTTGGATCTTCAATACAAAGTTCTCCACGATCTTCATGGAGATCTATCCGATGTAATCTTCTTTGGCGGTGTGTTTGTCGAGATCTGATGAATTGTGGACTTGTGATCAGATTATCTATGATATATATTTGAGTCTTTGCTGATTTCTTATATGCATGATGTGATATCCTTGTAAGTCTCTCCGAGTCTTCGGTTTTGTTTGGCCAACTAGATCTATGATTCTTGCAATGGGAGAAGTGCTTGGTTTTGGGTTCTGCCATGTGGTGACCTTTACCAGTGACAGTAGGGGCAGCAAGGCACACATCAAGCAGTTGCCATCAAGGGTAAAAAGATGGGGTTTGTATCATTGGTTTGAGATTATCCCTCTACATCATGTCATCTTGCTTAAGGCGTTACTCTGTTCTTATGGACTTAATACACTAGATCCATGCTGGATAGCGGTCGACGTGTGGAGTAATAGTAGTAGATGCAGACAGTATCGGTCTACTTGTTTCGGACGTGATTCCTATAGAAATAATTGCATAGATATCGTCACAACTCTGCACAGTTCTATCAATTGCTCGACAGTAATTTGTTCACCCACCGTCTACTTGCTTTCATGAAAGAAGCCACTAGTAAACACTACGGCCCCCGGGTCTATTCATATTCATCGTTTACAACTCCGCTTTTACTTTGCTTTGTTACTTTGTTGCTTTCAGTTCTCACTTGGCAAACAATCTATAAGGGATTGACAACCCCTTCATAGCGTTGGGTGCAAGCTTTTGTGTTTGTGCAGGATCTTGAGATACTCTTCCACCGGATTGATACCTTGGTTCTTAAACTCAGGGAAATACTTACCACCGCTACGCTACATCACCCTTTATGCTTCGAGGGAACACCAACGCAAGGCTCCAAGGCCACGGGGGAAATCCTTTGCATACTTGCCTAGGAAGTCCCTTAAGGCGTAGCCGCAACAGAAAGATCAAGCCAAGTATTCTCCCGTCGACGTGCCTATTTCTGGCGCCATTGCCAGGGATACCCAGCAAACATCAGAAGTATTTCTGGCGCCGTTGGAAGGTCTTTTGTTGCAGTAGCAGAAGTATTTCTGGCGTCGTTGCCGGGGAGGAGAAATCAAGATCTATCCAAGTAGGTCTCACAAACTCTTCTCTCGCATTTACTTTTGTTGCTAGTTGCCTCTCGTTTTCCTCTCCCCCACTTCACATTTGTCGTTTTCATTTGCCTTTCTCCTTCGCCGTTTCCTTTTTCCTTTTTGCTGTTTTCTTTTGCCCGTTTCACTCTCTCTTCCTGCTCGTTTGTGTGTGAGCTAGTCCATCAATGGCTAGACCCACCACTCCAAACGACACCCCTGAAAATGAAGTTCTCAATTTCAGGCAGAATGAGGAAGAAAATTTGAAGGACGCTTGGTACAGGATTTGCAATGCTCAAAGTAGATCTACTCGTAAGCAATCCACTACCGTCCTCCTTCGCAGTTTCTATGTTGGAATTTCTCCTTGGAATAGGTATATCCTTGATACCATTGTAGGCGTGAACTTTTTGGGGAGCCATACTGTTGACTCCTATAGAGCTATCATTAATTTGGTAGGCTCACCCCCGCTCATGGTTAATGGAACTATCTTGACCCTGGAACACGTGATGCAAAGGCTTGACGCTATTGAAAACAAAATTGCCACAGTTGAACTTATTGAGGGTTTGGATAGAAAGGTCCACAATAAAATTTCTCAGTACGGATCCAAAGTGGGAAACTTTTTGAAAACTTCTTAGTGTCGTGCAACTCTCGCGGGTGCACAAAACCCACCATTAGCCTCCCTCAAAACAGCCACCATACCTACCTACTATGGCGTTTTCAAAGTCATTCCGAGATATATTGCATTGCAACTACCACCATGATATGTGCCACCATGTCTACATTGCCTTTGCATGATCGTAAGATAGCTAGCATGATGTTTCCATTGATGTCTATGCCATGCTAGATCGTTGCCATGGTACACTACCGAAGGCATTCCATATAGAGTCATAATTGCTCTAAGTTTTGAGTTGAAAGTGTGATGATCATCATTATTTGAGCATTGTCCCATGTGAGGAAATAAAAGAGGCCAAAGAAGCCCATCAAAAAACAGGCCAAAGATCCCACCAAAATAAAAAAAGATAAAAAGAGAGAAGGGACAATGCTACCACTTTTTCCACACTTGTGCATATTGAGAACCATGATCTTCATGATTGAGAGTCTCTCGTTTTGTCACCACCATATAGCTAGTGGGAAATTCTCATTATATAACTTGGCTTGTATATTCCAATGATAGGCTTCCTCAAAATTTCCTTAGGTCTTCGTGAGCAAGCAAGTTGGATGCACACCCATTAGTTTTCTTGAAGAGCTTTCACATACTTGTAGCTCTAGTGCATCATTTGTATGGCAATCCCTACTCATTCACATTGATATCTATTGATGAGCATCTCCACAGCTCATTAATATGCCTAGTTAATGTGACTTTCTTCTCCTTTTTTGTCTTGCAAACTCCACCACATTCCACGCCATCTATAGTGCTATAACGAAGATTGATATATAGGAAGTCCTATTTTGGTCGCTGGAAAAGTTTCGGGCTCATCGGTAGTCTACCGGGAGTGCCGGGAGGGGTTCCGGGGACCATCGAGAGGGGTGTCACGCCCCAAGGGGCCTCATGGGGTGAGGGAAGAGATAATCCAGCCCCTAGTGGGTTGGAATAATTTCCCACTAAGGCCCATAAGGTTTGAGAAGGAAAAAACACAAGGTGGAAAGAGTTTGCAAGTGGGAAGGAGGAATCCTACTCCAAATAGAATTGGAGGAGGACTCCTCCTCTCCTCCTTGCGCAAGGGAAGAAAGGGCTGCCCTCGGGTGCAGCCCTCTCCCTCCTATCCTCCTATATATACTAAGGGTTTTGAGGGTTTTAGAGACAACAGAAAACAGCCACGTGCTGCCCTCTCTCTAGATCTGTTTCTCCTCTAATTTCAGCGATGCTTAGGCGAAGCCCTGCTGGAATAGCACCACCACCATGCCGCCGTGTTGGAGAACTCATCTACCTCTTTGCCTCCTCTTGTTGGATCAACGTTCGACACTAGATCGGGAAGGATCGTGATGGGATCGCGGGACGGATCATGATGAGATCGTGAGACGGGCTGCAATTTGGATCGCGAATATGTTCCACTATATCAACCGTGTTATATACGCTTCCGCTTAGCAATCTACAAGGGTATTTAGATTCACTCTCCCCTCTCGTAGATGATCATCACCATGGATAGGTATTGCGTGTGCGTAGGAATTTTTTTGTTTCCCATGCTACGTTCCCCAACAGTGGCATCATGAGCTAGGTTCATGCATAGATGATATCTCAAGTAGAACACAAAAGAGTTTGTGGCCATTGATGTTCAATTTGCTGCCCTCCTTAGTCTTTTCTTGATTCCGCGGTATTGTTGGATTGAAGCGGCCCGGGCCAACTTTACTCATACGCTTATGAGAGATCGGTTTCATCGACTGACATGCAACTTGTTGCATAAAGATGACTGGCGGGTGTCTGTTTCTTCAACTTTAGTTGAATCGGATTTGACCGAGGCGGTCCTTGGAGAAGGTTAAATAGCAATTTGCATATCACCGTTGTGGCTTTGCGTAAGTAAGATGCGCTCATACTAGATACCCATAGCAGCCACGTAAAACTTGCAACAACAAATTAGAGGATGTCTAACTTGTTTTTGAGGGGTATGCATGTGATGTGATATGGCCGAAGACATGATATGATATATTGGATGTATGAGATGATCATGTTGTAGTAGTTAAATATCGACTTGCACGTCGATGCTATGGAAACCGGCAGGAGCCATAGGGTTGTCTTTAAACTAACATTTGTGCTTGCGGATGCGTTTACTATATTGCTAGGTAGTAGCTTTAGTAGTAATAGCATAGATAGCACGACAACCTCGATGGCGGCACAATCATGGAGATCATGATAATGGAGATCATGGTGTGGCGCCGGTGACGAGGAAGATCATGCCGGTGCTTTGGTGATGGAGATCAAGAAGCACAAGATCATGGCCATATCATGTCACTTATGTTGCATGTGATGTTAATCCTTGTATGCACCTTATTTTGCTTAGAACGACGGTAGCATTATAAGGTGATCCCTCACTAAAATTTCATGATAAAATTGTGTTCTCCCCGACTATGCACCGTTGCGACACTTGATGATCGGGTGTGATAGACTCAATGTTCACATACAACGGGTGCAAAACAGTTGCACACGCGGAACACTCGAGTTAAACTTGACGAGCCTAGCATGTACAGACATGGCCTCGGAACACAAGAGACCGAAAGGTCAAGCATGAATCATATAGTTGATATGATCAACATGGTGATGTTCACCACTGAAACTATACTCAACTCACGTGATGATCGGACTTGAGTTAGTGGATTTGGATCATGCGCCACTCAAATGACTAGAGGGATGTCTATTTTGAGTGGGAGTTATTGGTAATATGATTAGCTAAACTCAATTATCATGAACATAGTCAAAACGTCTTTGCCAATAATGTTGTAGCTTTCGTTGTAGCTCTATTGTTTTTGATATGTTCCTAGAGAAAATTTAATTGAAAGATGATAGTAGAAATTATGCAGACTAGGTCCATAAACTGAGGATTGTCCTCATTGCTATGCAGAAGGCTTATGTCCTTAATGCACCACTCGGTGTGCTGAACCTCGAGCGTCGTATGTGGATGTTGCGAACATCTGGCATACATGTTTTTGATGACTACGTAATACTTCAGTGTGCCATGCTTTATGGCTTAGAATTGAGGTGCCCAAGATGTTTTGAACATCATGGAACATATGAGATGTTCCAAGAGATGAAATTGGGATTTCATGCTCGTGCCCTTGTTGAGAGGTATGACATGTATGACCCACAAGTGTAGGGGATCTATCGTAGTCCTTTTGATAAGTAAGAGTGTCGAACCCAACGAGGAGCAGAAGGATCTGACAAGTGGTTTTCAGCAAGGTAATCTCTGCAAGCACTGAAATTATCGGTAACAAGTAGTTGTGTGGTGAGATGATTCGCAGCAAGTAGCAAGTAACAAAAGTAACAAAGGTGCGGGAAGATGGCCCAATCCCTTTTGTGGCAAGGGACAAGCCTGGACAAACTCTTATAGGAGGTAAAGCGCTCCCGAGGACACATGGGAAATTCTGTCAAGCTAGTTTTCATCATGTTCATATGATTCGCGTTCGCTACTTTGATAGTTTGATATGTGGGTGGATCGGCGCTTGGGTACTGACCTTACTTGGACAAGCATCCCACTTATGATTAACCCCTCTCGCAAGCATCCGCAACTACGAAAGAAGAATTAAGACAAAGTCTAACCATAGCATTAAACTAGTGGATCCAAATCAGCCCCTTACGAAGCAACGCATAAACTAGGGTTTAAGCTTCTATCACTCTAGCAACCCATCATCTACTTACTACTTCCAATGCCTTCCTCTAGGCCCAAATAATGGTGAAGCGTTATGTAGTCGACGTTCACATAACACCACTAGAGGAAAAACAACATACAACACATCAAATTATCGAACGAATACCAAATCCACATGACTACTTATAGCAAGACTTATCCCATGTCCTCAGGAACACAAGTAACTACTCACAAAGCATAATCATAATCATGACCAGAGAGGTAATGAGTAGCATCAAAGATCTGAACATATAATCTTCCACCAAGTAATCCAACTAGCATCAACTGCAAAGAGTAATTAACACTACTAGAAACCTTACAAGTACCAATCGGAGTCGTGAGACGGATATTGGTGATACGCCTCCAACGTATCTATAATTGTCGATGGTTTCATGCTAGTATCTTGTCAAACTTTGGATGTTTTGTATGCCTTTTTACCTTTTTTTGGGACTAACTTATTAACTCAGTGCCAAGTGCCAGTTCCTGTTTTTCTGTGTTTTTGACCCTTTTCAAAGGAGGATTTTAAATGGAGTCCAAACCGAATAAAACTTCCAAAAATATTTTTTCCGGAACAGAAGATACGCAGAAAGCTTGGAACCAAGGCAGGGAGTCCCGGGGGAGACCACAAGCCCCCATGGCGCGGCCACGGGGGCTCGCGCCTCCCAGGATTGTGGGCTCCATGGGCCTCCCCTGCCCTAGCTCCTTCGCCTATAAATTCCCTAAAATCCAGCCCCGCTCTTATTTGTTTCCCATGCTACGTTCCCCAACATGGAGATCGGATGAAACCCCGCCCAGCTCTTGTTTTCGAACTCCATCATTCTGATCGAGCTGAGCTTGGTACCCGCTCGTCTAGAAGGAGTGTGCTCTCTGGATCCGTAAATATATCTTGTGTGTCATGTTCTAGCATTCATATTGTGTTGCATGTCAAATGGGTCTCTGGGCTGAGTTGGCTCTCTTCTCCTTCTGCGCGGGTGTTTGGGATGGTCTCCAGCTTCTCCAGCTGTCCTATACCGTCATCGAGGGGGACGGTCTGGTTGGTCGTCTTGTGTGAATCTAGGCGATGCAGGCCCCAAGGCCTCGTTTTCAAACTCTGGCAGCAATCGGTGGCGTGCATAACTTTTATTTTGTCCCCACCGTTTCTGGTCATACCCTTCTTTGACAACTAGGACTTTTGTCCATCTTTCATTGATGGAGTCCTATACGGCTTTAATTTGCCTCTATTTTAACTTAAGGCTTCGAACAGTGGCTATGAGCTACCGCTTGAATACTTCTTGATCCAACGGGTCTTCGGGAACGATGAAATCCTCATCTCCCAGACTGTCCTCCTCTTTGACCGGAGGGACGTAGTTGCTATCTTCGGAATCATCGAGATCCTCAGGCTTGTCTGGGTCTGTGTGCTCCGGCACATCATCAGAGTTGTTTTCGGGGTCAGCGGGTTCGATGGGATTTTCTGTATCACCACAGGTGGGGTTATCTCCGGTTCCCGCGTTAGTTTCCTTGCCCTTACGAGCCATAGGCTTTTTGCACTGGCGTTACCGCCTGACGGTTTCGTCGCCACTGTTTTTGACTGGTGTTTCATCATCTCTCTTCCCTGTGATGCCATCGTCTTTAAGGGTGTCCACCATGTACACATCGTACGTGGAAGTGGTAGTCCACCATCCAGTTACAGGAGGAACGGGTGTATTGATAGCCGTGTCGATATCTTTGGTTTCCTTTGAGGAGAAGTCTAACAGATCTATTAGATCTTCGATAGTGGCTATCAAGTGGGTAGTGGGTGGGAAATAAAGTTCCCTTCAGTTGGACTCAAAGTCAAAAGGATCATAGATCGGGGCCAAGCCGTCCGAACTATCCATTGTTTGGGTTTGGGCGAGTGTCTCATTTTATATTGAGAGATTGGAAAGACCAGTCTTCAAAACTTTTGCGGAGTTGATCTCCGGTGCGCCAGCACAGGAGTGTGTTCAAGTGAGGTTACCCCCAGGCCACCGGACGCAAGGTCGGATCCATGCCCAAGGCCGGATCTGAGGTAGACACTATCCCGGACTCAAAGTTGGGGAAGGGACCTGAAGTCAAGGCTTCGAGATTTCCGGTCTCTTTGGTCGACGCCGAGATCCCAACGAGGATCAGATCGCCTTGGGCATCGGCTACGTAATCTAAGTCATGGAACTTGAATCCGTGGCCCGGGGCAAACCTGTAGATCTGGTCAAGGTGATGAATCACTTTGACGTGCGGGATAGTACCGTCGAACGCAGAAAGTTAGCCGGGGACAAACATATCCCTGGTGTTAATGTCTTCACTAGTGATTGAGTGAGTGATGAAGAGTTCATGGATATACTTCTCGCCCCTCGTTGGATACCCCAAGAGGAAGGTGGAGATGTAGTCAGCGGGACATTTCCCTTACACAGAGACTGTAAGGTTTATCGAACCAGGAGGACTCCTAGGCTCAACAAGTAGGTGTCTTCCACCCTAGCGCTAGCAGAAGACGTGGACCTGCACACACAACAAATAACTTTCCCCCCAACAAGTACAGAGAGGTTGTCAATCTCTCCGGTTGTAGTTTGCAAAGGATCAAAACACAAGCGGGAAGGTAATAGTGATTGCAACGGAAAAGTAAAGAAAGCGGTAAATAATGAGGTGTAAACAATAATGGTGATATGGACCGGAGTCACATGACGTTCACTAGTGATGTGTCTCTCCCAAAAGCCGATAAACAACTATGCTAGGGTAAACAAATCACCGCAATGCTAATTATGCTCCTTGATAGTTAGAGGTTCAATAGTAATGGGCACTACGCCAAGATAAGTAGATCGTTTATTCATCAGCATCTACTTACTAATCATCCACCTTGAGATATCTATCCAAAAGATCTCTCCGGTATTAAGTTGCGATCCCCACACAAAGTGTAAACTCAAAGCAACGGACAACTTCATTAACTAACTATGCATAAGGTAAACAATCCTTGCAACCGTGGTCACAAGCACCGTTGTTTTCTCCCTGGTGGCAACAAGCACATCCCCTAGTCTCATGTTTCTCTCACTCAAGCTAGACATCAAGGGGCCCGAACCCACAATCATGCATAACGCTCCCTCTTGGAGTTACGATCTACTACTTGGCCAAAGTAATAAAAAGCAACGGAGAACATGCATGAATCACTAAGGAACATAATATCAAAGGATAATCAAATATATAACTCATAAAAATCTGAACATAATCTCATAATCCATCAGATCCCAACAAACCGAGCATAGCAATAGCAAGAGAATTACATAGATGCCTTGATCATGTTGGGCAGCTCACAAGGACTAACCATTGAAGCACAAGATTGGAGAGAACACATCACATAGCTACTGGTCATGGACTCATGGTCCAAGGGGAACTACTCACGACACATCTGGGAAGCGTACATGGTGGTGGAGAAGCTCCCGGAGGTCAATCCTCCCTCCAGCAGGGTGCCGGGAAGAGGTCTCCTGAAGCTCCCGATCTCGAAAGCTCTGCGGCGGCAGAACGATGGAGAAATTCACGATTTTAGAAAGTCTGCGAGGGTTTCCTCTCAGGACTCTAAATATAGGCCAAAGGAGGGCACCTGCGGAGGTGGGACCCACCCAAGCGACCTCCTGGCGCGGCCTAGGGGTGTGGTCACGCCAGCAGGCCGCCTGGGAAGCCCCTGGCCCCCCTCTGCCCCCCTTCGGTGATCCGGAAGCTTTTGTTTCGCAGATTTTTTATATATTTTTTCTGGTTTTTTTTAGGCTTCGGAAAATTGGGTAAAAGCCCCTGCAAAATAGACATCAGCAGACAGAAACTGGCACTGGGTGCACTGAGTTAGTAGGTTAGTCCAAGTATGTGTAAAATGATATAAAAGTGTAGCAAAACATATAAAAATGTCACCCAAAAGATCATGGAACAAGCAGAAATAATAGATACATTTGGGACGTATCAACATCCCCAAGCTTAATTTATGCTCGTCCTCTAGTAGATAAATGATAACACAATAATTTCTGTGGTGACATGCTAAGACACATATAAGAACTTCAAAGTAAAGCAAATGAGATATGCAATTCAAGTCAAGACAATAACAAGCAAGAGTCTATATCTAGTATTGAATTTAGCAAAGTAAGAACATAAAGGTGCAAGAGCTCTCGATGTCCGTGACTCGAATGTCTCCGAATGGTGTTTGCGTGCAAGAAGTGGGAGATGGGTTGAGATCATAAAATATTTTTTTAATTGAGAACTCAATCTACTAAACCTCACACTTAGTCTCCTTAGGAATCTTATTTTGACTCATCCCGAGACCACTAGTCAGGCACAAGTCAAAATGATCCTCTCCCTTTCAAATTTGAGCACTCATGCAATGCATGAGCGTAAGCAAGGTATGTTTGCACTTAGGATGGCAAATAGAATAATGATGGGGAAGGAAGACAAAAAGGTGTGAAGGGCTCACATCAATGAGGACAACCATAGGCGAGAGAAAGCAAAATGATAGATATGATGTGAGGAGTAGGGATTGCCATGTAACGGATGCACAAATGAGATACGGTAAGCTCTCCAATGGAACAAGTGGGGGTGCATCCAACTTGTTTGCTCATGAAGACCTAGAGCTCATTTGAGGAGGCTCATCATTGGAATATGCAAACCAAGTTCTGTAGTGTAAGGATCCCCACATAGTTATGCATGAATGATAATCTCTATGTAGTACCAATATAGTAATGGAGTACAAGTGTGGGTCTTTCAAAGGGAATAGTAGTGTTGCCCCCTACTCTCTTTTTTCTCTCTTTCTTTTTTTTAATTTTTGTGTGGCCTCTTTGGCTCTTTCTTTTATCTCTCATTTGTCCTCTTTGGGATCTTTTGTTTTGTCCACTTTGGGATCTTTTCCTCTCTTAAGGGCAACACTCTATGTTTTACATGAATAAAAAGAAAAATCATCACACTTTATAAGAAGTACTCAACATAAAGACAAGTGAAAACTATCATGATGTATGCAAATGTATGCCTTTGCCAGTGTAGCAGGATATGCAATGATACTAGCGTGTCATGTAGCAGTAATAAGGGAAAGGCCCAACTATCATGCGGCTCTATGATCAAACAAAAGCATGTATGACATGAAGATCAAGTCATGAGATGATGGATGTTACATGGCAATGTATCTCGGAAAGGCTATGGAAATGCCTTAATAGGTAGGTATGGTGGTTGTTTTGAGGAAAGATATAATGAGGCTTATGTATGACAAAGCATATCATGTCATGGGTTCGTATGCACCGGTGGAGTTTGCACCAACTCTCAATGTGAGAAAGGGCAATGCATGGTACTGAAGAGGCTAGCAAGATATGGATGGTGGAAGTGCCAACAATCGAATACTCACATTAGTCCGAAGAACTAATACACTTATTATCGGTAACTCTCTATCTAGTTAGGAAATTCACAAAGAGACAAGTACCCCAAGGAGTAGTGTTTGGGGGTTTGGTTATCCTTGCGCATCCTCGACTCATGGTAACGTGAGGATACTCTATATATTCCAACCCCTCCAGAGGTTAGCGATCAATTTAGTAGCTAGAGTTCTCAACTAATTTTTAGTTTTTGAAAAACACACGGATTTCCCAAATATACGACGCCTATCACTAATAGGCTCAAGCTCTTGGCACCAATAGTCCAAACATTACTCAAATCAATACCTCAAAACTATTGCAGGTTACTACTATACTTAAATAGCAACCTCGGTTACCTACCCATGCAAGACACACAACTCAGTGCAATGAGCCAACTCTCTAAACAAGATAAGTATGATAACTCAAGAGAGTTCCAAAATCAACCTAAATAAAATCTCTTAAAAAGATAAAGCATGAAAACTAAGAGCTAAGCATGACAGTAGCTACGAAAAGATGAAGAACACACAAAAAGAATAAGCATGAAAACCTATGTTGTGTTCTAGAGTGGAATGGAGCGTGTCTCTCTCCAAAAAAAGGTAGGCTAGGTTCCAACTTGTTATGAACAGCAAGCAAAACTAAAACAAGCTAAAAACAAATAGCGGGATGCTCCAAGCATAGCACATATCATATGAAGTGATAAACATATAGCATGGAGATGGACGAACTGATGATTGTTGATAGAGAAGGGGATGCACGAGGGCATCCCCAAGCTTAGACGCTTGAGTATCCTTGAATATTTCTTGGGATGCATGGGGGCATCCCCAAGCTTGAGGGCTTGACACTCCTTTATCTTCTTTCATCATCTCTCCCATCGCATACTTGAAAACTCCCTTCATACGGAACTCATCATACGCTGATTAGAGTGGTTAGTACCCTTAATAAAATAATTAAATACCTGCTGGAAATAAAGATTTTTCATGAAAATATACTGCTTATAATGAATTCCAAAAGATTTTGGAAAATAAAAATCAATCTTAGGATTCGCAAAACAGTTAAAATACAAAACATGGCAGAATCTGTGAAAAACAGAACAACAGGTAGTAAATAATTTATTCAGGGCACTTCTGCAACTCAAATCAAAAAACTCAGAACAGATGCCACAAATACAATTATATAGAGCATGCTGTAAAAAAATACAGATTAAAAAGATGATTTGGTGATTTTTGGCGAATTTTTCCGTCAAACAGACATAATGTGTTTCTGGACAGCATGTCACAATTTTTGAACTTTCTTGCAATCGGAGGCTATAACTTGGCACAAAGCTTAAAAATAAAGATACAATGATGTTGCTACAGTAGTAACACACATCAAGACCACTAAAACAGAAAGTAAAAACATATTGGGTTCCCTCCCAACAAGCGCTTTCTTTTATGCCTTTGAGCTAGGCATAATGCAAGAAGGAGGATCAAAGTTCTCCAAAGTCATGAGAATTATAAAGACCTTCAAATGGATCCTCAACAAGTTCATCCTCATTTTTCCTACAGAAGGGGTACATACCTTTCGCTTTCCCTCGTAAGCTTATGTGTCCTTTACCTATATCAATGAAGCATCTCATGGCTCGGAGGAAGTCCCTTCCAAGCACTATATTCCCTTTGTTGGGCTCCATGATGAAGAAATCAATTGTTGCATTCCTTTTAGAGAATGTAACCTGGACATCTTTTACCTTTCCCTGGATTTCAGAAATATCACCATTAGCATGTTCATGATAAGATGAAATTTTTTCCATGTATAACAAGAGAGAATCATAAACAACTTTTGGCATAGTAGAAACCATGGATCCGATATCACAATAAGCAAGGAAGTCTTGGTTAGAGATGCTAATTCTAACAAAAGGCTCCCGGTCATCATCTATTTTCAAAATCGGCTCCTTATCCACCATGGGTTTCTCTCTTTCTCTTAAGTCTAGAGCATCTATTTTCCTTCAATAGTAGCATGTCTATCTATAATAGTGTCATAACCATGATTATAAACAAGATTATTAGATAGACCTTGTATAATATCAAGATCTCTTGCTTCATCACACTCTAAAAAATCTCCTTTAGCTATAATATCAAGAGAGTGTTTTCACAATATAAAGAGACCATGATAAAAAATTCTAAGCACAATATTGATAGGTATCCAAGGCATAATTCTTTTGTGTGCTTCAGAAATTCTATCCCATGCTTCCTTCATATTTTCTCCATTCCTCTGATTGAAGTCTAAGACCTCGGATTCCTTCCAGGAATCAAACCTTAACATGCTTGACAACTAAAAGCAAAGTAACTAATTTTTTTGTGGTTTTTGGTATAAGACTTTAAAGCAAAAACTAAAAAGCAAACTAACAAGACTAAAAAGCAAAGGTAAAAGATAATGTGGAACTCCCCTATCTTGAAGACTGGAGTCCCCGGCAATGGCGCCAAAAATTCGCTTCATGACGAGTTGATGAATATACTTCTCGCCCCTCGTTGGATTACCCAAGTGGAAGATGGAGATGTAGTCAGCGGGAAATTTCCCTTACACGGACACTGTAAGGTTTTCGAACCAGGAGGACTCCTAGGCTCAACAAGTAGGTGTCTTCCACCCTGGCGCTAGCAGAAGACGTGGACCTGCACACACAACAAATAACTTTGCTCCCAACGAGTATAGAGAGGTTGTCAATCTCTTCGGCCTTGTAGTTTGCAAAGGATCAAAACACAAGCGGGAAGGTAATAGTGATTGCAACGGAAAAGTAAAGAAAGCGGTAAATAGTGAGGTGTAAACAATGATGGTGATATGGACCAACGTCATACGACGTTCACTAATGATGTCTCTCTCCCAAAAGACGATAAACAATTATGCTAGGGTAAACAAATCACAGTTGGGAAATTGATAGAATTATGATCGCACCGCAATGCTAATTATGCTCCTTGATAGTGAGAGGTTCAATAGTAATGGGCAGTACGCCAAGACAAGTAGACCGTTATTCATCAGCATCTACTTACTAATCATCCACCTTGAGATATCTATCTAGAACATCTCTCCGGTATTAAGTTTCGAGCCCCACCCAAAGTGTAAACTCAAAGCAACGAACAACTACATTAACAAAATATGCGTAAGGTAAACAATCCTTGCAACCATGGTCACAAGCACCGTTGTTTTCTCCCTAGTGGCAAAAAGCACATCCCCTAGTCTCATGTTTCTGTCACTCAAGCTAGACATCGAGGGGCCCGAACCCACAATCATGCATAACGCTCCATCTTGGAGTTACGATCTACTACTTGGCCAAAGCAATAAAAAGCAACGGAGAACATGCATGAATCACTAAGGAACATAATATAAAAGGATAATCAAATATATAACTCATAACAATCTGAACATAATCTCATAATCCATCAGATCCCAACAAACCGAGCATAGCAATGGAAAGAGAATTACATAGATGCCTTGATCATGTAGGGCAGCTCACAAGGACTAACCATTCAAGCACAAGATTGGAGAGAACACATCACATAACTACTGGTCATGGACTCATAGTCCAAGGGGAACTACTCACGGCACATCTGGGAAGCGTCCATGGTGGTGGAGAAGCTCCCGGAGGTCAATCCTCCCTCCGACAGGGTGCCGGGAATAGGTCTCCTGACGCTCCCGATCTCGGAAGCGTTGCTGCGGCGGAACGATGAAGAAATTCACGATTTCAGAAAGTCTGCGAGAGTTTCCTCTCGGGACTCTAAATATAGGCCAAAGGAGGGCACCAGAGGAAGTGGGACCCACCTAGGCGACCTTCTGGCGCGACCTAGGGCCTGGCCGCGCCAGCAGGCTGCCTGGGAGGCCCCTGGCCCCCCTCTGGCCCCCTTCGGTGATCCGGAAGCTTTTGTTTCGCAGATTTTTTATATATATTTTCTGGATTTTTTTCGAGCTTCGGAAAATTGGGTAAAAGCCCTTGCAAAATAGACATCAGCAGACAGAAACTGGCACTGGGTGCACTGAGTTAGTTGGTTAGTCCAAATATGTGTAAAATGATATAAAAGTGTTGCAAAACATATAACAATGTCACCCAAAAGATCATGGGACAAGCAGAAATTATAGATACGTGGGACGTATCAGTGAGCCATTAAACCTTCTAACGATCATTCGGCGGAGCTCTCAATTAAAGCACCAATGTCAATGTCAAAACCGACGGATCTCGGGTAGGGGGTCCGAACTGTGTATCTTGGATCGATGGGTAACAAGAGACTAGGGAGACGATGTTTACCCAGGTTCGGGCCCTCTTGATGGAGGTAAAACCCTACGTCCTGCTCTTGTTATATTTATGGTGGGGTACAAAGTACATGGTTGATCTATTTTGAGATCGGATGTTGTGGTATGAACCCTGGGAGTAATGAGCTTAATCTATCCTATGGACTAGAACCCACTGGCTTATATAGATACCATGGGTACTAAGGTTACACATGTCAGTTACACATCAAGGAGGGAATATGCAGACCACCACATAACCATGGAGTACACGCCAAGTATTTGGAAGAGTCCATCTTGAATGCAGTGTCACTTTATTTATCCGTAGCCTATAATGATGATAGAACGGTCGAGGAGTCCGGCCCATGGAAATAGGTAAGTGGCCCGAGGACCCCATAGTCCCGGACTCCCTTGTTCCGTCCATGAGAACCTAGCGCAGTCTGACTCCATTGACGACGGGATCAAAGACCAACACTTGCTGCCCGAGGGTTGGCATGTGGGCGGGGTGATCATACTGATCAAATGTGATGGGCGTCTTGGCCAAATCCAAATATTTTGTGGTAGTCGGAACAACCATGTTGACCTCTCGGTTTATCACTTTCAGTTGGTTTTTATTCTCGACGACAGTGAAAATCATTAGGACCCTCTAGACACTGGGGTACCCGGAGGCATTTGCTCCCTCTTTATGTTATCCATTTTGTCCTCAGAAGGATCTTCTTGCATATCCTGCTTGAACAAGCGACACTCCCGAGTGGCGTCTGATACGTCTCCAACATATCTATAATTTTTTATGGTTCCATGCTATTATCTTGTCAACTTTGGATGTTTTGTATGCATGAATATGCTATTTTATATCTTTTTTGGGACTAACCTATTAACTCAGTGCCAAGTGTCAGTTTATGTTTTTCCGTGTTTTTGACATTTTTCAGAGGAGAATATTAAACGGAGTCCAAACGGAATAAAACCTGCGGAATGATTTTTTCCATAACAGAAGATACGCACGGGACTTAGAAGCAAGGCAAAGACCTCGGGGGAGGTCACAAGCCCCCTAGCCGTGGCCTCGGGGCGCGCCTAGCAGGCTTGTGGGCCCCCCGTGGCTCCTTTGCCCTACCTCTTCCGCCTATAAATTCTCTAAAAATCCAAACCCACCAGAGAGAGCCACAAAAATACTTTTCCGCCACCGCAAGCTTCTGTCTCTGCAAGATCCCATCTCGGGACCGTTCTGGTGCCCTGTCGGAGGGGGGATTCGGACACGGAGGGCTTCTTCATCAACACCATTGCCTCTCCGATGATGCGTGAGTAGTTCACCACAAACCTTCGGGTCCATATCTAGTAGCTAGATGGCTTCTTCTCTCTCTCTTGGATCTTCAATACAAAGTTCTCCATGATCTTCATGGAGATCTATCCGATGTAATCTTCTTTTGCGGTGTGTTTGTCGAGATCCGATGAATTGTGGATTTATGATCAGATTATCTATGAATATTATTTGAGTCTTCTCTGATCTCTTATATGCATGATTTCATATCCTTGTAATTCTCTTCGAGTTGTGGGTTTTGTTTGGCCAACTTGATCTATAGTTCTTGCAATGAGAGAAGTGCTTGGTTTTGGGTTCATACCGTGCGGTATCCTCACCTAGTGACAGAAGGGGTAGCGAGGCACGCATCGTGTTGTCGCCATCAAGGGTAAAGAGATGGGGTTTATACCATATTGCATGAATTTATCCCTCTACATCTTGTCATTTTGCTTAAGGCGTTACTCTGTTTGTTATGAACTCAATACACTAGATGCATGTTGATAGCGGTATGTGTGGAGTAATAGTAGTAGATGCGGAAAGTATCGGTCTACTTGTCTCAGACGTGATGCCTATATGTATGATCATTGCCTTAGATATCATCATGACTTTGGACGATTCTATCAATTGCTCGACAGAAATTCGTTCACCCACCGTAATACTTGCTATCATGAGAGAAGCCTCTAGTGAACACTATGGCCCCCGGGTCTACTGCACATCATATTTTCAGATCTACACAATTACTTTGTTGCACTTTCCACCTTCAGATCTCACCTTGCAAATAATCGTGAAGGGATTGACAAGCCCTTTATATCGTTGGGTGCAAGTTTGTTTGTTTTTGCGCAGGTACATTGGTACCTCATCTTGATACTCCTACTGGATTGATACCTTGCTTCTCAAACTGAGTGAAATACTTATCACTACTATGTTGCATCACCCTTTCCTCTTCAAGGGAAAAACCAACGCAAGCTCAAGAGGTAGCAAGAAGAATTTCTCGCGCCGTTGCCGGGGAGTATTCAAGTGAAGCATACCTACCAAGTACCTATCGCAAACTCATCTCTTGCATTTACATTATTTGCCTTTTGCCTCTCGTTTTCCTCTCCCCCACTTATGAAAAAAACAAAATTTACAAAAATATTTGCCTTTTTCGTTTTCCTTTCCTTTGCTTGTGTGCTATGTGCCTTCAATATGCTTGCATCTTCGCTTGCTAAAAATCTATTGATATGGATCCTCATCCACTTGCTAATCTTTTCAAGAGATCCAATTATGTTGAACCAATTGCTAATGAGTTTTGTGCACTAGATTATCTTTATGAAGTTTTGCTTGAGATGCGTGAATCTGAAATTTGTGATGAAGAAATTTATGAAGTGATTCACGAGGGCTCCTTGAATGAAAAGCATGATTGTTGTGGTTTCACTATGAATTCTATTAATGGCAATCATGCTAAAAATATGCAAAACCCTAAGCTTGGGGATGCTAGTTTTGCCATGTCCACTACTTGTTGCAATGATCGTGATTGGGGTGATAATTTTTCTTATGACCTTGAAAATTTGTTTAAGCCTCATGATGAATATGATATTTGCAATAATATTGAAAGTGGGTTTGGAGAAGTCATGACTTTAGTTGATGATAATCCCACTATTTTTGAAAAGCGTCAACTTTGCATGCATGTGGATCATGAAAAGAATATCCTATGTGATAGCTATATTGTTGAATTTGATTATGATCCCACTTGTAATTGTTATGAGAGAGGAAAATATTGTGGTAGAAACTTTCATGTTACTAAATTACCTCTCGTTTTGTTGAGATTGATATTGTCTCTTTCTTCTTCCTTGCATATGGTAGTTATTGCTTGTCTTGATAATTTTTTTCCTATAAAATTCCTATGCATAGGAAGTATGTTAGACTTAGATGTGATTTTCACATGCTTTATGATGCTCTCATTGTGCTTAAATTCTTGTCTTTTATGTGAGCATCATTGAATTATCAATGCCTAGCTAAGGGCGTTAAACGATAACGCTTGTTGGGAGGCAACCCAATGAATAAATTTATTATTGCTTTTCACTTTCTGTTTTTTTGTGTCCTCACCATCATAATTATGTTATGATTGTGTTTTTTATGTTTCTTTTTGTGTTTGTGCCAAATAGAACCTTTATGATCAGTTTTGGTGATGGTTGTTTGATCTTGCTGAAAAAGACATAAACTTTGTGCTCACGAAATTATTTTTAATTCCTATCCAGAAAGATCTTTTGAGTTGATTCTTGTTGCTTCTGGTTTATATGAGAATTTCCCTAATTTTCATAATTGTTCAGAATTTTTGGGATACCAGACTGTTCTATTTTTGACAGATTCTGTTTTTGTTGTGTTGATTGCTTATTTTGATGAAACTATGGTTAATATCGGGGGGTACTAGCCATGGAAAAGTGATAATACAGTAATCTAACATCAATCTAAATATAAATCAAGTTTACTACAGTACATAAAGAGTTGGTGGTTTATTTTCTTGTGCTAATGATATCACGAGTTTTTGTTTAAGTTTTGTGTTGTGAAGTTTTCAAGTTTTGGGTGATGTTCTTATGGACAATGGAACAAGGAGTGGAAAGAGCTTAAGCTTGGGGATGCCCAAGACATCCCAAGCCAAATTCAAGGACACCAAAAATCCTAAGCTTGGGGATTCCTCGGGAATGCATCCCCTCTTTCGTCTTCAATCCATCGGTAACGTTACTTGGAGCTATATTTTTATTCACCACATGATATGTGTTTTGCTTGGAGCGTCGTGTATTATAGGAGTCTTTGCTTTTTTGTTATATCACAATCATCCTTGCTGCACACCTTTTTGAGAGGGACATGCACTCATCGTGAATTTGCTAGAATACTCATTGAGCTTCACTTATATCTTTTGAGCTAGATAACTTTGCTGTAGTGCTTCACTTATATATTTTTAGAGCATGGCGGTGTCATATTTTGAAGAAATAAAAACTCTCGATCTACAGTTATATAATTTTGAGAGTGCTCTCCCTAAGTAACTTGGTAATTGGCGCGTGCTATGAAATTAGTCCTAAATATGATAGGCATCCTAAGATACAAGACGCTCCAAGTAAAACACATATCATGTGGTGAATACAAATATAGCTCCAAGTAATGTTACCGATGGATTGAAGATGAAAAAGGGGATGCCTTCCCGGGGCATCCCCAAGCTTAGGCTTTTTGGTGTCCTTGAATTTGGCTTGGGACGCCTTGGGCATCCCCAAGCTTGAGCTCTTTCCACTCCTTATATCTTTGTCCATGAGAACATCACCCAAAACTTGAAAACTTCACAACACAAAACTTAAACAGAAACTCGTGATAACATTAGCACAAGAAAACAAACTACCACCTCTTTAGGTACTGTAGCAATCCTGATTTCTATTTATATTGGTGTTAGATTACTGTATTCTCACTTTCCCATGGCTAGTACCCCCCGATACTATCCATAGTTTCATCAAAACAAGCAACCCACTCAACAAAAACCGAATCTGTCAAAAACAGACCAGTCTGTAACAATCTGTATACTTCGTATACTTTTGGTATCTCAAAACTTCTGAACAATTACGACTACCTGGGCAAAAGCCATATCAACCAGCATAAAAAAATAATCAACTCAAAATATCTTTCTGAATAAAAATGAAAAATAATCTTGTGAGCGAAAAGTTTCTGTCTTTTTCCAGCAGGATAAAACAACCATCACCAAGACTAGTCATAAAGGTTTTGCTTGGCTCAAACACAAAAGGAAACACAAAAAAACACAATCATAACAGAATTATGATGGTGTGGATGCAACAAAACAGAAGGAAAAGGATAAATTCATTGGGTTACCTCCCAACAAGCGCTATTGTTTAACGCCCTTAGCTAGGCATAAGGCGATAGAATCACGTATCGTCGTCTTTGGTGCTCAAACCATAAGTAGCCCTCATCATGGATTCATAAGGCAATCTTATTTTCATTCTAGGAAAGTGCTCCATGCCCTTATTTAAAGGAAATTGAAATCTAATATTCCCTTCCTTCATATCGATGATAGCACCGATAGTCCTTAGGAAAGGTCTACCAAGAATAATAGGGCATGTAGGATTGCAATCAATGTCAAGAACAATGAAATCCATGGGTACATAGTTCCTATTTGCAATAATAAGAACAACATTGATCCTTCCCATGGGTTTCTTGACAGTAGAATCCGCAAGATGCAAATTAAGAGAACACTCTTCAATCTCATTAAAACCCAGAACATCACATAAAGGCTTTGGAATCGCGGAAACACTAGCACCCAAATCACACAAAGCATTGCATTCATAGTTTTTGATTTTGATTTTGATAGTAGGTTCCCACTCATCATGAAGCTTTCTAGGGATAGAGACTTCCAATTCAAGTTTCTCTTCAAGAGATTTTATCATAGCTTCGACGATATGATCGGTAAAGGCCTTGTTTTGGCTATAAGCGTGTGGAGAGTTTAGCATGGATTTTATCAAGGAAATGCATTCAATCAAGGACCAACTATCATAATTGAATTCCTTGAAATCCAAAGTACTAATTTCATTACTACTCAAAGTTTTAATATCTTCTACTCCACTTTCAATGCTTTTAGCATCAAGATAGATGGACTCCGAATCATTGGGGCGTTTTCCAACCAAAGTGGATTCATATAAAGCCCATAAACATTAGGTTTGACACAAGCACAAATATTCAATGGGAGTCACACCAAGCACTTTAAGATCTTCGTGATTCTCATCACGAGAACACGCCTTTTTAAGCCATTCATGTCTAGCACGAATTTGGGTGGTTCTTTCTTTGCTCTCACTCATGGAAACACGCATAGCTTTCAAAGTTTCATCCATATTGATCTTGGGAGGAGCACATCTAACTTTCAAAGCATCAATATCACTAGACATTCTATCAACGCTCTTAGCCAAATCGTCAATTTTGAGTAGTTTTTCCTCTATGGACGCATTGAAAATCTTTTGAGAGTTGATAAACTCTTTGATATTACTCTATAGATCAGATGGTAATCTATTGTAATTTCCATGAGTATTGTTTTAGGAGTTGCCAAAGTTATTAGAGGAGTTACTGGGAAAGGCCTAGGAACATAGCTTCCTCTGAAAGCATTGTTGTTGCCAAAATTATTCCTACCAACAAAGTTAACGTCCAAGCTAGCGTTGCTACTCTCAATCAAGGAAGACAAGGGCATATCATTAGGATCTAAAGGAGAACTTATACTAGCAACCAAATTCATTAACTCATCCATCTTAGCACTCAATGAGTTAATTTCTTCTATAGCGTGTACCTTCTTACTAGTAGGTGACCTTTCAGTGTGCCACTCAGAGTAGTTCGTCATGATATTGTCTAAGAGTTTTGTGGCTTCTCCTAATGTGATTTCCATGAACGTTCCACCTGAGGTGGAGTCCAAGATGTTTCTAAGAAGCGAAATTCAAGCCAGCGTAGAAGATTTGTATAATCATCCATAGACTCAAGCCATGAGCGGGACAATTTCTAATCATCAATTTCATTCTCTCCCAAGATTGTGCAACATGTTCATGATCAAGTTGCTTAAAATTCATGATATCATTACGGAGAGAGGTAATCTTAGCCAGCGGAAAATACTTGGATATATAAGCATCTTTGCACTTATCCCAAGAATCAATACTATTTTTGGGCAAAGACGAAAACCAAGTTTTTTCTCGATCTCGCAACGAGAAAGGAAAAAAGCTTCAATTTAACCACATCATTATCCACATCTTTCTTCTTTTGCATATCGCAAAGCTCAATGAAGGTATTAAGATGGGATGAGGCATCTTCACTAGGAAGGCCGGAGAATTTCTCTTTCATAACAAGATTCAGCAAAGCGGCATTGATTTCATATGACTCCGCACTAGTGGCGGGAGCAATCGGAGTACTAATAAAATCATTATTATTAGTATTCGAGAAGTCACAAAGTTTTGTGTTTTCAGTCATGGTGACTTCCACAAGCAAGCAAGCACACAAGCGAACAGAAAGCAAGCAAGAGAAAAGGGCGAACTAAAAAGGCAAACGAAAAAGGCAAATCTTTTTGTAAATTTTTGTTTTTCAGAAGTGGGGGAGAGGAAAATGAGAGGCAAAAAAGTAAATGCAAGGGATGAGTTTGCGATACTTACTTGGATGAGTTCTTGACTTGATCCTCCCCGGCAACGGCGCCAGAAATCCTTCTGCTACTTCTCAAACAACAGTGCCAGAGATTGACACGTTGACGGAGACTTGCTTGCGTTGGTTTTTCCCTTGAAGAGGAAAGGGTGATGCAGCACAGGAGCAGTAAGTATTTCCCTCAGTTTGAGAACCAAGGTATCAATCCAGTAGGAGAATCTCGTCAAGTCCAGAGTACCTGCGCAAACACAAACGAGCTTGTACCCAACGCTATAAAGGGGTTGTCAATCCCTTTAAGATTGATTGCAAAGTGAGATCTGAAGGCGGGAAGTGCAACGAAGTAAAAGTGTAAGGCTGAAAATATGGTGTGGAGTAGACCCGGGGGCCATAGTGTTCACTGGAGGCTTCTCTCAAAATAGCAAGTATTACGGTGGGTGAACAAATTACTGTCGAGCAATTGATAGAACCGCACAAAGTCATGACGATATCTAAGGCAATGATCATACACATAGGCATCACGTCTGAGACAAGTAGACCGATACTTTCTGCATCTACTACTATTACTCCACACATCAACCGCTATCCAGCATGCATCTAGTGTATTGAGTTCATGACGAACAGAGTAACGCCTTAAGCAAGATGACATGATGTAGAGGGATAATCTCAAACCAATGATGAAAACCCCATCTTTTTACCCTTGATGGCGACAACACGATGCGTGCCTCACTACCCGTTCTGACACTGGGTGAGGTCACCGCACGGTATGAACCCAAAACCAAGCACTTCTCCCGTTGCAAGAATCGTAGATCAAGTTGGACAAACAAAACCCACAACTCGAAGAGAATTACAAGGATATGAAATCATGCATAAGAGAGATCAGAAGAAACTCAAATAAGATTCATAGATAATCTGATCATAAATCCACAATTCATCGGATCTCGACAAACACACCACAAAAGAAGATTACATCGGATAGATCTCCATGAAGATCATGGAGAAATTTGTATTGAAGATCCAAGAGAGAGAAGAAGCCATCTAGCTACTAGCTATGGACCCGTAGGTCTATGGTGAACTACTCACGCATCATTGGAGAGGTCATGGTGTTGATGCAGAAGCCCTCCGTGTCCGAATCCCCCCTCCGGCAGGGCACGAGAACGTGCCCCAGATGTGATCTTGCGGAGACAGAAGCTTGCGGCGGCGGAAAAGTACTTTCGATGATCTCCTGATTTTTTCTGGGATTTTAGGGAATATATAGGCGAAAGACCTAGGGCTGAGGTGGCCCAGGGAGCCCACAAGCCTGGGAGGCGCAGGCCCCCCTGGCCGCGGCTAGGGAGCTTGTGGGGTCCCTGGTGGCCCCCTGCCTTGGTTCTCACGTTCCCCGATCTTCTTCTGTTTCGGAAAAAATCTTTTTGGAAGTTTCGTTCGTTTGGACTCCGTTTAAAATCCTCCTCTGAAAAGGGTCAAAAACACGGAAAAAACAGGAACTAGCACTTGGCACCGAGTTAATAAGTTAGTCCCCAAAAAGATATAAAAGGCATACAAAACATCCAAAGTTTGACAAGATAATAGCATGAAACCATCAAAAATTATAGATACGTTGGAGACGTATCAGAGGCCAAAGAGCCCGAACAAAAAAATATGAGAGAAAAAGAGAGAAGGGACAATGCTACTATCTTTTTTCTACACTTGTGCCTCAAAATAGCACCATGTTCTTCATGATAGAGAGTCTTATACTAGTGGGAATTTTCATTATATGACTTGGCTTGTATATTCCAATGATGGGCTTCCTCAAAATTGCCCTAGGTCTTTGTGAGTAAGCAAGTTGGGTGCACACCCGCTAGTTTTCCTTTTGAGATTTCACACACTTATAGCCCTTGTGCATCCGTTGCATGGCAATCCCTACTCATTCACATTGATATCTATTGATGGGCATCTCCATAGCCCATTAATACGCCAAGTCAATGTGACCATCTCCTCCTTTTTGCCTCACAACCTCCACCACACTCTATTCCACCTATAGTGCTATATCCATGGCTCACGCTCATGTATTGCGTGAGAGTTCAAAAAGTTTGAGAAAGTAAGAGTGCGAAAACAATTACTTGGCCAATACCGGGGTTGTGCATGATTTAAATTCGTTGTGTGGGGATGATGGAGCATAGCTAGAATATATGATTTTGTAGGGATAACTTTCTTTGGCCTTGCTATTTCAAAAGTTCATGAGTACTTTGCTAGTTTGCTTGAAGTATTATTGTTTTCATGTCAATAGTAAACTATTGTTTTGAATCTTACGGATCTGAACATTCATGCCCCAAGAAATAAGTTACAAACGACAAATATGTTAGGTAGCATTCCACATCAAAAATTCAGTCTTTATCACTTCCCTACTCGAGGACGAGCAGGAGTTAAGCTTGGGGATGCTTAATACGTCTCCAACGTATCTATAATTTTTGATGGTTCCATGATATTATCCTGTCAACTTTGGATGTTTTGTATGCATGAATATGCTATTTTATATATTTTTTGGGACTAACCTATTAACTCACTGCCAAGTGCCAGTTTCTATTTTTTTCGTGTTTTTGACCTTTTTCAGAGGAGAATATTAAACGGAGTCCAAACGGAATAAAACCTGTGGAATGATTTTTTCCATAACAGAAGATACGCAGGGGACTTGAGAACCAAGGCAAAGGACCTTGGGGGAGGTCACAAGCCCCCTAGCCGCGGCCTAGGGGGGCCGCGCCTAGCAGGCTTGTGGGCCCCCCGTGGCTCCATTGCCCTACCTCTTCCGCCTATAGATTCTCTAAAAATCCAAAACCACCAGAGAGAGCCACGAAAATACTTTTCCGCCGCCGCAAGCTTCTGTCTCTGCAAGATCCCATCTCGGGACCGTTCTGGTGCCCTGCTGGAGGGGGGATTCGGACATGGAGGGCTTCTTCATCAACACCATTGCCTCTCCAATGATGCGTGAGTAGTTCACCACAGACCTTTGGGTCCATAGCTAGTAGCTAGATGGCTTCTTCTCTCTCTTGGATCTTCAATACAAAGTTCTCCATGATCTTCATGGAGATATATCTGATGTAATCTTGTTTTGCGGTGTGTTTGTCGAGATCCGATGAATTGTGGATTTATGATCAGATTATCTATGAATATTATTTGAGTCTTCTCTGATCTCTTATATGCATGATTTCATATCCTTGTAATTCTCTTCGAGTTGTGGGTTTCGTTTGGCCAACTTGATCTATAATTCTTGCAATGGGAGAAGTGCTTGGTTTTGGGTTCATACCGTGCGGTGTCCTCACCTAGTGACAGAAGGAGTAGCAAGGCACACATCATGTTGTTGCCATCAAGGGTAAAAAGATGGGGTTTATATCATATTGCATGAATTTATCCCTCTACATCATGTCATATTGCTTAAGGCGTGATACGTCTCCGTCGTATCTACTTTTCCGAACTCTTTTGCCCTTGTTTTGGACTCTAATTTGCATGATTTGAATGGAACTAACCCGGACTAACACTGTTTTCAGTAGAATTGCCATGGTGTTGTTTTTGCGTAGAAATAAAAGTTCTCGGAATGACCTGAAAATTTACGGAGAATTTTTCTGGAATTTATGAAAACTACTGGCGCAAGAATCAGTGGAGGAAGTGGAGCCGTGAGCCCACAAGCCCACCAGGCGCGGGCCCCCTAGACGCGCCTGGTAGGCTTGTGGGGCCCACAAAGCTCCACCGCCTCCAATCTCAGCTCTATTTAATCTGTCTCGCGCGGAAAAAATCAAGAAGGAGAAGGATTCATCGCGTTTTACGATACGGAGGCGCCGCCACCTCTTGTTCTTAATCTGGAGGGCAGATCTGCAGTCTGTTCTGGGCTCTGGAGAGGGGAAATCGTCACCATCGTCATCATCAACCTTCCTTCATCACCAATTCTATGATGCTCTTCACCGTTTGTGATTAATCTCATCGTAGGCTTGCTGGACGGTGATGGGTTGGATGAGATCTATCATGTAATCGAGTTAGTTTTGATGGGGATTGATCCCTAGTGTCCACTATGTTCTGAGATTGATGTTGCTACTACTTTGCCATGCTTAATGCTTGTCACTAGGGCCCGAGTGCTATGATTTCAGATCTGAACCTATTATGTTGTCGCCAACATATGTGTGTTTTAGATCCTATCTTGCAAGTTGTAGTCACCTACTATGTGTTATGACCCGGCAACCCCCGAGTGACAATAGCCGGAACCACTCCCGGAGATGACCATAGTATGAGGAGTTCATGTATTCACTAAGTGTTAATGCGTTGGTCCGGTTCTTTATTAAAAGGAGAACCTTAATATCCCGTAGTTTCCATTAGGACCCCGCTGCCACAGGAGGGATGGACAATAGATGTCATGCAAGTTCTTTTCTCTAAGCATGTATGACTACATACGGAATACATGCCAACATTAGATTGACGAACGGGAGCTAGTTACATATTGTTGGGGAACGTCGCATGGGAAACAAAAAATTTCCTACGCGCACGAAGACCTATCATGGTGATGTCCATCTACGAGAGGGGATGTGTGATCTACGTACCCTTGTAGACCGTACAGCGGAAGCGTTAGTGAACGCGGTTGATGTAGTGCAACGTCCTCACGTCCCTCGATCCGCCCCGCGAACCGTCCCGCGATCAGTCCCACGATCTAGTGCTGAACGGACGGCACCTCCGCGTTCAGCACACGTACAGCTCGACGATGATCTCGGCCTTCTTGATCCAGCAAGAGAGATGGAGAGGTAGAAGAGTTCTACGACAGCGTGACGGCGCTCCGGAGGTTGGTGATGATCTTCTCTCGGCAGGGCTCTGCCCGAGCTCCGCAGAAACGCGATCTAGAGGTAAAACCGTGGAGATATGTGGTCGGGCTGCCGTGGCAAAGTTGTCTCAAATCAGCCCTAAAACCTCCGTATATATAGGGGAAGAGGGGGAGCCTTGCCTTGGGGTCCAAGGACCCTCAAGGGGGTCGGCCGAGCCAAGGGGGGCAACCCTCCCCTTCCAAACCGAGTCCCACTAGGTTTGGAAGGAGGAGTCCTTCCCCCTTTTCCCACCTCCTCTTTTTTTTCTCTTTGATTTTTCTTCCTATGGCGCATAGGGCTTTCTTGGGCTGTCCCACCAGCCCACTAAGGGCTGGTGCGCCACCCCTAAGGCCTATGGGCTTCCCCGGGGTGGGTTCCCCCCCCCCCCGGTGAACTCCCGGAACCCATCCGTCATTCCCGGTACATTCCCGGTAACTCCGAAAACCTTCCGGTAATCAAATGAGGTCATCCTATATATCAATCTTCGTTTACGGACCATTCCGGAAACCCTCGTGATGTCCATGATCTCATCCAGGACTCCAAACAACATTCGGTAACCAACCATATAACTCAAATACGCATAAAAGAACGTCGAACCTTAAGTGTGCAGACCCTGCGGGTTCGAGAACTATGTAGACATGACCCAAGAGACTCCTCGGTCAATATCCAATAGCGGGACCTGGATGCCCATATTGGATCATACATATTCTACGAAGATCTTATCGTTTGAACCTCAGTGCCAAGGATTCATATAATCCCGTATGTCATTCCCTTTGTCCTTCGGTATGTTACTTGCCCGAGATTCGATCGTCAGTATCCGCATAACTATTTCAATCTCGTTTACGGGCAAGTCTCTTTACTCGTTCCATAATACAAGATCCCGCAACTTACACTAAGTCACATTGCTTGCAAGGCTTGTGTGTGATGTTGTATTACCGAGTGGGCCCCGAGATACCTCTCCGTCACACGGAGTGACAAATCCCAGTCTCGATCCATACTAACTCAACGAACACCTTCGGAGATACCTGTAGAGCATCTTTATAGTCACCCAGTTACGTTGCGACGTTTGATACACACAAAGTATTCCTTCGGTGTCAGTGAGTTATATGATCTCATGGTCATAGGAACAAATACTTGACACGCAGAAAACAGTAGCAACAAAATGACACGATCAACATGCTACGTCTATTAGTTTGGGTCTAGTCCATCACGTGATTCTCCTAATGACGTGATCCAGTTATCAAGCAACAACACCTTGTTCATAATCAGAAGACACTGACTATCTTTGATCAACTGGCTAGCCAACTAGAGGCTTGCTAGGGACAATGTTTTGTCTATGTATCCACACATGTATATAAGTCTTCTTTCAATACAATTATAGCATGGATAATAAACGATTATCTTGATACAGGAATTATAATAATAACTATATTTATTATTGCCTCTAGGGCATAATTCCAACAGTCTCCCACTTGCACTAGAGTCAATAATCTAGCCCTCACATCATCATGCGAATTACATTGTAATAAATCTAACACCCATACAGTTCTGGTGTTGATCATGCTTTGCCCGTGGAAGAGGTTTAGTCAGCGGGTCTGCTACATTCAGATCCGTGTGCACTTTGCATATATTCACGTCCTCCCCTTCGACGTAGTCGCGGATGAGGTTGAAACGTCGTTTGATGTGTCTGGACTTCTTGTGAAACCGTGGTTCCTTTGCTAGGGCAATGGCACCCGTGTTGTCACAGAACAAGGTTATTGGATTCAGTGCGCTTGGCACCACTCCAAGATCCGTCATGAGCTGCTTCATCTAGACACCCTCCTTAGCCGCCTCCGAGGCAGCCATGTACTCCGCTTCACATGTAGAATCTGCTACGACGCTCTGCTTGGAACTGCACCAGCTTACTGCACCCCCATTAAGAATAAATACGTATCCGGTCTGCGACTTAGAGTTGTCCGGATCTGTGTCAAAGCTTGCATCGACGTAACCTTTTACGACGAGCTCTTCGTCACCTCCATACACGAGAAACATCTCCTCAGTCCTTTTCAGGTACTTCAGGATATTCTTGACCGCCGTCCAGTGATCCACTCCTGGATTACTCTGGAACCTACCTGCCATACTTATGGCCAGGCTAACGTCCGGTCTAGTGCACAGCATTGCATACATGATAGAACCTATGGCTGAAGCATAGGGGACGGTGCTCATATGCTCTCTATCCTCATCAGTTGTTGGGCACTGAGTCTTACTCAATCTCGTACCTTGTAAAACTGGCAAGAACCCTTTCTTGGACTATTCCATTTTGAACCTCTTCAAAACTTTATCAAGGTATGTGCTTTGTGAAAGTCCTATCAGGCGTTTTGATCTATCCCTGTAGATCTTAATGCCTAGAATGTAAGCAGCTTCTCCTAGGTCCTTCATAGAGAAACTTTTATTCAAGTAATCCTTTATGCTCTCCAAAAACTCTACGTTGTTTCCAATCAGAAATATGTCATCCACATATAATATTAGAAACGCCACAGAGCTCCCACTCACTTTCTTGTAAATACAAGATTCTCCAACCACTTGTATAAACCCAAATGCCTTGATCACCTCATCAAAGTGTTTGTTCCAACTCCGAGATGCTTGCACTAGTCCATAAATGGATCGCTGGAGCTTGCACACCTTGTTAGCATTCTTAGGATCGACAAAACCTTCGGGTTGCATCATATACAACTCTTCCTTAAGGAAACCGTTAAGGAACGCCGTTTTGACATCCATCTGCTAGATTTCATAATCGAAAAATGCAGCTATTGCTAACATGATTCTGACGGACTTAAGCATCGCTACGGGTGAGAATGTCTCATCGTAGTCAACTCCTTGAACTTGTGAAAAACCCTTTGCCACAAGTCGAGCTTTATAAACGGTCACATTGCCGTCAGCGTCCGCCTTCCTCTTAAAGATCCATTTGTTCTGAATAGCCTTGCGGCCCTCAGGTAGTACTTCCAAACTCCACACTTTGTTCTCATACATGGATCCTATCTCGGACTTCATGGCTTCTAGCCTTTTGTTGGAATCTGGGCCCACCATTGCTTCTTCATAATTTGCAGGTTCATTGTTGTCTAACAACATAATTGACAAGACGGGATTACTGTACCACTCTGGAGCAGCACGTGATCTCGTCGACCTGCGTGGTTCGACAGAAACTTGAATCGGAGTTTCATGATCATCATCATTAACTTCCTCCTCAATCAGCGTCGCAACGACAGAGGTTTCCCCTTGCCTTGCGCCACCATCCAGAGGGATGAGAGGTTCGACAACCTCATCAAGTTATATCTTCCTCCCACTCAATTCTCTCGAGAGAAACTCCTTCTCGAGAAAAGCTCTGTTTTTAGCAACAAACACTTTGCCCTCGGATTTGAGATAGAAGGTGTACCCAACTGTCTCTTTTGGGTAACCTATGAAGATGCACTTTTCCGCTTTGGGTTCCAGTTTTTCAGGCTGAAGCTTTTTGACATAAGCATCACATCCCCAAACTTTAAGAAACGACAACTTTGGCCTTTTGCCATACCACAGTTCGTATGGTGTCGTCTCAACGGATTTTGATGGTGCCCTATTTAAAGTGAATGGAGTTGTTTCTAATATATAACCCCAAAATGATAACCGCAAATCGGTAAGAGACATCATAGATCGCACCATCTCTAATAAAGTACGATTACGACATTCGGACACACCATTACGCTGTGGTTTTCCAGGCGGTATCAACTGTGAAACAATTCCACATTGTCTTAAGTGAGCACCAAACTCGAAACTCAAATATTCACCCCCACGATCAGACCGTAGGAACTTGATCTTCTTGTTACGATGATTTTCGACTTCACACTGAAATTGCTTGAACTTTTCAAATGTTTCATACTTGTGCTTCATTAAGTAGACATAACCATATCTACTCAAATTGTCAGTGAAGGTGAGAAAATAACGATATCCGTCGCATGCCTCTATGCTCATCGGACCACACACATCGGTATGTATGATTTCCAACAAGTCACTTGCACGCTCCATTGTTCCGGAGAACGGAGTTTTAGTCATCTTGCCCATGAGGCATGGTTCGCATGTGTCAAGTGAATCAAAGTCAAGTGACTCCAAAAGTCCATCAGCATGGAGTTTCTTCATGCGTTTTACACCAATATGACCTAAGCGGCAGTGCCATAAAAATATGGCGCTATCATTGTTAACTCTAACTCTTTTGGTCTCAGTGTTATGTATGTGTGTATCACTATCAAGATTCAATATGAACAATCCTCTCACATTGGGTGCATGACCATAAAAGATGTTACTCATAGAAATAGAACAACCATTATTCTTTGACTTAAAAGAGTAACCGTCTCGCAATAAACAAGATCCAGATATAATGTTCATGCTCAACGCAGGCACTACATAACAATGATTCAATTTCATAACTAATCCTGATGGTAACTGAAGTGAAACTATGCCGACGGCGATTGCATCAACCTTGGAACCATTTCCTACGCGCATCGTCACTTCATCTTTCGCCAGCCTTCGTCTATTCCGCAGTTCCTGTTTCGAGTTGCAAATATGAGCAACAGAACCGGTATCGAATACCCAGGCACTACTACGAGAGTCGGTTAAGTACACATCAATAACATGTATATCAAATATACCTGATTTTTCTTTGGCCGCCATCTTATCAGCCAGATACTTGGGGCAATTGCGCTTCCAGTGACCCATACCCTTGCAATAGTAACACTCTGTTTCAGGCTTAGGTCCAGCTTTGGGTTTCTTCGTCGGATTGGCAACAGGCTTGCCGCTCTTCTTTGAATTACCCTTCTTGCCTTTGCCGTTTCTCTTGAAACTAGTGGTCTTATTCACCATCAACACTTGATGCTCTTTACGGAGTTCAGACTCTGCGACTTTCAGCATCGCAAACAACTCGCCGGAGACTTGTTCATCCCTTGCATGTTGTAGTTCAACACAAAGCCTTTATAGCTTGGCGGCAGTGATTGAAGGATTTTGTCAGTGATAGCTTCTTGCGGGAGTTCTATCCCCAGCTCAGCTAGACGGTTTGAGTACCCAGACATTTTGAGCACATGTTCACTGACAGACGAGTTCTCCTCCATCTTGCAAGCATAGAATTTATCAGAGGTCTCATACCTCTCGATCTGAGCGTTCTTCTGAAAGATAAACTTCAACTCCTGGAACATCTCAAATGCTCCATGACGCTCAAAGTGACGTTGAAGTCCTGGTTCTAAGCCATACAAGAGTGCACATTGAACTACTGAGTAGTCCTCCTTACGTGCTAACCAAGCGTTCTTAACATCCTGATCAGCCGTAGCGGGTGGTTCATCTCCTAGCGCAGCATTAAGGACATAATCCTTCTTCCCAGCTTGTAAGATTAGCTTAAGATTACGAGCCCAGTCTACAAAGTTGCTTCCATCATCTTTCAACTTAGCTTTCTCTAGGAACGTATTAAAATTCAGGGTGACTGTCGCGTGAGCCATGATCTACAACACAAATATATTCAAAGTGGACTTAGACTATGTTCAAGATAATTAGAGTTTAACTTAATCAAATTATTCGCTAAACTCCCACTCAAAAAGTACAACTCTCTAGTCATTTGAGTGGTTCATGATCCACTTACACTAGCTCAAGTCTGATCATCACGTGAGTTGAGTATAGTTTCGGTGGTAAGCATCCCTATGCTAATCATATCATCTATATGATTCATGATCGACCTTTCGGTCTCATGTGTTCCGAGGCCATGTCTGCACATGCTAGGCTCGTCAAGCTTAACCCGAGTGTTCCGCGTGCGCAACTGTTTTGCACCCGTTGTATGTGAACGTTGAGTCTATCACACTCGATCATCACGTGGTGTCTCGAAACGACGAACTGTAGCAACGGTGCACAGTGAGGGAGAACACAATTTCGTCTTGAAATTTTATTGAGAGATCACCTCATAATGCTACCGTCATTCTAAGCAAAATAAGGTGCATAAAAGGATTAACATCACATGCAATTCATAAGTGACATGATATGGCCATCATCACGTGCTCCTTGATCTCCATCACCAAAGCACCAGCACGATCTTCTTGTCACCGGCGCCACACCATGATCTCCATCAACGTGTCGCCATCGGGGTTGTCGTGCTACTCATGCTATTACTACTAAAGCTACATCCTAGCAAAATAGTAAACACATCTGAAGCACAAACATTAGTATAAAGACAACTCTATGGCTCCTGTCGGTTGCCGTACCATCGACGTGCAAGTCGATATTATCTATTACAACATGATCATCTCATACATCCAATATATCACATCACATCGTTGGCCATATCACATCACAAGCATACCCTGCAAAAACAAGTTAGACGTCCTCTAATTTCGTTGTTGCATGTTTTACGTGGTGACCATGGGTATCTAGTAGGATCGCATCTTACTTACGCAAACACCACAACGGAGATATATGAGTTGCTATTTAACCTCATCCAAGGACCTCCTCGGTCAAATCCGATTCAACTAAAGTTGGACAAACTGACACCCGCCAGTCATCTTTGAGCAACGGAGTTACTCGTAGCGATGAAACCAGTCTCTCGTAAGCGTACGAGTAATGTCGGTCCGAGCCGCTTCGATCCAACAATACCGTGGAATCAAGAAAAGACTAAGGAGGGCAGCAAAACGCACATCACCGCCCACAAAAACTTTTGTGTTCTACTCGAGAAGACATCTACGCATGAACCTAGCTCATGATACCACTATTGGGGAACGTCGCATGGGAAACAAAAATTTTCCTACGCGCACGAAGACCTATCATGGTGATGTCCATCTACGAGAGGGGATGTGTGATCTACGTACCCTTGTAGACCATACAGCAGAAGCGTTAGTGAACGCGGTTGATGTAGTGGAACGTCCTCACGTCCCTCGATCCGCCCCGCGAACCGTCCCGCGATCAGTCCCACGATCTAGTGCCGAACGGACGGCACCTCCGCGTTCAGCACACGTACAGCTCGACAATGATCTCGGCCTTCTTGATCCAGCAAGAGAGACGGAGAGGTAGAATAGTTCTCTGGCAGCGTGACGGCACTCCGGAGGTTGGTGATGATCTTCTCTCGGCAGGGCTCCGCCCGAGCTCCGCAGAAACGCGATCTAGAGGTAAAACCGTGGAGATATGTGGTCGGGCTGCCGTGGCAAAGTTGTCTCAAATCAGTCCTAAAACCTCCGTATATATAGGGGGGAGAGGGGGAGCCTTGCCTTGGGGTCCAAGGACCCTCAAGGGGGTCGGCCGAGCCAAGGGGGGCAACCCTCCCCTTCCAAACCGAGTCCCACTAGGTTTGGAAGGAGGAGTCCTTCCCCCTTTTCCCACCTCCTCTTTTTTTTCTCTTTGATTTTTCTTCCTATGGCGCATAGGGCTTTCTTGGGCTGTCCCACCAGCCCACTAAGGGCTGGTGCGCCACCCCTAAGGCCTATGGGCTTCCCCGGGGTGGGTTGCCCCCCCCCCCCCCGGTGAACTCCCGGAACCCATTCATCATTCCCCGTACATTCCCGGTAACTCCGAAAACCTTCCGGTAATCAAATGAGGTCATCCTATATATCAATCTTCGTTTCCGGACCATTCCGGAAACCCTCCTGACGTCCGTGTTCTCATCCGGGACTCCGAACAACATTCGGTAACCAACCATATAACTCAAATACGCATAAAACAACGTCGAACCTTAAGTGTGCAGACCCTGCGGGTTCGAGAACTATGTAGACATGACCCGAGAGACTCCTCGGTCAATATCCAATAGCGGGACCTGGATGCCCATATTGGATCCTACATATTCTACGAAGATCTTATCGGTTGAACCTCAGTGCCAAGGATTCATATAATCCCGTATGTCATTCCCTTTGTCCTTCGGTATGTTACTTGCCCGAGATTCGATCGTCAGTATCCGCATACCTATTTCAATCTCGTTTACCGGCAAGTCTCTTTACTCGTTCCGTAATACAAGATCCCGCAACTTACACTAAGTCACATTGCTTGCAAGGCTTGTGTGTGATGTTGTATTACCGAGTGGGCCCCGAGATACCTCTCCGTCACACAGAGTGACAAATCCCAGTCTCGATCCATACTAACTCAACGAACACCTTCGGAGATACCTGTAGAGCATCTTTATAGTCACCCAGTTACATTGCGACGTTTGATACACACAAAGTATTCCTTCGGTGTGAGTGAGTTATATGATCTCATGGTCATAGGAACAAATACTTGACACACAGAAAACAGTAGCAACAAAATGACACGATCAACATGCTACGTCTATTAGTTTGGGTCTAGTCCATCACGTGATTCTCCTAATGAAGTGATCCAGTTATCAAGCAACAACACCTTGTTCATAATCAGAAGACACTGACTATCTTTGATCAACTGGCTAGCCAACTAGAGGCTTGCTAGGGACAGTGTTTTGTCTATGTATCCACACATGTATATAAGTCTTCTTTCAATACAATTATAGCATGGATAATAAACGATTATCTTGATATAGGAATTATAATAATAACTATATTTATTATTGCCTCTAGGGCATAATTCCAACACATATCTCTCCGTGTTATAACTATTACATGATGAATAGCATCCGGCATAATCATGCATCACCGATCCAATGCCTACGAGTTTTTCCTACTGGTCCTTGCTATGTTACTTTGTCGCTACTACTGTCACTGCTGCTGCTATTACTCTGTTGCTGTTGTTGTTACTTTGCTGCTACTGGTTACTGTTGCTTCTGCTGCTATCATACTATCTTGCTACTGATACTTTGTTGCAGACACTAAATCTTTCAGGTGTGGTTGAATTGACAACTCAACTGCTAATACTTGAGAATATTCTTTCGCTTCCCCTTGAGTCAAATCAATAAATTTGGGTTGAATACTCTACCCTCGAAAACTGTTACGATCCCCTATACTTGTGGGTTATCAAGGCGTTACTCTGTTTGTTATGAACTCAATACACTAGATGCATGCTGGATAGCGGTCGATGTGTGGAGTAATAGTAGTAGATGCAGAAAGTATCGGTCTACTTGTGTCGGACATGATGCCTATATGTATGATCATTGCCTTAGATATCATCATGACTTTGCGGGATTCTATCAATTGCTCGACAGTAATTCGTTCACCCACCGTAATACTTGCTATCATGAGAGAAGCCTCTAGTGAACACTATGGCCCCTGGGTCTACTTCACATCATATTTTTAGATCTACACAATTACTTTGTTGCACTTTCCATCTTCACATCTCACCTTGCAAATAATCGTGAAGGGATTAACAACCCCTTTATAGCGTTGGGTGCAAGTTTGTTTGTTTTTGCACACGTACATTGGTGCCTCATCTTGATACTCCTATTGGATTGATACCTTGGTTCTCAAACTAAGGAAAATACTTATCGCTACTGTGCTGCATCACCCTTTCCTCTTCAAGGGAAAAACCAACGCAAGCTCAAGAGGTAGCAGTCTGCTTTGATAGAATCAAGTTGACGTCCTCATCTCTCATGGTATGGATGAGGCAACGTTGGTCCAAGACGTTGCCCTGAGAGTTGCCTTTTCTCTTGGCCGCCTAGTATTTCTTCTACTTCTGCTTTGACTTGTTTTCTCTCTGCCTGGGAACCGATGTTGCCTTTGCCTTGCCGGAGGACTCATCTTTCCTCTTTTGTTTCTTGCCGTTGTTGCCACCTAACTGAGGTACTTAGGCATCACGGCTCTTGACGTTCCTCAAATGGTCTTCTTACTCGCCATTGGCATACCGATTGGTGATCTCATGGCCCAACTGAGAGTCAAGACGTCACACGGACCAAACTTTAAGATAAGCTCACAATATCTCAAGCCGGCCTTGAAGGCACAGATTGCATGGTGGTCTGTCACATTCTCCACACTGTTGTGTAGGGCGGTCCACTGCTGGATATACTAACGAAGAGTTTCATTGCTTTTTTGCACATAGTGTTGCAACTCGGTGAGCCCACCCGGGCGCTTGTAAGTGCCCTCAAAGGTTTTGATGAACACTCATGCCAGATCTTCCCAACTGTAAATGCTACTCGCGGACAATTGATTTAGCCACGCCCTCGCCGATTCCTCTAGCAGGAGGGGCAGGTGCTTCGCCGTGACGAAGTCGTCGTCGCCACCGATTTGTACCGCCACTCGGTAATCCTCTAACCACGCCTCTGGCTTGGACTCGTCGTTGAACTTTCCTATCCTAGTCGCCAACTTGTAGTTGGGCGGGATCTTAGCTTCCCAAATGTATCGACTAAAGCGTTCGAGGCTGGAAGCACCATGGCCACTCGGCCGCTCTCTGCCTGCTCTGGCTCTATCAACCGCACCCTATGCGATGATGGATCTGGCATCGAGTGGATGTGCTCTAAACTCTTTGTCTTTGTTGTCTCTTTGCCGAATGAGGCTGCGGTGATGGTCGTCCTTGAAAGGCCGCTTGTCATCATAGGAGTGGTGCCCATAGGAGACATCCCTCGGAGGGGGCGGCCGAGTGCGACGATGGTGGTCCCGCCTTCGGTCTTCATACAGGTCTCTTGGGGGCGGAGAACGTTTGTGTCTTCCAGGTGCAAGTGAGGTGTGAGCCGACTGCACCATATTCGTCGTGATTGACTTGCTATGGATGCAGTTGTGTGACTCAGATAGCACCGAATTCTACTCCATAGTAGTCTTCAAAAGGGTTTGAATCTGCCGGATGCCCTCTCCAGCTGTTGAATGAGACGGATAAATGGAATCAGCAATCCAAGTGGCGGCTACCAGGTTCCGCAACGAAGTGTGCATAATATGGATCTTTCGCGGGTGGTCGTTAGGAAACAACCGTTTGCGGTGTCACCTGCTGCTCGATTGTTCCCAGGACGCGCGATTGTCGACTGACTTCTGAATCCGCTCGAGCGGCATGCGCTCGGCTAGGGTTGCCAGGCGTGTGGCCTGCAGGGCATTAGCTTCTGGGGTCGTTCCAGCGATGGGGGTGAGCACAACATTTTCGTTCCTCTCCCTGAGCTCCTCTCGCTGCTCCCGAGAGAGGGGCCGGGGGACATAGGGGTCATCGATGTTGTTATCTCGGCCATCATCGCTCCACCCACGCGAAGTCCCATCGCCGTACCCAGGGTGACCCCCTGCCGGTCCTGCCATCACAACCTCTGGAGCAGTGTCTAGCAGAGCGCCCTGCAGCCATGCCGAATCGTTGATGATGAAGCTGAGGGAACCAAACAAGATCTCTCCGCCGAGTGTTATCATGATGTCGTGGAAGTGATGCTGACAATGAGTACGGGGGGTACGAGTGAAGGGAGGAGCCTAGTTACGACACAAGTGTTTCACTCAGATTTTATGAGTTCGGGCCCCTCTCGGAGAGGTAAAAACACTACCTCGCATGCCCGGAGGCTTAGTTTTCTCTAGGGTGTGTGTGATTACACTCAGCGCTTAACCCTCGCCCAGGAGCTCGGGGGGTGGCTTATATAGTGTCTGCCTGGACCTGCCGAGTGCCATTACAAGGGCCATTAATGAGAGTAACTACCCACGTTATTTGAAACTGCATCCCTAACTATGAACGTTACACGTAACAACAGCCATGATTGTACTCAATATGTGACGTTAAACCCTCGGCCGTTGGAGTTCCCACGTCGCCCACGATCGGAGTGAAGAGGTATGTCTGATTAGAAGAAGAACGCCTGAGTGACCTTATGGATCCTAGTGGACCCTAGTTTTTCGTCCTAGTGCAACTGTAGTCATGAGACTTCGTCGTACGTGTGGGGCCCTATGTGGGCCCTCGATGTCTGGTCGGTGTCCCTAAGACTAGTAGGTAGCCTCATCGGGAGGATTTAGGCTAGTGCAAGGAAAAAGGAGATAACATACTCGAATGGAAGTCGTCGTCGTCACGACGCCACACTTCCTATCTCTTGAGTCGCAACCACCTTTTCCTTGTCTTCGCTAGGTTTCTTGCGCTCCCCTCCAGTGGATTAGTTCCACACGGGGAGTTGATTCTTGTGAACCCAATAGAATGGAGGAGATCGACGTGGTTTGGACCGGGATTTTCTTCACCCTTGCCCAAACCAAACAATGAAATTGTGATCCACGGGAAATAGTTTCCGGCCTGAATGACCCACATGGATTGGGCCAAACTAGTCGAATTGGAGATGGTAGAGCTCACGGAATAGCAAACCTGAGGCTTAGCTTTGTTTAATTCAATGAGCTAATTCTCGTGCGATGGAACACAAGGGCGGTTCAACACCAACGTGTCCAACATGAATATTACACCATCACATTTTAGAGTTTGTTATTAAGATTTGATTTGACTTGAGTATTGGTATGAAAAGTAAGGAAACCTTTGATTCAGGTGAAATTTTGGTAATATTTGATGTGATTTGAGCATTGGTAAGGGAAAGAAGGAAATGTCGATTCAGGTCATAAAATGTGGTTTCGTTCTACGGAGTATTTATTTACACGGTGCTAGCGTGACGCACCGGCCCTGGTCCGGGCCCGGGCCCGTCTGGTGTGGGTGTGGGTCTAGCGATGAGCCAAGACCAGCAGCAGTCGCACAGCCATTTCAAACACGGGACAGGCCAGCAAGCTGCCACGGCCCCCACCTGCACTAGCCGGCAGGGTACGGGCCCAGCGCATCGCCTCTACTATTGTCCTCGCAACCGGCGCCCCCGCGACCGCGACTTCCAACGATCGTTGCGGCTGAAAGCGACCGCACCACCACAAAAAAAATACTCCACCGAGCCCTTCCCAGGGCCGACGCCACCGCTCGCCACCGCCGTCGCTTTCCCCTTTCCCCCTCCCCACCCCAGCTCGTGCGCTCCCACCACTCCCCTCCCCTCCCCTCCTCCGCTCCCCAGCGATTCCCACCGCAATCCTCCGTCTCCTCCCCGCATCCCCGCCGTGTCCACCTGCCCGCCATCCGACCGGAGGAAGCCTCCGGGGGTTCTCTTGGTCCCTAGCGCCTTGGACGCTTCCCCCCGGGCTGCACCAGCCCGCCGCTTTTAGGTGCCGTCCGGCCTCCGCTTTTGCGTCCCTTTTCGGACGGGATTGCTGCCGGTTTCTCGCGAAAGATCGCATCTCTTGCCTGCCGGATCAGATGAGATGCGGGGGTGCCGGTGCCTCTAGGAGACATGGCTGAAGAAGCGGTCTCGTCCTCGCCCGGATCCTCCGCGGTGACGGCGGTGGCTGCGTACCCCTACCCGTACCGAGTGGCGCGCAGCCTCCATGGCGCCCTCGTCGTCAGGGACGAGCTCCCCTACTCGTACCCCGCTGCTGCCGCTGCCGCCCCGCCGCCACCCGCGCAGGTGCAGCAGGGCTCCTCCGGCGGGGGAGGCGGCAAGATTAGCCCCGCGGTGCTCTTCATCATCGTGATTCTTGCGGTGGTGTTCTTCATCTCCGGCCTGCTCCACCTCCTCGTGCGGCTGCTCATGAAGAAGCAGCACCGCCGCCGAGGGGGCTCGGCGGCCGCGGCGGCGCAGGGGCCCGGGGAGGCCGACGCGGCGCTGCAGCGCCAGCTGCAGCAGCTGTTCCACCTTCACGACTCCGGCCTGGACCAGGCCTTCATCGACGCGCTGCCCGTCTTCTCCTACCGGGAGATCGTCGTAGGCGGCGGCGGCGGCGACAAGGAGCCCTTTGACTGCGCCGTGTGCCTGTGCGAATTCGACGCCGAGGACAGGCTCCGGCTGCTGCCGCTCTGCGGGCACGCCTTCCACCTCAACTGCATCGACACATGGCTGCTGTCCAACTCGACCTGCCCGCTCTGCCGCGGGGTGCTCTTCGCCCCAGGGCTGACAGCCGAGAATAACCCGATGTTTGATTTCGATGAGGGGTTGGAGGAAGGGCGGCTGTCGGAGTGCTGCGAGGATGGTTTCGGATTGCCCACGCAGAAGTCCTCGGAGGGGTTGCAGGAGCCGGCGGCCGAGAAAAGAGTGTTCCCGGTGAGGCTTGGGAAGTTCAAGAATGTCGGCACCCAGGGTGCTGTTGAAGGTGGAAATGCCGATTCTGCTGTGCTGAGGAGGGAGGAAGGGGAGAGTAGCAGCAGCAGTTTGGATGCAAGGAAATGCTTCTCTATGGGCACTTATCAGTATGTTCTTGGGACTTCAGAACTTCAGGTGGCTCTCCAGCCGGGCCGAGCTAGAAATGGTGGTGCGATGAGATTAAGACCTCCGGGAATAAGTTGTGTCAATGCGGACATTATGGAGGGAAAGAAAATTTGCGCACGGAACAAAGGGGAGAGCTTCTCCATGTCGAAGATTTGGCAGTGGTCTAATCTCAAGGGCAAGTTACCTGCTGGCTCAGATGATTGTTCAGAAGCAGGGAGCCTTCCATGGTTGAAGAGAGGTGGCACTGGGGATAAATTGAACATGTGATGTGACTCTGTACTGTGATACTAGCTAATATTTCTCTTCTTAGTGCCACTCCATTAATTTCTTACCTATAATTATTCTAGTCTAATTTTCATATTCAGGTTTTAATTGGAATTGGTTAATCTCATGGGGAGATAAGTTTTCCGTAGTCATGCCACCTTACTCTATTGCGCCAATTTGTGATAGCTTACAGATCATGTGATTTCTGCTGCATGCTGCTTTGTTTATGTTCTTGTATCGGTTTGAAGCTACCTTCATATTCCTGAAACTTTCCTTCCAAGAATGCTCAAAGTAAAGTTAGCAATGACTCCTTAGTTGCAATCTTGTCATTCTTTCTACTGCGTAGATGATAAGATAAATATTACTTGAGTTTTGCTTCAGTACTAATTAGACCTTCTAAAACAGTTGGTATGAAGTGTAGAACAAATTTTTTTTTGAACCATGCAGTAGAAAGAACATTGTAGCTTTAGAGTTGAGCTATATGCTATCACATAGAAGGGTAGCGGGGGAAATCTTATTGGTACTATGACTATCTTATTGGTGGCTACTGGTTAGCATTAAGTAGCTCTTTGATCTAGGTTCTTGTTTCAGTTTGGAGGATGGTGCAGATGTCTTGAGATTGTGCCTAGTTGTGATGCATAGGTTAGACACTTATGTATGGGAAGGACACTTGCGGGGGCTGCTACTGAAACAACTAAGGCAGGAGTAGGCTGGCACTCACTGGATAAGTTAGGAAGACGAGTAGATTGTTTCTGGGTTCTGGGTTTGAATTTTCATGCAGGCCATTCCCCTCCGCAAATACCTTTATGATTCACTGATCTTCATATGGCTGAGCAAAACCCATATTAGTATTACAAGCAACTGTACTAAGTAAAATAGACTGTTAATTAAGGCATACTGGAAGGAATGGTTTTTTTGTACAAAAATCACTTGTAACTTTCAGAAATTGCACATGGCTGTAATTTACAAGAGCCCGCTGTGCATATGTTTAAATTTTCGTATCTAACCAATTCTTTTCCTGATGAGCTACATCTACTTATGATTTGGCACTCCTTTTATGATAGTTGTAGTCAGCCAAGTTTCAGATATTGCACGTGTTCTTTCTTCTGTGTTTCCAAATGAGCTACACCTACTATTTTTAGGCCATAGGCACTTCAGTGAAATTGCTGATGTACACTTATATTCCTGACTATCTTGTTTTAGATTTGTAAATTGAGGTACATGGTAGACTGCTTCGTAACATCTGAACTCATGCCAATGGGTAGTAGGTTCCTAGTATTTCCCTCACCTGCACATCTGCAGACATATGAACTTCTCATGATTGAGCATGTAATCTTTTATCAGAGGCTTTACTTATTTAAGTTCCAGCTGAGCATATTTCTTTTGCCTTTAGTTCACCAGTCATCTGCTGCCTTTCTCAAAGTCTTCTTCTTTGATGAACACTTTGTTGGGGGGTTTACATTCCCCTTTCAAGAATCTCTTTGCTCTCACAAAAGAGAAGATATTTTTCTTTATCATGATAGAAAGCAAAAAAGGTTGAAACAATAGAAAGCAACGCATCATCCTTTGCTTCATTCCTGGGTTGCCAGAAACCTTTAGTGGTCAGAGTACAGATATTCCTTATGCCAGCTTAGTAAGCGACATTTAGTTTTCCTAGATTTCATTATATTGACAGATGCCACCTGTGTGTTTTCTTGCTTGTTAATTGCAATCTGGCCGAATATCATACTCCTTAATTTATTCGTTCCTTATCCTTGGTTTTGTGAGAAGTATCATTTCTCAACCAACAATTTCAATACATTTACAGTTGCCACCTAATGGATTGCCAGTGCTTCTCAGACACTTTACTCTCTCTGTTGCTCTAACTAATATAGTTTTGTGAGATTGAATTCATCTGATTGACCTATCGGTCAAATGCAAACCACACCAATTTCTTGGCATGCAACTGACAAGTTGGTAAATACTCCTAGGTCTAAACACCTTTTGCTTTGGTGCTCCGTCTTTGTTTAAGGGCCACCTGTTGGTGTTTAATGGCGTTGTATGTGCTTAATGTCACCTTTTCTGCAAGAATTTATATGTAACTGGAGCTGTCCTCTTATTGCTTGTTGCACCTTGTGGTTGGTAGTGGCCGGCCGAATATCCAACTGAAGAGTTGACATCACGCGTATCCTGATACTCGATCTGTCTTTGCAAAGGCGCCTCGTCAGGTAGAGTTCAGCATCATATCATGCGGGTTTTAAGTGTCAAAATGCATTTCTCTGTGTGCTCTTTCATCATTTTAAACCGGAAAGCGATGAGAAGTGCCAGCCTTACAAGCATGCACTAAATTTTCTTGAAGCCAATGCATCCACTAGATCAAGCGGCAAAATCGATAAATTTGATCGAGGGCATAAAAAATTCGGCATAAAAAATTCACAAGCTGAACTGCGTTTGAATTATTTTTTGCTCAGCTGACCCTTTTATGTGGCGTCCGACACTTAGGCGCCACACTACACTGTGTGACGTTTTAGTCGTAGGCGCTACACCCCTGGTCATGCCGACGTCAGATCCCATCCCCAGCAGTGTGGTGCCTTAGCCGTCGGCGTTGCACTTCCGATGTGTGTTGCTGAGCGCTTAGGCGCCACACTGTCACTTATCCAATCATGGGCCGGCCCTTCCCCCATCGACTACCTAGGTTGTTGGGAGCTATTGCCGCTACTAACCCGGGCATGATTCATGTGGTTGAGCCGTACGTGGAGAAAACAAGGATTCACAATGAAAAAACAACCCGCGTATTTGGCCGTGCATTTTGGGCATTTGAGCAATGTGTGAGGGCTTTTCAATATTATCGACCGGTCATCTCCATCGATGGCGCCTTATCTTAGGCATCACACAATCTGGACAAAAAAATACCATTTGAATCGAAACCAGAGATTAACATATAGCATTTTGACAAAAAATTCCGTATGAACCAAAACGAGAGAGTGACAACAAATAATAAGCTTAATATAATTTCCATTAGAACCAAAAGCTTGATTTCATAGTAGTACAAGTTCATCAACGAGTTAAACGAAAAACAAACATTGCTACTAGTTCAACAACTTAAAACAACGACAACACTACTACTCCGTTCATCGCGTCTTGTGGCCTCGTCCCCTCTTAGAAGGTAGCTTCGTTCTGACCGGTTGCGGTTCCTCCAACTCATCGTCATCGTCATCGTCCATACCACTCATCCTTGTCACATCTTCTGTCATACGCGAGCCCTCGGAGTCCGGCTTCTTTCCTTTGTTCGCATAGTCCTCCGCTGTGTACCGCTTAAATACCCTCCTAGGCTTCGACATGTAAGCGGAGCGTTGGAAAGCCTCCAACGTCATATGTCGTCCTGAACCTTCAATATAAAAACGGTATCGTCATCATTTAGTGTGGTATGAAGAGTTGAAAGTGCAGATTCTATGATGGGTACCTCTGGAGAGAACACATCATCCTATAAATGAGTTGCTCAAGTAATGTCACCATCGTCCGTACGAGCTCCCGATGTATTTGAATCGTCTAGAGTATTCCTATGAGATGAATCGGATCTCGGCGGTTCTGAATATTCGGGGTCACGGCAACCTAAAATGTTGGATAAGCGATGCAACTTTTGGCCCCTGTTTCTGTAAGATTGAAAGATGAATGAGATATAAAATGTACCAAATGTTGCACTGATCGGCAAATTGTGAATTATGACACAACACCTTGATGAAAATTTGAAGTGCAGATTCTCCCTTTTTTCCTCTATGTGTTTTGTCTAGAATAGCCTCGGTTTCATCAGCTTGTTTCTTGATCTCTTTGTGCTATGATCACACGAATATGACATGTAAGGCACACAAAGATGTGTAGTAATGTTCATAGATAATATAGGGGAGCACACTTACAACAAAGTTGAGCAGTGGAGCAAAAGGTGTCTGGTACCCTTCATGAATTAGCTTGTTGTATTCTCCATGGGCAAGTTCACCGAATGAAGTGGAATCTTCCAATATGTCCTCGTGAAAAGTCGGCGGACAAATTTCCACTCGAGTATTCTCCTAAAACCATCTCACGTAGTTGTTGAACGCAAGTGGACAATGCTCGCGGACCTGGGTTCCTGGCGTACTCCTAGCTTCCTCCACACTTTGCTCGAACATGGTGACATACTTTTTATGATGCTTATTCCAATCCTTGATCTTTCGTTGCCTCCTCTTATCCAACCTGCTTTCTACATACCTCATTATTAGCTTGCTGCACACTTAGCTCAAACATAGTTCTTTATTGTGCATGCTTTGTTACTTGTGAAGCTATGCATTTGTGTCCATCCAAGCTGAATGAACGGAAGGAGTCCTATCATCTCGATGTATGGTGTGTACCGCTCATCGTACGACATGACAGTCGATGCCCCGTGAAACCGAATCTTCAAGGGCATAAACTTCTGCAAACATAGACGTGATGTGATTACGGTTTGATCTTTTTATATAAATACAATATATTTCGAGATAACAGTATGTTGTAGTTACCATCCGCTTCTCCGACATCAAGTAGACCCGGAGTTCAACGTCATAAGCATCATTCAAAAGTCACACCATCCTACATATTACAAAAAATAATCATTTAATATATACTCATCTTAACAATCATACAAGAATACTCATTTGAATAATCATCTACTCATACAGGAATACTCATCTAACAATTTAAATACTCATCTAGCAAATATGAAATCAACGAACATTATAAATTATGAATCCTAAATACTCATCTATGAATTCTACATAATTATCTACTCATATAGGAATCCTAAATACTCATCTATTCATCTAGGAATCATAAATCACACCTAACTTCTCATATAAATTTCGAATCCAAGCAAAACATGTCTCTCGTCCTAACTTATACAAATCTGAAAAATTTGCAATATTATTTGAATAGAAAGATGGGAAACGGAGAAGATTACCTTCTAGACCGATTTAGGGTATAAATCCACGAAAGAAATCAACATATGTGGAGGATTTGGAAGAGAGGATTGCGAGGAGGAGATGAGGCAGCCGCCGCCGGCCAGCCTCTCGGAGAAGAGAACGAGTGGGGGTGAGGGTGGGGGGAGGGCCGGCCCGCGGTTGCATAAATGATAGTGTGGCGCATAAACGCTCGGCGCAACACATGTGCAACGCTTGCGACTAAGGCGTCACACTGCTGAAGGTGGGGTGGGGTCAGCCGCCAGCGTGGCCAGGGGTTTGGCGTCTACGCCTAAGACGTCATACAGTATAGTGTGACGCCTAAGTATCGGGCGCCACACAAAAGAATCAGGTCAGAAAAAATAATTCAAACGTAGTTAGTTTGTGAATTTTTTACGTCCTGAAGTCAAATTTGTCGAATTTGGACGACCAAGCAGGTTGCGTGTGCAATCTACTACTCCAGCAGTTCGCATTCAGATCTGGCATGCGAGTCCATGCAATAGAATTGTCAATTCCTGCTGCACCAAACACACCTGGCATTTCAGCAATTATTTAACACTGATCCAGAGCATTATCATTGTTAATAACCAGATCTGTAGCGCTCCAGTGGTTTGTTCTTCTGACATCTGAATCATGTCTGCATTGAGATTGGTCTGAAGTTCAGACCTCTACTCCTAGATTCAGGACAAAGCCCCAGAGAATCTTTTTGTGTGAAGGAGTGCCTGAGTCTGAGGATTCACAGGCTCGAGGTCCCCTACCGGGAAGATCAGATCGGACGAGTCTGGTCTGCGGAGAACACTGTTCTCTACGTGAAGTTCACAACAGTGGTCTGTTGTTTTTGGATTCATATGCGGCGTAAAGGTCAGCTTCATGCGTGTTATAAACGGACGAGAGGAAAGGTTTGAGTTTCGCCATGATTGAACGATTGTGTCATACTGTTCTGGTGTTTTATATGCTGAAATCAGGGAAGTAGTTTCGGATACTTTCTTCCCACTGTGGCCACATCAGCCGCCACATCATAGCTTGCGCAGTCGGTTCCCATGGCGCGTCGTCATGGTGGCCATGGAGGAGGATCGCTTCAAGCGGCGAAGCCAGCCTCAAGAATCTGTGGGCCAATGGTAAAAAAAATTGAATTTTCTTGACGATGGACAATATATATAGTGTATTTAGCTTATCTTTTAAAAAAAACTGTGGGATCAGTTAATCCACACAGACTCGTCGCCGAGCTTCATCTTCTCGGTGCTAAGTGCAACTCCAACGCACGATTCGAAACGGACACCCGTTTTGTACGAATTCCATCCGTTTGAACATGAGAATGGGGTTGTATTCGTCTGGATTTGCGTTTATGATGGTCGAACGTTTAGCGCACGGTCGCATCTTGTCCCCGTGCATGCAGAACGTTGAGAACCAAAGTTGTTGGCCTCGGCCGCGGTTCGCACTAGGCAACCTACAGAACACTCACTCTATAGTGTCACGTCGGCAACAGAGCTAACCTTCAAAAAGGGCATGTTTGACGTCGGCAACAAAGCCAACGGTCGACACACGAGCGAGCCATCAAAATGAACAAGTTTTTGACACCGACAACAAAGCCAGCCGCCGTCACACTAGCTATCCTTCAAAATGAACGGACGTCGGCCACGGCCCAAGGTCTCACCTAGTTTAGGCCATCACAGACGATCATCTCCTTCTACCGATTCACGAACCAAGCTTTCCTTTCTGGCGGCATGTTGTTCTTGTCCACGCTCATGAACGCGAGTGCCACCTCTTTAGCTTTGCTGTCTGCCCTGGTCGCCTCGATCTCGAGCTTCTTGAGTTGAGCGGCCTCCTCGATGTCAAGCTTCCTCCTCTTTGTTGCCTCCTCTATGTGAAGCTTCCTCCTCTCTGTGGCTTCCTCCACGACGAGCTTCTTGGTTTGGAGCTCTAGATATGTTTTTATTTGCTCCTCCTTTCCTTTGCTCCTCCTCTCGTCTCTCACTTCCTTTTGGCTCATCATGTTCTCCAAAGTGCCTCACAAGGCAGTGGAGGACGCATCACGCCTCTCGTCGGCGTTCGAGTTTATCTTGCCCCTCGGCCATTGAGCAAGTCCCACTCATCCTCCACGACCTTCTTTCCTCCTTTCTTCTTACAAGAGGCATATTGATATTTGAACTTGGCACAATGTTTGATGAACACCCAACAATGCGTGGGAGTGAATGGCTTATTCTTGTGACGGGCCTTGAAGGCTTCCAAAGATTGAAATGCCTATACAATCATAGATGATGACGGTAATGTAAAGCATGCCAACATGAATGGACAAAAAATGAAAAGGCAAAAGGTTCATACCAAGTCATCAATGTCTAGGCCACTCACGAGAAGGGCTTCGACGCTCTCGAATGTGGCACAATACTTGTTGCATTCTTGTTGAATGAACCCCCATCTTTTTTGGATTGAGTTGATGCTACGAGTACTTCCAAATTGGCAGGGGGCAAACTTTGTTCGCTCATGGAAGGTTTTGTGAACCCTTGTCCAAAAGATGGAACCTTTTTGCTCGACACCTCTTATTGGATCTTCCCGAGCAATCAGGGTCGTTGGCTATGGGCGCCGGCTGTGCCATTCCATCGAACAGCTTGTGGGTGCCGGTGAAGTGTGACGCCCTCGATTTGATTGTACGCTGATCATACACGCAAATGCGTATGACCAAGCTCAAGGACTCACAGGAAGATATCACAACACAACTCTAGACACAAATAAAACATACAAGCTTCATATTACAAGCCAGGGGCCTCGAGATCTAGAATACAGAAGCTCGATAAACACACGAGTCAGCGGAAGCAACAAATATCTGAGTACAGACATGAACATGAGGTGCCTTAGAGAAGGCTAACACAAAAGATACAACGATCGAACGAGGCGAGGCCTCCTGCCTGGGAGCCTCCTAACTACTCCTGGTCTTCAGCGGCCTCCACGTAGTAGTAGGCACCGTCGGGGTAGCAGTCGTCGTCGACGGGATACGCCATCTCCTAGGCTCCATCATCTAGTCGCAGCAACGGATCAAGGGGAAAAGGGGGAGCAAAGCAACGGTGAGTACTCATCCAAAGTACTCGCAAGACTAACATCAGAACTATGCTAAGTATGCATCGGTATCAAAGGAAGGGGGGTTATATGTGGACTAACTGCAACAATGCGAGGATAGAGAGAGAAGGCCTAGTCCTATCGAAGACTAGCATCTTCAGGGGTCTTGCAGCAATAGACGAGAGTACAACATGCAACACAATTAATAGTCATACTGTTGCAGCAATATTAATTAAAGTCACGCCCAGAGATTCTTCCTCGACTCCCTGTGACGCCCTCGGCTTAATCGTACGCTAATCATACACGCAAATGCGTACGATCAAACCCAAGGACTCACGGGGAGATATCACAACACAACTCTAGACACAAATAAAATAACATCAGCTTCATATTACAAGCCAGGGGCCTCGAGGGCTAGAATACGAAAGCTCGATAAGCACTCGAGTCAGCGGAAGCAACAAATATCTGAGTACAGACATAAAACAACATGGGGGTGCCTTAGAGAAGGCTAGCACAAAAGATACAACGATCGAACGAGGCGAGGCCTCCTGCCTGGGAACCTCCTAACTACTCCTGATCATCAGCGGCCTCCACGTAGTAGTAGGCACCGTCGGGGTAGCAGTCGTCGGTGGCGGGGACCTCCATCTCCTGGGCTCCATCATCTGGTCGCAGCAAACGGATCAAGGGAACAAGGGGGGAGCAAAGCAGCGGTGAGTACTCATCCAAAGTACTCGCAAGTCTTACGTCAGAACTATTCTAATAATGCACCAGTATCAAAGAAGGGGGTTATATGTGGACTGACTGCAGCAATGCGAGAATAGAGAGAGAAGGCCTAGTCCTATCGAAGACTAGCATCTTCAGGGTCTTGCAGCAATAGACGAGAGTAGAACAGGGGTAAAACATTAATAGTCATATTGTTACAGCAATATTAAAGTGAGGTCACGCCTAAGGATCCTCCCTCGACTCCCTGCGAGGAAGCAATCCCGAGGCAAACTAATTCCAGTTAAGTAACAATTGTAGTTGTATAAGATCGGGGCACAACTCCAAGTCGTCCTGTAACCGTGGACACGGCTATCCGAATAGTTAATTTTCATCCCTGCAGGGGTGCACCACATGTCCCGTCACGCTCGATAACACTCTGGCCGGACATACTTTTCTGGGTCCTGCCCGGCCTCGGAATATCGACACGTCGCAGCCCCACCTAAGACTAATCAGAGAGGCCAGCCCGCCGGTCTAAATCCTAAGCACAAAGGGTTCATGGGCCCAGTTCCCCTTCACGCTCCTGCACGTGGCGTGGGCGGCCGACGTCAGTCCTAGCATCCCTTAATCACAAGCGCGATGCATCTCGGGACCACTCGGGCGCGCGCCGCTACACTGCTGGCATCTGAAAAGCTTCGGCTGATACCGCGACGTCGAGTACCCATAATTCTTCCCGCGTAGCCGGTTAGTGCGAAAAGGTCTCCGACCAACCCAGATCAAATACCCAAATCCATTAGCATTTTAATTAGGCCAACAACACAGTCTCGCGGGAATCCACCCGTCTTACAACTAATCACCGAAGATCCCAGTAACATGGTCGAGTAACTGTGTGGTTGTAACATCAGGGGAATCCGAGGAATCACCCTCGTTGGATTCCGAACGATGTAACCGTCAAGGTGGGCTTAGAGGAATCACCCTCGGGGGTCCCACACTCGCGGGGTGGCACGACAGAGACGTCATCGGGAATGGTGAAAGAGGAATCACCCTCGATAACCACGACCGACTAGCTATACTACAGAGATATCATCAGGGGTACTTAGCGAGGTGTCACCCTCGGTACCCGATAGTATCCCTGTAGCGTCGTACAACGAAGGGGGGTGAACGTGCTGTGTCGGGCCTGGCTCGTCGATCAGAGATCGAGATTTGAAAACAAGCGGGGCAACTGATCTACGGGGTCAGAGGGGATGACTGCTCCACCTATACTAAGCATATTAAAGGTACAGGACTGAAAGTAGCAGATCATCAAAAACAGGCTATGCATCAGATATAGGAGCTAACTACAACAGTAGCAAAATACTAATGCAAGCAGTAGGAAGAAAGACATAGGCGATATAGGAATGATCAAGGGGAATTTGCTTGCCTTGCTGCTCTGCGGCAATGGACTGATCGGCAGGGTCGTAGATGTACCCGGCAGCAGCGTCAGTCTCGGGGTCTACCGGTAAGAAGAGGGGGAAGAAACAATAAATAATAGCACCGATGCAACACAAAGCATGACATGAAAAATATGCAGGCTAGACATGAGCTAACGCAGCAACATCCGTCATAGACGGGTCGGAAGAATATCTGACGATATTTTCCGGGGTCTCGGGCTACTACCGGTTACACTGGAAACGATGGAAAAGTTCCATGTTTGCTATGCTAGGGACGCGTGACAGACGAACGGGCCGTGTACCCGGGTTCGTCTCGCTTTGCTGATCAACTTTGATGTTGAAATTATTTTGATCTGACTTACGGATTATTTAATATTAATTTTTAAAGTTTTATTAATTATTTAAGAATTAAAAACAGATTTAAAAGATTTAGTAAAATCCTATTATGACATCATCGCGATGTCAGGCTGACATCACATTTGACCGGTCAACTGACCAGCGGGTCCCGAACGTCATAGGCACAAGTTTTATTTAAGATTAAATATTTATTAATCAGATTAATTCAACGAGGGACCCACGTGTCATACTCTAATTATGTTAATTAATTATTTTAACTAAATATCTATTTATTTATTTATTTAAGAAAAACATTATTTTTAAATATCGCGTGGGGCCTCCCTGTCATTGACAACGGTGCATTGGCCCCACCGGTAAGTGGCCTAAAGCTAATTTCTCATATATTTTTATTAGATACCTATCCGTGCAAATACCGTATTTCTCTAAATATCCAAATACACACATACATACATAATACGGGCATCGAATACATACATACATACATACGGCATCTAATACATCAATTGTTTTTATTTCTTTTTCTCTCAAAACTCATCTCTCATCTCTCTGTTAACAGAGAAGTTCTTTAGCTACTCCACCTAGAAGAACACGAACTTCGAATCCTTCTACCGGAGTCCACCGTCGACGGATCGAGGCCCCGTTTGCCGGAACGGAACCGTGACGTCGAGGAGAACGGTAAGGTGGGAGGAGCCCGAGGAGGGGCTCACCGACGGTGACGTGACGGCCCGGTGAAGCCGGAGTTCGCACGTAGTTGACGGTGGAGACGGACGCGGAGGCGGTGACGGTGACGGTGGTGGTGACGTGCCGGCGAGGAGGAGCCGGTGAGGAGGGCCCCGGTGAGGAGAGGCCCCCGGAGGTGGAGGCGCCGACGGGGAGGGGCGGCCACCGTGGAGAGGGCCGCCGGAGAGGTACCTCCCGGGAGGGCCGGCCGCCGAGATGGGGGGGCCGAGGTGGCCGGCACCCCTGCCGGCGGGGTGGAGGCCGAGAGGTGGGGGGGCGCCGGGAGAAGGAGGGGCCGTGGGGTGGGGCAGCTCGGTGTAGGAGGTGGCCGTGGGGTGGGGAGGAGGTCGTGGGGGGAGGAGGCCGGCGGGGGAGAGGGCTGGCCGCCGGCGTGGTGAGGGGTGGCCGCCGGCCGGTGGGAGAGGGGCGGCCAGGGAGGGGCGAGATGGGGGAGAGGGGCGACGGGAGTTAGGAGAGGAGGGAGGCGACGGGACCTCGGGGGAGATGGGGTCCTCGTGGGGGGGAGGGGCGACAGGAGGGGAGGGAGGCGTGGGGGGGTGGGGCCCCCCACGAGGGGGGCTGGCGGCGGCGGCGGCGTGGGAATGGGAGGGAGAGCGAGGGGAGTGGGGTGGCGCCCAGGAGGCGTTAGGGTTTGGGGGGGGGCGGCTGGGCCACTTGGCCCAGTTTGGGCCGGCTGGGGGGGGGGGCTTTCTCTTTTTTTTTTTTTTTTTGATTTGTTTTATCTTGTTTTCTCCTTTCCCTTTTCTTTTTATTATTTCTTTCTTTCAGTTTTCTTTCTTTCTTTTATCATTACTATTTCTTCAATACTTTCCTCTTATATGTATATCCTTTTAATACTTGTAATGAACCGATAAGGTGCTTCCCATTGCTTTCATATCATCGATCCGGACAGACGCGAATCCACGCGGGTCTGAGATGGGAATGCCGATGACGTGGCATCATTAGCGGTGATCACTGTAGCTTAATTACAATTACTACTGTAGCAAAAGTCGAGGATGTCACAATTCTCCCCTACTAACAAGAATTCTCGTCCCGAGAATTAAGAGGTAGAGGGAAAGAGCCCGGGGTATTCATCACGAAGATGATCCTCGCGTTCCCAAGTGGCTTCCTCTTCAGAGTGATTTGACCACTGCACCTTAAGGAACTTAGTGACCTTGCGACGAGTCTTACGTTCAGCTTGGTCGAGAATGCGGACCGGATGCTCTTTATAAGAGAGGTCTTGTTGTAGCTCAAGCATATCGTGATCCACTGCTCGAATAGGGTCCTTGAAGCAGCGACGGAGCTGAGAAACATGGAAGACATCGTGAACCTGAGAAAGGTTCGCCGGCAGTTCCAATTGATAAGCCACTCTTCCACGCCTTTCAAGAACAGTGAAAGGACCAATATAACGAGGAGCTAACTTGCCCTTGATTCCGAAACGGTGTGCACCTCTCATTGGTGTGACACGAAGATAAGCCTTTTCGCCAGGTTGATAGACCATATCTTGATGATGACGGTCATACTGACTCTTCTGACGAGACTGAGCAGCCTTCAGATTCTCATGAATAATGCGGACTTGATCTTCGGCATGTTGAATAATATCCGGACCGAAGAGTGATCTTTCCCCAGTTTCTGACCAATTCAGAGGAGTTCGACACCTCCGCCCATACAATACTTCGAAAGGGGCCATCTTCAGGCTAGCTTGATAGCTATTGTTGTAAGAGAACTCGGCATACGGGAGAGATTCCTCCCATTTCTTACCGAAAGAAATGACACAAGCTCGAAGCATGTCCTCGAGAATTTGGTTGACTCGTTCAACTTGTCCCTGGGATTGAGGATGAAATGCAGTGCTGAAGGACAGATGAGTCCCCATAGCCTTCTGAAAACTTTCCCAGAACTTTGAAGTAAACAAGCTGCCACGGTCCGAACTGATTACCAACGGAATACCGTGAAGTGAAACAACTCTTGACATATAAAGATCTGCCAGCTGACTAGCATTAATCGTTTCTTTGACGGCCAGGAAATGTGCAACTTTGGACAGTCGATCAATGACGACAAGAATAGCATCATTACCTTTCTGAGACCTGGGAAAACCAGTGACAAAGTCCATTTCAACGTGATCCCATTTCCACTCGGGAATAGAGATAGGTTGCAGAGTTCCCGCAGGCTTTTGGTGTTCTGCCTTGATACGCCGGCATACATCACATTCTGCCACATAGCGTGCAATGTCTTGTTTCATACAGGGCCACCAGAATCTTTGCCGGATGTCTTGGTACATCTTGGTACTACCCGGGTGAATAGACAAAGGTGTGTCATGAGCTTCTTCCATCACCTTCCCAGTCATCCTGAGATTTTCCTTCTTATTTGGAACGAATAGGCGACCCTTGAAATACAAGGCACCACCTTCATCAACAGTGAAAAAGGAGGGTTTACCCTTCGCAATATAACTCTTAATCCTGTCGACATCATCGTCAAAGTTTTGTATATTCTTTATGGAGCTCACAAGATCTGGTTCAACCACTAGGTTACTGAGGGAACCCTGATTAACAACACGAAGGTTCATCTTTTGATACTCTTCAGGGGGAGGAACAAGGTAACCCTGAGGAACAATGTGGAGGTTCAGCTTACGGAATTCCTCTTGCAGACGATCGTGAACCTCATGAACCTGGAGGTGGTTGCAGTATGACTTGCGACTTAAGGCATCAGCCATTACATTAGCCTTGCCAGGGGTATATGATATACTACAGTCAAAATCTGCTATATGCTCCATCCATCTTTGTTGACGCAGGTTCAGCTCCGGTTGAGTGAACAAGTACTTCAGACTTTGATGGTCGGTGTAGATTTCACAGCGATTACCGACAAGGTATTGTCGCCATTCCTTCAATGCATGAATGACTGCGGCAAGTTCGAGATCATGAACTGGGTAGTTCTCTTCATGAGCACGCAGTTGACGTGAAGCATAAGCGATCACCTTGCGATCCTGCATTAGGACACAACCTATTCCTTGACGAGAAGCATCACAGTATATGACGAAATCCCTTTTCGTATCTGGAGGAGCAAGTACTGGAGCGGACGTTAGTTTGTCCTTGAGTGCCTGGAAACTTTCCTGACATTTATCAGTCCATTCATACTTAACACCTTTGTGAAGCAGGTTGGTTAAGGGCTTCGCAATCTTGGAGAAGTTCTCGACGAATCGACGGCAATAGCTGGCGAGTCCGAGAAAACTTCTGACTTGCTTGACATTCTTCGGGGGAGTCCAGTCAAGAATAGCTTGAATTCGTTCGGGGTTGACCGCAATACCATCCTTGGAAATCACATGACCAAGGTAAGTCACTTCGTCTAGCCAGAACTCACATTTGGAATACTTCGCATAGAGTTTATGCTCCCGAAGCTTATCCAGTACAAGACGAAGATGTTCAGCGTGCTCTTCTTTGTTCTTTGAAAACACCAGAATATCATCCAGATATACCACGACAAATTTGTCGAGGTAGTCCATGAATATATAATTCATCAATCGAGAGAAAGTTGCCGGTGCATTGGTTAAGCCGAAGGACATGACGGTGTACTCGTATGATCCATATCGAGTAACAAAGGCGGTCTTTGGAATATCCTCTTTGCGAACACGGATCTGGTGGTATCCCAATCTCAAGTCTAGCTTAGAGAAAACGGTGGAACCAGCAAGTTGATCATACAAATCATTTATTCGCGGGAGAGGATATTTGTTCTGAATAGTGGCCTGGTTGATAGGACGATAGTCTTGGACCAATCGATTTGTCCCATCCTTCTTCTTAACAAAGAGAGAAGGTGCTCCCCAAGCAGAGGAACTCGGACGGATGAAACCCAAACGGAGCGAGTTGTCAATTTCTTGCTTAAGTTCAAGGAGTTCATGTGGTGGCATTTTATAAGGACGCTTGGCAATAGGAGTGGTACCGGGTACCAAGTCAATGACAAACTCGACAGCTCGAGCAGGGGGAATCCCCGGAAGTTCTTCTGGGAAGACATCTTGGAACTCTCGGACCACTGGAATGTTTTCAATCCCTTCAAGAGGCGACGCATTTAATGCATTCAAGGCATACAGCCGTGCCTCAGCATTACGGACGAGATGAGCATGGTAGCTTACTAGTTCATCTGAAGGGTGTAGGAGGTGGACGGTTTTGGTGGCACAAACGATCGATGCCGTATGAGCCTTCAACCAGTCCATCCCCAATATGAGATCAATGTTGGATGACTTTAGTAGGATGGGGTTGGCAAGGAATTCTAATCCTTCAATTTCAACTGGAACATGGGGGCAAACCACAGAGGTTCGACATTCGCCCCCAGGGGTGTTTACCACTATCGGGAGGTTCATCTCTTCGCTCCTAATGTCATGCATGTATGCAAAATTTTCCGACATAAAGGAATGCGATGCTCCTGTATCAAACAATACAGAAGCAGGTACTGAGTTAACGAGAAGTGTACCCATCACGGTAGCAGGCTGGTCTTGAGCTTGACCCATATCAATGTTGTTGGCCTGACCACGAACATAAGCAGGCTTAGCATTGAAGTTGCGGTTCTGGTTGTTGCCACGGCCAGTTGCGGGAAGTGCCAGCTGATTCTGATTCTGCCTGCAGTCTCTAGCACGGTGACCTGGACGGCCACACTTGAAGCACAGCCCGTCCTCGGGACGGGAAGGAGGAACTCGAGGCGGTGGAGCTGGAAGCCTCGGCTGCCTAGGTGGTGGAGGAGGCAGGCGAGGTGCAGCATAGGACGGCCTCGGAGTAGGAGCAGGTGCATGGTACATGTTGTTGGGAATCCAGATCTTCCGCTTCTGTGCAGATGAGCCCGAAGATGAGCCCATGTCACGGTTGCGCTTGCTGCTATCTTTGTATTCCTGCAGACCAGTCTCAACCTGAATAGCCTTGTTCACGAGGGTGGCGAAATCAGCATAGTCCTGAACGAGGAGTGTCAGCTTGATATCAGGGTGGAGGCCTTCACGGAACTTCTCCTGCCTGCGTGCATCGGTCGCAATGTCTTCTTCAGCATAGCGAGATAATTCCAGAAATTCCCGCTGATAAGCATCCACAGTCTTGTTGCCCTGGACTAAGTTGCGGAACTCACGCTTCTTCCGGTCCATGATTCCCTGGGGAATGTATCGAGCACGGAAAGCAGCCTTGAACTCTTCCCAAGTGATGATAGCTCCAACGGGCTGAGAGCGCCTGTGGCTGTCCCACCATTGAGCAGCGGGACCCTTCAGAAAGTAGGCGGCAAAGTTGACATAGCTCGCGAGGGGCACATTGGCAGACTCTAGCTCATAAGAAATGTCACGGAGCCAGTCATCAGCATCAAGAGGCTGAGTTGAGCTGCGGTAGATCGCAGGGTTGAGACGGCAGAAGTCTTGCAGTGTCACGCCTTGTGGTTGATTCATGTTCGGCCTTTGGAACTGATCCATGAGCCCTTGCATAAACTGGCGGTTCAGCTCAAACTGTTGGATCATCCCCGCCATATACTCAGGAGGCGGGGGTGGTGCATCGTTGGCACGGCCACGCGGGCGGCCAGCTGGTCTAACCATCCTGTTAAATATTTAGCAGGGGTAGTTTAGCTTAAAGTAATCGAAAGGCATCGCACGCATTCATGAAGTAATCAAGCATAATGAAAGGGAAATGCGATAGATACTCCATAGTAGTTGAGTTCGACATACAGACCCATACATAAGTTCGATTACAGACTAACGATTAAAAACTCGAAATTTGGCAATAGCCCGGACGCATTTGACGATACCCTAGACTCAGTAGGCGGCGCGCAGGCACGCGGTGGAAGAGTACCACAACGAGATGTAGCGATAAGGCTACATCAACGTCGGAGAGGACGATCGAATCCTGGTAGCTGGCGGTGATAGAAGGTAGGGACAGGACCCTGTGTCCCGTTGTGACTCTGATGAGGGTACCGCATCCAGTCGAGGAGCTGAGGTCCAAGTGCAGGGGTTCTACCCCCAACATCAGTCCACTCGAGAGCTGATGGTAGCTCTGTCCTGCTCGGCTCGCGGATGCGCAAAGGGGGATCCCTCGGACAGTGTGATGGCTGCAGCTCTGTCAACGCGTCGTAAAGACGAGCGCGTGTAGCATACAACTCCACAGTCAGAGCTCGGAAAGCACGATCCATTGCCTCAGTGTACTGCACCAGAATCCGCGCGTCGTACCGACGCGTTACGTAGGGGGCGCAGACAGCGACGTAGGAACGGTCGCTGCGCTCCCGAACGTCAGAAGCGTAGGCAGTGAGATCAGACCCAGTCTCATCCCCAGCAGGAGCATGCGGGATGTATCTGAAAGGGCTCTCCTCCAGGTGAGGGTACGCTCCACGGAGTCGGGTGATGGCGATGTAGGCCGCATCGTGGACGGCCATCTCGACCGACACTCCAATACCACAGAACACGTGGCGCTCGAGGGTCTCACCGCCCCTCTGGTCGAAGATGCGAACCTTAGCCTGGTACTGGCACTGGTTGTACTCGCGGAAATCCTCGAACACGGTGTACTCGGGGTACCAGCGATATCCCAGCCTGGTCAGGAGATCGACCAAAATGGCCGGGAACCCAGTCGTCTCGGTGGCCTGTGTCAGGCGCACGTGCTGCCTTGCGGGACGCATCTGAAAATAAGATTGACGGATGTCAATGACAGTGTGTGTAATACATATCCACGAGAGAAAGAGTAGATAGTCCAGCGCTCCGGATTGATGTGATTCGAGAACCTAATGTTAGAGTTAGTAAAATCTTTGACCCGAAAGAGAAGAGAAAGTAGAGCCCAGAGTATAGAAAAGGAGTAAAAGATACTAATACCACCCAATTGAGATGTGGGCCCGTAAGCCACAACATCAGTGTTAGTAAAGTTTTTCAAACACTAGACTCAACTTCGGCCAAGGAGTTGGAAAGGGGGCTACCTACAGGCAGTTGGCTCTGATACCAACTTGTGACGCCCTCGGCTTAATCGTACGCTAATCATACACGCAAATGCGTACGATCAAACCCAAGGACTCACGGGGAGATATCACAACACAACTCTAGACACAAATAAAATAACATCAGCTTCATATTACAAGCCAGGGGCCTCGAGGGCTAGAATACGAAAGCTCGATAAGCACTCGAGTCAGCGGAAGCAACAAATATCTGAGTACAGACATAAAACAACATGGGGGTGCCTTAGAGAAGGCTAGCACAAAAGATACAACGATCGAACGAGGCGAGGCCTCCTGCCTGGGAACCTCCTAACTACTCCTGATCATCAGCGGCCTCCACGTAGTAGTAGGCACCGTCGGGGTAGCAGTCGTCGGTGGCGGGGACCTCCATCTCCTGGGCTCCATCATCTGGTCGCAGCAAACGGATCAAGGGAACAAGGGGGGAGCAAAGCAGCGGTGAGTACTCATCCAAAGTACTCGCAAGTCTTACGTCAGAACTATTCTAATAATGCACCAGTATCAAAGAAGGGGGTTATATGTGGACTGACTGCAGCAATGCGAGAATAGAGAGAGAAGGCCTAGTCCTATCGAAGACTAGCATCTTCAGGGTCTTGCAGCAATAGACGAGAGTAGAACAGGGGTAAAACATTAATAGTCATATTGTTACAGCAATATTAAAGTGAGGTCACGCCTAAGGATCCTCCCTCGACTCCCTGCGAGGAAGCAATCCCGAGGAAAACTAATTCCAGTTAAGTAACAATTGTAGTTGTATAAGATCGGGGCACAACTCCAAGTCGTCCTGTAACCGTGGACACGGCTATCCGAATAGTTAATTTTCATCCCTGCAGGGGTGCACCACATGTCCCGTCACGCTCGATAACACTCTGGCCGGACATACTTTTCTGGGTCCTGCCCGGCCTCGGAATATCGACACGTCGCAGCCCCACCTAAGACTAATCAGAGAGGCCAGCCCGCCGGTCTAAATCCTAAGCACAAAGGGTTCATGGGCCCAGTTCCCCTTCACGCTCCTGCACGTGGCGTGGGCGGCCGACGTCAGTCCTAGCATCCCTTAATCACAAGCGCGATGCATCTCGGGACCACTCGGGCGCGCGCCGCTACACTGCTGGCATCTGAAAAGCTTCGGCTGATACCGCGACGTCGAGTACCCATAATTCTTCCCGCGTAGCCGGTTAGTGCGAAAAGGTCTCCGACCAACCCAGATCAAATACCCAAATCCATTAGCATTTTAATTAGGCCAACAACACAGTCTCGCGGGAATCCACCCGTCTTACAACTAATCACCGAAGATCCCAGTAACATGGTCGAGTAACTGTGTGGTTGTAACATCAGGGGAATCCGAGGAATCACCCTCGTTGGATTCCGAACGATGTAACCGTCAAGGTGGGCTTAGAGGAATCACCCTCGGGGGTCCCACACTCGCGGGGTGGCACGACAGAGACGTCATCGGGAATGGTGAAAGAGGAATCACCCTCGATAACCACGACCGACTAGCTATACTACAGAGATATCATCAGGGGTACTTAGCGAGGTGTCACCCTCGGTACCCGATAGTATCCCTGTAGCGTCGTACAACGAAGGGGGGTGAACGTGCTGTGTCGGGCCTGGCTCGTCGATCAGAGATCGAGATTTGAAAACAAGCGGGGCAACTGATCTACGGGGTCAGAGGGGATGACTGCTCCACCTATACTAAGCATATTAAAGGTACAGGACTGAAAGTAGCAGATCATCAAAAACAGGCTATGCATCAGATATAGGAGCTAACTACAACAGTAGCAAAATACTAATGCAAGCAGTAGGAAGAAAGACATAGGCGATATAGGAATGATCAAGGGGAATTTGCTTGCCTTGCTGCTCTGCGGCAATGGACTGATCGGCAGGGTCGTAGATGTACCCGGCAGCAGCGTCAGTCTCGGGGTCTACCGGTAAGAAGAGGGGGAAGAAACAATAAATAATAGCACCGATGCAACACAAAGCATGACATGAAAAATATGCAGGCTAGACATGAGCTAACGCAGCAACATCCGTCATAGACGGGTCGGAAGAATATCTGACGATATTTTCCGGGGTCTCGGGCTACTACCGGTTACACTGGAAACGATGGAAAAGTTCCATGTTTGCTATGCTAGGGACGCGTGACAGACGAACGGGCCGTGTACCCGGGTTCGTCTCGCTTTGCTGATCAACTTTGATGTTGAAATTATTTTGATCTGACTTACGGATTATTTAATATTAATTTTTAAAGTTTTATTAATTATTTAAGAATTAAAAACAGATTTAAAAGATTTAGTAAAATCCTATTATGACATCATCGCGATGTCAGGCTGACATCACATTTGACCGGTCAACTGACCAGCGGGTCCCGAACGTCATAGGCACAAGTTTTATTTAAGATTAAATATTTATTAATCAGATTAATTCAACGAGGGACCCACGTGTCATACTCTAATTATGTTAATTAATTATTTTAACTAAATATCTATTTATTTATTTATTTAAGAAAAACATTATTTTTAAATATCGCGTGGGGCCTCCCTGTCATTGACAGCGGTGCATTGGCCCCACCGGTAAGTGGCCTAAAGCTAATTTCTCATATATTTTTATTAGATACCTATCCGTGCAAATACCGTATTTCTCTAAATATCCAAATACACACATACATACATAATACGGGCATCGAATACATACATACATACATACGGCATCTAATACATCAATTGTTTTTATTTCTTTTTCTCTCAAAACTCATCTCTCATCTCTCTGTTAACAGAGAAGTTCTTTAGCTACTCCACCTAGAAGAACACGAACTTCGAATCCTTCTACCGGAGTCCACCGTCGACGGATCGAGGCCCCGTTTGCCGGAACGGAACCGTGACGTCGAGGAGAACGGTAAGGTGGGAGGAGCCCGAGGAGGGGCTCACCGACGGTGACGTGACGGCCCGGTGAAGCCGGAGTTCGCACGTAGTTGACGGTGGAGACGGACGCGGAGGCGGTGACGGTGACGGTGGTGGTGACGTGCCGGCGAGGAGGAGCCGGTGAGGAGGGCCCCGGTGAGGAGAGGCCCCCGGAGGTGGAGGCGCCGACGGGGAGGGGCGGCCACCGTGGAGAGGGCCGCCGGAGAGGTACCTCCCGGGAGGGCCGGCCGCCGAGATGGGGGGGCCGAGGTGGCCGGCACCCCTGCCGGCGGGGTGGAGGCCGAGAGGTGGGGGGGCGCCGGGAGAAGGAGGGGCCGTGGGGTGGGGCGGCTCGGTGTAGGAGGTGGCCGTGGGGTGGGGAGGAGGTCGTGGGGGGAGGAGGCCGGCGGGGGAGAGGGCTGGCCGCCGGCGTGGTGAGGGGTGGCCGCCGGCCGGTGGGAGAGGGGCGGCCAGGGAGGGGCGAGATGGGGGAGAGGGGCGACGGGAGTTAGGAGAGGAGGGAGGCGACGGGACCTCGGGGGAGATGGGGTCCTCGTGGGGGGGAGGGGCGACAGGAGGGGAGGGAGGCGTGGGGGGGTGGGGCCCCCCACGAGGGGGGCTGGCGGCGGCGGCGGCGTGGGAATGGGAGGGAGAGCGAGGGGAGTGGGGTGGCGCCCAGGAGGCGTTAGGGTTTGGGGGGGGGGGGGGCGGCTGGGCCACTTGGCCCAGTTTGGGCCGGCTGGGGGGGGGGGGCTTTCTCTTTTTTTTTTTTTTTTTTTGATTTGTTTTATCTTGTTTTCTCCTTTCCCTTTTCTTTTTATTATTTCTTTCTTTCAGTTTTCTTTCTTTCTTTTATCATTACTATTTCTTCAATACTTTCCTCTTATATGTATATCCTTTTAATACTTGTAATGAACCGATAAGGTGCTTCCCATTGCTTTCATATCATCGATCCGGACAGACGCGAATCCACGCGGGTCTGAGATGGGAATGCCGATGACGTGGCATCATTAGCGGTGATCACTGTAGCTTAATTACAATTACTACTGTAGCAAAAGTCGAGGATGTCACACTCCCTGTGAGGAAGCAATCCCGGAACAAACATTCCAGTTAAGTAACAATTGTAGTTGTATAAGATCGGGGCACAACTCCAAGTCGTCCTGTAACCGTGGACACGACTATCTGAATAGTTAATTTTCATCCCTGCAGGGGTGCACCACATATTCCCCGTCACGCTCGAAAAACTCTGGCCGGACACACTTTCCTGGGTCATGCCCGGCCTCGGAACATCGACACGTCACAGCCCCACCTAGACTCTACAGAGAGGCCAACCCGACGGTCTAAATCCTAAGCACGCATGGTTCATGGGCCCATCACCCTTTGCACTCCTGCACGATGCGAGGGCGGCCGATGTGAGTCCTCACACCTCTTATACAAGAACGGTGATAATCTAGACCACTCGGGCATGCACCGCTCCATTGCTGACGTGTGAAGAGCTTCGGCTGATACCACAACGTCGAGTACCCATAACTTCTCAAAAGGTTAGTGCGAATAAGGTCTCCGACCAACCCAGATCAAATACCCAAATCCATTAACATTTTAATTAACTCAACGACACATCGACGCGGGAATCCACTCGCCAAACATTTATTCATCAATGTTCCCAGTAACACGGTCAAGTAACTGTGTGGTTGTAACATTAGGGGGATCCGAGGTATCACCCTTGTTGGATTTCGAACGATATAACCGTCAAGGTGGCCAGGGAGGAATCACCCTCGATGGGCCACGCTTGAGGGGTTGTACGACACAGTCATTATCGGAAGTGGTGAACGAGGAATCACCCTCCGAGAACCACCGCCGGTCAAGTACACTACAACGCTAACATCGGAGTACGTAACGAGGTGTCACCCTCGGTACTTGATAGTAGCTCTGCATCGTCGTACAACTAAGGGGGGTGTGATTGCTGTGTCGAGTCTTGGCTTGTCGATCAGTTGATCGAGATTTCACGATAAGGAGGGGCAACTGGACTAAGGGGGCACAGGGGATGACTGCTCCACCTATACTAAACATTTTAGGTTGCGGTACATTAAATTAGAAGTTCATCAAAAACAGACTATGCATCAAAACATGATCTATCTACAAGAGTAGCAAAATTCTAATGCAAGCATAAGGGAGAAAGAAATAGGCGATATAGAGATGATTAAGGGGGTTTGCTTGCCTTGTTGCTCTACGACAAAGGGTTGGTCGTCAGGGGCGTAGTCGTACCCGGCAGCAGCGTCAGTCTCAGGGTCTATCGGTAGGAAGTGGGGGGGGGAGAAATAATAAATAACAGCAACACGTGCAACACGATGCATGAAATGGCAATATGCACGGCTAGGCATGCACTAACACAGTATCACCCGTCATAGACGGATCGGGAAAATATCAAAAGATATCTCCCGGGTCTATGGGTACTACAGGACACACGAAACGGATGGAAAAGTTCCATTTTTGCTATGCTAGGGACGCGCGACACACGAACGAATAGCGTATCCGGGTTCGTCTCGTTTTTCTCATCAACTTTCATGTTCAAAACCTTTTCATCTGACTTATGATTTATTTTATATTGATTTTTAAAGTTTTATTAATAAGCTAAAATTAAATAGAGCTTATTAAATTCAAATAATTTAATAATGACATCAGCATGATGTCATGCTAACATCACGAGTCGACAAGCACGTTTGACTCGTCAACTCTGACCAGTGGGTCCCACATGTCATTGACACAAGAATAATTAGGTTTAAAATTAATTATGGGTGTGGGACCCACCTACCATACACCACTTAAATATAATTAATTAACAAATTCTAAACTACTTAGTTTAGGTTAATTGACTTAATTAATTACCCAAACTAATTACTATAATTAATTTTAGACAAGATTACTTTAGTGACTTAATTAATCTACTAACTTATATAATTAATGAATTAACTAATTTAATAAGTAACTATTTAATAATAATTATTATTTCTAATACGTTCTAAAGGGGTTGGGACCCAAGTGTCATTTTATGAGTGGGGGGGGGGATTAGTGGGGTGGATAATCCCCCACTAACTCGATCTAGCAGGAGCCACTGGCGTTGGCCGGCCACACACGGGTGAGCCGACAGTCAGGGCGCCGATCAGGGGCGAACGTACTTGGGAGGGAAGGCAAGTTGGCGCCCGGGGTACAACCTGAATCCAACCACTCGTGCTGGTGCCCGACAGTGATGGCCAACGACGATGGCGAGGGGGCACGCGGGCGGGCCGGTCATATAGTGGCGGCGGCACGGCGAGGGGAGGGCGAGCCGAGACGGAGCCGCGAGGGCAGAGCGGTGCGCAGCCGGGGGAGCAACCAGGGGCGCATGGTGGCGCAACAACTAGCAGGAGCACGAGGGCCGCGGCCACGCTCGCCCGCATGCGCGGGGGGAACGCAACCGACAACGGCTAGGGGGAAACCGACGGTTGGAGGCGCATGGATCCGTGCTGGTGCGCGGGGCCGGGGTCGCCGGAGTGGTGGCCGGAGTGGAGGGAGAGAGGGGCGACCGAGGGTGGACGGAGCCCGAAGGCTCACCGGCGTTGCCGGGGATCGGGGGCGACGAGGCTCGCTGGAGCCGGTGGGGAAGCGGTTAGGGAGGTCGGCGGCGGTGGTGGGGCGCCGGAGGTGGCCGGTGACTGTCGGTGGGGCGTCGGAACCGGCCGGGCGTCAGAACTGATCGGGATCGGGTCGGCGCGGGGGGGGGGGGGGGGGGGGGGGATCCGCCACAGGGAGGGCTCGGTGGGGGGGGGGGAGGAGGGAGAAGTGAGGGAGGGCGTGGGGATTTTAGGGTTAGAAGAGGGGTTATATACCTCACGGGCATAGTGGGTCGGTGGGGGTGGCTCGGCTGGTTGGGCTAGCCTAGTGGGGGGGGGGGGAGTGGGGGTCTCCCCCCCTTTTCTTTTATAATTTTATAATTTTACTTTTATCTTTTGTTCATTTTTATTTTTAATGCCTAAAATTTCTTCTATAAAAATATAGGACTTGCCTCATAGTTTTTATGGTAATTTTATAACATGCCACAATTATTTTTTGAGAGGTTTATAATTTATTTAATTATATTGAAATGCGATAGGGCATTTAATAATCGTTTCGGTTAGAGTTTGAATTATTTTGAGGCACTAAAATGCTTGGAAAAATATTGGTTTTAATTTTATAAATACCTAGGAATTAATTTCCACCCAAACATGATTTTTAATTTAAAAGATTGCAAAAAAAATTAAATCCACTTTTGAAGTGAATTTGAATCGCAAAAACGATTTTTGAATTGGAGTTTGATTGCAATTGTGATCATAATAGATTAGCAAAATCACTAGCTTAATCTCGGCCATCACTGTAGCTTAATTACAATGATACTGTAGCATACTCCGGGGATGTCACAACTCTCCCCTACTAACAAGAATTCTCGTCCCGAGAATTAAGAAGTAGAAGGAAAGAGCTCGGGGTATTCATCACAAAGATGATCCTCGCGTTCCCAAGTGGCTTCATCTTCAGAATGATTTGACCACTGCACTTTAAGGAACTTGGTGACCTTGCGACGAGTCTGACGTTCATCCTGATCGAGTATGCGGACCAGATGCTCTTTATAAGAGAGGTCTTGTTGCAGCTCAAGTATATCATGATCCACTGATCGAATATGATCTTTGGAGCAGCGACAGAGCTGAGACACATGGAAGATATCGTGAACCCGTGAAAGGTTCGCCGACAGTTCCAATTGGCTACTTTCCACGCCTTTCGAGAACAGTGAATGGACTAATATAGCGAGGAGCTAACTTGCCCTTGATCCCAAAACGGTGTGCGCCTCTCATTGGTGTGACACGAAGATAAGCCTTTTCGCCAGGTTGATAGACCATATCTTGATGATGACGGTCATACTGACTTTTCTGACGAGACCGAGCAGCCTTCAGATTCTCATGAATAATGCGGACTTGATCTTCAACATGTTGGATAATATCGGGACCGAAGAGTGATCGTTCCCTAGTTTCTCACCAATTCAGAGGAGTTCAACACCTTCGTCCATACAATACTTCGAAAGGGGCCATGTTCAGACTAGCTTGATAGCTATTGTTGTAGGAGAACTCGGCATATGGGAGAGATTCCTCCCATTCCTTACCGAAAGAAATGACACAAGCTCGAAGCATGTCCTCGAGAATTTGGTTGACTCGTTTAACTTGTCCGTGGGATTGAGGATGAAATGCGGTGCTGAAGGAGAGATGAGTCCTCATAGCTTTTTGAAAACTTTCCCAGAATTTTGAAGTGAACAAGCTGCCACGGTCCGAGCTGATTACCAACGGAATACCGTGAAGTGAAACAATCCTAGACATATAAAGATCTACTAGTTGGCTAGCATTAATTGTTTCTTTGATGGCCAGAAAATGTGCAACTTTGGACAGTCGGTCAATGACGATAAGAATAGCATCATTGCCTTTCGGAGACCTGGGAAAACTAGTGACAAAGTCCATTTCAACGTGGTCCCATTTCCATTCAAGAATAGAGATAGGTTGTAGAGTTCCAGCAGGCTTTTGATGTTCTGCTTTGATTTGCCGACAAATATCATACTCTACAACATAGCGTGCAATGTCCTGCTTCATATTTGGCCACGAGAATCTTTGGCGGATGTCCTAGTACATCTTGGTACTACCCGGATGTATAGACAATGGGGTATCATGAGCTTCTTTCATCACCGTTCCGGTCATTTTGAGGTTTTCCTTTTTTACTTGGGACGAATAGGCGGCCCTTGAAGTACAAGACGCCATCTTCAGCAACAGTGAAAAAGGAGGGTTTACCTTCTATAAGGTGGCGTTTAATTCTTTCGACATCATCATCATAACCTTACAGAGTCTTCATGGTGACCACAAGATCTGGTTCAGCAACCACGTTACTGAGGGTTCCCTCATTAACAACACGGAGGTTCATCTTGCGAAACTCTTCAGGAGGGGGAACAAGGTAACCCTGAGGAACAATATGGAGGTTCAGCTTACGGAATTCCTCTTCAAGACGGTCATGAACCTTATGAACCTGGAGGTGGTTGCAGCATGACTTGCGGCTGAAGGTATCGGCCATTACGTTAGCTTTGCCGGGGGTATACGATATACCACAATCAAAATCTGCTATACGCTCCATCCATCTCTGTTAACGTAGATTCAGATCCGGCCGAGTGAACAAATACTTCAGACTTTGATGATCGGTGTAGATCTCACAGCGATTATCGAGAAGGTATTGTCGCCATTCTTTCAGCGAATGTACAACTGCGGTAAGTTCGAGATCCTGAACTGGACAGTTCTCTGCATGAGCACGCAACTGATGTGAGGCATAAGCAATCACCTTGCGATCTTGCATCAGGGTATAACGTATCCCTTGACAAGAAGTGTCACAATATATGACGAAATCCCTTTTTATATTCGGAGGAGCAAGTACTGAAGCGGATGCCAATTTGTCCTTGAGTGCGTGGAAACTTTCGTGACATTTATCAGTCCAATCAAACTTAACACCTTTGTGAAGTTGATTGGTTAAGGGCTTCACAATCTTGGAGAAGTTCTCGATGAATCAATGGCAATAGCTGGCGAGTGCGAGAAAACTTCTGACTTGCTTGACATTCTTCGGGGGAGTCCAGTCAAGAATAGCTTGAACTCGTTCAGGGTTGACCGCCATACCATCCTTGGAGATCACATGACCAAGGTACATCACTTCATCTAGCCATAATTCACATTTGGAATACTTCGCATAGAGTTTATGCTCACGGAGCTTATCCAATACAAGACAAAGATGTTCAACGTGCTCTTCTTTATTCGTCGAAGATACCAGAATATCATCGAGATATACCACGATGAATTTGTCGAGGTAGTCCATAAATATATAATTCATCAATCGAGAGAAGGTTGTCGGTCCATTGGTTAAGCCGAAATACATGACGGTGTACTCTTATGATCCATAGCGAGTAACGAAGGCAGTCTTTGGAATATCCTCCTTGCGAACACGGATCTAGTGGTATCCCAACATCAAGTCGAGCTTAGAGAAGACTGAGGAACCAGCAAGTTGATCATACTCATCATTTATCAGTGGAAGAGGATATTTTTTTTGAATAGTGGCCTGATTGATAGGACGCTAGTCCTGAACCAAACGATTTGGCCCATCCTTCTTCTTAACAAAGATAGAAGGTGCTCCCCAAGCAGAGGAACTCGGACAAATGAAACCCAGACAAAGCAAATTGTCAATTTCTTGCTTAAGTTCAAGAAGTTTATGTGGTGGCATTTTATAAGGACGCTTGGCGATAGGAGTGGTACCGGGTACGAAGTCAATGACAAACTCGACATCTCGAGCAGGGGGAATCCCCGAAAGTTCTTGTGGAAAGACATCTTGGAATTCCCAGACAACTGGAATGTTTTCGACCCCTTCAAGGGGCGACACATTTAATGCATTCAAGGCATATAGTTGTGCCTCGGCATCTCGGACGAGATGAGCATGGCAGGTTATTAATTCATTTGAAGGGTGTAGGAGGTGGACGGTCTTGGTGGCACAAACGATTGAAGTAGTATAAGCTTTCAGCCAGTCCATTCCCAGTATAAGGTCAATGTTGGAAGAACTCAATAACATGGGAGCGGCAAGGAATTACAACCCTTCGATTTCAACGGGGACATTGGGGCAGACCATGGAGGGTCGACATTGGCCCGTGGGGGTGTTTACCACTATCGGGATGTTCATCTCTTCGTACTTAATGCCATGCATGAATGTAAATTTTTCTAACATGAAGGAATGCGATGCTACTGTATCAAACAATACAGAAGCAATTACTGAGTTAACAAGAAGTGTACCCATCACGGTAACAGGCTGGTCCTGAGCTTGACCCATATCAATGTTGTTGGCCTGACCACGAACATAAGCAGGCTTGGCATTGTTGTTGCAGTTCTGGTTGTTGCCACTACGAGTTGAAGGAAGTGCCAGCTGAGTTGAATTCTACGTGTAGTCTCTAGCACGGTGACCTGGACGACCACACTTGAAGCACAACCCGTCATCAGGACGGGAAGGAGGAACTTGAGGCGGTGGAGCTGGAAGCCTTGACTGCCTAGGTGGTGGAGGAGGCAGACGAGGTGTAGCATATGACGGCCTCGGAGCAGGAGCAGGTGCATGGTACATGTTGTGGGAATCCAGATGTTCCGCTTCTGTGCAGATGGGCCCGAAGATGAACCCATGTCATGGTTGCGCTTGTTGCTATCCTTGTATTCCTGCAGACTAGTCTCAACCTGAATGTCCTTGTTCACCTGGGTGATGAAATCAGCATAGTCCTGAACAAGGAGCATCAACTTGATACCAGGGTGGAGGCCCTCACATAATTTCTCCTGTCTACGTGCATCAGTTGCAATGCATTCTTCAGCATAGGGGGACAAGTCCAGAAACTCCCGCTGATAAGCATCCACAGTTTTGTTGCCCTGGGCAAGGTTGCGGAACTCATGCTTCTTTCGGTCCTTGATTCCCCGAGGAATGTAGCGAGCACGGAAGGCAGCCTTGAACTCCGTCCACGTGATGACAGTTCCAGCATGCTGAGAGCGCGTGTGACTGTCCCACCATTGAGCAGCGGGGCCCTTCAGGAAGTAGGCAACAAAGTTGACATAGCTCGCCAGGGGTACATTGGCAGATTCCAGCTCATAAGCAATGTCACGGAGCCAGTCATCAGCATCAAGAGGCTGGGTTTCTATGATAGATCGCATGGTTGAGGTGGCAGAAGTCTTGCAGTGTCACGCCTTGCTGTTGATTCATGTACGACCTTTGGAACTGGTCCATGAGCCCTTGCATAAACTGGCAGTTAAGTTCAAACTGTTGGATCATCCCCGCCATATATTCAGGAGGCGGGGGTGGTGCATCGTTGGCGGGGCCACGTGGGCGGCCAACTGGTCTAACCATCCTGCTAAATATTTAACAGGGATAGTTTAGCATAATGTAATTTCAAAGGCAATGTAGTCATTCATGAAGTAATCAATCATGGTGGAAGGGAAATGCGCTAGATACTTCATAGTAGTTGAGTTCGACATACAGACCCATACATAAGTTCGATTGCACACCATCGATTACAAATTCAAAATTTGGCGATAACCTGGACGCATTAGACGATAACCTGGACTCACTAGGCGGCACACACGCACGCGATGGAGGGATACAACAACGAGACATAGCGATAATGCTACATCAACGTTGGAGAAAACAGTTAAATCCATTTAGCAGACGGTGACACTGATATGAGAACCTAGGAGCGGTCTGCATCCCGTGGTGACTCATGTGCTCGTACAACGTCGACTCGGGCAGCAGAGGTCCAAGTGCAGGGGTACGACCTCCAACAAGAGGCCACTCAAGACCTGGTAGTAGCTTTGTCCTGCACATCTCGATGATAAATGCAGGGTGGATCCTCGCGTTGAATGCTCGCTGCAGTTGTGTCAATGCGTCGTAAAGACGGGTACGCGTGGCGAACAAATCCACAGTCTGAGCTCGGAAGGCATGATCCAGCGCCTCGGTGTACTGCACCAGAACCTGTGCGTCGTAGCAATGTGCACATAGGGGGCACAGACAATGGCGTAGGACCGGTCGTTGCGTTGCCGAACACGAGCAGTGTAGGTACTGAGATCAGATCCAGTCTCATCCCCAGCAGGAACTTACAGGATGTATCTGAAGGCAGTCTCCTCCAGGCGAGGGTACGCTCCATGGAGTCGGATGATAGCGATATAGGACGCATCATGGATGGCCATATCGATCGACAACGCAACACCACAAAAGGTGTGAAGCTCGTTGGTGGAGGTTTCCGTCCGGTCAAAGATGCGAACCTCCGCCTGGTACTGGTACTAGGTGAACTCACGGAAGTCCTCATACACTGTGTACTCGGGGTATGAGCGATACCTCAGCATGGTCAAGAGGTCAACCAGAATGGCCGGGAACCCAGTCGCATCGAAAGCCGTAGTCAGGCGTACAACCTGCCTTGCAGGACGAATCTGAAAAGGAAAATTTAAGGATGTCAAATGAGAATGTGTGTAACATATTATCAGAAGAACAACAATGCATAATCCATCTCTCCGGATCGATGTGATTACGAGAACCTAATGTTAGAGTTAGCAAAAACCTTTAACCCGAAAGAGAAGAGAGAGTAGAACCGAGAGTATAGAAAAGGAGTAAAAGATGCTAATACCACCTGATTGAGATGTGGGCCCGTAAGCCACAACATCAAAGTGAGTAAGTTTTTCAAGTACTAGACTCAACTCTCTCCAAGGAGTTGGAAAGGGGGCTACCTATAGGCAGTCAGCTCTGATACCAACTTGTGACGCCCTTGATTTGATCGTACGCTAATCATACACGCAAATGCGTACGCCCAAGCTCAAGGACTCATGGTAAGATATCACAACACAACTCTAGACAACAATAAAACATACAAGCTTCATATTACAAGCCAGGGGCCTCGAGGGCTAGAATACAGAAGCTCGATAAACACACGAGTTAGCGGAAGCAACAAATATCTGAGTACATACATGAACATGAGGTGCCTTAGAGAAGGCTAGCACAAAAGATACAATGATCGAACAAGGTGAGGCCTCCTGCATGGGATCCTCCTAACTACAACCTGGTCTTCAGTGGCCTCCACGTAGTAGTAGGCACCGTCGGAGTAGCAATCGTCGTCGGCGGGATACGCCATCTCCTGGTCTCTATCATCTGGTCGCAGCAACAGATCAAGGGGAAAAGGGGGAGCAAAGAAACGGTGAGTACTCATCCAAAGTACTCGCAAGATTGACATCAGAAATATGCTAAGTAAGCATTAGTATCAAAGGAAGGGGGTGATGACCCACAAGTATAGGGGATCAATCATAGTCCTTTCGATAAGTAAGAGTGTCGAACCCAACGAGGAGCAGAAGGCTCTGATAGATGGATTTCAGCAAGGTAATAACTGCAAGCACTGAAAGTAGCGGTAACAAGTGATCCTGTAGCGAGGTGAAACGTAGCAAGCAAAGAGTAACAAGTAACAAGTAGTAGCAATGGTGTAGCAAGTGGCCCAATCCCTTTTGTAGCAAGGGACAAGCCTGAACAAAGTCTTATAGGAGGAAAAACGCTCCCGAAGACACACAAGAATTTCTGTCATGCTAGTTTCATCATGTTCATATGATTTGCGTTCGTTACTTTGATAGTTTGATATGTGGGTGGACCGGCGCTTGGGTACTACCCTTACTTGGACAAGCATCCCACTTATGATTAACCTCTCTCGCAAGCATCCGCAACTACAAAATAAGAATTAAGACAAAAGTCTAACCATAGCATTAAACTAGTGGATCCAAATCAGCCCCTCACGAAGCAGCGCATAAACTGGGGTTTAAGCTTCTGTCACTCCAGCAACCCATCATCTACTTACTACTTCCCAATGCATTCCTCTAGGCCCAAATATGGTGAAGTGTTATGTAGTCGATGTTCACATAACACCACTAGAGGAAAAACAACATACATCATATCAAAATACCGAACGAATATCAAATTCACATGACTATTATCAGCATGACTTATCCAATGTCCTCAGGAACAAAAGTAGCTACTCACAAGACATAATCATAATCATGACCAGAGGTGTAATGAATAGCATCAAGGATCTGAACATAAAATGTAACGACCAAACCTCGAAGGATTTGAGTCTCTGTGCTTTACTGTGCTAGTCCCTGGATCGACTCGCTAGCACACACATTATAGATGAAAACCAGATATAGCAAGTGCATCATTTATAATAACGTATGATCCAGAATTTATAAAATATAACAATCTGCATAGCACTTAGCTAGATTTATTCTATTAAGCAGCGGAAAAGTAGCAGAATAATAACGATGAGTCCCATCATAGCCCATTGGCGATGCTGAGTGAAGACTCGCGACCCTAACGGTATCGTACTCCTCGTCTGAATATCCTGCAACATGATACGTTGCAGCCATATAGGTCAATACGTTGAATATATTGGCAAGTTACACAGGAAAAGTAATATAACAGACCTACATGTATATGCATAGTATAACAAGAGAAAGGCTGATGGTTATTTTGCAGAAAGCTGATTTTATCCTCATAGCTACCTAATAGTCAAGTTTTAATTAGTTTGCTACAATACTCACATATGGTCGAATTGGCATCTCCAACTCCAACCTATTACCATCATTAAATTTCCCACCAAGTTTTATTAAGTGTGTCATCTGTCAAGATCATCCAACAACTTTAATGGCCTAGCTGCTCAAAATTGTCCATAACCGGGGACATGGCTAATCATGATTAGTTTATACACTCTGCAGAGGTTTGCACACTACACCCACTAGACCCAACCCGAAGATTGAGACGAAGTCTTTCAGAAGCAGTCACCTCCACCCAACGGCAAGCCGGTACACCTATTTATATCTACATCTGCTAGCTTTGCCCAGGCAAGGTTCCCGCAACCTACTCAACTAAGCTAGAGCCCATATAGCTAGTGGTTGCGCACGGAAGCTACTAGTCACTAAGTTTGTCTGATCTTTTTGAACTTGGGCGGCATTCCACTTACATTCAGAGGGTAGAAACCATGATGTTCTTGAAACCACCCAGCAATACCATATCCGCCCAGAGGTGAATTAAATCCTTAATTACTACTCAAATTTATTTTGTAGTAATCCTCACATAAACTCAATGAATATAGGAACCAATCCCCGTCTACATAGCATAGCAAAACTACAAATACCACGATCTTCAATGACGAGGGATATAGCTCAATAGCATAGCAATAATAATATTCCTATACATGCATAATCTTCATAGGGTGATATATTACTACATGCATAGAAAATAATAGGTAAAGGAGGATCAACATGTAACTTGCCTTGATTCTGGTTCAGAAAGTCACACTCCTGACAATAGTTTGCGTCGCACTCCGCACAATCTACATGTTGCAAACAATCACACCAACCAATCACCACAATCACATAACACCAAATAAAACCATCGGCAATAAAACAACTTGTTTAAACCAAAGCATAAATAGCATGGCAGCAGGTATAAAATCATCTACATGCTGATACGATGACAACGCAAAAAGAATCAACTAAACCGGATGAACGGTTTGCAAAATATGGCCTCCGGTAGGTCTAAAATAAATCTGATTTACAAATTTGTTTTTCGTAAAACTGAAAACTACTAGTTATAACATGTTCTACTCATCAATACGAGATCACAGGAAAAAGAATTTCCTGAATCAGAGTTACGAGTAAAAAGATAAACGCGTTTCAAAATTATACCGAGAATCTGACAGAGCTAAAAACAGATTAAAAATAGGATTAATTTCGTCCAGTAGCTGTTCATCAGGATTTGATGAATCGGCTCGTGCGTGCGTTCTCACCACGAACAACGGGGAAAAACGGAACCGTCTCGGTGTGGCTCCTCCGATGGTGCTCCGGTGGCGGTCGAACGAACTCCGGTGACGGCGGCTCGCAAACTCCGGCGAACACGGATGAACTCCGGTGGTGCTCCAGCGGACGGGGCTCCGGTGTGCTCTGCTGTGTGTTCCTCAATGAGATGGGGCGAATCAGGAGCAGGGAAAACAGATCGGGCCAGGGGCTTCGGTCCCTGGCTTTATGCCCTCGAGAGGAACACGAGTTCTACTCAGTTCCCAGAAGAAAACGAGGCGAGGTGTCCAGGCGTACTTGGTCTCGGAGGGTCGTGGGGAGCTGTGGGGCCTGGGCACGAGAGCTCGTGCGGTGGGTCTACCACCTGGAGCTAGCGCTCGATGGAGAGCCTGGCAGCTCGGTCAACGCTAGCTGGGGCTGGACCGCAGGAGCCTGGGCGATGGGAATCGCTACCTGGCTAGGTGCGCTCGGGCGCTGGTGGTGCGCTGGCCACCTGGACTCGATCCTGGGGGTGGCTGGAGCCAGGAGCTGGGGCTCTCGTGGCTGGGCTGCTAGCGCTAGCGCTGCCTGGCTCGCTGGCGAGCGTGGCTGGGCTGAGCCTGGCTAGCTGGCCCCCCCTTTTTTTAAAGAAAAAGAACAAACAGCCAGCAAAGAAAATAATAATAATAATAAATAATAATAATAAAAAGTATATATATTTATATTTATATTTTCTAGTTAAATATAATACCAAAAAATAACATATATATATATACTAAAATACCTAAAAAAATATATACTAATATAAATATATACTACGATAGTAATATATAGAAACACAAAATATATACATATAATATATCTCTAATATATACTATATATGTATACTATATCTATAGGAACCCTAGTTCCACCTAATGCAAATATTTTGAAAATAGTTTTAATGCAATAGGCCACGCAATTAGCATTTAAAAACTTAACTAAAAATAATTTCGGGCATTATAAAATTTGCAAAACCAAATCGGTAACTCCAAATAATATTCGAAACATTATGCACTTTAATTCGACAGGGGAGAAGTCATATTATCTCCACTCCAATAAATTGCCCGAAGTTACATAATGAATAAAATTTTCAAAAGAGCAAAATAATGCATAAAAATATGAGATGCATATGAATGATCTATTAACATCCGAATTTAAGAAAATTGGGATGTTACAAACCTACCCCCTTAAGAGGAATCTCGCCCCCGAGATTCGGGTTGGCTAGCAAATAGGTGTGGGTGATCCTGCTTGAGATCCTCCTCTCGTTCCCAAGTAGCCTCTTCTTCCGTATGACGATCCCACTGAACTTTGCATAACCTGATTGCCTTGGTGCGAGTAATTCTCTCTGCTGTCTCCAGAATCTTAACAGGCTTCTCCTCATACGTCAAGTCAGTCTCCAACTGAATTGCCTCAAGTGGCACTGTATCTCTCAAAGGAACGTCTGCCATCTCTGCATGACACTTCTTCAGCTGGGATACATGAAACACATTATGAACTCCTGACAAAGCTTCTGGCAACTCCAGCTGATAAGCTACCTCTCCTCGACGCTCCAAGATCCTGTAAGGCCCCACAAAGCGTGATGCTAACTTACCTTTGATCCCAAACCTCTTAATTCCACGAAGTGGTGAAACTCTAAGATATGCACGGTCTCCTACCTCATATGTCACCTCCTTACGCTTAGCATCTGCATAACTCATCTGTCTGGACTGTGCTATCTTTAGCCTGTCATGGACCAATCTAACTTTCTCCTCAGCATGTCTAATCAAGTCTGGTCCAAAGAACTGACGCTCTCCAACCTCATCCCACATCAATGGTGTCCTGCACTTCCTACCATACAGAAACTCAAACGGTGCCATCTGCAAACTAGCCTGATAACTGTTATTATATGAGAACTCTGCATATGGTAAATTATCATCCCAACTGGACCCGTAGTCCAAAGCACAAGCTCTCAACATATCCTCCAATATCGGGTTCACCCTCTCAGTCTGCCCATCTGTCTGTGGATGGAATGTTGTACTGAACTCCAGTCTAGTACCCAATGATTCATGTAACTGACGCCAAAATTTAGAAGTGAACTGAGTACCTCTATCATACACTACCTTCTTTGGAACTCCATGCAGACAGACAATTCTGGACATATAAATCTTAGCTAGCTTAGCACTGGTATAGGTAGTCTTTACCGGGATGAAGTGAGCGACTTTAGTCAAACGATCAACAACTACCCAAATAGAATCATAACCTGATCAAGTCCTGGGTAATCCAGTGATGAAATCCATACCAATCCGATCCCACTTCCAATCAGGTATAGGCAAGGGTTGTAACAAACCTGCTGATTTCTGATGCTCTGCTTTAACTCTCTGGCACACATCACATACTGCAATATACTCAGCAATTTCCGTCTTCAGGCTAGGCCACCAAAATCTCTCCCTCAAATCAAAATACATCTTAGTATTACCTGGGTGAATAGAATAAGGTGAATCATGCGCCTCCTGAAGAATCAACTTCCTTATATCTGCATCGTGAGGTACACAAATACGCTTCTCAAACCATATGGTTCCATGTTCATCTTCATGGAAATCCTTTGCTTTCCCTTGTAGCATATTCTCTTTTATCTCAGCAATATACTTATCATCCTTTTGAGCTTCTCTAATTCTGTCAAGCAAAGTAGGCCTTACCTCAAGTGTAGCCAAATAGCCTCTAGGGACCATATCCAATCTCAGATTTCTGAACTGCTCACATAACTCCGGTGGCATATCCTCAATATTAATTGCATTAGCATGGCTCCTACGACTCAATGCATCAGCAACAACATTAGCCTTACCAGGATGATACTGTACATTCAAATCATAATCCTTAATAAGCTCCAACCATCTCCCCTGTCTGAGGTTCAACTCCCTCTGAGTAAATATGTACTTCAGGCTCTTATGACCAGTAAATATATCACAATGATTACCAACGAGATAATGCCTCCAAGTTTTCAATGCATGCACAACTGAGACTAACTCCAAATCATGTGTAGGATAATTATGCTCATGATTCTTAAGCTGACGTGAAGCATAAGAAACAACTTTACCTTCCTGCATCAAAACACTCCCAAGTCCCTGACGAGAAGCATCACAATATACCTGAAAGTCTTTGTGTATGTATGGCAGAGTTAAGACTGGTGCTGTGACTAAACGCTGCTTCAACTCCTGAAAGCTAGCTTCACAATCATCAGTCCAAACAAACTTATTCCCCTTCTTCAACAATTCAGTCATAGGCTTTGCAATCTTTGAGAAATTCTCAATAAACCTTCTGTAATAACCTGCTAGGCCCAAAAAGCTATGAATCTCACCAACTGACGTGGGTGACTCCCACTCTGTAACAGCACCAACCTTGGATGGATCAACTGCAACTCCATTACCTGATATAACATGGCCAAGGAATGCTACCTCATCCAGCCAAAACTCACACTTGCTGAACTTGGCATACAACTGGTGCTCCCTTAGTTTCTCCAACACCAAACGCAAATGCACTTCATGCTCTTGCTTATTCTTGGAGAACACCAATATATCATCAATGAAAACAACCACAAATTTATCTAAGAACTCCATAAACACCTTGTTCATCATATTCATGAAGTATGCAGGGGCATTAGTCAATCCAAATGACATAACAGTATACTCATACAGCCGATACCTCGTAGTGAAAGCAGTCTTTGGAATATCTTGCTCACGAATCTTTAATTGATGATAACCAGAACAAAGATCAATCTTAGAAAACACAGTGGCTCCCTCCAACTGGTCGAGCAAATCATTTATCATAGGCAAAGGATACTTATTCTTAATGGTTACCTCATTGAGAGAACGATAATCAATACACATCCTCAAGGTCCCATCCTTCTTCTCAACAAACAAAACACGGGCTCCCCAAGGTGATGAACTTGGGCGAATAAATCCTTGTGCCTGTAACTCCCTCAACCGCTTCTTCAACTCCTCCAACTCTTGAGGAGGCATTCTGTATGGTCTCTTTGCAATAGGTCCAGTACCAGGTATTAAATCAATAAGAAACTCAATATCTCTATCTGGTGGCATACCTGGCAACTCCTCCGGAAACACATCTGGATAATCCTTCACAACTGGCACCTCTTCCAGGCTACCCCCCTTAAGAGAGTTCACCTGCATCCTCTTATGCTGGTACTTACATACATATTTGATTCTCTTCCCTCCCGGTGCACTGAGAGAAATAGATCGACTAGCACAATCATTAACTCCTTCATATTTGGCCATCCAATCCATACCCAAAATAATATCCAGACCTTGTGACTTCAATATGATCAAATTTGTAGGGAACTCATGCTTCCCAATAGACAAGTTTAACTGATGACAACCAACACCTGCTATCATCTCAGCTCCTAGGGAACTCACTCTAATAGGCATACTAAGGGTTTTGGTTGGCAACCCATGTTTATCAACGAATACCCTCGAAATAAATGAATGCGATGCACCAGTATCAAAAAGAACAAGAGCGGGTACTGAATTGATCAAAAACTTACCAATCACTGCATCAGGCTCATTATAGACCTCCTCCACATTAACATGGTTGACATGACCCTTCTGAAAGGGGTTTGGCTTGATGACTCCAGAATTCCCATTACCATTATTGCTCTCTGGGCATGCATTGGAGTAGTGGCCCATCTTTCTACACTTGAAGCACTGGACCTGATTAAGGTCTCTCTGCACTGGCACATTCTAGCAGTTCTGGTTATTATTACTTCCATTACCATTACCATTACCGTTGCCATTGTTGCCCTTGTGTCCATTATGATGATGGTGGGCATTATGATTGTGGCCATTACCTCCATGATGATGATGCCCATTACCTCCATGATGATGATGTCCATTACCTCCATGATTATGATATGAAGTGTGTGGCTTCTGCTGTGGTCCCGAATTAAACTTGTTGTTGCTATACTTCCTCTTGCGGTTCTCTATTGCCTGATGCTTTCCCTCAAGCACAATAGCCTTATCAACAAGCTCCTGATAATTACCAAAAGTGGCCACAGTCAACTGAACTCCCAAATCATCATTCAGGCCCTCTAAGAACTTCTCCTGTCTAGTTGCATCAGTATTAACATCATTAGGAGCATAATATGCAAGTTTATTGAACTCCTCCACATACTCATTAACTGAGCGACCTCCCTGACGCAAGCTGCGAAACTCCTTCTTCTTTAGACTCATGGCGCCAACAGACACATGTGCGGCATGGAAAGCTACCTCAAACTGCGCCCATGTGATAGTATCAATGGGATAGGTGACCAAGTAGTTGTCCCACCAAGCTGTGGCAGGACCCTCCAATAGATGGGAGGCAAACCTCACCCTCTCTGCATCTGTGCATCCAACGGTCTGCAGGTTCCTACCAATAGAACAATGCCAATCATCCATCATAATAGGTTCAGGGCTGCTGGAGAACCTCTGAGGATTCAACCTCAAGAACCTAGTGAGCATATCCATAGGTGGGGGAGGCGGTGGGTTGTTGTTGTTATTGTTGGCCAAACTCTGGGCAAGCAACTGGATCAACTGGCCTTGTCCCTCAAGTATCTACTGCACATATCCTGGCAGTGCATCATTGCCATTGCCATTATTGTTGCCTGCTCCTGCATTCCTGTCCCTAGGCTCACGTCTCGGCGGCATCTGGTGGGCAAGAATAGATAAGAAAATAGATAGAATAGGTCTAGAGGAATATAGATATTCTACCCATATGCATATTATGATCAAGGTAATATATATGAGGCAACAAAACATCACAACAAATAACACAAACAAGCAAAACAATAATCAAACATATCTATATATATAGTCGAATAATCTCGACAAGATCCTAGTCTCACAAACATGAAAAATAACAATCAAGCAAGCAACCTAGTATCGTCATGCCACAAAGCGGGCATAATCAGATACGCTAACACGTTAATATCGCAAATAAAAACAAGATAAGTGGTGGTCTCAACACTAGTTCCTACTTAAGCTGGTCAAGATACTAGAGTGGTTGTCTAATGAAAGAGTAAGATGTAGACAAAGTGTATAGAATAAATTTTCACTCCTATGGCTTTTCTAATCCATTTTCTAGGGCCACGACCTACAGACAATGCATCGCTCTGATGCCATCTGTAACGACAAAACCTCGAAGGATTTGAGTCTCTATGCTTTACTGTGCTAGTCCCTGGATCGACTCGCTAGCACACACAGTATAGACGAAAACCAGATATAGCAAGTGCATCATTTATAATAACGTATGATCCAGAATTTATAAAATATAACAATCTGCATAGCACTTAGCTAGCTTTATTCTATTAAACAGCGGAAAAGTAGCAGAATAATAATGATGAGTCCCATCATAGCCACTGGCGATGTTGAGTGAAGACTCGCGACCCTAACGGTACCTTACTCCTCGTTTGAACATCCTGCAACATGATACGTTGCAGCCATATAGGTCAATACGTTGAATGTATTGGCAAGTTACACAGGAAAAGTAATATAACAAACCTACATGTATATGCATAGTATAACAAGAGAAAGGCTGATGGTTATTTTGCAGAAAGCTGATTTTATCCTCATAGCTACCTAATAGTCAAGTTTTAATTAGTTTGCTACAATACTCACATATGGTTGAATTGGCATCTCCAACTCCAACCTATTACCATCATTAAATTTCCCACCAAGTTTTATTAAGTGTGTCATCTGTCAAGATCATCCAACAACTGTAATGGCCTAGCTTCTCAAAATTGTCCATAACCGGGGACACGACTAATCATGATTAGTTTATACACTCTACAGAGGTTTGCACACTGTACCCACTAGACCCAACCCGAAGATTGAGACGAAGTCTTTCAGAAGCAGTCACCTCCACCCAACGACAAGCCGGTACACCTATTTATATCTACATCTGCTAGCTTTGCCCAGGCAAGGTTCCCACAACCTACTCAACTAAGCTAGAGCCCATATAGCTAGTGGTTGCGCACGGAAGCTACTAGTCACTAAGTCTGTCTGATCTTTTTGAACCTGGGCGGCATTCCACTTACATTCAGAGGGTAGAAACCATGATGTTCTTGAAACCACCCAGCAATACCATATCCGCCCAGAGGTGAATTAAATCCTTAATTACTACTCAAATTTATTTTGTAGTAATCCTCACATAAACTCAATGAATATAGGAACCAATCCCCGTCTACATAGCATAGCAAAACTACAAATACCACGATCTTCAATGACGAGGGATATAGCTCAATAGCATAGCAATAATAATATTCCTATACATGCATAATCTTCATAGGGTGATATAATACTACATGCATAGAAAATAATAGGTAAAGGATGATCAACATGTAACTTGCCTTGATTCTGGTTCAGAAAGTCACACTCCTGACAATAGTTTGCGTCGCACTCCGCACAATCTACACGTTGCAAACAATCACACCAATCAATCACCACAATCACATAACACCAAATAAAACCATCGGCAATAAAACAACTTGTTTAAAACCAAAGCATAAATAGCATGGTAGCAGGTATAAAATCATCTACATGCTGATACGATGACAACGCAAAAAGAATCAACTAAACCGGATGAACGGTTTGCAAAATATGGCCTCCGGTAGGTCTAAAATAAATCTAATTTACAAAAAAAAATTAATTTTCGTAAAACTGAAAACTACTGCTTCTAACATGTTCTACTCATCAATACGAGATCACAGGAAAAAGAATTTCCTGAATCGGAGTTACGAGTAAAAAGATAAACGCGTTTCAAAATTATATCGAGAATCTGACAGAGCTAAAAACAGATTAAAAATAGGATTAATTTCGTCCTGTAGCTGTTCATCAGGATTTGATGAATCGGCTCGTGCGTGCGTTCTCACCACGAACAGAGGGGAAAAACGGAACCGTCTCGGTGTGGCTCCTCCGATGGTGCTCCGGTGGTGGTCGAACGAACTCCGGTGACGGCGGCTCGCAAACTCCGGCGAACACGGATGAACTCCGGTGGTGCTCCGGCGGACGGGGCTCCGTTGTGCTCTGCGGTGCGTTCCTCGGCGAGATGGGGCGAATCAGGAGCAGGGAAAACGGATCGGGACAGGGGCTTCGGTCCCTGGCTTTATGCCCTCGAGAGGAACATGAGTTCTACTCGGTTCCCAGAAGAAAACGAGGCGAGGTGTCCAGGCGTACTCGGTCTCGGAGGGTCGTGGGGAGCTGTGGGGCCTGGGCACGAGAGCTCGTGCGGTGGGTCTGCCACCTGGAGCTACCGTTCGGTGGAGAGCCTCACAGCTCGGTCAACGCTAGCTGGGGCTGGACCGCAGGAGCCTGGGCGATGGGAATCGCTACCTGGCTTGGTGCGCTGGGGTGCTGGTGGTGCGTTGGCCACCTGGACTCGATCCTGGGGGTGGCTGGAGCCAGGAGTTGGGGCTCTCGTGGCTGGGGCTGCTAGCGCTGCCTGGCTCGCTGGCGAGCGTGGCTGGGCTGAGCCTGGCCAGCTGCCCCCCTTTTTTTAAAGAAAAAGAACAAACACCCAGCAAAGAAAATAATAATAATAAATAAATAATAAAAAGTATATATATGTATATATATATTTATATTTTCTAGTTAAATATAATACCAGAAAATAACATATATATATACTAAAATACCTAAAAAATATATATACTAATATATATATATACTATGATAGTAATATATAGATACACAAAATATATACATATAATATATCTCTAGTATATACTATATATATACTATATCTATAGGAACCCTAGTTCCACCTAATGCAAATATTTTGAAAATTGTTTTAATGCAATAGGCCACGCAATTAGCATTTAAAAACTTAACTAAAAATAATTTCGGGCATTATAAAATTTGCAAAACCATATGGGTAACTCTAAATAATATTCGAAACATTATGCACTTTAATTCGACAGGGGAGAAGTCATATTATCTCCACTCCAATAAATTGCCCGAAGTTACATAATGAATAACATTTTCAAAAGAGTAAAATAATGCATAAAATATGAGATGCATATGAATGATCTATTAACATCCGAATTTAAGAAAATTGGGATGTTACATAAACTCTTCCACCAAATAATTCAACAAGCATCAACTACAAAGAGTAATCAACACTACTAGCAACCTTACAAGTACCAATCGGAGTTGCGAGATGGAGATTGGTTACAAGAGATGAACTAGGGATTGGAGAGGAGATGGTGCTGATGAATATGTTGATGAAGATGCCTCCCCTCCGACGAGAGGAGTGTTGGTGATGACGATGGCGACGATTCCCCCCTCTCGGAGGGAAATTTCCCCGGCAGGATCGTCTTGCCAGAGCTCTAGATTGGATCTGCTCAAGTTCCGCCCCGTGGGGGCGGCGAAACCACGAAAAAGCTCCCGTATGATTTTTTCCAGGTCAGGACGTATCATATAGCAAAAGAGGGGGGCTAGTGGGCCTTTAGGCAGCCCACAAGCTTGCCCACCGCCATCAGGGGGTGGTGGCGGAGTGGGGGCTTGTGGCGCCCTGGTGGGCCCCCTCCGGTAGTTCTTTCGCCCAGTATTTTTAATATATTCCAGAAAAAATCTTCGTAAATTTTCAGGGCATTTGGAGATGTGTAGAATAGTGGACTAGGATTTGCTCCTTTTCTAGTCCAGAATTCCAGTTGCCTGAATTCTGCCTCTTCAAATAATCCTTGCAAAATAAGAGAGAAAAGGCATAAATATGGCACCACAAGTAATATAACAGACCAAAAAGCAATAAATATCAACATGAAAGCATGATGCAAAATGGACGTATCAACTCCCCCAAGCTTAGACCTCACTTGTCCTCAAGCGAAAACCAAGTTCCATAAACATGTCCACATGTTTGGAGACGAAGGTGTCGATAAAACATAATACGGACATGAGGGCATCATGATCATACATAGAACAACAATATATCATAAAGATTCTTATGGGAAAGTAACAATTCCTTCACAAAGCAAAGCATGAAGCAAAAACCTTACCGAGAAGTAACCAACAATAGTCCATAGTCATTGAAGCAATTGCAATTTATCACAACATCAGAAAGAGTCAAATAAGAGCTTGTAAGGCAAACCCACATACTCAATCATCTCTTTTGTTTCCCACAATTATTATAACTCACGTGGTACTCATGGTGTCAAAGTTTCAGCTGGACACAAAGGAAGATAGGGGCTTATAGTTTTGCCTCCCAACGGTTTACCTCAAGGGTAAAGTCAACAACAATAAAGCATGAGTACTCAACCCCAAGTTGATATACGAATATAGATCTTTCCTAAACATGTGACAGTAGCCAAGACAAAGGCAAAAAGGGAATTGGTGATGATCACCATGACTCTTACAAGGGTAAAAAGTAAAGGTACAAGATAGGCCCTTCGCACAGGTAAGCAGAGGTTGTCATGCGCTTTTGAGGTTTGAATGCGTGTCCTATTAGTGCGGAGGAACGTCACTTTATATTGCCTCCTATGATAAAGAACTTTATTATGCAGGTAACACAATTAATAGTCATATTGTTGCAGCAATATTAATTAAAGTCACACCCACAGATTCTTCCTCGATTCCCTGCGAGGAAGCAATCCCGGAGCAAACATTCTAGTTAAGTAACAGTTGTAGTTGTATAAGATCGGGGCACAACTGCAAGTTGTCCTGTAACCGTAGACACGGCTATCTGAATAGTTAATTTTCATCCCTGCAGGGGTGCATGATACGTCCATTTTGCATCATGTTTTCATGTTGATATTTATATCTTCTTGGGCTGTTATTTCACTTCACGGTACAATACTTATGCCTTTTCTCTGTTATTTTGCAAGGTTTACATGAAGAGAGAGAATGCCGGCAGCTGGAATTCTGGCCTGAATAAGGAGCAAAGTTGAGATACCTATTCTACGCAACTCCAAACGCCATAAAAATCAACGAGGACTTTTTTTCCGGATTTATAAAAAATACTGGGCCGAAGAAGCGCCAGAGGGGCGCCAGTAGGTGGCCACAAGCCTGCTTGGCATGGCCACCCCCGTGGTCGCGCCAAGGGGGCTTGTGGGCAGCCTGCTGGCCCACTGCCCCCCTCTTCTGCTATATGAAGGGTTTCGTCTCGAAAAAAATCAAGGAGGATCTTTTTCGTGGATTCGCCACCGCCACGAGGTAGAACTTGAGCAGAACCAATCTAGAGCTTCGGCAGGACGATCCCGCCGGGGAAACTTCCCTCCCAGAGGGGGAAATCGTCGCCATCGTCATCACCAACACTCCTATCATCGGAGGGGACTCATCACCATCAACATCTTCATCAGCACCATCTCATCTCCAAACCCTAGTTCATCACTTGTAACCAATCTCCGTCTCACGACTCCGATTGGTACTTGTAAGGTTGCTAGTATTGTTAATTACTCTTTGTAGTTGATGCTAGTTGGATTACTTGGTGGAAGAGTTTATGTTCAGATCCTTGATGCTACTCATTACCTCTATGGTCATGAATATGATTATTCTTTGTGAGTAGTTACTTTTGTTCCTGAGGACAAGGGATAAGTCATGCTAATAGTAGTCATGTGAATTTGGTATTCGTTCGGTAATTTGAAGCGTCCTGGATACATGCGAACACGAGTATCCTTAATGCTAAAAACTCCTTTTCCGTAGTGGCATAGTTTCTTTGGGCACTGTCTAGAGTTTAACTAGCATAGTGAATAACATTCAACTTCTTGTCAACTCTTTGCCCTAGAACAACACCAACAACATAATCACTAGCATCACACATGATCTCAAAAGGCAAGTTCCAATCAGGTGGTTGAACAATAGGTGCAGTTATCAAAGCCCTCTTAAGTATTTCGAAGGCTTCCTCACAATCATCATCAAAGACAAAAGGAATATCCTTTTGCAATAGATTGGTAAGAGGCCTACAAATCTTAGAGAAGTCTTTAATGAACCTTCTATAGAAACCAGCATGACCAAGGAAACTTCTTATACCTTTGATATCTGTGGGGTATGGCATTTTCTCGATTGCATCAACCTTAGCCTTATCGACTTCAATACCTCTTTCAGAAATTTTATTTCCTAAGACGATGCCTTCATTAACCATAAAGTGGCACTTCTCCCAATTCAAGACAAGATTGGGGTCTTTACATCTCTGCAAGACTCGATCAAGGTTTTTGAGGCAATCATCAAAAGAAGACCCGTAAACGGAGAAGTCATCCATGAAAACCTCAACAATCTTTTCACAAAAGTCAGAGAATATAGCCATCATACATCTTTGACAAGTGGCAGGTGCATTACATAAGCCAAAATGCATACGTCTATAAGCAAAGGTACCAAAAGGGCAGGTGAAAGTGGTTTTCTCCTGATCAGATTGTGCAACTGGTATTTGGGAGAAACCAGAATAACCGTCTAGAAAGCAAAAGTGTGTGTGTTTAGACAGCCTTTCTAGCATTTGGTCGATAAAAGGTAGAGGGTAATGATCTTTCCTAGTGGCCTTATTCAATTTCCTAAAATCGATCACCATCCTATAGCCAATAATAATCCTCTGAGGGATCAATTCATCCTTATCATTAGGGACAACGGTAATGCCTCCCTTCTTAGGGATGCAATGCACCGGACTCACCCAATCACTATGAGCAACAGGATAGATGATACCTGCTTCCAGGAGCTTTAGTATTTCTTTTCTTAGTACCTCTTTAATCTTAGGATTCAATCTCCTTTGATGATCAACAACTGGTTTGAAGTCAGGATCAGTTTTAATCTTGTGCTGGCATAGCGTAGGACTAATGCCCTTAAGATCATCAAGAGTATATCCAATAGCAGCATGGTGCTTCCTCAGAGTTTTTAGTAACTTCTTTTCTTCATGCTCTGAGAGGCTAGCACTAATAATAACAGGATATATCTCTTTTTCATCAAGATAAGCATACTTAAGAGTATCAGGCAACTGTTTAAGCTCGAACACAGGATCACCCTTTGGTGGGGGTGGATCCCCAAGCAGTTCAACAGGCAAGTTATTATTAAGGATAGGATATTGTTCTAAGACAACTCTATCTATCTCATCCTTTCATCCATATGCATATCATTTTCATGCTCAAGCAAGTATTGCTCTAAGGGATCTGTAGGAGGCACAGAAATAGAAGCTAAGGCAATAGTTTAATCCTTACTAGGAAACTCTTTTTCATGAGGTTGTCTACCAAACTTGGAGAAATTGAACTCATGTGACACGCCTTCAAAGCCAACAGTGGAAGTTTGCTTCTCACAGTCAATATGAGCATTGACGGTATTGAGAAAAGGTCTACCAAATATGATGGGACAAAATCTATCTTGTGCGGTAGCAAGAACGAGGAAATCAGCAGGATACTTCGTTTTACCACACAAGACTTCAACATCCCTAACAATTCCCACATGGCAGATAGTATCTCTATTGGCAAGCTGAATAGTGACATCAATAGGCTCTATCTCAACAGGTGCAATCTCGTCTTTGATTTCATCATATAAGGATTGAGGTATTGCACTAACACTAGCACCCACGTCACATAAGCCATGATAACAATGATCTCCTATCTTAACACAAACAACACGCATGCCAACAACAGGTCTATGTTTGTCTCTAACGTGAGGTTTAGGAATTCTAGCAGCATCTTCACAGAAGTAAATATTATGTCCCTCAACATCGTTGGATAGAAGATCTCTGATAATAGCAATGCTAGGTTCAACTCTAATTTTCTTAGGGGGTGTAGGTGTTCTAATGTAGCATCTACGTATCACAGTTGAAGCTTTAGAATAATCCTTTATCCTAACAGGGAAATGTGGTTTCTCAATGTAAGCACTGGGGACAATAGGATCATTATAGGCAATTACTTTCTCTTCAACTGGAGTGGGTTTAACTACATTGACTTCTAAAGGGGGATGATATTTAAACCACTTCTCTTTTGGGAGATCAATATGAGCAGCAAAGGATTCACACAGTGAAGCTACTATCTCAGAGTCAAGTCCATACTTAGCGCTAAAGTCACAAAAAGTATTTGTCTCAACAAAGGATTTAACGCAATCAAATGTGAAATTCATACCTGACACCTTACCTTCTTCAAGCTCCCAATCTTCAGAGTTGCGTTTAATTCTCTCCAACAAATTCCATTTGAATTCAATATCTCTCTTCATAAAAGAACCGATACAAGAAGTTTCAAGCATGGTGCGATCATCATGAGAAAGCCGAGCATAGAAGTTCTGAATGATAATTTCTCTCGAGAGCTCATGATTGGGGCATGAATATAGCATTGATTTAAGCCTGCCCCAAGCTTGAGTGATGCTTTCTGTGTCACGAGGCCAAAAATTATAAATATAATTCCGATCAGGATGTACTATATGCATAGGATAAAACTTTTGATGAAATTCCAATTTCAACCGATTGTAGTCCCATGATTCAATATCATCACATAGCCTATACCAAGTCAACTCCTTATCCTTCAAAGATAAAGGAAATACCTTCTTCTTGACCTCATCCTCGGGCAAACCTGCAAGCTTAAATAAACTACAAACTTCATCTACATAGATTAGATGCAAGTCTGGATGTGATGTTCCATCTCCTGTAAAAGGATTAGCCAGAAGTTTCTCAAGCATACCCGAAGGAAATTCAAAGCAAATATTTTTAGTAGGTGCAGCAGGTTGAGGAGCAACTCTTTGTGCTTCCGTTCGAGGTGAATATACCCCAAACAAGCCCCTCAAAGGATTAGTATCCATAGTGAAAAGTGACAATAAATTTCAGCACACTATATGAATGTTTCCTTACCAAGTTCCATTACCAAAGGTGCTTCACTCCCCGACAACGGTGCCGGAAAAGATAATGTTTTCCTTAGATTTGGAGTCCCTAGATATCTAATGACCGACGGTGGTTCACACTTCATTCATGGTGCTTTCCATAAAACACTTGCTAAGTACGATGTCAACCATAGAATTGCGTCTCCCTACCACCCTCAGTCCAGTGGTCAACTAGAGCTAAGAAATAGAGAGATTAAACTAATTCTACAAAAGACTGTCAACAGGTCTATAAAGAATTGCTCTAAGAAGCTTGATGATGCACTGTGGGCTTATAGAACTGCCTATAAGAATCCCATGGGCATGTCTCCGTACAAAATGGTGTGTGGTAAAGCATGTCATTTACCTCTTGAGCTAGAGCATAAAGCTTATTGGGCAATCAAAGAGCTCAACTTTGATTTCAAACTTGCCGGTGAGAAGAGGTTATTTGATATTAGCTCGCTTGATGAATGGAGAACTCAGGCATATGAGAATGCCAAGTTGTTCAAAGAGAAGGTTAAGAGGTGGCATGATAAGAGGATACAAAAGCGTGAGTTCAATGTAGGTGGTTATGTCTTGTTATATAACTCTCGTTTAAGATTCTTTGCAGGCAAGCTTCTCTCTAAATGGGAAGGTCCCTATGTTGTTGAGGAAGTATATCGTTTCGGTGCTATCAAGATCAACAACACGGAAGGTAATTGTCCGAGAGTTATAAATGGGCAGAGAATCAAGCATTATATCTCAGGTACTCCCATAAATGTTGAAAGCAATATTATCAATACCATAACTCCGGAAGAATACCTAAGGGATATTTATCAGCCTGTTCCAGACTCTGAAAACGAAGAGGTGTGTGATTCGGTAAGAAAATAGAGTCCAAAACTTTTCCAGTAGGAAAATTTCTCCGTTTTGGAATATTTGAAAAAAACAAAAATTGGAAGTAGACCGGAAAGTGCGCGAGGAGGTGACAAGCCTGCCCGGCGCGGGCCTACCCCTTGGCCGCGCCGGGAGGGCTTGTGGCCACCTCGTGCGCCTCCCGGACTCCGTTTTCGTGCGGGGTACTCATTATGGTTTGGAAAAAATCATTATATATACTCCTGTTTGGTCTGACCCCTGCATCACGCATATTTCCTCTGTTTTTCGTTTCGAGCCTGTTTCTGTTGCAGATCTAGATCGCTATGACTTCCCCAAGAGCTCCGAAGGACAAGATCTTCGAGAAGGTCATCAATCCCTACCTCACGGGAGTGCTGCAACACCCTCAATCTATCGAGATGCGTGAGGGGATGTTGCACATCCGTGATGTTGAGGGGCCCAAGAAGACCGGAAGCATGGAGACGAGGCTCGAAGCAATGGAGCAACAAGTCTTCAAGTGCCAAGGGATGGTGGAGCGTGGACTCAATGCCAACCACATGATGATCACGGAGTTCACCAACAAGCACAAGATTGATGCCAATGACATTGGGAAGCACCTCTCCAGGCTCTATGACAGGATTGATCAACTCCAGGCCCAGATCTATGACCTGCAGAACCAAAACTGTGAGTATGAGTATAGATTTAAATCAATACGGTTGGCTGCAGATTTGAGGATTCCGGAGACTCGTTCATCTTTCCAAGATGGAGCACCTATGCCTTGGAAGACGGAGGATCAAGCCCATGTTGCAACAACTCCACCACCATCACCTTCAAAGGAAGACAAGTGAGCATGGGTATGGGCAATCCCCTTGGCTTTTGCCAAGCTTGGGGGAGTTGCCCCGGTATCGTATCACCATCACATATTTTGCCTTTACCTTTGTTTTAGTTTGTTCCTTTTCAGTTTTCTGTCTTTTTATCTAGTAGTTTAAAAGTCTTAGTGTTTTAGTCTCGAGTTTTGCTTTGTGTCACCCCCGATGTATTTGAGCTCGTGAGCCATATAATAAAGAGTGTCTTAGTAGAAGGGCTTTGCCTCTTGCCATGATCAATAGATTGAGAAAATAACAAAAGCATGAAAGATCATGTAATGATCTTATGGGAAGTGATGGCTTCACATATAAAAAGAATGATGATTGAAACTTGTTGAGGGTAGACAAATGTAGACCTTTGTCATTGTTGCAATTAATAGGAAGTGATAAAGAAGGAGAGGTTCACATATAAATATATCATCTCTGACACCATCTATGATTATGAACACTCACTAAACTATTGCATGCCTAGAAGTAGATGTTGGACAAGGAAGACAACATAATGAATTGTGTTTGCTTGGCTCCGAACAATGTTATGTGATTAGAGATCCCTTAGCATGTGACGATTGCTTCCACCTCATATTAGCCAAAACTCCCGCACCAAGTAGAGATACTACTTGTGCATCCATAAACCTTCAACCCAGTTTTGCCATGAGAGTCCACCATACCTACCTATGGATTGAATAAGATCCCTCAAGTAAGTTGTCATCGATGCAAGCCATAAAAAATGCTCTTTAATATGTATGATCTATTAGTGTGTGGAAAATAAGCTTTATACGAACCTGTGATGAGGAAGACATAAAAGCGACAGACTGCATAATAAAGTTCCTTATCACAGGAGGCAATATAAAGTGACGTTCCTCTGCACTAAGAGGACACACATCCAAACCTCAAAAGCGCATGACAACCTCTGTTTCCCTCTGCGAAGGGCCTATCTTGTACCTTTACTTTTTGCCCTTGAAAGAATCATGGTGATCTTCACCAATTCCTTATTTCGCCTTTATCTTGGCTAACGTCATATGCTTGGGAAAGAACTATATTCATATGTCAACTTGGAGATAAGTATTCATGAATTATTATTGTTGACATTACCATTGAGGTAAGCAGTTGGGAGGCAAAACCGTAATCCCCTATCTTTCTCTATGTCCAGCTGAAACTTTGATCTCATGAGTACCACGTGAGTTGTAGCAATTGTAGAGAACGAAAGAATGATTGAGTATGTGGATTTGCTTTACAAGCTCTTATTTGACTCTTTCTCATGTTGTGATAAATTGCAATTGCTTCAATGACTATAGGCTTTCGGTTGTTACTTCTCGGTAAGGTTCTTGATCCATGCTTTACTTTGTGAAGGAATTATCACTTTAGCATGAGAGATTATATGTTGGTTTGGCTGTTATGATCATGATCATGATGCATGCATGTTCGTATCTTGTTTTGTCGACACCTCTCTCCCTAAACATGTGGACATATTTATTGAGCTAGGCTTTCGCTTGAGGACAAGCGAGGTCTAAGCTTGGGGGAGTTGATACATCCATTTTGCATCATGTTTTCATGTTGATATTTATCGCTTCTTGGGCTGTTATTTCACTTCACGGTACAATACTTATGCCTTTTCTCTCTTATTTTGCAAGGTTTACATGAAGAGGGAGAATGCCGAGAGCTGGAATTCTGGCCTGAAAAAGGAGCAAAGTTGAGATACCTATTCTGCGCAACTCCAAACGCCGTAAAAATCAACGAGGATTTTTTTTTCCGGATTTATAAAAAATACTGGGCCGAAGAAGCGCCAGAGGGGCGCCAGCAGGTGGCCACAAGCCTGCTTGGCGCGGCCACCCCCTCGCCGCGCCAAGGGGGCTTGTGGGCAGCCTGCTGGCCCACTGCCCCCCGCTTCTGCTATATGAAGGGTTTCGTCTGGAAAAAAAATCAAGGAGGGGCTTTTTCGTGGATTCGCCGCCGCCATGAGGCGAAACTTGAGCAGAACCAATCTAGAGCTCCGGCAGGACGATCCTGCCAGGGAAACTTCCCTCCTAGAGGGGGAAATCGTCGCCATCGTCATCTCCAACACTCCTCTCATCGGAGGGGACTCGTCACCATCAACATCTTCATCAGCACCATCTCATCTCCAAACCCTAATTCATCACTTGTAACCAATCTCCGTCTCACGACTCTGATTGGTACTTGTAAGGTTGCTAGTAGTGTTAATTACTCTTTGTAGTTGATGTTAGTTGGATTACTTGGTGGAAGAGTTTATGTTCAGATCCTTGATGCTACTCATTACCTCTCTGGTCATGAATATGATTATGCTTTGTGAGTAGTTACTTTTGTTCCTGAGGACATGGGATAAGTCATGCTAATAGTAGTCATGTGAATTTGGTATTCGTTCGGTAATTTGATGTGTTGTATGTTTTTTTTCCTCTAGTGGTGTTATGTGAACATCGACTACATAACACTTCACCATTATTTGGGCCTAGAGGAAGGCATTGGGAAGTAGTAAGTAGATGATGGGTTACTAGAGTGACAGAAGCTTAAACCCTAGTTTATGTGTTGCTTCATAAGGGGCTGATTTGGATCCACTAGTTTAATGTTATGGTTAGATTTTGTCTTAATTCTTCTTTCGTAGTTGCGGATGCTTGCGCGAGTGGTTAATCATAAGTGGGATGCTTGTCCTAGTAAGGGCAGTACCCAAGCGCCGGTCCGCCCACATATCAAACTATCAAAGTAACGAACGCGAATCATATGAACATGATGAAACTAGCATGACAGAAATTCCCGTGTGTCCTCGGGAGCGTTCTTCCTCCTATAACACTTTGTCCAGGCTTGTCCCTTCCTGCAAAAGGGATTGGGCCACTTTGCTGCACCGTTGGTACTTTTGTTACTTGTTGCTCGCTATGAATCATCTCACCACACAATCACTTGTTACCGATAATTTCAGTGCTTGCAGATATTTCCTTGCTGAAAACCACTTGTCAGATCCTTCTGCTCCTCGTTGGGTTCGACACTCTTACTTATCGAAAGGATTACGATTGATCCCCTATACTTGTGGGTCATCAGTGCACCACATAATTCCCGTCACACTCGCTAAACTCTGGCCGGACACACTTTCCTGGGTCATGCCCGGCCTTGAAACATTGACACGTCACAGCCCACCTAGACTCAACAGAGAGGCCAGCCCGTCGGTCTAAATCCTAAGCACGCAGGGTTCATGGTCACACCACCCTTTGCACTCCGGCATGATGCGAGGGCGGCCGATGTCAGTCCTGGCACCTCTTATACAAGAACGGTGATAATCCAGACCACTCGGGTGTGCGTCGCTCCATTGCTGACGTTGAAGAGCTTCGGCTGATACCACGACGTCGAGTACCCATAACTTATCCCACGTAGACGGTTAGTGCGAATAAGGTCTTCGACCAACCCAGATCAAATATCCAAATCCATTAACATTTCAATTAACTCATCACACATCCATGCGGGAATCCACCCGCGAAACATTTATTCATCAATGTTATGAGTAACACGGTCAAGTAATTGTGTGGTTGTAACATCAGGGGGATCCGAGGTATCACCCTCGTTGGATTCCGAACAATGTAGCCATCAAGGTGGCCAGGGAGGAATAACCCTCGATGGGCTACACTTGAGGGGTTGTACGACATAGTCGTTATCGGAAGTGGTGAATGAGGAATCACCCTCCAAGAACCGCCGCCGGTCAACTACACTACAACGCTAACATCGGAGTACGTAACGAGGTTTCACCCTCAGTACTTGATAGTAGCTCTGCAACATTGTACAACTAAGGGGTGTGTGAGTGCTGTGTCAGATCTTGGCTCGTCGATCAGTTGATCGAGATTTGACGATAAGGCGGGGGCAACTGGACTAAGGGTGCAGAGGGGATGACTGCTCTACCTATACTAAACAGTTTAGATTGTTGTACAGTAAAGTAGCAGTTCATCAAAAATAGGCTATGCATCAGAACAAGATGTATCTACAACATTATCAAAATTCTAATGCAAGTATGAGGGACAAAGAAATAGGAAATATATGGATGATCAAGGGGGTTTGCTTGCCTTGTTGCTCTGCGGCAAAGGGCTGGTCATCAGGGGCGTAGTCGTACCTGTCAGCAACGTCAGTCTCGGGATCTATCGGTAAGAAGTGGGGGAAGAAACAATAAATAACAGCAACACGTGCAACACGATGCATGACATGGCAATATGCAGGGTTAGGCATGCAGTAACGCGGTACCATCCATCATAGACGGATCGGGAAAATATCAGAAGATATTTCCCGGGTCTGTGGCTACTACCGGACAAGCGAAATGGATGGAAAAATTCCATGTTCGCTATGCTAGGGACGTGCGACACACGAACAAATAGCGTATCCGGGTTCGCTTTGTTTTTCTGATCAACTTTCATGTTCAAAACTTTTTCATCTAACTTACGGTTTATTTTATATTAATTCTTAAAGTTTTATTAATAACCTAAAATTAAATAGAGTTGAATAAATTCAAATAATTTAATGATGACATCAACATGATATCATGCTAACATCAGGAGTCAACACGCAGGTTTGACTCGTTAACTCTGACCAGCGGGTCCCACATGTCATTGGTAGAGGATTAATTAGCTTTAAAATTTATTCAAACAAATTAATTATGGGTGTGGGACCCACCTGCCATACACCACTTAAATATAATTAATTAAGATATTCTAAACTACTTAGTTTAGGTTAATGGACTTAATTAATTACCCAAACTAATTACTATATTTAATTTTAGGCATGATTAATTTAATGACTTCATTAATCTACTAATTAATCTAATTAATTAATGAAATAATTAACTATTTAACTATTTTTTCATACATTCTAAAGGGGCTAGGACCCCACCGTCATTCTGTGAGTGGGGGGATTAATGGGGTGGATAATCCCCCACTAACTCGATCTAGCAGGAGCCACTGGCCCTCGCAGGTGTTAGGGCATAGTTTATGCCTAAGTAATTTTGGTTATTGATGACAGTACCGCAAAGGACTAACCATGTGTCTTAAGATTTTAGATAACACATGTCAACGGCACAAGATGACTCGCCCCCTCTTTCATGGAACAGAAGCACGATGTACTCTACGATTCTCTTTATTTGAGTCATAGGAAAGCCGTACTATTAAGAGGGGAACCGTAGTGGAAAGGTTTGGGTGGAATCAATCTTGCACGTGCACACTTCACCTCTTTTCCCCCTTGCCGGAAACTTTGGAGTGGCTCCCGCCTTTGTGTTTCTCTCTTTGCAAATGGTCCCTCAGCAGTAGTACCGCTAGCCCTAGCGGTAGTACCGCTGCAGCCAGCGGTAGTACCGCTAGCTGGCGGTAGTACCGCCCCTGGTCAGCGGTAGTACCGCTCCAGGAGCTTAGTACCGCCTTCCTAGCGGTTGTACTTGGACGGACCTTTTTGCGAAGACTTTCATGGCGGTGGTAGTGCTTATGCACTACCATGGTCCAACGGTAGTACCGCTGGAGTGCCAGCGGTAGTACCGCTGCATCCAGCGGTAGTACCGCTAGGCACGGGCTGTGAGTGGGAAAACGGTTGGATTCCCCCCACTATATAAGGGGTTCTTCTAGCTATGGAACCCTATCTCTTACCCTCCCAAGCTCCATTGTTGCTCCCTAAGCTTAAAAGTGCCCGATCTCTCTCCCTAGCCAATCGAACTTGTTGATTCTTTAGGGATTGGTTGAGAAGGCCTAGATCTACACTTCCACCAAGAGAAAAGTTAATTCTCCCACCAATCCCTTGCGGATCCTGTTACTCTTGGGTGTTTGAGCATCCTAGACGGTTGAGGTCACCTCGAAGCCACATTCCATTGTGGTGAAGCTTCGTGGTCTTGTTGGGAGCCTCCAAGATTTGTGTGGAGTTTTCCCCAAACTCGTTTGTAAAGGTTCGGTAGCCGCCTTCAAGGGCACCTATAGTGGAATCACGGTACCTTGCATCGTGCGAGGGCGTGAGGAGAATACGGTGGCCTTAGTGGATTATTGGGGAGCATTGTGCCTCCACACCGCTCCAACGGAGACGTACTTCTTGTCAAAGGGAAGGAACTTCGGTAACACATCCTCGTCTTCATTGGTTCCACTTGTGGTTATCTCTAACCTTTACTTTGTGAATGCTTATGTTGTTGTCTATCTCTTACTTGTCTTAGTAGCTCTCGTTGTTAGCCTCATTACGGTTCACCCCATTGTTTTTATATTTGTGAACCCATATGTTGTTTACCCTAACTTGCTAAGATTATTTAAAAGGTGGTCGTTGCCTATTCACCCCCCCCTCTAGTCAACCATATCGATCCTTTCAATTGGTATGAGAGCCACGTCTCTTTATTAAGGGTTTAACCACCCGAAGAGTATGGAAGGCAAAGAGGGAATTACCCATGGGCAACCCGAGGCCATGGACTTGACTTCGGTCACAAGGGACGACTTGAATACGGCTATGGCCGCCCTCAAGACGTCCTTGACGAACGAAGTCAAGACCTTGCTTAAAGAGTTAATTGAGGGATTTAAAAGTCCACCTGAACCGGCGTTAGTGGTTAAACCCACCATCACCGATTCGGAGGCCAATTCCCCTAAGGAAGCGGCTAAAGGTATGCGACCTTCCTTATCTCACGAAAATGATGGGACTGGAACCTATGCCTCAGTTCCACCCCCATGGTCTATGGAGGATCCGTTCCCACACCGCGTCTTAATCCTGTTGGTCCTCCTCCTAAGCTTGTGAAAGGTGACTTTGCTAACTGGGTATTTTCTATTAAGTCTCATTTGAATCACATCTCAACAAATTTGTGGAGAATCATCGAGCAAGGATATTATCCCCATGATCCAAGCAACCCCACTCCAAGAGAAGATGCACACAATCAATACAATCACTCCGCTTTGTTTATTCTCCAGTCCGCAGTGCCACCTGAACATCTTCCTCACTTGCGTCCCTTCACTTTGGCCAAGGATTATTGGGAGCATATTATGGTGTTGTACAAGGGAAGCTCAAGCATTCAACGATCCAACTATGAAGTGATACTTGATAAGGCCGATGAGTTTGTGATGAAGGAAGACGAGGACCCTCGTGATCTCTATCGGAGGGTGACTGCTATTGCTGTGGCACTCAAGGATCATGGGAGCAAGGATGTGGATGATACATGGGTCAAGCGCAAGTTTCTCAAAGCCATCATGCCTTTCTACAAAGCCATGTCATCTGTCATTCGTGAGCGACCAGACTTCTACTCCTTGTCTTCCAGTGAGGTGTTGGATGAATTTATTGCAATGTCAATCATGAATGAAATAGCTGACAATGCACTTGCTCGTGTTCGCTCAAAGACAACTTCACCCAACCTTGCGTTAAAAGCAAAAGCAATGTTTGAAGAAGAAGAAGAGGATGAGGAAGAGGAGAGCTGCCCTGAAGACACAAAGTATGCCTATCATGAGCACATGGCTCTTGCGTCAAGGCAATTCTAGGGCAACAAGAGGAACTCAAGACCCACCTTCACCAAGAACAACTCGAGTGGGTTCAAACCCAAGCAACGAGTGAGGACATATTATAACTGTGGTAACGTGAGCCACTTCGTGGCTGAATGTCCCAATGAGAAAAGGGAAGACAACGGGGGCAAGCTCATTCTCAAAGACAAAACCAAATCATTTCCAATCAAGAACAACTTTGTGAAGAAACCCCACCCAAAAGGGATGGTGGCCCTTCAAGAGTACCCTTCCGATGATGATGATGATGATGATACAGTGGCAACGACAACTGTTGCTATTGCCACTACCTCTCCCCAGAAGGTGTCTCTCTTTAACGCCCCCAACGAGAACCACATCACCAAGTGCCTCATGGCAAAAGGTATCAATCAGGTAACCCCCATCATTAAGACCAACATCGCTACTGCTCCTTCATTGCTAAATTGTGTTGATGATAGTGATGTTGGGGAACTTAATGAGCATGATCTTGACAAGTTTGTGTGCACTATTAAGGGAGAATCCAAGAAGCACTTTGTTGCTCTCTTGGAACAACTGGGTGAGGCCAATGACCTCATTGAGTCTCATGAGGAGACTATCTCCGAGCTTCAGGGACACAGTCGTGACTATGCCGATGAAATTGCTGAATTATCTATTGCTCTAGAAAAGGAGCGCACTCTTCGTTTGGCTATTGAGGAGTCATATAACGATGACTGCGCTAAAATGCAAAAGAAACTAGATCATGATATTGTTCTTACTCGTATGCTTAAGTCTGAGAAGTATGCTCTTGGGGTTGGCCATGACAGACTCAAAGTGGAGTTTGACACACTTGACAAGGCCCACAAGGTCTTGAAAGGTGCTCATTTCTCTCTGAAAGAGTCTCATGATCAACTCCAAGCAAAGCTTACCAAGGAGATCTCTACTTGTCCTCCCTTTGTGTTAATTGATAATTCTTGTGCAACTAATCCCTGTTGTGAGCATGTACATCTTGTGGAGGAAAATGCCAAGTTAAAGGAGAAACTTGAGAAGGGCCTTGTGACATGCATACAAGGTGAGAAGAGCCTGAACGACCTCTTGAGCACTCAAAAGGGTGTTGTAGGAAAGGAGGGACTTGGACTTACCTCCAAGTCAAAAGGTAAAAGGAGGAACAAGAACAAACGATCTCCTACCCTCATGGACATCTTTCTCAAAGAGGGTGAGGGGCTCAGGAGGTGAACAGGAACAAGGTGGACGATGGAAACATCAAGAAGGGCAATACCATTCCTAGTAACACAACCGACAAACTCAATTCTTCTTATGTCTTATGTCGTGCTAGTGATGGGCATGTTTATGCCAGATTTGTTGGTTCCTACTATGAGTACATTGAATGGGCTATTTGGGTTCCTAAGACCCTTGTCTCTAACATGAAAGGACCCATTAAAAAATGGGTACCTAAAACCAAGCCTTGATCTATTGCAGGAGTTTGCTTCCGGTGGGGTGTCATGGTTGCTCGATAGTGGAGCAACAAATCATATGACCGGAAGCAAGGACTTAGTGGTGGATGCGCATCCTTCTCCATCTATGCCCACCCATGTCCAATTCGCCGATGCATCCTCGTCAAAGGTATTGGGATTTGGTAAGGTGGTCGTCTCTCAAGAGTTATCTATTGAGAAGGTCATGCTTGTTGAGTCACTTGCCTACAATTTACTTTCAGTTCGTCAACTTGCAAGTATGGGTTTTTCCACATTCTTTAATCTTGATACTGTGGTCCTTTTGTGGAGCAAGACCCTTAAAGTAGCCTATGTTGGATATGTCGAAAATGGTCTTTATGTGGTGAACTTCTCAAAGCGACCCACTAAGACCGCGACGTGTTTAATGGCTAAAGTTGATGTGGGCTGGCTTTGGCATCGCTGATTAGCTCATGTCAATATGAGATCTTTGCAAAGTCTTCTAACAGGGGACCATATTCGTGGACTAACAAATGTGAGTTTTGCTAAAGATCATGCTTGCAGTGCCTACATTGAAGGAAAGATTCATGAAACTGCTCATCGTCCAACGACTCTCATCTACACTAAGAGGCCATTGGAGCTCCTCCATATGGATCTTTTCGGCCCTCCATCATTTGATAGTCTTGGAGGCAGGAAGTACTGCTTGGTGATTGTTGACGACTACTCAAGATACACCTGGGTATATTTCTTCAAAAGGAAGAGTGAAACTCAACAAACTGTCATCAACTTTGCTAATGAAGCTCAACATCAACATGAAGCAAAGATCTTGATGATTAGAAGTGACAACGGCACTGAGTTCAAGAACTACACCTTGGATGAGTTTATAGGTGATGAGGGAATAAAACATCAATATTCAGCACCATATACCCCTCAACAAAACGGCGTGGCAGAAAGGAAGAACCGGACCTTGATAGACGCTGCAAGAACAATGATGGCGGAATTCAAATCTCCATATAACTTTTGGGCAGAGGCCATCAACACAGCATGTCATGCGTCCAATCGGCTCCATATCCGCAAAGGCTTGAACAAGACACCATATGAGATTCTAGCCGGAAACAAACCCAATCTCAAGTACTTCCGGGTATTCGGTTGTAAGTGTTTCATTCTCAAGAAAGGTGTACGTTAAGCTAAATTTGATTCTAGAGCACATGAGGGCATCTTTGTTGGTTATGCTACAAACTCTCATGCTTACCGTGTCCTCAACAAGTCCACCAGACTCATTGAGGAGACGTGTAACGTGGAGTTTGATGAAAATAATGGCTCCTAAGTGGAGCAAAGTGGTCTTTGTGATGTAGGTGATGAAATTCCTCCCCAGGCCATAATAAGAATGGGGATTGGTCAAATACTCCCCATTGAGGAACCCCTTGTGGCCGAGGGAGAAGGACAATGCTCTACTCAAATGGAGCCATCACCCCCACAAGCCCCACACGCTTCCGATGAACAAAGAGAAGACTCTCGACAAAATGAACAAGCTCAAGGTCGAGATAAATTGCCCAATAATGATGATGTGTCCCATGATATTCAAGCACTCACCCAAGGCTCCGAACCTGCTCATGATCAAGATCAAGTGCAACCATGAGATCCAGACCAAGTAGAAGCACAAGATCAAGACCAAGAGCAACCACAAGTACAAGGACAAACAAGTGAACCTGCTCAAGTGGAAAGTCAAGATGATCAGGATACTGTCTCACAATTCCCTTCTGCAGCACCAACAGCCGGTGCCAAGGGAGGCTCAAGACGCAAGGGCAAGCAAAGTAAACAAGTCGATGCTCCCCAGTTATCCAATGAAGAAATCTTGGAGCGTCGAGCAGCCAATATTGCGAACAAGCTGAGAGTCAAGTCACATCTTATGAAGAATATACTTGGCAGTTTAAAAAGGTGAGTATCCACCCGTCAACAGATTTGGAATTATTGTGAGCATCACGCGTTTGTTTCCTATTGTGAACCTCAACAGGTACAAGAAGCTCTCGATGATGAGGATTGGTTTATGGCCATGCATGAAGAACTTAACAACTTCGAGCGTAACCAAGTCTGGGATTTAGTGCCAAGGCCAATGGGGGAACATAATGTCATCGGGACCAAAGGGATATTCAAGAACAAGCAAGATGCCAATGGGATTGTGATTCGAAACAAGGCAAGATTGGTGGCTCAAGGCTACTCCCAAGTCGAGGGTATCAACTACGGTGAAACCTTTGCCCCTGTTGCTCGTCTAGAATCTATTCACATGTTGCTTGCATTTTCTTCTCATCATAACTTCAAATTACAACAAATGGATGTGAAAAGTGCCTTTCTTAATGGTCCTTTAAATGAGTTGGCCTATGTCAAACAACCCCCGAGATTCGAACATCCCAAGCTCCCCAATCATGTGTACAAACTTAATAAGGCACTCTATGGCCTTAAACAAGCCCCACGTGCGTGGTATGAGTATCTTACTGAGTTGTTACAAGATCGTGGGTTTGAAATTGGGAAGATAGATCCCACTCTTTTTACTAAGAGGGTTAAATGGGATTTTTTCATATGCCAACTATATGTTGATGATATTTTATTTGGCTCTCCTAAATTTTCCTTCAATGAAGAATTTGCTGCACTAATGACTGAGAAATTTGAGATGTCCATGATGGGAGAGTTGAAGTTCTTCCTCGGGTTCGAGATTAAACAAGGCCTAAAAGGGACCTTCATCAAACAAGCCAAGTACACTCAAGACATGCTCAAACGGTTCAAGCTTGAAGATGTCAAACCGGTCAAGTTCCCCATGCCAACAAGATGCAAGCTTGATAGTGATCCCAATGGTAAAGTAGTGGATCAAAAGGTATATCGCTCCATGATTGGATCCCTCCTTTACCTTTGTGCATCTAGACCAGATATTATGTTGAGTGTAGGGATATGTGCACGGTTTCAATCCGCACCAAAAGAAAGTCATTATATGGCTGTTAAGCGAATCTTTCGATATTTGGCTCATACCCCAAACTTTGGCCTATGGTATCCCAAAGGAGCAAACTTCAACCTAGTAGGCTATTCTGACTCAGATTGGGCGGGAGATTGTGTGGAGAGGAAGTCAACTTCTGGAGGATGCCAATTCCTTGGTCGCTCACTGGTAAGTTGGTCTTCAAAGAAGCAGAATTGTGTCTCTCTATCATCCACCGAAGCTGAGTATGTGGCAGCTGCAAGTTGTTGTGCACAATTGCTATGGATGAGGCAAACTTTAAAGGATTACGGTGTCACTTGTGACAAAGTGCCTCTTCTATGTTACAATCAAAGTGCTATCAAGATTTCCCTCAACCCAGTGCAACATAGCAAAACCAAGCATATTGATATTCGCCATCACTTCATTCGTGAACATATCAAGCTAGGTGATATTGAGGTTCACTTCATCCACACTGAAGAGCAACTTGCAGATATTTTCACTAAGCCCCTAGATGAAGCAAGGTTTCGGGAGTTAAGGCATGAGATAAATATCATTGATTCAAGTAATGTGGATTGAAGCTAGGCACGTTGCACCTTACTATGCATTCTATCTTGTTCTAGATGTAGGCATGGACATAGGGGAAGTGTTATTCTCTCAATGAACTCTTCCTCCCCCCATTATGCATAAATCGATCTAGTCTTTCACTTTAGCCATTGCCAAATGGCACTTGTGCTTCAAATACGAGCGTTGGTCATGAACCCAAGGATAATTCTTCGCGGTGTCATACCTTTGTCTCAAACATAGGTGGCCTCGGCCACCGCCCCCCCACCTTTCTCTCATATGGAAGAAAGGATACAAAATGACAAGTCAGTATATCTTGCTGGTGCTATCTTCTTATTTTCCCTAACTTGTCATTTGCCCACGTTCTTCTCATCTCCTAGGTCCTGTTGTGACATTTGCAGCGGTACTACCGCCAGGGGTAGCGGTACTACCGCCAGGACCCCAACGGTACCACCGCCAGGACCCTAGCGGTACTACCGCCAGAACCCCAATCTACCACGACCTAACTAGGACATTTTTAGGGCTGTCTCAAGGGGGAGCGGTACTACCGCCAGGGGGAGCGGTACTACCGCCAGGACCCCTGCGGTACTACCGCTGCAACTAGCGGTACTACCGCCAGGTAGTGGTACTACCACCAGGACCACAACGGTACTACCGCTGGCCCGTACCCCTTGGGCTATATAAAGGAGGGGGAGCCCGTTTTTCCTGCCTCTTTCTTCTTCCTCGTGGCTCCTCCCTCCCCAACCCCGAACTCCCCCTATTTGGATCTCTATCCGTGGAGCCCCTTCTCTCCGTTGAGTTGGAGGGTTTGCTCCACTTCTCCTTCCTCCTCCAAGTGCCATGGACCCCGGTAAAGCTCCTCCCCTTCTTCTCTTGGTTGATGTTTTCGTGTTCTAGGGTTAGGAGCATTGGTAGTTTGGATCCATGTCTATTATATTGTGCTTTGTTCTTGGATGGCATGAAGGAGATATTCGAGGGAAGTGTAGGTCCTATGAATCTTTGCTTTTATATTGCCATGCCCTAGGATTTTCATGTTTTATATCAAGCACTTCTTCTATTTTTGGATTAGATCTAAAACTTGCATTCTCTTAACTAGGCATGTCCTTATTTAGACGGTACTTGTGATCCTCATGTGGTTAGGGCTGTGGTGGAGTTCTTAGTGATTATACACAACCCATGGCCCTCGTAAATTCCATGCAGCCATCTCTATGGGTTCTTTTCGTATTCATATCTGAAAATCAAACCCCAACGGTACTACCGCCAGGGGTAGCGGTACTACCGCGAGGACCCCAGCGGTACTACCGCCAGGGGTAGCGGTACTACCGCCAGGACCCCAGCGGTACTACCGCCAGGGTAGCGGTACTACCACCAGGGTAGCGGTACTACCGCCCGGACCCCAGCGGTACTACCGCCAGGAGGATTCTCTGTTTCTTCTTTTCATTTGCTTGGCAATGAGTGTTTACTTTTATGCCTCTTCTTGTTCATTGCCTTGACTCCTTCTGTCGCTCTTTTTCGGTGTGTGTTTTGTGTCACAGGTGGTGCTCGCCGCTCGAACCCCCCACGGGACACACAGTCAAAGCATTATCGCAATCCAGAGGCTCCAGAGGGCTCCGCCACTTCAGGTATGCAACCCAAAAGAAGGCCTTCAAGAAGGCCGCTCACAAGGACAAGGGGGTCAACGTTCGCACTATGACTCCTAAGGATTTTCTGCGGTTCTGCAACCAAAATCACTATCTCCAAGAGAGGGCTGTGATTAGGAATGTCGAGCATGTTTGGGCAACGGATCACTGCAGGATCTATCGTGACATCATCAAGCATTTCAAGAAGAGTTTTGTTCCCGTTCAGTGGATTGACTTGGCTCACCTTCAGCGGAACCTGGATTACTTTGGTGACACTCTCTCTCTGATTGACAAGCTAGGCATTAAGGAGATCATCTCCTTCAAGAAAGACTTTGATCCAGATGTTGTTGCCCAGTTCTATGTCACGGTTCACTTCTCACCTGATGACGACCGCTCCCTGGTTTGGATGGCTGGGACTGAGAAGATGACAGGGTCCTGGCGTGATTTCATGGAATTTCTCAAGATTGATTTTTAGGGAGCTGACACTCCACTTGGGTCACGTCCTCATGCTGCAGCTCCCACTGATAGGGCCCCCGCCAAGGACAGGTTGCAGCAACTCTATGTGAAGAAAGGTGTGCTCCCCAGGCATCTGGATATCATGCATAGGATCTTCTGCAACACACTATTTCCTCGCATTGGCAACTTCGACGAGGTACACGGCTCTCTGGCTGAGATGCTTCTGCTTTGTGAGGAGGCTATGACTAAGGAGTCTGCCCCTCTTGATATTTCTGATGTAATGTTCAGTGAGCTCTGGAACTGCATCATGATGCGCAAGGTTCCCATCTACGGGCCCTACTTGTTTGCCTACATTCGTCAGAAGTGGCAAGACACCTATCCGCTTGAGGAGTTCCACCTTCAGGCTGATTACTTTGTGCATGATCCTATCAAGCTCCGCATCAAGTATAAATGGGCCAACCCATCAACTTCATCTCAGCACATGGACACTGACACAGAGACTGCTGCTAACAGAGGAAATGCTTCTCAGTCCCGCTCTTCTGCCATGCCATCTTGGGCCATCAAACTACAGGATAAGATGAAGACTCTCTTCTGTATGCAGGCTAAGGGACAGTATCAGACGCACGTGGCCCAGAAGGAGAACCGTCAGAGGCATAAGCGTGTCATGAAGACACTTGATGTTGACATCTCCAGCGGATCAGAGGACGACATCACTCCAGAGTCTGCTTGTATGCGGGCTCAAGGTTACCAGTGGTCTGATGCAGAGGGGGAGGAGGACAATGAACAGGAGCAGGACGATCCGGATGCTACGAACGAGTCTGGGGATGATGAGGATGAGGAGTGACCACCTGTGGCGTTAGGTGTGCCCCTTTTTGCTGTCTTGTGCCAAATGGGGAGAGAGTCTAGGAGCTGGATTTGACTTGAGAGTTGAACTTTGCTTAGATTTGCTTATCTTTCGTCTTTGCTTCGAACTTGGTTTGCTTCTATTTTGCTATCTTTGCTTTGTGTGACGTGAGACATGAACTAGTGTGAGATTTATTTCCATCATATGCTGTGAGTCATATGCTCCTTATTTTCATATATCTCTATCTTTTTGTTCACATGTTATTCACTGTGCAAATCCGGTATTGTCATCAATCCACCAAAAAGGGGGAGATTGTTAGGGCATAGTTTATGCCTAAGTAATTTTGGTGATTGATAACAGTACCACAAAGGACTAACCGTGTGTGTTAAGATTTCAGATAACACACGTCAACGACACAAGACGACTCGCCCCCTCTTTCATGGAACAGAAGCACGGTGTACTCTACGATTCTCTTTATTTGAGTCATAGGAAAGCCGTACTATTAAGAGGGGAACCATAGTGGAAAGGTTTGGGTGGAATCAATCTTGCACGCGCACACTTCACCTCTTTTACCCCTTGCCGACAACTTTGGAGTGGCTCCCGCCTTTGTGTTTCTCTCTTCTTTGCAAATGGTCCCGCAGCGGTACTACCGCTAGCCCTAGCGGTAGTACCGCTGCAGCCAGCGGTAGTACCGCTAGCTGGCGGTAGTATCACCCCTGGTCAGCGGTAGTACCGCTCCAGGGGCTTAGTACCGCCTTCCTAGCGGTTGTACTTGGACAGATCTTTTTGCGAAGACTTTCATGGTGGTGGTAGTGCTTATGCACTACCATGGGCCCAGCGGTAGTACCGCTGCAGCGAGCGGTAGTACCGCTAGGCACGGGGTGTGAGTGGGAAAACGGTTGGATTTCCCCCCCACTATATAAGGGGTTCTTCTAGCTGTGGAACCCTATCTCTTACCCTCCCAAGCTCCATTGTTGCTCCCTAAGCTCAAATGTGCCCGATCTCTCTCCCTAGCCAATCAAACTTGTTGATTTTTTAGGGATTGGTTGAGAAGGCCTAGATCTACACTTCCACCAAGAGAAAAGTTGATTCCCCCACCAATCCCTTGCGGATCTTGTTACTCTTGGGTGTTTGAGCATCCTAGACGGCTGAGGTCACCTCGAAGCCACATTCCATTGTGGTGAAGCTTCGTGGTCTTGTTGGGAGCCTCCAAGCTTTGTGTGGAGTTTGCCCCAACCTCGTTTGTAAAGGTTCGTTCGCCGCCTTCAAGGGCACCTATAGTGGAATCACGGTACCTTGCATCGTGCGAGGGCGTGAGGAGAATACGGTGGCCTTAGTGGCTTATTGGGGAGCATTGTGCCTCCACACCGCTCCAACGGAGACGTATTTCCTGTCAAAGGGAAGGAACTTCAGTAACACATCCTCATCTTCATTGGTTCCACTTGTGGTTATATCTAACCTTTACTTTGTGAATGCTTATGTTGTTGTCTATCTCTTACTTGTCTTAGTAGCTCTCGTTGTTAGCCTCATTATGGTTCACTCCATTGTTGTTATATTTGTGAACCCATATGTTGTTTACCCTAACTTGCTAATATTATTTAAAAAGTGGTCGTTGCCTATTCACCCCCCCTCTAGTCAACCATATCGATCATTTTAGCAGGCCACACAGGGGCGAGCTGACGGCCAGGGCGCCTACCAGGGGCGAACGTGCTTGGGAGGGAAGGCAACCTAGCGTGCGGAGCAGAGCCTGAAGCCAGCCACCAGTACTGGTGCCCGACGGTGGTGGCCAACGATGGTGGCGAGGGGGCGCGCGGGTGGGGCTGGTCATGGAGTGGCGACGACAGGGTGAGGGGAGGGCGAGCCGAGACAGAGCTGCGGGGAAGGAGCGGCGAGCAGCCGGGGCAGCAACCAGGGGCGGAGGGCGGCGTGGCAGCTAGCAGCACCACCAAGGGCGTGTCCACGCTTGCCCGCATGCGCGGAGGGAACGCAGGCGACAACAGCTAGGGGGAAACCCGCGGCTGGAGGCGCATGGAGCCGTGGTGGTGCGCGGTGCCGGGGTCGCCAGAGTGGAGGGAGAGGAGGGGCGACCGGGGGTGGCCGGAGCCCGGAGGCTCACGAGCGTTGCCGAGGATCGGGGGGGGGCACCGAGGATCGCTGGACCGATGGGGATGTGGTTGGGGAGGTCGGTGGAGGCGGTGGAGCGCCAAAGGTGGACGACGACGGCGTGCGGGGCGCTGGAGGTGGACGGCGACGGCGGGCGGGGCGCCAGAACCGGCAGGGATCGGGTCGACGCGAGGGGGGCATGGGTAGCCACCAGAGGGAGGGCTCGGTGGGGGGAGGAGGGAGAAGTGAGGGAGGGTGTGGGTATTTTAAGGTTAGAAGAGGGGTTATATACCCGAGGGGCATAGTGGGCCGGTGGGGGTGGCTGGGCTGGTTGGGCCATCCCAGTGGGGGGAGGGGGGTCTTTCTCCCCTTTTCTTTTATAATTTTATTATATTACATTTACCTTTTGTTCAATTTTATTTTTAGTGCCTAAAATTTCTTTTATAAAAATATAGGACTTGCCTCACAATTTTTATGGTAATTTTATAACATGCCACAATTGTTTTTGGAGAGGTTTAGAATTTATTTAATTATATTAAAATGCGACAAGGCATTTAATAATTTTTCGGTCCCAATTTTAATTATTTTGAGGCACTAAAATGATTGGAAAAATATTGGTTTCAATTTTATAAATACCTAGGAGTTAATTGCCACCCAAACATGATTTTTAATTTAAAGATTGCAAAACTTTTTAATCCAATTTTGAAATGAATTTGAATCACAATTTTTTTTCTATCAGAGTATGATTCCAACTTTGATCATAATAGATTAGCAAAAGCACTAGCTTAATCTCGGCCATCACTGTAGCTTAATTACAATGATTACTATAGCATACTCCGGGGATGTCACATGAAGCTTGCCGTCGGAAACGACCGAGGTGCTTCCTTTGCGTCCCATTGGACGTGTGGCCAGCGCCAGCGTACCCTGGAATCATGTTGATGTTGATGACACCTGCGGGTACGGCCGGAGCGACCATGCTTCCCTCGGGCGACGTGGAGAACCGTGTCTGCCATGGTCGTAAGGAGGCGGACCAGGTGTGCTGGACGATCGCGGCGACCTGTACTAAGGACGAGGACCGACTGACGATCCCGTGCTTGCCGCCCCCATGGAAGCGACCGAGAGGATGCCGGACAGTGGTCAAGCCAAACCTAGCATGAGAAGGGCGTGCGCCTTGCATACAAGGGATTCCTGGAGGGGTGTGTCCCCGACGGGTGGGCCAGGGGAGGACAAGCGCGCACGTCCCACCCATGTGCATGTTGTTCGTTTCACCGCAAACGCGGCTGTTCGAGCATATTTCTCCATATGTGGTTTTGGTAATTGATGTCAATCCCTATGGATTAATGGTTTCCTTAAGTTATATTCATAGGGTTTGTCCATAGGCACTTCTTGAAGTCCACCTGTTGGGTTCAAGGAGTTTATATGATGACCAAGGTGGTATTCAAGGTATTATCCAAAGAATGGTCATAGAGACACAAGGTTGATTAAGGTCGTCACACAAAGAGTAAATCAAGATGATCAACACACAAAGCGTACAAGATGTTCCGAGAGGTATTAAGTGATCCCATGGTATGGTAAGCATTGTCCATTACGTGTTTGTGTACTAACCCATTGTCTTCGTGAGAGTTCTATGTGGGGTTCAGTGTGTTTCCATGGGCTTGCGTCTAGAGGAAGATCTCATACAACCCATGAAGGATGACGTCAAGTGGTGATCGTCATCAAGATTGCGGTTTGCAAGTTCAAGCGGATCAGCACGAAGATACCATGCTTGAAGCTTGCCGTCCATTGTGGTGGCAATGGACTTGTGAAGATATGCTGAGGAGCGGCTCACCCATGTTGTGCATGGGGGATCGATCAATTAGTCTTCATCAAGCCAACACAATCAAGAAGGTGCTCCATCTTGAGGAAGCCAAGATCATCGTCATCCAGCTCAAGAGGACGAGGTGCAAGGTATAGGTTTGCCCTTAATAGGTTTTCTATTTTAGGATAGATTGTCGTAGTGTCAAGCAGGGCTCTCAAGTAAGTAGCTTGATCTTATTGTTTGTTGAGAGCTCAAACCATCTGCATCCTTTCATCATACTTCTTGGTTCTTGTTTGATGTTTCTCTTTGTTAGTTTTAGAGCTTATGGTCATCTTCATGGCAAGCTCGAGTTCATAAAAAATGGAGTCCATATGCATCTTCTATGATGTTTTCGATGTTGGAGTTTTTGCCGGTTCTTCATTCATAGAGGTCTCATATCTCTATATCATTGGCATTTTCATATCTGCATGGTCTTTAGATTTCCATCAAGCTTGGGTTTGCTCGATTCGGAGCTCGTATGCGAAAGTTATGGTTGTTTCAGTGGCGAGCGGTAGTACCGCTTGTGCCAAGCGATAGTACCACTCCCTAGTGGTAGTACCGCTCCGGGTGGGCGGTAGTACTGCCTCGGGACGGTAGTACTTCTCTCTGAGCAGTTGTACTTCGTCGGACTTTTTGCGAATACTTTTCCAAGCGGTGGTAGGCCCGACAGTAATATCTTTACTATCGTGGCCAAGCGGTAGTACTGCTCCTCACCAGCGGTAGTACCGCTAGGGGTAGCGGTAGTACCGCTCCTTGCCAGCGGTAGTACCGCTAGGGGCAGCGGTAGTACCGCTCCTCGCCGGCGGTAGTACCACTAGAGGTAGCGGTAGTACCGCTCCTCGCCAACGGTAGTACCGCTGTGCGCGGGCTGTAAGTGGGGGTAACGGTCTAATTCCTTCCCCCACTATATAAAGGGGGTCTTCTTCCCCTTGGACTTATCTATCTGTTGAGCTCGTGTTCTTCCCCCATTGTTGACCTTCTTCGAGCTTGCTAACTCTCAATCCCTCCAATGATTCTTGCTAGTTCTTGAGGGAAAAGAGAGAGGAGATCTAGATCCACATTTCCACCAATCACTTTCTCCTTTAAGTGAGGGGATCCCCTTGGGTCTAGATCTTGTAGTTCTTCGTGTTCTTCGTTCTTTCTCTCATTTTCCTCCCTAGCATTATTTGCTTTGGTGGGATTTGGGAGAGAAGGACTTGGGCACTCCGTGTGCCCTTGCCATTGCATTTGGTGCATCGGTTTGAGTTCTCCACGGTTATACGTGGAAGTGAGAAGTTGAGAAGCTTATTACCCTTGGGTACTTGGTACCCCTAGAAGCTTGGTGGTGCCTCGGAGCTCAATCATTGTTGTGTAAAGCTCCGGGCAAGCGTCGGGGTCTCCAATTAAGTTGTGGAGATTGCCCCGAGCATTTGTGGTCACCTCGAAGCCATATGCCAATGTGGTGAAGCTTCGTGGTGTTGTTGGGAGTATCCAATTAAGTTGTGGAGATTGCCCCAACCTTGTTTGTACGGGTTCGGTGACCGCCCTCAAGGGTCCCTTAGTGGAATCACGGCATCTTTGATTGTGGAAGGGCGTGAGGAGATTACTGTGGCCTTAGTGGCATCTTGGGGAGCATTGTGCCTTCACACCGCTCCAAGGGAGATTAGCATCCACAAGGGTGTGAACTTCGGGATACATCATCGTCTCCGCGTGCCTCGGTTATCTCTTACCCGAACCATTTACTTATGCACATTACTTTGTGATAGCCATATTGTTTATTGTCATATATCTTGCTATCACTTAGTTGTTTATCTTGCTTAGCATAAAGTGTTGGTGCACATAGGTGAGCCTAGTTGTTTTAGGTTTTGTGCTTGACAAATTAAACTTTACTTTTATTCCGCATTTGTTCAAGCCTAAACCGTAATTATTTGAAAGCGCCTATTCACCCCCCCTCTAGGCGACATCCACGTCCTTTCAGCGGCCACAACTTGGGGCGGGAATGGGTCGAAAGCGGACCAAAAATGGACATTTGTCCATTTGCTCCCGCGTGTTGGGCCGCGGTTTGTGTCCATTTACCCCCAAACGGACGCGGACGAACGATTTGCGGTTGCGCGCTAGAGTTGCCCTACACACGAGTGATACATCCCAAACATATCTATAATTTCTGCTTGTTCCATGATCTTTTGGGTGACATTGTTATATGTTTTGCTACACTATTATATCTTTTCACACATACTTGGACTAACCTACTAACTCAGTGCGCCCAGTGCCAGTTTATGTCAACTGATGTCTTCCTTGCAGGGGCTTTTACCCAATTTTCCAAAGCCTCAAAAATCCTGAGAAAAATATATAAAAATTCAGCGTACCGGAAGCTTTGAGATCACCGAAGACGGGCTAGAGGGGGGCCAGGGGCCGTCCAGGCGACCTACTGGCGCGGCTTACCACCTGCCATGCCCACAGGCCGCCTGCATGGGTCCCATGCCCTCTGGTGCCCTCCTTTTGGCTATATTTACCTCTCCGAGAGGAAACCCTTCGAGGTGATCCAGAATCGCGAATTTCTCCATCGTTCCGCCACCGTAGCGCTTCCGAGATTGGGAGCGTCAGGAGACCTCTTGCCGGCACCCTCTGGAGGGAGGATTGACCTCCGGGAGCTTCTCCAGCACCATGGACGCTTCCCGGACGTGCCGTGAGTAGTCCTCCTTGGACCATGAGTCCATGACCAGTAGCTATGTGATGTCTTCTCTCCAATTTGTGCTTTGATATGTCTCCGTCGTATCTACTTTTCCGAACTCTTTTGCCCTTGTTTTGGACTCTAATTTGCATGATTTGAATGGAACTAACCCGGACTGACGCTGTTTTCAGCAGAATTGCCATGGTGTTGTTTTTGTGCAGAAATAAAAGTTCTCGGAATGTCCTGAAAATTTACGGAGATTTTTTCCGGAATAAAAGAAAAATACCTGCGCAAAGATCAACCTGAGGAGGCGTGCCAGTGGGCCACAAGCCCACAGGCCGCGGCCACACCCCCTGGCCGCGTCGTGAGGGCTTGTGGGGCCCATGTGGCACCACCGCCCCCAAACTCAGCTCTATATCTTTCGTCTCGCCCAGAAAAAAAATCAGAGAGAAGGTTTCAACGCGTTTTACGATACGGAGGCGCCGCCACCTCCTGTTCTTGATCTGGAGGGAAGATCTGGAGTCCGTTTTGGGCTCCGGAGAGGGGAAATCGTCGCCATTGTCATCATCAACCTTCCTCCATCGACAATTCCATGATGCTCTTCATCGTTCGTGAGTAATCTCATCGTAGGCTTGCTGGACGGTGCTGAATTGGATGAGATCTATCATGTAATCGAGTTAGTTCTTGATGGGGATTGATCCCTAGTATCCACTATGTTCTAGATTGATGTTGCTACTACTTGGCTATGCATAATGCTTGTCACTAGGGCCCGAGTGCCATGATTTCAGATCTGAACGTATTATGTTGTCGCCAATATATGTGTGTTTTAGATCCTATCTTGCAAGTTCTAGTCACCTACTATGTGTTATGACCCGACAACCCCGGAGTGACAATAGCCGGAACCACTCCCGGAGATGACCATAGTATGAGGAGTTCATGTATTCACCGCGTGTTAATGCGTTGGTCCGGTTCTTTATTAAAAGGAGAACCTTAATATCCCGTAGTTTCCATTAGGACCCCGCTGCCAAGGGAGGGATGGACAATAGATGTCATGCAAGTTCTTTTCCCTAAGCACGTATGACTACATACGGAATACATGCCTACATTAGATTGACGAATGGGAGCTAGGTACATATCTCTTCGTGTTATAGCTGTTACATGAGGAATCACATCCGTCATACTCATCCATCACCGATCCATTGCCTACGAGTCTTTTACTATTGGTCCGTGCTACGTTACCTTGTCTAGGCTTGTCCCTTGCTACAAAAGGGATTGGGCCACTTTGCTGTTACTGTTGCTACTGCTATTAGTTTGCTGCTGCTGCTACTGCTGTTCCTTGCTACTTCGCTGTTACTTGTTGCAAGATCTTTTCCGACACTGTTGTCGGGGAAGAATAGTTACTCGCCCACGTGCAACCTACTGGCACCATTGATACAACAGTTAGGAATAGTCTGCCGTCAACAGATCGTTTCTAGCACCGTTGTTATCATACTACTTTGCTACTGATACTTTGCTTGCACACACTAATCTTTCAGGTGTGGTTGAATCTGATAAACTCAGCTGCTAATACTTGAAAATATTCTTTCTCTTCCCTTTTGGTGAACCAACAAATTTGGGTTGAATACTCTACCCTCGAAAACTGTTGCGATCTCTACCCTCGAAAACTGTTGCGATCCCCTATACTTGTGGGTTATCAAGACCTTTTTCTGGCGCCGTTGCCGGGGAAGCACGACTATATTCTCTGAGTCACTTGGCATTGACGTCTCCTGATCACTATGAGTTATCCGAAATATCCAAGAACTAAAATCCTTCCTTCCACTACTAGGAGAGGTAAGGAACTGCCATCTTGCTCTACACTTGATTCACCTTCAGATTTGAGTAAGTTTGCGACATCACCTCCTGCTAGAAATCTTGATATGTCGCCTGTGCCTGATGATGCTATGCTTGATACTATGCCTGATGATGCTATGCTTTATACTATGCTTGATGATGCTATGCTTTATACTATGCCTGATGATGCTATGCCTCATACTGCTTTGCCACTAGGTGCATTCCTTGATGCACAACTTGCTAGAATCGCTGCTAGATGTGATGATACTTCTGAAACTGCTCATACTATTGAAGTAGAACCTGCTACTATGCCTGTTATGCCTGATATGCGCTATGTTATGGAGGGAGAGATAGCTGAGGATTTTCTTGCGTGTAAGGATAGCTATGATGTTGAGAAATTACTGCGCAAGTGGAAAGAAAAATCTCTGAACGCTAGGATGAAATATGACCCGAAGTTTGCTACTTCGCCTATCTTTGTGACCGATAAGGATTATGAATTCTCTATCGACCCTGAGTTAATCACTCTGGTCAAATCTGATCCTTTTCACGGTTATGAGTTTGAAACGGTTGTAGCCCATCTTACTGTAAGTGCATCTAGTGCCCCTTAGTGATTTTGGTGGTTTGAAGACTTATAGGTTAAGTATCTAATGTGTTTATGAGTATACACAGGATCTATAAGTCATTGAGGAGTTTGAGATATTTGAAGAATATCGACCCCTAAAAATGTATATCTTCAGTTGAAGAAATTGGTCTGAAGCTGAAGAAATGAATCGCGAGGAATCTGCGATGAAATTGATATTCCTCATGAAGATACTGAGATAGAGAAGACCGATGGTTCCTGAAGAAAATCGTTCTGAAGAAATTGAATCGTGAAGATTTACGTTTTCTGTTTTACTTTCTTCGCATTTGATGAATAGGAACACCGTACTGTTAAAGGGGGTCAAAGTAACACTATGGAATGGATTTCCTCATGATGCTCAACCCAAGCCTAATCCTACCAAAAGCCTCAACTGAGGAATATGAGTGACATGAGGACTCTCACAGTTGAGGGTCCCGACCGTTTCGATAACCACGCCAAGTCACTGGTCTTATCCACTCCAACGGTCATATTATTTAAGGGCATTAGTGTCAAATCATGTCGGGATGCTCCCAGGCTATAAATAGCCACCCCCACAACCACTAGCTGGTTGGCTGCTCCGTTAGAAACTGACACTTGTCATAAGAGCAACCCAAATTCCTCAGAGCTTTCGAGAGAAATTCATCAGTGAGGAAATACCCCATACACCGAAACCACAAACCAAACCTAGTGATTGAGCATCACTGAAGAAGTTGTTCCTGTGTGGGACTGAAGCCTTTTACCTTTGAGGACATTGCATCCTCCAGACGGTTAGGCGTCATGGTCTAGAGCAATCCAGCAGTCAATTGTGGATCGCCGGGTGACCAAGTTTGTGAGGGTTTGGAAGTCTGCCCTGAAGACTTACCACGAGTGTTGGGCGAGGACTGTGTGTCCTTAGCTCAAGGAGAATACGGTAGGGACTGTGTGTCCCGGGACTGTGTGTCCCGGGACTGGGTGTCCTTTGGTTTCAATACCAAGCCGCTCCAAACCAGATGTACAACTGTCACAGCAGTAGGAACTGGGTCATCAACGACTGTCTTCTCTGAGAATCGGGTTCTAATTCCTCAACTCTTTAGTTTCTTTGTATTATGTGTTGATGACTTTCACTGTGACTGTTTGAAGAATTTGCTGAAGACTTTCTCTGTATTTCCTCAACCCCAAATTCTTCACAATAGTTAATCATCATCTGTATTCTGCGTGCCTGCTTACTGTGCAATCTGTTTTCACATTCTTCACTCTGAAATACTGCTTTTGTGAACGTTTGCACGTCTGATCCTATACTGTTTCCGCTGTAAGTTAGTCATCAGTGAGGAATTTCCTCAAAAGGAATTTCCTCAGTGATGAAATTTTAAAAATCTCCTATTCACCCCCCTCTAGTCGATATAACGCACTTTCACTTACCAAACTGCACGATATAGCCACCCTATTCACTAGTGAGGAAAAGATCCGCCACTACTATATCCTCAAGTTGTTTCCTTTCTCGCTAAAGGATGATGCTAAGACCTGGTTCACTTATCTTGTTCCTGGTTGTGTGCGTAGCCCCGAGGATATGGTCTACTACTTCTCTGAAAAATATTTCCCTGCCCATAAGAAGCAAGCTGCCTTGCGGGAAATATACAATTTGCTCAAGCTGAAGAAGAGAGTCTCCCACAAGCTTGGGGGAGGCTCATCCAGGTGCTGAACGCTTTGCCTGATCACCCTCTTGAGAAGAATGAAATACTTGATATCTTCTATAATGGACTTACCGATGCTTCCAAAGACCACCTAGATAGTTGTGCCGGTTGTGTTTTTAGGGAACGAACCATAGAACAAGCTGAGATTCTACTGAATAACATCTTGTGCAATGAGAATGCTTGGACTATTCCCGAACCACCTCCTAAGCCAACTCCGAAGAAAAGAGGTATTCTATTCCTCAGTCCCAAAGATATGCAAGAAGCCAGGAAATCTATGCGAGAGAAAGGCATTAAATCTAAAGATGTCAGAAATCTACCACCTATCGAAGAGATCCATGGTCTCAATAACCCGATACAGGTAGTAGAAGTAAATTCTCTGTGTAGGTTTGATGAGAGTGATATTCCCTTTGATAAACCTGCTAGCTTATGCATGGATGGATTTTATAACTTTGTTGCCAAACAACAGAGTTTCAATGATTATGTTAGCAGACAATTGGAAAAGAATGCTCGTATGCCTAGTCATTTAAGTGCTTGTGTGGACAGAAATGTCAATGATCTTAAGCTTCTGAGTAAACATGCCTCTATGGTTACTACTCAGGTAGAACAAGTACTTCAAGCTCAAAATGACTTGCTCAATGAGTTGAATGACAATTTCGTTAGAGTCGTTACTAGAGGCGGTAGAATGACCCAGGAACCTTTGTATCCTGAGGGTCATCCGAAGAGAGTTGAACAAGATTCTCAAGGAGTTAGCACTGATGCACCTAGTCATCCTAGAAAGAAGAAGAAAGATGATAGGAACCTGCACGCTAGCGACCCTGTTGTTGCTACCCCTGAGAGTCCTAACGATGCCTCTGTCTTTGATGCTGAAACACAATCTGGTGATGAACACGAGCCTAATGATAATATCAATAGTGATGTTCATGATGATGCTCAACCTAGCAATGAAAAGGATGTGGAGATTGAACTTGATCTTGATAACCCACAGCTTAAGAATAGAAGATACGATAAGAATGACTTCGCTGCTAGGAAGCATGGTAAAGAAAGGGAACCATGGGTTCAGAAACTCAAGCCCTTTCCTCCCAAACCATCCAAGAAAAAGGATGATGAGGATTTTGAGTGATTTGTTGAAATGATCAGACCTGTCTTTCTGCAAATGCGTTTGACAGATATGCTCAAAATGTCTCCGTATGCTAAGTACATGAAAGATATTTTGACTAATAAGAGGAGGATACCTGAGGTTGAGATTTCCACCATGCTCGCTAATTATACCTTCAAGGGTGGAACTCCTAAGAAACTAGGTGATCCCGGTGTGCCCACTATACCTTGCTTCATTAAAGGCAACTACGTTAGAACTGCGTTATGCGACCTTCGAGCCGGTGTTAGTGTTATGCCTCTCTCGCTTTATCGTAGACTTGAAGTGGATAAGTTGACACCCACTGAAATCTCTCTGCAAATGGCCGACAAATCAACTACTTTCCCTGTCGGCATTTGCGAGGATGTGCTTGTTGTGGTTGCTAACACCACTATCTTAACAGACTTTGTTATCTTGGATATTCCCGAGGACGATGCCATGGCTGTCATCCTCGGAAGACCCTTTTTAAACACTGTAGGGGCTGTTATAGATTGCAAAAAAGGCAATGTCACTTTCCATGTCAACAGTAATGAGCATATGGTGCACTTTCCGAAGAAACAATATCGAGTACATTGCATCAATGCTATCAAAAAAACTTCATCGATTCTTATTGGGAGCTTTGAATGCCCTATTCCTCGTGTCAAGATGAAGTATGATTTCCTTGTTGGGGAGATACACATCCCCATTGAGGTGACCTAGTGACTATTCAAAAATTCTCCGTCTTCTTTTGCGATTCGAGATGTTTTGTCGAGGGGATTTGATCAACCCCATTGACGGATTCCTTTCGATGACCATGAGATGGATGAATCGAGGAGTCACAAACCTCTGTTCCAAGCTTTCACTTTAGGTTGCTTAGAAGAAAAATGATAGGTTTACTTTAGTTTTCCCTGTTTTCGGTTTTAGCGTCCGGTAGAAAAGTATCCCGAAAATAAAAGTTCTCCGAACGTCCTGAAAATCAAGTATGATTTTATTCTGGAATTTTTGAAAAATACTGGGACAAAGAGTTTGTCTGGGGGCCACACTAGTGGGCCACAAGCCCTTGGGGCGCGGGCACCCCCTGCCCACGCCACCCAGGCTTGTGGGGCCCACAGGCACCCCCTCCACTCATTCTTGTTCTCATCTGGTTCTCCTACCTCCAGAAAAAATCGTTTCGCAGCTCAAACCCGTGTTCTTGCTCCTCTAGCTGGGATTTTTGATCTCTTTGCTCAAATCACCGTTCTCCGAAATGTTTTGGGGAAATTACTCCTTGGTAAGTGACTCCTCCATTGGTCCAATTAGTTTTTGCTCTAGTGCCTTATACTCTGCGTATTTTTGCTGCCTTGGTGACCATGTTCTTGAGCTTTGCATGCTAATTTTAGCTGGCCCCAAGTAGTTTTGATGCGTAATATGGCCTCTAGGCAGTTGTGGGAGTAGTTGCTACGAGTTTAGTTGAGACTTATTTACTTTTCCTTAGAATCACTAAAAATTTCAGCAATTTTTAGAGATAGAAAAGGGAAAAGATGAGGAGGTTCTTAAGAGGCTCGTCAAGCCGTGACCCCAAGGATGATGGGAGTGAGAAGAAGCCCAAGTATCTGGTCCCTCGAGTCGCAGAAGTTCGAGCGTGCGAGTGGCCAAGCGACGTGTTCTTACGCGCCGCTGGAATTTATGAGGACTTTTATCACTTGGTGGAGAACGCAGGCCTTACCGCCTTCGTTGAAGATAAGTGTCCGCAATACCTCGTCCTCACTAATATCTTCGTACAAAGCTTTAACTTCTATCCGAGGAAGAATCCTCCTATGGTTGAGTTCAAACTTTATGATATCCCCCAGTGCATGTCACTCTAGGATTTTTGCAATGTTTGCAAATTACCTTACGTTGGGGATATTCTTGACCCTCGTCCACGGGACTTGGAAGCTTTCATGGATACAATTGCTGTAGGAGAGGAGAGAGGAGTGTCTTGCGCTAGAGCTGCTAGCATTCATTTTCCCGTGCTTCAGTACTTCTCATTATTTGTGGGAAAATGTTTGATTGGCCGTGGGAAAGCTGGGTCACTTAGTTCCCCAGATCTTTCGGTCTTGCGCGAAGCCCTTTATAACAATAAAACTTATAGCTTGGGCTCTATAGTAGCTCAACGGTTGAACCTGAACCGTTCTAAAGGCGTTGTCTATGGAGGTATCTATGCTACTCGTCTTGCTAACCACTTTGAGATACCTATTAGACTGGAGGAGGAAGAAGAGGTTCTTCTTCCCGAGAGATATCTAGATTACGATAGCATGGTTCACCATGACTTTCTTGATAGAGATATAAATAGAAGGATGATTTATAACCTGGTGTTTAGTCAGGGTACTCATGAGACTATTACTTTGCCTACTCATTCTTTGTTCAATCTTCATGCAGGTAGGTACACTATTATGCCCTCGGACATCTACGCATATTGGGGCTTAGCCCAACCATAGGTGCCCGTGCTCGAGCCGCCAGTTGAGTACCAGACGCCGGTTTATCAGTGGGAGCCAGAGGAGCTCACACAGCAGTGGCATCCTCAGTCCACTCCGGAGTACCCCGGAGCTAGTTATTTCCCTCCTTGGGAGTAGACCAACTTAGGACAAAAGCCTAAGCTTGGGGGAGTACGTGTTCTCACCGACTTTACATTCTTGCTTATGCTTTCACTTTGTTAGCCGGTGTTCACACTTTGCCACTGTATCATCCATGCTAGTTTATTTTCTTTTTCTCGTTTTCTTTTCGTGTGTCTGTCTAGTTTGAGAAAACCCAAAAATATTTTCTTTTTCTTCTTTTGCTTGTTGGGAGCTTTCCCGTGTAGATAGTTTCTTTTTCTTTGGGTCAAGGTAGAAGATATTGGTTACAATGTTTAGTGGCTCTTGCATGCATACCTGTTTAGCTTTCAAAGAGCCATATTACTTTGTCTTCTCCTTTGTGTTTGCCTGCAGATTCCAGCTTTAGTCCAATGCACGAGCACTCTTATTATTGTTCACATCGTTCGGTCGTGCAAGTGAAAGGCAATAATGACGACATATGATGAAGTGACTGAGCCTGGAAAAGCTGGTATGAACTCGATCTATTTTGTTTTTGTAAATATGACTAGCTCACTGTTCCTAGTTCAGCTTTGTTATGAGAGAAACATGTTTGCAATGAGAACTTAGAGATCATAGTTGCTTATGCCATTCTTACTTAGCTAGGAGCTTATAATGGTTTGTCTTGGTTGCCCACATGAATGTTGAGATGACGATGATGTAGTATGATAGGATGGTATCCTCCTTTGAATGTTTCAAGTGGCTTGACTTGGTGCATGTTCACACATGTAGTTGAAACAAAATCAACATAGCCTCTATGATGTTCATGTTCATGGTGATTTATGTCCTACTCATGCTTGCACTCAATGTTAGTTAATCTCAATGCATTTTGATGACTGTTGTCGCTCTCTAGTTGGTCGCTTCCCAGTCTTTTGCTAGCCTTCACTTGTACTAAGCGGGAATACTACTTGTGCATCCACCTCCATAAACCCAAAGTTGTGCCATATGAGTCCACCATACCTACCTATGTGTGGTATCTACATGCCATTCCAAGTAAATTTGCATGTGCCACTCTCTAAATCTTCAAGAAATAATCTGTTTTGCATGCCCGAACCGCTCATGTGGTGACAGGGGGCTATTGGTATCTTCCATGCTAGGTGTGTTATCCTCGATATGTTTTTATTCACTATCATTCACGAGAAAGGGCCGGTAATTGGAATTCCCAGTTCCATGCTCAAATCAAAAAGATAATTGCAAACAAAACTCCCCCAGGATTGATGTTGGTATGGACGGTACCCGAGGATTCGGCTAGCCGTGGAGTGTGATTGATTGGTGGTGGGGGAGTCAAAACTTTACTTTTCTGTTTGGGAACCGCCTATAGCATGTGTAGTGTGGAATATGTTGAGAACTCTTAGTCATTGCGTTAACAATGAAAGCATGACACCCAAAATTATTATCTCTGTTTTCAAAGCTTGAGCTCTGGCACCTCTGCAAATCAATGCTTCCCTCTGCGAAGGGCCTGTCTATTTATGTTCCTATCGAGTCATCCTCCTCTTTCAAAAGCACCAATTAGAGAGCACCTCTGTCATTTTTATGCTTTGCTTTTAACTGTGTTGAGTATGACTATGACTGGATCTTCATTGCCATAAATTACAATGTTTAGTCAGCCCTTGGTCTTCGAAGGTGCTCTGCATTTATGTTTTGCGGTCTCAGAAAGAGCTAGAGAGATACCATCTATTCGTACTACTTCATGTTGTTTTGATTGAAGTGTTGACGTTTGAGACTTATTATTATTTGCTCGCTAGTTGATTATGCCATTGATATGAGTTTACCGTGAGACCTAGATGTCATTTGCTTATGTTGTTTGCTTGTGATCTTGCTGAAACTCTGGATACGAGTTAGACATAGTTGCAACAACAAGATCAAACAGAGTTCGTCAAAGTTTTTCTTTTGTCTCTTTCAGTTTGTCAACTGAATTGCTTGAGGACAAGCAAGGCTTTAAGCTTGGGGGAGTTGATACGTCTCCGTCGTATATACTTTTCCAAACTCTTTTGCCCTTGTTTTGGACTCTAATTTGCATGACTTGAATGGAACTAACCCGGACTGACGCTGTTTTCAGCAGAATTGCCATGGTGTTGTTTTTGTGCAGAAATAAAAGTTCTCAGAATGTCCTGGAAATTTACGGAGATTTTTTCTGGAATAAAAGAAAAATACGTGCGCAAAGATCCACCTGAGGGGGCGTGCCAGTGGGCCACAAGCCCACAGGCCGCGGCCACCCCCGGCCGCGCCATGAGGGCTTGTGGGGGCCCACGTGGCACCACCGCCCCTAAACTCAGCTCTATATCTTCTGTCTCTCCCGGAAAAAAATCAGAGAGAAGGTTTCATTGTGTTTTACGATACGGAGGTGCCGCCACCTCCTATTCTTCATCTGGAGGGCAGATCTAGAGTCCGTTTTGGGCCCCGGAGAGGGGAAATCGTTGCCATCGTCATCGTCAAGCTTCCTCCATCGACAATTCCATGATGCTCTTCATCGTTCGTGAGTAATCTCATCGTAGGCTTGCTGAACGGTGCTGAGTTGGATGAGATCTATCATGTAATTGAGTTAGTTCTTGACGGGGATTGATCCCTAGTATCCACTATGTTCTAGATTGATGTTGCTACTACTTGGCTATGCTTAATGCTTGTCACTAGGGCCCGAGTGCCATGATTTGATATCCGAACCTATTATGTTGTCTCCAATATATGTGTGTTTTAGATCCTATCTTGCAAGTTGTAGTCATCTACTATGTGTTATGACCCGGCAACCCCGGAGTGAAAATAGCCGGAACCACTCTCGGAGATGACCATAGTATGAGGAGTTCATGTATTCACCGCGTGTTAATGTGTTGGTCCGGTTCTTTATTAAAAGGAGAACCTTAATATCCCGTAGTTTCCATTAGGACCCCGCTGCCATGGGAGGGATGGACAATAGATGTCATGCAAGTTCTTTTCCCTAAGCAGGTATGACTACATACGGAATACATGCCTACATTAGATTGACGAACGAGAGCTACGTACATATCTCTCCGTGTTATAGCTTTTACATGATGAATCACATCCGTCATACTCATCCATCACCGATCCACTGCCTGTGAGTCTTTTACTACTGGTTCGTGCTACGTTACTTTGTCTAGGCTTGTCCCTTGCTACAAAAGGGATTGGGCCACTTTGTTGTTACTGTTGCTACTGCTGCTACTGCTGTTCCTTGCTACTTCGCTGTTACTTGTTGCAAGATCTTCTCCGAAACTGTTATCGGGGAAGAATAGTTACTCGCCACGTGCAACCTACTGGCGCCATTGATACAACAGTTAGGAATAGTCTGCCGTCAACAGATCGTTTCTGGCACCGTTGTTATCATACTACTTTGCTACTGATACCTTGCTTGCAGACACTAATCTTTCAAGTGTGGTTGAATCTAATAAACTCAGCTGCTAATACTTGAGAATATTCTTTCGCTTCCCTTTTGGTGAACCAACAAATTTGGGTTGAATACTCTACCCTCGAAAACTGTTGCGATCCCCTATACTTGTGGGTTATCATGCTTCCATGATTAGCCCTTGTGAGCTGCCCTACATGATCAAGGCATCTATGTAATTCTCTTGCTATTTCTATGCTCGGTTTCTTTGGATCCGATGGATTATGAGATTATGTTCAGATTGTTATGAGTTATATATTTGATTATCCTTTGATATTATGTTCCTTAGTGATTCATGCATGTTCTCCGTTTCTATTTATTGCTTAGGCCGAGTAGTCGATTATAACTCCAAGAGGGAGTGTTATGCATGATTGTGGGTTCATGCCCCTCGATGTCTAGCTTGAGTGAGAGAAACATGAGACTAGGGGATGTGTTGTTGCCACGAGGGAGAAAACAACGGTGCTTGTGACCGCGGTTGCAAGGATTGTTTACCTTACACATAGTTCATTAATGCAGTTGTCTGTTGCTTTCAGTCTACACTTTGTGTGGGGCTCGCAACTTAATACGAGAGAGATGTTATGGATAGATATCTCAAGGTGGATGATTAGTAAGTAGATGCTGATGAATAAACGGTCTACTTCTCTTGGCGTACTGCCCATTACTATTGAGCCTCTAACTATCAAGTAGCATAATTAGCATTGCGGTGCGTTCATAATTCTGCCAATTGCCCAACTGTAATTTGTTTACCCAAGCATAGTTGTTTATTGTATTTTAGGAGAGAGACATCACTAGTGAACATCATGTGACTCCGGTCCATATCACCACCATTGCTTACACCTCCATCAATTACTGCTTTCATTTACTTTTTCGTTGCAATCACCATCCCTTTTCCCGCTTGTGTTTTGATCCTTTGCAAACTACAAGGACAGAGAGATTGACAACCTCTCTGTACTTGTTGGGAGCAAAGTTTTTTGTTGTGTGTGCAGGTCCATGTCTTCTGCTAGCCAGGACAACAGACACCTACTTGTTGATCCTAGGAGTCCTCCTTGTTCAATAAACCTTACAGTCTCTCTGTAAGGGAAAACTTGCTGCTGAATACATCTCAATATTCCACTTGGGGTAACCAACGAGGTGCGAGAAGTATGTACATCATCTCGTCGTCAAGCAAAGTTTTCTGGCACCGTTGACGGGGACTCCAGTCTTCAAGATAGGGGAGTTGCAACCTATCTTTTACTTTTGCTTTTTAGTCTTGTTAGTTTGCTTTCTAGTTTTTTGCTTTAGAGTCTTATACGAAAAATCACAAAAAAATTAGTTACTTTGCTTCGTTTAGTCAGTATGCCTAAGTCCTTTGCCTCTTTTGTTGCACCCGAGGGAGAGATTCTCACCTTCAAACAAAGGGTTGGAGAAAGTTTGAAAGATGCTTGGTATAGAATTCAAAATTCTCGAGATAGAGCCACCAAGAAGCAATCCACCACTATTTTTCTTAGAAATTTTTATGTTGGTATTACTTCTTGGCATTGATTTGTTCTAGACACAACAATAGGAGGGAATTTCTTGGAAGCTCCCGTTGGGGAGGCTCTTAACGTTATGGAAAATCTTGTTTGAATCCCACCTATTGTTGACATAAAGGATGATATCACTTTAGCTCACGTTATGAGTAGACTTGAGAAGATAGAGCTAGAGATGCCAAGCAGGAGTAAAATAAATGAAGTAGATCGTAGGATTCAAGGGAACTTAAATAGACTTGATAGCTCCATGCACAAAATTTGTAAAACTTTGCAGACCCTTAAATCCCATGATTTAGATCCTTCTAGGATTGATAAGATCGAGGATATTTTTTAAAATTTAGGAACTACTCTATCCTCCATCAAGACCAAAAATGTAGAAACCCCCACAAGGAAGGGACCTAGGTTCGTTAACGTACCCAAGGTTCCTCAACACAAAACAAATATACCTATTGCTAGGGGTGTTGAAACTGTGAAGACCTTGGAAGAGATACCTCTCTTAAATAGAATTAGAAATGAAATTCCAATTGGTCTTACTACCTTTGCTTTTGTTCCTAGAAGTGTTGCCACTAAACCTCTCTTTAAGAGTCCTCTTAAGGCTACTTGTACTATTGAAGAGCTTTTTGATGATCTTTGTGATGGTTCAATTGATGCAACTTGATCTTTTTGCATTATACCTAGCTCAAAGGCATAAAAGAAAGCACTTGTTGGGAGGAAACCCAATTTGTTTTTACTTTCAGTTTTAGTGGTCTTGATGCTTATTACTACTGTAGCAACATCATTGTATCTTTATTTTCAAGCTTTGTGCCAAGTTATACCCTCCGATTGCAAGAAAGTTCAAAAATTGTGACATGCCGTCGAGAAACAGATTCTGTCTGCTTGACGGAACAATTCGCCAAAAACTAAAAGATCATATTTTTGATCTGAATTTTTTGACAGCATGATCTATATAATTTCCTTTGTGGCATCAGTTCAAAGTTTTTTAATTTAAGTTGCATAAGTACCTCGAATAAATTCTTTACTACCTGTTGTTCTGTTTTTCACAGATTCTGCCACGTTTTGCGTTTTCATCATTTTGCAAATCTTAAGCTTGCTTTTCCTTTGAAAAAAACTTTTGGTAATCATGAGAAATAGTATATTTTCATGAAAATATTTATTTACAGTAGGTAATGAATTATTTTATCATGGGTACTAACCACTCTAATCAGCTTATGATGAGTTTCGTATGAAGGGAGTTTTCAAGTATGCGATGGGAGATGATGAAAGAATATACATGAGTCTCAAGCGCTCATGCTTGGGGATGTCCCATGCACCCCCAAGAAATATTCAAGGAGACTCAAGCATCTAAGCTTGGGGATGCCCCCATGCATCCCTTTCTCTATCAACAATCATCAGTTCGTGCATCTCCATGCTATATTTTTATCACTTCATATGTTATGTGCTATGCTTGGAGCGTACCGCTCTTCACTTTTTAGTTTGTATGAGTTTTCTTGCTGTTCATAACAAGTCTAAACTTAGCATACCTTGTTTGGGAGAGAAACACGCTCCATTCCATTATAGAACACAACATAGGTTTTCAGGCTTATGCTTTTTGTGTGTTCTCTATCTTTACATAGCTACTATCATGCTTAGCTCTTATTTTTCATGCTATATCTTTTTGAGAGCTTTTATTTAGGTTGCTTTTGGAACCCTATTGAGTTATCATGCTTATCTTGTTTAGAGAGTTGGCTCGTTGCACTGAGTTGTGTGTCTTGCATGAGTAGGTAATTGAGGTTGCTATTTAAGTATAGTAGTAACTTGCAATAGTTTTGAGGTATTGATTTGAATAATGTTCGGACTATTAGTGCCAAGAGCTTAAGCCTATTAGTGATAGGTATCGTATTTTGGGAAATTCGTGTGTTTTTCAAGAACTAAAAATTAGAGAACTCTAGCTACAAAATTGATCGCTAACCTCTGGAGTGGTTGGAATATAGAGAGTACCCTCACGTTACCATGAGTCGAGGATGCACAATGATAACCAAACCCCAAACACTCCTCCTTGGGGTACTTGTGTCTTCGTGAACCTCCTAACTAGATAGAGAGTTACTGATAATAAGTGTATGAGTTCTTCGAACTAATGTGAGTATTCGATTGTTGGCACTTCCACCATCCATATTTTGCTAGCCTCTTCGGGACCGCGCATTGCCCTTTCTCACCTTGAGAGTTGGTGCAAACTTCGCTGGTGCATCCAAACCCATGACATGATACGCTCTATCAAACATAAGCCTCATTATATCTTTCCTCAAAACAGTCACCATACCTACCTTTTAAGGCCTTTCCATAGCCTTTCCGAGATACATTGCAATGCAACAACCACCATCTCATGACTTGATCTTCATGTCATACATGCTTTTGCTTGATCGAGGAGCCACATGATAGTTGGTCCTTGCCCATACTATTGCTACATGATGCACGAGTTTCATTGCATATCCTGCTACACTAGCAGAGGCATACATTTGCATACATCATGATAGTTTTCACTTGTCTTTATGTTGAGTACTTCTTATAAAGTGTGATGATCTTCTTTTTATTCTTGTAAAACATAGAGTGTTGCCCTTAAGTGAGGAAAAGATCCCAAAGAGGAAAAATGAGAGATAAATAAAAAGAGCCAAAGAGGCCACACAAAAAACAAAAAAAAACAAAAAAAAGAGAGAAGGGGGCAACACTACTATTCCTTTTGAAAGATCCACACTCGTACTCCATTGCTATATTTGTACTACATAGAGATTATAATTCATGCATAACTATGTGGGGACCCTTACACTATAAAACTTGGTTTGTATATTCCAATGATGAGCCTCCTCAAATGAGCTCTAGGTCTTCATGAGCAAACAAGTGGTATGCATCCCCACTAGTTCCATTGGAGAGCTTACCTTAGCTCATATGTGCATCAGTTACATGGCAATCCCTACTCCTCACATCATATTGACCATTTGGCTTTCTCTCGCCTATGGTTGTCCTCATTGATGTGAGCCTTTCACACCTTTTTGTCTTCCTTCCACATAATTATTATATTTTCCATCCTAAGTGCCAACATATCTTTCTTATGCTCATCCATTGCATGAGTGCTCAAAGTCGAAAGGTAGATGATCATTTTGACTTGTGCCTGACTAGTGGTCTGGGGATGAGTCAAACTAAGATTTCGGAGACCGAGTGTGAGGTTTAGTAGATTGAGTTCTCAATTAAAAAACATTTTATGATCTCAACCCATCTCCCACTTCTTGCAGGGAAACACCATTTGGAGACATTCAAGTCACGGACAGTGAGAGCTCTTGCACCTTTATGTTCTTACTTTGCTAAACTCAATACTAGATATAGACTCTTGCTTGTTATTATCTTGACTTGAATTGCGTATCTTACCTGCTTTACTTTGAAGTTCTTATATGTGTGTTAGCATGGCACCATAGAAATTATTATTATTATCATTTACCTACTCGAGGACGAACATGAATTAAGCTTGGGGATGTTGATACGTCCCAAACGTATCTATAATTTCTGCTTGTTCCATGATGTTTTGAGTGACATTGTTATATGTTTTGCTACACTTTTATATCTTTTTACACATATTTGGACTAACCTACTAACTTAGTGCACCCAGTGCCAGTTTCTGTGTGCTGATGTCTTTTTTGCAGGGGCTTTTACCCAATTTTACGAAGCCTCAAAAATCCCGAGAAAAATATATAAAAAATCAGCATACCGGAAGCTTCCAGATCACCGAAGATGGGCCAAAGGGGGGCCAGGGGCCGTCCAGGCAACCTCCTGGCGCGGCCTACCCCCTAGCCGCACCCACAGGCTGCCTGGGTGGGTCCCACGCCCTCCAGTGCCCTCCTCTCGCCTATATTTTCCTTTCCAAGAGGAAACCCTTCGAGGAGATCCAGAATCGTGAATTTCTCCATCGTTCTGCCGCCGCAACGCTTCCGAGATCGGGAGCGTCAGGAGACCTCTTACCGGCACCCTGCCGGAGGGAGGACTGACCTCCGGGAGCTTCTCCACCTCCATGGACGCTTCCCCGTACGTGCCATGAGTAGTCCTCCTTGGAACATGAGTCCATGACCAGTAGCTATGTGATGTCTTCTCTCCAATCTTGTGCTTCCATGATTAGCCCTTGTGAGCGGCCCTACATGATCAAGGCATCTATGTAATTCTCTTGCTATTCCTATGCGCGGTTTGTTGGGATCCGATGGATTATTAGATTATGTTCAGATTGTTATGAGTTATATATTTGATTATCCTTTTATATTATGTTCCTTAGTGATTCATGCATGTTCTCCGTTGCTATTTATTGTTTTGGCCGAGTAGTAGATTGTAACTCCAAGAGGGAGCGTTATGCGTGATTATGGGTTCATGCCCCTTGTTGTCTAGCTTGAGTGACAGAAACATGAGGTCAGGGGATGCGCTGTTGCCACTAGGGAGAAAACAACGGTGCTTGTGACCGCGGTTGCAACGATTGTTTATCTTACACATAGTTCGTTAATGCAGTTGTCCGTTGCTTTGAGTCTACACTTTGGGTGGGGCTCGCAACTTAATACCAGCGAGATGTTCTGGATAGATATCTCAAGGTGGATGATTAGTAAGTAGATGCTGATGAATAAACATTCTACTTGTCTTGGCGTACTTCCCATTACTATTGAGCCTCTAACTATCAAGTAGCATAATTGGCATTGCGGTGCGTTCATAATTGTGTCAATTGCCTAGCTGTAATTTGTTTACCCAAGAATAGTTGTTTATCGTCTTTTGGGAGAGAGACATCACTAGTGAACATCATGTGACTCCGGTCCTTATCACCACCATTGCTTACACCTCCATCATTTACTGCTTTCATTTTCTTTTTTGTTGCAATCACTATCACTTTTCCCGCTTGTGTTTTGATCCTTTGCAAACTACAAGGCCGGAGAGATTGACAACTTCTCAGTACTCGTTGGGAGCAAAGTCATTTGCTATGTGTACAGGTCCATGTCTTCTGCTAGCCAAGACAACAGACACCTACTTGTTGATCCTAGGAGTCCTCCTGGTTCGATAAACCTTATAGTCTTCGTGTAAGGGAAAACTTGCTGCTGACTACATCTCAACCTTCCACTTGGGGTAACCAACGAGGTGCGAGAAGTATATACATCATCTCGTCATCAACGACCCCAAAGGGACGATTGTTTTGTCCGAATTTCTTCTATTTGGAAGTGAGAATGGGGCCATGTTTGTCCGGATTTACGTTTGTATCTGCCGAGGTCCCAACGCGCGACCGCATCTATTCCTCGTGCATGCAAAGCATTGAGAGCCAAGGTTGATGGTTACGGCCGAGCATTTAGGGTCATCACGTGTGGGTGTCGGCTATGCCATTCCATGGAACAACTTGTGGGCCCCGGTGAAGCTTGCCGTTGGAAACGACCGGGGCTACTTCCTTTGCGTCTCGTCAAACGTGTGGCCAGCGCCACTGTACCCCGGCATCACGTTGAGGTCGATGACACTTGCGGGCGTGCCCGAAGTGACCACGCTGCCCTCCCATGACATGAAGAACCATGTCTTCCCATGTCAGTAAGGCGGCGTACCGGGTGTACTCGACGAGCTCGGCGACTTGTACTTAGGAGGACGACAGACGGACAATTCCGTGCTCGCTACGGCCATGGCAGCGACCGAGAGGATGGTTAGTGGTGGTCGTGCCAACCCTAGCATGAGGAGGGTGTGCGCCTTGGATATGGGGGAATCCTTTTCCTCGACGTCGGCAGGATGCCTCGCTTGATGTCGCGCGACGACCTCGACGACATAGTTCGCAGACGCCTTCATCTCCATCGCCTTTGCCTGTCGGCCCCTCTTATTCGCCACTTCGGCATCGAGCTTGGCGATCTCTGTCAGAGTGCATTCGGAACGAGGTTTCCTGGGACCCCTCGAGGTGGGGCGCGTGGCCGCAGTCGCATTGTCGGGGTTCGTCGGGTGACCGTCCATATATGAGGGATGGGAGGGGGCGCGCGGGAGGGTTTGGACGAATTGGAGGAAAAGTGGGAGGGGCGTGTCCCGACGTGCTGGCCACAAGAGGATAAGGACGCGCGTCCCACCTGTCCACGTGTTGTTTGTTTTGCTGCAAACGGCGACCCAAACTTAGAGCTACATGGGTCAAAGGCGCACCGAAAATGGACATTTGTCCGTTTTCTCCCACGCGTTACGCCACCGTTTGTGTCCATTTACCCTCAAACGAACACGGACAGACGATCTAGGGTCGTGCGTTGGAGTTTCCCTAAGGCCAAGTCCAACACGACGACACTGATCTAGTCAAAGCAGCGTAGGTGGCACAGCCGTAGAGGGGAGCGCTTCAACTTCCACTACGACGCGCTGAGCTACACCATCAACTTCGATGACGGTCGCTGCATAGCCGGGTTCGCACGAATCCTATTTGGCGCTACACGCGCCCGTTAATGTATATTCTACATGCAGCGCCCCATGCCAGGCTGACCCATCTCATAGTTTTCCCCTTTCCGCTTTGAAAATGCAAAAAAAGAGGAGCGTCGCGGGGAACCGAAGACCGATATCCACTTCGAGTTAACACACACTAACCACCGCGCCACTTTGCCCGACTTGATGAGTAACACTTTTTTGCATATTTTCTCATTTCTTTTTCGTTTTTTTGTTATTTGTTTGTGTTTTTGGTGTTTTATTTCTGTTTTTTATCTTTTCTTTTTCTTCTTCCTAGCTTGCTGTATTTTCATAATTCGTGAACTTTTTCTTCAAATCGATGATTTTTTTTCAAATTTGATGAAATTTTTTCAAAGTGAATCATTTTTTGAATTTGATGTTTTTTTTCAAATTCAATGAACTTTTTTCCAATTTGATGAACTTATTTACAAATTGATGATTTGTTTTTCAAATTTATAGGTTTTTTTGAAAATCCAAGATATTTTTATTCAATTTTTATGATCTTTTCAAAATTAATGAACTATGATATATTTTTTCAAAATCGATGATCTTTTCAATTTCTATGATCTTTTCAAAATTAATGAACTATTCAATTTCTAAGATATATATATATTTTTTCAATGACGAACTATTTTCAAAATCGATGAACTATTTTTCAAAATTGATGAACTTTTTCCAACTTTGTGAACTTTTTTGAAATCATTGAATTTTTTCTAATTTATGAAAATTCTTTGAATTCGTGGTTTGTTTTGAGTTCTGTGAACTTTCAAATTTTCTTCAATTGTTTTTCAAAAACCATATTTTTTCTGAATATTTATATGCAATAAATAGCGTGGATATACTTACTTTTTAAAGAGTTTGTGCACTAATGATTCACTAATGCCTATTTGCTCTAATGGTCGTGGAACACACACTTGAGGTTGAAGGTGTGGGATCAAATCCTCACAAGAACTACTTTCTTTGCTATTAACGATTTTTTGCTGTGTGAAATGGGCTAGCTTCAAAACCAGTCCGACAAAGGAACGTGCACGCGTCAAATTGACTAATGGACGCTTAAGGAGGCGAGTAGAGGTTTCCCCGACTTCGTGCTAGTATGAAGCACATGCTGCGCTTGCTAGGTGCACGATTGGGTTGGCATGTGTATGAAAGTTGCTGGTTCAAATCAACTCTAGCAACTATAATCTCGCCGGTCCACATAATTTCGTTTGATATAATGTTTTTACGTCTTTTGCCGCTATATCTTTCGGACCGCACACGTTTTAGAGTTTCCGTCTCGCATTTCGTCCACCACTACCCACCTCCTCCGCTGCCTCCTTTTCTATCTCCAGCGAGTAATTTTACCTGACTTAGACTTTTTTTCGAATGAGTGATGTGGGGATCCGCATGCCGGCGTGGTGGCCGGTCGACGCCATGCAAGATCTTGCAGAACGCACTTTCCCGTGACGTAGATGTTTTTTTTCCAATGAGCGATGTCGGGATCCTCCGTCGAGGCTTGGTGGTCCAAGCAGGTGCGAGAGCGCGACCGCCTCTCCAGTGACGACGGGTGGTCTCCTTGGGCGCACTTTAACTGCCTCGACCTGGAGCTATACTCGCACACCGTGACATGTCGCAAGGCGGATGCAGAGCTCCTCGTCGCAGAGCTCGTCGTCGCGGTCGGAGAAGAAGGGGCCGCTGACAGGCTCGTCGTGCAAAGGAGTGAAAGTGTAACTAAATCTGAGGTGGTTTTGATAATTAATGACAATATATATATCAGTAAACTAATGCATGTCCAAATAATGTTTGAGGAAAGTTCAATTAGATATGGAAATGGATGTGGATGTGGACCCCTCAAAATGCACATGACATGGATTGACAAAAGCTCCAAGACTCTACATTTTTGGTTAAATGATTCAAGATCACATTTAGTTCATAGGAAAGCCAATACTATTAAAAGGGGATGATGTTTTGATCATGAGTCATATGCTAAAGGGCTTGAAGATATTTCTCAAAAACCCTCAACCACATCCTCTAAACCCCAGTCGTCCAAAACCCTTAAGCCAATCTCGGTCTCACCGAAAAACTCACACCCTGATCCACCAAGATACACTCGACAGAGTCACTCCCTAAACCCTAGTGATTCGAACTCACCGAGATGACCTTTTGGTCTCACTGAAGAGATCATGCCAACCTTCTCTTACCCATTGACTTCATTTCGGAATTTTCGAGTCAGTCGATCGATGCCACCGAAGTGCACTTGCTAACCTTGTGTTTCTTACCGATTTCTTTTTGGAATTTCCGAGTGAAATCGATCAGTCTCACTAAAGTGTGGAAAGTGCTTAGGTCATCAGTCATGAGTCCCTTCAAGTTGTTTCATCCGGTCTCACCAAAAAGGCTAAAGTTTTGCACTAGTTGGTGTCAACGAGTGGGTTCACCCGGTCCGGCCGAGTTGTGCATAAAGGTGTGTAACGGTTGAATTTTTGGTGAAGGTTATACATACCCCCTCTCACTCCACCAGCTCCAAGAGAGCAATAAAAATGAAATTATCACTTCGCATATCCATTTTTTAAGAGAGGGAGAACAACCTACACTTGTGTTGAGATCAAGGGATTCCACGCCAATAAATTGATCCTTCATTTCTAGCCTCCCCAAATTGCTTTCTACTTCAATCCTTCTCCCATGACCATGCCAAATCCGTGAGAGAGTGATTGAGTGTTGATGAGACTATCTTTTGAAACACGTACAAAAGCAAGGAGTTCATGATCAAGAACAACATATATTACCTTATGGAGAGTAGTTTCTTCTAGATTGGTTAGGAGCCTCCAAATCTTATGGAGTTGCACCAAAGAGTTTGTAATGGCAAGGACATCGCCTACTTCATGAATATCTACCCTGAGTGAGGCTAGTCCTTCGTGGACGTAAGCCGTGATGGCATAGACAAGGTTGCTTCTTCGTGGACCCTTTGTGGGTGGAGCCCACCGTGGACTCGTGTGGCCGCTGTGGACTGAGATCACCATCAACGAGGACGTACGGTAGCACCACCTATCAGAACCACACCAAAAATCAACGTGACTTCATTGCGTTTTATTTCTCCAATCACGCATTGACGTTCGTATGCAAAGTCATTAGTTTACATAGCCCACTATGTGGATTTGCATGTGTAGGGTGTTACTTGACTTGTGTGAATCGCTAAACTTGCCAATAACTAAAATAGGGAAAAGGCTAGGTTTTTTTTGGTCAAGTAATCTAATCACACCCTCCATATCTACTTGCGACCCTACAAGAAGGCATAAACTCACACTTCCGCGGGTCGGCGGAGGCGTTCTTCCTCGGTGTGAAGCACTAAGCCACCGCTTCTCCCATAAGTAGATCTAGTCTAATCTAAGTTTTATATATGCATGAACTCCAATGTGTTGTAATGAACTTTGAGCGGGAACTATGTTGTATCTATGTTTTGTAATTTGTAGCATGTTTTTGAGGGATATGTTCTACTTGGTCTTATCAATTCCCGCAAAACCATTTTAGGGGGAACCATAAAAAGATTTTGCCAGACGGGAATATAGCGCTATAGTTTCTCTTTGAGCATTTGTAGCGAGAGGCCCCAAACCGACCTCAAATTCCCATGCGAACATCCCCATTACTAGCGGGTCAAAAAATTGACCTGACAGAGGCTTCATACGTGACCTAAACACACGGGCTAACCAACACCGCTCACATCCAGCCCAAATGGGGCGGATATGGGAAGGCACGGGGGCGCGTGGGCGTGTCTGACACGTCAGATCCGACCCACACTAGCCCACCCAACCCCATATATATTCATCCTCATCCACTTGGCGAACCAAACCATAGCCACTCCTATCCGCCGCCAAGCTCACCTCCTACGAACTCTGGCCTTCTTTGACATGGCAAGTAGTCGATCTACACACTCAAACCTCATCCCAATTGGGCCCGAGGAGGATATGCTCATAGGCACTGCGCTCCACCGCCCGATGTCTAGTACACAACTTTATTCTTGTAGATTTCGTTGGGCCTCCAAGTGTAGAGTTTTGAAGGACAACAACAAATCTCCCCTCAAGTGGATAACCTAAGTTTTATCAATCCATGAGAGGTGTACAATGGTGGTCCTCTCTCAAACAACCTTGCAAGTAATCTCTTATGTCCCCAATACACCTAATAAAACGTCAGTTGTATAGGTGCACTAGTTCGGCAAGGAGATGGTGATACAAGTATAATATGAATGGTAGAGATAGATTTTTGTAATCTAAGCAAATAAAAAAACAAGGTAGCAAGTAACAAAAGTGAGTAAAATGGTGTCTCAATGCTTCCAAACAAGGCCTAGGGTTCACACTTTCGCTAGTTCCAACTTTCAATATCATTAACATAATTAAACCACATGATAATCCCTCAAAGTGCAGTAAAGAATCACTCCAGAGTTCGTATTATCCGAGGAGTAGGATGTTGCGTATCATCTTTCCAATCTTTATCAATTGGGACACTCACAAAGTGACACAGATAGTCCTAGAAATCATACTACGACGACACATATGATACTTACCGTTGAACCTTTAAGTTATGAGTACTCTAATGTCACTACGAGTATGTGCAAGTTATTTACTAGACATGCATCATGTAATATCAAATAAAAACTACTCAATTCAACATAAAGAAACTCTAAAGAGCAAGGTACAATTCACCATAAAAAGAATAGAGGGAGATGAACATCATAAGATCCAACTATGTTAATAAAGCTCAGGATACATCATGATCAAATCCATAAAAAACATGAGAGAAAGAGAGATTTAACACATATCTAGTCGTACATACCCTCGCCCTCGAGGATGCTACTTAAACATCACCATGAGAAAAGAGGAGAAGTAGATGGTGACGACGGAGATGACCCCGATGGCGTCCCGGTGCCAACGGGGAAGAGAGGGAAGGCCCCCTCCTTCTTCTTCTTCCTTAGACCTCTGAGAGAGGGGGATATTTTCCCTATATTGGATCTCTCTTTTGTTTTCTATGTTTCGCGATTGTTCTGAGGCCAAGCACTGTTTCTTAAATAGTTGGATATCTGTAACTCCATTCGACCTCGCATTTTTACACGTTTTTCCTATTCTTGCGTCCAAAGAAGAGCTCCAACCAACCTATGGTCTCTCCACAAGGATACATGGCATGCCCTGAGGGGTGGCCATGCCACCTGTCCTAGGGCCTTCGGATACCATCTTGCATTCCTTTTTTGCCCAAAATCCAGATATATTCGAAAAAAACAAAAAAAATTAGCTTGTTCCAACACCATGACATTATTACCTATATTTCCAAAAACAATAGAAAAAAAGAACTAGCCCGTGTCACTGGATTAATACATTAGTTCAAATAAAAATTGTGCCAAAACATAGATAAAGGGTGCAAATATAGCATGAAATCTTCATAAGTTATAGATACGTTGGAAACGTATCAATATCCCTAAGTTTAATTCATGCTCGTATTCGAGTATGTAAATGATAAAAATAATAATTTATGAAGTGTGAATATTAGAAAAGTGCATATATTTGATCGATGATAATTGTAATCACTTTTTCTAGCATCAATATATATCATAAACACCGACTATTTCTTAATAAAACTTCCATGAACAAGTAGTAATCTATTCACATGCTAATGTTTAAACATTAAACTCTCTTTAAACCCAATAAATTATGTTTCGAGTCATCAAACAATTACAATTCATCATTTTCTCGAGAAGAGTGTATGTAAGAGTTTTTGTTTAGCAAACTTCATAAATTCAACTATCATATAGTCTTCTAGTGATTGGTGACACTCCAAAGCATATTTTACGAACAAACTGTTTCCACCAGACACAAAGGAAAGTAGGGGTTTAGTGTTTCACTTTCCAACTTACTTAAGGTATAATTGCCAATAAAAATAACTCATGGTGATATATATAGTGATGCCCTATGCGTAGGTACACACCCTTTGGAATAAGTCACTTTATATATATATATATATATATATAATATAAAAATATATTAAAAATATATGCTGATACCAAATATACGGAATATTTAAAATATTCAGAATAATTAAAATATTTAAAATTAATCTAAACTATATTAAGTTACAAATTCAGGTTTTAATGTTGATATACGTGATTACGTATATGAGTTATTAAAGTAAATACAAAGTTATTTATTTATTTTATATTATTTTAATACAAAGTGTTTTTAAATTATTTCTCTTATATTGCAGGATCTTTGAGGGGCTGTCGAGGCTAACAAGACGACTGAGGTGTACGCAGTGGTGTAATATCCTACTCAGTACTCACCATATTTATCATTATGTTGTTTCAGATGCAGCTAAGTTTGTTCACTTGATGTTTTAGTTGCAAATTTATGGAGTAAATTCCTATCGTCTTCCCAGGCAGTTCCACCCGAAGGGAACACTTCTCTACGGCCATAAGGTTCTCATTCAAATGCCATAAAAGGCTACATAGAGAACTACCGGCAGAGTTTTCTCCTATAGGATCCCTAGCATAAGAACTCGTTCCATAAATTCAAAAATAAAATACGAAGTGAAAACACGAAACTACATCATTTCCACAACATAATTTACATATGGTTTTCCCTTTCGGGAACCCCCGAAGGGTTTACACAAGGATAAAGAAATTACCTTCTAACTACCTTCGCGAGCTTACAAATGCTCTAAATATTGTAGCTCTTTATTACACGATGAGGAAGTACTACTACTACTACTACTTGAGCAAAGAGCTTGCTAGCTGAGTTGCAACTCTGTGCTCTATCTGTGGCTGGTTCTTCTCCGTCTGGTGTCTCTCTTCGCAGCAAGGCTTCTCCTTTTATAGGCAAGAGAGCACCTCTTGGATGGCTTCCGGGAGAAGGCTCCTCTATTATTTCCTCCTTATTTCTCCTTGTCCATCATGCACCTAGTTTTTAGGCCTTCTAGGCTTTATAGGCTTTGTAGCCATTATAGCCCTTCTTTCTAGGGTATTGAGTGCATGTTGGAGAGGTTTGCACACCGTGTCTTGGCTGCCAATGGAGGTGGCATTGTCTTCTTTTTTTGATTTTCTTCTTCGTCATGATTTTGTCTTGGACTTTAATCTTCAGGAATATTACAATCTTTGGATATGCATGTGCCCGTACACTGCCTGCTGATATGTGTATGCGGGCATACTTGGCTGGAAACATGCATATGTGTGTGCATTGGCTATTGATATGCGTACGCATACATGCTGTATTTTTTTTGAGGGGGGTCTTCCCTGCCCATATAATTGATATTTCATATCAATATACACTAAGATTCTAAATTCCTATCAGCATTCAGTCGGAGTATATGTCCTCCGCGCCCGAATGATTGATAGCAATATCAATTCAAATTCAGTGACATTTGAAGTTGGGTTTTACTCAGGTGGCTGCCCATGCCCTGCGATATCCATATGATCCTCATCTAAGAGATGGAAATCATACTTCGTATCACATTCTTTCTTTATATCTTCAAATCTTATTTTCATTTCAACCCTTATTTCTTCTAATATCTCTTCCTTTAATTCTTTCTTCATTATTTTTGACAATTCTTCAAATCTTTTGTCCATTTCTTGATCTATATATTCACTATCCAAAGGGTCTAGGCCCTTCAGAAGGCATTCTTTATATGTATAATTTTTTGGAGAACCTTCTTCCTTTATATTCTTTCCTGATGATTCTCCCTTGGTTATTTTAAATATTGGCATATTAGATGCATTGTTATCTGCATTCTTTCTCTTCTGGATATAATCTTTAGCCTTGGGGTCAATATAATAGTTTTCCCCTATCATTTTTCTTGCCCAAAACAAGGCCTCATCAATACCTTCATATTTTTTGAATGTTAAGTCTTGTCCCATTCGTTTTGCATCTAGCTTCTCTATCATGATGTCTTCCCATGTCAAATATATTCCGGGTTTATTTCCGTCAAATAAAACATATAATATTTCTCCTTTTTGTATTTCAGCCCTTTCTAGTTTTGCCGCCTTCATATTCATTTGGTTAAAATATTCTGCCAAGCTATTTAGAATTGATAGCATGTATCCTTTTTCATCTCTCTTATTGGTATATTGGAACCAGAAATTGTCCAGTATGCACCTCTGAATTTCATCAAGCTTGATATGGGTCTTTGGCTTGAAATTGAAGGTATTTGGCTGAAATATCTTCAGCCTATTCTCCTCTCCAAAGAAGAAGCATTCGTCCCTGGTGGGGAATAATCCTTTCTTCATTTCTGCAAATTTGATGCACGAGAAAATATGTCAGGTAAAGTATTATCTTTTCCCTTAATATGCTCAAAAATAACTTTATAACCATTCCCAGCTATGGTGTCTTCAAATAAGACCCATCTTCTGGTTGAACTTTTCTTACTATTAATTTTATTATAATATCGACATATGGCTTCACAATCAGTTCGCACTGTAAATTCTTTGAATCCTAGATATAACCTAAAAGCATTTATTGCATTTACAACTGCAAGGATTTCTCTATCAATATTATTTACCGTTTTTAACTTATAACTTCCTGAAGCATATCTACATATTTTTTCATCTGCTTTCGGGGAATATTTATTAGGTTTTGTTTTAATATAGCACCCCATCCTACTTTAGATGCATCTGTTTCAATAATAAAATAATTATCTTCTAGAGGCAATTCTAGGGGCTTTAAATTCTTGACTTTTTCTTTGATGGCCTTTACTAATTTTATATCTTCAGAATTAAAATATCTCTGACCATTCTTTCTTAATTTAGCATATAAAGGTCCGGCTAGCTTTGCTAGGTTATCTATGTAATTTCTTGCATAGTTTACAATTCCTAAGAATTGTTGTAGAACTTTTTTATCACTCATATTATCAGGAAACTCTAAAATTTTCTTTGCAATGTGTTCTTGCAAATATATTTTTCCTTCTCCTATTTCATGACCAAGGAAATTTATTCTTTCTTTACAAATTTCCATCTTCTTTTTTGATAATATGAGCCCATTTTGTTCTACCTTGCGAAATAACACTTCGAGATGGGCTATATGCTCTTTATATGTTTTTGAGAATACTAACAAATCATCTACGTATACTAATATAAAGGCTTGGTTCTCATTAAATATATTTTGCATTTTCCTTTGAAATAGTGCAGGTGCATTCTTTAGACCCAATGGCATTACTAGACATTCATAATGGCCTAGCGGACAAGTAAAGGCAGTCCATGGAATGGATTCTTCGGCCATTTTCACTTGCCAAAACCCTGCTTTTAAGTCAAATTTAGAGAAAAATTTGCTTCCTTGTATTCTATTGATCCATTCCTGTTTGTTAGGTATGTTGTATGCATCATCTATCGTATTATCATTAAGCCTTTTAAAGTTAATTACCATTCTGGATTTACCTCTCACCTCTTCAGCATGATTTCTCACTATAAAAGCAGCAGACCTATGAGGACTTCTACTTTCTCTAATTGCTTTTAATTTTAATAATTCTTCAATATGCATTTTGAACTCTTCAATATCTTTAGGAGTAGCTTCTATTGGCCCTGACTTAATGATATAGTCTGGATTTATAATATTTATTTTGCAAACTATAGAGTTCCTTTCCCAATGTTTCATCGGTATTTCCCCTATAATTTGTATGTTTTCTAATCTTTGCACTATCTTATCTATATCTTTTTTGGATTTTATGTCTCTATACCAATTTGGTGAAAATGATTGTAATGCTATGCATTCTGTACTTGTATTTTCTATATGATATTCTTCTATGGTCTCACTAAGTTCTTCATCTTTACAGAATTCAAGGGCGACCTCTGGACTTGTACTATATTCTCCATCCAAATTAGATATCTCTACATTTTGCAAAGCTTTTCTTTGCTTTCTTACTTCAGATATGTATGGGAGATTATCTTGATAAGGGATAAATGTAACCCCTTCTTCATGTATAATTGTAGTTTGTAAAGACTGTTGTAAAAACCTTAACCCTATTATCATGTCATCATTTATTACTGATAAATCTCTTATTGTAATTTCATCTATTATATATTTCGTGCCATTTATGTATGCTTCAATATTATATGCTAACTGGTTGTGGATTTTCTTTATTCCTGACATATCGGTAGATACTTCAGCTTTATTATTATCTATAGTTTCAACTATTTCTGGACATCTCATGAAATATTTATCATGTATGATGTTCTTTGTGCAACCCGTATCTAGTAGCGCTAACACTTTATAAGAAATGTTTGGCTTTAGAACTATTCTAACTGGGATTCTTATCCCTAACACTTCTTTGAATGGTAATCGAACAATATATTTTTTCCAAAACTAGTTATTGCATCTTTTAATTGTATTAATTTATCTCCTTTTTTATCCCTTATTGTTATCATTTGTTCTTTCATCTCTGTGATTTTTGCAACCTTATTATCTTGCTCTTTATTATCTTCTAATTCATCCTTTAGCTTTTCTAATTCTGCTTCTAGCTTATTTATTCTATTTTCTAAGTTTCTAACCCTGCTGGATAATATTCTTTCTTCTGGATCCCATTCTATTTCCTGTCTCCATTTTTGATTACTGACTTTAAGACAGGAGGTACATGCTTGCTTTAAGCATAAACTACATGTGAATCTATTATCTTGGCTAGGATAATATATACAGAAAGCACATTTTATGTTATAATCCCCTTTCCCTTTAATCCAGTCATGTTCACAATCTACTTGATTCATCATTTCGATCTTTAAACCGGCTAATTCATCAATTAGGTCTATTTCATCATCGCTTGATTCATATTCTGGAGTCTCATTTTCTACTTCATCTGTCTCTATGATTGAGTATATTGACTCGTCGTCTTTTATTTCATCATCACATACCAATATATTCTCATTAACACTATCTACTATTAATACTCTCTCTTGCTCCTCATATTTGCTAGAGTACCTTTTCTGGTCTTTATTAGGGCAAGTTCTACTTAAGTGATCGGGAGAGTTATATATGAAACACCTGCATGTTTTATCATATGATTTCTTAGGATTATATCTTCTTACATTTCTTTTATGCAAGAATGGGGCTCTATTAGCGGACCTTCTCAAGAAATATCTTTTCTTTGTTCTAAAATTTCTATTATCTCTCCTTTGTGGTTTATAATATTTGTTTTTCCGATGCCTTTCTTCTCCATACGTAAGCGGTATTTGGACAATGTTATTGCAGAAATTGTAATCTGACTTCTTCATAGACCTTTGGGCTTGTATGCCTGTACATACCTTTCTTAATTGTTTAAAAACAAATGTTATGGCTTGAGATATATTTACCACGTTTCCACCTGTTTCTTTTTTATATTCTTCAAATATTATGGATCCTAGAGGGTCTGGCAACTTATTAAAATATCTTTCTACAACACCTACATTAAACCCTTGCTTCGCAGTGGTAGCATTATATAAATAATGTTGAGAGAATTCTTTTATTCCTTTCCAGCTAGTTAATCTTAGTTTTTCTATTTCTCTCAACCTTTCGTTTTGTAGTGAGGTATATCCTAATTCCGGGTCTTCTGCGATGACCATATTTGAAATAACATTTGCAAAGTTATTAGGGTTACTTCCGTCCCTTTTTAATTCTTCATACTGATTAGGATATGTCTCTACCCATTGTTCCCATAGAACTTTTACAGATTCTCCTAAAAATGTTTCAAGATATGTTAACATATCTTCTACCTTAGTTCCTATATTATACTGGTTTTGTATATGTTTTTGAACTATTAAACCTTTCCATATGCTGATTATATTCGGCCAATCTATAGGGTCATGAGCTGCTAGGTTTAAAATAGCGCCATCATTCTTATAATTTTGAAATTGCACTGGCTTTTCAAAATCTCTTCTTTTAGCACCCATATATCTATATTGTCCAGGGAAATATGTAGGTTGATAATCATCCTTTTCTGGAGGCCATTGTCCAGCTGATCTGGTAGGTCTCTCTCTCTCTCCTTCTCTTTTTACCGAAGACTCGCCATATCCCTTTCTTCTTTTATGACTACTTTCTACTTCCATAGCTTCCATTGCATTGTCTAAATTTTGTAGTCCCACATCATCTAGTGAGTTATAAAAATCACTATTCTGCTCTGAATCATTATAATTTTCATCTTCTAACCACATATCTTTTACTAATTCCTCTTCCTCTTCATAACTTTCTAGTAATAACTTATTATTTATATCCCATTGCTCTTCTTCACTAACAACTTCTTCCTGAGCAATATTCTTATCTCTATTAGTGATAGCATCATTATTACTACCAGCATGTTCTCCCCTTTCAATTGATGATGTATTTGGCATAATTGAACCACTAGTTACCAACTTTTTCTCATTTTTTAGTTTTTTTAACCTTGCAATTTCTCTAATTATAAACAATTCTCTTTCTCTTATCTTAGGCCAATCTTTTGTCATAGAATTTTTATATTCCCAATCTATATGCTTTAGCTTATTTTCCCAGTGAATTATTTCATCATCTAAATTAGCTTTTTCCATGCATTCGGTCACACCTTTATTCTTATCGTCAATAGATTCTGTTTCTGACATAAAGGATTCTGTGTCTTCTATTGATGCCGATTTATAGTTCATAAATCTAATGCTACTACTTCCTTCACAATTTTGATAACTTATATAGTTTTCAGGTTGCTTTAATTCTTTTTTCTCTATTAATTCACCAATCTTCCACTCTTCTCCCGCTCTTTCTTCAGAACCAATTTTAAGTGGATTCATAAATTTAATACCTTTTGATTGCATACTATCAATTACATCGCTCACATTAACTCTATATCTAGAGTTACTTTTGTTAGTAAGCCTTCCTATAAATTCTATGCTTACTAACAAATTTGTTCCTTTAAAATCTTCATATCCCTTAGTTTGGAAACCAAAACTAATTTTTTCAATAAATTCTTTTACAGGCATCATTAGGTCTGGAGCTATATAGGTTATTAACCTATTTTCATTCATGTCTCCTTCTAAAAATCCTAATGCTGCTTTATCTACTGATTCCCACCTTCGGTCTAATAGAGTTATAAGCACCTTTGCTCCTAATTTCTTTCTTGTCATACCTTTAACTCCTATAATATACATACCTTGATGAATATATTTGTAACCACAATATTTTAGTTCATTTTCAATATTTTTGCTTACTATTCTTAAATCAACTGGGTGTGTTAACACACTTAGTTCTACTTCTCTTGATATTCGGTATAACCCACTCTTACTCTCAAACATACCCATGTGATATACCTGTTGCGGTTTTATTTTTCTTAGGGTATCCTTTTGATATCTTTCGAGGTCTCTCTGAATATCTATAACTTCTTCAATACTATCAATATCATCGGCTTTACATGATAATCTATGCTTCATTGCGAGTGGTCTTGAGTCTTGCCTTACTAACTGGAGAGTTTTATCTCTTCTAAGGAAGCCTTTAGATATGTCCATTTTTCTGAATTAATATTTCTTGATGATGTTACGATTCCAGATGACGATAGCACAATTTCTTTGTTGTTTTGGACACTTTTTAGCTTGTCTAAAACTTGAATTAATAGCTGAAGAATTGTATTATTTTGTCTTATTATAATTTTAGAGTCTTCTTTTGGTGAGTCGTGATCAGAAAATCCTACAGGAGGTGATAAGTATTTGGCTACTTCGTTTAATGCTTGGCTATATTCAGTCATATAATTATGAGACAATCAAAGTTTTAACTTCTTGCAGCAACTTCTTTATATCGAGTATATCTTGTCTTGCTTCTGTGCGAGGGAGTGAGTCTTTGCCTTTACTTAGGTAACGACCAATTGACAACACTTCTTCTTTAATATAATCGTTATTCTTGCAAAGTACGTTCTGCCTGGCCTTTGCTTCTTCTAGCTTATGTAAGGCGAGACCGATTTTATTGTTCAGACCAGAATATTTATCCGCAAGCTTTTGGTATTCTTTGGATAAACTCTCAAATTTTTGGTCTAAATTATCTTGTCTTTTCCCCCAAGATATGTAAAAGTTATATATCAAATCGACAATTGTATTTAGCTGGCTATGAGATGTATGCCAGGTATGCTCTTCAGAAGGATTTATTCTGCACCTTATATTAATATTCTCTTTAGTATTTATTACCTTACCTGCGCTAACTTCTAAATTTAAATACTTTAACCTATCAATGTTTAAAACGCTGGACCTGATACCAAATATACGGAATATTTAAAATATTCGGAATAATTAAAATATTTAAAATTAATCTAAACTATATTAAGTTACAAATTCAGGTTTTAATGTTGATATACGTGATTACGTATACGAGTTATTAAAGTAAATACAAAGTTATTTATTTATTTTATATTATTTTAATACAAAGTGTTTTTAAATTATTTCGCTTATATTGCAGGATCTTTGAGGGGCTCTCGAGGCCAACAAGACGACTGAGGTGTACGCAGTGGTGTAATATCCTACTCAGTACTCACCATATTTATCATTATGTTGTTTCAGATGCAGCTAAGTTTGTTCACTTGATGTTTTAGTTGCAAATTTATGGAGTAAATTCCTATCGTCTTCCCAGGCAGTTCCACCCGAAGGGAACACTTCTCTACGGCCATAAGGTTCTCATTCAAATGCCATAAAAGGCTACACAGAGAACTACTGGCAGAGTTTTCTCCTATAGGATCCCTAGCATAAGAACTCGTTCCATAAATTCAAAAATAAAATACCAAGTGAAAACACGAAACTACATCATTTCCACAACATAATTTACATATGGTTTTCCCTTTCGGGAACCCCCGAAGGGTTTACACAAGGATAAAGAAATTACCTTCTAACTACCTTCGCGAGCTTACAAATGCTCTAAATATTGTAGCTCTTTATTACACGATGAGGAAGTACTACTACTACTACTACTTGAGCAAAGAGCTTGCTAGCTGAGTTGCAACTCTGTGCTCTATCTGTGGCTGGTTCTTCTCCGTCTGGTGTCTCTCTTCGCAGCAAGGCTTCTCCTTTTATGGGCAAGAGAGCACCTCTTGGATGGCTTCCGGGAGAAGGCTCCTCTATTATTTCCTCCTTCTTTCTCCTTGTCCATCATGCACCTAGTTTTTAGGCCTTCTAGGCTTTATAGGCTTTGTAGCCATTATAGCCCTTCTTTCTAGGGTATTGAGTGCATGTTGGAGAGGCTTGCACACCGTGTCTTGGCTGCCAATGGAGGTGGCATTGTCTTATTTTTTGATTTTCTTCTTCGTCATGATTTTGTCTTGGACTTTAATCTTCAGGAATATTACAATCTTTGGATATGCATGTGCCCGTACACTGCCTGCTGATATGTGTATGCGGGCATACTTGGCTGGAAACATGCACATGTGTGTGCATTGGCTATTGATATGCGTACGCATACATGCTGCATTTTTTTTTGAGGGGGGTCTTCCCTGCCCATATAATTGATATTTCATATCAATATACACTAAGATTCTAAATTCCTATCAGCATTCAGTCGGAGTATATGTCCTCCGCGCCCGAATGTGATACGAAGTATGATTTCCATCTCTTAGATGAGGATCATATGGATATCGCCGGGCATGGGCAGCCACCTGAGTAAAACCCAACTTCAAATGTCACTGAATTTGAATTGATATTACTATCAATTATTCGGGCGCGGAGGACATATACTCCGACTGAATGCTGATAGGAATTTAGAATCTTAGTGTATATTGATATGAAATATCAATTATATGGGCAGGGAAGACCCCCCCTCAAAAAAAAATGCAGCATGTATGCGTACGCATATCAATATTCAATGCACACACATTTGCATGTTTCCAGCCAAGTATGCCCGCATACACATATCAGCAAGCAGTGTACGAGCACATGCATATCCAAAGATTGTAATATTCCTGAAGATTAAAGTCCAAGACAAAATCATGACGAAGAAGAAAATCAAAAAAGAAGACAATGCCACCTCCATTGGCAGCCAAGACACGGTGTGCAAACCCCTCTAACATGCACTCAATACCCTAGAAAGAAGGGCTATAATGGCTACAAAGCCTATAAAGCCTAGAAGGCCTAAAAACTAGGTGCATGATGGACAAGGAGAAAGAAGGAGGAAATAATAGAGGAGCCTTCTCCCGGAAGCCATCCAAGAGGTGCTCTCTTGCCTATAAAAGGAGGAGCGTTGCTGTGAAGAGAGACACCAGACGGAGAAGAACCAGCCACAGATAGAGCACAGAGTTGCAACTCAGCTAGCAAGCTCTTTGCTCAAGTAGTAGTAGTAGTAGTAATTCCTCATCGTGTAATAAAGAGCTACAATAATTAGAGCATTTGTAAGCTCGCGAAGGTAGTTAGAAGGTAATTTCTTTATCCTTGTGTAAACCCTTCGGGGGTTCCCGAAAGGGAAAACCATATGTAAATTATGTTGTGGAAATGATGTAGTTTCGTGTTTTCACTTGGTATTTTATTTTTGAATTTATGGAACGAGTTCTTATGCTAGGGATCCTATAGGAGAAAACTCTGCCGGTAGTTCTCTGTGTAGCCTTTTATGGCATTTGAATGAGAACCTTATGGCCGTAGAGAAGTGTTCCCTTCGGGTGGAACTGCCTGGGAAGACGATAGGAATTTACTCCATAAATTTGCAACTAAAACATCAAGTGAACAAACTTAGCTACATCTGAAACAACATAATGATAAATGTGGTGAGTACTGAGTAGGATATTACACCACTGCGTACACCTCAGTCGTCTTGTTGGCCTCGACAGCCCCTCAAAGATCCTGCAATATAAGCGAAATAATTTAAAAACACTTCGTATTAAAATAATAAATAAATAACTTTGTATTTACTTTAATAAATGTATACGTAATCACGTATATCAACATTAAAACCTGAATTTGTAACTTAATATAGTTTAGATTAATTTTAAATATTTTAAATATGAAACAACATAATGATAAATATGGTGAGTACTGAGTAGGATATTACACCACTGCGTACACCTCAGTCGTCTTGTTGGTCTCGACAGCCCCTCAAAGATCCTGCAATATAAGTGAAATATGTATTAAAATAATATAAAATAAATAAATAACTTTGTATTTACTTTAATAACTCGTATACGTAATCACGTATATCAACATTAAAACCTGAATTTGTAACTTAATATAGTTTAGATTAATTTTAAATATTTTAATTATTCCGAATATTTTAAATATTCCGTATATTCGGGCGCGGAGGACATATACTCCGACTGAGTGCTGATAAGAATTTAGAATCTTAGTGTATATTGATATGAAATATCAATTATATGGGCAGGGAAGACCCCCCTCAAAAAAAATGCAGCATGTATGCGTACGCATATCAATAGCCAATGCACACACATGTGCATGTTTCCAGTCAAGTATGCCCGCATACACATATCAGCAGGCAGTGTACGGGCACATGCATATCCAAAGATTGTAATATTCCTGAAGATAAAAGTCCAAGACAAAATCATGACGAAGAAGAAAATCAAAAAAGAAGACAATGCCACCTCCATTGGCAGCCAAGACACGGTGTGCAAGCCTCTCCAGCATGCACTCAATACCCTAGAAAGAAGGGCTATAATGGCTACAAAGCCTATAAAGCCTAGAAGGCCTAAAAACTAGGTGCATGATGGACAAGGAGAAAGAAGGAGGAAATAATAGAGGAGCCTTCTCCCGGAAGCCATCCAAGAGGTGCTCTCTTGCCTATAAAAGGAGGAGCCTTGCTGCGAAGAGAGACACCAGACGGAGAAGAACCAGCCACAGATAGAGCACAGAGTTGCAACTCAGCTAGCAAGCTCTTTGCTCAAGTAGTAGTAGTAGTAGTACTTCCTCATCGTGTAATAAAGAGCTACAATATTTAGAGCATTTGTAAGCTCGCGAAGGTAGTTAGAAGGTAATTTCTTTATCCTTGTGTAAACCCTTCGGGGGTTCCCGAAAGGGAAAACCATATGTAAATTATGTTGTGGAAATGATGTAGTTTCGTGTTTTCACTTGGTATTTTATTTTTGAATTTATGGAACGAGTTCTTATGCTAGGGATCCTATAGGAGAAAACTCTGCCGGTAGTTCTCTGTGTAGCCTTTTATGGCATTTGAATGAGAACCTTATGGCCGTAGAGAAGTGTTCCCTTCGGGTGGAACTGCCTGGGAAGACGATAGGAATTTACTCCATAAATTTGCAACTAAAACATCAAGTGAACGAACTTAGCTACATCTGAAACAACATAATGATAAATATGGTGAGTACTGAGTAGGATATTACACCACTGCGTACACCTCAGTCGTCTTGTTGGCCTCGACAGCCCCTCAAAGATCCTGCAATATAAGCGAAATAATTTAAAAACATTTCGTATTAAAAATTATATAAAATAAATAAATAAGTTTGTATTTACTCGTATACGTAATCACGTATATCAACATTTAAAACCTTAATTTATAACTTAATATAGTTTAGATTTATAATAAATATTTTAATTATTCTGTATATTTGGTATCAGGTCCAGCGTTTTAAACATTGATAGGTTAAAGTATTTAAATTTAGAAGTTAGCGCAGGTAAGGTAATAAATACTAAAGAGAATATTAATATAAGATGCAGAATAAATCCTTCTGAAGAGCATACCTGGCATACATCTCATAGCCAGCTAAATACAATTGTCGATTTGATATATAACTTTTACATATCTTGGGGGAAAAGACAAGATAATTTAGACCAAAAATTTGAGAGTTTATCCAAAGAATACCAAAAGCTTGCGGATAAATATTCTGGTCTGAACAATAAAGTCGATCTCGCCTTACATAAGCTAGAAGAAGCAAAGGCCAGGCAGAACGTACTTTGCAAGAATAACGATTATATTAAAGAAGAAGTGTTGTCAATTGGCCGTTACCTAAGTAAAGGCAAAGACTCACTCCCTCGCACAGAAGCAAGACAAGATATACTCGATATAAAGAAGTTGCTACAAGAAGTTAAAACTTTGATTGTCTCATAATTATATGACTGAATATAGCCAAGCATTAAACGAAGTAGCCAAATACTTGTCACCTCCTGTAGGATTTTCTGATCACGACTCAGCAAAAGAAGACTCTAAAATTATAATAAGACAAAATAATACAATTCTTCAGCTATTAATCCAAGTTTTAGACAAGCTAAAAAGTGTCCAAAACAACAAAGAAATTGTGCTATCGTCATCTGGAATCGTAACATCATCAAGAAATATTAATTCAGAAAAATGGACATATCTAAAGGCTTCCTTAGAAGAGATAAAACCCTCCAGTTAGTAAGGCAAGACTCAAGACCACTCGCAATGAAGCATAGATTATCATGTAAAGCCGATGATATTGATAGTATTGAAGAAGTTATAGATATTCAGAGAGACCTCGAAAGATATCAAAAGGATACCCTAAGAAAAATAAAACCGCAACAGGTAGATCACATGGGTATGTTTGAGAGTAAGAGCGGGTTATACCGAATATCAAGAGAAGTAGAACTAAGTGTGTTAACACACCCAGTTGATTTAAGAATAGTAAGCAAAAATATTGAAAATGAACTAAAATATTGTGGTTACAAATATATTCATCAAGGTATGTATATTATAGGAGTTAAAGGTATGACAAGAAAGAAATTAGGAGCAAAGGTGCTTATAACTCTATTAGACCGAAGGTGGGAATCAGTAGATAAAGCAGCATTAGGATTTTTAGAAGGAGACATGAATGAAAATAGATTAATAACCTATATAGCTCCAGACCTAATGATGCCTGTAAAAGAATTTATTGAAAAAATGAGTTTTGGTTTCCAAACTAAGGGATATGAAGATTTTAAAGGAACAAATTTGTTAGTAAGCATAGAATTTATAGGAAGGCTCACTAACAGAAGTAACTCTAGATATAGAGTTAATGTGAGCGATGTAATTGATAGTATGCAATCAAAGGGTATTAAATTTATGAATCCACTTAAAATTGGTTCTGAAGAAAGAGCGGGAGAAGAGTGGAAGATTGGTGAATTAATAGAGAAAAAAGAATTAAAGCAACCTGAAAACTATATAAGTTATCAAAATTGTGAAGGAAGTAGTAGCATTAGATTTATGAACTATAAATCGGCATCAATAGAAGACGCAGAATCCTTTATGTTAGAAACAGAATCTATTGACGATAAGAATAAAGGTGTGACCGAATGCATGGAAAAAGCTAATTTAGATGATGAAATAATTCACTGGGAAAATAAGCTAAAGCATATAGATTGGGAATATAAAAATTCTATGACAAAAGATTGGCCTAAGATAAGAGAAAGAGAATTGTTTATAATTAGAGAAATTGCAAGGTTAAAAAAACTAAAAAATGAGAAAAAGTTGGTAACTAGTGGTTCGATTATGCCAAATACATCATCAATTGAAAGGGGAGAACATGCTGGTAGTAATAATGATGCTATCACTAATAGAGATAAGAATATTGCTCAGGAAGAAGAAGTTGTTAGTGAAGAAGAGCAATGGGATATAAATAATAAGTTATTACTAGAAAGTTATGAAGAGGAAGAGGAATTAGTAAAAGATATGTCGTTAGAAGATGAAAATTATAATGATTCGGAGCAGAATAGTGATTTTTATAACTCACTAGATGATGTGGGACTACAAAATTTAGACAATGCAATGGAAGCTATGGAAGTAGAAAGTAGTAATAAAACAAGAAAGGGATATGGCGAGTCTTCGGTAAAAAGAGAAGGAGAGAGAGAGAGACCTACCAGATCAGCTGGACAATGGCCTCCAGAAAAGGATGATTATCAACCTACATATATCCCTGGACAATATAGATATATGGGTGCTAAAAGAAGAGATTTTGAAAAGCCAGTGCAATTTCAAAATTATAAGAATGATGGCGCTATTTTAAACCTAGCAGCTCATGACCCTATAGATTGGCCGAATATAATCAGCATATGGAAAGGTTTAATAGTTCAAAAATATATACAAAACCAGTATAATATAGGAACTAAGGTAGAAGATATGTTAACATATCTTGAAACATTTTTAGGAGAATCTGTAAAAGTTCTATGGGAACAATGGGTAGAGACATATCCTAATCAGTATGAAGAATTAAAAAGGGCCGGAAGTAACCCTAATAACTTTGCAAATGTTATTTCAAATATGATCATCGCAGAAGACCCGGAATTAGGATATACCTCACTACAAAACGAAAGGTTGTGAGAAATAGAAAAACTAACATTAACTAGCTGGAAAGGAATAAAAGAATTCTCTCAACATTATTTATATAATGCTACCACTGCGAAGCAAGGGTTTAATGTAGGTGTTGTAGAAAGATATTTTAATAAGTTGCCAGACCCTCTAGGATCAATAATATTTGAAGAATATAAAAAAGAAACAGGTGGAAACGTGGTAAATATATCTCAAGCCATAACATTTGTTTTTAAACAATTAATAAAGGTATGTACAGGCATACAAGCCCTAAGGTCTATGAAGAAGTCAGATTACAATTTCTGCAATAACATTGTCCAAATACCGCTTACGTATGGAGAAGAAAGGCATCGGAAAAACAAATATTATAAACCACAAATGAGAGATAATAGAAATTTTAGAACAAAGAAAAGATATTTCTTGAGAAGGTCCGATAATAGAGCCCCATTCTTGCATAAAAGAAATGTAAGAAGATATAATCCTAAGAAATCATATGATAAAACATGCAGGTGTTTCATATGTAACTCTCCCGATCACTTAAGTAGAACTTGCCCTAATAAAGACCAGAAAAGGTACTCTAGCAAATATGAGGAGCAAGAGAGAGTATTAATAGTAGATAGTGTTAATGAGAATATTTTGGTATGTGATGATGAAATAAAAGACAACGAGTCAATATACTCAATCATAGAGACAGATGAAGTAGAAAATGAGACTCCAGAATATGAATCAAGCGATGATGAAATAGACCTAATTGATGAATTAGCCGGTTTAAAGATCGAAATGATGAATCAAGTAGATTGTGAACATGACTGGATTAAAGGAAAAGGGGATTATAACATAAAATGTGCTTTATGTATATATTATCCTAGCCAAGATAATAGATTCACATGTAGTTTATGCTTAAAGCAAGCATGTACCTCCTGTCTAAAAGTCAGTAATCAAAAATGGAGACAAGAAATAGAATGGGAGCCAGAAGAAAGAATATTATCCAGCAGGGTTAGAAACTTAGAAAATAGAATAAATAAGCTAGAAGCAGAATTAGAAAAGCTAAAGGATGAATTAGAAGATAATAAATAGCAAGATAATAAGGTTGCAAAAATCACAGAGATGAAAGAACAAATGATAACAATAAGGGATAAAAAAGGAGATAAATTAATACAATTAAAAGATGCAATAACTAGTTTTGGAAACAAATATATTGTTCGATTACCATTCAAAGAAGTGTTAGGGATAAGAATCCCAGTTAGAATAGTTCTAAAGCCAAACATCTCTTATAAAGTGTTAGCGCTACTAGATACGGGTTGCACAAAGAACATCATACATGATAAATATTTCATGAGATGTCCAGAGATAGTTGAAACTATAGATAATAATAAAGCGGAAGTATCTACCGATATGTCAGGAATAAAGAAAATCCACAACCAGTTAGCATATAATATTGAAGCATACATAAATGGCACGAAATATATAATAGATGAAATTACAATAAGAGATTTATCAGTAATAAACGATGACATGATAATAGGGTTAAGGTTTTTACAACAGTCTTTACAAACTACAATTATACATGAAGAAGGGGTTACATTTATCCCTTATCAAGATAATCTCCCATACATATCTGAAGTAAGAAAGCAAAGAAAAGCTTTGCAAAATGTAGAGATATCTAATTTGGATGGAGAATATAGTACAAGTCCAGAGGTAGCCCTTGAATTCTGTAAAGATGAAGAACTTAGTGAGACCATAGAAGAATATCATATAGAAAATACAAGTACAGAATGCATAGCATTACAATCATTTTCACCAAAATTGGTATAGAGACATAAAATCCAAAAAAGATATAGATAAGATAGTGGAAAGATTAGAAAACATACAAATTATAGGGGAAATACCGATGAAACATTGGGAAAGGAACTCTATAGTTTGCAAAATAAATATTATAAATCCAGACTATATCATTAAGTCAGGGCCAATAGAAGCTACTCCTAAAGATATTGAAGAGTTCAAAATGCATATTGAGGAATTGTTAAAATTAAAAGCAATTAGAGAAAGTAGAAGTCCTCATAGGTCTGCTGCTTTTATAGTGAGAAATCATGCTGAAGAGGTGAGAGGTAAATCCAGAATGGTAATTAACTTTAAAAGGCTTAATGATAATACGATAGATGATGCATACAACATACCTAATAAACAGGAATGGATCAATAGAATACAAGGAAGCAATTTTTTCTCTAAGTTTGACTTAAAAGCAGGGTTTTGGCAAGTGACAATGGCCGAAGAATCCATTCCATGGACTGCCTTTACTTGTCCACAAGGCCATTCTGAATGGCTAGTAATGCCATTGGTTCTAAAGAATGCACCTGTACTATTTCAAAGGAAAATGCAAAATATATTTAATGAGAACCAAGCCTTTATATTAGTATACGTAGATGATTTGTTAGTATTCTCAAAATCATATAAAGAGCATATAGCCCATCTCGAAGTGTTCTTTCGCAAGGTAGAACAAAATGGGCTCATATTATCAAAAAAGAAGATGGAAATTTGTAAAGAAAGAATAAATTTCCTTGGTCATGAAATAGGAGAAGGAAAAATATATTTGCAAGAACACATTGCAAAGAAAATTTTAGAGTTTCCTGATAATATGAGTGATAAAAAAGTTCTACAACAATTCTTAGGAATTGTAAACTATGCAAGAAATTACATAGATAACCTAGCAAAGCTAGCCGGACCTTTATATGCTAAATTAAGAAAGAATGGTCAGAGATATTTTAATTCTGAAGATATAAAATTAGTAAAGGCCATCAAAGAAAAAGTCAAGAATTTAAAGCCCCTAGAATTGCCTCTAGAAGATAATTATTTTATTATTGAAACAGATGCATCTAAAGTAGGATGGGGTGCTATATTAAAACAAAAACCTAATAAATATTCCCCGAAAGCAGATGAAAAAATATGTAGATATGCTTCAGGAAGTTACAAGTTAAAAACGGTAAATAATATTGATAGATAAATCCTTGCAGTTGTAAATGCAATAAATGCTTTTAGGTTATATCTAGGATTCAAAGAATTTACAGTGCGAACTGATTGTGAAGCCATATGTCGATATTATAATAAAATTAATAGTAAGAAAAGTTCAACCAGAAGATGGGTCTTATTTGAAGACACCATAGCTGGGAATGGTTATAAAGTTATTTTTGAGCATATTAAGGGAAAAGATAATACTTTATCTGACATATTTTCTCGTGCATCAAATTTGCAGAAATGAAGAAAGGATTATTCCCCACGAGGGACGAATGCTTCTTCTTTGGAGAGGAGAACAGGCTGAAGATATTTCAGCCAAATACCTTCAATTTCAAGCCAAAGGCCCATATCAAGCTTGATGAAATTCAGAGGTGCATACTGGACAATTTCTGGTTCCAATATACCAATAAGAGAGATGAAAAAGGATATATGCTATCAATTCTAAATAGCTTGGCAGAATATTTTAACCAAATGAATATGAAGGCGGCAAAACTAGAAAGGGCTGAAATGCAAAAAGGAGAAATATTATATGTTTTATTTGACGGAAATAAACCCGGAATATAATTAATATGGGAAGATATCATGATAGAGAAACTAGATGCAAAACGAATGGGACAAGACTTAACATTCAAAAAATATGAAGGTATTGATGAGGCCTTGTTTTGGGCAAGAAAAATGATAGGGGAAAACTATTGTATTGACCCCAAGGCTAAAGATTATATCCAGAAGAGAAAGAATGCAGATAACAATGCATCTAATATGCCAATATTTAAAATAACCAAGGGAGAATCATCAGGAAAGAATATAAAGGAAGAAGGTTCTCCAAATAATTATACATATAAAGAATGCCTTCTGAAGGGCCTAGACCCTTTGGATAGTGAATATATAGATCAAGAAATGGACAAAAGATTTGAAGAATTGTCAAAAATAATGAAGAAAGAATTAAAGGAAGAGATATTAGAAGAAATAAGGGTTGAAATGAAAATAAGATTTGAAGATATAAAGAAAGAATGTGATACGAAGTATGATTTCCATCTCTTAGATGAGGATCATATGGATATCGCAGGGCATGGGCAGCCACCTGAGTAAAACCCAACTTCAAATTTCACTGAATTTGAATTGATATTACTATCAATTATTCGGGCGCGGAGGACCTATACTCCGACTGAATGCTGATAGGAATTTAGAATCTTAGTGTATACTGATATGAAATATCAATTATATGGGCAGGGAAGACCCCCCTAAAAAAATGCAGCATGTATGCGTACGCATATCAATAGCCAATGCACACACATGTGCATGTTTCCAGTCAAGTATGCCCGCATACACATATCAGCAGGCAGTGTACGGGCACATGCATATCCAAAGATTGTAATATTCCTGAAGATTAAAGTCCAAGACAAAATCATGACGAAGAAGAAAATCAAAAAAAGAAGACAATGCCACCTCCATTGGCAGCCAAGACACGGTGTGCAAACCTCTCCAACATGCACTCAATACCCTAGAAAGAAGGGCTATAATGGCTACAAAGCCTATAAAGCCTAGAAGGCCTAAAAACTAGGTGCATGATGGACAAGGAGAAAGAAGGAGGAAATAATAGAGGAGCCTTCTCCCGGAAGCCATCCAAGAGGTGCTCTCTTGCCTATAAAAGGAGGAGCCTTGCTGCGAAGAGAGACACCAGACGGAGAAGAACCAGCCACAGATAGAGCACAGAGTTGCAACTCAGCTAGCAAGCTCTTTGCTCAAGTAGTAGTAGTAGTAGTACTTCCTCATCGTGTAATAAAGAGCTACAATATTTAGAGCATTTGTAAGCTCGCGAAGGTAGTTAGAAGGTAATTTCTTTATCCTTGTGTAAACCCTTCGGGGGTTCCTGAAAGGGAAAACCATATGTAAATTATGTTGTGGAAATGATGTAGTTTCGTGTTTTCACTTGGTATTTTATTTTTGAATTTATGGAACGAGTTCTTATGCTAGGGATCCTATAGGAGAAAACTCTGCCGGTAGTTCTCTGTGTAGCCTTTTATGGCATTTGAATGAGAACCTTATGGCCGTAGAGAAGTGTTCCCTTCGGGTGGAACTGCCTGGGAAGACGATAGGAATTTACTCCATAAATTTGCAACTAAAACATCAAGTGAACAAACTTAGCTGCATCTGAAACAACATAATGATAAATATCGTGAGTACTGAGTAGGATATTACACCACTGCGTACACCTCAGTCGTCTTGTTGGCCTCGACAGCCCCTCAAAGATCCTGCAATATAAGCGAATAATTTAAAAACACTTTGTATTAAAATAATATAAAATAAATAAATAACTTTGTATTTACTTTAATAACTCGTATACGTAATCACGTATATCAACATTAAAACCTGAATTTGTAACTTAATATAGTTTAGATTAATTTTAAATATTTTAATTATTCCAAATATTTTAAATATTCCGTATATTTGGTATGAGAGCGAATATTTTAAATATTCTGTATATTTGGTATCAGGTCCAGCGTTTTAAACATTGATAGGTTAAAGTATTTAAATTTAGAAGTTAGCGCAGGTAAGGTAATAAATACTAAAGAGAATATTAATATAAGGTGCAGAATAAATCCTTCTGAAGAGCATACCTGGCATACATCTCATAGCCAGCTAAATACAATTGTCGATTTGATATATAACTTTTACATATCTTGGGGGAAAAGACAAGATAATTTAGACCAAAAATTTGAGAGTTTATCCAAAGAATACCAAAAGCTTGCGGATAAATATTCTGGTCTGAACAATAAAATTGATCTCGCCTTACATAAGCTAGAAGAAGCAAAGGCCAGGCAGAACGTACTTTGCAAGAATAACGATTATATTAAAGAAGAAGTGTTGTCAATTGGCCGTTACCTAAGTAAAGGCAAAGACTCACTCCCTCGCACAGAAGCAAGACAAGATATACTCGATATAAAGAAGTTGCTGCAAGAAGTTAAAACTTTCATTGTCTCATAATTATATGACTGAATATAGCCAAGCATTAAACGAAGTAGCCAAATACTTGTCACCTCCTGTAGGATTTTCTGATCACGACTCACCAAAAGAAGACTCTAAAATTATAATAAGACAAAATAATACAATTCTTCAGCTATTAATCGAAGTTTTAGACAAGTTAAAAAGTGTCCAGAACAACAAAGAAATTGTGCTATCGTCATCTGGAATCGTAACATCATCAAGAAATATTAATTCAGAAAAATGGACATATCTAAAGGCTTCCTTAGAAGAGATAAAACCCTACAATTAGTAAGGCAAGACTCAAGACCACTCGCAATGAAGCATAGATTATCATGTAAAGCCGATGATATTGATAGTATTGAAGAAGTTATAGATATTCAGAGAGACCTCGGAAGATATCAAAAGGATACCCTAAGAAAAATAAAACCGCAACAGGTATATCACATGGGTATGTTTGAGAGTAAGAGCGGGTTATACCGAATATCAAGAGAAGTAGAACTAAGTGTGTTAACACACCCAGTTGATTTAAGAATAGTAAGCAAAAATATTGAAAATGAACTAAAATATTGTGGTTACAAATATATTCATCAAGGTATGTATATTATAGGAGTTAAAGGTATGACAAGATAGAAATTAGGAGCAAAGGTGCTTATAACTCTATTAGATCGAAGGTGGGAATCAGTAGATAAAGCAGCATTAGGATTTTTAGAAGGAGACATGAATGAAAATAGGTTAATAACCTATATAGCTCCAGACCTAATGATGCCTGTAAAAGAATTTATTGAAAAAATGAGTTTTGGTTTCCAAACTAAGGGATATGAAGATTTTAAAGGAACAAATTTGTTAGTAAGCATAGAATTTATAGGAAGGCTTACTAACAGAAGTAACTCTAGATATAGAGTTAATGTGAGCGATGTAATTGATAGTATGCAATCAAAAGGTATTAAATTTATGACTCCACTTAAAATTGGTTCTGAAGAAAGAGCGGGAGAAGAGTGGAAGATTGGTGAATTAATAGAGAAAAAATAATTAAAGCAACCTGAAAACTATATAAGTTATCAAAATTGTGAAGGAAGTAGTAGCATTAGATTTATGAACTATAAATCGGCATCAATAGAAGACGCAGAATCCTTTATGTCAGAAACAGAATCTATTGACGATAAGAATAAAGGTGTGACCGAATGCATGGAAAAAGCTAATTTAGATGATGAAATAATTCACTGGGAAAATAAGCTAAAGCATATAGATTGGGAATATAAAAATTCTATGACAAAAGATTGGCCTAAGATAAGAGAAACAGAATTGTTTATAATTAGAGAAATTGCAAGGTTAAAAAAACTAAAAAATGAGAAAAAGTTGGTAACTAGTGGTTCAATTATGCCAAATACATCATCAATTGAAAGGGGAGAACATGCTGGTAGTAATAATGATGCTATCACTAATAGAGATAAGAATATTGCTCAGGAAGAAGAAGTTGTTAGTGAAGAAGAGCAATGGGATATAAATAATAAGTTATTACTAGAAAGTTATGAAGAGGAAGAGGAATTAGTAAAAGATATGTCGTTAGAAGATGAAAATTATAATGATTCGGAGCGGAATAGTGATTTTTATAACTCACTAGATGATGTGGGACTACAAAATTTAGACAATGCAATGGAAGCTATGGAAGTAGAAAGTAGTAATAAAACAAGAAAGAAATATGGCGAGTCTTCGGTAAAAAGAGAAGGAGAGAGAGAGAGACCTACCAGATCAGCTGGACAATGGCCTCCAGAAAAGAATGATTATCAACCTACATATATCCCTGGACAATATAGATATATGGGTGCTAAAAGAAGAGATTTTGAAAAGCCAGTGCAATTTCAAAATTATAAGAATGATGGCGCTATTTTAAACCTAGCAGCTCATGACCCTATAGATTGGCCGAATATAATCAGCATATGGAAAGGTTTAATAGTTCAAAAATATATACAAAACCAGTATAATATAGGAACTAAGGTAGAAGATATGTTAACATATCTTGAAACATTTTTAGGAGAATCTGTAAAAGTTCTATGGGAACAATGGGTAGAGACATATCCTAATCAGTATGAAGAATTAAAAAGGGCCGGAAGTAACCCTAATAACTTTGCAAATGTTATTTCAAATATGATCATCGCAGAAGACCCGGAATTAGGATATACCTCACTACAAAACGAAAGGTTGAGAGAAATAGAAAAACTAACATTAACTAGCTGGAAAGGAATAAAAGAATTCTCTCAACATTATTTATATAATGCTACCACTGCGAAGCAAGGGTTTAATGTAGGTGTTGTAGAAAGATATTTTAATAAGTTGCCAGACCCTCTAGGATCCATAATATTTGAAGAATATAAAAAAGAAACAGGTGGAAACGTAGTAAATATATCTCAAGCCATAACATTTGTTTTCAAACAATTAAGAAAGGTATGTACAGGCATACAAGCCCAAAGGTCTATGAAGAAGTCAGATTACAATTTCTGCAATAACATTGTCCAAATACCGCTTACGTATGGAGAAGAAAGGCATCGGAAAAACAAATATTATAAACCACAAAGGAGAGATAATAGAAATTTTAGAACAAAGAAAAGATATTTCTTGAGAAGGTCCGATAATAGAGCCCCATTCTTGCATAAAAGAAATGTAAGAAGATATAATCCTAAGAAATCATATGATAAAACATGCAGGTGTTTCATATGTAACTCTCCTGATCACTTAAGTAGAACTTTCCCTAATAAAGACCAGAAAAGGTACTCTAGCAAATATGAGGAGCAAGAGAGAGTATTAATAGTAGATAGTGTTAATGAGAATATTTTGGTATGTGATGATGAAATAAAAGACGACGAGTCAATATACTCAATCATAGAGACAGATGAAGTAGAAAATGAGACTCCAGAATATGAATCAAGCGATGATGAAATAGACCTAATTGATGAATTAGCCGGTTTAAAGATCGAAATGATGAATCAAGTAGATTGTGAACATGACTGGATTAAAGGAAAAGGGGATTATAACATAAAATGTGCTTTCTGTATATATTATCCTAGCCAAGGTAATAGATTCACATGTAGTTTATGCTTAAAGCAAGCATGTACCTCCTGTCTAAAAGTCAGTAATCAAAAATGGAGACAGGAAATAGAATGGGAGCCAGAAGAAAGAATATTATCCAGCAGGGTTAGAAACTTAGAAAATAGAATAAATAAGCTAGAAGCAGAATTAGAAAAGCTAAAGGATGAATTAGAAGATAATAAAGAGCAAGATAATAAGGTTGCAAAAATCACAGAGATGAAAGAACAAATGATAACAATAAGGGATAAAAAAGGAGATAAATTAATACAATTAAAAGATGCAATAACTAGTTTTGGAAACAAATATATTGTTCGATTACCATTCAAAGAAGTGTTAGGGATAAGAATCCTAGTTAGAATAGTTCTAAAGCCAAACATCTCTTATAAAGTGTTAGCGCTACTAGATACGGGTTGCACAAAGAACATCATACATGATAAATATTTCATGAGATGTCGAGAGATAGTTGAAACTATAGATAATAATAAAGCTGAAGTATCTACCGATATGTCAGGAATAAAGAAAATCCACAACCAGTTAGCATATAATATTGAAGCATACATAAATGGCACGAAATATATAATAGATGAAATTACAATAAGAGATTTATCAGTAATAAACGATGACATGATAATAGGGTTAAGGTTTTTACAACAGTCTTTACAAACTACAACTATACATGAAGAAGGGGTTACATTTATCCCTTATCAAGATAATCTCCCATACATATCTGAAGTAAGAAAGCAAAGAAAAGCTTTGCAAAATGTAGAGATATCTAATTTGGATGGAGAATATAGTACAAGTCCAGAGGTAGCCCTTGAATTCTGTAAAGATGAAGAACTTAGTGAGACCATAGAAGAATATCATATAGAAAATACAAGTACAGAATGCATAGCATTACAATCATTTTCACCAAAATTGGTATAGAGACATAAAATCCAAAAAAGATATAGATAAGATAGTGCAAAGATTAGAAAACATACAAATTATAGGGGAAATACCGATGAAACATTGGGAAAGGAACTCTATAGTTTGCAAAATAAATATTATAAATCCAGACTATATCATTAAGTCAGGGCCAATAGAAGCTACTCCTAAAGATATTGAAGAGTTCAAAATGCATATTGAGGAATTGTTAAAATTAAAAGCAATTAGAGAAAGTAGAAGTCCTCATAGGTCTGCTGCTTTTATAGTGAGAAATCATGCTGAAGAGGTGAGAGGTAAATCCAGAATGGTAATTAACTTTAAAAGGCTTAATGATAATACGATAGATGATGCATACAACATACCTAATAAACAGGAATGGATCAATAGAATACAAGGAAGCAAATTTTTCTCTAAATTTGACTTAAAAGCAGGGTTTTGGCAAGTGAAAATGGCCGAAGAATCCATTCCATGGACTGCCTTTACTTGTCCGCAAGGCCATTCTGAATGGCTAGTAATGCCATTGGGTCTAAAGAATGCACCTGCACTATTTCAAAGGAAAATGCAAAATATATTTAATGAGAACCAAGCCTTTATATTAGTATACGTAGATGATTTGTTAGTATTCTCAAAAACATATAAAGAGCATATAGCCCATCTCGAAGTGTTCTTTCGCAAGGTAGAACAAAATAGGCTCATATTATCAAAAAAGAAGATGGAAATTTGTAAAGAAAGAATAAATTTCCTTGGTCATGAAATAGGAGAAGGAAAAATATATTTGCAAGAACATATTGCAAAGAAAATTTTAGAGTTTCCTGATAATATGAGTGATAAAAAAGTTCTACAACAATTCTTAGGAATTGTAAACTATGCAAGAAATTACATAGATAACCTAGCAAAGCTAGCCGGACCTTTATATGCTAAATTAAGAAAGAATGGTCAGAGATATTTTAACTCTGAAGATATAAAATTAGTAAAGGCCATCAAAGAAAAAGTCAAGAATTTAAAGCCCCTAGAATTGCCTTTAGAAGATAATTATTTTATTATTGAAACAGACGCATCTAAAGTAGGATGGGGTGCTATATTAAAACAAAAACCTAATAAATATTCCCCGAAAGCAGATGAAAAAATATGTAGATATGCTTCAGGAAGTTACAAGTTAAAAACGGTAAATAATATTGATAGAGAAATCCTTGCAGTTGTAAATGCAATAAATGCTTTTAGGTTATATCTAGGATTCAAAGAATTTACAGTGCGAACTGATTGTGAAGCCATATGTCGATATTATAATAGAATTAATAGTAAGAAAAGTTCAACCAGAAGATGGGTCTTATTTGAAGACACCATAGCTGGGAATGGTTATAAAGTTATTTTTGAGCATATTAAGGGAAAAGATAATACTTTACCTGACATATTTTCTCGTGCATCAAATTTGCAGAAATGAAGAAAGGATTATTCCCCACCAGGGACGAATGCTTCTTCTTTGGAGAGGAGAACAGGCTGAAGATATTTCAGCCAAATACCTTCAATTTCAAGCCAAAGGCCCATATCAAGCTTGATGAAATTCAGAGGTGCATACTGGACAATTTCTGGTTCCAATATACCAATAAGAGAGATGAAAAAGGATATATGCTATCAATTCTAAATAGCTTGGCAGAATATTTTAACCAAATGAATATGAAGGCGGCAAAACTAGAAAGGGCTGAAATACAAAAAGGAGAAATATTATATGTTTTATTTGACGGAAATAAACCCGGAATATATTTGACATGGGAAGACATCATGATAGAGAAGCTAGATGCAAAACGAATGGGACAAGACTTAACATTCAAAAATATGAAGGTATTGATGAGGCCTTGTTTTGGGCAAGAAAAATGATAGGGGAAAACTATTATATTGACCCCAAGGCTAAAGATTATATCCAGAAGAGAAAGAATGCAGATAACAATGCATCTAATATGCCAATATTTAAAATAACCAAGGGAGAATCATCAGGAAAGAATATAAAGGAAGAAGGTTCTCCAAAAAATTATACATATAAAGAATGCCTTCTGAAGGGCCTAGACCCTTTGGATAGTGAATATATAGATCAAGAAATGGACAAAAGATTTGAAGAATTGTCAAAAATAATGAAGAAAGAATTAAAGGAAGAGATATTAGAAGAAATAAGGGTTGAAATGAAAATAAGATTTGAAGATATAAAGAAAGAATGTGATACGAAGTATGATTTCCATCTCTTAGATGAGGATCATATGGATATCGCAGGGCATGGGCAGCCACCTGAGTAAAACCCAACTTCAAATGTCACTGAATTTGAATTGATATTACTATCAATCATTCGGGCGCGGAGGACATATACTCCGACTGAATGCTGATAGTAATTTAGAATCTTAGTGTATATTGATATGAAATATCAATTATATGGGCAGGGAAGACCCCCCTCAAAAAAATGCAGCATGTATGCGTACGCATATCAATAGCCAATGCACACACATGTGCATGTTTCCAGCCAAGTATGCCCGCATACACATATCAGCAGGCAGTGTACGGGCACATGCATATCCAAAGATTGTAATATTCCTGAAGATTAAAGTCCAAGACAAAATCATGACGAAGAAGAAAATCAAAAAAAGAAGACAATGCCACCTCCATTGGCAGCCAAGACACGGTGTGCAAACCTCTCCAACATGCACTCAATACCCTAGAAAGAAGGGCTATAATGGCTACAAAGCCTATAAAGCCTAGAAGGCCTAAATACTAGGTGCATGATGGACAAGGAGAAAGAAGGAGGAAATAATAGAGGAGCCTTCTCCCGGAAGCCATCCAAGAGGTGCTCTCTTGCCTATAAAAGGAGAAGCCTTGCTGCGAAGAGAGACACCAGACGGAGAAGAACCAGCCACAGATAGAGCACAGAGTTGCAACTCAGCTAGCAAGCTCTTTGCTCAAGAAGTAGTAGTAGTAGTACTTCCTCATCGTGTAATAAAGAGCTACAATATTTAGAGCATTTGTAAGCTCGCGAAGGTAGTTAGAAGGTAATTTCTTTATCCTTGTGTAAACCCTTCGGGGGTTCCCGAAAGGGAAAACCATATGTAAATTATGTTGTGGAAATGATGTAGTTTCGTGTTTTCACTTGGTATTTTATTTTTGAATTTATGGAACGAGTTCTTATGCTAGGGATCCTATAGGAGAAAACTCTGCCGGTAGTTCTCTGTGTAGCCTTTTATGGCATTTGAATGAGAACCTTATGGCCGTAGAGAAGTGTTCCCTTCGGGTGGAACTGCCTGGGAAGACGATAGGAATTTACTCCATAAATTTGCAACTAAAACATCAAGTGAACGAACTTAGCTACATCTGAAACAACATAATGATAAATATGGTGAGTACTGAGTAGGATATTAAAAAAAAATGCAGCATGTATGAGTACGCATATCAATATTCAATGCACACACATTTGCATGTTTCCAGCCAAGTATGCCCGCATACACATATCAGCAGGCAGTGTACGAGCACATGCATATCCAAAGATTGTAATATTCCTGAAGATTAAAGTCCAAGACAAAATCATGACGAAGAAGAAAATCAAAAAAGAAGACAATGCCACCTCCATTGGCAGCCAAGACACGGTGTGCAAACCTCTCCAACATGCACTCAATACCCTAGAAAGAAGGGCTATAATGGCTACAAAGCCTATAAAGCCTAGAAGGCCTAAAAACTAGGTGCATGATGGACAAGGAGAAAGAAGGAGGAAATAATAGAGGAGCCTTCTCCCGGAAGCCATCCAAGAGGTGCTCTCTTGCCTATAAAAGGAGGAGCCTTGCTGCGAAGAGAGACACCAGACGGAGAAGAACCAGCCACAGATAGAGCACAGAGTTGCAACTCAGCTAGCAAGCTCTTTGCTCAAGTAGTAGTAGTAGTAGTAGTACTTCCTCATCGTGTAATAAAGAGCTACAATATTTAGAGCATTTGTAAGCTCGCGAAGGTAGTTAGAAGGTAATTTCTTTATCCTTGTGTAAACCCTTCGGGGGTTCCCGAAAGGGAAAACCATATGTAAATTATGTTGTGGAAATGATGTAGTTTCGTGTTTTCACTTGGTATTTTATTTTTGAATTTATGGAACGAGTTCTTATGCTAGGGATCCTATAGGAGAAAACTCTGCCGGTAGTTCTCTATGTAGCCTTTTATGGCATTTGAATGAGAACCTTATGGCTGTAGAGAAGTGTTCCCTTCGGGTGGAACTGCCTGGGAAGACGATAGGAATTTACTCCATAAATTTGCAACTAAAACATCAAGTGAACAAACTTAGCTTCATGTGAAACAACATAATGATAAATATGGTGAGTACTGAGTAGGATATTACACCACTGCGTACACCTCAGTCGTCTTGTTGGCCTCGACAGCCCCTCAAAGATCCTGCAATATAAGCGAAATAATTTAAAAACACTTCGTATTAAAATAATAAATAAATAACTTTGTATTTACTTTAATAACTTGTATACGTAATCACGTATATCAACATTAAAACCTGAATTTGTAACTTAATATAGTTTAGATTAATTTTAAATATTTTAAATATTACGTATATTTGGTATCAGGTCCAGCGTTTTGAACATTGATAGGTTAAAGTATTTAAATTTAGAAGTTAGCGCAGGTAAGGTAATAAATACTAAAGAGAATATTAATATAAGGTGCAGAATAAATCCTTCTGAAGAGCATGCCTGGCATACATCTCATAGCCAGCTAAATACAATTGTCGATTTGATATATAACTTTTACATATCTTGGGGGAAAAGACAAGATAATTTAGACCAAAAATTTGAGAGTTTATCCAAAGAATACCAAAAGCTTGCGGATAAATATTCTGGTCTGAACAATAAAGTCGATCTCGCCTTACATAAGCTAGAAGAAGCAAAGGCCAGGCAGAACGTACTTTGCAAGAATAACGGTTATATTAAAGAAGAAGTGTTGTCAATTGGCCGTTACCTAAGTAAAGGCAAAGACTCACTCCCTCGCACAGAAGCAAGACAAGATATACTCGATATAAAGAAGTTGCTGCAAGAAGTTAAAACTTTGATTGTCTCATAATTATATGACTGAATATAGCCAAGCATTAAACGAAGTAGCCAAATACTTGTCACCTCCTGTAGGATTTTCTGATCACGACTCACCAAAAGAAGACTCTAAAATTATAATAAGACAAAATAATACAATTCTTCAACTATTAATCCAAGTTTTAGACAAGCTAAAAAGTGTCCAAAACAACAAAGAAATTGTGCTATCGTCATCTGGAATCGTAACATCATCAAGAAATATTAATTCAGAAAAATGGACATATCTAAAGGCTTCCTTAGAAGAGATAAAACCCTCCAGTTAGTAAGGCAAGACTCAAGACCACTCGCAATGAAGCATAGATTATCATGTAAAGCCGATGATATTGATAGTATTGAAGAAGTTATAGATATTCAGAGAGACCTCGAAAGATATCAAAAGGATACCCTAAGAAAAATAAAACCGCAACAGGTATATCACATGGGTATGTTTGAGAGTAAGAGCGGGTTATACCGAATATCAAGAGAAGTAGAACTAAGTGTGTTAACACACCCAGTTGATTTAAGAATAGTAAGCAAAAATATTGAAAATGAACTAAAATATTGTGGTTACAAATATATTCATCAAGGTATGTATATTATAGGAGTTAAAGGTATGACAAGAAAGAAATTAGGAGCAAAGGTGCTTATAACTCTATTAGACCGAAGGTGGGAATCAGTAGATAAAGCAGCATTAGGATTTTTAGAAGGAGACATGAATGAAAATAGGTTAATAACCTATATAGCTCCAGACCTAATGATGCCTGTAAAAGAATTTATTGAAAAAATGAGTTTTGGTTTCCAAACTAAGGGATATGAAGATTTTAAAGGAACAAATTTGTTAGTAAGCATAGAATTTATAGGAAGGCTTACTAACAGAAGTAACTCTAGATATAGAGTTAATGTGAGTGATGTAATTGATAGTATGCAATCAAAGGGTATTAAATTTATGAATCCACTTAAAATTGGTTCTGAAGAAAGAGCGGGAGAAGAGTGGAAGATTGGTGAATTAATAGAGAAAAAAGAATTAAAGCAACCTGAAAACTATATAAGTTATCAAAATTGTGAAGGAAGTAGTAGCATTAGATTTATGAACTATAAATCGGCATCAATAGAAGACGCAGAATCCTTTATGTCAGAAACAGAATCTATTGACGATAAGAATAAAGGTGTGACCGAATGCATGGAAAAAGCTAATTTAGATGATGAAATAATTCACTGGGAAAATAAGCTAAAGCATATAGATTGGGAATATAAAAATTCTATGACAAAAGATTGGCCTAAGATAAGAGAAAGAGAATTGTTTATAATTAGAGAAATTGCAAGGTTAAAAAAACTAAAAAATGAGAAAAAGTTGGTAACTAGTGGTTCAATTATGCCAAATACATCATCAATTGAAAGGGGAGAACATGCTGGTAGTAATAATGATGCTATCACTAATAGAGATAAGAATATTGCTCAGGAAGAAGAAGTTGTTAGTGAAGAAGAGCAATGGGATATAAATAATAAGTTATTACTAGAAAGTTATGAAGAGGAAGAGGAATTAGTAAAAGATATGTGGTTAGAAGATGAAAATTATAATGATTCGGAGCAGAATAGTGATTTTTATAACTCACTAGATGATGTGGGACTACAAAATTTAGACAGTGCAATGGAAGCTATGGAAGTAGAAAGTAGTAATAAAAGAAGAAAGGGATATGGCGAGTCTTCGGTAAAAAGAGAAGGAGAGAGAGAGAGACCTACCAGATCAGCTGGACAATGGCCTCCAGAAAAGGATGATTATCAACCTACATATATCCCTGGACAATATAGATATATGGGTGCTAAAAGAAGAGATTTTGAAAAGCCAGTGCAATTTCAAAATTATAAGAATGATGGCGCTATTTTAAACCTAGCAGCTCATGACCCTATAGATTGGCCGAATATAATCAGCATATGGAAAGGTTTAATAGTTCAAAAATATATACAAAACCAGTATAATATAGGAACTAAGGTAGAAGATATGTTAACATATCTTGAAACATTTTTAGGAGAATCTGTAAAAGTTCTATGGGAACAATGGGTAGAGACATATCCTAATCAGTATGAAGAATTAAAAAGGGCCGGAAGTAACCCTAATAACTTTGCAAATGTTATTTCAAATATGATCATCGCAGAAGACCCGGAATTAGGATATACCTCACTACAAAACGAAAGGTTGTGAGAAATAGAAAAACTAACATTAACTAGCTGGAAAGGAATAAAAGAATTCTCTCAACATTATTTATATAATGCTACCACTGCGAAGCAAGGGTTTAATGTAGGTGTTGTAGAAAGATATTTTAATAAGTTGCCAGACCCTCTAGGATCAATAATATTTGAAGAATATAAAAAAGAAACAGGTGGAAACGTGGTAAATATATCTCAAGCCATAACATTTGTTTTTAAACAATTAAGAAGGGTATGTACAGGCATACAAGCCCAAAGGTCTATGAAGAAGTCAGATTACAATTTCTGCAATAACATTGTCCAAATACCGCTTACGTATGGAGAAGAAAGGCATCGGAAAAACAAATATTATAAACCACAAAGGAGAGATAATAGAAATTTTAGAACAAAGAAAAGATATTTCTTGAGAAGGTCCGATAATAGAGCCCCATTCTTGCATAAAAGAAATGTAAGAAGATATAATCCTAAGAAATCATATGATAAAACATGCAGGTGTTTCATATGTAACTCTCCCGATCACTTAAGTAGAACTTGCCCTAATAAAGACCAGAAAAGGTACTCTAGCAAATATGAGGAGCAAGAGAGAGTATTAATAGTAGATAGTGTTAATGAGAATATTTTGGTATGTGATGATGAAATAAAAGACGACGAGTCAATATACTCAATCATAGAGACAGATGAAGTAGAAAATGAGACTCCAGAATATGAATCAAGCGATGATGAAATAGACCTAATTGATGAATTAGCCGGTTTAAAGATCGAAATGATGAATCAAGTAGATTGTGAACATGACTGGATTAAAGGAAAAGGGGATTATAACATAAAATGTGCTTTCTGTATATATTATCCTAGCCAAGATAATAGATTCACATGTAGTTTATGCTTAAAGCAAGCATGTACCTCCTGTCTAAAAGTCAGTAATCAAAAATGGAGACAGGAAAATAGAATGGGAGCCAGAAGAAAGAATATTATCCAGCAGGGTTAGAAACTTAGAAAATAGAATAAATAAGCTAGAAGCAGAATTAGAAAAGCTAAAGGATGAATTAGAAGATAATAAAGAGCAAGATAATAAGGTTGCAAAAATCACAGAGATGAAAGAACAAATGATAACAATAAGGGATAAAAAAGGAGATAAATTAATACAATTAAAAGATGCAATAACTAGTTTTGGAAACAAATACATTGTTCGATTACCATTCAAAGAAGTGTTAGGGATAAGAATCCCAGTTAGAATAGTTCTAAAGCCAAACATCTCTTATAATGTGTTAGCGCTACTAGATACGGGTTGCACAAAGAACATCATACATGATAAATATTTCATGAGATGTCCAGAGATAGTTGAAACTATAGATAATAATAAAGCTGAAGTATCTACCGATATGTCAGGAATAAAGAAATTCCACAACCAGTTAGCACATAATATTGAAGCATACATAAATGGCACGAAATATATAATAGATGAAATTACAATAAGAGATTTATCAGTAATAAACGATGACATGATAATAGGGTTAAGGTTTTTACAACAGTCTTTACAAACTACAATTATACATGAAGAAGGGGTTACATTTATCCCTTATCAAGATAATCTCCCATACATATCTGAAGTAAGAAAGCAAAGAAAAGCTTTGCAAAATGTAGAGATATCTAATTTGGATGGAGAATATAGTACAAGTCCAGAGGTAGCCCTTGAATTCTGTAAAGATGAAGAACTTAGTGAGACCATAGAAGAATATCATATAGAAAATACAAGTACAGAATGCATAGCATTACAATCATTTTCACCAAATTGGTATAGAGACATAAAATCCAAAAAAGATATAGATAAGATAGTGCAAAGATTAGAAAACATACAAATTATAGGGGAAATACCGATGAAACATTGGGAAAGGAACTCTATAGTTTGCAAAATAAATATTATAAATCCAGACTATATCATTAAGTCAGGGCCAATAGAAGCTACTCCTAAAGATATTGAAGAGTTCAAAATGCATATTGAGGAATTGTTAAAATTAAAAGCAATTAGAGAAAGTAGAAGTCCTCATAGGTCTGCTGCTTTTATAGTGAGAAATCATGCTGAAGAGGTGAGAGGTAAATCCAGAATGGTAATTAACTTTAAAAGGCTTAATGATAATACGGTAGATGATGCATACAACATACCTAATAAACAGGAATGGATCAATAGAATACAAGGAAGCAAATTTTTCTCTAAATTTGACTTAAAAGCAGGGTTTTGGCAAGTGAAAATGGCCGAAGAATCCATTCCATGGACTGCCTTTACTTGTCCACAAAGCCATTATGAATGGCTAGTAATGCCATTGGGTCTAAAGAATGCACCTGCACTATTTCAAAGGAAAATGCAAAATATATTTAATGAGAACCAAGCCTTTATATTAGTATACGTAGATGATTTGTTAGTATTCTCAAAATCATATAAAGAGCATATAGCCCATCTCGAAGTGTTCTTTCGCAAGGTAGAACAAAATGGGCTCATATTATCAAAAAAGAAGATGGAAATTTGTAAAGAAAGAATAAATTTCCTTGGTCATGAAATAGGAGAAGGAAAAATATATTTGCAAGAACATATTGCAAAGAAAATTTTAGAGTTTCCTGATAATATGAGTGATAAAAAAGTTCTACAACAATTCTTAGGAATTGTAAACTATGCAAGAAATTACATAGATAACCTAGCAAAGCTAGCCGGACCTTTATATGCTAAATTAAGAAAGAATGGTCAGAGATATTTTAACTCTGAAGATATAAAATTAGTAAAGGCCATCAAAGAAAAAGTCAAGAATTTAAAGCCCCTAGAATTGCCTTTAGAAGATAATTATTTTATTATTGAAACAGACGCATCTAAAGTAGGATGGGGTGCTATATTAAAACAAAAACCTAATAAATATTCCCCGAAAGCAGATGAAAAAATACGTAGATATGCTTCAGGAAGTTACAAGTTAAAAACAGTAAATAATATTGATAGAGAAATCCTTGCAGTTGTAAATGCAATAAATGCTTTTAGGTTATATCTAGGATTCAAAGAATTTACAGTGCGAACTGATTGTGAAGCCATATGTCGATATTATAATAGAATTAATAGTAAGAAAAGTTCAACCAGAAGATGGGTCTTATTTGAAGACACCATAGCTGGGAATGGTTATAAAGTTATTTTTGAGCATATTAAGGGAAAAGATAATACTTTACCTGACATATTTTCTCGTGCATCAAATTTGCAGAAATGAAGAAAGGATTATTCCCCACCAGGGACGAATGCTTCTTCTTTGGAGAGGAGAACAGGCTGAAGATATTTCAGCCAAATACCTTCAATTTCAAGCCAAAGGCCCATATCAAGCTTGATGAAATTCAGAGGTGCATACTGGACAATTTCTGGTTCCAATATACCAATAAGAGAGATGAAAAAGGATATATGCTATCAATTCTAAATAGCTTGGCAGAATATTTTAACCAAATGAATATGAAGGCGGCAAAACTAGAAAGGGCTGAAATACAAAAAGGAGAAATATTATATCTTTTGTTTGACGGAAATAAACCCGGAATATATTTGACATGGGAAGACATCATGATAGAGAAACTAGATGCAAAACGAATGGGACAAGACTTAACACTCAAAAAATATGAAGGTATTGATGAGGCCTTGTTTTGGGCAAGAAAAATGATAGGGGAAAACTATTATATTGACCCCAAGGCTAAAGATTATATCCAGAAGAGAAAGAATGCAGATAACAATGCATCTAATATGCCAATATTTAAAATAACCAAGGGAGAATCATCAGGAAAGAATATAAAGGAAGAAGGTTCTCCAAAAAATTATACATATAAAGAATGCCTTCTGAAGGGCCTAGACCCTTTGGACAGTGAATATATAGATCAAGAAATGGACAAAAGATTTGAAGAATTGTCAAAAATAATGAAGAAAGAATTAAAGGAAGAGATATTAGAAGAAATAAGGGTTGAATGAAAATAAGATTTGAAGATATAAAGAAAGAATGTGATACGAAGTATGATTTCCATCTCTTAGATGAGGATCATATGGATATCGCAGGGCATGGGCAGCCACCTGAGTAAAACCCAACTTCAAATGTCACTGAATTTGAATTGATATTACTATCAATTATTCGGGCGCGGAGGACCTATACTCCGACTGAATGCTGATAGGAATTTAGAATCTTAGTGTATATTGATATGAAATATCAATTATATGGGCAGGGAAGACCCCCCCTAAAAAAATGCAGCATGTATGCGTACGCATATCAATAGCCAATGCACACACATGTGCATGTTTCCAGTCAAGTATGCCCGCATACACATATCAGCAGGCAGTGTACGGGCACATGCATATCCAAAGATTGTAATATTCCTGAAGATTAAAGTCCAAGACAAAATCATGACGAAGAAAAAAATCAAAAAAGAAGACAATGCCACCTCCATTGGCAGCCAAGACACGGTGTGCAAGCCTCTCCAACATGCACTCAATACCCTAGAAAGAAGGGCTATAATGGCTACAAAGCCTATAAAGCCTAGAAGGCCTAAAAACTAGGTGCATGATGGACAAGGAGAAAGAAGGAGGAAATAATAGAGGAGCCTTCTCCCGGAAGCCATCCAAGAGGTGCTCTCTTGCCTATAAAAGGAGGAGCCTTGGTGCGAAGAGAGACACCAGACGGAGAAGAACCAGCCACAGATAGAGCACAGAGTTGCAACTCAGCTAGCAAGCTCTTTGCTCAAGTAGTAGTAGTAGTACTTCCTCATCGTGCAATAAAGAGCTACAATATTTAGAGCATTTGTAAGCTCGCGAAGGTAGTTAGAAGGTAATTTCTTTATCCTTGTGTAAACCCTTCGGGGGTTCCCGAAAGGGAAAACCATATGTAAATTATGTTGTGGAAATGATGTAGTTTCGTGTTTTCACTTGGTATTTTATTTTTGAATTTATGGAACGAGTTCTTATGCTAGGGATCCTATAGGAGAAAACTCTGCCGGTAGTTCTCTGTGTAGCCTTTTATGGCATTTGAATGAGAACCTTATGGCCGTAGAGAAGTGTTCCCTTCGGGTGGAACTGCCTGGGAAGACGATAGGAATTTACTCCATAAATTTGCAACTAAAACATCAAGTGAACGAACTTAGCTACATCTGAAACCAGATAATGATAAATATGGTGAGTACTGAGTAGGATATTACACCACTGCGTACACCTCAGTCGTCTTGTTGGCCTCGACAGCCCCTCAAAGATCCTGCAATATAAGCGAAATAATTCAAAAACATTTCGTATTAAAAATAATATAAAATAAATAAATAAGTTTGTATTTACTCGTATACGTAATCACGTATATCAACATTTAAAACCTGAATTTATAACTTAATATAGTTTAGATTTATAATAAATATATATATATATATATATATATATATATATATATATATATATATGAGGTGTCGGGTTTCAATGGCACTCGCGCAAGTGTAATTCTACTGTATAAAAATGACCTTTTCTCACTTTTATTTGTCTATTTATTACCTTTTTAATACGAGTGCCTTTTTGTTGTGTGGAAAGGGCGTTTTCTCACTTCTGTTATTTTGGTTTGTATTTTTGGCATAATTGCGTGTTTGCTTGCTTGGATGGTTCAAAGTCATGATTTTCGTTATAGAGTTGTTTCATAGTCCAAAAAATTTATGAAAATAATTAGAGATAAAAATTGGGCCATGTCTAGCTATCACCAATAGGACATATGTGCAATATCTTTCCCCAGTATACAATGTTTGCCAAGTAAGGAATATTTAAAGTTGGAATAAGAAGTTCACCCAACATGAAATAAAGCCAACAGAAAAAGTAAAAAATCATACACTCGTAGAGGGAAAAAGAGGTTGTCATGGGCTTTTGAGTTGAATGTCTCGGTCTTTTTTGATTGAAAATAAACACAACTTTAATATTGCCTCTTGTGATAGTGGCATTTATTTAGCATTTTTTTCTTCTATTACCTCACTATCACAAGTTCGTAAAAAGCTTATTTTCTTTTTAATTAAAGACCATACATATTTAAGGAATTTTTTAATTCCATGCACTAATGACAACCTACTTGAAAGATCTTACTCAATTATAGGTAGTTATAGTGAACTCTCATGGAAAAAATAGGTTTATTTTTTTGGATGCACATGTATTATTTGGCTAGCAAAGATTATAAACAAACAACACATATTGGTAAATCCATGACAATACAGTTTCTAAGCAAATATACACAAGCATGACTCATTATGTTGTCTTTCTTGCCCAACATTAACTATTTGATAAAGTGTGAAAATATTGAGTGAGCGTTCACAATCACAAAACGTCCAAGATAGTGTATTTTCAGGTCGAATATCTCGTCCTTGTACTTATCTTTCATTAATTGTTAAAATGACCAATATTGTGTTTGTTAAATTTTAATAGATTTTACTTCGTAAAACCAATGTAAAGCCACCACTTCCCATGAGATAAACATATGAATTTGAATTGCAATGTTAAGATACATATTTACTTTTCAACACAAATATAATTTTAATTACATTATATTCACTTTAAGGATATAAGAGAAGCGTAAAAGTAAATGATAAACTACTTCAGAAAATATAAGTGAAGAACAAATAGTAGCTATGTAAATCGTTAGCTATGGATAAACTCTCTGCAAATCGTAAAATTAAGATATAAATATTGTATCTAATGAAAAATAAAAGAGTGCAGCAGGACTGAGGAACTTCCTAGTGAGGAAAGTCCACAGCCACGAACTGAGTGCAGCAGAATAAGTACTCAAACAAATGTGCAAAAACAGCTATAGCTTAGTCGTCAGAGTGAAATGAAACGTTCAAGTTGCACAGGTCGCGTGAACAGGATAAGCAGGTGACGAATAACTTAAGTGACAAATTTGAGGTCAGGAATTAGAGAAAGTCTTCAGTCAAATTCTTCAAACAGTAAAGATCAAAGTCGTCAACATACAATTGAGGAAATGAAGGAGTTGAGGAATTAGAACCCGTTGCTCGAGGAAGACAGTGATTTGATGACCTAGTTCCAAGAGTTGTGACAGTCGTACGTCTCGTTTGGAGCAGCTTGGCATTTAAACCAAAGGACACATAGTCCTTACCGTATTATCCTTGAGCTAAGGACACACAGTCCTCGCCCAAGACTCGTGGTAAGTCTTCAGGTCAGACTTCCAAACCCTCACAAACTTGGTCACCTGGTGATCGAAAATTCACTGTTGGTTGATCTAGACCATGACACCTAACCGTCTGGAGGATGCACGGTCCTCAAAGGTAACAAGCATCTGTTCCACACAGGAACAATCTCTTTAGTTATGCTCAATCACTTTGGGTTTTGGGTTTTGGTTTGGGGGTTTGTCCTTGCTGATGATTTTCTCTCAAAGTCTTCGAGGATTGGGTTTGTCTCAAGTGACAAGTGTCAGTTTCTCTCGCGGAGCAACCAACCAACTAGTGGTTATGGCGGGTGGCTATTTATAGCCGGGGAGCAATCCTGACATGAATTGACATTAATGCCCCAATGATATGACCGTTAGGTGGATAAGGTTAGGGACAACTGGCGCGCAGCACCGCAACGGTCAGAACCTTTCAACCGTGGAAGTCCTCATGTCACTCATGTTCCTCACAGGTAGGTGATTCGCACACGTGAAGACCTAACTCCTCACTTAGAGCAAATAACTCAGAGACCAGAAGATCTTCGTCTCTATCACTGAAGAATTTGACTAAACTGTTGACGATTTCCAAAGGCTTCATCCGGAGGGTTTGAATGTGTAGGCTTTGAGATGAGCATCACCTCAAAACTTTTCCTTAGTTTTACCTCGACCCCCTTTAACAGTACGGTGGTCCTACTACACAGAATACAGAAAATGAAACTATGAAAACAAAGGTCTTCATGCTTCAGAGTCTTCACATCGATTTCTTCACGGACACACCAGTTTCCTCACTTTCCAAGTCTTCAGATGTAATAGCAAAGTCTTCAACCAATGACATACATTTTTAGGGCTCGATATTCTTCGAATAAATCAAACTCCTTGATGACTTATAGAGTCTGTGTACACTCACAAACATACCAATCTCTCAACCTATAAGTCTTCAATACACCAAAATCACTAAGGGGCACTAGATGCACTTACAATCTCCCCATTTTTGGTGATTGATGACAAATAGGTTAAGTTTTCAACGGGGATAATAATATGAAGTGTAAGTACAAAGTTTGAGGAATTTTATTCAAGGTATCTAGTCTCCCCCTGAAGATGTGCATATTTGAGGAATTTGCTTTCGACTGCTAATGCACATTCATGATTTATACCATGGAGATCTCCCCCTATATCTTGTAATCCACGCAGGCATTTGACATATAAGTTAAAGGAAAATGAAATGCATGATGGAAAGTGGTGTTTGATGAATTTATGCATGCATGCATTAATCAACATGAGGAATAAGTATGAAGGAAAATGGTTCAAAAGTGTCAGACCACCATCGGACATAAGTTTACAACTCATACAACCAAACACTTCAAAAGAACGAGCATTGTAATCTTAAACACTTCAAAAGCCATAAATATAAAATAGACCTGCTTGAAGACTAACTCAGATTTCTCCCCCTTTATCATGAATTGATGAAAAGGGACGAAACTGAGGATTAACGCCCATGAAGAATATCACTTCTGTGTTGGAGGAGCATTGGGGACGTTCGTCGTAGCAGTGTCGTCAAGGTCTTCCGCTTCATCAGTGGTGCGTGTTGAAGAAAATGAGTTGACCACCAGTTGAGGAAAAGGAATCTTCTTGAACTTCTTCTTTGGAGGCTAAGACCAGCCAAGTCTTGCTAGAACTCCATTTCAGTGAGTTCCTCAATGGTCTTGAGGTGAGACAGAATGGCCCAGGTGCGTTCAAAGATCTCAAGAAGACAATAGTGATTTTTCTTCACTGTATTCCGAGTCGCATTGAGGTCTTTCATAATGGCACCAAACTGACGCTTGACCCATTTCTGGTTGTGTTCAATCTTCTGATGAAGACTTAGCAGGAGCTCACAGTCAGTCATCACACGCGGTATAGCTGGGCTTAGAGGTTCTTCTGATCCAGTGTCGTCATTGGTGGAATATGACACTATTTTGTTAAATTGGCAATCAAGGGGCCGAGTTCCTTCATCGATCGCTGATTTGCCTTTGCCTTCAATTTCGTCGAAGGAACTCTAGATGACTTCAATTGGAGGAAAATAAGTGTGGCGATTCAGAATGTCACCCTTGTAAGCAATTCCAGACCTATTCCTGATGAATCTCATGATCCATGGTGCATATGGCTTCAAATCAAATGGTGAGAGAGATGACTGGGACAAAGTCCTCATGAAGAAATCATGAAGGTTTATTGGGATTCCATGTATGACGTTGAAGAGAAAATTCTTCATGATGCCCACAATTTCTTCATCCTTTGAGTCATGGCCCTTGATTGGACACAATGTTTTTGCCAAGATGCGGTACACTTTCGTGGGCACATAGGTCAATTCCTTTGCGTGGAATTTGGTTCTTGGCGGTTGACCAGGTGCCAAAGGCTTCATGAGTACTTGCATTAGATGATTTGGTAATTCAGGTTCCTCTTAGATGCATCTCGCTCCTTCTGATGGAATTGGGACTGGTAGAGCCCGAAGCAATTCAGTTGCAGGGGCTTTGAAGTGTGTGTCTTGTGTCAACCAGCCCCGAACACAAGTTTGACATCTGAGACATGTCCTGATAGGTGTAGTGTAGCATAGAATTGAAGAATGATTTCTTCATTCTAGTCATAGATATCAGCGCAGAATTGCAGCAGTCCAGAATCATGAAGAACTTGAAGAACTAGTTTGTAGCAAGGAATTTCCTCCATATCACCATGAGGAATTTTCCTGTGAGGAAAAACATTTTCCTTGTCGAGGAGCATTGCCCTACAGTAGCTCATCTGGCTGAGGGTCCAAAATCTGCTGTGCCTCAACTGAGGAGATTCATAAGGACTCGAGCTAGTGAAGTAGTGATGTTCGTCAAAGAATCGGGCCCTGTCAAAATTTGGCCTTTTTTTCCTTTGGAGGGCTGAATACCCGTCGGTTGAAGATTTGGCTTGAAGCGGCTTCTAAGTCTTCAGATATTTTCTGTTTGAGGAATTTCAACCACAACAACTGCAGACTAAGGAATATCAACATGCGGTTCAGTTGACTTGTCTTTAGTCTGAGGAACATGTTATTCATCGGCACTCTTCTCAGTTTGAGGAATATGATGTGCAGGTTCATCAGCATCTGGAGCAGCAGTTTCCACAGTTGAAGTATTAGAACTCAGCTGATGCAGCTAATTCAGTTTTTGAGACAGACTCCACCGGAGTTCTCTTTTCTTCAGACCTAGTCTGAACTTCAGTTGCTGCAGGGGACTCATGCACTTGAGGAATTGGAGTGGCCAATGGTGACTTGGGATGAGCCCTTTCCCAAAATTCATCATGTCTCACTTGTGTGTTGCTGCCAATGTCCACATCGTCCTCCTTTTCTTCATCATCCACTTCTGTGTTCCGATGGGGTGGAGGAGTCGAGGTTGGAGGAATTGGATCAACTTGAATTTCCTTATCAAGAGGTGTGTAAGTAGGAGAGCAATTTTCTTCCATTTCTTCATCCCCTTCTTGGATGACATGCTCAGCACCAAATGGCACCATCATATAGGCATGTGCAACATTGATAGGGGTGGCATCAATTGGAGCAGTTGAGGAAGTTGGCAAAGTCCTCAAGTGTTTTGCTTCTGAGGACTCTAAGCTGGTTGAGGCTTTTCTCTTCTTTGCTTCTTCCTTCTGAGCAGCTTTGGTTTTCTTCACTTCTGTGGCAGAAGGAAGCAACACTTTCTTCACTTGTGAAGATCTTTGAACAGGAGGGGCAGTTTCTTCAGGCACGACTGATGCAGTCGTCCTCGCTTGTACAGTTTCTTGAGGAGCAGCAATGTCTTCAGCTGCCCTGGCAGGTTCATCAGTTGGAGGAATGTCACCACCAGAGTCGTCACGCAGCTCAACTATGTATTGTGCCTTAGGAGTTTGTGTCATGTGTGCAACTCTCTTGTTATGCTCTTTGATGACTTTGTTGGCAACATTGCTGAATCTGACATTTGCGCCTTTCGAGATAGCATTTAAGCTTCTATGTTCTTCACTAAGGTTTTTGATCTCAGTCAGAGCTTTGAGGAGTTGATCAGGGGACATAGTCACAAGGTTATCCTTCAGAAAGTTCTCTTTCCTAGCCTGAGACTTTCTGGCTTGCTTGGCTTTCTGCACCTTCCACTTTTGTTCATTGATGAATGTTGTCAACGTGTGGCTTGGACCAGGTGGAAGCTTCAAGTCATCAATTGGCGTCTAAGGATTATCATACGAGACATCTATGAAGTCCAGTATCACCTTCGGATCCATCATGAGGGGAATGGTGGTACCTTTGGCTTGTGCGACTCTTTCTTGTTTGTTTTTGATGATTGCTTCAAGTGTTTCATCATCATCGACCTCTTCATCCTCTTATGCAGAGGGTACATTGAGGACTTCCCAGGGATTGGCCTTGGTCCTCACCCAGCAGTCATTTTCTTCTTCGCATTTGCACTGGAAGGAGTGTGTGCAGAGCCTGAAGCACATGGACTTTAGGGATGTTGTGTGGTCATCAACTTCAGTGGCGTTGAAGACTTTGTGACAACAGTTGAGGAGTTTGATGCCAGTGTAGATGTTGTTTGAGGATTTTGTACTGAAGGTTGAACAGTTGAGGACTTTGTCTTGACACCACATTTCTTCAAAATGCTTCACTTTGGAGCAGTCTCAGTATGGGAGGCCTGAGCAGCGCAGGAGGAGGCAACAGCAGCATGATCCTCATTGAATTTTGTCATAGCCTTGTGTGCAAATTTCTCCAGTTTGGCTTTGTATTTGGCATATTCTTCAAGAAAGTATTGAATGGATGCAAGGCTTGATGGGTCAGCAACCTGTTGATCGCCCAAATGAGCCCTTTTGTATGGAGGCTTTCAGGCAAATTTCTTCATGTACTTGGGAGTCACATACCTGTACTCCCTCCATTCTTTCGCCCATCTCCTCTCAATTTTCTGTAAGTGCGTTTTGTGCTTCTCCTTTGTTTCCTTTCCATAGACATTTTCATCAGGTGTGCAATATTCATCATAAATGTCATCACGAATCTCAAAGCTAGTGTTTAGCTCTGCCTTCCTTCCACCCTTTTGTTTCTTGTCATCACCCATTTTCTTCACTTGATTTATATGAACTTTTGAGGACTCTGAAGAGGTATGCAAATTTTCTTCAAGAAACACTTCAAATGAGTTAAGTTGATGAGAACCTAGAGATTCATCACCTGACATTTCGTACCTGTGAACACAATTTAGGTGCGAAGAATTTGAAGAGGGTGATACGCCCAAACGTATCAATAATTTTTGCTTGCTCCATGATCTTTCGGGAGACATTGTTATTTGTTTTTCTACACTTTTATATCTTTTTACACATATTTGGTCTAACCTACTAACTCATTGCACCCAGTGCTAGTTCCTGTCTGCTGATGTCTTTTTTGCACGCGCTTTTACCCAATTTTCCGAAGCCCCAAAAATCCCGGAAAAAATATATAAAAATCAGCATAACGGAAGCTTCCGGATCAAAGAAGATGGGCCAGAGGGGGCCAGGGCCTGCCCAGGCGACCTCCCGGCATGGCCTGGACACTGGCCACGCCCATAGGCCGCCTCAGTGGGTCCCACCTCCTCTGACGCCCTCCTCTAGCCTATATTTACTCCTTCGCGAGGAAACCCTTCAAACACATTCAGAATCGCAAATTTCTCCATCGTTCCGCCACCACAGCACTTCCGAGATCGGGAGCGTCGGGAGACCTCTTCCCGACACCCTGCTGGAGGGAGGATTGACCTCCGGGAGCTTCTCCACCTCCATGGACGCTTCCCGGACGTGCTGTGAGTAGTCCTCCTTGGACCATGAGTCCATGACCATGAGCTATGTGATGTCTTCTCTCCAATTTTGTTCTACCATGATTAGCCCTTGTGAGCTGCCCTACATGATCAAGGCATCTATGTAATTTTCCTGCTATTGCTATGCTCAGTTTGTTGGGATCCGATGGATTATGAGATTATGTTTAGATTGTTATGATATATATATTTGATTATCCTTTTATATTATGTTCCTTAGTGATTCATGCATGTTCTCCGTTGCTTTGTATTGCTTTGGCCGAGTAGTAGATTGTAACTCCAAGAGGGAGCGTTATGCATGATTGTGGGTTCATGCCCCTGATGTCTAGCTTGAGTGAGAGAAACATGAGACTAGGGTATGTGATGTTGCCACTAGGGAGAAAACAACGGTGCTTGTGACCATGGTTGCAAGGATTGTTTACCTTATGCATAGTTCGTCAATGCAGTTGTCGTTGCTTTGAGTTTACTGTTTGGGTGGGGCTCGCAACTTAATACCAGCGAGGTGTTCTGGATAGATATCTCAAGGTGGATGATTAGTAAGTAGATGCTGATGAATAAACGGTCTACTTGTCTTGACGCACTACCTATTACTATTGAGCCTCTAACTTTCAAGTAGCATAATTAGCATTGCGGTGTGTTCATAATTTTGTCAATTGTCCAGATGTAATTTGTTTACCCAAGCATAGTTGTTTATCGTCTTTTAGGAGAGATACATCACTAGTGAACATCATGTGACTCCGGTCCATATCACCACCATTGCTTGCACCTCCATCATTTACTGCTTTCGTTTACTTTTCCGTTGCAATCACTATTTCTATTCCCGCTTGTGTTTTGATCTTGTGCAAACTACAAGGTCGGAGAGATTAACAACCTCTTTGTACTCATTGGGAGCAAAGTTATTTGTGTGTGTGCAAGTCCATGTCTTCTGCTAGCTCCAGGGTAGGGGACACCTACTTGTTGATCCTTGGAGTCCTCGTGGTTCGATAAACCTTACAGTCTCCGTGTAAGGGAAAACTTGCTGCTGACTACATCTCAACCTTCCACTTGGGGTAACCAACGAGGAGCGAGAAGTATATACATCATCTCGTCATCAAGCAAGTTTTCTGGCGCCGTTTCCGGGGACTCCGGTCTTCAAGATAGGGGAGTTGCATGCTATCTTTTACTTTTGCTTTTTAGTCTTGTTAGTTTTCTTTCTAGTTTTTGCTTTAGAGTCTTATACCAAAACACACACAAAATTAGTTGATTTGCTTTTAGTTGTTCTTTCTTCTTAGTCCAACATGTTAGGGTTTGATACTTTGAGGGAATCTAAGGTCCTAGATTTCCATCATAGGAATGGAGAAAATATGAAGGAGGCTTGGTATAGAATTTCTGAAGCACATAAAAGAATTATGCCTTGGATGCCTATTAAAATTGTGCTTAGAATTTCTTATCATGGTCTTTTTATTTGGTGTAAACACACTCTTGATATTATAGCTGGAGGACATTTTTTAGAGTTTGAAGAGGCTAGAGCTCTTGATGTTATACATGGTCTATCTAAATACCTTGTTTATGGTCGTGGATATGACACTATTATGGATGGGCTTGCTACCATTGAAAGCAAAATAGATGCTCTAGACTTAAGAGAAAGAGATAAACCCATGGTTGATAAGAAAAATGTTTTGGAAATAGATGATGATTGGGAGCCTTTTCTTAGATTTAGCATCTCTAACCAAGACTTCCTTGCTTATTGTGATATTGTATCCATGGTTTGTACAATGCCAAAAGTTGTTTATGACTCTGTGAGCTTAAACATAGACAAATTTTCTTCTTATCATGAACATGCTAATGTGGATATTTCTTAAATCCAGGGAAAGGTAAAAGATGTCCAGGTTACATTCTTTAGAACGAATGCAATGGTTGACTTTTTCATCATGAAGTCAAACCAAGGAAACATACTGCTCGGAAGGGATTTTCTCCGAGCCATGAAAGGCTTCATTGATATAGGTAAAGGACACATACGCTTATGTGGGAAAGAAAAAGGTACGTACCAGTTCCAACAAAAAATAAGGATGAACTTGTTGAGGATCCGTTTGAAGGTTTTAATGATACCAATGACTTTGGTGAATTTTGAACCTCCTTTTTGCATCATGCGTAGCTCAAAGGCATAAAAGAAAGCGCTTGTTGCAAGCAACCGAATTTGTTTTTTACTTCCATTCTTAGTGGTCTTGATTCTTGTTACTACTGTAACAACATCATTGTATCTTTATTTTCAAGATTTGTGCCAAGTTTTAGCCTCCCATTGCAAGAAAGTTCAAAAGTTGTGACATGCTGTCCAAAAACAAATTATGTCTGCTTGACAGAAAAATTCGCCAAATATATCCAAATCATCTTTTTGATATGAATTGTTTTGACAGCATGCTCTATATAATTGTCTTTATGGCATCTGTTCTGAGTTTTTTTATTTGAGTTGCAGAAGTACCGCGAAAAAATTATTTACTACATGTTGTTCTGTTTTTCACAGATTCTGCCACGTTTTGCATTTTCATCATTTTGCAAATCTTAAGCTTGCTTTTCCTTTGCAAAAACCTTTTGGCAATCATGAAAAATAGTAGCTTTTCATGAAAATCTTTATTTCCAGTAGGTAATGAATTATTTTATCATGGGTACTAACCACTCTAATCAGCTTACGATGAGTTTCGTATGAAGGAAGTTTTCAAGTATGCGATGGAAGATGATGAAAGAAGATCCAGGAGTGCCAAGCGCTCAAGCTTGGGGATGCCCCCATGCACCCCCAAGAAATATTCAAGGAGACTAAATCGTCTAATCTTGGTGATGCCGCCGTGCATCCCCTTATCTATCAACAATCATCAGTTCGTCCATCTCCATGATATATTTTTATCACTTTATATGTTATGTGCTATGCTTGGAGCGTCCCGCTCTTTACTTTTTAGTTTGTTTTAGTTTTGCTTGTTGTTCATAAAAGTTCGGAACCTGGCCTACCTTGTTCGGGAGAGAAACACGCTCAATTCCACTCTAGAACACAACATAGGTTTTCATGCTTATCCTTTTTGTGTGTTCTTTATCTTTTCTTAGCTGCTGTCATGCTTAGATCTAGTTTTCATGCTATATCTTTTTAGGAGCTTTTATTTAGGTTACTTTTGGAACTCTCTTGATTTATCATGCTTATCTTGTTTAGAGAGTTGGCCCGTTGCACTGAGTTGTGTGTCTTGCATCAGTAGGTAACTGAGGTTGCTATTTAAATATAGTAGTAACTTGCAATAGTTTTGAGGTATTGATTTGAGTAATGTTTGGACAATTGGTGCCAAGAGCTTAATCCTATTAGTGATAGGTGTCGTATTTTGGGAAATCCGTGTGTTTTTCAAAAACAAAAAATTAGTTGAGAACTCTAGCTACTAGATTGATCGCTAACCTCTGGAGGGGTTGGAATATATAGAGTACCCTCACGTTACCATGGGTAGAGGATGCGCAAGGATAACCAAACCCCCAAACATTCCTCCTCGGGTTACTTGTCTCTTTGTGAATTTCCTAACTAGATAGAGAGTTACCGATAATAAGTGTATGAGTTCTACGGACTAATGTGAGTATTCGATTGTTGGCACTTCTACCATCCATATTTTGCTAGCCTCTTCGGTACCGTGCATTGCCCTTTCTCATCTTGAGAGTTGGTGCATACTTCGCCGGCGCATCCAAACCCTTGGCATGATACGCTCTGTCATCATAAGCCGCATTATATCTTTTCTCAAAACAGCCACCATACCTACCTATTAAGGCATTTCCATAGCCTTTCCCAGATACATTTCCATGCAACATCCACCATCTCATGACTTGATCTTCATGTCATACATGATTTTTCTTGATCAAGGAGCCGCATGCTAGTTGGGCCTTGCCCTTATTATTGCTACATGACGTGCTAGTATCATTGCATATCCTGCTACACTGGCAGAGGCATACATTTGCATACATCATGAATGTTTTCACTTGTCTTTATGTTGAGTACTTCTTATAAAGTGTGATGATCTTCTTTTATTCTTGTAAAGCATAGAGAGTTGCCCTTAAGTGAGGAAAAGATCCCAAAGAGGACAAATGAGAGCTAAAAAGAAAGAGCCAAAGAGGCCACAAAAAAAGAGAAAAAGAAAAAAAAGAAAAAAGAGAGAGAAGGGGGTGATACGTTCATTTTCCATCATGCTTTCATGTTGATATTTATCGCTTTTTGGGCTGTTATTTCACTTCACGGTACAATAATTATGCCTTTTCTCTCTTATTTTGCAAGGTTTACATGAAGAGAGAGAATGCCGGTAGCCGGAATTCTGGCCTGAAAAAGGAGCAAGTTTGAAATGCCTATTCTGCGCAACTCCAAAAGCCGTGAAAATCAACGTGGATTTTTTTTGGGTTTTATAAAAAATACTGGGCCAAAGAAGTGCCAGAGGGGCGCTAGCAGGTGGCCACAAGCCTGCTAAGCGCGACCACCCCCCTGGCCGCGCCTAGGGGGCTTTGTGGGCTCCCTGCTAGCCCACTGGCCCCCCTCTTTTGCTACAAGAAGGGTTTCGGTCTGGAAAAAAATCAGGAGGAGGCTTTTCGGAGGATTCGCCGCCGCCACGAGGCGGAACTTGAGCAGAACCAATCTAGAGCTCTGGCAGGACGATCCTGCCGGGGAAACTTTCCTCCCGGAGGGGGAAATCGTCGCCATCGTCATCACCAACGCTTCTTTCATCGGAGGGGACTCATACCATCAACATCTTCATCAGCACCATCTCATCTCCAAACCCTAGTTCATCACTTGTAACCTATCTCCGTCTCGCGACTCCGATTAGTACTTGTAAGGTTGCTAGTAGTGTTAATTACTCCTTGTAGTTGATGCTAGTTGGATTACTTGGTGGAAGAGTTTATGTTCAGATCCTTGATGCTACTCATTACCTCTCTGGTCATGAATATGATTATGCTTTGTGAGTAGTTACTTTTGTTTCCGAGGACATGGGATAAGTCATGCTATAAGTAGTCATGTGAACTTGGTATTCGTTCGATATTTTGATGTGTTGTATGTTGTTTTTCCTCTATTGGTGTTATGTGAACGTCGACTACATAACACATCACCATTATTTCGGCCTAGAGCAAGGCATTGGGAAGTAGTAAGTAGATGATGGGTTGCTAGAGTGGCACAAGCTTAAACCCTAGTTTATGCGTTGCTTCGTAAGGGGCTGATTTGGATCCACTAGTTTAATGCTATGGTTAGACTTTGTCTTAATTCTTCTTTCGTAGTTGCGGATGCTTGCGAGAGGGGTTAATCATAAGTGCGATGCTTGTCCAAGTAAGGGTAGTACCCAAGCGCCGGTCCACCCACATATCAAACTATCAAAGTAACGAACACGAATCATATGAACATGATGAAAACTAGCATGACACAAGTTCCCGTGTGTCCTCGGGAGAGTTTTTCCTCCTATAAGACTTTGTCCAGGCTTGTCCCTTGCTACAAAAGGGATTGGGCCACTTTTCTGCACCGTTGTTACTTTTGTTACTTGCTACTTGCTACGAATCATCTCACCACACAACCACTTGTTATCGATAATTTCAGTGCCTGCAGATATTAGCTTGCTGAAAACAACTTGGCAGATCCTTCTGCTCCTCGTTGGGTTCGACACTCTTACTTATCGAAAGGACTATGATAGATCCCATATACTTGTGGGTCATCAAGACTCTTTTATGGCGCCGTTATCGGGGAGTGAAGCGCCTTTGGTAAGTGGAACTTGGTAAGGAAACATTCATATAGTGTGCTGAAATTTATTGTCGCTTGTCACTATGGAAACTAATCCTTTGAGGGGCTTGTTCGGGGTATCTTCACCTCGAACTGAAGCACAAAGAGTTGCTCCTCAACCTGCTGCACCTACTGAAAATATTTGCTTTGAATTTCCTTCGGGTATGCTTGAGAAACTGCTGGCTAATCCTTTTATAGGAGATGGAACATCACATCGAGACTTGCATCTAATCTATGCAGATGAAGTTTGTGGTTTATTTAAGCTTGCAGGTTTGCCCGAGGATGAGGTCAAGAAGAAGGTATTTCCCTTATCTTTGGGGGATAAGGCATTGACATGGTATAGGCTATGTGATGATACTGGATCATGGAACTACAATCGGTTGAAATTGGAATTTCATCAAAAGTTTTATCCTATCCTATGCATCTAGTACATCATGATCGGAATTATATTTACAATTTTTGGCCTCGTGATAGAGAATGCATCGCTCAAGCTTGGGGGAGGCTTAAGTCAATGTTATATTCATGCCCCAACCATGAGCTCTCGAGAGAAATTATCATTCAGAACTTCTATGCTCGGCTTTCTCATGATGATCGCACCATGCTTGACACTTCTTGTACCTGTTCTTTTATGAAGAGTTATATTGACTTCAAATGGAATTTATTGGAAAGAATTAAACGCAACTTTGAAGATTGGAATCTTGAAGAAGGTAAGGAGTCAGCTATGAATTTCAAGTTTGATTGCGTTAAATCCTTTGTTGAAACAAATACCTTTTGTGATTTTAGCGCTAAGTATGGCCTTGACTCTGAGATAGTAGTTTCATTGTGTTAATCATTTGCTGCTCATATTGATCTCCCCAAAGAGAAGTGGTTTAAATATCATCCTCCCTTAGAAGTCAATGTAGTTAAACCCAATCCAGTTGAAGAGAAAGTCATTGCCTATAATGATCCTATTGTTCGGAGTGCTTACATTGCGAAATCACCTTTCCCTGTGAGGATAAAGGATCATTCTAAGGCTTCAACTGTGATACGTAGAAGCTACATTAGAACACCTACACCCTCTGAGAAAATTAGAGTTGAACCTAGCATTGATATTATCAAAGATTTCCTGTCCGACGATGTTGAGGGACATAATATTCACTTCTGTGAAGATGTTGCTAGAATTGCTAAACCTCACGCTAGAGACAAACATATGCATGTTGTTGGCACGCCTATTGTTTTTGTTAAGATAGGAGACCATTGCTATCATGGTTTATGTGACATGGGTGCTAGTGTTAGTGCAATACCTCAATCCTTATATGATGAAATCAGATATTGCACCTATTGAGATAGAACCCATTGATGTCACTATTCAGCTTGCCAATAGAGATACTATCTGCCCTCTCGGAATTGTTAGGGATGTTGAAGTCTTGTGTGGTAAAACGAAGTATCCTGCTGATTTCCTCGTTCTTGCTACCACCCAAGATAGCTTTTGTCCCATCATATTTGGCAGACCTTTTCTCAATACTGTCAATGCTCATATTGACTGTGAGAAGCAAATTGTCACTGTTGGCTTTGAAGGTGTGTCACATGAGTTCAATTTCTCCAAGTTTGGTAGACAACCTCATGAAAAAGAGTTGCCTAGTAAGGATGAAACTATTGCCTTAGCCTCTATTGTCGTGCCTCCTACTGACCCCTTAGAGCAATACTTGATTGAGCATGAAAATGTTATGCATATGGATGAAAGGGATGAGATAGATAGAGTTGTCTTAGAACAATATCCTATCCTTAAGAATAATTTGCCTGTTGAACTGCTTGGGGATCCACCCCCACCAAAGGGTGATCTTTTGTTCGAGCTTAAATAGTTGCCTGATACTCATAAGTATGCTTATCCTGATAAAAAGAGATATATCCTGTTATTATTAGTGCTAGCCTCTCTGAGCATGAAGAAAAGAAGTTATTAAAAACTCTGAGGAAGCACCCTGCTGCTATTGGATATACTCTTGATGATCTTAAGGGCATTAGTCCTACTCTATGCCAGCACAAGATTAAAACCGATCCTGATTCCAAACCAGTTGTTGATCATCAAAGGAGATTAAATCCTAAGATGAAAGAGGTAGTAAGAAAAGAAATACTAAAGCTCCTGGAAGCAGGTATTATATATCCTGTTTCTCATAGTGATTGGGTGAGTCCGGTGCATTGTGTCCCTAAGAATGGAGGCATTACCGTAGTCCCTAATGATAAGGATGAATTGATCCCACAGAGGATTATCACTGGCTATAGGATGGTGATCGATTTTAGGAAATTGAATAAAGCCACTAGGAAATATCGTTACCCTTTTCCTTTTATCGACCAAATGCTAGAAAGACTGTCTAAACACACACACTTCTGCTTTCTAGACGGTTATTCTGGTTTCTCCCAAATACGAGTTGCACAATCTGACCAGGAGAAAACCACTTTCACCTGCCCTTTCGGTACCTTTGCTTATAGACGTATGCCTTTTGGCTTATGTAGTGCACCTACCACCTTTCAAAGATGTATGATGGGTATATTCTCTGACTTCTGCGAAAAGATTGTCGAGGTTTTCATGGATGACTTCTCCGTTTACGGGTCTTCTTTTGATGATTGCCTCAGCAACCTTGATCGGGTCTTCCAGAGATGTAAAGACACCAATCTTGTCTTGAATTGGGAGAAGTGCCACTTCATGGTTAATGAAGGCATCGTCTTAGGTCATAAAATTTCTGAAAGAGGCATTGAAGTCGATAAGGCAAAGGTTGATGTAATCGAAAAATGCCATACCCCACAGATATCAAAGGTATAAGAAGTTTCCTTGGTCATGCTGGTTTCTATAGAAGGTTCATTAAAGACTTGTCTAAGATTTCTAGGCCTCTTACCAATCTCTTGCAAAAGGATATTCCTTTTGTTTTTGACGATGATTGTGAGGAAGCTTTCGAAATACTTAAGAAGGCTTTGATAACCGCACCTATTGTTCAACCACCTAATTGGAACTTACCTTTTGAAATCATGTGTGATGCTAGCGATTATGATGTTGCTGCTGTCCTAGGGCAAAGAGTTGATAAGAAGTTGAATGTTATTCACTATGCTAGTAAAACTCTAGACAGTGCCCAAAGAAACTATGCTACTACGGAAAAGGAGTTTTTAGCAGTCGTGTTTGCATGTGAAAAGTTCAGGTCTTACATAGTTGACTCCAAAGTCACTATTCACACTGATCACGCTGCTATTAAGTACCTCATGGAGAAGAAAGACGCTAAACCTAGACTTATCAGATGGGTTCTCTTGGTACAAGAATTTGATTTGAATGTTGTTGATAGGAAGGGTGCTGATAACCCAGTAGCAGATAACTTGTCTAGGTTGGAGGACGTTCTTGATGACCCACAACCTATTGATGATAGCTTTCCTGATGAGCAACTGAATGTCATCAATGCTTCACGTAGTGCACCGTGGTATGCTGATTATGCAAACTATATTGTTGCCAAATATATACCACCTAGTTTCACATACCAACAGAAGAAGAAATTCTTCTTTGACTTGAGACATTACTTTTGGGATGATCCTCACCTTTATAAGGAAGGAGTAGATGGTGTTATTAGACGTTGTGGACCCCAACATGAATAGGGACAGATCCTACAGAAGTGTCACTCCGAGGCCTATGGAGGACACCATGCGGGAGATAGAATTGCACACAAGGTATTGCAATCAGGTTTCTACTGGCCCACTCTCTTCAAGGATGCCCGTAAGTTTGTCTCGTCTTGTGATGAATGTCAAAGAATAGGTAATATCGGTAAACGTCAGGAAATGCCTATGAACTATTCACTTGTCATTGAACCATTTGATGTCTGGGGCTTTGATTATATGGGACCTTTTCCAAAATCCAACGGGTATACTCATATCCTAGTTGTTGTTGATTACGTCACTAAGTGGGTAGAAGCTATCCCCACTAGTAGTGCTGATCACAACACCTTTATCAGGATGCTTAAAGAAGTTATTTTCCCTAGATTTGGAGTCCCTAGATATCTAATGACCGACGGTGGTTCACATTTCATTCATGGTGCTTTCCGTAAAACGCTTGCTAAGTACGATGTCAACCATAGAATTGCGTCTCCCTATCACCCTCAGTCCAGTGGTCAAGTAGAGCTAAGCAATAGAGAGATTAAACTAATTCTACAAAAGACTGTCAATAGGTCTAGAAAGAATTGGTCTAAGAAGCTCGATGATGCACTCTGGGCTTATAGAACTGCCTATAAGAATCCCATGGGCATGTGTCCGTACAAAACGGTGTACGGTAAAGCATGTCATTTACCTCTTTAGCTAGAGCATAAAGCTTATTGGGCAATCAAAGAGCTCAACTTTGATTTCAAACTTGCTGGTGAGAAGAGGTTATTTGATATTAGCTCGCTTGATGAGTGGAGAACTCAGGCATATGAGAATGCCAAGTTGTTCAAAGAAAAGGTTAAGAGGTGGCATGATAAGAGGATACAAAAGCGTGAGTTCAATGTAGGTGATTATGTCTTGCTATATAATTCTCGTTTAGGATTTTTTGCAGGCAAGCTTCTCTCTAAATGGGAAGGTCCCTATATTGTTGAGGAACTATATCGTTCTGGTGCTATCAAGATCAACAACACGGAAGGTAATTGCCCGAGAGTTGTAAATGGGCAGAGAATCAAGCATTATTTCTCATGTAATCCCATAAATGTTGAAAGCAATATTATCAATACCATAACTCCGGAAGAATACCTAAGGGATATTTATCAGCCTGTTTCAGACTCCGAAAACAAAGAGGTATGTGATTCGGTAAGAAAACAGACTACAAAACTTTTCCAGTAGGAATATTTCTCCGTTTTGCATTATTTGAAAAAATAGGAAAATTGGAAGTAGTCTGGAAAGGACGCGAGGAGTCGACAAGCCTGCGAGGCGCGGGCCCACCCCCTGGCCGCGCCTGGGGGGCTTGTAGCCACCTCGTGTGCCTCCTGAACTCCGTTTTCGTGCGGAGTACTCCTTCTGGTTTGGAAAAATCATTATATATTCTCCCGAAAGGTCTGACCCTCGTATCATGCAAATTTCCTCTGTTTTCGTTTGAAGCCTGTTTTCTGCCGCAGATTTAGGGCAAGATATCTTCTCAAGATTCAGAGGGGGAGAGCTATGTGGCAGATTACCTTGCTAACCCCAAGGTCTATGGGGACTTCGATCCTTATGGCTGGATCACTGACGAGGAAGAAGATTATGATCCCAAGGGAAAGGAACAAACAAGTTCCGATGAGGAGGAGACTCCCCTACCTCAACTTGGACACACGCATGTGGAGTTCAAGAAGTCGAGCCTCCCTGACTCAAGGAAGAAGCCTAAGACTCTGTTTATCCCTTCTCGTTTCTTGCATGAGAGTAAGTAGGAATTATGCCAAAGGGTGTTAAGGCTTGAAGAGGAAAATGATGATCTGAGGGAGCAGAATTTTATGCTCAAGAGGAAATTAAACAAGGTCAAGGCCTCTGCAACAACTTCACCACCATCATCTCCAAAGGAAGACAACTAAGCATGGGTATGGGCAATCCCCTTGGCTTGTGCCAACCTTGGGGGAGTTGCCCCGGCATCGTATCACCATCACATCTTTTGCCTTTACCTTTGTTTTAGTTTGTTCTCTTTCAGTTTTCTCTTTATCTAGTAGAATAAAGGTCTTAGTGTTTTCGGCTTGAGTTTTGCTTTGTGTCACCCCCGATGTATTCAAGCTCGTGAGCCATATAATAAAGAGTGTCTTAGTTGAGGGCTTAGCCTCTTGCCATGATCAAAAGATTGAGAAAAGAACCAAAGCATGAAAGATCATGTAATGATCTTATGGGAAGTGATGGCTTCACATATAAAAAGAATGTGTATTGAAAATTATTGAGGGTAGACAAACGTAGACCTTGGTCATTGTTGCAATTAATAGGAAGTGATAAAGAAGGAGAGGTTCACATCTAAATATATCATCTTTAACACCATCTATGATTGTGAACACTCACTAAAGTATTACATGCTTAGAAGTAGATGTTGGACAAGGAAGACAACATAATGAATTGTGTTTGTTTGGTTTCGAACAATGTTATATGACTAGAGATCCCTTTGCATGTGACGATTGCTTCCACCTCATATTAGCCAAAACTCCCGCACCGAGTAGAGATACTACTTGTGCATCCACAAACCTTCAACCCAGTTTTGCCATGAGAGTCCACCATACCTACCTATGGATTGAATAAAATCCCTCAAGTAAGTTGTCATCGGTGCAAGCAATAAAAATTGCTCCCAAATTTGTATGATCTATTAGTGTGTGGAAAATAAGTTTTGTACGAACCTGTGATGAGGAAGACATAAAAGCGACAAACTGCATAATAAAGTTCTTCATCACAAGAGGCAATATAAAGTGACGTTCCTCCGCACTAAGAGGACACGCATCCCAACCTCAAAAGAGCATGACAACCTCTACTTCCCTCTGAGAAGGGCCTATCTTGTACCTTTACTTGTTGCCCTTGAAAGAGTCATGGTGATCTTCATCAATTCCCTATTTCTCCTTTATCTTGGCTAACGTCAAATGCTTGGGAAAGATCTATATTCATATGTCAACTTGGAGGTAAGTATTCATGAATTATTATTGTTGACATTACCCATGAGGTAAGCAGTTGGGAGGCGAAACTATAAGCCCCTATCTTTCTCTGTGTCCAGCCGAAACTTTGATCTCATGAGTACCACGTGAGTTGTAGCAATTGTAGAGAACGAAAAGATGATTGAGTATGTGGATTTGCTTTACAAGCTCTTATTTGACTCTTTCTGATGTTGTGATAAATTGAAATTGCTTCAATGACTAAAGGCTATTGGTTGTTAATTCTCGGTAAGGTTCTTGATCCATACTTTACTTTGTGAAGGAATTGTCACTTTAGCATGAGAGATTATATGTCGGTATTGCTGTTCTGATCATGATCATGATGCCTGCATGTTCGTATCTTGTTTTATCGACACCTCTCTCTCTTAACATGTGGTCATGTTTATTGATCTAGGCTTTCGCTTGAGGACAAGTGAGGTCTAAGCTTGGGGGAGTTGATACGTCCATTTTGCATCAAGCTTTCATGTTGATATTTATCGCTTTTTGGGCTGTTATTTCACTTCACGGTACAATACATATGCCTTTTCTCTCTTATTTTGCAAGGTTTACATGAAGAGAGAGAATGCCGACAGCTGGAATTCTGGTCTGAAAAAGGATCAAGTTTGAGATGCCTATTCTGCGCAACTCCAAAAGCCGTGAAAATCAACGTGGATTTTCTTTTGGTATTTATATAAAAAAACTAGGCCGAAGAAGTGCCAGAGGCGCGCCAGCAGGTGGCCACAAGCCTGCTAGGCGCACCCACCCCCCTGGCCGCGTCTAGGAGGCCTGTGGGCTCCCTGGTGGCCCACTGCCCCCCTCTTTTGCTACAAGAAGCGTTTCGGTCTGGAAAAAAATCAGGCGGAGGCTTTTCAAAGGATTCGCCGCCACCATGAGGTGGAACTTGAGCAGAACCAATCTAGAGCTCCGGCAGGACGATCCTGCTGGGAAACTTCCCTCCCGGAGGGGGAAATCATCGCCATCGTCATCACCAATGCTCCTCTCATCAGAGGGGACACATCACCATCAACATCTTCATCAGCACCATCTCATCTCCAAACCCTAGTTCATCACTTGTAAACAATCTCCATCTCGCGACTCCGATTGGTACTTGTATGGTTGCTAGTAGTGTTAATTACTCCTTGTAGTTGATTCTAGTTGGATTACTTGGTGGAAGAGTTTATGTTCAGATCCTTGATGCTACTCATTACCTCTCTGGTCATGAATATGATTATGCTTTGTGAGTAGTTACTTTTGTTCCTGAGGACATGGGATAAATCATGCTATAAGTAGTCATGTGAATTTGGTATTCGTTCGATATTTTGATGTGTTGTATGTTGTTTTTCCTCTAGTGGTGTTATGTGAACGTCGACTACATAACACTTCACCATTATTTGGGCCTAGAGGAAGGCATTGGGAAGTAGTAAGTAGATTAAGGGTTGCTAGAGTGACAGAAGCTTAAACCCTAGTTTAATGCTATGGTTAGACTTTGTCTTAATTCTTCTTTCGTAGTTGCGGATGCTTGCGAGAGGGGTTAATCATAAGTGGGATGCTTGTCCAAGTAAGGGTATTACCCAAGCGCTGGTCCACCCACATATCAAACTATCAAAGTAACGAACGCGAATCATATGAACATGATGAAAACTAGCATGACAGAAATTCTCGTGTGTCCTCGGGAGCGTTTTTCCTCCTATAAGACTTTGTCCAGGCTTGTCCCTGCTACAAAAGGGATTGGGCCACTTTGCTGCACCGTTGTTACTTTTGTTACTTGCTACTTTCATCGAATCATCTCACCACACAACCACTTGTTACCGATAATTTCAGTGCCTGCAGATATTACCTTGTTGAAAACCACTTGTCAGATCCTTCTGCTCCTCGTTGGGTTTGACACTCTTACTTATCGAAAAGACTACGATAGATCCCCTATACTTGTGGGTCATCAGGGGGCAACACTACTATTCCTTTTGAAAGCTCCACACTCGTACTCCATTGCTATATTTGTACTACATAGAGATTATCATTCATGCATAACAATGTGGGGACCCTTACACTATACAACTTGGCTTGCATATTCTAATGATTAGCCTCCTCAAATGAGCTCTAGGACTTCATGAGCAAGCAAGTTGGATGCACCCCTGCTAGTTCCATTGGAGAGCTTACCTTAGCTCATATGTGCATCCGTTGCATGGCCTCGTCACATCATATCCATCATTTGGCTTTCTCTCGCCTATGGTTGTACTCATTGATGTGATCCTTTCATACCCTTTTTGTCTTCCTTCCCAATCAATATTATATTTGCCATCCTAAGTGCCAAAATATCTTGCTTACGCTCATACATTGCATGAGTGCTCAAAATCAAAAGGGAGAAGATCAGTTTGACTTGTGCCTGACTAGTGGTGTGGGGATGAGTCAAAATAAGATTCTGAAGGAGACCAAGTGTGAGGTTTAGTAGATTGAGTTCTCAATTAAAAATATATATTTTATGCTCTAAACCCATCTCCCACTTCTTGCACGCAAACACCATTTGGATGCATTCGAGTCACGGACAGCGAGAGCTCTTGCACCATTATGGTCTTACTTTGCTAAACTCAATACTAAATATAGACTCTTGCTTGTTATTGTCTTGACTTGAATTGCATATCTCACTTTCTTTACTTTGAAGTTCTTATATGTGTGTTAGCATGTCACCACAGAAATTATTGTGTTATCATTTACCTACTCGAGGACGAGTGGAAATTAAGCTTGGGGATGTTGATACGTCCCAAACGTATCTATAATTTCTGCTTGCTCCATGATCTTTTGAGTGACATTGTTATATGTTTTGCTACACTTTTATATCTTTTTACACATATTTGGACTAACCTACTAACTCACTGCACCCAGTGCCAGTTTCTTTCTACTGATGTTTTTTTTGGAGGGGATTTTACCAAATTTTCCGAAGCCCCAAAAATCCTGAGAATAATGTATAAAAATCAGCACAACCGAAGCTTTCGGATCACCAAAGATGGGCCAGAGGGGGGCCAGGGCCTCACCAGGCGACCTCCCGGCGCGGCCTGGCCCCTGACCACGCCCACAGGCCGCCTGGGTGGGTCCCACCTCCTCTAACGCCCTCCTCTGGCCTATATTTACTCCTCCGCAAGGAAACCCTTCAAACACATCTAGAATCTCTAATTTCTCCATCGTTTTGCCGCCGCAACACTTCCAAGATTGGGAGCGTCAAGAGACCTCTTCTCGACACCCTGCCAAAGGGAGGATTGGGCTTCGGGAGCTTCTCCACCGCCAAGGACGCTTCCCAGACGTGCCGGGAGTAGTCCTCCTTGGACCATGAGTCCATGACCAGTGGCTATGTGATGTCTTCCCTCCAATCTTGTGCTTCCATGATTAGCCCTTGTGAGCGGCCCTACATGATCAAGGCACCTATGTAATTTTCCTGCTATTGCTATGCTCGGTTTGTTGGGATCCGATGGATTATGAGATTATGTTGAGATTGTTATGAGTTATATATTTGATTATCCTTTTACATTATGTTCTTTAGTGATTCATGCATGCTCTCTGTTGCTTTGTATTGCTTTTGCCGAGTAGTAGATTGTAACTCCAAGAGGGAGGGTTAAGAATTATTGTGGGTTCATGCCCCCTGATGTCTAGCTTGAGTGACAGAAACATGAGTACTTATTCCATTGCACTATGTCATGGCTGAGGACTTTCCTCACTCGGAATTTCCTCAGTGATGAATTTATAAAAATCGCCCATTCACCCCCTCTAGTCGATATAACGCTCTTTAAATTCCTCTCTACCCGACCATCCTCATCTTGCTTGTTTTGGTAGATCCACTTGGTACCGATGACATTGTGCTTGCATGGATCGGGTCGTTTACGAGTTCCCACGCGTTGTTAAGCTTGAATTGATGAAGTTCATTTTGCATAGCTTGAATCCACTCACATTCCATGAAGGATCATCAACTTTTGAGGGTTCTGTGATAGACACAAAGGAATAATACCCACAAAATTTAATCAAATGTGAAGCTTTTGAGCGAGTGAGGGGACCTAGCGCACTGATGTCATCGAGGATTTTGTCAGTTTCCACTTCATTTGCAATCCTGGGATGCATAGGTTGACTTTGGTCGGGTTGAGGAATTTGATCTGGAGTAATTTCCTCAAGTGCACTCGCTTCAATTTCGTCATTTTTTGGGACGACTTCTTCAACAGGAGGTTGTTACTCAGTAGGAATGATATCTTCAGTAGCCTTGAGCTTAATAGCTTCCTCATGAGTCAATTTATCTGTCACAGGAGGCAGCTGCTCTGTTTGCGAGCCATTAGTTTCATCGAATCACACATATATAGTTTCAACAACCTTGGTGTGGTAGTTGTTGAAGACTTTGTAGGTGTGCGAGTCCTTTCCGTAACCGAGCATAAAACCCATATGTGCTTTCGGTCCAAATTTTGAACTGTGGTGAGGATCTCCAATCCAGCATCTTGCGCCGAAGACTTTGAAATAACTTACATTTGGTTTCTTGTCAGTGGGGAGTTCACACGAAGTCTTCTTGAGGAATTTGTGAAGATATACTATGTTGATGATGTGGCACGTAGTATTGATTGCCTCATGCCATAAATGACGAGGAATCTCATATTCTTCAAGCATAGTCCATGCCATCTCAACCAGAGTCATATTCTTGCTCTCGATGATGCCATTTTGTTGAGGAGTGTAAGGAGCAGAGAACTCGTGAGTAGTACCAAGTTCACCAAGATAGTCATCAAGGCCCGTATTCTTAAATTATGTCCCATTGTCACTCCTCATGTGTTTGATATTGACGCCGAAGTTCGTCGAGGCCCTTGAGGAAAATCATTTGAAGACTTCCTGCACTTCAGTTTTGTAAAGAATGATATGCACCCAAGTATAACGAGAATAGTCTTCAACAATTACAGAGCCATATAGAGATGCTGCATTGGTTAGAGTAGCATAATGAGTAGGTACAAAGAGATCCATCTGAAGCAATTCAAAAGGACGAGTAGTAGTCATGATAGTGTTAAAGGGGTGCTTGGATCTAGTCATATTTCGAGACTAACAAGCCCCACAGAGGTGGTCCTTGAGGAATTTGACGGTTTTGATGCCAATGACATGCTTCTTCTTTGCCACTGTGTGAAAATTCCTCAGGCCCGCATGACCAAGTCGTCGATGCCATAGCCATCCCTGTGAGGCTTTTGCAAGAACACACATGCATGGCCAAGGGCCTACAGAGAAATCAACAATATATAGGTCTCCTCTCCTAAAGCCTTCGAAGACTTTGGATTTGTCAGATTCCATGATGACTACGCATCTATATTTTCCAAAGATGACAACCATATCAAGATCACAAAGCATTGAGACTGACATGAGGATGAACCCAAGGGATTCGACAAGCATGACTTTCTCCATGTGTTGGTCCTTAGAAATAGCCACCTTACCAAGTCCCAATACCCAACTTTTACCTTTGTCAGTGTAGGTGATATGCTTCAGTGGTGATGGAGTCAGTGGGATATTCATCAATAGGCTTTCGTCACTAGTCATGTGATTTGTACACTACTACTTTAACAAAATACCTTCCAACGGCGCCAGAAACACGTGCTGACGGGAGATTGTTCTTGTCTTGATACTCCTCAGCAACGGCACCAGGAATCCTTCTGCTATGGCTACGCCTGTAGGCACTTCCTAGGCAAATATGCAAAGGATTTCCCCCGTGGCCTTGGAGCCTTGCATTGGTGTTCCCTCGAAGCGGAAAGGGTGATGTAGCACAGCGGTGGTAAGTATTTCCCTCGGTTTTGAGAACCAAGGTATCGATCCAGTGAAGGAGTATCACAAGTACTTGCACAAACACAAAAAGCTTGCTCCCAACGCTATGAAGGAGTTGTAAATCCCTTATAGATTGTTTGCCAAGTGAGAACTGAAAGCAAAAAAGTAACAAAGCAAAGTAAAAGCGAAAGTGGAAACGATAGGTGTGAATAGACCCGGGGGCCGTAGTGTTCACTAGTGGCTTCTCTCATGAAAGCAAGTAGACGGTTTGTGAACAAATTACTGGCGAGCAATTGATAGAACCGCGCAAAGTCGTGACGTCATCTATGGCAAAGATTATATCTATAGGCATCACGTCCAAAACAAGTAGACCGATACTTTCTGCATCTACTACTATTACTCGACACGTCGACCGCTATCCAGCATGCATCTAGTGTACTAAGTCCAAAATCACAGAGTAACGCCTTAAGTAAGATGACATGATGTAGATGGACAATCTCATATCTACGACAAAGCCCATCTTGTTACCCTTGATGGAAACTACACGATGTGTGCCTTGCTGCCCCTACTGTCACTGGGAAAGGTCACCACACGGTAAGAACCCAAAACCAAGCACTTCTCCCATTGCAAGAATCATAGATCTAGTTGGCCAAACAAAACCCAAGACTCGGAGAGACTTACAAGGATATCAAATCATGCATATAAAAATCAGCAAGGACTCAAATGTATATCATAGATAATCTGATCACAAATCCACAATTCATCGGGTCTCGACAAACACACCGCCAAAGAGGATTACATCGGATAGATCTCCATGAAGATCATGGAGAACTTTGTATTGAAGATCCAAGAGACAGAAGAAGCCATCTAGCTACTAACTACGGACCCGTAGGTCTGAAGTGAACTACTCACGAGTCATTGGAGGGGCGATGATGTTGATGTAGAAGCCCTCCAGCTCCAAAGTCCCCTCCGGCAGGGCACCGGGAAGGGTCCCCAGATGAGATCTCGCGGAAACGGAAGCTTGCAGCGGCGGAAAAGTGTTTTCGTGGATTCCCTAATTTTTTCTGTATTTTAGGGAATATATAGGCGAATGAGCTAGGTCAGGGGGCGCCAGGGAGGCTAGAAGCCTGCTAGCCGCCACCCCCCTGGTGGCGGCTACAAGGCTTGTGGCCCCCCTGTAGCTCTCCTGGCTTGGCCCTCAAGCCCCCTGATCTTCTTCCGTTCGGGAAAATTTTATTTCAGGGATTTTATTCCGTTTGGACTCCGTTCCAAAATCTGATCTCAAAAGAGCCAAAAACACAGAAAAAACAGGAACTGGCACTTGGCACTGAATTAATAAGTTAGTCCCAGAAAAGATATGAAAGGTACATAAAACATCCAAAGATCACAAGATAACACCATGAAACCAACAAAACTTATAGATACGTTTGAGAAGTATCAAGCATCCCCAAGCTTAACTCCTACTCGTCCTCGAGTAGGGAAGTGATAAATAATGAATTTTTGATGCTTTCATGCTACCTAGCATAGATGTCCTTTGTAACTCCTCTTATGTGACGTGAACATTCAGATCCATTAGATTCAAAACAATAGTTTGCTATTGACGTGGAAACAATAATACTTCAAGCAAACTAGCGAGGTAATCATGAACTTTCAATATAACAAGGCCAAAATAAAGTTATCCCTACAAAAGCATATAGTCTGGCTATGCTCTATCATCATTTCACAACGAATTTAAATCATGCACAACCCCGGTATTGGCCAAGTAATTGTTTTCACACCTTTACTTTCTCAAACCTTTTCAACTCTCACGCAATACATGGGCGTGAGCCATGGTTTTAGCACTATAAGTGGTGTGGCGTGTGGTGGAGGTTGCAAGACAAACAAGGAAAAGATGATCACATTAACTAGGCATATCAATGAGCTGTGGAGATGCCCATCAATAGATAGCAATGTGAATGAGTAGGTATTTCCATACAAATGATGCACTAGAGCTAAGAGTATGTAAAAGCTCTTAAAGAAAACTAGTGGGTGTGCATCCAACTTGCTTGCTCACGAAGACCTAAGGCAAATTTGAGGAAGCCTATCATTGGAATATACAAGCCAAGTTATGTAATGAAAAGTTCCCACTAGCTATATGGTGGTGACAAAACGGGAGACTCTCAATCATGAAGATCATGGTGCTTAATAAGCACAAGTGTGGAAGGATAGTAGCACTGTCCCTTCTCTCTTTTTCTCTCATCATTTTTTTGTGGGCTATTTGGCCTATTTTTTTATCTTTTTTTTGGTGGGAATCTTTGGCCTCTTTTATTTCCTCACATGGGACAATGCTCCATCAATGATGATCATCACACTTTCAACTCAAAACTTAGAGCAACGATGACTCTATATGGAATGCCTTCGGTAGTGTACCGTGACAATGATCTAGCATGGCATAGACAATAATGGAAACATCATGCTAGCTATCTTACTATCATGCAATGGCAATGTAGAAGTGGTGGCACATGTCATGGTGGTAGTTGCATGGCAATATATCTTGGAATGACTTTGAAAAGGCCACAGTAGGTAGGTATGGTGGCTGTTTTGAGGGAGGCTAATGGTGGGTTTTGCGCATCGGCGAAAATTGCACGGCACTAAGAAGATAGTGATGGTGGAAGGTGAAAGTGCATCTAAACCATGGACTCAACATTACTCATGAAGAAATCATAAACTTGTTGCAAAAGTTTTATTAGTAATCGAAACAAAGCATTCAACGCATACTCCTAGGGGAAGGGTTGGTAGGTATAAACCATCGCGCGATCCCGACCGCCATGCAAAGGATGACAATCAATAGACTAATCATGCTCAGATTTCATCACATAGCGGTTCACCATACGTGCATGCTACGGGAATCACTAACTTCAACACAAGTATTTCTAGATCCACAACACCTTATTTAGCATAACTTCAATATTACCGCAACCACAACTCAAAACTAATTGAGATGAATCAAACTTCTCTAACTATTCAATGCACATGAAGGTGGAAGTTTTTGTATCCCTTTGGATAACTACCCCTTTTGAGACTACTTTGAAAGCATAGATCAACTACCAAGCCACGCACCGTTGTTCTCTAAAAGATATAAGTGAAGAACATAGAGCAAAATTAACTAGCTCAAAAGATATAAGTGAAGCACATGTGAGCTGAATTGTCTACCAAAGGATATAAGTGAAGCTCGACAAAATCACGGTGAGTGCATGTCTATCTCTCTAGGTGTGCAGCAAGGATGATTGTGACACAACAAAAATAAAGGAATCCTACGATACAAGACGCTCCAATAAAAACACATAACATGTGGTGAATAAAAATATAGCCCTAAGTAACGTTACCGATGGATTGAAGACGAAAGAGGGGATGCCTTCCCGGGGCATCCCCAAGCTTAGGCTTTTACGGCATCCTTGAATCTCTTCGGGTGCCTTGGGCATCCCCAAGCTTGAGCTCTTGCCACTCTTTCTCTTTTTGTCCATAAGAACTTCACCTAAAACTTGAAAACTTCACAACACGAAACTTAAACAGAAACTCGTGATAACATTAGTATAAGAAAGCAAACCACCACTTCCTTAGGTACTGTAGCAAACTTAAATTCTACTTATGTTGATGTTGGATTACTATATTTTCAATCTTCCATGGCTAATACCCCCCGATACTATCCATAGTTTCATCAAAATAAGTAACCAACACAACAAAAACGGAATCTGTTAACAGCACACCAGTCTGTAGCAATTTGTATACTTTGTATACTTCTGTACTTCAAAAATTCTGAACAATTACGATAGTCTAAAGCATTTGCGTAGCAATCAGCAGCAAAAAGAATCAACTGAAAAGCTCTTACAGATAAAAATGAAAATTCTTTTCGTGAGCAGAAAGTTACTGTCTTTTCCAGCATGACCAAACGATCATCCCCAAGACTAATCATAACGGTTTTGCTTGGCACAAACGCAAAAAGAAACACAAAAAAACACAATCATAAGAGAATTATGAAAGTGTGGAAAACACAAAACAGAAAGAAAAAGGATAGATTCGTTGGGTTGCTTCCAAACAAGCGCTATTGTTTAACGCCTTTAGCTAGGCAAAAGGTGATGGAATCACGTATAGTCATCTTTGGTGCTCAAACCATAAGTAGCCCTCATCATAGATTCATAAGGCAATCTTCTTTCTAGGAAAACTCTCCATGCAATTCTTTAGAGGAAATTGAAATCTAATATTCCCTTCCTTCATATCGATGATAGCACCAATAGTCATTAGGAAAGGTCTACCAAGAATAATGGGACATGAAGGATTGCAATCTATATCAAGTACAATGAAATCCACGGGTACATAGTTCTTATTTGCAACAATAAGAACATCATCGATCCTTCCCAAGGGTTTCTTGAGAGTAGAATCCGCAGGATGCAAATTAAGAGAACACTCTTCAATCTCATGAAAACCAAGAATATCACATAAAGACTTTGGAATCGCGGAAACACTAGCACCCAAATCACACAAAGCATTGCACTCATAGTTTTTTATCTTGATTTTGATAGTAGGTTCCTACTCATCATGAAGTTTTCTAGGTATAGAGACTTCTAGTTCGAGCTTCTCTTCAAGAGATTTCATCATAGCATCTACGATATGCGCGGTAAAGGCTTTGCTTTGGCTATAAGCATGTGGAGAGTTTTCAATGGATTGCATCAAAGAAATGCATTCAAACAAGGAGCAATTATCATAATTGAATTCCTTGAAATCCAAAGTGGTAGTTTCATTACTACCCAAAATTTTGATTTCTTCTACTACACTCTCCACACCTTGATCATCAAGATGGGTAGACTCCGAATCATTGTGGCGTTTTTCAACCAAAGTGGATTCATATCCAGCCCCTTCATCAATAGGTTTGACATGCGAAAACAAATATTCAAGAGGGGTCACACCAAGCACTTTAAGATCTTCGTGATTTGCATCACTAGAACGCACTCTTTTAAACCATTCATGCCTAGCACGAATTTGGGCAGTTCTTTCTTTGCTCTCATTCATGGAGACACGCATAGCTTTCGAAGTTTCATCCAAGTCGACCTTGGGAGGAGCGCATCTAACTTTCAAAGCATCAATATCACAAGACATCCTATCAACGCTCTTAGCCAAATCGTCTATTTTGAGTAGTTTTTCCTCTATGGACGCATTGAAAATCTTTTGAGAGTTGATGAACTCTTTGATATTCCTCTCTAAATCAGAGGGTAATTTGTTGTGAGTTCCATAAGTGTTGTTGTAGGAATTGCCATAATTGTTAGAGGAGTTACTAGGAAAAGGCCTAGGAACATAGTTTCCTCTAAAGGCATTGTTGTTGTCAAAATTGTTCCTACCAACAAATTAACGTCGAAACTAGCGTTGCTACTCTCAGTCAAGGAAGATAGTCGCATGTCATTAGGATCTAAAGGAGCATTTCTACTAGCAACCAAATTCATCAACTCGTCCATCTTAGAGCTAAGCGAGTTAATTTCTTCTATAGCGTGTACCTTTTTGCTAGCAGGTGACCTTTCAGTGTGCCACTGAGAGTAGTTGGTCATGATATTGTCTAGGAGTTTTGTAGCGTCTCCTAACGTGATCTCCATGAATGTTCCACCTGAGGCGGAGTCCAAGGTTTGCGAGAAGCAAAATTCAAGCCAGCATTAAAGATTTGTATAATCATCCACAAACTCAAGCCATGAGCGGGACAATTTCTAATCATAAACTTCATCCTCTCCCAAGATTGTGCAACGTGTTCATGATCAAGTTGCTTGAAATTCATGATATAGTTACGTAAGGAGATGATCTTAGCCGACGGAAAATACTTGGATATATAAACATCTTTGCACTTATCCCAAGAATCGATACAATTTTTAGGCAAAGAAGAAAACCAAGTTTTTGCGCGATCTCGCAACGAGAAAGGAAAAAGCTTCAACTTAATCACGTCATTATCCACATCTCTTTTCTTTTGCATATCACAAAGCTCAATGAAGGTATTGAGATGGGATGCGACATCTTCCCTAGGAAGGCCAGAGAATTGCTCTGTCATAACAAGATTCAGCAAAGCTGCGTTGATTTCATACGATTCCGCACTAGTGGCGAGAGTAATCGGAGTACTAATAAAATCATTATTATTGGTACTCGAGAAGTCGCAAAGTTTGGTGTTTTCAGCCATGATGACTTCAACAAACAAACAAGCACACAAGCAAGCAGGAAAACCGGCAAAGGAAAATGGCAAAAAGGCAAAAGGCAAAAGAAAACGGCAAAGGAGAAAGGCAAATGAAAACGGCAAATGTGAAGTGGGGCAGAGGAAAACGAGAGCCAAATGGCAAAAAAGTAAATGCAAGCGATGAGTTTGTGAGACCTACTTGGATAGATCTCTCCTTCCTCGGCAACGGCGCCAGAAATACTTTTGCTACTGCAACAAAAGACCTTCCAACGGCGCCAGAAACACGTGCTGACGGGAGACTGTTCTTGTCTTGATACTCCTCGGCAACGGCACCAGGAATCCTTCTGCTACGGCTACGCCTTTAGGCACTTCCTAGGCAAATATGCAAAGGATTTCCCCCGTGGCCTTGGAGCCTTGCATTGGTGTTCCCTCGAAGCGGAAAGGGTGATGTAGCACAGCGGTGGTAAGTATTTCCCTTGGTTTTGAGAACCAAGGTATCGATCCAGTAAAGGAGTATCACAAGTACCCGCACAAACACAAAAAGCTTGCTCCCAACGCTATGAAGGGGTTGTAAATCCCTTATAGATTGTTTTCCAAGTGAGAACTGAAAGCAAAAAAGTAACAAAGCAAAGTAAAAGCGAAAGTGGAAACGATAGGTGTGAATAGACCCGGGGGCCGTAGTGTTCACTAGTAGCTTCTCTCATGAAAGCAAGTAGACGGTGGGTGAACAAATTACTGGCGAGCAATTGATAGAACCGCGCAAAGTCGTGACGTCATCTATGGCAAAGATTATATCTATAGGCATCACGTCCAAAACAAGTAGAACGATACTTTCTGCATCTACTACTATTACTCCACACGTCGACCGCTATCCAGCATGCATCTAGTGTATTAAGTCCAAAAGAACACAATAACACCTTAAGTAAGATGACATGATGTAGATGGACAATCTCATATCTACGACAAAGCCCATCTTGTTACCCTTGATGGCAACTACACGATGTGTGCCTTGCTGCCCCTACTATCACTGGGAAAGGTCACCACACGGTAAGAACCCAAAACCTAGCACTTCTCCCATTGCAAGAATCATAGATCTAGTTGGCCAAACAAAACCCAAGACTCGGAGAGACTTACAAGGATATCAAATCATGCATATAGGAAATCAACAGAGACTCAAATATATATCATAGCTAATCTAATCACAAATCCACAATTCATCAGATCTCGACAAACACACCGCCAAAGAGGATTACATCGGATAGATCTCCATGAAGATCATGGAGAAGTTTGTATTGAAGATCCAAGAGACAGAAGAAGCCATCTAGCTACTAACTACGGACCCGTATTTCTGAAGTGAACTACTCACGAGTCATTGTAGGGGCGATGATGTTGATGTAGAAGCCCTCCAGCTCCAAAGTCCCCTCCGGCAGGGCACCGGGAAGGGTGTCCAGATGAGATCTTGCGGAAACGGAAGCTTGCGGCGGCGGAAAAGTGTTTTCATGGATTCCCTGATTTTTTCTGTATTTTAGGGAATATATAGGTAAAGGAGCTAGGTCACGAGACGCCAGGGAGGCCACAAGCCTGCTAGTCGCCGCCCCCCTAGTGGCGGCTACATGGCTTGTGGGCCCCGTGTAGCTCTCCTGGCTTGGCCCTCAAGCCCCCAGATCTTCTTCCGTTCGGGAAAAAATTATTTCGGGGATTTTATTCCGTTTGGACTATGTTCCAAAATCAGATCTGAAAAGAGCCAAAAACACAGAAAAAACAGGAACTGGCACTTGGCACTGAATTAATAAGTTAGTCCCCAAAAAGATATAAAAGGTACATAAAACATCCAAAGATGACAAGATAACAGCATGAAACCAACAAAAATTATAGATACGTTTGAGACGTATCATACACCCACTATCAAGAACCCAGTGTGGTTTTGGGTTGGTCATCCTGCACATGAGTTAGTGCTGCTTACATCTCATATGCTTTAGAGTGAAGAATATGATATCAAATTCATCATACATGAATTTCATCACATAAGGTATATTTTAGACATAATTAGGTCGAGTGAAATCATAGATCATTTCATCGGGATAATCTTGCGTACTATCAAGCAATTTCCTCACATCTCCAGCAAATTCTTCAGATGATGACTTTCATCTGGAGACCTGACCTACAGAAGTGATTAGTTCAAGTTCTTCACCACCCACATCTGAAGGGGTGGTAAAGAGTTTATCATCCTGAGAGCAACATATGCGAATTGAGGCATTGAAGCTAATACACTTCATTTCATAGGAGGGGGGTTAGTGTATTCAAATGAATAGGCACAAAAATTCTTTGAGGACTTATGGACATAGTGATTGGACGAATAATGCACATATTCATGCCCCTTGTGGTTTCCATGCATATGAGAAGCATTAGTGCGAGTACGAGTATAGTTTTGACCATATGAGGAATTTGATCCCCGTGAAGACTTTGGTCCACTTGAGGAATTTGATATGGGGTTCCTGTTGTTTAATGGTGGTGTCATGAGGACATTCACTTGAACACTTTCCAAGATGCTTTTGGGCACCCAGATTTTCCTCATGGGTGGTCCATTCATGCAGTAAGTTCCAACATATCTAGCAAATACTTCACCGGTCTAATTTTTGAACATTTTATAGTTTGAGTCAAATAACTCATCAGAGGAATAAGACCTTTCACATGCAAAGCCTCTTAGAGTATATGGATCAACAGGAGGTCCTTTTGCAGCAACCCATGAGGTTTTGGGATACTGCTCAGGTTTCCAGTATGACCCATCAACATTCTGTTTCCTCTCAAAGGAAATACCCTCTTTCCTCAGGGTCCTGTTCAGAATTTTCTTTTTGAGCACATCACAAAGGGTTTGATTCCCTTAGAGGCTTTTGTATATGCCTATCACATACAATTCCTTCAACCCCGCATTTTCGTTAGTGACATTTGGGGTTTCCGCAGGTGAGGAATTTGGTACCATAGATACAATTGAAGAATTTGTAGTGATAGAAGCATTTGTACTTTTAGGTGAAGAATTAGCAGATTCACGTTTGATGCATTTCAAACATGGTGGAATGAAATCTTCCTAAGCGGTAATCATGTGTTGAGCAAGCATAGAATCATTTTCAATTCGAAGATCATCATGAGACATTGTTAGTTTCTCAAGATCTTGCTTTCTTTGAAGAAATTCATAAGAAAGCTTCTCATGATCACTCAAGAGTGTGCCATAACGTTCTTGAAGACTATCAAACCTAGATTGAAGACTTTGAACATCATTAATGAGGGTTTGAGTCTGATTCATTTCCTCACTCAACAACACATCGCTTTTGTCTAGCAGCTTCTGAAACTTTCCAATAGCAGTTTGTTGCTTAGTGGCAACATTAGCAAGTTTATAGTAACTGGGTTTTTGATAGTCATCAGGTTCATAGTCACTAGAATCAGAAGAGGGTGTGTGGCTTGGTACCTTTGAACCTTTTGCCTTGAAGCAATAGGTGGGAGCAAAGTTTTCATCACACACATCAGTGTTGTTGTCGTTGTCATTTTCTTCGACATCGAAGATGGACTTGCTGACGAATGTGGTAGTAAGGGCTAGGCTTGCCACACCTAACTCTGACTCCACTTGATAACCTTCCACTTCATCACATTCTTCAGATTCTTTTCAAAATCCATTTCTTTGCCAATAAGTGCCCGAGCCATTTTGAAACTGGTCTTCTTGTGCGATGAGGACTTTGAGGATAAGGACTTTAAAGATTTCTTATTTTTCTTCGAGTCATGAAAACTGTCATCCTTGTACTTCTTCGTCTTTGATTCCTTCACCCAACGAGGACAATCGGCAATGTAGTGACCAAATTTCTTGCATTTAGGGTAGGTTCTTTTTCTTGTAGTCCTCAGATGGAGTTTCTGATTTCCTCATATCTCCTCTTGAAGATTTTATGAACTAGCCGTGCCTTGAGAACTTCTGAAATTTCCTCACAAGCATAGCAAGTTCCTCACCAAGTTCTTGAGGATCACCAAGACTGCAATCAGAGTCTTCTTCTTTAGATGAGGAAACAGCCTTTGCCTTCAGCGCACGAGTCTTGTATAGCTTGGTCCATAAAGGTCTCTCTTATCTTCTTGTTGGAACTCATGAGTATTGTGTCTCTCAAGAATATCAGGGAGATCAAGTAGCTTGTAGTCTCTTCATTCTTGAATCATCAAAACCAGTGTATCGAATGATGGATCAAGAGATCATAGCAGTTTCTTCACCACTTCATGGTCAATGATATCTCTGCCTCCAAGGGCCTGAAGGTCATTGGATATGTCACTGAGGCGATCAAAGGTGTCCTGACAGCTTTCATTATGAAGTCCCTTGAAGCGGTTGAAGAGATTGCAAAGAACATCAACACAAGATTCGCGTTGTGTGGAGATTCCTTCATTAACTTTGGACAATCTTTCCTAGATAAGCTTTGTAGAGGCCATAGCACTCACTCTACCAAGTTGACCTTTGCTCAGATGGGCGCAGATGATATTATTCACTTGAGAGTCGAGTTGCTTGAATCTGTTCACATCAGCAACAGTGATAGTTGAAGCGACAGAGGGAACACCATTTCCCACAACATACCAGATATCATTGTCAATTGCTTCAAGGCGCATGTGCATCTTGTTCTTCCAGTAGGGCAAATCTTTCCTACAAAGGTAGGACAACCCGTAGTAACCTTGATCATACCCGTCATTGACATAATGAAAACTCTAGGTGGTTAAAGCAAAATCACACAGAACAAGGGAGTGCCTTGCTCTGATACCAATTGAAAGTGCGTCATATCAACTAGAGAGGGGTGAATATGCGATTTTTACAAATTCATTACTAAGGAAATTCCTAGTGAGGAAAGTCCTCAGCCACGAACTCAGTGCAGCGGAATATGTACTAAAACAGATGTGCAAAAACAGCTATAGCTTAGTCGTCAGAGTGAAATGAAACGTTCAGGTTGCACAGGCCGCGTGAACATGATAAGAAGGTGACGAATAACTTAAGTGAAGAATTGGAGGTGAGAATTAGAGAAAGTCTTCAGTCAAATTCTTCAAATAGTAAAGATCAAAGTCGTCAACATACAATTGAGGAAATGAAAGAGTTGAGGAATTAGAACTCGTTGCCCGATGAAGACATTTATTTGATGACCCTGTTGCAACTACCGTGATAGTCGTACGCCTGGTTCGGAGCGGCTTGGCATTTAAACCAAAGGACACACAGTCCCAGGACACATAGTCATTACCGTATTATCCTTGAGCTAAGGACACACAGTCCTTGCCCAACACTCGTGGTAAGTCTTCGGGGCAGACTTCCAAACCCTCACAAACTTTGTCACCCCGCAATCCATAATTCACTATTGGATGCTCTAGACCATGACGCTAACCGTTTGGAGGATGCACATTCCTCAAAGGTAAAAAGTGTCGGTTCAACACAAGAACAATACCTTTAGTGATGCTCAATCACTTTGGGTTTTGGGTTTGGTTTGGATGTTTGGGGTTTTTCCTCACTGATGATTTTCTCTCAAATTCTTCGAGGATTGTGTTGCTCTCAAATGACAAGTGTCAGTTTCTCTTGCGTATCAGCCAACCAACTAGTGGTTATGGGGGTGGCTATTTATAGCCGGGGAGCAATCTGGACATGAATTGACATTAATGCCTGAATGATATGACCGTTGGGGACAGCTGGCGCGCAGCACAACAATGGTCAGAACATTTCAATTGTGAAATTCCTCATGTCACTCATGTTCCTCATAGGTAGGTGATTCACACTGGGAAGACCTAACTCCTTAGTTAGAGCAAATTCCTCAAAGACCAGAAGATGGTTGTCTTTGTCACTGAAGAATTTGACTAAACGGTTGAATATTTCCAAAGGCTTCTTCCGAAGGGTTTGAACGTGTAGGCTTTGAGATGAGTATCACATGGAAATTTTTTCTTAGATTTACCTCGACCCCTTTAACAGTACGGTGGTCCTACGACACAAAATATAGAAAATGAAACTATGAAAACGAAGGTCTTGACGCTTCAGGGTCTTCACATCGATTTCTTCACGGGCACACTGATTTCCTCACTTTCAAAGTCTTGAGAGGAAATGGAAAAGTCTTCAACCAAAGACATACATTTTCAAGGGTCGATATTCTTCGAATAACTCAAACTCCTCATCGACTTATAGAGACTGTGTACACTCACACACATATCCGTCTCTTAACCTATAAGTCTTCAATACACCAAAATCACTAAGGGGCACTAGATGCACTTACAATCATGCACGACATGACATAATAGATCCACTAAAACAATACTGCATATTTAAAATGATAGTTCACGCTATGACAATTCATTACCATAGTTCATACATTCAAACATAAAAACAACTAGATCAAACTAATCTTGACCAAGTTCATGGCTTGACATTGAGGTAGTACTCCTCCTCGACCTGCGGAGAACGTTGAAGAACTCATACTCTTCGTTTGAGCCGTTCCATGTGTAAGGGAATATTTCTAACTTAGTGGTTTTGGTGATTGATGACAATGCGTTTGCGGACTAATCGTGTGCACTAAGCCTTTGAGGTATTTTATCATTTGGCACAAGACGATTCATGCCCCTCGGTGTACTAATATGAAGACAATTTTCTCTCCTTTGTTTCTTTGTCGGTGGAGTTGAGTCGTAGGAAAAGCTGTATTATTAAGAGGAGATCCGCATCGAAAAGGTTTGGGTAAAATCATCATGTACACATTCCCACGCACCCTCCTTCCTGCCTCAGTGGAGCATCTGACCTTACCCCAGCCTTGCCTGGAAATATCCAAGCGGTAGTACCGCTCCTTGGAGCAGTACTACCTCTTATGATCGGTAGTAACGCCCTAGCGCCGGTAGTACCGCTCAAGGCTGGATTTTCTCTTGCGAGCTCCGCTATCTAGTGCCGCTGCCCGTGGGTCTCGACACTTTTCGTGTCAGACTGAGCAGTTTCTGGAGTGGTAGTGGTGGGCGGTAGTACCGCCCAACAAGCGGGAGTACTGCTTGTTACTAACGCGTCAGAATCCCCTTGGTCTTCTGGATAGGTTTGCTGTCTGTCATGAGCGGATATAGGAGGTGGTACTACCTGTTATGATCAATAGGACCGCTCCTGGAAGCGGTAGTACTGCACCGGTAGTATTACCGGCGTGTGCCTCCTGCATTGACTGATGCCCACTACCCCAAGCGGTAGTACTGCTCCCCTTGGAGCAGTACTACCTCTTATGATCGGTAGTACCGCTCCATGGAGCGGTAATACCGCTCATGTGCGAGTTGGGGAGGTGGGTAACGGTTGGATTTTTCCTCCCACTATATAAAGGGTTCTTCTTCCCTGAGAATCTCACCTTTCCCAACCCTAAGCTCCATTGTTGCTCCAAGCTCCATTTTCACCCGATCTCTGTCTCTAGCCAACAAAACTTCTTGATACTTTAGGGTGTGGTTTAGAGGGTGTTGATCTACACTTCAACCAAGATAAATTTGATTCCCTCCACCAATCCCTCGCGAATCTTGTTACTCTTGGGTGTTTGAGCACCCTAGATGGTTGATGTCAGCTCGAAGCCATATTCCACTGTGGTGAAGCTTTGTGGTCTCGTTGTGAGTTTCCAATTAAATTGTGGAGATTTCCCTAACCTTGTTTGTAAAGGTTTGGTCGCTGCCTTCAAGGGAATCACTAGTGGAATCACGTCACCTCGCATTGTGTGAGGGCGTGAGGAGAATATGGTGGCCTTAGTGGCATCTTGGGGAGCATTGTGCCTCCACACCGCTCCAACGAAGACGTACTTCCTCTCAAAGAGAAGGAACTTAGGAAACACATCCTCGTCTTCATCTGTTCCACTTGTAGTTACTTCTTACCTTTACTTATATTAGTTTATTACTTGTTATTACTGTTGCTAGCATCATATAGGTTGCTCACTTAGTTGCATATCTAGACAACCTATTTGTTGCTAAACTTAATTTGTTAAAGAAAAGCTTAAAATTGTTAGTTGCCTATTCACCCCCCTAGTCAACCATATCAATCCTTTCAATTGGTATGAAATCTTCGTCTCTTTATTAAGTGTTTCACCACCCAAAGAGTATGGCTGGCGACGAGGATCGGGTTGTGGAGTTGCCCGAGACAGCGGTTGCAAACTCGATTATCCGAGAGGATCTAAATGAGGCCATGTCCACCTTTAGATCCTCAGTGGCCATTGAGGTCAAAAACATGCTCAAAGAGTTCCTTGATGGCTTCAAATTGTCTATCGATCCGTTGCATGTGGTTAATCCCACAACTTCAGATTCACGGACCAACTCCAAAAAGGAAAATGCTAGTAGTGATAGAAACAAATTTCCTCAAGGGACAAGTGGGGTAAATACCTTTGCCTCGGTTCCTCCTCCCGTGGTCTATGGAGTACTGGTTCACCCACCGCATATTATTAACCTTGGTCCTCCTCCTAAACTTTTTAAGAATGATTTCGCTAATTGGGTTATTCATATCAAGGATCATTTGATTCACAACTCAATACAATTTTGGAGAATCATTGAGCAAGGCTACTACCCACATGATCCAAGTAACCTCACTCCAAGAGAAGAGGTCACTCCGCCTTGTTCATCCTAAAAGGTGTTGTTCCCATTGAAGATCTTGCTCATTTGCGTCCCTTCACTCGTGCCAAAGATTTTTGGGAGCACATCATTTCCATGTACAAGGGAAGATCAGGTTTCAATGGTCTAACTATGAAGTGATACTTGATGAGGTCGATGAATTTGCTATGATTCAGAATGAGGACCCTCGTGAGCTCTACCAAAGAGTGACAACGCTTGTCATTGCTCTTCAATATCACGGAAGCAAGGATGTGGATGAAAATGGGATCAAGTGTAAGTTTCTCAAGGCAATGATGCCTTTCAACAAGTGCATGTACTACGTCATCCATCAAACGCCGAACTTTCACTCCTTGTCCTCAAGTGATGTGTTGGATGAGTTCATTGCCATGAACATAGTGAACAAGACTGCTGACAATGCTCTAGCTCGTGTCCAATAGTCAAGAAAAGACTCTGCTAACCTTTCTTTGAAGGCCAGGGCTGTTGTGGAGGAAGATGAAGAAGAAGAAGAGGAAATTCCCCGAAGACACCAAGTATGCTTATCATGAGCACATGCTCTTGCGTCAAGGCAGTTTTGGGGCAACAAGAGAAACTCAAAGACCAATTTATCCAGGAACAACTCAAGTGGATCCAAAGTCAAGAAACGCGTGGGGACTTGCTACAAGTGTGGCAACGTGAGTCACTTTGTGGCAGACTGTCGATATGGGAAGAGGGAAGACAATGGTGGCAAACTTATTCGCAAAGACAAAGCCAAATCCTTTCCCAACTAGAACAACTTCTCCAAGAAGATGACCCAAAAGGTTTCGGTGGCTCTGGAAGAGTACCTCTCTGATGAGGATGATGACGATGATGAAAGCGGTGAGGTTATGGGAATGGCCTCGGTGGCTATTGCATCCTCCTCCCTAAGCAAGGTGTCCCTCTTCGAGACCCCCAACGATAACTGTATTGCCAAGTGCCTTATGGCCAAGGCATCAAACAAGGTAACCTCTAACATCAAAACTACGATTTCCACTACCCTTAATCCTATGGATAATGGAGATGAACAACAGGAGGTAAATGTTGAGCAAAATTCTACCATAACTACCAAATTTGCCCCTCAACTAAAATTGGGGAAAGGCTAAATTTTTATCTTGTCAAGTAGTCTAATCATCCCTCTCTAGACATACTTTCGATCCTACACACATGCTCTCCTTTTGTATTAATTGATAATACTCATGCTACTAACCCTTGTAATGAGCACATGCATCTTGTGAAGGAGAATGCCAAATTAAAAGAGCAACTTGAGAAAGGCCTTGTGACATGCATTCAAGGTGAAACGAATCTTAATGACCTTTTGGGCAATCAAAAGGAAGTGGTGGCAAAGGAAGGAGTTGGGTTTGCACCCAAGTCCAAGAAAACAGGAAGATCAAGACCAATCAACCTCCCCCTCTCTAGGAAACCTTTGATAAAGCTGGGGAGGGCACTCATGAGAAGAAGAAGGGCAAAGCTAAGGCTGGTAATGCCAAAAAGGACAAAACCCTCCTTCCCAACAAAGTCGAGGACATTAACCCATCTTATGTTTTATGCCATGCTAGTGATGGAAATGTCTTTGCTAAATTTGTTGGTTCCCTCGATGAGTACATTGAATGGTCTATTTGGGTTCTTAAGATCCTTGTTACTAACATGAAAGGACGCATCAAACAATGGGTACCTAAATCCAAGCATTGATCTTATGCAGGAGTTTGCTTCCGCTCGAGTGTCATGGTTGCTTGATAGTAGAGCACCAAATCATATGACCAGATGAAAGGACTTGGTGGTGGACGTTCATCCCGACCCATTTGTGGCCACCCAAGTCTCTTTCGTTGATTATGTAATTTCAAAGGAATTTTGTCTTGTCAAGGTGGTAATTTCATTGGAACTTACCATTAAAAAGGTCATGCTTGTTGAGACCCTCGCATACACTTTACTTTCTGTTCATCAACTTGCACTCATGGGTTTTAGTACATTCTTTGGTATCGACCCCGTGCTGTTTTGTGGAGCAAGACTCTTAAAGTAGTTTTTGTTGGGTATGTCGAGAACGGTCTCTATGTGGTGAACTTTTCGGAGTGACCCAGTAAGATCCCGACTTGCCTAATGGCTAAAGTTGATGTGGGATGGTTGTGGCATCGCCGGCTAGCCCATGTCAATATGAGTCTTTGCAAAGTCTCTTCAAAGGGGGTCATGTTCTTGGACTAACAAATGTGAGTTTTCCCAAAGATCGTGCTTGCAGTGCGTGCATTGAAGGAAAGCTACATGAGACAGCTCACCTCCCCACGGCTACCATATCCTGAAGAGGCCTTCAGAGCTCCTCCACATGGATCTTTTTTGTCCTCCATCCTTCGATAGTCTTGGGGGAAGAAAGTATTGCTTGGTGGTAGTGGTGATTACTCAAGATATACTTGGGTGTACTTCTTCAAGAGGAAGAGTGAGACCCAACAAACCATCATCTACTTTGCCAATGATGTTAAACGTCAACACGAGGCAAAGATATTGATGATTAGAGGTGATAATGGCACCGAATTCAAGAATTATACCTTCAATGAATTTTTGAGTGATGAGGGGATCAAGCATCAATACTCCACACCATATACCCCTAAAAAAATGGTGTAGTGAAAAGGAAAAACCAGACGTTGATGGATGCGACGAGCACCATGATGGTGGAGTTTAAATCTCCTTATAACTTTTGGGCCAAACTCATCTACACTGCATGTCATGCATCTAATCTGCTCTACCTCTGCAAAGTCTTGAACAAGACTCCTTATGAAATTATTATAGGTAACAAGCCCAACCTCAAGTACTTCTGGGTGTTCGGTTGTAAGTGTTTCATTCTTAAGAAAGGTGCTCGTTTGTCTAAATTTGAACCTAGAGCTCAAGAGGGCATATTTTTTGGTTATGATACAAACTCTCGTTCTTACCGTGTCCTCAAAAAGTCTAATGGACTCATTGAGGAGACGTGTAACGTGGAGTTTGATGAGAATAATGGCTCCCAAGTGGAGCAAAGTGGTCTTTGTGATGTAGGTGATGAAATTCCTCGCCAAGCCATAAGAAGAATGGGTGTGGGACACTTCCTACCCGTTGAGGAAGCCCTTATGGCCGAAGGATAAGGACAATGTTTCAATCAAGTGGAAGCATCACCGACGCAAGACCCACACGCTTTCGAAGAACAAAGTGAAGGCCCTTAACCTTGTGATCAAGATCAAGGAGAACATCAACCAGATGATGGTAGTTCACCAAGTATTGTCCTTGATCAAGCTCACTCCTCCAAGAAATCTCAAGATATAAAGCAATCTCAAGCTCAAGACCATGCTCAAGATCAGGACCGAGCTTGCAAAGGCAGTAAAGGTCACAAAAAGGTTCCTCCTCAACTCTCCATGGAAGAGATTCAAGAAAGACGCACCGCCAAGAATGTTGCCAAACTTAAAAACTATCAACATGTGCTGGAGAATGTCCATGAAAACTTAAAGAAAGGGGTAACCACTCGCAGACAATTAACAAACTTTACTGCACATCATGCGTTTGTTTCTTGCATTTAACGCCTAAAGGTACAAGAAGCGCTCAAAGACATGGAGTGGCTTGAGTCCATGCATGATGAACTCAACAACTTCGAGCGCGACAAAGTGTTGCGGTTGGTGCCAAGACTAAAGGAGAAAGACAATATCATGGGAACCAAGTGGATCTTTAAGAACAAGAAATATGCAAATGGTGTCGTCATTCACAACAAGGCATGATTAGTAGAACAAGGCTACTCTCAAGTCAATGGCATCGACTACGATGAAGCTTTTGGTCATGTTGCTCCCCTTGAATCTATTCGCATGTTGCTTGCGTTTGCTTCACATCATGACTTCAAAATATATCAAATGGATGGGAAAAGTGCATTTCTTAAAGGTCCCCTTTAGGAGTTGGTACATGTCAAGCAACCCCCGGGGTTTGAGGATCCTAATTTCCCCAATGATGTTTACGTTCTTGATAAATCACTCTATGGCCTTAAACAAGCCCCACTAGCATGGTATGAGCACCTTAGAGAGATGTTACATGATCGTGGGTTTGAAATTGGGAAAATTTACCTCACTCTTTTTACTAAGAAGGTCAAAGGTAGTTTGTTCATATGCCAACTATATGTTGATGATATTATCTTTGGTTCTCCTAACAAAGCTTTTAATGAGGAGTTTACCGGACTAATGACCAAGGAATGTGAGATGTGTATGATGGGAGGGTTGAAGTTCTTCCTTGGATTCAAAGTCAAGCAACAAAGTCAAGGAACCTTCATCAATCAAGGTAAATATACCCAAGACTTGCTCAAGAGGTTCAAGATGGATGATCTCAAACCAGCCAAAGCAAACACCCCCATGCCCCTCAAATTCCAACTTGACTTAGATTCCAATTGTAAAGTTGTGGATCAAAAGTTATATTGATCTATGCTTGGCTCTTTACTTTTCCTTTCTCCATCTAGACCGGATATTATGTTGAGTGTGGGAATTTGTGCACAATTTCAATCCGCACCTAAGAAAAGCCACAATGTGGCGGTCAAGCAAATCCTTCTATATTTGGCTCATTGCCCAAAATTTGGCTTATGGTATCCCAAAGGTGCTTCATATGATCTCATAGGGTATTGGGACTCGGATTGGGAGGGTGACCATGTGGAGAGGAAGTCAACTTCCGGAGGTTGCCAATTCCTTGGTCGCTCTCTAGTAAGTTGGTCTTCAAAGAAACAAAATTGTGTTTTTCTCTCATCCATCGAGGCTGAGTATGTCGTTGCTGCAAGTTGTTGTGCTCGGTTGCTCTGGATGAGGCAAACTTTAAAGGATTGCAATGTCAATTGTGTCAAAGTGCCTCTTTAGTGTGATAATGTAAGTGCTATGTCGATCTCCAAAAACCTGGTTCAACACTGGAAGACCAAGTACATTAGTATTCGCCACCACTTCATCCGGGATTATATCAAGCGTGGGGAGATTGATCTCATTCATCTTAACACTAATGATCAACTTGCAGATATTTTCATGAAGCCATTGAATGAAGCAAGATTTCGCGAGTTAAGGCATGATCCGAATATCATTTATTAGATAAATGTGGATTGATCTTAGGCACACCCCACCACTATCATCATAGTATCTTGTTTAGATGTAGGCATGAATTTAGGGGGGCTGTTGTTCTCCCAGTGAACTCTCTCTCCCCTTATTATGCGTAAATTGATCAAGTCTTTCACATTAGTCACTTAAGATGACACATGTGCTTCAAAAGACGAGTTTTGGTCTTGGGCCAAAGTTAAAATCTTCGCGGTGCCATACCAATTGACTCAAACATAGGTGGCTTCGGCCACCACCCCCTTGTAAGTGAGCCATTTGCTTCTTGAGAGCATGTTGTAATTTTTATGTGTCAGCCCCGGTGATTTTCTCTGTGGTTTACTTTCTTCGTAACTTGGGGTATCACCTTTACCATGCCCGTGTTTCATGTCTCATGCCACTTTGGGTTAACAAGTATGTTACTTATTTGCGTGCGCCACCTCTTGGAATTGTTTTAGGTCCATCTGGGGTGGTACTACCACTCTTAAAGCGGTACTACCAATCATAAGAGGTACTACCGCTGCTAGCAGCGGTACTACTGTCGGGCGATACTACCGCTCCGAGTGCGGTACTACCACTTATGTGAATCCACAAGGGGGTTATGGGGCACGGGCAGGGGCAGTTTCCACTACCCATACACATTCATCCCCACTCCTCCTTGTGGGTTTCTCTCTCCAGGCGACCCAAGGGCTCCAATGGCTATCGATCTCCGTTTTCGAACGCCCTTTCGCAATTCCAACTAGTGGAATAGATCCCCACCCCTTCTTCTTGCCATGGATACCGGTACTTCCCCCTTCTTCTCTCTTTTTGGTCTAATTTTCAAATCTTGGTTTTGGGCAATGCAATATGTATCCCTCACCTTTTTTGTCAAAAATCGCAGCATGAGTAGGATAAGGAAGACGGATAGGGAGTAGACTTGTTGTTCTAAGTAGGAATTAGGTGCTCTTGGCATCCTAGGTAGTACCGGATCTGACCAGTGGTTGTGTTCACCCTGTGGTCTCCACCCTGAGCGGTACTACCGCTCCTATGGGCGGTACTACTGATCATAAGAGGTAGTAATGCTCCTCGCAGTGGTACTACCGCTGTGGGCTTCCAATAACACATACTTCCTACTGATTCCATCACCTTATTCTCCCATTTCTTGGTTTCTTGTTGACTTGTGCACATCATTTACTCTCGTGTTCTCCTCTGGTTATGTTTTGGATCTCAGGAGGTGGTAGCTCTACTCATCAGGAGCGTAGGACAAACCCCGGCTGTGGAAGCACGAAGTGTTACCGTACATCTGAGGCAGATAGCTCAAGTCAACCACATGAGTCATTTCAAGAGGAGAGTGCTAATATGGTTGCTTCCAAGTCTAAGGGGAAGCACCCTACTGTCAGGCCCTTGAAGTCCCAATCCATGGACACACTGAATGCTAATGACTTCTGGATGTCCCTACGAGGCCTATCCCTATGGAGAACCCCATGAGCCATCTATGCGCAATCGTCCCTTCTGGAATAGGAAGCAATTGTCAGTCTATAATGACGTTCTTAAGAGAAAGGAAAACCAATATGTTCCACATGCCAAATCCATCAACATTGAATATATGCAGCTGAATGCCAGGTGCTTCGGGATTGCTCTTATTCTTTGTGAAAATACGGGCATTTTTAACATTATGTAGATCAACAAAGACTTTGATGCCGAGATTATTGATGTCTTCTTTGCCACAGTGCATCTCGGAACTGATGAGGACATGACTTTGACTTCGATGACCAATGGTAGGTTACTTTATGCTCCCTCGAAGACCTTTATGAATCGGCTTGACATTGGGGACAATGGAATCGAGAACCCTCTTGGTTTCCGTCCCCATGAAGAGAAGGTTGCAACCCACAAGCAACATATTTACAAGTACAGTACGGAGAAGATCTCCTCCAACACCGGCAAGTCCACCTGGGTACTAGAACCATTCCTAGACATTATGCACCGTATTTTCATGCACACTCTCTTTCCCCGTGTTGGAAATCTAGATCAGGTACACTCATAATTGGTGGATATGCTCCTTTTCTGCGAATTTCATAAGTTCAAGGTTAATGTGGAGCCATTGGATGTTTCTCATATTATGTGGACTGAGCTCCATTCTGTTGTTTCTGAGCATAAGTGCCCTATTTGATGCTTCTGATTGATAAAACTTGGGCAGTGACTTTTCCTGATGCTATGTTTGAGTGTGGGGAGCTGGTATCACACAAAGTGGTACAACTTCGTTAGAAGGATAAGTGGGATACTCACACTGCTCCTGAGCAGGATGTGCCAGAAGTTGAGGATGATTCTGATGAGGAAGAGGCTGGCGAGAACTTTGTGGCTGAAGGTGGCACTACTCCCGTGGTGTGCCCCGTGCTGCCGAACCATCTTGGGATTAGAAGCTCAAGGAAAGGATGAAGAAGCTATTCTGAGTGCAGGTCAAAGGACAGTACAGGGCCCATGCGGCAAATTGTCGGCTATCCGTCGTCACAAGGATCTTGGTAGGCACGTTGGTTTAGAGATTGAGAGCGGTTCTGAGGATACACTTACTAATGAGGACACCTAGATCGCTCGACGCTACCTATGGGATTCCGATGCTGAGTTGCCTCGCTCTCCTACTCCTCCTGTCATCGTTCATCTCAGCTCTGAGTCTGGAGACTATTGAAGTTCGTCACCAGAGTTACCACCCTTCCTGGATCCTATTTGTTCTCTTTGTCCTTTTTGGCGTCTTTCTGCAAAAGGGGGAGAAAGTTTAGGGATTTTCATTTGTGAGAGTCACGAGTGTTTTTACCTTGCCCATTTTTTCGCTTGTGAACTCCTTTATCTTTCGCTTTGCTTTTTATATGTGAGAGACTACGTCGTATGGTGTGAGACATATTCTACCTTAATTTTATCCTTTTTGTTAGTTTGTGAGATATTTACCATGTGCCCTATTGTTAATTCTCAAATTACTTCTTGCATTTGTATTACATTCCGATTATCCTATGTGCAAGTAGTGTGTTTCTACAAAAAATAGGGGGGGTGTGGATCCTAGGTTGTGCATTGTGCATTCGAGAACCATACTTAAATAGTGCACACATCTAGGGGGAGCTCGTCTATATTTTGTAGAGAGTGGGGTTTGCATAGCATATCTTGTTTATATCTTCTTTGGAAATACCGTGTTGTCATCAGTCCACCAAAAAGGGGGAGATTGTAAGGGCATATTTGTACCTTAGTGATTTTGGTGATTGATTACAATTCGTTTGCGGACTAATCATGTGCACTAAGCCTTTCAGGTATTTTATCATTTGGCACAAGACGATTCATGCCCCTAGGTGTATTAATATGAAGAAGTTTTTCTCTCCTTCATTTCTTTGTCGATGGACTTGAGTCATAAGAAAATATGTACTATTAAGAGGGGATCCGCACCAGAAAGGTTTGGGTGGAATCATCACATACACATTCTCACGCACCCTCCTTTCTGCCTGAATGGAGCATCTCACCTTGCCCCAGCAGTGCCTGGAAGGATCCAAGCGGTAGTACCGCTCCTTGGAGCGGTACTACCTCTTATGATCGGTATTATTGCCCTGCCGGCGATAGTACCACTCTGGGGAAGATTTGTTGTGGACAATTCCGCTGTCTAGTGCCATTGCCCGTGGGTCTCGACACTTTTGGAGTCGGACTGAGCGGTTTCTGGAGTGGTAGTGATGGGCGGTAGTAAGGATGGGGTTATAGCCTTAGGGTAGGGTCATAGGCCTGACCTATAAGTCCTACCCAATGGCACCTCATTATTAGCTTAAGGGTCACAAGATGCTTACCGACTAGATTAATACAACCTCTGATCCACTCCGTAAAGAACCACTCGGAAGGTTACCTAGTACTCGACGACTGGATTCCACTCGGTAAATACCAGAAGCCACTCGACATAGAAGACCAGAAGCCACACTAGCGAGGCTAACGGTGAGACGTTAGACTACTGTAATTAATGTCCTTTATAGCATACGTTACGTCTAACGTATGCATTCCATCCCACTTATTACACCCTTGAAGGCTAGACACTTATGAGGGGCAGCGCACTCTATATAAGCGACCCCTCCCCTCTGGCACAAGGGTTCGCATTCTGTAACATTCATATTCCACTCGACACCAAAGCTCCAAGAGCACTGAGATGTAGGGTTCTTACCTCCACCGCAGAGGGGCCTGAACTCATACAACCTTGCCATAGCTAGGACTCTGCCCTCTACTTTCGTACCCTACACATCTACTGTCAGTCTTATATCCACCACAGTTGGCGCCCACCGTGGGGCAGGCGTCTAGGCGACTTCCGGCAAGTTTGCATTTTTTTCCTCTTCACCATGTCTTCCGGCGGTGATTTGTGCCTTGGGCACGAGATCATGTTCGGCACACTCATCTTCATTGCCGACGATTCGGCATGGCTTCACGAGGCGCCTCTCGACATCGTGGCGCTTCCAGTCCGCGGGGCGACGTTCTTCCGCGCTAGTTCTAGCGGAGTCCTTCTTTTCCAACCGTCGACTCCGTCGTCGACTGTGTTCCTATCGCACGTCGCAACAAGCGATCCGGTCGCTCACGGCTCCAGCGCTGGGTGCGTCATGCACTCGTGCGTGAAGCGTCTTTGCCGCAGGTGGCAGCAATTGAACCTGCTCCACCTCCGTGTGCTGCATCTCACTCGGTGTCAGATCCGTCTAGCCCTCCTTCCGAGTGTGAGAACCACAGCCGTGCGGCGGAGGTTTTCATGGCCGGCTCACACGAGAGCCCGCGAAGGAACAATCGGGACAAGCGGGAAACCGGAGAAACTTCAGGTGCGCGTCATCATCCGCGCCCCCTAGCATCCGGTCGGCATTCTCATCATGACAACATCGAGGTATTCTGCACGCCTATCCTCAACTTGGCTGCGGCCGAAAGGATTATAGACTCCATCCAGCCGTCACATTCATCAGCGGGCAGAGGAGTGCAGCAGATCCGTGCACTGTTGCAGGCGGCGCAGTAGGAGAGTTCCGCTGTCTCTCAGTCTCACAACAGACTGCACATCAATTCTGTCCGAGCAGACAAAGTTCAGTCAATTTACAGTCCAGGTTCTCCTCAGCGTCACAGAGGAGGAGATCACCGAGAAGATCGGTATAGAGACCAGGAGCGGAATCCGCTTCCCCCGGTTCAATCATGAAGATCGCCATCGCTCGCGCTCTCCTCCGCGGAGTGATTCGTATGCGCCCCGGCGCAATGACGAAAGGCGCTCGGTGGGCGACGACTGCGACCAGAGGCGTGATGTAAGAGACTATCTCACTCAGAAGAGAGTTGATAGAGGTCGAGCCCATTGTGACGGATACGACGGTGATCATCCGAGTGGAAGTGGCTCTGTCATCTCTGGGTCCGAGTGTTTCAGTCGAGCAATCCGCTCCGCTCATATGCCCCCCCCCCCCAACTTCAGGTTGGCGGCCGGAATAAGCAAGTTCACTCGTGAGTCCAAGGCAGAGACGTGGCTAGATAATTACCGAGTGGTAGTTCAGATCGGTGGCGGCAATGATAATGTCGCAATGAAGCACTTGCCCGTGATGCTGGATGGTTCGACGCGTACCTGGCTGAATCAACTAGCTCCATCAAGCATATACTATTGGGCAGATTTGGCCCGAGTGTTCATCAAGACCTTCAAGGGCACCTGCAAGCACCCTGCTGGTCTCTCAGAGCTACATCATTGTATCCAGAAGCCGAGTGAGTCTTTGCGCGATTATATCCAGTGCTGGACCACTCTTCACCACACTTTGGAGAACGTCACCGAGCATCAAGTAGTCTGCGCTTTCAAGGCAGGCGTCAGGTACCGCGAGTTGTATTTGAAGTTCGGTCGGACAGGAGATATGTCTATGAGCAAGATAATGGAGATAGCAACCCGCTATGCCAATGGATAAGAAGAAGCCCGCCTTCGCAGTGGCAAAGGCAAAGCAGTCGACGGAGATGCCAACCGAAAGCGGAAGTAGAAGGAAGAACGCACTCCTCCGGCAGAAGCAGCCGCTCTAGGAGCGAGAAAGTTCAAGGGAAAGGGAAAGAGTCAGTTCCCCCCAAAGAAATCCGAGAAGTAGTCGGGACCAGCTATCCTTGATCAGCCGTGTGCGATTCACACGAAGATAGATGAAGAAGGCAACACCATCGTGCCTAAACATACCACTCGGCAGTGTAGACTGTTGATCCAGAGGTTCGGAGAGGATTAGTCGAGTGAGAAAGACCAAGATAAATAGGACGAAGAACAAGAAGACCACTTCCCAAAGGTCCATGCCACTGTGATGATCTTCGCTGACGTTGAAAGCAAGAGTCGACTGAAAGTGGTCAACCAAGAGGTCAACATGGCTGCTCCTTCCACCCCGAAATATCTCAAGTGGTCGCAGAGTGCTATCACCTTCGACCAGTCGGATCACCCGACACATGTTCCCACTCCAGGACGTCAGTCTCTTGTTGTCCTCCCGGTGGTAGAAGGAGTTCGACTCCGCAAGGTGTTGATGGATGGAGGGAGCGGCTTGAACATCATCTACGCTGACACTCTCAAAGGACTGGGCATTCCGATGTCCAAGCTCAGCGACAGCAATATGCAGTGTCATGGAGTGATCCCAGGGAAGAAGGCTGTGTAACTCAGTTAGATTGTGTTGTATGTCGTCTTCGGCTCCGACAAGAACTTCCGCAAGGAGAAACTCACGTTCGAGGTGGTGGACTTCTACCACGCCATACTTGGGCGACCAGCGTATGTACGTTTCATGGCCCGACCATGTTACGTTTATCTGAAAATGAAGATGCCACGACCGAAGGGAGTCATCACCATCACTGGTGATCGATAGAGAGCAGAAGAATGTTTGCAACAGGGCTCCAAGATCGCCGACCAGCAGATGGCGATGGCAGAGCTCGATGAGTATCGGCAGACAGCAAATCCCGCCGAACTGATGCACACGAAGAAGCCAGCTTCCGAGTCTACATTCCAGTTGGCAGGCGAAATCAAGAATGTCAGCATCCACCCGACGGATCCTACAGCCACCCCGACCAACATCTCAACAACCCTTGACCCTAAATAGGAATCCGAGCTCATCTAGTTCCTCCGTGAATTGGGACATCTTCACATGGAAGCCCGCTGACATGCCTAGTGTACCCAGGGAACTGGATGAGCACCGACTAAGGGTCGACCCCAAAGCTTGACCTGTCAAGGACCATCTGCGTCGGTCTTCCATGCAGAAAAGGAAAGCAATCGGCGAGGAGGTGGCTAAGCTCCTAGAGGCCAAGTTCATTCGCGAGGTCTACCACTCCGAGTGGCTCGCGATTGTTGTCATGGTGCCTAAGAAGGACAAGTCACTCCGAATTTGCATCGACTTCAAGCATATCAATTCGGCCTGCCCGAAAGACCACTTCCCACTCCCCCGCATAGATCAGATCGTTGACTCGACTGTGGGATGTGAGCGATTGTATTTTTTAGATGCTTACTCTGGGTACCACCAGATCCATCTGTATGTCCTAGATGAAATAAAAACAACCTTTATCACCCCTTTCGGGTGCTTCTGCTACATCACTATGCCATTCGGTCTCAAAAATGCAGGAGCCACTTTTATGCGCATGATTCAGAAATGCCTCCTTGACCAGATCAGTCGGAACGTTGAGGCATACATGGATGATATCGTAGTCAAGTCACACAAAGGTTCCGACCTGCTAATTGACTTGGCTGAAACGTTCGCCAACCTTCAAAGGTACGATATCAAGCTCAACCCAGCCAAGTGCACATTTGGAGTCCCGAGCGGCAAGTTACTCAGTTTTCTTGTTTCCAAACGAGGAATCGATCTTAACCCCGAAAAGATCGGGGCAATCGTCCGAATGAAAACCCCTGTGCAAGTGTACGACGTCCAGAGGCTTCGAGGATGTTTGGCAGCTTTAAGCAAATTCATATCTTGACTCGGAGAGAAAGCCTTACCATTGTACCGACTCATGAAGAAGTGAGATACCTTCGACTGGACTCCCGAAGCAGAAGTTGCATTCGTCGAGTTAAAGACTATGCTATCCACCCAACCTGTTCTTGCTGCTCCGTACAGCAAAGAGCCACTCCTCTTATACATAGCGGCTACAAATCAAGCTGTCAGCACAGTCGAGCGAGAGGAGGAAGGCAAGGCTTACAAGATTCAGCGCCCAGTATATTATGTTTCTGAGGTATTGACTCCTTCCAAGCAGAGATATGCCCACTATGAGAAGCTCCTGTATGGGATTTATATGACTGCGAAGAAGGTAGCTCATTATTTTCAAGATCACTCGGTGTCTGTGGTCAGTGATGCCCCATTGTCTGAAATCCTTCACAATCGAGATGCATCGGGCTGAGTGGCGAAATGGGCAATGGAGCTATTATATTGTGACATAAAGTTCAAAGCCAAGAAAACCATCAAATCTCAGGCTTTGGCAGATTTCGTGACTGAATGGGTGGAACAACAGCAACCAGCCCCTACTCACTCGGCACATTGGACTATGTTCTGTAACGGCTCGAAGATGTTGAGTGGCTCTGGTGCACGCATAGTTCTTATATCCCCCAAAGGCGAAAAGCTCAGTTATGTATTGCAGATCCACTTTGATTCCTCTAACAGTGAAGCAGAGTATGAAGCTCTCCTTTATGGGTTGTGTATGGCCATTTCACTCGGCGTCCGTCGCTTAATGGTATACGGTGACTCGGATCTAGTGGTTAATCAAGTAATGAAAGAGTGGGATGTGAGAAACCCTGCCATGACTGGATACTGCAATGCAGTCAGAGAACTTGCGACAAGGTTTGAAGGTTTGGAACTTCATCACGTTCCTCGATTGAAGAATCAAGCTGTTGATGAGTTGGCAAAAATTGGATCCACTCAAAAAATTGTGCCCAGTGATGTCTGTTTGGAGCACATACACATCCCTTCAGTCCAAGAAGATCCATTCACTAAAGAACTTCCTCAGCCTACAAGTGCAGTTGATCCGACGGAAGTTGAAATCCCGGCAGTTGTCGACCTAATCATGGATATTCGAGTAGTCACGCCCGATTGGACAGTGTTGTATATTGCATATATCCTGAGGCAAGAACTGCCCGAAGATGAAGATGAGGCTAGACAGATTGTTCGCAGATCCAAAGCTTTCATAGTCATGGGAAATCAGCTCAACAAGGAAAGCGTGTCTGGCGTAGCTCAATAGTGCATTTCCCCTGAGGAAGGCCGACTGATTTTGGAGGAAATTCATTCGGGAACCTATGATCATCATGCATCCTCCAAAGCCATCATCACTAAGGCATTCCGAGCTGGATTCTTCAGGCCATGTGCAGGAGAAATGGCCAAAGAGCTTGTGGACCGCTGTGAAGGATGTCAATTCTACTCCAACAAATTGCACAAGCCATCATTTGCTCTGAAGACAATCCCTCTCATATGGCCTTTTGCAGTATGGGGCTTGGACATGGTTGGACCCTTTCATACAGGGCAAGGCGGATTTACTCATTTGTTAGTTGTAGTCGACAAATTCACTAAGTGGATAGAAGCCAAGCCAATCAAAAAGCTAGATGCTCGCACTGCAATCAAATTCATGAGAGAAATCATTGTCAGATTTGGAGTCCCACACAGCATCATCACTGATAATGGATCAAACTTTGACTCGGACGAATTCAAGAGCTTCTGCTCCATCCAAGGAACCCGAGTGGATTACACATCTGTTGCTCATCCCCAAACAAATGGCCAGGCTGAACGAGCGAATGGACTCATACTTCAGGGGTTAAAACCTCGTCTCATGAGGGAGATTGTACATGTTGCAGACGCTTGGGTCACCGAGTTACTCTCTATGCTCTGGGGGCTCAGAACGACCCCGAACAGGTCGACTGGGCAGTCTCCATTCTTTCTCGTGTACGGTGCAGAACCGTCCTTCCGAGTGATTTGCTTCACAATTCCCCCAGAGTTGAGCTCTTCTCAAAATCCGAAGCTGAACAAGCCCGACAGGATGGAGTTGATCTCTTGTAGGAGGAACACGAGATGGCTTTGATTCGGTCAACAATCTACCAGCAAGACTTGCGACGGTTCCATGCCACACACGTCAGGAGTCGGACGTTTCAAGCAGGCAATTTGGTGCTCCGAGTGCATCAGTAGAGACCACACAAGCTGGCACCCGCCTGGGAAGGACCATTCATCATCTCCAAGGTGTTGAACAACGAAGCGTACAAACTCTACAATTTGGAAAAGAGGATCGATGAGCCGCGAGCATGGAACAGAGACTTACTCAAGCGTTTTTATGCCTGATTTACGACTGTTTTGATGTAACGAACAAGAATCCTTAAAGCAATTTACTTGTCAGAAGATGTGTTTACCACAATGTATCTGTTGACTCCGGTCTAGAGAACTTTTCCAAGTGAAGAGCTAACCTCTCACTCGGAGGCTTGCCGCGAACTAGATTCACCTAAGTTAAAAAACTTCTTCGAGTGAAGAGCTAACCTCTCACTCGGAGACTTAGCCGCGAACCAGATTCGCCTAAGTTAAAAAACTTCTCCGAGTGAAGAGCAAACCTCTCACTCTGGGGCTTAGCCATGAACCAGATTCGCCTAAGTTAAAAAACTTCTCCGAGTGAAGAGCTAACCTCTCACTCGAGGGCTTAGCTGCGAACCAGATTTTCCTAAGTTAAAAAACTTCTTCGAGTGAAGAGCTAACCTCTCACTCGGGGACTTAGCCGTGAACCAGATTCGCCTAAGTTAAAAAACTTCTCCGAGTGAAGAGCTAACCTCTCACTCGGGGGCTTAGCCACGAACCAGATTCGCCTAAGTTAAGAAACTTCTCCGAGTGAAGAGCTAACCTCTCACTCAGGGGCTTAGAGGCAAACCAGATTCGCCTAAGTTAAAAAAACTTCTCCCAGTGAAGAGCTAACCTCTCACTCGGGGGCTTAGCCGCGAACCAGATTCGCCTAAGTTAAAAACTTCTCCGAGTGAAGAGCTAACCTCTCACTCGGGGGCTTAGCTGCGAACTAGATTCAGCTAAGTTAAAAAAACTTCTCCGAGTGAAGAGCTAACCTCTCACTCGGGGACTTAGCCGCGAACCAGATTCACCTAAGTAAAAAAACTTCTTCGGGTGAAGAGCTAACCTCTCACTCGGGGGCTTAGCCGCGAACCAGATTCGCCTAAGTTAGAAAACTTCTTCGAGTGAAGAGCTAACCTCTCGCTCGGGGGTTAGCCGCAAACCAGATTCGCCTAAGTTACAAAACCTCTCCGAGTGAAGAGCTAACCTCTCACTCGCGGGCTTAGCCACGAACCAGATTCGCCTAAGTTAAAAAAGTTCTGCGAGTGACGAGCTAACCTCTCACTTGGAGGCTTAGCCGCGAACCAGATTTGCCAAAGTTAAAAAACTTCTTCGAGTGAAGAGCTAACCTCTCACTCGGGGGCTTAGCCCCGAACCAGATTCACCTAAGTTAAAAAACTTCTCCGAGTGAAGAGCTAACCTCTCACTCGGCGGTCTTAGCCGCGAACCAGATTCGCCTAAGTTAAAGAACTTCTTCGAGTGAAGATCTACCCTCTCACTCGGGGGCTCAGCCGCGAATCAAATTCGCCTAAGTAACAAAATCCCTCCCAAATACCTACCCAATCGCGAATCAAACTTCTCTTAGGTGGGATGACTTGGTGTATGCCAAGAGCATCACCGAAAAGGAAAAGTTCATTCGACAAAAATAAAACCACATTCAGTCGAAGTGAGAAAATAAATAATGCCTAGCGTAGACCAAGGTTATCCGCGTCGGACAAAAGTACTCGGATTATCACTCGAACGAAGTTTTAAGCGTTTACAAGAATCACTCGGCTTACCGAGGCAAATAATTGTTTTTCTCACGAGTGATCAATTTCATCAAGGCTCACCTGGGCTGGCTGGCTCCACAAAGGTATCGAGGTCGATGACGTCGGCGAGGCGAGTTGCGGCATCAATAAATGTCTCCATAAAGTCTTCAAAACGAAGCTTCTTCGTGTTCGCAACCTGCAACGCCTTAGCTTCTCCTCCTGAGTCTCCTTGCAATGGACCCTCACGGGTGACAAGGCTACGTCCACCCCGCACCGAGCAGCAGACTTCTTCCACGCTTGGATTCTTTCTGGAACACGATCCAAGCGCTCCATCACAGCATCCAGACCGACGAGGAAGGTGTCTTCAGGCCATAGCTCTTTGTCGATTATTTCCAGAGCAGTTCGCAGACGACTGAAGTACCCTTGGACTTTAACAAGACGACAGTTGAGGTGATACATGTTCACGGCCAAGTCACCGGGAACATGAAACTTGATGGGATCCAAGTATGGCTCCACCTCGAATGTCTCTTTTTGGAAATCAAGACAGAACTCTGCAGCAGAAGTCCAACGAAATATAAGCTGCATGTCAGTCGACGAGAAATTCTAAGACTCACTCGGTAAAGGAAACATACCAATGAGAGAATCAAGCATCTTTGCCAGGAAGTCTTTTACAAAACTTGCCAAGGCATTTCCTCTTTTCAACATGGAGTGGAGTCTCCTCGCCCATTCATCCCTTTCCTTCTTCATCTGTTCATTTTTTGCCTTCAACTTCTCAAGGTCCGCAAGCTTCAATTCATCAGCTTCGGACTTCTGCTTCAGATTGGCAAGGGCCACATCCTTGTCTTCCAGCATCACACTCCAGCTTTAGTTTGTTCTTCTCAGATTCCACCTGGGCGTACTGCAACCCAATCTCACAAGCTTTCTACAAAAAACATCCGAGTGGACAAATTATTTTCACTCGACACAAGTATTAATCTACTTCCGAGTGGATAAATACAAGTCATTCGACAAATAATGCAAGCATTCAAATACAGACTCCTAATTATGCAAGCATTCAATAGTAGAATCGGGGACTACATCCAGTGGGTTCACTCGACGTGACCCCACTGGTTTAATACTCGACAAGGTCTGCCCTGCCGAGTCAAATATAGTATACATTCAAGTACTTCAGACTATTATCATTCAATCCCGACTAATAATAGTCTCGGGGACTGCACCCAGTGGGTGCACTTAGCATGCCCCACTGGATTCATAATTCAACTACATTAGCTCTGGTTGGTTTTGAAGAAGCAAAAAGGAACATCTCTACTGATTGAGACCACTGCTAGTGCAAGCACTTGACAACGGCCTCGGAGACTACACCCAGTGGGTTCACTCAGAGTGACCCCACTAGAACGCGAATGTAACAAAGACAATTCTACAAAAAAGCAACCCCCGGTGGGTGAGAGTTAGAATTCAAACTTACGGTCGAACTTACTCAGACGTGTTCTTCTAGCACCACGTTGTTGTTGTACACACAGACGATGGCGTCATAGGCTCCTCTTGCTTGTTGCTTCCTCAGTCCTGACTGGATCATAGCATCCTTGGCAGCACCAGTCTGATCCTCACGGACATGAGCATGGTTTACACGGTCGCGGGAGACATCAATCCTTAAGCCACAGCAGAAACAACTGGAACGCTTGACTGCAATCCAGTCGGAGTCGTGCTGAGAACGACTGAACTAACAGGTGGAGCACTCACCACAACAATTGTCGCCACGCGCACCTCGGACACAACAGGTTCCGCCATAGCAGTTGACTGGCTTTGATCGTCATCATCTAGATGGATGACTCTTCTCGCAGCAGGCACGGCTGACAGACAGAAACATTAGAAGTTACAGTCAAGAAAACGTACATGTGAAAGAATGACACGGAACGAGAAATCAACTTCATACCGAGTTGTGAGGTGGCTGCCTTCTCAGTGTTGACTTCCATGAGATCCTCGTCTCCTCACGGAGGTGATGTGACAGAAGTAGCAGCTCTGTCGAGACAGCCTCAGTCCGTCGTCAGTGACCAAAATGTTCACTCGGATAAAAACATAAGTTCAAGCACTTACGCAGAGACGACTGGAACGGCAATCCTCATCCTAGGCAACGCCTTCTGAGGCTTGGGTCCCCTGGGCTTGGCACTTTGGTGGGTTGTTCTTCTGGTTCTCCAGACGATCCCCTGACACGCTTGGCAATCCTGCCAGTCAGTGCGAAATGTTTTCTTGGAGTGCCTGCGGGGTCGTGACGCTGCTTGGTCTGGGCCTCAGGGCGAGGAGGAGACGAATCTTCCTCCTCACTCTCCTCCTCCTCCGTCTCTTTGCTGTCGTCGATGTAGTCCTAACTCTCCGCACTGTCCTCCATGCTCCCCTCGTCAAGGTCGAGTGTGTTGCCATTCGGGACCAGAGAATGAAGGTTCGTCCACTCCTGCAAGATACAATCCACAAATTCAGTTGACAAGGAAATCAGAAGCACTCGATTCAAACGCAACAATGTTCAACAGAGTGGAACTAACCTTGTTCGTCGGCGGATTGTCAGTTGAGAAGGGCAGGACCCTTTTTGCCCCCATCGGGTTGTCACAAGGACCCACTATTCCGAGGATCCACTTTGCTACTGTGTCTTCACTCACATCCTCGGGGTGAGATCGAGTGGAGTCTTCGGGACCGGTGTAATGCCACATGGTGTGATCTCGAGCCTGGAGAGGCTGGATGCGTCTGCCCAGGAAGGTCTCTAATAGATCCATTCATGTCACCCCGTTGCGAACCAGACCAATCAGAGCTTTGACCAAGGGATCAACCAGAGTCTTTTCCTCCTTCGTCATCACTAACGTCCTCTGTGCACTCGGTCGCTCTAGAGTAAAGGGAGGGAGTCCACTCGACATTTCGGACAAGCTACATTGTTACAGTAGAACCAAGTAAATTGCCAATTGCGAACCGACTCGGGAAAGGTCATGACAGGATAGATACTTTTGGCTTTTTTCTGAAGCCCTAGACCCCCACACAACTGGATGACATTGGTCTTGTCATCGATCGGGTTAAGTTTCTTCACCGACTGAGATCGCACGGTGAAGATGGATTTGAAGAGTCCTCGGTGAGGAGGACACCCTAGGAAACATTCACACAAGGTGATAAAACAAGAGAGGTGGGCAATAGCATTCGGCGGAAAATGATGCAATTGCGCCCCAAAAAAGTTTAGAAAACCCTGAATAAAAGGATGGGGTGGCAAAGAGAAACCTCTTTCTACATGTGTCAGGAGGAGGACCCGCTCCCCCTCTCGCGGCTGAGGCTCCGCCTCTTCTCCAGGAAGGCACCAAGATTTGTCCATCAGCATGTCGTGCTCAACGAGCTCGAAGAGATCCTCCTTCCGCACATTGCAAGGGAGGAAATCCCCATGGATCCAGCCCGGCGGCAGAGCTTGCTTCTTCGACTTGGCGGCGCCCTTCTTCTTCGCTTTCTCAAGCTTGCCAGTCTGCCCTTTCGTCATGGTGACGGCGGCGAGATTAGTCGCTTATGTGTGCGCTAGTGGCTAAGGAGGAGGAAGAGCATAGGAGAGGAAGGAGATGATGTCGTTCCAAACCCTAGTGTCGAAAGCCTTTATAACCCGCCGACGGAGTCTCTGGCACGTGGACCCTTGACCTATATCTTCGTGAGCCACCACAAGATACGTGGCGGAGATTGAGGCACAAGAATCGAGGCGACAAGATCCAGTTGATAGCGATGACGTCACCACCGCGTAACGCGCGGCAACCAAAATTTTCAAATCCTAGAATGTCCAGAACTGACGGGGCGATTGGGCACATCAAAGGATAGACGCGCCCTTTCATTTGCTCACTCAGATCCTCGAATCCACTCGGATATTTTATGCCAAGCAGAATTGATCAAGGCGAACGATGAAGATTGCAATCGACATCCAATTCGGCAAAACTTTGAAGAGCATTCAAATTCCGTCTGATATACCAAGATTTGTAGTTGCACCTTCACCACTCAAACCTCGATCCATTCGGGGGCTAATGATGGGGTTATAGCCTTAGGGTAGGGTCATAGGCCTGACCTATAAGTCCTACCCAAGGGCACCTCACTATTAGCTTAAGGGTCACAAGATGCTTACCGACTGGATTAAGACAACCTGTGATCTACTCGGTAAAGAACCATTCGGAAGGTTATCTAGTACTCGATGACTGGATTCCACTCGGTAAATACCAGAAGCCAGTCGATATAGAAGACCAGAAGCCACTCCGGCGAGGCTAACGGTCAGACGTTAGACTACTGTAGTTAATGTCCTTTATAGCATATGTTACCTGTAACGTATGCATTCAATCCCACTTATTACACCCTTGAAGGCTAGACAATTATGAGGGGCAGCGCACTCTATATAAGCGGCCCCTCCCCTCTGGCACAAGGGTTCACATTATGTAACATTCATATTCCACTCGACACCAAAGCTCCAAGAGCACTGAGACGTAGGGTTGTTACCTCCACCGCAGAGTGGCCTGAACTCATACAACCTTGTCGTAGCTAGGACTCTGCCCTCTACTTTCGTACCCTACACATCTACCGTCAGTCTTATATCCAAGACAAGTACTACCCAACAAGCGGGAGTACCGCCTGTTACTACCTCTCCAGAATCCCCTTGGTCTTCTGGATAGGTTTGCAGCCAGTCATGAGCAGATATAGGAGGCGGTACTACCTCTTATGATCGTTAGATCCGCTACTGTCAGCGCTAGTACCGCTCCAACAGTACTACCGCCCTCTGCCTCCGGCATGGACTACTTCCCTCTGCCCCAAGCAGTATTATTGCTCCCCTTGGAATGGTACAGCCTCTTATGATCGGTAGTACTGCTCCCTGGAGCGGTAGTACCGCGCATGTGCGGGCTGAGGAGGTGGGTAATGGTAGGATTTGTCCTCCCACTATATAAAGGGTTCTTCTTCCATGAGTAGCTCACCTTTCCCAACCCTAAGCTTCATTGTTGCTCCAAGCTCCATTTTCACCACATCTCTCTCCCTAGCCAACAAAACTTGTTATTACTCTAGGGTTTGCTTGAGAAGTTCTTGATCTATACTTCCACGAAGATAAATTTCATTCCCCCCACCAATCCCTCGTGGACCTTGTTACTCTTGGGTGTTTGAGCATCCTAGATGGTTGAGGTCACCTCGAAGTCATATTCCATTATGGTGAAGCTTCGTGGTCTCGTTGGGAGCCTCCAATTCAGTTGTTGTCGTGGGTATAAGTCTGACAGTAGAAGTGTAGGGTATGAAAGGATGGACAAAGCCTTAGCTACGGCGAGGATGTATGAGTTCAGGCCCCTCTACGGTGGAGGTAAAAGCCCTACGTCTCAGTGCTCTTGGGAGCTTAGTGTCGAGTGGAATATAGGATTACAGCAATTGCCAACCCCCGCACCAGTGGGGAAGGGCGGCTTATATAGAGTGTGCTGCCCTTCATAATGGCCCGGTGGACAGGGGTGGAATAGTGGCGAATAAATGCCTATGTTACAGGTAACGTAAGCCTTAAATGTTAATAATGGTGTATGAAAATGTATGACCGTTACCCTCCTGGGAGGTTACGATGTATAGAGTGGAATCTAGTCGGTATGTTAAATATACTCCGAGTGCTCGTCACCGACTGGATGATGGGGGAGTCCTTAGTTCAATCGGAACTGTCCAAGGGCCTCGTCCTCTATGAAGGGTAGTCCTTGGGTAGGACCTATAGGGCAGGCCTATGACCCTATCCTGGGACTATAACCCCATCATTAGTCCCCGAATGGATCAGGGTTGGAACGATGAAGTGATGTCTGGAGTATGGATACGACTGGTATGGAGGTGACTTTGGCGTTGTTTGCCTCGATCCATTTTGTCCTTTGAACCAGTGATCCGAGTGAAGGTATCGGTGAAACGAACCGTCAGAGACCGAGTGCTTCCGCAGAATCTTTCGACGTGACTGGTCAAACTGACAGCGCCTGATTTTCCGGGATCCTCAAATTTCGGTTGCCGCGCGCTCAGCGGGGATGACGACATTGCCGTCGAGTAGGTTTTGCTGCCTCGATTACCGCGCCTTTATCTTCTCCACTAACATCGCAGCAGCCGGTTGGGGAGATAAGATTTCGGGTCCACCTGTTAGTGACCCAGTCGGAAGCTTATTTAAGCCTGTCTGGCGGGATTCTCTATTGCGCTGCTCATCTTCCTCGCATTAATCCCGCTCCTCCCGCAGCTCTCTGCACGCCTCAAGGTTCCTCCTTCCCCTCCTCCTCTGCGGATCCGTCGCCTTCGCCATGACGAAGGGGCAGACCAGCAAACTTGAGTCACAGAAGAAGAAGAAGAAGGGGGCGGCTCCTACCCAGCGGCGGCAGCGGGCGCTGCCAGAGGGTTGGATCCAGGGGGATTTCCTCCCCTCCTTGGCGACGGAGGACGACTTGCTGGAGTTGGTGGAGCATGGCATGATCGTCAACAAGTCCTGGCGGCTGCCGGAAGGCGAGACGGAGCCGGCGCCGAAGGAGGGGGAGCGCGTTCTGCTGCTCAGCCATGTGTTCAGGGGCTTCTCCTTGCCTCCCCACCCCTTCTTCCGAGGTATCATGACTTACTTCGGGGCGCAGCTCCATCATTTTGCTCCAAACGCAATAGCCCACCTTGCTGCATTCGTCACCCTTTGCGAGTGCTTTATTGGATGTCGCCCTAACTGGGGGCTCTTTAAGTACGTCTTCTCCGCTAGATCCCAAACCGTCAAAAAGCTTAGCCAGTCCGACGATAAGACCCATCTCCTCCAGCTCTGCGGGGGTTTAGGCTTCCACAAGAAAACAAAGAGTAGCTACCCCCCCCCCTCCAGCTGTCCGAGTCAGTTAGGAACTGGCAGTCGACCTGGTTCTATTGCTAGGACATTGCTTGTCCGAATGCCTCGAGTGGGTTGCCACCTTTTAGCCTAGACTGTCCGGGCCCTCCCAGGAAGCTTGCGCTCTCTAAGGGGGAAAAGATCCAGATCCAACCTTTGGTCGACGCGCTGATAGCTGTCGTCCGCAAGGGAATCACCGGCACGGACCTGCTGGAGACTTTTCTGGGTCGGCACATCCAGCTGCTGCAGGCCCGACACCACGCCATGTGGCACTAGAGGGGCCTTCGGATTCCACTCGGTCTCATCCATAGTGCGTGACCGGGGAGAATGTGAGAGCGTGGGTCTGCGGCATCACAGGCGCATGTGACAACCCCGAAGGAGCCCGGCGGGTGAAGCCCTTCCGTGCGGACAATCCTCCTCCGAATGAGGTGAGTGCATCTTGTCGAGTGCTTTTAATCTTCTTAGATTTATTACTTTTCTTGTCCTGCTAACTGACGTTGCCGACTGTGTTTTGTGCAGGAGTGGACTAACTCGTATTCTGCTGTCTCGAACGGGAATCCAGCCGAGGAAGAGGAGGGCAGCCAGGAGGGCAGCGCGGATAGCGCCGAGTACGTCTCCGACAGTGGGGAGATGGAGGAGGAGTCGGAAGAGGAGGAGGAGGAGGATGGGGAGCAGAGCTCGCCACCTCCACCACCAGAGCACCGAACTAAGCGCCGTCACGATCCCGCTGCTCCGTTGGCTCCTCCAGCGGCCCCGAGTGCTCCGCCAGCCCCTCCCGTGGCTCCGAGTGATCGGAGTGTGAAGAGGACCAAGTGTTGGGGCATAGTTTATGCCTAAGTAATTTTGGTGATTGATGACAGTACCACAAAGGACTAACCGTGTGTATTAAGATTTCAGATAACACACGTCAACGGCACAAGATGACTCGCCCCCTCTTTCGTGGAACAGAAGCACGGTGTTCTCTACGATTCTCTTTATTTGAGTCATAGGAAAGCCGTACTATTAAGAGGGGAACCGTAGTGGAAAGGTTTGGGTGGAATCAATCTTGCACGCGCACACTTCACATATTTTCCCCCTTGCCGGCAACTTTGGAGTGGCTCCCGCCGTAGTGTTTCCTTCATCTTTGCAAAGGGTCCCCCAGCGGTAGTACCGCTGGGCCTAGCGGTAGTACCGTTGGCCCTAGCGGTAGTACCGCTAGCCCTAGCGGTAGTACGGCTGGAGTGCTAGCGGTAGTACCGCTAGCTGGCGGTAGTACCGCCCCTGGTCAGCGGTAGTACCGCTCCAGGAGCTTAGTACCGCCTGCCTAGCGGTTGTACGTGGACGGACCTTTTTGCGAAGACTTTCTTGGCGGTGGTAGTGCTTATGCACTACCAGGGGCCCAGTGGTAGTACCGCTGCAGCAGGCGGTAGTACCGCTGGAGTGCCAGCGGTAGTACCGCTGCAGCCAGCGGTAGTACCGCTGGAGTGCTAGCGGTAGTACCGCTAGGTACGGCTGTGAGTGGGAAAACGGTTGGATTTTTCCCCCACTATATAAAGGGTTCTTCTAGCTGTGGAACCCTATCTCTTACCCTCCCAAGCTCCATTGTTGCTCCCTAAGATCAAAAGTGTCCGATCTCTCTCCCTAGCCAATCAAACTTGTTGATTCTTTAGGGATTGGTTGAGAAGGCCTAGATCCACACTTCCACCAAGAGAAAAGTTGATTCCCCCACCAATCCCTTGCGGATCTTGTTACTCTTGGTTGTTTGAGCATCCTAGACGGTTGAGGTCACCTCGAAGCCACATTCCATTGTGGTGAAGCTCCATGGTCTTGTTGGGAGCCTCCAAGCTTTGTGTGGAGTTTGCCCCAACCTTGTTTGTAAAGGTTCGGTCGCCGCCTTCAAGGGCACCTATAGTGGAATCACGGTACCTTGCATCGTGCGAGGGCGTGAGGAGAATATGGTGGCCTTAGTGGCTTATTGGGGAGCATTGTGCCTCCACACCGCTCCAACGGAGACGTACTTCCTGTCAAAGGGAAGGAACTTTGGTAACACATCCTCGTCTTCATTGGTTCCACTTGTGGTTATCTCTAACCTTTACTTTGTGTATGCTTATGTTGTTGTCTTTCCCTTACTTGTCTTAGTAGCTATCGTTTCTAGCTTCATTACGGTTCACCCCATTGTTGTCATATCTGTGAACCCGTATGTTGTTTACCCTAACTTGCTAAGATTAATTAAAGAGTGGTCATTGCCTATTCACCCCCCCTCTAGTCAACAATATCGATCCTTTCAATTGGTATCAGAGCCACATCTCTTTATTAAGGGTTTCACCACCCGAAGAGTATGGAAGGCGAAGAGGGAATTAACCATGGGCAACCCGAGGCCATGGACTTGACTTCGGTCACAAGGGACGACTTGAATACGGCTATGGCCGCCCTCAAGACGTCCTTGACGAAGTCAAGACCATGCTTAAAGAGTTAATTGAGGGATTTAAAAGTCCACCCGAACCGGCGTTAGTGGTTAAATCCACCAACACCGATTCGGAGGCCAATTCCTCTAAGGGAGCGGCTAAAGGTGTGCGACCTTCCTTATTTCACGAAAAGGATGGGACTGGAACATATGCCTCAGTTCCACCCCCCATGGTCTATGGAGGATCCGTTCCCGCACCGCGTCTTAATCCTGTTGGTCCTCCTCCTAAGCTTGTGAAAGGTGACTTTGCTAACTGGGTATTTTCTATTAAGTCTCATTTGAATCGCAGCTCAACCAACTTGTGGAGAATCATCAAGCAGGGATATTATCCCCATGATCCAAGCAACCTCACTCCAAGAGAAGATGCATACAATCAATACAATCACTCCGCCTTGTTTATTCTCCAGTCTGCAGTGCCACCTGAAGATCTTCCTCACTTGCGTCCCTTCACTTTGGCCAAAGATTGTTGGGAGCATATTATGGTGTTGTACAAGGGAAGCTCAATCATTCAACGATCCAACTATGAAGTGATCCTTGATAAGGCCGATGAGTTTGTGATGAAGGAAGACGAGGATCCTCGTGATCTCTATCGGAGGGTGACTGCTATTGCTGTGGCACTCAAGGATCATGGGAGCAAGGATGTGGATGATACATGGGTCAAGCGCAAGTTTCTCAAAGCCATCATGCCTTTCAACAAAGCCATGTCATCTGTCATTCGTCAGCGGCCAGACTTCCACTCCTTGTCTTCCACTGAGGTGTTGGATGAATTCATTGCAATGTCAATCATGAACGAAACAGCCGACAATGCACTTGCTCGTGTTCGCTCAAAAACAACTTCACCCAACCTTGCACTAAAAGCAAAAGCAATGTTTGAAGAAGAAGAAGAGGATGAGGAAGAGGAGAGTTGCCCTGAAGACACAAAGTATGCCTATCATGAGCACATGGCTCTTGCGTCAAAGCAGTTCTGGGGCAACAAGAGGAACTCAAGACCCACCTTCACCAAGAACAACTCGAGTGGTTTCAAACCCAAGCAACGAGTGAGGACATGTTATAACTGTGGTAACGTGAGCCACTTCGTGGCCGAATGTCCCTATGAGAAAAGGGAAGACAACGGGGGCAAGATCATTCGCAAAGACAAAACCAAATCATTTCCAATCAAGAACAACTTTGTGAAGAAACCCCACCCAAAAGGGATGGTGGCCCTTAAAGAGTACCCTTCCGATGATGATGATGATGATGATGATGCAGTGGCAACGGCAGTTGTTGCTATTGCCACTACCTCTCCCCATAAGGTGTCTCTCTTCAAAGCCCCCAACCAGAACCACATCACCAAGTGCCTCATGGCAAAAGGTATCAATCAGGTAACTCCCATCATTAAGACCAACATCGCTACTGCTCCTTCATTGTTAAATTGTGTTGATGATAGTGATGTTGGGGAACTTAATGAGCATGATCTTGACAAGTTTCTGTGCACTATTAAGGGAGAATCCAAGAAGCACTTTGTTGCTCTCTTGGAACAACTGGGTGAGGCCACTGACCTCATTGATTCTCATGAGGAGACCATCTCTGAGCTTCAGGGACACAGTCGTGACTATGCCAATGAAATTGCTGAATTATCTATTGCTCTAGAAAAGGAGCGCACTCTTCGTTTGGATCTTGAGGAGTCATATAACGATGACTGTGCTAAAATGCAAAAGAAACTTGATCATGTTGTCATGCTTACTCGTATGCTTAAGTCTTAAAAGTATGCTCTTGGGGTTGGCCATGACAGACTCAAAGTGGAGTTTGACACACTTGACAAGGCCCACAAGGTCTTGAAAGGGGTTCATTTCTCTCTGAAAGAGTCTCATGATCAACTCCAAGCAAAGCTTACCAAGGAGATCTCTACTTGTCCTCCCTTTGTGTTAATTGATAATGCTTGTGCAACTAATCCCTGTTGTGAGCATGTACATCTTGTGGAGGAAAATGCCAAGTTAAAGGAGAAACTTGAGAAGGGCCTTGTGGCATGCATACAAGGTGAGAAGAGCCTGAACGATCTCTTGAGCACTCAAAAAGGTGTTGTAGGGAAGGAGGGACTTGGACTTACCTCCAAGTCAAAAGGTAAAAGGAGAAACAGGAACAAACGATCTCCTACCCTCATGGACATCTTTGCCAAAGAGGGTGAGGGGACTCAGAAGGTGAACAGGAACAAGATGGACTATGGAAACCACAAGAAGGGCAACACCATTCCTACTAACACAACCGACAAACTCAATTCTTCTTATGTCTTATGTTGTGCTAGTGATGGGCATGTTTATGTGAGATTTGTTGGTTCCTACGATGAGTACATTGAATGGGCTATCTGGGTTCCTAAGACCCTTGTCTCTAACATGTCTATTGCAGGAGTTTGCTTCCGGTGGGGTGTCATGGTTGCTCGATAGTGGAGCAACAAATCATATGACCGGAAGCAAGGACTTAGTGGTGGATGTGCATCCTTCTCCATCTATGCCCACCCATGTCCAATTCGCCGATGCATCCTCGTCAAATGTATTGGGATTTGGTAAGGTGGTCGTCTCTCAAGATTTATCTATTGAGAAGGTCATGCTTGTTGAGTCACTTGCCTACAATTTACTTTCAGTTCGTCAACTTGCAATTATGGGTTTTTCCACATTCTTTAATCTTGATATTGTGGTCCTCATGTGGAGCAAGACTCTTAAAGTAGCCTATGTTGGACATGTCGAGAATGGTCTTTATCTGGTGAACTTCTCAAAGCGACCCACTAAGACCGCGACGTGTTTAATGGCTAAAGTTGATGTGGGCTGGCTTTGGCATCACCATTTAGCTCATGTCAATATGAGATCTTTGCAAAGTATTCTAACAAGGGACCATATCCGTGGACTCACAAATGTGAGTTTTGCTAAAGATCATGTTTGCAGTGCCTGCATTGAAGGAAAGATTCATGAAACTGCTCATCGTCCAATGACTCTCATCTACACTAAGAGGCCATTGGAGCTCCTCCATATGGATCTGTTTGGCCCTCCATCATTTGATAGTCTTGGAGGCAGAAAGTACTGCTTGGTGATTGTTGACGACTACCAACTTTGATAATGAAGCTCAATGTCAACATGAAGCAAAGATCTTGATGATTAGAAGTGACAACGGCACCGAGTTCAAGAACTACACCTTGGATGAGTTTCTAGGTGATGAGGGAATAAAACATCAATATTCAGCACCATATACCCCTCAACAAAACGGCGTGGCAGAAAGGAAGAACCGGACCTTAATAGACGCTGCAAGAACAATGATGGCGGAATTCAAATCTCCACATAACTTTTGGGCACAGGCCATCAACACAGCATGTCATGCATCCAATCGGCTCTATATCCGCAAAGGCTTGAACAAGACTCCTTATGAGATTCTAACTGGAAACAAACCCAATCTCAAGTACTTCCGGGTATTCGGTTGTAAGTGTTTCATTCTCAAGAAAGGTGCACGTTTAGCTAAATTAGATTCTAGAGCTCATGAGGGCATCTTTGTTGGTTATGCTACAAACTCTCATGGTTACCGTGTCCTCAACAAGTCCACTGGACTCATTGAGGAGACGTGTAACGTGGAGTTTGATGAAAATAATGGCTCCCAAGTGGAGCAAAGTGGTCTTTATGATATAGATAATGAAATTCCTCCCCAAGCCATAAGAAGAATGGGGATTGGTCAAATACTCCCCATTGAGGAACCCCTTGTGGCCGAAGGAGAAGGACAATGCTCTACTCAAGTGGAGCCATCACCTCCACAAGCCCCACACGCTTCCGATGAACAAAGAGAAGACTCTCAACAAAATGAACAAGCTCAAGGTCAAGATAAATTGCCTAACAACGATGATGTGTCTCATGATATTCAAGCACTCACCCAAGACTCCGAATCGGCTCATGATCAAGATCAAGTGCAACCACGAGATCCAGACCAAGTAGAAGCACAAGATCAAGATCAAGAGCAACCACAAATACAAGATCAAACTAGTGAACCTGCTCAAGTTGAAAGTCAAGATGATCAGGATACTGTCTCACAATTCCCTTCTGCAGCACCAACAGCCGGTGCCAAGGGAGGCTCAAGACGCAAGGGCAAGCAAAGTAAACAAGTCGATGCTCCCCCGCTATCCAATGAAGAACTCTTGGAGCGTCGAGCAGCCAAGATTGCGAACAAGCTGAGAGTCAAGTCACATCTTATGAAGAATGTACTTGGCAGTTTAAAAAGGGGAGTATCCACCCGTCAACAGATTTGGAATTATTGTGAGAATCACGCGTTTGTTTCATATTGTGAACCTCAACAGGTACAGGAAGCGCTCGATGATGAGGATTGGCTTATGGCCATGCATGAAGAACTTAACAACTTCGAGCGCAACCAAGTGTGGGATTTAGTGCCAAGGCCAACGGAGGAACATAATGTCATCGGGACCAAATGGATATTCAAGAACAAGCAAGATGCCAATGGGATTGTGATTCGAAACAAGGCAAGATTGGTGGCTCAAGGCTACTCCCAAGTCGAGGGTATCGACTACGGTGAAACCTTTGCCCCTGTTGCTCGTCTAGAATGTTGGGGATATTGCCTGTTAAGTGACCCGCCGAATATGGGCCGGGTTACAGTTAAGGCGATTCATCCTTTAGGGCTAGTTGGGCCTCAGCCTGGGCGGTTCAAAGTCGCAGGATGGTTATGATTTATGGAAGGACTCTGGGTTTTGCAAGACGGTGACTTAGAGACCGCGGTGGTCACGATTTGTAAAAAGGAAGGGACTCTTGTAAACCCTAAGGCTTCGACCTATATATATAAAGGCGAGTCTGGAGGGGGAGGGGTTTTTTTAGAAATCATCGAGTGCTAGGTTTAGGCGAGTTACGCCTTCCTTGTAATCGAATTCATATCAATACACACAAAAGCAGGACGTAGGCTATTACCTCTTCTCGAGGGGCCGAACCTGGGTAAATCGCCGTGTCTCTCCTGCTTAACCCCTTTGAGTCGCCACCAAGGTGCGATGGCTCCAGTACTAAGTCCTTTCACGAGGACATCTGCCGTGACAAAACCACGACAGTTGGCGCCCACCGTGGGGCCTGCGCACGGTGGAGTTGAGTTCTCAAAGGGAGCCCTACCAGGGTCTGGGAGTTATGCGGCGGCGCTCATGACTTGGAGCCTACGCGGCATCGCCTACATCGACAACCGGCGATGGGGACCTGAAGCAAATTCTCTCGAATCAGGCTACAGGGTCCCCTTCGGCAAGATCAACGTCTTCATCGGCATGATCGGGTCATCTGTTCCTGAGCCGGACATCTCCTCCGACATCGTCAAGCCGGCCAGGTACGTTCATCCAGTCGTAACACGGAATCTGACCCGCCCGATCTTTGTGGGCTTCACGCAGGGGTCGGAGGAGCCACAGCACGCGGCGGCTCAGGAGGTTACCCCCATCAACTCTGACGACGAGTCATCCATGGGCGATTCCGATTCCATCTAGTCCCTCCATGAAGACGGTCTCGGGGGCTTATCATTGGCCATGGATCCGGAAATCCTCGATCGAACCCGCCGCCAGATCGCCATCTACATGGCCGGGGTGACTCAACCCGCACAGAATCCCGCCGGAGGCGATGGAACCGGCGGGACGTCCAGAAGTGCGTCAGCGGTCGTGGAGGATTTAGCGGCAGAAATCACAAGACTAATGTCAACCCCCCTCACGCCTGAGAACCAAGAAGAGATAAATGCGGAGTTAGCAAAACTGAGGGAGGCAGTGGCAAAGGCCCATCAGGACGCTGAGACGGAGTCCGCCAGGATGGAAACTCGACAAGCCCAGATTACGTCCGAAAGGATGCGGTTGAACACCGACAATTGGCGGCTTGAAAGACAGCAGCGCGCATCCGATGCCGTCCATCAGCGGAGGCACCAGGGACGCCTGCCCCATGATCTTAATCCAACTCGCCTGTTCGACACTCCCCAAACACCCAGGATGGGAGCCGCTCCAGCAGGAGGGCTCGGCCGCCCTCCTAACCCGCCAATTCAGACGACTGAGGGTCAAATTCCTCGTTTCCGTACCCCTCGAGGCCACTTCTCTAACCCGGTGGATAACGTGCTTGCGGCAACTCGCCATCTGGAGTCTCTCCCGATCCACGGCAACACCCCAGCTGAGATTGAAGCAAGGAACGCCATCGAGATGTTGAAAACGGCGGTGGTCCAAAACGCACAGTTCTCGCACAGCCCCGAGCGATTGCACTCCACCCCCCAGGCGAGCTATACCAGGGGTTGGCCGGAGGATCAGCCAGCCGTAAACAGCGCCCCGCGACACCTCCCGCAGGACAACCCGCCCGAGCGGGACCCGCCGGGCAAAGGTCCACCCAACATTCAAGAGGCTCAGACTCATCCGGCGGGGACCGGAGGGCGAGTTGGGGTGCCCTGTTTGTCCCTGGCCCTTCGAAACGAGAGTGTGCCCAAGGATTTCAAAGGACCGAGAAAGGTGCCTAATTACACACCAGATCTCGAACCAACATCTTGGATCGAGGGCTATGAGATCGCCATGGACATGCTCGACGTAAACGAGGCGGTTTGCGCCAGATATTTCACCATGATGCTCGAGGGATCGGCACGCACTTGGCTGAAAAATTTACCCCCCAATTCTATCCAGTCCTGGGCCGAGTTGAAGGAGCGTTTCATCAAAAACTTCCGGGGAACCTGTAAACGGCCGATGACAATCGTCGACTTGCAGCACTGCGTGTAACGCCCGGATGAGTCGGCGCATCATTGGTCGCGGCGAGTCGCGGAAATTATCCATTCATCGGATGGCATCACGGCAGCGCAAGCTGTGCTTATCCTCGAGCACAACTGCCACTACGAACCGCTGGTCCAGAAACTGGGGCGACTCAAACGGAAAGTTCAGGATATGGGCGAGCTGATGGATACCCTCACTAGGTATGCCGAAGCCGATGATACCAAGGATCCCGGCGAGGATGGTAAGGGTAACTCGCCCAAGAAGGGCGATTCAACGAATAAGCATACCCGCCTCCAAGGCCGCAACCGTCATAACCAGGGGACCAACGGCAAGCGTAGGCCGCATGAGGAGCCCTCGGATCTGGTTGCCAACACCAACGCCAATGACGGCAAAAAGAAGAATCGAGGCTTCAGTGGGAAAAGACCGCGTAACTACGAAGAGCTGCTCAAAGGCCCTTGCCCGCACCACTCCACGGCCGACGGCCCGGCGGGCCACTCCTGGGAGAACTGCTTCGTGATGCGGGAATTTCGGGCCGAGGCAATCAAGAAGAGCCAGAGCGAAGACCCGAACCGTCGCCAAGACCAACTCGCCGCGCCCAACCAAAGGCACAACCCCTTCGGCGGTTTTCCCGAACAAGAGGCTCAGGGGGGGGCGCAGCCAGGCGGCGGCCAGTACCCGGTGCACGACCACGGCGGTACCACCCGCCGGGAGTTTTCCAGCAGCCGCCCCCACAGGGGGCTCCGCAGGACCAGGATGACCACGGAGGCTTCCGCAACAATCCTAAACAGCTAAGTAATGGGCAATATCATGTTTTCACCACTAATGCTTGCTGACGTGATAAAAAAGTAAATCACCGGGCGTACAGCGTAATTGAGCCGGCAGTTCCCAGATATCTCCACTGGTCCGAACAGACCATAACATGGAGCAGAGAGGATCACCCGCCGAGAATAGATAACCTGAGCGACCTGGCCTTGGTCGTGGCTCCCCAAGTGGCGGGTTAGACTCTATCGAAAGTACTAATGGATGGCGGCATCAACATTAATATCCTATACTTCGACACCTTCCGGAGGATGAATCTATTAGAGAAAGACTTGATGCCTTCAACCACGGTCTTCCACGGCATCGTCCCGGGCAAATCGGCTTATCCGATTGGCCGGGTCAGGCTCTCAGTAGCGTTTGGAACTGCACAGAACTACAGGTCGGAGTCTCTGGTCTTCGAGGTGGTCAAATTAAAAAGCCCGTACCATGCGCTGTTTGGGCGACCGGCTTACGCTCGCTTCATGGCCCGCCCGTGCTACGTTTACCTCAAGCTCAAAATACCTGGTCCTAAAGGGCCCATCACGGTCGACGGAGATAGAAGAATTGCAAAGGAGTGTGAGGAAGGAGACGCGGCCTATGCGGAAGTCGCCTGCGCGGCGGAAGAGCTCAAAAACCACCGGGCCAATGTTGACCCGGCAGACATGTCACCACTCAAGAAACCGACTACAGATTCCGAGTCGCCCCTCAAGTTTAAACCAACGGATGACACGAAGACAGTCGACTTCGTCCCTGGCGATTCATCCAAGCAGTTTACCATTGGAATGGGTCTGGACCCCAAATAGGAAAGCGTGCTCATCGAATTCATCCGTGAGAATCGGGACATCTTCGCATGGAAACCCTCTGACATGCCGGGTGTACCGAGAGAATTCGCTGAGCACCATCTTAATATTGACCCAAAATGCAAACCTGTCCAACAATACCTTCGCAGGTTTAACGAGGAGCGACGGAAGGCGATTGGAGAGGAAGTCGCCCGTCTTTTAGCCGCCGGGTTCATCGTGGAAGTCTTTCACCCCAAATGGCTAGCTAACCTGGTGTTAGTACTCAAGAAGAATGGCACGTTCCGTATGTGTATTGACTATACGGACCTCAACAGAGCTTGCCCCAAGGATCCTTTCGCTCTTCCCCGCATCGACCAAATCATTGACTCGGTGGCGGGATGCGAACGATTGTGCTTTTTGGACGCTTATTCAGGTTATCATCAGATCAAAATGGCTGTGGAAGATCAAGAGAAGACTGCTTTCATAACCCCCTTCGGGGCCTTTTGCTATGTGTCCATGCCGTTCGGGCTCAAGAGCGCAGGAGCGACTTACCAACGCTGCATCCAGAATTGTCTTCATAGCCAAATTGGCCGCAACGTCCATGCTTATGTTGACGACATTGTCATCAAGACCCGCCGGGAGGAGACACTTCTGGAAGACCTTAAGGAAACCTTTGATAATTTACGGGTATATCAGATGAAGCTAAATCCTACCAAGTGCGTTTTCGGCGTGCCTGCGGGAAAACTACTGGGTTTTTTGGTATCGGAGCGCGGCATCGAGGCTAACCCGGACAAAATTGAAGCGGTTACTTCCCTCGGCAAGCCGACGAATGTTAACCAAGTTCAGCGATTGGCGGGTCGCATTGCGGCTCTCAGTCGTTTTGTGAGCCGCCTCGGAGAAAAGGCGATTCCTCTTTATCAATTGTTGAGGAAGTCTGACCGATTCGTGTGGACAGAGGAGGCTGACGAGGCACTTCAGGCCTTGAAACATCAATTGGTTAACCCGCCGGTCCTGGCGGCCCCGACTGAAAAGGAGCCTATGCTCCTGTATATCGCCGCGAATTCCAAAGCGGTCAGCGTGGTTGTGGTCGTCGAAAGAAAGGAGGAAGGAAAGGAATACCCGGTACAACGCCCGGTGTACTTTATCAGTGAGGTGTTAACTCTTTCCAAACAGCGATACCCACATTGGCAGAAACTGGTCTATGGGGTGTTCATGGCGAGTCGAAAGCTTAAACATTATTTCCAAGAACACCGATCACCGTGGTCAGTTCCGCGCCCCTCGGCGACGTCATCCAAAACCGCGAGGCAACACGGCGAATCGCCAAGTGGGCAATAGAACTTGGGTCACATCACATACAGTATACCCCCCGCACGGCCATCAAGTCCCAGGCACTAGTTGATTTCGTCAATGATTGGACGGAGCTTCAGGCTCCGGAAGATCGGCCTGACCTTACCTATTGGACTATTTATTTTGATGGATCCAGGCAGTTGGAGGGCTCGGGGCGGGTGTGGTGTTGATATCCCCTCAAGGAGATAAGTTCTGCTACGTCCTCCGGCTCATGTTCCCTTGTACAAATAATGCAGCAGAGTATGAAGCTCTGCTTCACGGTTTGCGACTAGGAAAAGAGATGAACCTAACCCGAGTCAGATGTTTTGGGGACTCAGATTTGGTGGCGCAACAGGTTTCGGGCACCTGGGACTCTCGAGATCCTATGATGGCGGCTTACAGGCGAGCCGTATCTGACGTGGCAGGCTATTTTCATGGGTACCAGGTTGATCATGTTGATCGGCGACTCAACGAAGCAGCTGATGCCCTCTCGCGACTCGGCTCATAGAGAAAACCGGTCCCCCCTAATGTCTTCTTGGATGTCCTGCATAAACCATCCGTAACTGTACCCACGGAGGAGGAATTGGCGATACCAGATCCCGAGTCTCAGCTTGTGGCGGTTCTCCATGTCGCTCCGGATTGGGCTCTTCCTTATCTAGCTTATCTTACTAGTGGCGAGTTACCCACTGACGAAGTTTTGGCTCGCCAGATTGTTCGGCGTAGCAAGTCCATGGTCATCATTAATGGCGAGCTATATAAACGAAGTGCTTCAGGGGTCTTTCAGCGGTGCGTTTCCTCCGAGGAAGGATGCATGATCCTAAATGACATCCATTCTGGAGACTGCGGACATCACGCCGGGTCACGTTCTTTGGTATCAAAAGCCTTTCGACACGGTTTCTTCTGGTTGACGGCTCACGCAGATGCAGAAGATATAGTACGGCGGTGTGAGGGGTGCCAACGATATGGGAGACAGGCTCATGTGCCGGCTCAAGAATTGAGGATGATCCCCATTACTTGGCCTTTCGCGGTCTGGGGGCTGGACATGGTCGGTCCCTTTAAGATGTCCTCCAACAAGAAAACTCACTTATTGGTGGCGGTTGATAAATTCACTAAATGGATTGAGGCGGAGCCTGTTGGGACTTGCGATGCGGAGACTGCGGTAAAATTTCTGAAGAAGCTGATTTTCCGTTTTGGATATCCACACAGTATCATCACGGACAATGGTACTAACTTGTCCCAAGGAGCGATGCTGGATTTCTGTCGCCGTGAACATATCCGGCTTGATATCTCTGCAGTTGCTCATCCGCAGTCAAACGGACAGGCCGAGCGGGCGAATCAGGAAGTTTTGCGAGGGATCAAACCTCGGCTCATAATTCCCCTGGAAAGAACTCCAGGATGTTGGGTGGAGGAGTTACCTTCGGTATTATGGAGCATTCGGACCACCCCGAATCGGTCCACGGGGTTCACCCCTTTCTTCTTGGTCTATGGTGCAGAGTCCGTCCTCCCTACCGACATAAGGCATGATTCTCTTAGAGTCGCCGCATATGTGGAGCGACACAACGAGCTGGCGCGTCAGGACTCTTTGGATGCCTTGGAAGAGGCACGTGACTTAGCAGCGGCTCGTTCGGCGATCTATCAGCAAGATCTGCGGCGTTATCATAGTCGCCGGGTGAAGAGTCGGACCTTCCAGGAAGGCGATTTGGTGCTTCGACTGATACAAGATCGGGCAGGCATGCATAAGCTTTCGCCCCCTTGGGAGGGACCTTTCGTTGTCAGCAAGAACCTCCGCAATGGTTCTTACTACTTGATGGATCTTCGGCCTGATCGACCGACTACGGGGGCTGAGTCAACTCGCCCTTGGAATATTGCCCATTTGCGGCCTTTTTACACTTGAGTTCTTAAAACTCCATGCTTTGTAAGTTTTTCAGTTTTCATTTAATGTTTCCCTGACTCGGGGGCTTCTTCTTTAAGAAAAAGAGAGAGCAATTTCATGACATCCTGCAGCGACCTTATGAGCCGACAGAACATGCATTAAGGGTGGGTGCACGAGCTTTCTGACTCGCCTCCTCCTGTCGCGACCGTATGAGCCGACGAAACCTGCATTAAGGGTGGGTGCACGAGCTTTCTGACTCGCCTCCCCCTATCGCGACCGTATGAGCTGACGAAACCTGCATTAAGGGTGGGTGCATGAGCTTTCTGACTCGCCTCCCCCTGTCGTGACCGTATGAGCCGACGAAACCTGCATTAAGGGTGGGTGCACGAGCTTTCTGACTCGCCTCCCCCTGTCGCGACCGTATGAGCTGACGAAACCTGCATTAAGGGTGGGTGCACGAGTTTTCTGACTCGCCTCCCCCTGTCGCGACCGTATGAGCCGACGAAACCTGCATTAAGGGTGGCTGCACGAGCTTTCTGACTCGCCTCCCCCTGTCGCGACCGTATGAGCCGACGAAACCTGCATTAAGGGTGGGTGCACGAGCTTTCTGACTCGCCTCCCCCTGTCGCGACCGTATGATCCGACAAAACCTGCATTAAGGGTGGGTGCACGAGTTTTCTGACTCGCCTCCCCCTGTCGCGACCGTATGAGCCGACGGAACCTGCATTAAGGGTGGGTGCACGAGCTTTCTGACTCGCCCTCCCCCTGTCGCGACTGTATGAGCCGACGAAACCTGCATTAAGGGTGGGTGCACGAGTTTTCTGACTCGCCTCCCCCTGTCGCGACCGTATGAGCCGACGAAACCTGCATTAAGGGTGGGTGCACGAGCTTTCTGACTCGCCTCCCCCTGTCGCGACCGTATGAGCCGACGAAACCTGCATTAAGGGTGGGTGCACGAGCTTTCTGACTCACCTCCCCCTGTCGCGACCGTATGAGCCGACGAAACCTGCATTAAGGGTGGGTGCACGAGCTTTTTGACTCGCCTCCCCCTGTCGCGACCGTATGAGCCGACGAAACCTGCATTAAGGGTGGGTGCACGAGCTTTCTGACTCGCCTCCCCCTGTCGCGCCGTATGAGCCGACGAAACCTGCATTAAGGGTGGGTGCACGAGCTTTCTGACTCGCCTCCCCCTGTCGCGACCGTATGAGCCGACAAAATTACTCGTGTTATGATTTGACCTTGGAGATTTTAATCTCACTGCTTATTCGTTGAAACTGTTTGTAGTTCTTTTATTTTCACAGATAATGTGCTCAAGGTTTTCATCCTTGGCGGATTGAGCATTTCAGGCGATTCTGATAAGGATTGACAAAATATTTTAAACCGCCTCAAAGGCAGTATAAGGGTTTTTTTGCAGAAGATGTCATCAAAAGATAGTACTGACTATTACATGGCTCTTGGGCCAAATTCAAGGAAAATATATTCCGCTAAGTCCTGGCGTGAGCTCTGACCAGCTTCGATTTGTAAATCGCCCAAGACCCAATTGCATCTGGACAAAGAGGCAAAATCGTCTTCATCGGTCAAGATTGATGCCAGGTCTCTTTCCCAGTCAAAGGGATTCTTGGGTCGCCGAGGGATAAGGTTGGTCACCACGAAGGTTGGCGGGCTGATTTTCTTATTCTTGTCATCGTAAGCCCCTGATATTTTGTCAAGTCAAGGCTGGCGGCGAGTTGAGTCGCGGCCAGTCGAGAATCCTTGACAACCTTCTGGTAGTCTTCTTCCACGAACTCCGAGCCGTCATCTTTAAGCTGAGGGAAGCCGGCAGCTACTTCTTCCAAATTAATTTGTGGAGCATACGCCAGGCAGCGACTCAGAGCCGTCAAGACACCCTTCCGGGCGGTTGATCGGGTTAACTCGCCGATCTGGGGAGGCAGTGTGGATAGATATCCAAGCACCGTCTTGATGGAAGTTATGGGCTCCTTTGCACCTATCACAGCTTTGACGGTCAGCACACTGCCTGTGTACAGTTGTTCCGTCAGTGTATAGATCGCCTTCAGCATCAACACGCTGTCGTCTTGCAGATTGGCGACTCTCGAGCCTGTGATTAAATAACCGGTAAGTTAAACGTTAAGGAATTTGCCCAAGGAAGAGGATAAGATTGGAGAGTTAGGTAAAGCTTACCAAAGATGGCTTGTGTCATGTTGGAAATATGGCGCTTTAAGCCGGATAGCTCCTGCTGCACAGTTGCCAGCTTTGCTTCTGCTTTTTCGGCTCTCGTCAAAACCGCGCTGTGGTCAGCCTGAGTTCTTTCTAACTCGGCTTTGATCTTTTCCAGTTCAACCAGAGCCAACTTATATTTTTCTTCCGACCGAGTTCGGGCATCTTGTTGGTCAGCCAAGTTTTTCCTTAAGTCGCCCGGGGCCAGTTCGGTCTGGGCAAGGCTTTCCTGTTCAAAATTTAAAACAAAGACAAGTCTCAGAATTATTGCAAGGCAATACCCCTGACACTTGGGGGCTAATGTATAATTTCTCAAGGGAAATTATACAGAAATCAAGACCCGGCTCATCATTTTACTGATGACCCGGCCCTTGGGGGTTACTGGTCGCGAAGCTTTTAAAAGACCCGGCTCATCATTTTACTGATGACCCGGCCCTTGGGCGTTACTGGGGATAATATAGAGTATAAAATTTTACCTCATGCTTGTTATTTAACATCTTCAGCAGATTCTTTTCCATCTCGTAACTCGCTTCCAGGCGACTTGCGAAGCCAGAACAGAGTTCTTTAAACTCCAGACCTGCATAGTCAGAAAGTTTTGCCTTGGAAGGCCCAGACTCGGGAATTGATGGAGAAGGGGATGCTATATGTTTGGAGAGGATTGTCGCTGCCGGCTTGGAGAAACCAAAACCAGTAATGACCACAGCATCTGGGTCATCTGCTGTCGCCATTACGACCGGTGATCTAGGGACATCCGTTGATCCTTTTGGCGACTCAGGAGGGTTTGCTTGAATTGTCGGCTCATTTTGACTCGGATCTTCTTGAGTCGGAGTTGTTTTCCTTGGAGGTTCAGAAGTGGCATCAGGGATTGATCCACTGGTTTTCCTCTTTTTGGCTTGCGCCCTAACGAATGAGATAGGCATGTTAAAAAATTAAAAAGAGTGCTATTCTCAAGGATCAGGACAAGAAACTTACCCCGGGACTCGGATCATTGGTGGAAGGGTCGACATCACTGAGTCGCCAGAAGTAGGGGGAGAATCCTGTAGAATTTGTACATCGATAATACAGGCGGGTTATGACTGTGATCCAAAGCAACACGAACAATGGTTGCTCAAATAAAAAAAGGAGGTACCTCGCTTGGTTTTGTTTTGTTCGTTGTTGGCAAGCCAGGTGATAGGTCGCCAGAATGACTTCGCGTTTTCCGTTTCGAGGCGTGCTGCGTTTTCTTCAGTAAGAAATTTGGGTCCAAATGGGCATTTGGATGTGAGAGAGGTACTTTTCCACATATTCGCCGGGCCGGCTTAGGTGGAGAAGGAGATGAATCGGAGGAGACGGAAATTACCTCGACAGAATCTTCCTGGCTTTCGTTATCTTCATTCTATTATAAGAGGAGTGAGAGATAAATAAAAGTTAAAAGGTAATAGGTGGCCAGTGAAAAAGAGGACGGATTGGTACCTCGGAGTGTGCGTCGCCAGCTTGAGATTCGTCGACTTCAGATGGCTCGGCCGCAGCCGATTTACCTTTGCCTTTGTTTTTCTTGGAAGGCGGCTTAGCACTCTTCATGGCTTGTTTCTTAGGTCTCCGAGACCAGAACTTGTCGCCTTTCTGGAAAGGGATGTCGCATGAAGTCATGATGACAGTAAAACAGATGGAATAAAAATTGAGGGCGAGTTAGCCTTGGTTACCTTGGGCGCCGGGTTAATCTTGCAGAAGGGCTTAAGGCCGATTTGGCCGCACTTTGCTGTAGGCTCGCCGTTCAGCTTCTTGATGATGGCGACGATGTCTTTTTCTGTTAATGCTGTGTGAAAGTAGCATTGGGGATGATCCAGAGTACCGTCAAATTCGCACATCAAGCCTTCTCGGCGGCTCAGAGGAAGGATCCGCCATTCGACCCAGCAGCGGATCAGGTCAACCCCGGTGAGACCGTTGTTAGTCAAGGATCTCAGTTCGGACATAATTGGGACGAATTCCGACTCTTCTTCCTCGGTGAGCTTGTCAGGGAGCTTGAAGTTGACCGGAAGGCGGCTTGGCCTGTAGCCCTGAAGTTTGTTCTCGCCGGCCAGGGATGTTTCCTTGCAGTAAAACCAAGATTCACCCCAGCCTTTGGGATGGCTAGGCATAGTGAGTGAAGGGAACGGACTGTCCCTGCGACGCTGGACGTTGACCCCGCCGAGTTCCAAACTGGGGCCATTGTGGAATTCCGTCTGGCGATTCAAGTGGAAAAAGTACCAAAACAGAGGGACGGAAGGCTCGATCCGCAAATAAGCTTCGCAAAGGACTTGGAATTGACTTAGGTTGCTTATGGAATTGGGTCCCAAATCCTGGAGTCGGACGTTCATAAAATTCAGGGCATCTCTAAGGAATTTGGATCCGGGCGGTTTAAAACCCCGTTCTAAGTGTTCCACAAAAACTACTATCTCCCCTTCCTTGGGGTTGGGTAGGTCTTCTCCTAACCCGGTGCGCCATCCAATGACGTCTTGAGGATCCAAGCAGCCCGCTTTCACGTAATTCGCCAAAACAGCATCGTCAACTTTGGTGGGAAGCCAATCGCTCTTGAAAACGGCACCCATGCTACAAATAGGCAAGAAAATGGTATTACATGTCTCGAACATTTACTATGTGAGTCGGGACTAGCTTCTGCTTAACCCGCCGGATTGGGAGGCCGGGTCGGGCTGATGTGGCGACCTATCGGAGCAGGGCTATTCTCAGAAGCGACGCTACTGTGGGTGGTAAAATTTATTCTTTCCGAAACACTAAGGGAAGGACGAGGTTTCCAAACAGCATTTTGCAAACAGTGAAAGAGGAATGGATCTATTCAAAAGATATAAAAGCTTACGGACGTGGCTAAAACATGAACGATGTGTGATCAGGATGGTGCCTCATGTTTAAAAAGACTAGTCTATTTAGAAAATTCGCAAGGGCACAGATGGATAGCATTGTTCGAAGCACTGGGTGCCCTAATGGCGCTCGGACTAATCAGTTCGACAGTTAAGATGGTGACGAGCATAGAGCTTCGGAACTATGGCAATGGCGGCAACAAGAACAAAAAATAAATCTGCCCTTAAAGAAGGAGAAACAGTGGCCTAACCTGAAGATCTTGGTCGAAGAGGATCGGCGATGATGGAGGCTGTTGGAGAATGAGGGGACCCTCGGCGGCGGCGGAGCCTGGCGACGGCGACGACGTGCTGGCGGCGCTGGAGCTCCTCGAACGGCGCCGGAGCTCCTCGAACGGCAGCGGCTTGCGGGCGGCGCCGGGGCTCCTCGAACGGCGACGGCTTGCGGGCGGCGCCGGAGCTCCTCGAACGGCGACGGCTTGCGGGCGGCGCCGGAGCTCCTCGAACGGCAACGGCTTGCGGGCAGCACTGGAGTTCTTCGGACGGGGGTGGAGTTCGCGGCCGGCGGCGAAGCCTTCGGGATGCGGAGCGTTTTCTTCTCGCTGAGATGATGGTGGAGGGATTGACGAGACTGGTAGGTGGCCGGTGTCAGCCCTGTCCCTTCCGCCTATTTATCAGGACGGGCGCGGGGATCGAGGCGCTATGAGCGGGAACCGTCGAGGAAGGAAAGATTCGCCATGATGACGTCCGAAAATTTTGGGATAATGACGCACTAAAAGATCCGTTGGGATTGTGTTGGAGTTCCCGAAAATCGAGGGCTAAGGAAAGTACTGATGGGAAATGCATTGGCGGCTCAGAGACTTTTTCCAGTACCCGTTGGCGAGTTAAGATTTCTGGTGTAAGGAGGAACACAGAGGAGTGAATCGCCTTCGACTAAAATGGAAGCATTGGCATGAAGATTCAAGTCAATTTGGGGCCTAATGTTGGGGATATTGCCTGTTAAGTGACCCGCCGAATATGGGCCGGGTTACAGTTAAGGCGATTCATCCTTTAGGGCTAGTTGGGCCTCAGCCTGGGCGGTTCAAAGTCGCAGGATGGTTATGATTTATGGAAGGACTCTGGGTTTTGCAAGACGGCGACTTAGAGACCGCGGTGGTCACGATTTGTAAAAAGGAAGGGACTCTTGTAAACCCTAAGGCTTCGACCTATATATATAAAGGCGAGTCTGGAGGGGGAGGGGTAGGTTAGAAATCATCGAGTGCTAGGTTTAGGCGAGTTACGCCTTCCTTGTAATCGAATTCATATCAATACACACAAAAGCAGGACGTAGGCTATTACCTCTTCTCGAGGGGCCGAACCTGGGTAAATCGCCGTGTCTCTCCCGCTTAACCCCTTTGAGTCGCCACCAAGGTGCGATGGCTCTAGTACTAAGTCCTTTCACGAGGACATCTGCCGTGACAAAACCACGACATAGAATATATTTGCATGTTGCTTGCATTTGCTTCTCATCATAACTTCAAATTACAACAAATGGATGTGAAAAGTGCCTTTCTTAATGGTCCGTTAAATGAGTTGGTCTATGTCAAACAACCCTCCGGATTCGAAAATCCCAAGCTCCCCAATCATGTGTACAAAGTTAATAAGGCACTCTATGGCCTTAAACAAGCCCCACGTGCGTGGTATGAGTATCTTACTGAGTTGTTACAAGATTGTGGGTTTGAAATTGGGAAGATAGATCCCCCTCTTTTTGCTAAGAGGGTTAAAGGGGATTTGTTCATATGCCAACTGTATGTGGATGATATTATCTTTGGCTCTCCTAACATTTCCTTCAATGAAGAATTTGCTGCACTAATGACTGAGAAATTTGAGATGTCCATGATGGGAGAGTTGAAGTTCTTCCTCGTGTTCGAGATTAAACAAGGCCTAGAAGGGACCTTCATCAAACAAGCCAAGTACACTAAAGACATGCTCAAATGGTTCGAGCTTGAAGATGTCAAACCGGTCAAGTTCCCCATGCCAACAAGATGCAAGCTTGACAGTGATCCCAATGTTAAAGCAGTGGATCAAAAGGTATATCGCTCCATGATTGGATCCCTCCTTTACCTTTGTGCATCTAGACCGGATATTATGTTGAGTGTAGGGATATGTGCACGGTTTCAATCCGCACCAAAAGAAAGTCATTATATGGCTGTTAAGCGAATCTTTTGATATTTGGCTCATACCCCAAACTTTGGCCTTTGGTATCCCAAAGGAGCAAACTTCAATATAGTAGGCTATTCTAACTCAGATTGGGCAGGAGATTGTGTGGAGAGGAAGTCAACTTCTGGAGGATGCCAATTCCTTGGTCGCTCACTGGTAAGTTGGTCTTCAAAGAAGCAGAATTGCGTCTCTGTATCATCCACCGAAGCTAGGTATGTGGCAGCTACAAGTTGTTGTGCACAATTGCTATGGATGAGGTAAACTTTAAATGATTACGGTGTCACTTGTGACAAAGTGCCTCTTCTATGTGACAATCAAAGTGCTATCAAGATTTCCCTCAACCCAGTGCAACAAAGCAAAACCAAGCATATTGATATTTGCCATCACTTCATCCGTGAACATATCAAGCTAGGCGATATTGAGGTTCACTTCATCCACACTGAAGAGCAACTTGCAGATATTTTCACTAAGCCCCTAGATGAAGCAAGGTTCCAGGAGTTAAGGCATGAGCTAAATATCATTGATTCAAGTAATGTGGATTGAAGCTAGGCACGTTGCACCTCACTATGCATTCTATCTTGCTCTAGATGTAGGCATCAACATAGGGGGAGTGTTGTTCTCTCAATGAACTTTTCCTCCCCCCATTATGCATAAATCGATCTAGTCTTTCACGTTAGCCATTGTCAAATGGCACTTGTGCTTCAAATACGAGCATTGGTCATGAACCCAAGGATAATTATTCGCGGTGTCATACCTTTGTCTCAAACATAGGTGGCCTCGGCCACCGCCCCCCCCCCCCAACCTTTCTCTCTTATAGAAGGAAGGATATAAAATGACAAGTCAGTATATCTTGCTGGTGCTATCTTCTTTTTCACTTACTTGTTATTTGCCCACGATCTTCTCTTATCCTAGGCCCCGTGGTGACATTTGCACCGGTACTACCGCCAGGGGTAGCGGTACTACCGCCAGGACCCCAGCGGTACTACCGCCAGGGATAACGGTACTACCGCCAGGATCCCAATCTACCACAACCTAACTAGGACATTTTTAGGGCTGTCTCAGGGGGAGCGGTACTACCGCCAGGACCCCAGCGGTACTACCGCTGCAGCCAGCGGTACTACCGCCAGGTAGCGGTACTACCGCCAGGACCACAGCGGTACTACCGCTGGCCCGTACCCCCTTGGGCTATATAAAGGAGGGGAAGCCCGTTTTTCTGCCTCCTTCTTCTTCCTCGCGGCTCCTCCCTCCCCAAACTCGAACTACCCCGATTTCGATCTCTATTCGTGGAGCCCCTTCTCTCCGTTGAGTTGGAGGGTTTGCTCCACTTCTCCTTCCTCCTCCAAGTGCCATGGATCCCGGTAAAGCTCCTCCCCTTCTTCTCTATATTGTTGTTCTTGTTCTAGGGTTAGGAGCATTGGTGGTTTGGATCCATGTCTTTGATATTGTGCCTTGTTCTTGGATGGCATGAAGAAGATGTTCAAGGGGAGTGGACGTCCTATGAATCTGTGCTTTTATTTTGTCATGCCCTAGGATTTACATGTTTTAGATCAAGCACTTGGACTATGTTTGGATTAGATCTAAAAATTGCTCTCTCTTGACAAGGCATGTGCTTATTTAGATGGTACTTGTGATCCTCATGTGATTGGGGCTATGGTGGAGTTCTTAGTGTTCATACACAGCCCATGGCCCTCGTCAAATCCATGTAGCCATCTCTATGGGTTCTATTCATATTTCAGATATGAAAAATCAAACCCCAACAGTACTACCGCCAGGGTAGCGGTACTACCGCCAGGACCTCGGCGGTACTACCGCCAGGGGTAGCGGTACTACCGCTAGGACCCCAACGGTACTACCGCCAGGAGGATTCTTTGTGTATTCTTTTCATGTGCATGGCAATGTGTGTTTACTTTTCTGCCTTCTCTTGTTCATTGCCTTGACTCCTTTTGTCGCTCTTTTTCGGTGTGTGTTTTGTGTCACAGGTGGTGCTCGCCGCTCGATCCCCCCACGGGACACGCAATCAAAGCATTATCGCAACCGAGAGGCTCCAGAGGGCTCCGCCACTTCAGGTCTGCAACCCAAAAAGCAGGCCTTCAAGAAGACCGCTCAGAAGGACAAGGGGCTCAACGTTCGCATCATGCCCCCTAAGGATTTTCTGCGGTTCCGCACCCAAAACCACTATCTCCAAGAGCGGGCTGTGATCAAGAATGTCAAGCATGTGTGGACAAGGGATCACTGCAGGATCTACCGTGATATCATCAACCATTTCAAGAAGAACTTTGTCCCCGTTCAGTGGATTGACCTGGCTCACCTTCAGCGGAACTCGGACTACTTTGGTGATGCTCTCTCTCTCTGATTGACAAACTGGGCATCAAGGAGATCATCTCTTTCAAGACAGACTTTGACCCCAATGTTGTTGCCCAGTTCTATGTCACGGTTCACTTCTCTCCTGATGACGAGCGCTCCATGGTGTGGATGACTGGGACTCAGAAGATGACCGGTTCCTGGCGTGAATTCATGGCATTCCTCAAGGTTGATTTCCAGGGAGCTGACACTCCACTTGGGTCGCGTCCTCATGCTGCAGCTCCCACTGATAGGGCCTCCACCAAGGACAGATTGCAGCTACTCTATGTGAAGAAGGGTGTGCTCCCCAGGCATCTGGACATCATGCATCGGATCTTCCGCAACACCCTCTTTCCTCGCATTGGCAACTTCGACGAGGTACATGGCTCTCTGGCTGAGATGCTACTGCTCTGTGAGGAGGCTATGACTAAGGAGTCTGTCCCTCTTGATATTTCTGATGTGATGTTCATTGAGCTCTGGAACTGCATCATGATGCGCAAGGTTCCCATCTACGGGCCCTACTTGTTTGCTTATATCCGTCAGAAGTGGCAAGACACCTATCCGCAGGAGGAGTTATACATTCAGGCTGACTACATTGTGCACGATCCTGTCAAGCTTCGCGTCAAGGACAAATGGGCCAACCCATCAACTTCATCTCAGCACATGGACACTGACACAGAGACTGCTGCTGACAGAGGGACCGCCTCTCAGTCCCGCTTTTCCGCCATGCCATCTTGGGCCATGAAGCTGCAGGATAAGATGAAGACTCTCTTCTGTATGCAGGCCAAGGGCGAGTATCAGACGCACGTGGCTCAGAAGGAGAACCGACAGAGGCACAAGCGTGTCCTGAGGACACTTGATGTGGACATCTCTAGCAGATCAGAGGACGACATCACTTCAGAGGCTGCTTGGATGCAGGCTCAAGGTTACCAGTGGTCTGGCGCTGAGGAGGAAGAGGACAATGAAGAGGAGCAGGACGATCCGGAGGGTACGGACGAGTCCGGCGATGCTGAGGATGAGGAGTAACCACCTCTGGCGTTAGGTGTGCCCCTTTTTGGTGTCTTGTGCCAAAGGGGGAGAGAGTCTAGGAGCTGGATTTGCTTTGAGAGTTGAACTTTGCTTAGCTTTGCTTATCTTTCGTGTTTTGCTTCGAACTTGGTTTGCTTCTATTTTGCTATCTTTCGTGAGACATGAACTTATGTGAGATTTATTTCCATCATATGTTGTGAGTCATATGCTCTTTATTTTCATATATCTCTATCTTTTTGTTCTCATATTATTCTCTGTGCAAATCCGGTATTGTCATCAATCCACCAAAAAGGGGGAGATTGTTGGGGCATAGTTTATGCCTAAGTAATTTTGGTGATTGATGACAGTACCGCAAAGGACTAACCGTGTGTATTAAGATTTCAGATAACTCACGTCAATGGCACAAGACGACTCGCCCCCTCTTTCGTGGAACAGAAGCACGGTGTTCTCTATGACTCTCTTTATTTGAGTTATAGGAAAGTCGTACTATTAAGAGTGGAACCGTAGTGGAAAGGTTTGGGTGGAATCAATCTTGCACGCGCACACTTCACATATTTTCCCCCTTGCCGGCAACTTTCGAGTGGATCCCGCCGTAGTGTTTCCTTCATCTTTGCAAAGGGTCCCCCAGTGGTAGTACCGCTGGGCCTAGCGGTAGTACCGCTGGCCCTAGCGGTAGTACCGCTGCAGCCAGCGGTAGTACCGCTAGCTGGTGGTAGTACCGCCCCTGGTCAGCGGTAGTACCGCTCCAGGAGCTTAGTACCGCCTGCCTAGCGGTTGTACGTGGACGCACATTTTGCAAAGACTTTCTTGGCGGTGGTAGTGCTTATGCACTACCACGGGCCCAGCGGTAGTACCGCTCGAGTGCCAGCGGTAGTACCGCTGCAGCCACCGGTAGTACCGCTAGGCACGGGCTGTGAGTGGGAAAACGGTTGGATTCCCCCCCCCCTACTATATAAAGGGTTCTTCTAGCTGTGGAACCCTATCTCTTACCCTCCCAAGCTCCATTGTTGCTCCCTAAGCTCAAAAGTGTCCGACCTCTCTCCCTAGCAAATCAAACTTGTTGATTCTTTAGGGATTGGTTGAGAAGGCCTAGATCCACACTTCCACCAAGAGAAAAGTTGATTCCCCCACCAATCCCTTGCGGATCTTGTTACTCTTGGGTGTTTGAGCATCCTAGACGGTTGAGGTCACCTCGAAGCCACATTCCATTGTGGTGAAGCTTCGTGGTCTTGTTGGGAGCCTCCAAGCTTTGTGTGGAGTTTGCCCCAACCTTGTTTGTAAAGGTTCGGTCGCCGCCTTCAAGGGCACCTATAGTGGAATCACGGTACCTTGCATCGTGCGAGGGCGTGAGGAGAATACGGTGGCCTTAGTGGCTTATTGGGGAGCATTGTGCCTCCACACCGCTCCAACGGAGACGTACTTCCTGTCAAAGGGAAGGAACTTCGGTAACACATCCTCGTCTTCATTGGTTCCACTTGTGGTTATCTCTAACCTTTACTTTGTGTATGCTTATGTTGTTGTCTTTCCCTTACTTGTCTTAGTAACTATCGTTGCTAGCTTCATTAAGGTTCACCCCATTGTTGTCATATTTGTGAACCCGTATGTTGTTTACCCTAACTTGCTAAGATTAATTAAAAAGTGGTCGTTGCCTATTCACCCCCCCTCTAGTCAACCATATCGATCCTTTCACCAAGGACGCGGCTGCCGAGCCCACGGACCAGCCGTCCAAGGTGGCCAATCCCAGTGGGCCTAAGCCTCGGAAAGCTTTGCCTCGGATGAAGATCGCTGTTCCAGTCGCCTCAGCGTAAGTGTCTTGGTCTTCTATCTTCCTTCAGTATTTGATTGAACTCATGCTTACGCGTCGAGTGGATTTCACTCAACAGAGCTGCTACCTCCGCCACCTCTCTGCCGCGCGAGGACGATGACCCCATGGACACGGATAACGCCGCCACGTCCCAGCAAGGTGCGTTTTCACGACTCCGAGAGTTTGTATTATTGATTCGCGAGTGTTGTCTTTGATCTTGACCTTTTTCTGTAATTTCATTTTGTTCAGTCGAGCTTCCTTCGGAGGTGATCCATCTGGAGGACGACGACCAAAGGGGGTCGGAGCCAGCTTTGGCGCCTGTCCTTGAGGTTGCCCCATCTACTGCTGCTCCCACCATGAACGTGTCGCCGACCGAGACGGTGCCGCCGACTGAGACGGTGCCCCTCACGGCGGGACCGACTAGAGCTGAGCTCGGGATGCCTAGGGAGTCTTCTGTCATGCCGGGTCCGTCAACCGTTCAATATGACGCCCGAAATCTCCCGGAAGACCAGGTGGGGGCCGCCAAGGACGCCATGGTGCAGGTGGAGCTGATGGTGGGTGATGCCAAGGGAGCGTATGACTCCATCGCGTCTTTGTACAAGAAAAGCTTGGAGCTCCGAGACGATATCCGAGCAAGTGCGCTATTAAGGGTTTACTTTCCTCTTGTCACCCACTGGGGGTTTCAGTGATATACTCGGATACAGAAGGATGATTTTGCAGTGGGTTCACTCCGAGTGAACCCAGTGGGTGTAGTCCCCGAGACTTTTGTCGAGTGCTTGCACTGGCAGTTGTCTTTATATGTATTTTCCGTGACCTGAACAGATCAAAGCTGATCTACCCGAATGGTACCAGTGGGGGCACTCCGAGTGCACCCACTGGGTGTAGTCCCCGAGAGTAGTGTTACTCAGGTCGGGTAATAGTAGTCTCATAGATTTGTCTGTGTGTCATGTAGCTCAATAGGGCCGACCTGTTCGAGCTTCATGCCAGTGGGGTCACTCTTAGTGAACCCACTGGGTGTAGTCCCCGAGACCGTTGTCGATTGCTTGCATCGGCAGGGGTCTGAAGAACTTTGAGCTTTGATTGTTTTCCTTGTTGAATGTGCCTGATCTTCCCTTTGTGCTTATTTGGCAGAAGACTTGCGAAATGGGATGTGAGTACAATGCTCTGAAGGCTGAGAAGATTCAGCTTGCTGCGGACTTGGAGGCGGCTGTGAATGACCTGGCTGGTGTGAAGGGGGCTCTTTCTGACCGAGAGAAGTCTTTGGAGGAGTCTCGGGAGACCAACAAGGCATTGCTAGCCGAAGTTGAAAAATTGAAGAGTCAGAGATCCGAATGGATGAGCCAGCTTAAGGTGATGAATACTCGGTGCATGGCGCAGGAGAAGTACGTCAGCAACTGGGCAAGGAAGATGGTTGCACAGCTTGGTGGTAAGTTGTTGCCGAGTGCTTCTTGACTTTGGAGTTCACTCTGCGCTTACTTTCTGCTTTTCTTTTCTTTGCAGACTTCTGTCGGGACGTTGAGGCTGAAGCAGCCAACATTGAACGGTCGGTTGTTCCGAACGTTCCACTCGGCGACGAAGCCAACTGGGATTTGCTCCGAGCGCATATTCGCCTTAGCGGGGTGGGACCTTTCATTGGCCGCCTGAGAGAAGTCATCGGCCGGATCCACAAGGAGTTGTGGCCTGAAGACGATTCTCGGCAAGAAATAGATGGGTTGATGACTCAGCTGGAGGACGTCCCGAGCAGAGTGCAGGCTTGGAAGAAGTCTGCCGCTCGTTGTGGTGCGGACGTGGCACTATCTCTGGTCCGAGTGCACTACAAGGAAGCTCGCGAAGAAAAACTGAAGACGTTGCAGGTCGCCAACACCAAGAAGCTTTGATTCGAAGATTGCATGGAGACCTTCCTCGACACAGCCACTCGCATTGCAGACGGAATCGACCTTGACACCTTTGTGGAGCCTGCCAGTCCTGGTGACGCTTGAAAAACTTTATGGTGAATGCACATTTACCTCGGTATGCCGAGTGGTATCTGTATTAAACTTTGGCCACTGCCGTTGGCCGTCACATTCATGGTTCGGTGAGGATAAGCTTGATTCACACCGAGCCGATTGATCGTAGATCCAACTTTGAATTCGAATCGAATATTTTGCTCTTCTTTCGCCAAGTTTTTTTTTGACATGATTTTGGCTCATGGTTTTTGTTTGGCGTTTCTTGGTGAAGCCAGTGGCAAACATGAGGAAGCTTTTTACTTAGGCGACTCTCAGTCACAGCTAAGTCCCCGAGTGTGACTTTTCGTGCACACTCGAAGTGAGTTGTTACTCATGTAGTTGACAGTTGTCTTCACACCCACATGAGCCTCAATGAGGGTCCGCTAAGCCTTCGAGTGTATCTCGAGTACACACTCGGAGGAAGCTTTTTTTACTTAGGCGACTCTGAGTCGCAGCTAAATCCCTGAGTGTGACTTTTCGTGTGCACTCGGAGTGAGTTGTTACTCATGTAGTTGTCAGTTGTCTTCACATCCACATGAGCCTCAACGAGGGTCTGCTAAGCCTTCGAGTCTATCTCGAGTACACACTCGGAGGAAGCTTTTTACTTAGGCGACTCTGAGTCGCAGCTAAGTCCCCGAGTGTGACTTTTCGTGCGCACTCAGAGTGAGTTGTTACTCATGTAGTTGTCAGTTGTCTTCACATCCACATGAGCCTCAATGAGGGTCTGCTAAGCCTCCAAGTGGATCTTGAGTATACACTTGGAGGAAGCTTTTTTACTTAGGCGACTCTGGATCGCAGCTAAGTCTCCGAGCATGTCTTTTAGCGCGCACTCGGAGCGAGTTTGTACTTAGGCGACTCTGGGTCGCAGCTAAGTCCCCGAGTGCGACTTTTAGTGCACACTCGGAGCGAGTTTGTACTTAGACGATTCTGGGTCGCAGCTAAGTCCCCGAGTGCGACTTTTAGTGCACACTCGGAGAGAGTTTGTACTTAGGCGATTCTGGGTCGCAGCTAAGTCCCCGAGTGCGACTTTTAGTGCACACTCGGAGCGAGTTTGTACTTAGGCGATTCTGGGTCGCACCTAAGTCCCCGAGTGCGACTTTTAGTGCACACTCGGAGCGAGTTTGTACTTAGGCGACTCTGGGTCGCAGCTAAGCCCCCGAGTGCGAATTAGTGCGCTCTTCGGAGCGAGTTTGTACTTAGGCGACTCCTGGACGCAGCTAAGTCCCCGAGTGCGCCTTTTAGTGCGCACTCAGAGCGAGTTTGTACTTAGGTGATTCTGGGTCGCAGCTAAGTCCCCGAGTGCGACTTTTAGTGCACACTCGGAGCGAGTTTTTTACTTAGGCGATTCTGGGTCGCAGCTAAGTCCCCGAGTGCGCCTTTTAGTGCGCACTCGGAGCAAGTTTGTACTTAGGCGATTCTGGGTCGCAGCTAAGTCCCCGAGTGCAACTTTTAGTGCACACTCGGAGCGATTTTGTACTTAGGCGACTCTGGGTCGCAGCTAAGTCCCCGAGTGCGACTTTTAGTGCGCACTCGGAGCGAGTTTTTTACTTAGGCGATTCTGGGTCGCAGCTAAGTCCCCGAGTGCGACTTTTAGTGCGCACTCGGAGCGAGTTTGTACTTAGGCGATTCTGGGTCGCAGCTAAGTCCCCGAGTGCGACTTTTAGTGCACACTCGGAGCGAGTTTTTTACTTAGGCGATTCTGGGTCGCATCTAAGTCCCCGAGTGCGAATTTTAGTGCGCACTCGGAGCGAGTTTGTACTTAGGCGATTCTGAGTCGCAGCTAAGTCCCCGAGTGCGACTTTTAGTGCACACTCGGAGCGAGTTTGTACTTAGGCGATTCTGGGTTGCAGCAAAGTCCCCGATTGCGACTTTTAGTGCGCACTTCGCGAGTTTGTACTTAGGCGACTCTGGGTCGTAGCTAAGTCCCCGAGTGCGACTTTTAGTGCACACTCGGAGTGAGTTTTTTACTTAGGTGATTCTGGGTCGCAGCTAAGTCCCCGAGTGCGACTTTTAGTGCGCACTCGGAGCGAATTTTTTAGACCGTAGTCTGCAAACGCGGAAGAATTTTGAATCGGCAAGAAATCAATCTGCTTTGTATTACTTCAATGATACTTGCTCTTTACATTGCCCCCGTCGGCGGTTATGTGTAGAAGCGCTTCAGGAGATCTCCATTCCATGCTCGCGGCTCGTCCGTTTCCCTGTCGAGGTTGTAGAGTCGATATGCTCCGTTGTTCAGCACCTTAGAGACGATGAAGGGTCCTTCCCAGGCGGGAGCCAACTTGTGTGATCTCTCCTGATCCACTCGGAGCACCAAGTCGCCTGCTTGGAATGTGCGACTCCTGAAGTGCCGCGCGTGAAATCGCCGCAGATCTTGTTGATAAATTGTTGAGCGAGTCAGTGCCATCTCGCGCTCTTCTTCTAGAAGATCCACTCTGTCTTGCCTGGCTTGCTGTGCTTCGGCTTCGTAGAAGAGTTCGACTCGTGGAGAGTTGTGAAGCAAATCACTCAGAAGGACTGCCTCTGCTCCATAAACAAGGAAGAACGGGGATCGCCCTGTAGATCTATTCGGAGTTGTGCGGAGGCCCCACAGCACCGAAGGCAGCTCGGGGACCCATGCGCCGGCGGCATGTCCAACTTCTCGCAGGAGTCGAGGCTTCAACCCTTGAAGAATAAGTCCATTCGCCCGCTCTACTTGCCCGTTTGTTTGGGGGTGCGCCACAGATGCAAAATCCACTCGGATACCTTGGCCTTCGCAAAAATCTTTGAATCTGTCCGAGTCAAAGTTCGTGCCATTGTCGGTGATTATGCTGTGCGGAACCCCGAATCTGGCGATGATGTCTCTAATAAACTTGATGGTCGTAAGGGCGTCGAGCTTCTTGATGGGCTTGGCTTTGATCCACTTGGTAAACTTGTCGACTGCTACCAGCAGATGAGTAAATCCTCCTTGGCCTGTTCAGAATGGTCCGGCTGTGTCTAATCCCCACACGGCAAATGGCCAAACAAGAGGAATTGTCTTTAGCGCAGATGTTGGCTTGTGGGACTTGTTCGAATAGAACTGACAGCCTTCGCATCGGTCGACCATATCTTTTGCCATTTCATTCGCCTGTAACCAGAAGAAACCAGCTATGAATGCTTTGGCGACGATTGCTCTTGAGGAGGCATGATGACCGCAGGTTCCCGAGTGAATTTCTTCCAAGATTAACCGTCCCTCCTCAGAGGAGATACACCGCTGAAGGATGCCCGAAACACTTTCCCTGTACAACTGGCCATCAATGACGGTGAAGGACTTCGACCTGCGGGCGATCTGCCTAGCTTGGACTTCGTCTTCTGGTAACTCTTGCCTCATGATGTACGCAATGGACGGCACAGTCCACTCGGGGATGACAGCAAGAATCTCCATGATCAAATCAACCACAGCGGGGACCTCGACTTCAGTCGAATCTGTTGAGCTCTTTGGTTGTACTAGCTCCTCTGTAAAGGGATCTTCCTTCACCGAGGGGAGGTGTAGGTGCTCGAGGCAGACATCACTCGGGACTGGTCTCCGAGTGGATCCGAGTTTTGCCAATTCATCTGCTTCTTGGTTTTTCAGTCGGGGAACATGGTGAAGTTCCAGACCTTCAAACTTCTTCTCGAGCTTCCTTACTGCGTTGCAGTATGCAGTCATGGTGGGGTTCCGTACATCTCACTCCTTCATTACTTGATTAACCACCAGATCTGAGTCGCCATAGATCATCAGGCGACGGACGCCGAGTGTGATTGCCATGCGCAACCCGTAAAGGAGAGCTTCGTACTCTGCTTCGTTGTTGGAGGAATCGAAATGTATCTGCAACACATACTTGAGTTTATCACCCTTTGGGGATATGATCACTACGCCAGCGCCGGAGCCATTCAACATCTTGGACCCATCGAAGAACATAGTCCAATGAGCCGAGTAGATGTGAGTCGGTTGCTGTTGTTCTACCCATTCTGCTATGAAGTCAGCTAGAGCTTGAGACTTTATAGCTTTCTTGGCTTCGAACTTTATGTCGCAGTATAGCATCTCCATTGCCCACTTTGCCACTCGGCCCGATGCATCCCGATTGTGGAGAATTTCCGACAACGAAGCATCAGGTATAACAGACACCGAGTGGTCTTGGAAGTAATGAGCCACCTTCTTTGCAGTCATGTAGATCCCATAAATAAGCTTCTGATAATGGGGGTACCTCTGCTTGGAAGGAGTGAGGACTTCAGAGACATAATATACTGGCCGCTGAACCTTGTACACTTTGCCTTCTTCTTCGCGTTTGACTGTCAGAATGGTGCTCACGACTTGATTTGTAGCCGCGATGTACAGAAGAAGGGGTTCTTTACTGAGCGGGGCAGTAAGAACCGGCTGGGTGGAAAGCAGGGCTTTGAGGTCGTTGAATGCAATTTGGGCTTCGTCTGTCCACTCGAAGGTATCTGACTTCTTCATGAGTCGGTACAGAGGTAACGCCTTCTCGCCGAGTCGAGCGATAAACCTACTCAAAGCCGCTAGGCAACCTGTGAGCCTTTGAACATCATGTATTCTTACCGTCCGTTCCATTCGGACGATGGTCCCGATATTTTTGGGGTTGACATCCATCCCTCGTTTGGAAACTAAGAAACCGAGTAACTTTCCGCTGGGAACACCGAATGAACACTTGGCTGGGTTGAGCTTGATATCGTACCTACGTAGGTTGGTGAATGTTTCTGCCAAGTCAATCAGCAGGTCGGAACCTTTGCGTGACTTGACTACAATATCGTCCATATATGCCTCCACATTTCGACCGATCTGGTCAAGGAGGCATTTTTGGATCATGTGCATAAAAGTTGCTCCTGCATTCTTCAAACCGAATGGCATAGTGATGTAGCAGAAACACCCGAATGGGATGACGAAGGCTGTTTTTAATTCATCCGGACCATACAGACGGATCTGATGATAGCCCGAATAGGCATCAAGGAAGGATAAACGCTCGCAACCCGCAGTCGAATCGACATTTGATCGATGCGGGGGAGCGGGAAGTGATCTTTCGGACAGACCTTATTGAGATGTTTGAAATCGATGCACATATGGAGAGACTTGTCCTTCTTGGGCACCATGACCACATTAGCGAGCCACTCGGAGTGGTGCACCTCGCGAATGACGTTGGCTGCCAAAAGTTTAGCCACCTCCTCTCCGATTGCCTTCCTCTTGTGCGCGGTGGACCGACGCAGGCGTTCTCGGACGGGCCGAGCAGCAGGATCCACATGCAGTCGGTGCTCAGCCAACTCCCTGGGTACACCTGGCATGTCAGCGGGCTTCCATGCGAAAATGTCCCAGTTCTCACGGAGGAATTGGATGAGCTCGGCTTCCTATTTTGGATCAAGGGTGGTGGAGATGTTCGTCGGGGCGGCGGTGTCGTCTGTCGGGTGGATGCTGACTTTCTTCGTGTCGCCCGCCGACTGGAACGCGGACTCGGAAGCTGGCTTCTTTGAACGCATCAGGTCAGCGGGGTCGGCGGCCTTCTTGTACTCATCCAGCTCGAGAATAGCCATCTGCTAATCAGCAATCCTCGACCCCTGCTGCAAACACTCCTCGGCTCGCTGCCGATTGCCTGTAACCGTGATCACACCTTTGGGACCTGGCATCTTCAGCTTCAAATACACGTAACATGGATGGGCCATGAAATGCGCATACGCCGGACGGCCCAGAATCGCGTGGTATGCACTCTGGAAGTCCACCACCTCGAATGTCAGCTTCTCCTTGCGGAAGTTCTTGTCAGAGCCGAAGACGACATCCAACGCGATCTGGCCGAGTGACTTGGCCTTTCGTCCTGGGACGACTCCGTGGAACTGCATAGTGCTCTCGCTAAGTTTGGACATCGGAATGCCCATTCCCTTGAGAGTGTCAGCGTACATGATGTTCAAACCGTTGCCGCCGTCCATGTCTCCATGAGGACTTTGCGCAGTCGGACTCCTTCCACCACCGGGTCGACGACCAGAGCTTGCCTCCCTGGGGTGGGTACGTGTGCTGGATGGTCCGACTGATCAAAGGTGATCGCAGTCTGTGACCACTTGAGGAACGTGGGGGTGGTTGGGGTTGCCATGTTCACCTCCCTGTTCACCAGCTTCAGTCGACTTTTGCTTTGCACATCAGCAAAAATCATCAGCGTTGCATGGACTTGGGGGAACGGATCCCCCTTGTCCTCATCGTCCTGCTCGGTGTCCTTTTCACTCGGCTGACCTTCACTGAATCCTTGGATCAGGAGCGACACTGCCGAGTGGTATGCTTCGGGAATATGGCGTTGCCTTCTCCGTCCATCTTCGTGTGGATTGGACATGGCCGATCCAGGATGGAATTCCCGAACTGTTTCTTCTTGGGGGTGTACTGAGCTTTCCCCTTGCCTTTGAACTTGGCGTTTGTAACAGCAGCTGCCTCTGCTTGCGGAGTGGATTGAGCCTTCTGCTTCTGCTTCCGACTGCTGTTTCCATCTCCATTGGCGACTGTCTTATGCTTGCCGCTACGTATGCGGTCCTCCACTGGGTTAACACCTCCTCTTCGCCATTTGCATAGCGTGCGACTATCTCCATCATCTTGCTCATGGAGATGTCGCCTGTCCGGCCGAACTTCAGGTACAGATCTCTGTACCGCACGCCTGCCTTGAAGGCGCAGACTCCTTGATGCTCCGTGACGTTCTCTACCGTGTGGTAGAGGGTCGTCCAGCGCTGGATGAAATCGCGCAAGGGCTCGTTCTGCTTCTGGACGCAGTGCTGGAGCTCCACGAGACCAGCAGGGCGTTTGCACGTGCCCTCGAAGGTCCTGATGAAGACTCGGGACAGATCTGCCTAGCTGTAGATGCTTGACGGAGCCAACTGGTTCAGCCAAGCTCGCGTCGAGCCGTCGAGCATCAGGGGGAGATGTTTCATGGCGACCTGGTCATCTCCGCCACCGATCTGGACCGCCACTCTGTAGTCGTCCAACCACGTTTCCGGCTTGGACTCTCGTGTGAACTTGCTGATTCCCGTCGCCAATCGGAAGTTGGGAGGGATGTGAGCTGAACGGATGGCCCGACTGAAGCACTCGGGGCCCGAGACGATGGTCTTGCTTCCACTCGGACGGTCTCTATCGTGACCATCATGGTGGGATCGACTCCTGTCGACCTTCTTCTGGGCGATGTACCCTCTCGCGTCGGGCCTTGGATCATGCGTGTCGCCGACTGAACGACGATCATCGTGATGCCGAGGTCCGTAAGGCCCACCACGCGGAGGGGTGCATGAACGGCGACGATCTTTGGGATTCCTGGAACGGCTGCCCCCTCTGCGTCGCTGATGAGAGTCGGGGCTGAAAACCGACCGATGCGTGTTCGCGTGAACAGAACTGTTGTGGATCCTATTGTGCGACTGGGAGACCGCCGAATTTTGCTGCTGCGCCGTATGCAACAGGGCACGGATCTGCTCGATCCCTCTGCCAGCCTCCGAATTAGTCGGCTAGAGAGAATCGGCTATCCTGGCAGCCGCAGCCAGGTTGAGGATGGGTGTGCGGAACACCTCGACGTCGCTCTGGCGAGTGCATCGACTGACAGAACGACGGTGTTGACGACGAGCGCCGGATGATTCTCCGACCTCATGCTCGTTCCAACCAGTCCGGAGGGGATGGGAATCGGCCACGAGAACTTCGGCTGCAGGCCCGCGACCCAGGTACTCGCAAGGTAGCTTAGTCGGAACTGAGTCCAAGCACTGGGATGGTGGCGCGACCACAACCGATTCGAGAACCGCCACTTCAGAGGACGCGCTCTGTCGCGCCTGGGCGTGTCGCACCCAACACTGGAGCCGGGGGCGACGGGATCGCTTGTTGCGACGCGTGACGGGGGTGAGGATCAACACTGGGGCCGATGGCTGGAGAAGAAGGATGTCGCGGGAACCGGCACGGAAGTGCGTAGCCCCACGACTGGGGAGTGCCTCGACGTCGAGGGGCGCATCCCAAAGCCATGCCGAATCGTCGACGATGAAGGAGAGTGCGCCAAAGAGGATCTCGTGATCCATGCACAGATCTCCGCCGGACGACATGATGAAAAGATGAAATCGCAAACTCGCCGGATGTCGCTTAGACGCCTGCCCCACGGTGGGCGCCAACTGTCGTGGGTATAAGTCTGATAGTAGAAGTGTAGGGTACGAAAGGATGGGCAGAGACTTAGCTACGGCGAGGATGTATGAGTTCAGGCCCCTCTACGGTGGAGGTAAAAGCCCTATGTCTCAGTGCTCTTGGGAGCTTAGTGTCGAGTGGAATATAGGATTACAGTAATTGCCAACCCCCGCACCAGTGGGGAAGGGCGGCTTATATAGAGTGCGCTGCCCTTCATAATGGCCCGGTGGACAGCGGTGGAATAGTGGCGAATAAATGCCTACGTTATAGGTAACGTAAGCCTTAAATGTTAATAATGGTGTATGAAAACGTATGACCGTTGCCCTCCTGGGAGGTTACGATGTACAGAGTGGAATCCAGTCGGTACGTTAAATATGCTCCGAGTGCTCGTCACCGACTGGATGATGGGGGAGTCCTTAGTTCAGTCGGAACTGTCCAAGGGCCTCGTCCTCTATGAAGGGTAGTCCTTGGGTAGGACCTATAGCGCAGGCCTATGACCCTATCCTGGGACTATAACCCCATCAGTTGTGGAGATTGCCCCAACCTTGTTTGTAAAGGTTCGTTTGCCGTCTTCAAGGACACAACTAGTGCAATCTCGGCACCTCACATTGTATGAGGGCGTGAGGAGAATACGGTGGCCTTAGTGGCATCTTGGAGCATCGTGCCTCCCCAACGCTTCAACGGAGACGTACTTCCCCTCAAAGGGAAGGAACTTCGAAAACACATCCTCGTCTTCATCGGTTCCACATGTGGTTACTTCTTACCTTTACTTGTATTAGTCTCTTACTTGTTATTATTTTAGCTAGCATCATATAGTTGCTCACTTTGTTGCATATCTAGACAACCTATTTGTTGCTAAACTTAATTTGTTAAAGAAAAGCTTAAAATTGTTAGTTGCCTATTCACCCCCTTATAGTCAACCATATCGATCCTTTCACCATGGCGCCATCTCCATTGGTCGCTACTGCTTTCTTCGTGGCTGCGAGCTCAACTTGTGCCTCATAGCACCACTTGATTGTTGACAAAGAGCATCGTCGAGCTCGAAAAGCAAGCCCATGCAACCCCGCCACCGCTGCATGAGAGCCCGCCACATTTTCGCGCTTAGTTCGAGTGCCACGCCTCGATGACGGGCCGACTGGAGCTGCCGACCTTCGCGTCGTGTCACGCGCTTTTGTGTGACGGTGAGCCGTCACGGCCCCACAACCCCAAGCTCCGTCGGCCATTGATCCACGAGAAATCAAAGCTAGCGTGTGGAATCGCTCATTGAAGAAGTGGAAATGAAAGTCGGAGTAGAGAGGATTACGACAAGGGGGGGGGGGTGTTTAGAGGATGGGAACCCTAAATCGCGCGTTGTGCGATAAATATAGATAGGGAAAATATGGGAGCCAATTGTATACGTTAGGAACCAAAAACAAACAAAATATGTGAAACGGCGAGAATTATAAGGGCGACAGGTTTTAACGGATCTGCTAGAGTTGCTCGTAAGCATTAATATAAAAGATTGGTTTTAGTTGGACATGTTTTTTAACGCAATATACACGGAGCCGCTCATATACGCGTACTTATACTCACCTCTATGAACGTAAACACGCATATTCCCATGTATCATCTTGAAATTTACGAAGTCACCGCTCGTCGTTGAGAGAAACGTCTCCTTTCAATAAATCTAAATGCGCATCCCCGGGTTGTCGTTGGATGCTATACCGGGCCGAAGCACACGCGGTAAGCTTTTTATCCTAGGTAAAAAGTCCAAAACAAACTTTAAAATTGTAGACGAAAGCTAAATCGAACCCTGAACTTTGAATCCCATAAATTGACACTCTAAACTTGTAATTCTGGTCTATTTTAGACCCTAGACCTATTTGACACTCTCGGAATACTACAGTCCCGTCCGGGATTACGTGTACTCTCACGGGCGAGAATTTGGGCCGACCCACTTTACCACAACAAAAATCGTGGAGTTTAAAAAATGTTGGCACATTTTTAAAATTGTCGAGAAGTTAACAAATGTTCTTTTTATTTCTAGTTTTTGCACAAATTCCATTCCTTTTTTGTTTGTAAAAAACGTTTAGAATTTTGAAATTCTATTAACATTTTCTTAAAACTGTCTTTGATATAAAAAATCACATTTGTCAATAAACTTCTGAATTCCAACAGTTTTTCACGTGCTATGAAAAAAGATAAAGATTTTCCAAAAGTAGGTTACATGTTTAAATAATGGTTGTTGAAATTTCATAAATTATTTGTGCTTTTGGAAAACATTGAAGCAATAAACTTCGAATTTATTTTTTGGGCAAACAAATATTGGAAATGTAAACAATTTCAGAATGTCCAGAGATTTTATAAAGCGTGAGAACTTTTTGAAAATTCTGAATTCTTTCAAAAATAAACATTTTTTGAAAAACTATTGATTTCAAAAGAGCAAACACTTTCTGAAACTTTTTTAAACCATTTTTGTAAGTGCGAACACTTTTTCTAAACTTTAAAAATGAGAACAAAATTTAAAACCTGAACAAATGTGTAAAGAAATATTTGTGACATCTAAAACATATCACGAGTTTAGAAAAAAGTACACGGCATTTAGAAAAATGTAACATTTGAAGACTGTTCACGAGTTTAAATAGATGTGCTTGTGACATTTTCAGAATGAAGTGTATACAATGTAAATTTTTTTTTGCATAATGTAAAAGATTATAGAGTTTGGAAAAGAACATATGTGACATCTGTTTGGAAAAGATTATACAATTTTTAAATGTGCAACAATGTAAAAAATGCCCGTATAGTTTTATTAAAAAATATTGTGATTAAGAAATGTAAAACGTGTATTTGAAAATATTACCGTATATTCATTTTTTTTGGCAAACATGCATCTTAAAAAATGTAAATAGAGTGTATTAACAATATATTTGCGCTAAAAATTGTAAAAAAGAAAAGTGATTACTGATAAAATAGCAAAATAAAAGCAAAAAAGAAAATTAAGAAAGAAACTAAAGTATAACGAAGAAAGAAAAACTAGATAAAATTGGCAAAAAAATAAAGTATAACAAAGAAAAAAAACAGAGAAAACAATCATGAAAACTAGACCAGTCCGAGCGACTGTGCTAATCGGCTGGCCTAATTCAACGAATACAACTAAATCCTCTCATTGTTCAAAATTGACCGAAGTCAGAGAGTTTGATGTGCTAATTTTAAAGATTGGAAGTTTAAGATTTAATTTAGCTTTCGTTTATAAGTTAAAGGTTTATTTTAACTTTTTCCTTATCCTAGCCATAACTCCGGCTGCAGCCTGTCTGAGTCACAGGTCAGACGTTATCGTCTTCTACACCACGCTCGCTCTCAGCATGGACAACTCGGGACGTACTTTCGGCTACTCTTTTTCACTTCGAAAAAAAATCTAAAATAAACCTTGAACTTGTAGACGAAACCTAAATCAAACTCTAAACTTCGAATATCTAAAATCAGCATATCGAACTCGTTAATCCTGGTCTATTTTAAACCTTGAGAAAACTTAGCCGATATTTACTGAATTGGGCTGGGCCCATTAGTGCAGTTTCGCACGTGCGCTCTCTGCTCTGGTTGTTCTTCGTTTTTTTATCTTCTTTTTTCTTTTCCACACATGTCTATTTTTTCAGTATCCAATGTAATTTTTAACGCACATATGTATATATTATTTTGATAAACTTCCAATATTTTCCAACACATTATGTACATTTTAAAAGTACATCTTATAAAAAAATGTATATGGTAATATTTTTTTGCAAATACATATTTTATATTTTATAAAAAATATTTTGTTTAAAAAACATGGACCAATTTTTAAAATTATAATATTTTGCATAGCATGTGAAAAACTGTTGGAGTTCTGAATCTTTTTTGCCAAATGTGATTTTTCTGAAATTGTGAACAATTTTTATAAATACGAATAGAATTAAAAGATCCCAAACAGTTTTTTGAAACAAAAAAGACATAGAATTTGTGACAAAAATAGAAAACATAAATATTTTTAACTTCTGAACAATTTTAAAAATGTGCGAGCTTCTTTTAAACTTGATAAATTCTTTTTGTTAGTGGGTCGGACAAAATTCTGTTTGTGAGAGTATCAGCTTAGCAGGTTATCCCGATCGGGATTGTGGTATTGCCAGAATCCCGGTGTGCCAAACGGGCCTAGGGTTCTAAATAGACCGGGATTATAAGTTCGAAGTGCCAATTTTAAAGATTCAAAGTTTAGGATTTGATTTAGCTTTCGTCTACAACTTCAAGGTTTGTTTTGAACTTTTTCCTTTTCAATTTTGCCACATATAGACAACTCTAGCGCGTTGTCATGTTGGCCTGGCTACACGAGGAATGCTTCTCCAAGAGGTGTCGAAACGAGCTAGCTCCCTGGAACTCGCGACACGACGGACAGTCTATGGTAAGAGCATCTCATATAGCCGACCAAAAAACACCGTGCGTCCTATAAAGTAATGTTTTAGTACGACTGGAGATAAAAATAATCCTTCATCAGACACAGTAAAATAAAACGCGCACAAAAAACATCTGCGACTGCGCTGTAAATATTAAACGCATTGTTTTGTAGGCTATAAATTTGGGTCGCCGCATCATGCACGCATCATAATTTACATTGCGTGTTTTTGTACACGTCCACACGTAATAAAGTGCTACAGTATCATGCAAAAAAATTATTAGCCACCAATTTTTTTTGTGGCTGTTGGACATACTCTCAGTTCCTACACATTAGTTTTTCTAGAGCTCTTCTAGGGTACATCATGCTAGTTTGGCCCCTTCATTTGTGTAATCCAACCGCCTAGATCAGACAATACTACACCAGAATTCTTGTACTCCAAAGGACACTTTGGACGGTTCGTCATTATAAATCCTACAATCACGTTCCTCCGAAAGCAAGCTGAACAGTAGGATATGAATTTTAGTTTGCTAAAAAGAAAGTTTCGTTCATTCTCTTTTGTACTTCCTCTGTCCGAAATTACTTATCACACAAATGTATAAAAATAGATGTATCTAAAACTAAAATATATTTAATACATTCATTCCTATGACAAATATTTTCGGACTGAGGAAGAAGCTGTGTAGCCAAAAGCGATTAAAGTTCTGCTCTCAAATCCATGGTGTGTTGTACACCACGGATCGGTATGTGGTAGTTAGTAGATTTTTGGGTCGGTGACGTCGGAATGATAGTGCGCGGAGGGATTTTTTGTCGCATAAGACCATCTACGCTTTTGTATTGACAAAAAGAACCACATGCGATCCATATTGACAAAAAAGACCATGTATGCTCTAGCGGTAGGTCGTCAGCCGACATGTGGCACCTGCCGCCACGGCCAACAACGGCAGCTCGCGTGCCACTGTATGCCAACTCACCCTGAAATTGTTATGATGATTAATAAGAACGGAAGACAAATTATGTAACAACAAGTTGTATTAGGTAAAGATAATAAATATTACTGTGTACTGCCTGGAGCCAAAAGTATCATAGGTGGGTACGTATCCGACGTAAGAGGGTCTGGCATCTCATCTGTATTAGAATGCTGAGCAATGCGTAATCGTGTCCCTTTCATGTACCGATCCAAATAGGCATTGTATTCAAGGAGATCAAATGTGACTTGTTCATGCCAGAGACATTCAGTAGCAGTATCCCAGTCTATAACGTACTGCTGAAGCCTCTATAGCCACTGAGCATGTGTCATGTTGCTTCCCTTCCTTGTTATCGTGTAATTGATTGTGTTATTTAACCATAAAACATAGTGAAAGACAATGTAATATTCAGTAAGTATATAATACATGTGGACTACTCCTTGCAGCTGATTCTCTCTAGGGGTGGATTCGCCAGCTGCCGAAGACCGAACTGTCTCATAACCCGCTGCTGCGCCATCTCGTCAACAAAGACATCGAAGATAATCTTCGATTTCATCATCAAGTAACCCCGATCTCTCGTGCATAGCTCAGAAATACCACCGAGATATTTCGCAGTTATGGCTGCTTGCGTGTATGGTTTCCAGATAACTCTAGTGTACGTATCGAACTGCTCATTTAGCGCAGTGCAGGCTGACCTAGTGTGTTGACTAGCATAGCGTCTCTGCGCAAGACATAAGTGAGTTTCAGCCATAGTGTACACAAAGAAGGTGGATAACATTATACCATGAGGCATACCTTGCGATGTGTCCAACACAGACCGAAAGTAGGCACGTCGACGTTTTCAACATCATACATGTTGCCCACATCAAAACCCTGATCGACATATATGTTTGGTCGTCCTATAAAGAACCTCTCCCAAGACCACAGTTGTAAAAACAGAGGGCAACCAAGAAGGGCCGACTTGGCCGTGGAAAGCTGGCAACCGTTGCACATACCTCGGTCTGTAGCTGCTAATACCGTTGAACCACAACTCGTCGGCATGATCTGATTCGGCGTCTTAGCGCTCGTGATTTCCAGTGCAATGGGGATGTAGCGCGCACTAACAGTGGTGACATGGTTCTGTGTGAACATCACCTTCCCGAGAAGCCACATCGGGTACGTCTCCAGGCTACAAGTAATCTATGTTGCACTTAAAGGGACTTGTGGATACCCTGGAAATTTCTGGATCTATAATCATGTAAGAAGAAAGTATTAGTTAATAAGTTGAATCATGTGAAATGGAAGATATGCGGCTTAGGAACTAACCCTTAAATGTTGTAACCAGTCATACTTAGGTCCGTGTGGCTCTGACGCTAGAGCCGGAGCCCGATCATATATATCCAAGAAAGGTTCTGCCAAAGATTGTTGTCACTCTGGCGAGTCCTCGAATGGTTGTATGGCAGGTCCCGTCAACGGTAGCCCGAGCAACATTGAGACATCTTCTAGAGTAGGAGCCATTTCACCCCAGCGGAAGTGGAACGTGTGGGTCTTAGTGTTGGAAATATGCCCTAGAGGCTATAATAAGATAGTTTTTATTATATTTCCTGTTTCAAGATAATCGTTCATTATCTATGCTATAATTGTATTGAATGGAAACACAAATGCATGTGTGGATATATTGACAAAACAATGTCCCTAGTGAGCCTCTAGTTGACTAGCTCGTTGATCAAAGATGGTTAAGGTTTCCTAACCATAGACAAATGTTGTCATTTTATAACGGGATCACATCATTAGGGGAATGATGTGATGGGCAAGATCCAAACTATAAACGTAGCATGTGATTGTGTCATTTTGTTGCTATGTTTTCTCCATGTCAAGTATACATTCCTATGACCATGAGATCATGTAACTCACTAACACCATAGAAATGCCTTGTGTGTATCAAATGTCACTACGTTACTTGGTGACTATAAAGGTGCTCTACAGGTTTCTCCGACGGTGTCCATTGATTTAGCATGGATGAAGACTAGGATTTCTCACTCCGTATGACGGAGAGGTATTTCGAGGCCCACTCGGTAATACAACATCACAAACAAGCCTTGCAAGCAATGTGGCTAAATAGTTGGCCACGGGGTTTTGTATTATGGAACGAGTAAAGAGACTTGCCGGTAACGATATTGAAATAGAAATAGAGATACCGACGATCGAATCTCAGGCAAGTAACATACCTAAGGACAAAGGGAATATTATACGGGATTAACTGAATCCTTGACATAGAGGTTCAACCAATAAGATCTTCGTATAATATGTAGGAGACAATATGTGCATCCATGTCTCACTATTGGTTATTGACCAGAGAGTGTCTCACGTCATGTCTGCATAGTTCTCGAACCCGCAGGGTTTGCACACTTAAGGTTAGGTGACGTTTTGGTATAGTTGAATTACTGATCTTGGTAACCGAATGTTGTTTGGAGTCCTGGATGAGATCCCGGACGTCACGAGGGTCTCCGAAGTGGTCCAGAAACGAAGATTGATATATACGATTGTTGCATTTGGCTTCCGGAAAGATTTTGGGCATTACCGGTAAAGTTCCTAGAGTGACGAATGGGTTCCGGGGTTTTACCGGGAGGGGCCACCCACCCGGGTGAGGACCTAATAGGCCCATGGGTGGCGCACCAGCTGTTAGAGGGTTGGTGAGGCCAGCCCAATAAGCCTATTTCGACTGAAAGCAATAATATAAGGAAAAAGGAAAAAAAATGGAAGGAGGTGGACAAGATGGGAAGGAGTCCTCCACCAAACCAAATTGGAGGAGGACTCCTCCCTCTTGGGCTCGGCTGAACCCTCCTACTTGGAGTAGGAGGCAAGCCACCCTCCCCCTTGTTCCTCCTATATAGTGGAGGTTTGAGAGGCTTTTTGCACCCAGGCCTTTGTGCAGCCCTCTCTCCCTCCACTACTTCGTGACACCTCGTAGCTAGTTCGGTATGGCACGGCGAAGCCCTGCCGGAGTAGCTCCACCACCATCACCGCCACTACGTCGTGCTGCCGGAGAATTCAGCTACCTCTTCGTCTCTCTTATTGGATCGAGAAGGCGGAGATCGTTATCGAGTTGTACGTGTGATGAACACATAGGTGTCGTTCGTTCGATACTAGATTGGGACGGAGTTCGTGGGACGGATCTGTTGGGGAACGTTGCATGGGAAACAAAAAAAAATTCCCAGGCACGCGAAGACTTATCATGGTGATGTCCATCTACGTGTGGAGATTAGATCTACGTACCCTTGTAGATCGCACAGCGGGAAGCGTTAAGAAACGTGGTTGATGTAGTGGAACGTCTTCACGTCCCTCGAACCGCCCCACTCACAGTCCCGTGATCCGTCCCATGATCCGTTCCGATCTAGCGCCGAACGGACGGCACCTCCGCATTCAGCACACGTATAGCTCGACGATGATCTCGGCCTTCTTGATCCAGCAAGCAAGACGGAGAAGTAGATGAGTTCTCCGGCAGTGTGATGGCGCTCCAGTAGTGGTGATGATCTACTCCTTCACGGCTCCGCCCAAGCTCCACAGAAATCCGATCTAGAGGTGAAACTGTGTGGTATAGGCTAGAGTTGCACGTGGCAAAGTTGTGTCTCAAAAAGCCCTAAACCACCACTATATATAGGAGGGAGGGGGAGGGGCTAGCCTTGAGGGACAAGTCCCTCAAGGTGCACCGGCCGCCAGGAGGAGGAGGACTCCTCCTCCAATTCGGTTTGGGAAGCAGGAGTCCTCCTCTTCCTTCCCACCTCCCTCTTTCGTTTTCTTTTTCTTTTCTTTTTGGTATTTTCTTGTGTGGCGCCATAGCCCTCTTGGGATGACTCCACCAGCCCACTAAGGAGTTGAGGCGCCACCCTAGGGCCTTGGGCTCACTCCCGGGTGGGTGGGCCCCTCCCGGTGAACACCTGGAACCCATTCGTCACTCCGAGTACACTACTGGAATTGCCCAAAACTTTCCGGTAACCAAATGAAACAATCCTATATATCAATCTTCGTTTCCGAATCATTCCGGAAACCCTCGTGACATCCGTGATCCCATCCGGGACTCCGAAAAACATTCGGTAACCACACATATAACTCAACTATACTAAAACATCACCGAACCTTAAGTGTGCAGACCCTGCAGGTTCGAGAACTATGTAGATATGACCCGAGGCACTCCTTGGTCAATATCCAATAGCGGGACCTGGATGCCCATACTGGATCCTACATATTCTCCGAAGATCTTATCGGTTGAACCTCAGTGTCAAGGATTCATATAATCCCGTATGTCATTCCCTTTGTCCTTCGATATGTTACTTGCCCGAGATACGATCGTCGGTATCGGCATACCTGTGGGGCCCCGACTAGCAAGTCGAGTTTGGCGTGCCCAGTGACCCCAAGGATCAATGTTCACTGAACACATATACTGAATAATAGAGTCTTACATCCAAGTACCGAAATTATTACATCAAACGACCAGAAGGTCGGGTTCAAGAGCGAGGCCTAAAGCCAAATTAGACAGATACAACGAGTAGCGGAAACTCGTAAGGGCTAAGCTGTGCCCATGCCATCAAGCCTACACCGACAGGCATTCTGACTTGGAAGCGTCCTAGATCGCAGGTTCGTCTCCGACAGTGTACTCGTCGCCAAACTCCGGTCCTTCCATGTCTGGTCAATAATATAACCAGTTGCAAGCCAATGAGTACTTTGAATGTACTCGCAAACAGCCCATGATATGAACATTGATAACGAAGAATAACAGTAACAAGTATCTATGGTGGAATGCAATTTGGTGGAATGATCAGGTATATGCAACAAGTTAAAGAATTACTCTTGAAGAACAGGTTACAGATATCAACATATCTGCTAAGGGTTGAACACACCGGGTTCACCCTATATGCCAAGTCATCGGACTTGTCATAACCTCAATGTATTAATGAGGGCTAAACCATCCGGGTTTACCCTATATGCCAAGTCACCGAACTTGGTCATATTATTACTCTCAAGTAACTCCGGTTATTAACACCATTCATCGAACTCACACACACACACACTTGGTTTATGCGGAAACGCTGGACGTAGTTTAAGCAGCACCACCCAACTGTCCTTGACCATGGACACGGCTATTCGAATAGTTTACACTCTGCATAGGTAGTACGCTGGACCCACGAGAAACGGGAAACTTTCGTGTCATCCACGACTCGCGGTATATCACATATACCCGAGGTAAGTAACCGATCATCATCTTTCCCCTGACGATACTAGACAAAGAGGTCCACTTGATTGGTACCCAGCCCACATGTTGTACGTCTTACGAGCACCGACTCTGGACAGTATCAACCATGCGGGGACCAACGGTGTGCCTGGAACTCATAATAATGGCATAGTCGACCTACCTGGCACGACCCCATCACGAGAGTGACACCGATCAGTCCCGCCACTAGTAATGTGGCTCTTTGCTAGTACCGACCAGAGTAATCAACAAAGCCCCGTCCCATAAAGGGGTATCGTGGTCGTACTGGTAAGGTTGCGACGGTCGACACATCATAAATCTAATCCCATTTCCGAAACCGTACTCACAAAAAAACACCGGCGCATCACTTCACCAAAAGTGATCACCAACTCATCATCACCCTCGGGCATTAGTGGCACCCGACGGGGCTTTCATAAACTCTTTATTTAACTCATCATCATGCTTGTGATAATATGCTCTATCTTTACTTGTCAACATGGTATTATCATGACCCTCAAGGGGTAGGGTCAAGCTCAATGCAGTGATCCTACTCTACTAGTCAACATGACAGTAGCATGATCCTCATAGATGGTAGGGTCAAGCTCATCATGCTTGTGCTCCGAGGAGCCACATGAATAACATCACTACCATGCAAGTGCTTCGAAGAAGCCTTCGGTACCATCACCACAATGATGAACCGGCATCGTGATCACATGCAATGGGAAAACACCAACTATACTATCATGCAACAATGTTTGTGCTCAAGTCATGGTCAAAGGGCTGCTTGCCTTGGTCAGCTAGGTATCCGGGGTCTTCGAAGTCTTCCGCTCCGGATCCTCCGTCACTCGGTAACTCTACCGTCGAGAAAGGAATAAATAAATAATAGCTCACACCACAACAGATCACAAGGTGCCTTTAAAAATGTTGCAAAGCTTGAATAAATTCAGTTTATTATTTTGGAAAATGTTTCCTATGATTTTTATTAGCTAAGCATATTTATTTAAAAGCAAACAGGAGCAAACAAATGCTTTTAATATCATTTTATTATACCAAAACAGATTCTGTTTTTGATAAATGTCAAACTCTACAGAATCAAATACTACACATTTTTAGAAAATTGTTGGTGGAAGAATCATATTTTTCTACTGGCTAAATATTTTTATAAAAATCATTTAAGTTGCAGGTTAATAAATAAAAGAAAAAGGCCACGGGGGAGACCCAGTCGGCCCAGCCAGCAGACCGGCCACCAGGCGCGCGCGGGCCAGGTTCAAACCTGACCTGTGGGCCCCTGGGGTTAGTGTCAGCGGCTACGTGCGCTGGCTGCCCCAGGACACCGACAGGTGGGCTCCACCTGTCGGGTCCTTCTCCTACCTCCAGCCAGAGAGGTGGAGATGGACGCCGGCGAGGCTACCGTTGTCCTCAGGCCAATCTAGGAGCGGGAATGGGTCCCTCGTTCCTCCGCCTACCTGCTCGTGGTCGGGACGTCACCGGAGGTGGTCTGGGTCACCGGCGACGAGGTGATCGTGGCGGAAGGGTTTTGGGTTGGCGTCGAGCTAGTGGCTAGGGGCACGGATTCGCTCGGGGGAGTTGGGGGAAATGGTCCTGGCGTCAAGGGGAGTGCAATGGGAGGTCGGGCAGTGCAGGAGCCAGCGTGTAGCCGGAGATCGACCGGAGCTCCGAGGCGGAGGGGCCTCGGTCGATCTCGAGCACCGGGGCTCTGCGAGCTCGATTGGGCGGCTAGGGGGAGTCTCTTGGTTGTGCTGCAGCTGCTTGGAGGGTGCTGGGGTGCCGGGGGGGGGCTATTTATAGGCCAGCGGCGGTGAGCCGACTTGGGCCCGCCGGTGACTCACCGTGGCGCGCATGCGAGCATAGTGAGGTGCTGGCCGTGAAACCACCGGGTTTGGGACGTGGTTTAGGACCTCCTGGTGCATTGGCCGCAGAGGGAAAGCGAGTGGGGTCGAGCCGTAGCGACCGTGCATGCTCGGCCGCGTCGGGCGCGCACGGGCACGCGTCGCCTGAGCTCTTGCGCGAGGAGAGGGGGCCCCTGATGGTAGCTTTGGACAAAGGGGGTGTCGGGGAAGTGTTTGGACATTACTGGGGGGGTTGGAACTGGCCGGGGTGACGTCCCCTCGCTGGAGGTTCTCTGTAGCGCGTCCAGAGCGCGGTTTTGGCATGCCACGGCATGCTGGCGCGCTCTGGGGCCCTGTGGGACGTGTCCTCCATGGCCTGAGTGTTGCTGGGAGTGTGCCTAGCCTTTGTGTGCTAGTGGGAGCACGAGCTGGTCAAGGAGGCAAGGAACACTAGTGTTGCCAGTACTGGCTTGCGGCTCAAATTGAAGATCTTGTCACTTGTTCTTGGAGTTGGGGAGGGGCTGGTTGACTGGGTGCTCAGGGTGTTCTGGGGCTCTTCCTTACCAAGTTTGGGGCTTTGACATTGGGTAAAACAGTGGCTAGGAGGGTTTTTACCTTCCTGTCAGTAGGTGTTCAACAGTGACTTGGGGTGCTTCCACTCCACCACTGGAACTGAAACTTAACAGGTTTGGTCTTGGGGTAAAAACATGGGGTTTCACCAAATTTGAGCCCCATTGAACAAGTTTAGCTATGTAAACTTGAAAATGCCTCAAAATGACCGGTACTGTCCTTTACAAAGGGAGTGTGGCCACACAGAGTCTCACAAATCCCTTTTTTGGTGTGGAGTCCTCATTTGGGGTGTCAAACACCTCTGCAAAGTTTCAGCTCCATTGGAGAAAATTTGCAATGTAGAGTTGTTCCAACTCTACTCTGGACAGAGAGGGTTTTGGGCTTATTAGGTGCACTTCCCCACCTTGGATCAAGGTGAGATTTTATGTGAGCACCTAATATGGCTTGGGGGGGCTCCTGTAATTTAATGGGAATTTATTGAGATCATTTCCTTTGGAAACATCTCAAAAAGCTAAAACAGACAGAAATGGTTTTCAGGGTTTTACTCAAATAATAATAATATAAAATAGGGTTGAAAATCTTATATATGGAAAATATATGTCCTTGTGAGCTTCCATGAATTTACTCAGAATTTTCTAAGGCAGGAAAGCAATTTTCCTTGTGGGAATATCATTCCTGGCCTTAGAAACAGACATAAATATAAAATAGGAAAATAATATTTTAAATCACCAATTAATGTTTTTAATGAATGAAAATAATATCTGGATCAGGTTACCAACTTTGGTTGGAAGTGCCACTTGGCTTCATGAGCTAGTAGTGTATCCCAACATGGTGAAGGTGATCTTGATATAAAGGAAAAAGGGTTTTTGAAGAGAGCAAAATTATAAGTTTTTCATGGTTTTGAGTCACCAATCAAGCAAGCATTCACTCATACAAGGGCTGACATTGCACTCACAACATTATTTGAAAAAGTTTTAACAAGCTCTGATTTTTGCAACATAAAATACTTGTGATGAAAAACAGGGTGTGACAGACCTATCCCTCTTACAAGAATCTCGTCCCCGAGATTCCTAAGCTAAGCGTTAAATAGCTCGGGAAATTCTGATCGGAGATAGTCTTCACGTTCCCACGTGGCTTCTGCTTCGGTATGGTTGCTCCACTGAACCTTGAAAAACTTGATGGTGCGGCTTCTGGTGCAACGTTCAGCTTCATCCAAAATGCGGATCGGTTTCTCGCGGTAGGTAAGGTCCGGTTGAAGGTCAATAGCTTGATGATCAATATCCTTGTAAAGATCGGGACGGTTCGGCACTTGTAAACACTTCCGGAGCTGTGACACATGAAACACGTTGTGCACACCCGAAAGCTCAGGAGGTAGCTCCAACTGCTAAGCTACTTCCCCGCACCTTGCCGTGATCTTGAAGGGTCCAATGAACCTGGGAGCTAGCTTCCCCTTGACGTGGAAACGCTTGGTCCCCTTGAGAGGCGTGACTCGCAAGTACACCTGGTCTCCGGGAACAAACTCCACATCTCTGTGGCGAGGGTCCGCATAGCTCTTCTGCCTTGACTTAGCTGCCTCCAAGTTTTCTCGGACAAGCTGAACCTTGTCCCCTGCTTCCTGCAGTGCTTCTGGTCCGAAAACTAGTCCTTCACCGGTTTCGGACCAATTGAGTGGGGTGTGGCACTTCCGCCCATATAACGCTTCAAATGGGGCCATCTGAAGACTGGACTGGTAGCTTTTGTTGTAAGAAAACTTAGCAAATGGGAGGCAATCTTACCACTTGGCACCATGAGCCAAAACACAGGCACGGAGCATGTCCTCAAGTATTTGGTTTACCCTCTCGGTCTGTCCGCCCGTTTGCGGGTGGAAAGCCGTACTGAAGGAGAGTTTGGTTCCGAGAGCTTCTTGAAACTTCTTCCAGAATCTCGAGGTGAATTGCATGCCGCGGTCGGACACGATCTCCTTGGGAACTCCATGGAGACTCACCACTCGATGAATGTATAGACTGGCCAGCTGGCTGCTATCATAGGTGGTGTTAACGGGGATGAAATGGGCCACCTTGGTCAAATGATCGATACTCTTGTGTCCCTTCTGGGCTTCCTTGATGTCGTCTGTCAGAGTAGGCTTGACTTCGAGGTTGGCCAGGTATCTTGGTTCGACTATCTCAAGTCCGAAGTCCTCCATCTCTTCATACAAGACGGGTAACCTTTCCTTGAGCGCGACGTTCAAGGAGCCTGCCTTCCGGCTTAAGGCATCGGCTACCACGTTCGCCTTGCCGGGATGATATTGAATGCTGAGGTCGTAGTCCTTGATTAACTCAAGCCATCTCCGCTGCCTCATATTCAGCTCCCTTTGAGTGAAAATATATTTCAGACTTTTGTGGTTTGTATATATCTCACATCGCTTCCCCAGAAGGTAATGTCGCCACGTCTTCAGAGCAGGCACTACAGCTGCTAGCTCGAGATCATGGGTGGCGTAGTTCTCCTCATGCGGTCGCAGTTGCCGTGACAAGTACGCCACGACCCTGCCATCTTGCATCAGGACTCCACCGAGCCCGGTTCCAGAGGCATCCCAATATATTACGAATTCCTTGTTGATGTCTGGGGTAGCCAATACCGGGGCGGTAGTTAGCCTCTTCTTCAACTCCTGGAAACTTGCTTCACACGCCGGTGTCCACTCGAACTTTCGGCCTTTCTTCAAGAGCTGAGTCATAGGTCGAGCGATGCTGGAGAAACCTTCTACAAACTTGCGGTAGTATCCCGCGAGCCCGAGGAAACTCCTGACATCCTTCATATCCTTTGATGATTCCCAGTTGGTCACTCTAGTAATCTTGGACTGATCTACGGCCAAACCGCTTGCCGTCAGGGTATGACCCAGAAATCCAACTTCGTTCAGCCAGAACTGACACTTGCTGAATTTGGCATAAAGCTGGTGCTCTTGAAGCTTTCCCAGAACTAACCTCAGGTGTTGCTCATGCTCTTCTTCGGACTTGGAGAAGATTAATATGTCATCGATGAACACGACGACAAACTTGTCCAAATATTCCATGAAGACCTTGTTCATGAGGTACATGAAGTAGGCTGGGGCATTTTTCAAACCGAAGGGCATGAAAGTGCATTCATATAGACCGTATCGGGTCACGAATGCAGTCTTGGGTATATCTTCGGGTCGAATCTTCAACTGGTAATATCCCGATCGAAGATCGATCTTGGAAAATACCCTGGCCCCGTTTAACTGGTCAAACAGGTCTTCGATCTTGGGGAGCGGGTACTTGTTCGTAATTGTGACTTCATTAAGAGAACGGTAATCGACGCAGAGTCGAACGGTACCATCCTTCTTTGAAACAAATAGAACAGGTGATCCCCAAGGTGATGCACTCGGACGGATGAACCCTTTCCTGAGTTGCTCATCCAGCTGCTTCTTCAGCTCTGCCAGCTCTTCGGAACCCATCCTGTAAGGCTTTTTAAATATAGGCCTTGATCCGGGCATGAGCTCAATGATGAACTCGATGTCTTGGTCGGGAGGCATTCCGGGTAGCTCGTCAGGAAAGACGTCCGGGTATTCACAGACTACATGCACTTGATCAAGCTCTACCTCGGATAAACTGTTGACTCGTGGCACTTGAGCCGATACTGACTCGGAGACAAACTTGACCTTGACCCCTTGGTTGCTTGTCATGGTAATGGCCCTGTTGGCATAGTCCAAAAGACTCTGGTGCTTGGCCAACCAATCCATGCCGAGGATTATTTCTACACCTTGCGATTTAAGCACAATGAGATCTGCCAAGAAACTCGATCCATTGATAATTATCTCGACCCTTCTACACCCTAGGTTGGTCCTCAACATTGCTCCCGGGGTTTGAATTGCCATCAGTCCATGGAGTAGAGTGGGTTTTAAACCACACGTCTCCGCAAACTTTTGAGTAACAAAAGAATGCGAGGCACCACAATCAAACAACACTGTTGCTGGAGTTGAGTTGACGAGGAACGTACCCAGATGCAGTCCGGGTCTTCATGCGCCTCTTCTGCAGTGATTTGATTGATCCGGCCCCTGCCATTGAACTTCTGGTTGCGGGGGGGCCTGGTTCTTTCCTGGTGCACCTTGACTGGGGTTGGGTGCATTGGGACGCGGTGCGTCGGGCTTCTTGTTGGGGCACTGCCTAGAATAGTGCCCGGTCTGACCACACCCAAAGCAGGTGACCTGCCCTGGAGGGTTGGTCTTGACTCCACCGTTGTTCGGCGGGTTGACTACTGGCTTGGCTTGCTGCTGAGGCTGATAATTCTGGCGGAACACCGGGTACTTGTACTATTGCTGCTGAAAGTTGGGTCTTGCAGGTGCTGACTGCCATGGTCTTGGTCTTGCGCTACTGGGTCCTCCACTGCTTATCAGTTTGCGCTTGCGGGTGTCGTCCATCGCACGACTCTTGTCTTCCAACATAAGCGCCTTGTTAACCAACTCGCTGAAAGTCTGGCAGTCGCAAACCACCAGCTGGTATTGCAGGGACTGTTGTAACCCTTCCATGAAGCGTTCCACCTTAGCGGCCTCAGTGTTAACATCTTCGGGCGCGTACCTCGACAAGAGGTTAAACTTCTGCAGGTACTCCTTAACAGTTCCACTGTCCTGCCTCAAGGATTGGAATTCCCGCTTCTTAATGGTCTCAGTCCAGGTGGAATGTGAGCCGTGCGAAATCCTTCCTTGAACATCGCCCAAGTGATGACTTGCCCTATCCGCATGATCTGAAATCCATCCCACCATGCCCTGGCGGTGCCTCCGAGACAGTGAGAAGCATAAAGGACCTTCTCATGATCGTCGGTGCACTTGACCAGTGCAAGGAGGTCTTCAATGGTGCGGATCCAGTCATCGGCATCCAGTGGTTCAGTCGTCTCCATGAATATGGGGCGCGTAGTCCGCATGAACTCAGAAAGAGTAGAGCGGTTACCGCCATTACCATTCCGCGGCGGGTTGTCCACCAGGACTTGAGTCAGCTGCTGAATAGTGGCATTGCTGGCTTGACGCTCCTCCCGAAGAGCTTGAAGGAACTGAGCCATCGTCAAGTTCTCAGGAGGAGGTGGCGGCGGAAGGTCTCTAGGCTGCTCGTGGTGACCTCCAGCGTGAGCTTCTCCTTCGGTTCCCTGCGTCGTCCCTGAGGAGCCGGCGCTGGGGTTGCCGAAGGTGTTGTTGCGGGTTGCGTTCACCATCCTGTCATAGAAGCAGACAGGTCAAAATGCCACCTTGCTCGGGAATACAAGGATTCGCTCCTAGTAAGAGGGGGGTCCGATACGTGCAAGTGCAAAGTTTTTAAAACTAAAGTTTTTGACAAACGGAAATTGCATTCATAAAAACTAGGTGATGTAGTCACTTACAGGCTGCCTAAGGCAATAGGTGACTTACATCAAGCACACATACGTAAATTAAAAACGGATACATGGATACCCTATGCTCGGGGTACTCCTAATTGCCTACGCTAAATCCTACGCGGCTGACTGCTCAGTCTCAAAGGCGGACTCAACAGGATCCTCATCTTCGTCCTCGTCTTCATCAACATCTTCTTCCTTTATAGGAGTGGAAGAAAGAATCCGCACAACACGACGTCTCTTAGGCGAGGCGGCGAAGATCTCAGTGTACACTTCCGCTGTCAGGCGGCGACTCTGAAGAGGGACTGCCTGGATGGGTAACACACCACCCCTAGTAGCAACAGCTGTCCTCCCTTCAGGTGCGCCTGCCTTCTTTACTTTGCGATTCTTCATCTTCTCAGTGCGGAGCAGGCCCTTGACTAGGTGCAACTCTTGGCAAAGCTTGGCTGATTCCTTAACCAGGAAGTGCGTCAGGGTGTCCGACGAGAGGCTGAAGTAGGTCTGAAACCTTAATGGCATGCCATCCTCCGTGGCTGGGGTGAGTGTCCAACTCCCATCCACTCCTTCCCTAAGGAAGAGTAGGTGACGAGTGACAGGCTCATTAGCCATCTCAGGGAGGATGCTGCGGAGACGCACGAGCGCCTCTCGTGCGGCCGTCTCCACTGCCAACATTAGCTCTCCCATCTGTGGTCCTTCAAAGAACCAACTAGACGGGGAGTCATTAGCCTTCACTATCACATCCACGTGATATTCCTTAGTGTCGGCGTTGACCCAGTGCTCGTGGTAGAGGAAGATGGGCGTGCGACGTACGTGGCACTTCTCGAGACAATCCATCAGGAGTAGTGGAAAGACGGTCTCCAGAAGCGTCTCGGGTACGGCAACCATCTACAAGGCATAGGAGAGAGGTCAGAAGGTTGTATGTGCAAAAGTTTTGTGCAAGGCTGGCGTTCTAACGTTCTCGGCTAACGTCCATGCTATCTAAGGCTTCCTATAGTCAGGATGGCTCTGATACTAGTTCTGTGGGGACCCCGACTAGCAAGTCGAGTTCGCCGTGCCCAGTGACCCCAAGGATCAATGTTCACTGAACACAGATACTGAATAATAGAGTCTTACATCCAAGTACCGAAATTATTACATCAAACAACCAGAAGGTCGGGTTCAAGAGCGAGGCCTAAAGCCAAATTAGACAGATACAACGAGTAGCGGAAACTCGTAAGGGCTAAGCGGTGCCCATGCCATCAAGCCTACACCGACAGGCATTCTGACATGGAAGCGTCCTAGATCGCATGTTCGTCTCCGACGGCGTACTCGTCGCCAAACTCCGATCCTTCCATGTCTGGTCAATAATATAACCAGTGGCAAGCCAATGAGTACTTTGAATGTACTCGCAAACAGCCCATGATATGAACATTGATAACGAAGAATAAAAGTAACAAGTATCTATGGTGGAATGCAATTTGGTGGAATGATCAGGTATATGCAACAAGTTAAAGAATTACTCTTGAAGAACAGGTTACAGATATCAACATATCTGCTAAGGGTTGAACACACCGGGTTCACCCTATATGCCAAGTCATCGGACTTGTCATAACCTCAATGTATTAATGAGGGCTAAACCATCCGGGTTTACCCTATATGCCAAGTCACCGAACTTGGTCATATTATTACTCTCAGGTAACTCCGGTTATTAACACCATTCACCGAACTCACACACACACACACTTGGTTTATGCGGAAACGCTGGACGTAGTTTAAGCAGCACCACCCAACTGTCCTTGACCGTGGACACGGCTATTCGAATAATTTACACTCTGCATAGGTAGTACGCTGGACCCACGAGAAACGGGAAACTTTCATGTCATCCACGACTCGCGGTATATCACATATACCCGAGGTAAGTACCCGATCATCATCTTTCCCCTGACGATACTAGACAAAGAGGTCCACTTGATTGGTACCCAGCCCACATGTTGTACGTCTTACGAGCACCGACTCTGGACAGTATCAACCATGTGGGGACCAACGGTGTGCCTGGAACTCATAATAATGGCATAGTCGTCCTACCTGGCACGACCCCATCACGAGAGTGACACTGATCACTCCCGCCACTAGTAATGTGGCTCTTTGCGAGTACCGACCAGAGTAATCAACAAAGCCCCGTCCCATAAAGGGGTATCGTGGTCATACTAGTAAGGTTGGGACGGTCGACACATCATAAATCTAATCCCATTTCCGAAACCGTACTCACACAAAAACGCCGGTGCATCACTTCACCAAAAGTGATCACCAACTCATCATCACCCTCGGGCATTAGTGGCACCCGACGGGGTTTTCGTAAACTCTTTATTTAACTCATCATCATGCTTGTGGTAATATGCTCTATCTTTACTTGTCAACATGGTATTATCATGACCCTCAAGGGGTAGGGTCAAGCTCAATGCAGTGATCCTACTCTACTAGTCAACATGACAGTAGCATGATCCTCATAGATGGTAGGGTCAACCTCATCATGCTTGTGCTTCGAGGAGCCACATGAATAACATCACTACCATGCAAGTGCTTCGAAGAAGCCTTCGGTACCATCACCACAATGATGAACCGGCATCGTGATCACATGCAACGGGAAAACACCAACTATACTATCATGCAACAATGTTTGTGCTCAAGTCATGGTCAAAGGGCTGCTTGCCTTGGTCAGCTAGGTATCCGGGGTCTTCGAGGTCTTCCGCTCCAGATCCTCCGTCACTCGGTAACTCTACCATCGAGAAAGGAATAAATAAATAATAGCTCACACCAAAACAAATCACAAGGTGCCTTTGAAAATGTTGCAAAGCTTGAATAAATTCAGTTTATTATTTTGGAAAATGTTTCCTATGATTTTTATTAGCTAAGCATATTTATTTAAAAGAAAACAGGAGCAAACAAATGCTTTTAATATCATTTTATTATACCAAAACAGATTCTGTTTTTGATAAATGTCAAACTCTACATAATCAAATACTACACATTTTTAGAAAATGGTTGGTGGAAGAATCATATTTTTCTACTGGCTAAATATTTTTATAAAAATCATTTAAGTTGCAGGTTAATAAATAAAAGAAAAAGGCCACGGGGGAGACCCAGTCGGCCCAGCCAGCATGCCGGCCACCAGGCGCGCGCGGGCCAGGTTCAAACCTGACCTGTGGGCCCCTGGGGTTAGTGTCAGCGGCTACGTGCGCTGGCTGCCCCAGGACACCGACAGGTGGGCTCCACCTGTCGGGTCCTTCTCCTACCTCCAGCCAGAGAGGTGGAGATGGACGCCGGCGAGGCTACCGTTGTCCTCAGGCCAATCTAGGAGCGGGAATGGGTCCCTCGTTCCTCCGGCTACCTGGTCGTGGTCGGGACGTCACCGGAGGTGGTCTGGGTCACCGGCGACGAGGTGATCGTGGCGGAAGGGTTTCGGGTTGGCGTCGAGCTAGTGGCTAGGGGCACGGATTCGCTCGGGGGAGTTGGGGGAAATGGTCCTGGCGTCAAGGGGAGTGCAATGGGAGGTCGGGCAGTGCAGGAGCCAGCGTGTAGCCGGAGATCGACCGGAGCTCCGAGGCGGAGGGGCCTCGGTCGATCTCGAGCACCGGGGCTCTGCGAGCTCGATTGGGCGGCTAGGGGGAGTCTCTTGGTTGTGCTGCAGCTGCTTGGAGGGTGCTGGGGTGCCGGGGGGGGCTATTTATAGGCCAGCGGCGGTGAGCCGACTTGGGCCCGCCGGTGACTCACCGTGGCGCGCATGCGAGCATAGTGAGGTGCTGGCCGTGAAACCACCGGGTTTGGGACGTGGTTTAGGACCTCCTGGTGCATCGGCCGCAGAGGGAAAGCGAGTGGGGTCGAGCCGTAGCGACCGTGCATGCTCGGCCGCGTCGGGCGCGCACGGGCACGCGTCGCCTGAGCTCTTGCGCGAGGAGAGGGGGCCCCTGATGGTAGCTTTGGACAAAGGGGGTGTCGGGGAAGTGTTTGGACATTACTGGGGGGGTTGGAACTGGCCGGGGTGACGTCCCCTCGCTGGAGGTTCTCTGTAGCGCGTCCAGAGCGCGGTTTTGGCATGCCACGGCATGCTGGCGCACTCTGGGGCCCTGTGGGACGTGTCCTCCATGGCCTGAGTGTTGCTGGGAGTGTGCCTAGCCGTTGTGTGCTAGTGGGAGCACGAGCTGGTCAAGGAGGCAAGGAACACTAGTGTTGCCAGTACTGGCTTGCGGCTCAAATTGAAGATCTTGTCACTTGTTCTTGGAGTTGGGGAGGGGCTGGTTGACTGGGTGCTCAGGGTGTTCTGGGGCTCTTCCTTACCAAGTTTGGGGCTTTGACATTGGGTAAAACAGTGGCTAGGAGGGTTTTTACCTTCCTGTCAGTAGGTGTTCAACAGTGACTTGGGGTGCTTCCACTCCACCACTGGAACTGAAACTTAACAGGTTTGGTCTTGGGGTAAAAACATGGGGTTTCACCAAATTTGAGCCCCATTGAACAAGTTTAGCTATGTAAACTTGAAAATGCCTCAAAATGACCGGTACTGTCCTTTACAAAGGGAGTGTGGCCACACAGAGTCTCACAAATCCCTTTTTTGGTGTGGAGTCCTCATTTGGGGTGTCAAACACCTCTGCAAAGTTTCAGCTCCATTGGAGAAACTTTGCAATGTAGAGTTGTTCCAACTCTACTCTGGACAGAGAGGGTTTTGGGCTTATTAGGTGCACTTCCCCACCTTGGATCAAGGTGAGATTTTATGTGAGCACCTAATATGGCTTGGGAGGGCTCCTGTAATTTAATGGGAATTTATTGAGATCATTTCCTTTGGAAACATCTCAAAAAGCTAAAACAGACAGAAATGGTTTTCAGGGTTTTACTCAAATAATAATAATATAAAATAGGGTTGAAAATCTTATATATGGAAAATATATGTCCTTGTGAGCTTCCATGAATTTACTCAGAATTTTCTAAGGCAGGAAAGCAATTTTCCTTGTGGGAATATCATTCCTGGCCTTAGAAACAGACATAAATATAAAATAGGAAAATAATATTTTAAATCACCAATTAATGTTTTTAATGAATGAAAATAATATCTGGATCAGGTTACCAACTTTGGTTGGAAGTGCCACTTGGCTTCATGAGCTAGTAGTGTATCCCAACATGGTGAAGGTGATCTTGATATAAAGGAAAAAGGGTTTTTGAAGAGAGCAAAATTATAAGTTTTTCATGGTTTTGAGTCACCAATCAAGCAAGCATTCACTCATACAAGGGCTGACATTGCACTCACAACATTATTTGAAAAAGTTTTAACAAGCTCTGATTTTTGCAACATAAAATACTTGTGATGAAAAAGAGGGTGTGACAGACCTATCCCTCTTACAAGAATCTCGTCCCCGAGATTCCTAAGCTAAGCGTTAAATAGCTCGGGAAATTCTGATCGGAGATAGTCTTCACGTTCCCACGTGGCTTCTGCTTCGGTATGGTTGCTCCACTGAACCTTGAAAAACTTGATGGTGCGGCTTCTGGTGCAACGTTCAGCTTCATCCAAAATGCGGATCGGTTTCTCGCGGTAGGTAAGGTCCGGTTGAAGGTCAATAGCTTGATGATCAATATCCTTGTAAAGATCGGGACGGTTCGGCACTTGTAAACACTTCCGGAGCTGTGACACATGAAACACGTTGTGCACACCCGAAAGCTCACGAGGTAGCTCCAACTGCTAAGCTACTTCCCCGCACCTTGCCGTGATCTTGAAGGGTCCAATGAACCTGGGAGCTAGCTTCCCCTTGATGTGGAAACGCTTGGTCCCCTTGAGAGGCGTGACTCGCAAGTACACCTGGTCTCCGGGAACAAACTCCACATCTCTGTGGCGAGGGTCCGCATAGCTCTTCTGCCTTGACTTAGCTGCCTCCAAGTTTTCTCGGACAAGCTGAACCTTGTCCCCTGCTTCCTGCAGTGCTTCTGGTCCGAAAACTAGTCCTTCACCGGTTTCGGACCAATTGAGTGGGGTGTGGCACTTCCGCCCATATAACGCTTCAAATGGGGCCATCTGAAGACTGGACTGGTAGCTTTTGTTGTAAGAAAACTTAGCAAATGGCAGGCAATCTTACCACTTGGCACCATGAGCCAAAACACAGGCACGGAGCATGTCCTCAAGTATTTGGTTTACCCTCTCGGTCTGTCCGCCCGTTTGCGGGTGGAAAGCCGTACTGAAGGAGAGTTTGGTTCCGAGAGCTTCTTGAAACTTCTTCCAGAATCTCGAGGTGAATTGCATGCCGCGGTCGGACACGATCTCCTTGGGAACTCCATGGAGACTCACCACTCGATGAATGTATAGACTGGCCAGCTGGCTGCTATCATAGGTGGTGTTAACGGGGATGAAATGGGCCACCTTGGTTAAATGATCGACTATGACCCAAATGGAGTTATGACCCTTATTCGACCGGGGCAACCCGGTGATGAAGTCCATGCCGACTTTATCCCACTTCCATTCCGGCACTTGAAGAGGTTGCAGCAATCCAGCAGGTCGCTGGTGTTCAGCCTTGACTCGCTCGCATACATCGCATTTAGCGACATAGGAGCCAATTTCCCTCTTCATGCCATGCCACCAGAATCGTTCTCGGAGGTCTTGGTACATCTTGGTACCACCTGGATGGATAGAGTACGGTGTGTCATGAGCCTCTTGCAGAATCAAGTCCTTAAGTTCGGCCTTGTTAGGTACGCATAAGCGCTTCCCGTACCACATTACTCCCTGTAATTTAATGGGAATTTATTGAGATCATTTCCTTTGGAAACATCTCAAAAAGCTAAAACAGATAGAAATGGTTTTCAGGGTTTTACTCAAATAATAATAATATAAAATAGGGTTGAAAATCTTATATATGGAAAATATATGTCCTTGTGAGCTTCCATGAATTTACTCAGAATTTTCTAAGGCAGGAAAGCAATTTTCCTTGTGGGAATATCATTCCTGGCCTTAGAAACAGACATAAATATAAAATAGGAAAATAATATTTTAAATCACCAATTAATGTTTTTAATGAATGAAAATAATATCTGGATCAGGTTACCAACTTTGGTTGGAAGTGCCACTTGACTTCATGAGCTAGTAGTGTATCCCAACATGGTGAAGGTGATCTTGATATAAAGGAAAAAGGGTTTTTGAAGAGAGCAAAATTATAAGATTTTCATGGTTTTGAGTCACCAATCAAGCAAGCATTCACTCATACAAGGGCTGACATTGCACTCACAACATTATTTGAAAAAGTTTTAACAAGCTCTGATTTTTGCAACATAAAGTACTTGTGATGAAAAACAGGGTGTGACAATACCTATATCAATCTTGCTACTCGCAAGGCTCTTTACTCGTTTCGTAATACAAGATCCCGTGACTTACACTTAGTCACATTGCTTGCAAGGCTTGTGTGTGATGTTGTATTACCGAGTGGGCCCCGAGATACCTCTCCGTCACACGGAGTGACAAATCCCAATCTTGATCCATACTAACTCAATGGACACCTTCGGAGATACCTGTAGAGTACCTTTATAGTCACCCAGTTACGTTGCGATGTTTGATGCACACAAGGTATTCCTCCGGTGCCATTGAGTTATATGATCTCATGGTCATAGGAACACATACTTGACACGCAGAAAACAATAGCAATAAAACAACACGATCAATATGCTACGTTCATTGTTTGGGTCTAGTCCATCACATGATTCTCCTAATGATGTGATCGAGTTATCAAGCAACAACACTTGCACATAGTCGAAAAACCTTGACTATCCTTGATCAACTGGCTAGCCAACTAGCGGCTTGCTAGGGACATTGTTTTGTCTATGTATCCACACATGTATATATGTTTTCATTCAATACAATTATAGCATGGATAATAAACGATTATCTTGTAACAGGAAATATAATAATAACTATTTATCATTGCCTCTAGGGCATATTTCCAATAGTTTCCCACTTGCACTAGAGTCAATAATCTAGTCCTCACATCGCCATGCGATTTACATTGTAATAAATCTAACACCCATATAGTTCTGGTGTTGATCATGTTTTGCCCGTGGAAGAGGTTTAGTCAGCGGGTGTGCTACATTCAGATCCGTGTGCACTCTGCAACTATTCACGTCCTCTCCTTCAACGTTGTCGAGCATGAGGTTGAAGCGTCGTTTGATATGTCTGGTCTTCTGCTACCTCTTGAGCTTGCGTTGGTTTTTCCCTTGAAGAGGAAAGGGTGATGCAGCATAGTAGCTTTAAGTATTTCCCTCAGTTTCAGAACCAAGGTATCAATCCAGTAGGAGTATCAAGCCAAGTCTCTAAAGTACCTGCGCAAAAACAGCAAACTTGCACCCAATTCTACAAAGGGGTTGTCAATCCCTTTGGACTTCGTTTGATATTCTCCTCTGGAAAAGGTCAAAAACACGGAAAAAACAGGAGTTGGCACTTGGCACTGATTTAATAAGTTAGTCCCAAAAAAGATATAAAAGGCATAGAAAATATCTAAAGTTTGACAATATAATAGCATGGAACCATAAAAAGTTATAGATACGTTGGAGACATATCAAGCATCCCCAATCTTAACTCCTGCTCGTCCTCGAGTAGGGAAGTGATCAAGGCTGAATTTTTGATGTGGAATGCTACCTAGCATATTTGTCCTTTGTAACTTCTTTCGTGTGACATGAATGTTCAGATCCATAAGATTCAAAACAATAGTTTGCTATTGACATGAAAACAATAATACTTCAAGCAAACTTAGCAAGGCAATCATGAAATTTTGAAATAATATGGCCAAAGAAAGTTATCCCTACAAAATCATATAGTCTGGCTATGCTCCATCATCCCCACACAACGAATTTAGATCATGCACAACCCCGGTATTGGCCAAGTAATTGTTTTCGCACTCTTATTTTCTCAAACCTTTTTCAACTCTCACGCAATACATGAGCGTGAGCCATGGATATAGCACTATAGTTGGGATAGAGTGTGGTGAAGGTTGTGAGGCAAAAAGGAGGAGATGGTCACGTTGATTTGGCGTATCAAAGGGCTATGGAGATGCCCATCAATAGATATCAATGTGAAAGAGTAGGGATTACCATGCAATGATGCACTTAGAGCTATAAGTATGTGAAAGCTCAAAAGGAGAACTAGTGGGTGTGCATCCAACTTGCTTGCTCACGAAGACCTAGGGCAATTTGGAGGAAGCCCATCATTGGAATATACAAGCCAAGTTACATAATGAATATTTCCACTAGTATATGGTGGTGAAAAAACAAGAGACTCTCAATCATGAAGAATATGGTGCTATTATGAAGCACAAGTGTGGAAAAAGATAGTAGCATTGTCCCTTCTCTCTTTTTCTCTTTTTTTGTTTGGGCTCTTTGGCCTCTTTCCATATATATATATATATATATATATATATATATATTTGTGTGGGCAACTTTGGCCTCTTTTTTTTATTTCCTCAGATGGGACAATGCTCTAATAATGATGATCATCACACTTTCATTTACTCACAATTCAATGCTTAGAACGATGATGACTCTATAGGAAATGCCTCTGGCAGTGTACCGGGATGTGCAACGATCTAGCTTGGTGTATGACTCGCTAACTATCTTACGATCATGCAATGGCAATATGTAAGTGACGGCACAAGTCATGAGACGGAACGGTGGGAGTTGCATGGCAATATATCTCGGAATGGCTATGAAAAGGCCATGATAGGTAGGTATGGTGGCTGTTTTGAGGAAGATCCATGGTGGTTTTGTGTACCGGCGAAAGTTGCGCGGCACTAGAGAGGCTAGCAATGGTGGAAGGTGAAAGTGCATCTATACCATGGACTCACATTAGTCATGAAGAACTCACATACTTATTGCGAAAGTTTTTATTAGTAATCGAAACAAAGTGCTAAACGCATACTCCTAGGGGAAGGGTTGGTAGGTGTTAACCATCGCGCGATCCCGACCGCAACACAAAGGATGACAATCAATAGATCAATTATGCTCAGACTTCCTAACATAGCGGTTCACCATATGTGCATGTTACGGGAATCACTAACTTCAACACAAGTATTTCTAGATTCAAAACACCCTACTAACATGACTCTTAATATTACCAAATCCATGTCTCAAAACTAAATGAGATGAATCAAACTTCTCTTTCTAATCAATGCACAAGAATATGGAAGTTTTATTGTATCCTCTTTGGATGTCAATCATCTTTCAGACTGCTTTCATAGCACAAGCCAACTACCAAGTTACTCAGAGAGAGCACTCTCAAAAAGATATAAGTGAAGATCGAGAGTTCTTATTTCTCCAAAATATGACACCGCCGTGCTCTAAAAGATATAAGTGAAGCACTTAGAGCAAAGTTATCTAGCTCAAAAGATAAAAGTGAAGCACATGTGAGCTAAATTGCCTAACTCAAAAGATATAAGCGAAGCTCAATGAGTATTCTAGGAAATTCACGACGAGTGCATGTCTCTCTCAAAAGGTGTGCAGCAAGGATGATTGTGACACAACAAAAATAAAATACTCCTATAATACACGACGCTCCAAGCAAAACACATATCCTGTGGTGAATAAAAATATAGCTCCAAGTAATGTTACCGATGGATTGAAGACGAAAGAGGGGATGCCTTCCCGGGGCATCCCCAAGCTTAGGATTTTTGGTGTCCTTGAATTTGGCTTGGGAGGCCTTGGGCATCCCCAAGCTTGAGTTCCTTCCACTCTTTATCCCTTTGTCCATGAGAACATCACCCAAAACTTGAAAACTTCACAACACAATACTTAAACGGAAACTCGTGATATCATTAGTACAAGAAAACAAACTACCACCTCTTTAGGTACTATAGCAACTTGATTTCTATTTATACTGGTGTTAGATTACTGTATTCTCACTTTTCCATGGCTAGTATCCCCCGATTTATCCATAGTTTCATCAAAATAAGCAATCAACACAACAAAAACATAATCTGTCAAAAACAGACCAGTCTGTAGCAATTTGTATACTTCGTATACTTCTGGTATCTCACAAATTCTGAACAATTACTACAATTTGGGAAATTGGCATATCAACTAGCAGCAAAAAGAATCAACTCAAAATCTTTTTCTGTATAAAAATTAAAAATAATTTCGTGAGCGAAAAGTTTCTGTATTTTTCCAGCATGATCAAACAACCATCACCAAAACTAGTCATAAAGGTTTTACTTGGCTCAAACACAAAAAGAAACACAAAAAACACAATCATAACAGAATTATGATGGTGTGGACGCAATCAAACAGAAAGCAAAAAAACAAATATAAATTCATTGGGTTGCCTCCCAACAAGCGCTATTGTTTAACGTCCTTAGCTAGGCATAAGGCGATAGAATCACGTATCGTCGTCTTTGGTGCTCAAACCATAAGTAGGGTGAACAATCATCATCTTAAGGTCTTCATCTCTCTTACTAGATGGTTCACCACTATTTTTAGGAACAAAAATAGACTTGATGGCCTTATTGTGGGCAAAATTTGGAGCGTTCTGCACAGCAGCAAAAGCGGAACCCAAGTTGGTTATAACATCCTCTAGTTTGCCAATCCTAGCGGAATCATGACCTAGTTTTTCGTTAACTATGGGTTCCCTCTCCTTTAAATTTTTCAAAGTCATTCCCACCTTGGATCCGTACTGAGTGATTTGATTGTGGATCTTTTTATCCAAATTCTCAATGAGTTCAATCGTAGCAACTTTATTTTCAATGATATCCAACCTACGCATCACATGTTCCAGAGTTAAGGTGGTTCCATTAACCATGAGTGGGGGTGAGCTTACCAAATTTATTAAAGCACCATAAGAATCAACAGTATGGCTACCCAATAAATTTCCGCCTACGATGGTGCCAAGAACATACCTATTCCAAGGGGAAATACCCACATAAAAGCTGCGAAGCACGACGGTAGTAGATTGCTTACGAGTAGATCTACTCTGAGCATTGCAAATCCTATACCAAGCATCCTTTAAGTTTTCTTCCTCATTTTGTTTGAAATTGAGAACTTCGCTCTCGGGAGTATCGTTCGAAGAGGTAGGTCTAGCCATGAGGACATGTAGACTATCCCACACAAGCAGGCAGAAAGCAAGTGAAAGAAAAGGGCGAACGAAAAAGGCAAATATTTTTGTAAATTTTTGTTTTTCAGAAGTGAGGGGGAGTAAAACGAGAGGCAAAAAAGTAAATGCAAGAGATGAGTTTGCGACACTTACTTGGATAAGCTTCACTTTATGCTCCCCGGCAACGGCGCCAGAAATTGACACGTTGACGGGAGACTATTCTTGACTTGATCCTCCCTGGAACGACGCCAGAAATTGGCACGTTGACGAGAGACTATTCTTGACTTGATCCTCCCCGACAACGACGCCAAAAATTCTTCTTGCTACCTCTTGAGCTTGCGTTGGTTTTCTCCCTTGAAGAGGAAAGGGTGATGCAGCACAGTAGCAGTAAGTATTTCCCTCAATTTGAGAACCAAGGTATCAATCCAATAGGAGTATCAAGCCAAGTCTCTAAAGTACCTGCGCAAGAACAACAAACTTGCACCCAACGCTACAAAGGGGTTGTCAATCCCTTCACGATTGATTGCAAGGTGAGATCCGAAGGCGGAAAGTGGAACAAAGTAAAAGTGTAGGGCTGAAAATATGATGTGAAGTAGACCCGGGGGCCATAGTGTTCACTAGATGCTTCTCTCATGATAGCAAATATTATGGTGGGTGAACGAATTACTGTCGAGCAATTGATAGAACCGCGCAAAGTCATGACGATATCTAAGGCAATGATCATACATATAGGCATCATGTCCGAGACAAGTAGACCGATACTTTCTGCATCTACTACTATTACTCCACACATCGACCGCTATCCAGCATGCATCTAGTCTATTAAGTTCATGACAAACAAAGTAACGCCTTAAGCAAGATGACATGATGTAGAGGGATAAATTTATGCAATAGATATAAACCCCATCTTTTTACCCTTCATGGCAACAACACGATGCGTGCCTCGCTCCCCCTTCTGTCACTGGGTGAGGTCACCACACGGTATGAACCCAAAACCAAGCACTTATCCCATTGCAAGAATCATAGATCAAGTTGGCCAAACAAAACCCACAACTCGAAGAGAATTACAAGGATATGAAATCATGCATATAAGAGATCAGAAGAAACTCAAATAAGAGTCATAGATAATCTGATCATAAATCCACAATTCATCGGATCTCGACAAACACACCGGAAAAGAAGATTACATCAGATAGATCTCCATGAAGATCATGGAGAACTTTGTATTGAAGATCCAAGAGAGAGAAGAAGCCATCTAGCTACTAGCTATGGACCCGAAGGTCTATGGTGAACTACTCACGCATCATCGGAGAGGCAATGGTGTTGATGAAGAAGCTCTCCGTATCCGAATCCCCCTCCGGCAGGGCACCAGAACGTGCCCAGATAGGATCTTGCGGAGACAGAAGCTTGCGTCGGTGGAAAAGTATTTTCATGGCTCTCTCCCGTGGTTTTGGATTTTTCAGGGATTTATTGGCGGAAGAAGTAGGGCAGAGGAGCCACAGGGGCCCACAAGCCTGCTAGGCGCCCCCAGGCCGCGGCTAGGGGGCTTGTGGCCTCCCCTGGTGCCCTCTGCCTTGGTTCTCAAGCTTCCTGCGTATCTTCTGTTCCGGAAAAAATCTTTTCGGAGGTTTTATTCCATTTGGACTCCGTTTGATATTCTCCTGTGGAAAAAGTCAAAAACACGGAAAAAACATCCAAAGTTAATAAGTTAGTCCCAAAAGAGATATTAAAGGCATACAAAACATCCAAAGTTTGAAAAGATAATAGCATGGAACCATAAAAAATTATAGATACGTTGGAGACGTATCATCTTCTTGTGAAACCTTGGTTCCTTTGCTAGAGCAATGGCACTAGTGTTGTCACAGAACAGAGTTATTGGATTTAGTGCGCTCGGCACAACTCCAAGATCCGTCATGAACTGCTTCATCCAGACACCCTCCTTCGCTGCCTCCGAGGCAGCCATGTACTCCGCTTCACATGTAGCATCTGCTACGACGCTTTGCTTGGAACTACACCAGCTTACCGCACCCTCATTAAGAATAAATACGTATCCGGTTTGCGACTAAAAGTCATCCGGATCGGTGTCAAAGCTTGCGTCGACGTAACCCTTTACGACGAGCTCTTCGTCACCTCCATAAACGACAAACATTTCCTTAGTCCTTTTCAGGTACTTCAGAATATTCTTGACCACGGTCCAGTGATCCACTCCTGGATTACTCTGAAACCTGCCTGCCATACTTATGGCCAAGCTGACATCTAGTCTAGTGCACAACATTGCATACATGATATATCCTATGGCTGAAGCATAGGGGACGGAACTCATTTGTTCTCTATCTTCCGCAGTTGTTGGGCACTTAGTCTTACTCAATTTTATACCTTGTAACACTGGCAAGAACCCTTTCTTGGACTGTTCCATTTCGAACTTCTTCAAAACTTTCTTAAGGTATGTGCTTTGTGAAAGCCCTATCAGGCGTCTCGATCTATCCCTATAGATCTTAATGCCTAGAATGTAAGTAACTTCTCCTAGGCCCTTCATAGAGAAACTTTTATTCAAGTAATCCTTTACGCTCTCCAAAAACTCCATGTTGTTTCCAATCAGCAATATGTCATCCACATATAATATTAGAAACGCCACAGAGCTCCCACTCAATTTCTTGTAAATACAAGATTCTCCAACCACTTGTATAAACCCAAATGCTTTGATCACCTCATCAAAGCGCTTATTCCAACTCCGAGATGCTTGCACCAGTCCACAAATGGATCGCTGGAGCTTGCACACTTTGTTAGCATTCTTTGGATCAACAAAACCTTTGGGTTGCATCATATACAACTCTTCCTTAAGAAAACCGTTAAGGAACGCCGTTTTGACATCCATGTGCCAGATTTCATAATTGAAAAATGCAGCTATTGCTAACATGATTCGGACGGACTTAAGCATCGCTACCGGTGAGAACGTCTCGTCGTAGTCAACTCCTTGAACTTGCGAAAAACCCTTTGCCACAAGTCGAGCTTTATAAACGGTCACATTACCGTCTGCATCCGTTTTCTTCTTAAAGATCCATTTGTTCTGAATAGACTTGCGGCCTTCAGGTAGTACTTCCAAAGTCCACACTTTGTTCACGTACATGGATCCTATCTTGGACTTCATGGCCTCCAGCCATTTGTTGGAGTCCGGGCCCACCATTGCTTCTTCATAATTCGCAGGTTCATTGTTATCTAACAACATAATTGATAAGACAGGATTACCATACCACTCAAGAGCAGTATGTGATCTTGTCGACCTATGAGGTCCGACTGGAACTTGATCCGAAGTTTCTTGATCCTCACCATCAACTTCCTCATCAACCGGCATCGCCACGGCAGGGGTTTCCCCTTGCCCTGCGCCACCATCTAGAGGGGTTAGAGGTTCGACAACCTCATCAAGTTCTATCTTCCTCCCACTCAATTCTTTCGAGAGAAACTCCTTCTCAAGAAAAGCTCCGTTTTTAGCAACAAACACTTTGCCCTCGGATTTGAGATAGAAGGTGTACCCAACTTTCTCCTTTGGATAACCTATGAAGACACACATTTCCGCTTTGGGTTCCAGCTTTTCAGGCTGAAGCTTTTTGACATAAGCATCACATCCCCAAACTTTAAGAAACGACAACTGTGGTCTTTTGCCATACCACAGTTCGTATGGTGTCGTCTCAACGGATTTTGATGGTGCCCTATTTATAGTGAATGCAGCTATCTCTAATGCATAACCCCAAAATGATAACGACAAATCGGTAAGAGACATCATAGATCGCACAATTTCTAACAAAGTATGATTACGATGTTAGGACACACCATTACGCTGTGGTGTTCCAGGCGGTGTCAACTATGAAACAATTCCACATTGTCTTAAGTGAGCACCAAACTCGAAACTCAGATATTCACCCCCACGATCATACCGTAGGAACTTGATCTTCTTGTTACGATGATTTTCAACTTCACTCTAAAATTGCTTGAACTTCTTAAACGTTTCAGACTTGTGCTTCATCAAGTAGACATAACCATATCTACTCAAATCGTCAGTGAAGGTGAGAAAATAACGAAATCTGCCGCGCGCCTCCACACTCATCGGACCGCACACATTGGTATGTATGATTTCCAACAAGTCACTTGCACGCTCCATTGTTCTGGAGAATGGAGTCTTAGTCATCTTGTCCATGAGGCATGGTTCGCACGTGCCAAGTGAATCAAAGTCAAGCGACTCCAAAAGTCCATCATAATGGAGTTTCTTCATGCGCTTTACACCTATATGACCTAAGCGGCAGTGCCACAAAAACATGGCGCTATCATTGTTAACTCTGACTCTTTTGGTCTCAATGTTATGTATATGTGTATCATTGCTATCAAGATCCTATATGAACAATCCTCTCACATTGGGTGCATGACCATAAAAGATATTACTCATAGAAATAGAACAACCATTATTCTCTGACTTAAACGAGTAACCGTCTCACAATAAACAAGATCCAGATATAATGTTCATGCTTAATGCATGCACTAAATAACAATTATTTAAGTTCATAACTAATCCTGATGGTAACTGAAGTGAAACTGTGCGGACGGCGATTGCATCAACCTTGGAACCATTTCCTACGCGCATCGTCACTTCATCCTTCGCCAGCCTTCGCTTATTCCACAATTCCTATTTCGAGTTGCAAATATGAGCAACAGAACCGGTATCAAATACCCAGGCACTACTACAAGAGTTGGTTAAGTACACATCAATAACATGTATATCGAATATACCTGATTTTTCCTTGGCCGCCTTCTTATCAGCCAAATACTTGGGGCAGTTGCGCTTCCAGTGACCCATTCCCTTGCAATAATAACACTATGTTTAAGGCTTAGGCCCAGCCTTGGGTTTCTTCATCGGATTGGCAACAAGTTTGCCGCTCTTCTTGGAGTTACCCTTCTTGCCTTTGATGCTTCTCTTGAAACTAGTGGTCTTATTGACCATCAACACTTGATGTTCTTTTCGGAGTTCTGACTCTGCGACTTTCAGCATCGCGAATAACTCGTCGGGTGACTTGTTCATCCCTTCCATGTTATAGTTCAACACAAAGCTCTTGTAGCTTGGTGGCAGTCATTGAAGAATTTTGTCAGTGATAGCTTCTTGCGGGAGTTCAATACCATGTCGGCTAGACGGTTTGAGTACCCAGACATTTTGAGCACATGTTCACTAAAAGACGAATTATCCTCCATCTTGCAAGCATAGAATTTATCGGAAGTCTCATACCTCTCGATTCGGGTGTTCTTCTGAAAGATAAACCTCAACTCCTGGAACATCTCATATGCTCCATGACGCTCAAAGCGACGTTGAAGTCCCTGTTGGGGAACGTTGCATGGGAAACAAAAAATTTCCTACGCACACGAAGACCTATCATGGTGATGTCCATCTACGAGAAGAGATTTGGATCTACGTACCCTTGTAGATCGCACAGTAGGAAGCGTTAAGGAACGCGGTTGATGTACTCGAACGTCCTCACGTCCCTCGATCCGCCCCACGAACCATCCCGTGATCCGTCCCACGATCCGATCCGATCTAGTGCCGAACGGACGGCACCCACGTACAGCTCGACGATGATCTCGGCCTTCTTGATCCAGCAAGCATGACGGAGAAGTAGATGAGTTCTCCGACAGCATGACGACGCTCCGGTGGTGGTGAGGATCTACTCATGCAGGGTTTTGCCCGAGCTCCGGAGAAATACAATCTAGAGGTAAAACTATGGCGTCTAGATCTGAGTTGCACATGGCAAAAGTTGTCCCAAATCAGACCTAAATCACCACTATATATAAGAGGGAGAGGGAGGAGGCTTGCCTTGAGGGCCAAGCGCTCAAGGGTGCGTCGGCCAGGAGGAGAGGAGGATTCCTACTCCAATTAGGATTGGAAAGTGGAGTCCTTCTCTTCCTTCCCACCTCCCTTTTTTTTCTTTGGTTTTCTATTCTTGGTTTATAGGCCCTCTTGGGCTGTCCCACCAGCCCACTAAGGGCTGGTGCACCACCCCTAAGTTCATTGGGATTCCCCCGGGTGGGTTTCCCCCCATCCCGGTGAACTTCCAAAACCCATTCGTCACTCCCGGTACAATGCCGGTAATGCACGAAAACCTTCTGGTAACCAAATGAAACGATCCTATATATCAATCTTTGTTTCCGGACCATTCCTGAAACCCTCGTGACATCTGTGATCTCATCAGGGACTCCGAACAACATTCGGTAACCACACATATAACTCAACTATACTAAAACATCATCGAACCTTAAGTGTGCAGACCCTGCGGGTTCGAGAACTATGTAAACATGCCCCAAGGCACTCCTCGACCAATATCCAATAGCGGGACCTGGATGCCCATATTAGATCCTACATATTCTCCGAAGGTCTTATCGGTTGAACCTCAGTGTTAAGGATTCATATAATCCCGTATGTCATTCCCTTTGTCCTTCGGTATGTGATACGTCCATTCTGCATCATGCTTTCATGTTGATATTTATTGCTTTTTGGGGCCGTTATATTACTTGTGGTACCATATTTATGCCTTTTCTCTCTTCTTTTGCAAGGTTTATTTGAAGAGGGAGAATTCAGGCAGCTGGAATTCTGGACTGGAAAAGGAGCAAATCCTAGTCCACTATTCTGCACATCTCCAAATGCCCTGAAAAGTTACGTGGATTTATTCTGGATTATATAAAAAATATTGGGCGAAATAACTACCGGAGGGGGGCCACCAGGGCTCCACGAGCCCCCACTCCGCCACCACCCCCCAAGTGGCGCAGGGCAAGCTTGTGGGCTGCCTGACAGCCCACTAGCCCCCCTCTTTTGCTATATGAAGGGTTTTGGTCCAGAAAAAATTAATCGGGAGTTTTTCCGTGGTTTCGCCGCCGCCACGAGGCGGAACTTGAGCAGATCCAATCTAGAGCTCCGGCAGGACGATCCTGCCGGGGAAACTTCCCTCCCGGAGGGGGGAATCGTCGCCGTCGTCATCACCAACACTCCTCTCGTAGGAGGGGAGGCATCTTCATCAACATCTTCATCAACACCATCTCCTCTCCAGTCCCTAGTTCATCTCTTGTAACCAATCTCCGTCTCACAACTCCGATTGGTACTTGTAAGGTTGCTAGTAGTGTTGATTACTCTTTGTAGTTGATGCTAGTTGGATTACTTGGTGGAAGAGTTTATGTTTAGATCCTTGATGCTATTCATTACACCTCTGATTATGATTATGATTATGTTTTGTGAGTAGTTACTTTTGTTCCTGAGGACATGGGATAAGTCATGCTGATAATAGTCATGTGAATTTGATATTCGTTCGGTATTTCGATATGTTGTATGTTGTTTTTCCTCTAGTGGTGTTATGTGAACGTCGACTACATAACACTTCACCATATTTGGGCCTAGAGGAAGGCATTGGGAAGTATTAAGCAGATGATGGGTTGCTGGAGTGACAAAACCTTAAACCCCAGTCTATGCGTTGCTTCGTGAGGGGCAGATTTGGATCCACTAGTTTAATGCTATGGTTAGACTTTGTCTTAATTCTTCTTTTGTAGTTGCGGATGCTTGCGAGATAGGTTAATCATAAGTGGGATGCTTGTCCAAGTAAGGGCAGTACCCAAGCGCCGGTCCACCCACATATCAAACTATCAAAGTAACGAACGCGAATCATATGAACATGATGAAACTAGCATGACAGAAATTCCCGTGTGTCCTCGGGAGCGTTTTTCCTCCTATAAGACTTTGTTCAGGCTTGTCCCTTGCTGCAAAAGGGATTGGGCCACTTGCTGCACCGTTTCTACTACTTGTTACTTGTTACTCTTTGCTTGCTATGTTTCACCTTGTTACACAATCACTTGTTACCGCTACTTTCAGTGCTTGCATTTATTACCTTGCTGAAATCCGTTTATCACAGCCTTCTGCTCCTCGTTGGGTTCGACACTCTTATTTATGGAAAGGACTACGATTGATCCCCTATACTTGTGGGTCATCAAGATTCTTTTCTGGAGCCGTTGCCGGGGAGTGAAGCGCCTTTGGTAAGTGGAAATTAGTAAGGAAACATTTATATACTGTGCTGAAATTTATTGTCACATGTCACTATGGAAACTGTTCCGTTGAGGAATTTGTTTGGGGTATATTCACCACGAACGGAAGCACGAGGAGTTTCTCCTCAACCTGAGGTACCTACTGAAAATATCTTTTATGAAATTCCTTCGGGTATGCTTGAGAAACTGCTGGCTAATCCTTTCAAAGGAGATGGATCTTCACATCCACACTTGCATCTAATCTATGTAGATGAAGTTTGTGGTTTATTTAAGCTTGCAGGTTTGCCCGAGGATGAGGTAAAGAAGAAAGTCTTTCCTTTTATCTTTGAAGGATAAGGCGTTGACATGGTATAGGCTATGTGATGATACTGGATCATGGGGCTACAATCGGTTGAAATTGGAATTTCATCAAAATTTCTATCCTATGCATTTAGTCCATCGTGATCGCAACTTTATTTATAACTTTTGGCCTCATGACAGGGAAAGCATAGCTCAATCTTGGGGGAGGCTTAAACCAATGCTATATTCATGCCCCAATCATGAGCTCTCGAGAGAAATCATCACTCAAAACTTTTATGCTCGGCTTTCTCATGAAGATCGTACCATGCTTGACACTTCTCGTGTCGGTTCTTTTATGAAGAAGGATATTGATCACAAGTGGAATTAATTGGAGAGAATCAAACGCAACTCTGAAGATTGGGAGCTGGAGGAAGGTAAGGAGTCAGGTATAAATTTCCAGTTTGATTGCGTTAAATCTTTTGTTGAGACAAACACTTCTAGAGATTTTAGCGCTAAGTATGGACTTGACTCTGAGATAGTAGCTTCTCTATGTGAATCTTTTGGTGCTCATGTTGATCTTCCCAAAGAGAAGTGGTTTAAATATCATCCTCCTGTAGAAAGCAACATAGCCAAAACCAATCTAGTTGAGGAGAAAGTCATTGCTTTTAGTGATCCTGTTGTTCCTTGTTCTTACACTGAGAAACCACCATACCCTGCTAGGATAAAGGATTATTCTAAAGCTCCAACTGTGATACGTAGGGGTTACATTAGACCACTTGAACCCCCTGAGGAGATTAGAGTTGAACCTAGTGTTGCTATTATCAAAGATCTCTTAGCCGAAGACATAGATGGGCATGTTATCAAATTCTGTGAGGACTCCGCTAGAATTGCTAAACCTCACGCGAAAGACAAACACGGACCTGTAGTTGGCCTGCCCGTTGTTTCTGTTAAGATAGGAGATCACTGTTACCATGGTTTATGTGATATGGGAGCTAGTGTTAGTGCAATACCCCATTCTCTATATGATGAAATCAAAGATGAGATTGCACCTGCTGAGTTAGAACCCATTGATGTCACTATTACGCTAGCTAATAGAGACACTATCTGCCCTCTGGGAATTGTGAGAGACGTAGAAGTACTGTGTGGTAAGACGAAGTATCCTACTGATTTCCTCGTCCTTGGTACTGCACAAGATAGCTTTTGTCCCATCATATTTGGTAGACCCTTTCTCAACACTGTCAATGCTCACATTGATTGCATTAAGCAGACTGTCACAGTAAGTTTTGAGGGTGTGTCTCATGAATTTAACTTCTCCAAGTTTGGAAGACAAACCCATGAAAGAGAGTCGTCTGGTAGGGATGAAATCATTGCTCTTGCCTCTATTGCCATACCTCCTACGAATCCTTTAGAGCAATATCTGCTTGAGCATGAAAATGATATGCGTATGGAGGTGAGAGATGAGATAGATAAAATTGTCTTAAAACAATATCCTATTCTCAAGAATAATCTGCATGTTGAACTGCTTGGGGATCCTCCCCCACCAAAGGGTGATCCTGTGTTCGAGCTTAAACAGTTGCCTGATACTCTTAAGTATGCCTATCTTGATGAGAAGGAGATATATCCTGTCATTATTAGTGCTCTCTTCTCAGAGCGCGAGGAGAAGTTACTAAAAACTCTGAGGAAGCACCGCGCTGCTATTGAATATACTCTTGATGGTCTTAAGGGTATTAGTCCTACTCTATGTCAGCACAAGATTAAAACCGATCCTGACTTTAAACCAGTTGCTGATCATCAAAGGAGATTAAATCCTAAGATGAAAGAGGTCGTTAGAAAAGAAATATTAAAGCTTCTGGAAGCAGGAATCATTTATCATGTTGCTCATAGTGATTGGTAAGTCCAGTACATTATGTACCTAAGAAGGGAGGTATCACCGTCGTCCCTAATGATAAGGACGAACTAATCCCACAAAGGATTATTACCGGCTATAGAATGGTGATAGGCTTCCGGAAATTGAACAAGCCAACCAGGAAAGATCATTATCCTTTGCCGTTCATCGACCAAATGCTAGAAAGGCTATCAAAACACACACACTTATGCTTTCTAGACGGTTATTCAGGTTTCTCGCAAATACCTGTTGCACCATCTGATCAAGAGAAAACCACTTCCACCTGCCCTTTCGGTACCTTTGCCTATAGACGTATGCCTTTTGGCTTATGTAATGCACCTGCCACCTTCCAAAGATGTATGATGGCTATATTCTCTGACTTTTGTGAAAAGATTGTCGAGGTTTTCATGGATGACTTCTCCGTTTATGGGTCTTCCTTTGATGATTGCCTCAGCAACCTTGATCGAGTCTTACAGAGATGCGAAGAAACCAACATCGTCTTGAATTGGGAGAAGTGCCACTTTATGGTTAATGAAGGTATCGTCTTAGGACACAAAATCTCTGAAAGAGGCATTGAAGTTGATAAGGCTAAGGTTGATGCAATTGAGAAAATGCCTTGCCCCACAGATATCAGAGGTATACGAAGTTTCCTAGGTCATGCTGGTTTCTATAAAAGGTTCATTAAAGACTTCTCTAAGATTTCTAGGCCTCTTACCAACCTCTTGCAGAAGGATGTTCCTTTTGTTTTTGATGAGGATTGTGAGGAAGACTTTGAAATACTTAAGAAGGCTTTGATAACCGCACATATTGTTCAACCACCTGACTGGAACTTGCCCTTTGAAATCATGTGTGACGCTAGTGATTCTGCTGTTGGTGCTGTTCTAGGACAAAGAGTTGACAAGAAGTTGAATGTCATTCACTACGCTAGTAAAACTCTAGATAGTGCTCAAAGAAACTATGCCACTACGGAGAAGGAATTTTTAGCAGTAGTGCTTGCATGTGAAAAGTTCAGATCTTACATAGTTGACTCCAAAGTCACTATTCACTCTGATCATGCTGCTATTAAGTACCTCATGGAGAAGAAGGACGCTAAGCCTGGGCTGATCAGATGGGCTCTCCTGCTACAGGAATTTGATTTGCACGTCGTTGACCGAAAGGGTGCTGATAACCCTGTAGCAGATAACTTGTCTAGGCTAGAGAATGTCCTTGATGACCCACTACCTATCGATGACAGCTTTCCTGATGAGCAATTAAATGTCATCCGCACTTCACTTAGTGCACCGTGGTATGCCGATTATGCAAACTATATCGTAGCCAAATACATACCACCCAGCTTCACCTATCAACAAAAGAAGAAATTCTTCTTTGATTTGAGACATTACTTTTGGGATGATCCTCACCTTTATAAGGAAGGAGTAGATGGTGTTATTAGACATTGTGTGCGTGAACATGAACAGGGACAGATCCTGCAGAAGTGTCATTCCGAAGCCTATGGAGGACACCATGCTGGAGATAGAACTGCCCATAAGGTATTGCAATCAGGTTTCTATTGGCCCACTCTCTTCAAGGATGCCCGTAAGTTTGTCTTGTCTTGTGACGAATGCCAAAGGATAGGGAACATCAGTAAGCGTCAGGAAATGCCTATGAACTATTCACTTGTCATTGAACCATTTGATGTCTTGGGCTTTGATTATATGGGACCCTTCCCGAGTTCCAATGGGTAAACTCACATCTTAGTTGTTGTGGATTACGTTACTAAGTGGGAGAAGCTATCCCCACTAAAAATGCTGATCACCACACCTCTATTAAGATGCTTAAAGAAGTCATATTCCCAAGATTTGGAGTCCCTAGATACTTGATGACTGATGGCGGTTCACACTTCATTCATGGTGTTTTCCGCAAGATGCTAGCTAAGTATGATATCAACCATAGAGCTGCATCTCCTTATCATCCTCAGTCTAGTGGTCAAGTGGAGTTGAGTAATAGGGAGATCAAGTTGATCCTACAAAAGACCGTCAATAGATCTCGAAAGAACTGGTCTAGCAAACTTGACGATGCACTATGGGCTTATAGGACTGCTTATAAGAATCCCATGGGCATGTCACCGTATAAAATGGTTTACGGTAAGGCCTGTCATTTACCTCTTGAGCTGGAACACAAAGCTTATTGGGCAATCAAAGAGCTCAACTTTGATTTCAAACTTGCCGGTGAGAAGCGGTTGTTTGATATCAACTCGATAGATGAATGGAGAGCCCAGGCATACGAGAATGCCAAGTTGTTCAAGGAAAAGGTTAAGAGATGGCACGACAAACGAATACAGAAACGAGAGTTCAATGTAGGTGATTATGTCTTGCTATACAATTCTCGTTTGAGATTCTTTGCAGGCAAGCTTCTCTCTAAATGGGAAGGTCCCTATGTTATCGAGGAAGTATATCGTTCCGGTGCCATCAAAATCAATAACACGGAAGGAAATTTTCCTAGAGTGGTAAATGGGCAAAGAATCAAGCATTACATCTCTGGTACTCCCATAAATGTTGAGACTAATATCATCAATGTCATAACTCTAGAGGAGTACATAAGGGATGTTTATCAGCCTGTTTCAGTCCTTGAAAACGAAGATGTATCTATTTCGGTAAGAAATTGGACTCCGATACTTTTCCAATAGGAAATTTCTTCCGTTTTGGAATTTTTGCAAAATTAGAAAAATAAGAAGCAGTCCGGAGAGCGAACGAGGCAGCCACAAGCCCTGCCACCGCCCCCTACCCCCCTAGTGGCGAGGGCAAGCTTGTGGGCACCTGGTCTGCCTCCCGGACTCCGTTTTCTTGCGGAGGACTCCTTCTGGCCTAGAAAAAAAATCAATATATAGTTGCCCGAAGGTTTTGATCTCCGTATCGCGCAGTTTTCCTCTGTTTTCGTTTCGAGCTTGTTGTCTGCCGCAGATTTAGAGCAAAGATGTCTCGGGAATCTGTCGGGGAGAATGATCTTCACCAAGTTCATGAGGAAGTAGATGCTGATCTAAAAAGAGTAGAAGTCACGGAAGCCAGGGACCAAGCTAAGGAGAAAACCCAAGCTAGGGAGGAAGTTCAACCTATGTTCAACATTGAAGATGTTGAAGGAGTAGATTTTCTCCAACCCTTCCTCCACGTGCTGTCGCCATCCTTGATTGAACTCTTGAGGTTTTGCGAAACAACTCGTGCTCGCAATATTTCTCTTTCTCGTGAAGTTGTTTTGCTGGAAAACCATGTCGCAGATCTCAAATGTATAAATCAAAGATTGATAGCTCTCTTGGAATCAAAGGCGACATCAACACCACCATCACCACCAAAGGAAGACGACTAAGCATTGGTATGGGCAACCCCCTTGGCTTTTGCCAAGCTTGGGGGAGTTGCCCTGGTATCGTATCACCTTTATATCTTTTGCTTTTACCTTTGTTTTAGTTCTTTCCTTTTTAGATTTTATTTCTTCTTTTAGAGGAATAAGTCTTTAGTTTTTAGTTTGAGTCTTTTGCTTTTGTCTCTTCCCCTATATATTCGAGCTTACGAGCTATATAATAAAGAATGTCTTAGTTAAGGGCTTTGCTTTGTGCCATGATCAATAGTATGAAAAGAACGATAGCATGAAAGATCATGAGACGATCTTATGGAAAGTGATAACTTCACTTATGACACGTATGATGATTGAAACTTGTTGAGAATAAATCAACATAGACCTCAGTCATTGTTGCAATTAATAAGAAGTAATAAGGAAAGAGAGGTTCACATATAAATATATCATCTGAGACACTTTTTACAATTGTGAGCACTCACCAAATTATTACATGCTTAGGAGTAGATGTTGGACAAGGAAGACAACATAATGAATTGTGTTTGCTTGGTTCCAAACAATGTTATATGATTAGAGATCCCTTAGCATGTGACGATTGCTTCCACCTCATTTTAGCCAAAACTCCCGCACCAAGTAGAGATACTACTTGTGCATCCTTAAACCTCCAACCAGTTTTGCCATGAGAGTCCACCATACCTACCTATTGATTGAATAAGATCCTTCAAGTAAGTTGTCATCGGTGCAAGCAATAAAAATTGCTCTCTAATATGTATGATCTATTAGTGTGTGGAAAATAAGCTTTGCACGAACCTGTGATGAGGAAGTCATAAAAGCGACAGACTGCATAATAAAGTTCTTTATCACAGGAGGCAATATAAAGTGACGTTCCTCCGCACTAAGAGGACACGCATTCAAACCTCAAAAGCGCATGACAACCTCTGCTTCCCTCTGCGAAGGGCCTATCTTGTACCTTTACTTTTTGCCCTTGTAAGAGTCATGGTGATCTTCACCAATTCCCTTTTTGACTTTGTCTTGGCTACCGTCACATGCTTGGGAAAGATCTATATTCATATATCAACTTGGAGTTGAGTACTCATGCTTTATTGTTGTTGACTTTACCCTTGAGGTAAATGGTTGGGAGGCAAAACTATAAGCCCCTATCGTCCTCTGTGTCCAGCTGAAACTTTGACACCATGAGTACCACGTGAGTTGTAACAATTGTGGAAAACAAAAGAGATGATTGAGTATGTGGGTTTGCCTTACAAGCTCTTATTTGACTCTTTCTGATGTTGTGATAAATTGCAATTGCTTCAATGACTATGGACTATTGTTGGTTACTTCTCGGTAAGGTTTTTGCTTCATGCTTTGCTTTGTGAAGGAATTGTTACTTTCCCATAAGAATCTATATGATGTATTGCTGTTCTAGGTGTGATCATGATGCCCTCATGTCCGTATTATGTTTTATCGACACCTTCGTCCCTCAACATGTGGACAAGTTTATGGAACTTGCTTTTCGCTTGAGAACAAGCAAGGTCTAAGCTTGGGGGAGTTGATACATCCATTTTGCATCATGCTTTCATGTTGATATTTATTGCTTTTTGGGATGTTATATTACTTGTGGTACCATATTGATGCCTTTTCTCTCTGATTTTGCAAGGTTTATTTGAAGAGGGAGAATTCAGGCAGCTGGAATTCTCGACTGGAAAAGGAGCAAATCCTAGTCCACTATTCTGCACATCTCCAAATGCCCTGAAAAGTTACATGGATTTTTTCTGGATTATATAAAAAATAATGGGGGAAAAACTACCGGAGGGGGGCCACCAGGGCTCCACAAGCCCCCACTCCGCTACCACCCCCTGGTGGCACAGGGTAAGCTTGTGGGCTGCGTGACGGCCCGCTAGCCCCCATCTTTTGCTATATGAAGGGTTTTGGTCCAGAAAAATCAATCGGGAGCTTTTTCGTGGTTTCGCCGCCGCCACGAGGCGGAACTTGAGCAGATCCAATCTAGAACTCTGGCAGGACGATCCTGTCGGGGAAACTCCCGCCCCCCCGGAGGGGGGGAATCGTCGCCATCGTCATCACCAACACTGCTCTAGTCGGAGGGGAGGCATCTTCATCAACATATTCATCAGCACCATCTCCTCTCCAATCCCTAGTTCATCTCTTGTAACCAATCTCCGTCTCACAACTCCGATTGGTACTTGTAAGGTTGCTAGTAGTGTTGATTACTCTTTGTAGTTGATGCTAGTTGGATTACTTGGTGGAAGAGTTTATGTTCAGATCCTTGATGCTATTCATTACACCTCTGATCATGATTATGATTATGTTTTGTGAGTAGTTACTTTTGTTCCTGAGGACATGGGATAAGTCATGCTGATAATAGTCATGTGAATTTGATATTCGTTCGGTATTTTGATATGATGTATGTTGTTTTTCCTCTAGTGGTTTTATGTGAACATCGACTACATAACACTTCACCATATTTGGGCCTAGAGGAAGGCATTGGGAAGTAGTAAGTAGATGATGGGTTGCCGGAGTGACAGAAGCTTAAACTCCAGTCTATGCGTTGCTTCGTGAGGGGCTGATTTGGATCCACTAGTGTAATGCTATGGTTAGACTTTGTCTTAATTCTTCATTTGTAGTTGCGGATGCTTCCGAGAGAGGTTAATGATAAGTGGTATGCTTGTCCAAGTAAGGGCAGTACCCAAGCGCCGGTCCACCCACATATCAAACTATCAAAGTAACGAACGAGAATCATATGAACATGATGAAACTAGCATGCCAGAAATTCCCGTGTGTCCTCGGGAGTGTTTTTCCTCCTATAAGATTTTGTTCAGGCTTGTCCCTTGCTGCAAAAGGGATTGGGCCACTTGCTGCACCGTTGCTACTACTTGTTACTTGTTACTCTTTGCTTGCTACGTTTCACCTTGCTACACAATCACTTGTTACCGCTACTTTCAGTGCTTGCAATTATTACCTTGCTGAAATCCGTTTATCAGAGCCTTCTGCTCCTCGTTGGGTTCGACAATCTTACTTATCAAAAGGACTACAATTGATCCCCTATACTTGTGGGCCATCAGTATGTTACTTGCCCGAGATTCGATCGTTGGTATCCGCATACCTATTTCAATATCGTTACCGGCAAGTCTCTTTACTCGTTCCGTAATACAAGATCCCGTGACTTACACTTAGTCACATTGCTTGCAAGGCTTGTGTGTGATGTTGTATTACCGAATGTCCCCGAGATACCTCTCCGTCACACGGAGTGACAAATCCCAGTCTTGATCCATACTAAATCCACGGACACCTTCGGAGATACCTGTAGAGCATCTTTATATTCACCCAGTTACGTTGCGACGTTTGATGCACACAAGGTATTCCTCCGGTGCGAGTGAGTTATATGATCTCATGGTCATAGGAACAAATACTTGACACGCAGAAAACAATAGTAATAAAACGACACGATCAATATGCTACATTCATAGTTTGGGTCTTGTTCATCACATGATTCTCCTAATGATGTGATCCCGTTATCAAGTGACAACACTTGTCTATGGTTAGGAAACCTTGACCATCTTTGATCAATAAGCTAGTCAACTAGAGGCTTATTATTGACGGTGTTTTGCCTATGTATCCACACATGCATATGAGTTTACAATCAATATAATTATAGCATGGATAATAAAAGATTATCACGAACAAAGAAATATAATAATAACTAATTTATTATTGCCTCTAGGGCATATTTCCAACAGTCTCCCACTTGCACTAGAGTCAATAATCTAGTTAACATCACCATGTGATTTTAGCGAATCCAACACCCATATATTTCTGGGGTCTGATCACGTCTTGCTCGTGAGAGAGGTTTTAGTCAACGGTTCTAAAACTTTCAGATCCGTGTGTGCTTTACAAATCTTTATGTCATCTGATAGATGCTGCTACTACGTGCTATTCGGAAATACTCCAAATATCTACTCTACTATTCGAATATGTTTTACTACTCAGAGTTTATTCGGATTAGTGTCACAGCTTGCATTGACGTAAGCCTTTACAATGAAATCTTTAATCACTTCCATAATCGAGAAAAATTCCTTAGTCCACTAGTTACTAAGGATAACTTTGACCGCTATTTTAGTGATTCAATCCTGGATCACCTTTTTGTACCCCTTGACAGACTCATGGCAAGGCACACATCAGGTGCGGTTCACAGCTTGGCATACTTTAGAGCCTACGGCTAAGGCACAGGGGACGACCTTCATCCTTTCTCTTTCTTCTGCCATGGTCGGGCTTTTGAGTCTTACTCATATTCACACCTTACAAAACAGCCAAGAACTCCTTCTTTGTCGATCTATTTTGAACTCCTTCAAAAACTTGTCAAGGCATGTATTTCATTTGAAAGTTCTATTAAGCGTATTGATCTATCTCTATAGATCTTGATGCTGAATGTTCAAATAGCTCTATACAGGTCTTCCTTTGAAAAACTCCTTTCAAACAACCTTTTATGCTTCACAGAAATTCTACATTACTTCCGATCAACAATATGTCAACCACATATACTTATCAGAAATTCTATAGTGCTCCCACTCACTTCTTTGGAAATACAAGTTTCTCATAAACCTTGTACAAACCCAAAAGCTTTGATTATCTCATCAAAGTGTATATTCCAACTCCGAGATGCTTGCACCAGTCCATTGAAGGATCGCTGGAGCTTGCATACTTGTTAGCATCCTTAGGATCGACAAAACCTTCTGGTTGTACAACCTTTCCTCAAGGAAACCGTCGAGGAAACAATGTTTTTACATCCTATGTGAAATATTTCATAAATAATGCATCAACTACTAACATAATTCCAACATAGTTTTAGCATCGCTACGAGTGAGAAAGTCTCATCATAGTCAACTCTTTGATCTTGTCGGAAACATATTCGCGACAAGTCGAGCTTTTCTTAATAGTGACTTTTCACCATCATTGTCTGTCTTCCTTTTAAAGATCCATATTTACTTAATAGTCCTATGACCATCAAGTAGTTCTTCCAAAGTCTACACTTCGTTTTCTTTCATGGATCCTCTCTCGGATTTCATGGCCTCCAGCCATTTGTCGGAATTCGGGCCCACCATCGCTTCTCCATAGCTCATAGGTTCATTGTTGTTCAACAACATGACCTCCAAGACAGGGTTACCATACCACTCGGTAGTAGTACGCGACCTTTGTCAACCTACGAGGTTTTGTAGTAACTTGATCTGAAGCTCAATGATCACCATCATCAGTTTCCACTTCAATTGGTGTAGGCACCATAGGAACATCTTCTTGCGCCCTGCTACACACTGTTTGAAGTGACGGTTCACTAACCTCATCAAGTTCCACCACCCACCCACTCAATTCTTTCTAGATAAACCTTTCCTCGAGAAAGGACTCGTTTCTAGAAACAAACACTTTTCTTCCGGATCTGAGATAGGAGATGTATCCAACTGTTTTGGATATCCTATGAAGATGCATTTATCCGCTTTGGGTTCGAGCTTATCAGACTGAAACATTTTCAAATAAGCATCGCAGCCCCAAACTTTCAAGAAACGACAACTTAGGTTTATCCAAACCATAATCTATACTGTGTCATCTCAACGAAAATACGCGGTGCCCTATTTAAAGTGAATGCGGTTGTCTCTAATGCATAACCCATAAACGATAGTGGTAATTCGATAAGAGACATCATAGTATGCACCACATCAAATAGGGCGCGACTATGATGTTCGGACACACCATCACAGTATGGTGTTCTAGGTGGCATAAATTGTGAAACAATTTCCACACTGTCTTGACTGTGTACCAAAAACTCGCAACTCGGATATTCATCTCTATGATCATATCGTAGATAGTTTATCCTCTTGTCACGATGATCTTCACTCTGAAATAGCTTTGAACTTTTCAATATTTCAGACTTGTGATTCATCAAGTAAATATTCCTGTATCTACTCAAAATGTCAGTGAAGTAAGAACATAATGATATCCACTTCGTGCCTCATCACTCATTGGACTGCACACATCAAAAATGTACCACTCCCAACAAGTTACTCTCTTGTTCCATGTGGTATGTTTTGCATGTCTCAAGTGATTCAAAATCAAGCGAGTCCAAACGATCCATCTGCATGGAGTTTCTTCATGCGTTAATACCAACAGGTATTGTTTGCATGTCTCAAACGTTTCAAAAATGAGTGAGTACAAAGATCCATCAGCATGGAGCTTCTTCATGCATTTTATACCGTCATGACTCAAGCAGCAGTGCCACAAGTAAGTGGTACTATCATTATTACTTTGTATATTTTGGCACAAATATTATGAACATGTGTAACACTACGATCGAGATTCAATAAACCAATTAAGATATTTATTCAAGCAAATAGAATAACCATTCTTCTCTTTAAATGAATAATTGTATTGCAATAAACACAATCCAATCATGTTCATGCTCAACGCAAACACCAAATAACAATTATTTAGGTTTAACACCAATCCCGACAGTAGAGGGAGCGTGCGATTTTTGATCACATCAACCTTGGAAACACTTCCAACACTTATCATCACCTCGCCTTTAGCTAGTCTCCGTTTATTCCATAGCTTTTACTTTGAGTTATTAATCACTTAGCAATCGAACCGGTATCTAATACCCTCGTGCTACTAGGAGCGCTAGTAAAGTACACATCAATGTCATGTATATCAAATATACATCTGTCGACTTTGCCAGCCTTCTTATCTACCATGTATCTAGGGTAGCTCTGCCTTAGTGATTGTTCCCCTCATAAGAGAAGCACTTAGTCTCAGGTTTGGGTTTACTCTTGGATTTCTTCATTAGAGCAACAACTGGTTTGTCGTTTCATGAAGTATCTCTTCTAGCCCTTGCCCTTCTTGAAACTAGTGGTTTTACTAACCATCAACAATTGATGCTTCTTCTTGATTTCTACTTTCGCAGTGTCAAACATTGCGAATCACTCAAGGATCATCATATCTATCCTTGATATCTTATAGTTCATCACGAAGCTCTAGCAGCTTAGTGCTAGTGACTTTGGAGAACCATCACTATCTCATGTGGAAGATTAACTCCCACTTGATTCAAGTGATTGTTGTACTCAGACAATCTGAGAACATGCTCAACGATTTGAGCTTTTCTCCTTTACTTTGTAGGCAAAGAATCTTGTCGGAGGTCTCGTACCTCTTAACAAGGGCACGAGCATGAAATCTCAATTTCATCTCATATGTTTCGCGATGTTTCAAAACGTCTTCGGCGCCTTGCTTCTAAGCTATTAAGTATTATGCACTGAACTATCACGTAGTCATCAAAAATGTTTATGTCAGATGTTCGCAACATTCACAGATGACACTCGAGGTGCAGCACACCGAGTAGTGCATTAATGACATAAGCCTTCTGCACAGCAATGAGGACAATCCTTAGTTTTACGGACTCAGTCCACAAAGTTGCTACTATCAACTTTCAACTAAATTTTCTCGAGGAACATATAAAAATAGTAGAGCTATAGCGCAAGCTACATCGTAGTTCGCAAAGACCATTAGACTATGTTCATGATAATTAGTTCAATTAATCATATTACTTAAGAACCCCCACTCAAAAAGTACATCTCTCTAGTCATTTCAGTGGTACATGATCCAAATCCACTAACTCAAGTCCGATCATCACGTGAGTTGAGAATAGTTTCAGTGGTAAGCATCTCTATGCTAATCATATCAACTATGTGATTCATGCTCGACCTTTCGGTCTCATGTGTTCCGAGGCCATGTCTGCACATGCTAGGCTTGTTAAGCTTAACCCGAGTGTTCTGCATGTGCAACTGTTTTGCACCCGTTGTATGTGAACGTTGAGTCTACCACACCCGACCATCACGTGGTGTCTCGAAACAACGAACTGTAGCAATGGTGCACAGTCAGGGAGAACACAATTTCGTCTTGAAATTTTAGTGAGAGATCACCTCATAATGCTACCGTCGTTCTAAGCAAAATAAGGTGCATAAAAGGATTAACATCACATGCAATTCATAAGTGACATGATATGGCCATCATCATGTGCTTCTTGATCTCCATCACCAAAGCACCGGCACGATCTTCTTGTCACCGGTGCCACACCATGATCTCCATCATCATGATCTCCATCAACGTGTCACCATAGAGGTTGTCGTCCTACTTATGCTATTACTACTAAAGCTACGTCCTAGCAATATAGTAAACGCATCTGCAAACACAAACGTTAGTTTAAATACAACCCTATGGCTTCTGCCGGTTGCCGTACCATCGACGTGCAAGTCGATATTAACTATTACAACATGATCATCTCATACATCCAATATATCACATCGCGTCATTTCTCATATCGTATCACAAGCATACCCTGACAAAACAAGTTAGACGTCCTCTAATTTGTTGTTGCATGTTTTATGTGGTTGTTATGGGTATCTAGTATGATCGCATCTTACTAACGCAGAAACCACAATGGAGATGTACAAATTGTTATTTAACCTCTCCAAGGAGCGCCTCGGTCAAAACCAATTCAACTAAAGTTGAAGAAACCGACACCCGCTAGTCGTCTTTATGCAACGAGGTTGCATGTCAATCGACGAAACTAGTCTTTCATAAGCGTACGAATAATGTCGGTCCGGGCCGCTTCAATCGAACAATACCGCCGAATCGAGAAAAGACTAAGGAGGGTAGAAAATCGAACATCACCGTCCACAAAACCCTTTGTGTTCTACTCGAGATAACATCTACGCATGAACCTAGCTCATGATGCCACTATTGGGGAAAGTTGCATGGGAAACAAAAAAATTCCAACGGACACGAAGGCCTATCATGGTGATGTCCATCTATGAGAGGAGATATGGATGTACATACCCTTGTAGATCGCACAACAGGAAGTGTTAAGAAACGTGGTTGTTATAGTGGAACGTCCTCACGTCCCTCGATCCGCCCCATGAACCGTCCCGCGATCTGTCTCACGATCCGTCCCACGATCCGATCTGATCTAGTGCCGAACGGACGGCACCTCCGCGTTCAACACACGTACAGCTCGACGATGATCTCGACCTTCTTGATCCAGCAAGCAAGACGGAGAAGTAGATGAGTTCCCCCTCAGCGTGACGGTGCTCCGGTGGTGGTGAGGATCTACTCCTGCAGGGCTCCGCCCGAGCTCCGCAAAAATACGATCTAGAGGTAAAACTATGGTGTCTAGATCTGAGTTGCACGTGGCAAAACTTGTCTCAAATCATCCCTAAATCACCACTATATATAGGAGGGAGGGGGAGGAGGATTGCCTTGAGGGCCAAGCCCTCAAGGGTGCGCCTGCCAGGAGGATAGGAGGATTCCTATTCCAATTAGGATTGGAAAGTGGAGTCCTTCTCTTCCTTCCCACCTCCCCCTTTTTTTCTTTGGTTTTCTTTTCTTGGCGCATAGGCCCTCTTGGGCTGTCCCACCAGCCCACTAAGGGCTGGTGCACCACCCCTAAGGTCATTGGGCTTCCCCCGGGTGGGTTGCCCACCTCCCGGTGAACTTCCGGAACCCATTCGTCACTCCCGGAAACCTTTCGGTAACCAAATGAAACCATCCTATATATCAATATTTGTTTCCGAACCATTCCGGAAACCCTCGTGACGTCTGTGATCTCATCCGGGACTCCGAACAAAATTCGGTAACCACACATATAACTCAACTATACTAAAACATTATTGAACCTTAAGTGTGCAGACCCTGCGGGTTCGAGAACTATGTAAACATGCCCCGAGGCACTCCTCTGCCAATATCCAATAGCGGGACCTGGATGCCCATATTGGATCCTACATATTCTCCGAAGATCTTATCGGGTGAACGTCAGTGTCAAGCATTCATATAATCCCGTATGTCATTCCCTTTGTCCTTCGGTATGTTACTTGCCCGAGATTCGATCGTCCGTATCCGCATACCAATTTCAATCTCGTTAACGGCAAGTCTCTTTACTCGTTCCGTAATACAAGATCCCGTGACTTACACTTAGTCACATTGCTTGCAAGGCTTGTGTGTGATGTTGTATTACCGAGTGGGCCCCGAGATACCTCTCCGTCACACGGAGTGACAAATCCCAGTCTTGATCCATACTAACTCAACGGAGACCTTCGGAGATACGTGTAGAGCATCTTTATAGTCACCCAGTTACATTGCGACGTTTGATGCACACAAGCTATTATTCCGGTGCCAATGAGTTATATGATCTCATGGTCATAGGAACAAATACTTTTCACGCAGAAAACAATAGCAATATAACGACACGATCAATATGCTACGTTCATAGTTTGGGTCTTGTCCATCACATGATTCTCCTAATGATGTGATCCCGTTATCAAGTGACAACACTTGTCTATGGTTAGAAAACCTTGACCATCTTTGATCAACGAGCTAGTCAACTAGAGGCTTACTAGGGACAGTGTTTTCTCTATGTATCCACACATGCATATGAGTTTCCAATCAATATAATTATAGCATGGATAATAAACTATTATCACGAACAAAGAAATATAATAATAACTAATTTATAATTGCTTCCAAAATTCAGGGTTAAAATTCAGTGTTTTCTCTATGAGCCCAGTCTACAAAGTTGCTTCCATCATCTTTCAACTTAGCTTTCTCTAGGAACGTGTTAAAATTCAGGGTGACTGTTGCGTGAGCCATTGATCTACAACACAAATATTGCAAAGTGGACTTAGACTATGTTTAAGATAATTAGAGTTTAATTAATCAAATTACTAATAAACTCCCACTCAAAAAGTACATCTATCTAGTCATTTGAGTGGTACATGATCCAAATCCACTAACTCAAGTCCGATCATCACGTGAGTTGAGAATAGTTTCAGTGGTAAGCATCTCTATGCTAATCATATCAACTATACAATTCATGCTCGACCTTTCGGTCTCTTGTGTTCCGAGGCCATGTCTGCACATGCTAGGCTCGTCAAGTTTAACCCGAGTGTTCCGTGTGTGCAACTATTTTGCACTCGTTGTATGTGAATGTTGAGTCTATCACACCCGATCATCATGTGGTGTCTTGAAACGACGTACTGTCGCAACGGTGCACAGTCGGGGAGAACACAATTTCGACTTGAAATTTTAGTGAGAGATCACTGTTGGGTAACGTAGCATAAATTCAAAATTTTCCTACGCCATATTCAGATCTTCCTATGGAGAGACGAGCAGCGAGAGAAGGGAGAGTGCATCTTCATACCTTTGAAGATCGCTAAGCGGAAGCATTGCTAGAACACGGTTGATGGAGTCGTACTCGCGGCGATTCAGATCGCGGTGTGATTCCGATCTAGTGCCGAACCATGGCACCTCCGCTTTTAACACACGTGCAGCCTGGGACGTCTCCCGCACCTTGATCCAGCAAGGAGGAGGGAGAGGTTGGGGAAGATCTCCGGCAGCACGACGGCGTGGTGTCGATGGAGAGATGAGATCTCTCGGCAGGGCTTCGCCAAGCACCGTGGGAGAGGAGGAAGAAGAGGGACAGGGTTGCGCCGAGGGAGAGATCAACTTCTGTCTCCAACAGCCCCAAACCCCTCTCTATTTATAGGAGGAGAGGTGAGGGGTGCGCCACCTCTAGGGTTCCCACCCTAGGGGTGGCGGCAGCCTAGATGGGAGAGGGGGCGGTGGCCAGGGCAGGAGTGGGGGTGGCGCACCCCTGGTGGGCCTTAGGCCCACCAGCGCCTAGGGTTCCCCCGTCCTCTCTGGTGCGCCATGGGCTGGGTGTGGGGGGCGCACCAGCCCACCCACGGGCTGGTTCCCTCCCACATTTGGCCCATATAGCCTTCCGGGGCTTGTGGCCCCTCCCGGTGGTGCCCAAAACAGTTCCCGCATCCAAACCCATCCATCCTATATATCAATCTTTACCTCCGGACCATTCCGAAGCTCCTCCTGACGTACGAGATCTCATCCGGGACTCCGAACAACCTTCGGTAACCTCGTATAACATTTCCCTATAACCCTAGCGTCATCGAACCTTAAGTGTGTAGACCCTACGGGTTCGGGAGGCTTGCAGACATGACCGAGACACTCTCCGACCAATAACCATGAGCGGGATCTGGATACCCATGGTGGCTCCCACATGTTCCACGATGATCTCATCCGATGAACCACGATGTCAAGGATTCAATCAATCCCGTATAAAATTCCCTTTGTGTGTCGGTATAGAACTTGCCTGAGATTCGATCATCGGTATACCCATACCTTGTTCAATCTCGTTACCGGTAAGTCTCTTTACTCGTTCCATAGCACATCATCCCGTGACTAACTCCTTAATCATACTGAGCTCATTATGATTATGTTCTACCAAGTGGGCCCAGAGATACCTCTCCGTCACACGGAGTGACAAATCCCGATCTCGATTCGTACCAACCCAACAGACACTTTCGGAGGTACCCGTAGTGCACCTTTATAATCACCCAGTTACGTTGTGACATTTGATTCACCCAAAGCACTCCTACGGTATCCGGGAGTTGCACAATCTCACGGTCGAAGGAAAAGATACTTGACATTAGAAAATCTTTAGCATACGAACAACACGATCTATTGCTATGCTTAGGATTGGGTCTTGTCCATCACATCATTCTCCCAATGATGTGATCCCGTTATCAATAACATCTAATGTCCATGATCAGGAAACCATGATCATCTATTGATCAACGAGCTAGATAACTAGAGGCTTGCTAGGGACACATTGTGATCTATTTATTCACACATGTATTATTGTTTCCTGACAATTATAGCATGAACAATAGACGATTATCATGAACAAGGAAATATGATAATAACCATTTTATTATTGCCTCTAGGGCATATTTCCAACAGTCTCCCACTTGCACTAGAGTCAATAATCTAGTTACATTTGATGTATCGAACACCCATAGCATTGTGGTGTTGATCATGTTTTGCTCGAGGAAGAGGTTTAGTCAACGGGTCTGCAATATTCAGATCTGTGTGCACTTTACAAATATCTATTACTCCTCTCTGGACCTGGTCCTGGATGGAGTTGTACCGGCGTTGGATGTGCTTGGTCTTCCGATGAAATCTGGGCTCCTTGGTTATGGCAATGACTCCGGTGTTATCACATAAGAGTGTCATCGGACCCGACGCGCTTGGAACCACTCCAAGGTCGTAGATGAGCTCCTTCATCCAAATCCCTTCATGAGCCGATTCTGAAGCAGCTATGTACTCCGCTTCACATGTAGATGCTGCCACGATGTCTTCCTTGCTACTGCACCATCTCACTGCCCCGCGATTCAAAACATACATGTATCTGGTCTGTGACTTAGAGTCATCCGGATCCGTGTTGAAGCTAGCATCGGTGTAACCCTTTACGACGAGCTCTTCGTCATCTCCATACACGAGAAACATCTCCATAGTACTTTTCAGGTACTTAAGGATATTCTTAACCGCTGTCCAGTGTTCCATACCGGGATCACTTTGGTACCTCCCTACCAAACTTATGGCATGGTTTATATCAGGTCTGGTACACAACATGTCATACATTAGAGAGCCAACGGCTGAAGCGTAGGGGACAATACTCATCTTCTCTCTATCTGCTGCCGTGGTCGGTGACTGAGTCTTACTCAATCTCATACCTTGCAAAACTGGCAATAACCCCTTCTTTGAGTTTTCCATATTGAACTTCTTCAATATCTTGTCAAGGTATGTAGTTTGCGAAAGACCTATGAGGCGTCTCGATCTATCTCTATAGATTTTGATGCCTAATATGTATGCAGCTTCTCCAAGGTCCTTCATTGAAAAACTCTTGTTCAAGTAGGCCTTTATGCTCTCCAATAACTCTATATTATTCCCCATAAATAATATGTCATCCACATATAGTATGAGGAAAGCTACAGAGCTCCCCACTCACTTTCTTGTACAGACAGGCTTCTCCATAAACCTGTATGAACCCAAATGCTTTAATCACCTCATTAAAGCGAATGTTCCAACTCCGAGATGCTTGCACCAGCCCATAGATGGAGCGTTGGAGCTTGCATACCTTGTTAGCACTCTTAGGATCGACAAAACCTTCTAGTTGCATCATATACAACTCTTCCTTAAGAATCCCGTTAAGGAACGTTGTTTTGACGTCCATTTGCCAAATTTCATAATCATGAAAAGCGGCAATTGCTAACATGACTCGGACTGACTTCAGCTTCGCTACGGGAGAGAAAGTCCCATTGTAGTCAACTCCTTGAATTTGTCGAAAACCCTTTGCGACAAGTCGAGCTTTGTAAACGAACACATTACCATTTGCGTCAGTCTTCTTCTTGAAGATTCATTTATTTTCTATGGCTCGTCGATCATCGGAAAAGTCCACCAAAGACCATACTTTGTTCTCATACATGGATCCTATCTCGGATTTCATAGCCTCAAGCCATTTGTTAGAATCTAGGCCCGCCATTGCTTCTTCATAGTTCGAAGGTTCATCATTGTCTAACAACATGATTTCCATCACAGGGTTGCCGCACCACTCTCGTGCGGATCGTACCCTTCTGGACCTTCGTGGTTCAGTAGCAACTTGATCCGAAGCTTCATGATCATCATCATTAACTTCCTCTCCAGTTGGCGTAGGCGCCATAGGAACAATTTCCCGCGCTGCGCTACTCTCCGGTTTGAGAGGGGGTGTAATTACCTCATCAAGTTCTACTTTCCTCCCACTTACTTCTTTCGAGAGAAACTCTTTCTCTAGAAAGAATCCCTTCTTGGCAATAAAGGTTTTACCTTCGGATCTAAGATAGAAGGTATACCCAATAGTTTCCTTAGGGCATCCTATGAATACGCATTTATCCGCTTTGGGTTTGAGCTTTTCTGGTTGAAGTTTCTTCACATAAGCATCGCAGCCCCAAGCTTTTAGAAACGACAGCTTAGGTTTCTTGCCAAACCATAGTTCATACAATGTTGTCTCAACGGATTTAGATGGTGCCCTATTTAAAGTGAATGCTGCAGTTTCCAATGCCTATCCCCAAAATGATAGCGGTAAGTCGGTAAGAGACATCGTGGATCGTACCATATCCAATAAAGTGCAATTACGACGTTCAGACACTCCGTTACGTTGTGATGTGCCAGGTGGCGTCAGTTGTGAAAGAATTCCACACTTCCTTAGGTGTTTGCCAAACTCGTGACTCAGATATTCTCCTCCACGATCAGATCGTAGATACTTTATTTTTCTGTCACGTTGATTCTCAACCTCACTCTGAAATTCCTTGAACTTTTCAAATGTCTCAGATTTGTGCTTCATCAAGTAGACATACCCATACCTACTCAAATCATCGGTGAGAGTGAGAACATAACGATAGCCATCGCGAGCTTCAACGTTCATTGGACCACACACATCAGTATGTATTATTTCCAATAAGTTGGTTGCTCTCTCCATTATTCCTAAGATTGGAGTCTTAGTCATCTTTCCCATGAGGCACGGTTCGCATGTGCCAAATGATTCAAAGTCAAGAGACTCTAATAGTTCATTAGTATGGAGCTTCTTCATGCGCTTAACACCGATATGACCAAGGCGACGGTGCCACAAGTATGTGGGACTATCATTGTCAACTTTACATCTTTTGGTACTCACGCTATGAGTATGTGTAACATCACGATCAAGATTCATCAAGAATATCGAAAATCATGCATTGGATGGATGCCCGGGCATTGAGAAGGAAGGACGCTTTCAGAGGCGAAAGGCCATGGGGAGATATGAATCTGTGATCCATGGATCTCCGATCGGGAAACCGTATCCAAGCTTCGTGGCTAGTCTGCGCTCTTTGGACTTTTCAAACTTAGCGAACTGAAACATCTGAGTAGCTAAAGGAAGGAAAATCAACCGAGACCCCGTTAGTAGCGGCGAGCGAGAGCGGAACAAGGGTTTTCATCAAAAGAAATCCGAAGCGGTTTCATTCGATTTGTTGTGGATTGGATGATGGAAAAACCAGCAAGCAGCAAGCGTAGTTAGAAAAGTTGCCGTAGCGCGCCCTACGGAAACCATTCACCAGCGGAGCATGTCCATAAAACATATCACTTATATAAATAGAACAACCATTATTCTCTCACTTAAATGAGTAGCCGTCTCGCATTAAGCAAGACCCTGATACAATATTCATGCTCAAAGCTGGTACTAAATAACAATTATTAAGGTTTAAAACTAATCCCGACGGTAGATGTAGAGGTAGCGTGCCGACGGCGATCACATCGACCTTGGAGCCATTCCCGACGCGCATCGTCACCTCGTCCTTGGCCAGTCCCCGCTTATTCCGCAGTTCCTGCTTTGAGTTGCAAATGTGAGCAACAACACAGGTATCAAATACCCAGGAGCTACTATGAGTGCTGTTAAGGTACACATCAATAACATGTATATCATATATACCTTTAACGTTGCCGACCTTCTTGTCCGCTAAATACTTGGGGCAGTTCCGCTTCCAGTGACCTTTTCCCTTGCATTAGAAGCACTCAGTCTCAGGCTTGGGTCCATTCTTTTTCTTCTTCCCGGTATCTGGCTTACCGGGCACGGCAACGGCTTTGCCGTCTTTCTTGAAGTTCTTCTTACCCTTGCCCTTCTTGAAACTGGTGGTCTTGTTGACCATCAACACTTGATGCTCTTTCTTGATTCTTACTTCTGCAGATTTCAGCATCGAGTACAACTCGAGAATGGTCTTCAACATCCCTTGCATGTTGTAGTTCATCACAAAACCCTTGTAGCTTGGTGGGAGAGACTGGAGGATTCTGTCAATTACAGCGTCATCCGGAAGTTCGACTCCAAGCAAAGTCAGACGACCGTGTAACCCAAACATTCTGAGTATATGCTCACTAACAGAATTGTTCTCCTCCATCTTGCAGCTAAAGAACTTGTCGGAGACTTCATATCTCTCGACACGGGCATGAGCTTGAAAAACTAGTTTCAGCTCCTAGAACATCTCATATGCTCCGTGTTGATCAAAACGCCTTTGGAGCCCCGTTTCCAAACTGTATAACATGCCACACCTAACCTTAGAGTCGTCATCACTCCGCGTCTGCCAGACGTTCTGAATGTCCTTGGCTGCTGTGGGAGCAGTAGGGTCACCTAGCGGCTCATTAAGGACGTAAGAATTTTTAGCTGCTTCGAGGATGAGCTTCAAGTTGCGGACCCAGTCCGCATAGTTGCTACCATCATCTTTCAGCTAGTTTTTCTCTAGGAATGCGTTGAAGTTGAGGTTGACATGTGCGTTGGCCACTGGATCTACAATATTTGTAAAGTCAACTTTTAGACTAAGTTCATGACTCCAATTAAGTATGAACACCCACTTAATTCGACATCCCTGTAGTCATCTAAGTGATACATGATCCATGTTGACTAACCCGTGTCCGATCATCACGTGAGACGGACTAGTCGTAATGGTGAGCAACTTCATGCTGATCGTATTCAACCATACGACTCATGTTCGACCTTTCGGTCTCTTGTATTCGAGGTCATGTCTGTACATGCTAAGCTCGTCGAGTCAAACTAAGTGTTTCGCGTGTGTAAATCTGGCTTACACCCGTTGTATGCGAACGTTAGAATCTATCACACCCGATCGTCATGTGGTGCTTCGAGACAACGATCCTTCGCAACGGTGCACACTTAGGGGAATACGTTCTCGAAATTTTTTATGAGGGATCATCTTATTATGCTACCGTCGTTCTGAGCAATAAGATGAAAAACATGATAAACATCACATGCAATCATATAGTGACATGATATGGCCATTATCATCTTTGCTCTTTTGATCTCCATCTTCGGGCATCGCATGATCATCATTGTCACCGGCGTGACACCATGATCTCCATCATCGTGTCTCCGTGAAGTCGTCATGCCAACTACTACTACTACTATAGCTAACCGTCAGCAATGAAGTAAAAGTAGTAAACACATGTCATTGCATCTCATACAATAAATTAAGACAACTCCTATGGCTCTTGCCAGTTGTCATACTCAACGACATGCAAGTCGTGAATCCTATTACAATAACTTGATCATCTCATACATCACTACTTTGGCCATGTCACATCACATGTCAAACCCTCCAAAGCAAGTTAGACGTCCTCTAATTGTTTATGCAAGTTTTACGTGGCTGATTTGGGTTTCTAGCAAGAATGCCTTCTTACCTACATGACAGCCACAACGATGATATGCCAAAGCTATTTACCCTTCATAAGGACCCTTTTCATCAAATCCAATCCGACTAGAGTGGGAGAGACAGACACCCGCTAGCCACCTTTATGCACGGTGTGCATGTCGGCCGGTGGAACCTGTCTCACGTAAGCGTACGTCTAAGGTCGGTCCGGGCCGCTTCATCCCACAATACCGTCGGAAAATAATAAGACTAGCAGCGGCAAGCAATTGACAAATCAGCGCCCACAACCTTTTGTGGTCTACTCGCGCATGGAGTCTACGCATGGAAAACCTGGCTTTGATACCACTGTTGGGTAACGTAGCATAAATTCAAAATTTTCCTACGCCATATTCAGATCTTCCTATGGAGAGACCAGCAACGAAAGAGGGGAGAGTTCATCTTCATACCTTTGAAGATCGCTAAGCGAAAGCGTGGCTAGAACGTGGTTGACGGAGTCGTACTCGCAGCAATTCAGATCGCGGTGTGATTCCGATCTAGTGCCGAACCCCGGCACCTCCGCGTTCAACACTCGTGCAGCCCGGTGATGTCTCCCGCACCTTGATCCGGCAAGGAGGAGGGAGAGGTTGGGGAAGATCTCCGGCAGCACGACGGCGTGGTGTCGATGGAGAAACGAGGTCTCCCGGCAGGGCTTCACCAAGCACCGTGGGAGAGAAGGAAGAAGAGGGACAGGGCTGCGCCGAGGGAGTGATCAACTTCTGTCTCCAACAGCCCCAAACCCCTCTCTATTTATAGGAGGAGAGGGGAGGTGTGCGCCACCTCTAGGGTTCCCACCCTAGGGGTGGTGGCAGCCCAGATGGGAGAGGGGGCGGCGGCCGAGGCAGGAGAGGGGGTGGCGCACCCTTGGTGGGCCTTAGGCCCACCAGCGCCTAGGGTTCCCCCTTCCTCTCTCGTGCGCCATGGGCCGGGTGTGCGGGCGCACCAGCCCACCCAGGGGCTGGTTCCCTCCCACACTTGGCCCATATAGCCTTCCGGGGCTTGTGGCCCCTCCCGGTGGGCCTCCGGAACCCTTCCGGTGGTCCCGGCACTTTGTCGATGGTGCGCGAAACCCATCCATCCTATATATCAATCTTTACCTCCGAACCATTCCGAAGCTCCTCGTGACATCCGGGATCTCATTCGGGATTCCGAACAACCTTCAGTAACCTCGTATAACAATTCCCTATAACCCTAGCGTCATCGAACCTTAAGTGTGTAGACCCTACGTGTTCGGGAGGCATGCAGACATGACCAAGACACTCTCCGGCCAATAACCATCAGCGGGATCTGGATACCCATGGTGGATCCCACATGTTCCACAATGATCTCATCGGATGAACCACGATGTCAAGGATTCAATCAATCTCGTATACAATTCCCTTTGTCTGTCGGTATAGAACTTGCCCAAGATTCGCTCGTCGGTATAACCATACCTTGTTCAATCTCGTTACCGGTAAGTCTCTTTACTCGTTCTGTAGAACATCATCCCGTGACTAACTCCTTAATCACACTGAGCTCATTATGATGATGTTCTACCGAGTGGGCCCAGAGATACCTCTCCGTAACACGAAGTGACAAATCCCGATCTCGATTCGTACCAACCCAACACACACTTTCGGAGGTACCCGTAGTGCACCTTTATAATCACCCAGTTATGTTGTGACGTTCGATACACCCAAAGCACTCCTACGGTATCCGGGAGTTGCACAATCTCACAGTCGAAGGAAAAGATACTTGACATTAGAAAAGATTTAGCATACGAACAACACGATCTATTGATATGCTTAGGATTGGGTCTTGTCCATCACATCATTCTACCAATGATGTGATCCCGTTATCAATGACATCTAATGTCCATGATCAGGAAACCATGATCATATATTGATCAACGAGCTAGCTAAATAGAGGCTTGCTAGGGACACATTGTAATCTATTTATTCACACATGTATTATTGTTTCCTGTTAATACAATTCTAGCATGAACAATATACGATTATCATGAACAAGAAAATATGATAATAACCATTTTATTATTGCCTCTAGGGCATATTTCCAACAATCACCTTATAATTCTACCGTCGTTCGAAGCAAAATAAGGTGCATAAAAGGATTAACATCACATGCAATTCATAAGTGACATGATATGACCATCATCTTGTGCATCCTGATCTCCATCACTTAAGCACCGGCATGATCTTCTTGTCACCGGCGCCACACCATGATCTCCATCAACATGTTGCCATCGAGGTTATCGTGCTAGCTATGCTATTACTACTAAAGCTATGACCTAGCAATATAGTAAACGCATCTCCAAACTCAAACGTTAGTTTAAAGACAACCCTATGGCTCCTGCCAGTTTCCGTAGCATCGACGTGCAAGTCTGAAAGGATCGATATGGTTGGCTAGAGGGTGGGGGTGAATAGACAACGACCACTTTTTAATTAATCTTAGCAAGTTAAGGTAAACAACATACGGGTTAACAAATAATACGACAATGAGGTGAACCCTAAAGAAGCTAACAACGAAAGCTATTAAGACAAGTAAGGTATAGTCACAAGCATAAGCAAATACAAAGTAAAGGATAGAGATAACCACAAGTGGAACCGATGGAGACGAGGATGTGTTACCGAAGTTCCTTCCCTTTGACAGGAAGTACGTCTCCGTTGGAGCGGTTGTTGGAATTATGCCCTAGAGGCAATAATAAATATAGTTATTATTATAATTCCTGTATTAAGATAATCGTTTATTATCCATGCTATAATTGTATTGAATGAAGACTTATTTACATGTGTGGATACATAGACAAAACACCGTCCCTAGCAAGCCTCTAGTTGGCTAGCCAGTTGATCAAAGATAGTCAGTGTCTTTTGATTATGAACAAGGTGTTGTTGCTTGATAACTAGATCACGTCATTAGGAGAATCACGTGATGGACTAGACCCAAACTAATAGACGTAGCATGTTGATCGTCTCATTTTGTTGCTACTGTTTTCTGCGTGTCAAGTATTTATTCCTATGACCATGAGATCATATAACTCACTGACACCGGAGGAATGCTTTGTGTGTATCAAACGTCGCAACGTAACTGGGTGACTATAAAGATGCTCTACAGGTATCTCCGAAGGTGTTAGTTGAGTTAGTATGGATCAAGACTGGGATTTGTCACTCCGTGTGACGGAGAGGTATCTCGGGGCCCACTCAGTAATACAACATCACACACAAGCCTTGCAAGCAATGTAACTTAGTGTAAGTTGTGGGATCTTGTATTACGGAACGAGTAAAGAGACTTGCCGGTAAACGAGATTGAAATAGGTATACGGATACTGACGATCGAATCTCGGGCAAGTAACATACCGAAGGACAAAGGGAATGACATACGGGATTATATGAATCCTTGGCACTGAGGTTCAAACGATAAGATCTTCGTAGAATATGTAGGATCCAATATGGGCATCCAGGTCCCGCTATTGGATATTGACCGAGGAGTCTCTCGGGTCATGTCTACATAGTTCTCGAACCCGCAGGGTCTGCACACTTAAGGTTCGACGTTGTTTTATGCGTATTTGAGTTATATGGTTGGTTATCGAATGTTGTTCGGAGTCCCGGATGAGATCAGGACGTCATGAGGGTTTCCGGAATGGTCCGGAAACGAAGATTGATATATAGGATGACCTCATTTGATTACCGGAAGGTTTTCGGAGTTACCGGGAATGTACCGGGAATGACGAATGGGTTCTGGGAGTTCACCGGGGGGGCAACCCACCCCGGGGAAGCCCATAGGCCATGAGGGTGGCGCACCAGCCCTTAGTGGGCTAGTGGGACAGCCCAAAAGGGCCCTATGAGCCTAGGAAAGAAAATCAAAGAGAAAAGGGAAAAAAAGGAGGTGGGAAGGGAAGGAAGGACTCCTACCCACCAAACCAAGTCCAACTCGGTTTGGGGGGGAGCCTTCCCCCTTGGACTCGGCCGACCCCCTTGGGGCTCCTTGAGCCCCAAGGCAAGGTCCCCTCCCTGCCACCTATATATACAGAGGTTTTAGGGATGATTTGAGACGACTTTTCCACGGCAACCCGACCACATACCTCCACGGTTTTTCCTCTAGATCGCGTTTCTGCGGAGCTCGGGCGGAGCCCTGCTGAGACAAGGTCATCACCAACCTCCGGAGCGCCGTCACGCTGCCAGAGAACTCATCTACCTCTCCGTCTCTCTTGCTGGATCAAGAAGGCCGAGATCATCGTCGAGCTGTACGTGTGCTGAACGCGGAGGTGTCGTCCGTTCGGTACTAGATCGTGGGACTGATCGCGGGATTGTTCGCGGGGCGGATCGAGGGACGTGAGGACGTTCCACTACATCAACCGCGTTCACTAACGCTTCTGTTGTACGATCTACAAGGGTACGTAGATCACTCATCCCCTCTCGTAGATGGACATCACCATGATAGGTCTTCGTGCGCGTAGGAAAATTTTTGTTTCCCATGCGACGTTCCCCAACAGTGGCATCATGAGCTAGGTTCATGCATAGATTTCTTCTCGAGTAGAACACAAAAGTTTTTGTGGGCGGTGATGTGCGTTTTGCAACCCTCCTTAGTCTTTTCTTGATTCCACGGTATTGTTGGATTGAAGCGGCTTGGACCGACATTACTCGTACGCTTACGAGAGACTGGTTTCATCGCTACGAGTAACCCCGTTGCTCAAAGATGACTGGCAAGTGTCGGTTTCTCCAACTTTAGTTGAATCGGATTTGACCGAGGAGGTCCTTGGATGAGGTTAAATAGCAACTCATATATCTCCGTTGTGGTGTTTGCGTAAGTAAGATGCGATCCTACTAGATACCCATGGTCACCACGTAAAACATGCAACAACAAAATTAGAGGACGTCTAACTTGTTTTTGCAGGGTATGCTTGTGATGTGATATGGCCAACGATGTGATGTGATATATTGGATGTATGATATGATCATGTTGTAATAGAAAATATCGACTTGCACGTCGATGGTACGGCAACCGGCAGGAGCCATAGGGTTGTCTTTATACTAACGTTTGTGCTTGCAGATGCGTTTACTATTTTGCTAGGATGTAGCTTTAGTACTAATAGCATGAGTAGCATGACAACCCCGATGGCAACACGTTGATGGAGATCATGGTGTGGCGCCGGTGACAAGAAGATCGTGCCGGTGCTTTGGTGATGGAGATCAAGAAGCACGTGATGATGGCCATATCATGTCACTTATGAATTGCATGTGATGTTAATCCTTTTATGCACCTTATTTTGCTTAGAACGACGGTAGCATTATGAGGTGATCTCTCACTAAAATTTCAAGACGAAATTGTGTTCTCCCCGACTGTGCACCGTTGCTACAGTTCGTCGTTTCGAGACACCACGTGATGATCGGGTGTGATAGACTCAACGTTCACATACAACGGGTGCAAAACAGTTGCGCACGGGGAACACTCGGGTTAAGCTTGACGAGCCTAGCATGTGCAGACATGGCCTCGGAACACATGAGACCGAAAGGTCGATCATGAATCATATAGATGATATGATTAGCATAGGGATGCTTACCACTGAAACTATACTCAACTCACGTGATGATCGGACTTGAGCTAGTGTAAGTGGATCATGAACCACTCAAATGACTAAGAGAGATGTACTTTTTGAGTGGGAGATTAGCGTATAATTTTGATTAAAGTTAAACTCTAATTATCTTGAACATAGTCTAAGTCCACTTTGAATATATTTGTGTTGTAGATCATGGCTCACGCGACAGTCACCCTGAATTTTAATACGTTCCTAGAGAAAGCTAAGTTGAAAGATGATGGAAGCAACTTTGTAGACTGGGCTCGTAATCTTAAGCTAATCTTACAAGCTGGGAAGAAGGATTATGTCCTTAATGCTGCGCTAGGAGATGAACCACCCGCTACGGCTGATCAGGATGTTAAGAACGCTTGGTTAGCACATAAGGAGGACTACTCAGTAGTTCAATGTGAAGTCTTGTATGGCTTAGAACCGGGACTTCAACGTCGCTTTGAGCATCATGGAGCATTTGAGATGTTCCAGGAGTTGAAGTTTATCTTTCAGAAGAACGCCCGGATCGAGAGGTATGAGACCTCCGATAAATTCTATGCTTGCAAGATGGAGGAAAACTCGTCTGTCAGTGAACATGTGCTCAAAATGTCTGGGTACTCAAACCGTCTAGCTGAGCTGGGGATTGAACTCCCGCAAGAGGCTATCACTGACAGAATCCTTCAATCACTGCCGCCAAGCTATAAAGGCTTTGTGTTGAACTACAACATGCAAGGGATGAACAAGTCTCCCGGCGAGTTGTTTGCGATGCTGAAAGTCGTAGAGTCTGAACTCCGTAAAGAGCATCAAGTGTTGATGGTGAATAAGACCACTAGTTTCAAGAGAAACGGCAAAGGCAAGAAGGGTAATTTGAAGAAGAGCGGCAAGCCTGTTGCCAATCTGACGAAGAAACCCAAAGCTGGACCTAAGCCTGAAACGGAGTGTTACTATTGCAAGGGTATGGGTCACTGGAAGCGCAATTGCCCCAAGTATCTCGCAGATAAGAAGGCGGCCAAAGAAAAATCAGGTATATTAGATATACATGTTATTGATGTGTACTTAACCGGCTCTCGTAGTAGTGCCTGGGTATTCGATACCGGTTCTGTTGCTCATATTTGCAACTCAAAACAGGAACTGCGGAATAGACGAAGGCTGGCAAAAGATGAAGTGACGATGCGCGTAGGAAATCGTTCCAAGGTTGATGCAATCGCCGTCGGCACAGTTTCACTTCAGTTACAATCAGGATTAGTGATGAACTTAAATCATTGTTATTTAGTGCCTGCGTTGAGCATGAACATTATATCTGGATCTTGTTTATTGCGAGACGGTTACTCTTTTAAGTCAGAGAATAATGGTTGTTCTATTTCTATGAGTAACATCTTTTATGGTCATGCACCTAATGTGAGAGGATTGTTCATATTGAATCTTGATAACGATACGCATATACATAACATTGAGACCAAAAGAGTTAGAGTTAACAATGAAAGCACCATATTTTTGTGGCACTGCCGCTTAGGTCATATTGGTGTAAAGCGCATGAAGAAACTCCATGCTGATGGACTTTTGGAGTCACTTGACTTTGATTCACTTGACACGTGCGAACTATGCCTCATGGGCAAGATGACTAAGACTCCGTTCTCCGGAACTATGGAGCGTGCAAGTGACTTGTTGGAAATCATACATACCGATGTGTGTGGTCCGATGAGCGTAGAGGTGCGCGGCAGATATCGTTATTTTCTCACCTTCACTGACGATTTGAGTAGATATGATTATGTCTACTTGATGAAGCACAAGTCTGAAACATTTGAAAAGTTCAAGCAATTTCAGAGTGAAGTGGAAAATCATCATAACAAGAAGATCAAGTTCCTACGGTCTGATCATGGGGGTGAATATCTGAGTTTCGAGTTTGGTGCTCACTTAAGACAATGTGGAATTGTTTCACAGTTAACACCGCGTGGAACACCACAACGAATGGTGTGTCCCAACGTCATAATCGTACTTTATTAGAGATGGTGCGATCTATGATGTCTCTTACTGATTTGCCGTTATCATTTTGGGGTTATGCATTAGAAATAGCTGCATTCACTTTAAATAGGGCACCATCAAAATCCGTTGAGACGACACCATACGAACTGTGGTATGGCAAAAGGCCAAAGTTGTCGTTTCTTAAAGTTTGAAGATGTGATGCTTATGTCAAAAAGCTTCAGCCTGAAAAGCTGGAACCCAAAGCGGAAAAGTGCGTCTTCATAGGTTACCCAAAAGAGACAGTTGGGTACACCTTCTATCTCAAATCCGAGGGCAAAGTGTTTGTTGCTAAAAACGGAGCTTTTCTCGAGAAGGAGTTTCTCTCGAGAGAATTGAGTGGGAGGAAGATAGAACTTGACGAGGTTGTCGAACCTCTCGTCCCTCTGGATGGTGGCGCAGGACAAGGGGAAACCTCTGTCATTGCGACGCCGGTTGAGGAGGAAGATAATGATGATGATCATGAAACTCCGGTTCAAGTTTCTGTCGAACCACGCAGGTCGACGAGACCACGTGCTGCTCCAGAGTGGTACGGTAATCCCGTCTTGTCAATCATGTTGTTGGACAACAATGAACCTGCAAATTATGAAGAAGCAATGGTGGGCCCGGATTCCAACAAATGGCTAGAAGCCAAGAAGTCCGAGATAGGATCCATGTATGAGAACAAAGTGTGGACTTTGGAGGTACTACCTGAAGGCCGCAAGGCTATTCAGAACAAATGGATTTTTAAGAGGAAGACGGACGCTGACGGCAATGTGACCGTTTATAAAGCTCGACTTGTGGCAAAGGGTTTTTCACAAATTCAAGGAGTTGACTACGATGAGACTTTCTCACCCGTAGCGATGCTTAAGTCCGTCAGAATCATGTTAGCAATAGCTGCATTTTTCGATTATGAAATATGGCAGATGGATGTCAAAACGGCGTTCCTTAACGGTTTCCTTAAGGAAGAATTGTATATGATGCAACCCGAAGGTTTTGTCGATCCTAAGAATGCTAACAAGGTGTGCAAGCTCCAGCGATCCATTTATGGACTGGTGCAAGCATCTCGGAGTTGGAACAAACGCTTTGATGAGGTGATCAAAGCATTTGGGTTTATACAAGTGGTTGGAGAATCTTGTATTTACAAGAAAGTGAGTGGGAGCTCTGTGGCGTTTCTAATATTATATGTGGATGACATATTGCTGATTGGAAACAACGTAGAGTTTTTGGAGAGCATAAAGGATTACTTGAATAAAAGTTTCTCTATGAAGGACCTAGGAGAAGCTGCTTAAATTCTAGGCATTAAGATCTATAGGGATAGATCAAAACGCCTGATAGGACTTTCACAAAGCACATACCTTGATAAAGTTTTGAAGAGGTTCAAAATGGAACAGTCCAAGAAAGGGTTCTTGCCAGTTTTACAAGGTACGAGATTGAGTAAGACTCAGTGCCCAGCAACTGATGAAGATAGAGAGCATATGCGCTTCGTCCCCTATGCTTCAGCCATAGGTTCTATCATGTATGCAATGCTGTGCACTAGACAAGATGTTAGCCTGGCCATAAGTATGGCAGGTAGGTTCCAGAGTAATCCAGGAGTGGATCACTGGACAGCGGTCAAGAATATCCTGAAGTACCTGAAAAGGACTAAGGAGATGTTTCTCGTGTATGGAGGTGACGAAGAGCTCGTCGTAAAAGGTTACGTCGATGCAAGCTTTGACACAGATCCGGACGACTCTAAGTCGCAAACCGGATACGTATTTATTCTTAATGGGGGTGCGGTAAGCTGGTGCAGTTCCAAGAAAAGCGTCGTAGCAGATTCTACATGTGAAGCGGAGTACATGGCTGCCTCGGAGGCGGCTAAGGAGGGTGTCTGGATGAAGCAGTTCATGAGGGATCTTGGAGTGGTGCCAAGCACACTGAATCCAATAACCTTGTTCTGTGACAACACGGGTGCCATTGCCTTAGCAAAGGAACCACGGTTTCACAAGAAGACCAGACACATCAAACGACGCTTCAACCTCATCCGCGACTACGTCGAGGGAGAGGACGTAAATATATGCAAGGTGCACACGGATCTGAATGTAGCAGACCCGCTGACTAAACCTCTTCCACGGCCAAAGCATGATCAACACCAGAACTGTATGGGTGTTAGATTTATTACAATGTAATTCACATGATGATGTGAGGGCTAGATTATTGACTCTAGTGCAAGTGGGAGACTGTTGGAATTATGCCCTAGAGGCAATAATAAATATAGTTATTATTGTAATTCCTGTATTAAGATAATCGTTTATTATCCATGCTATAATTGTATTGAATGAAGACTCATTTACATGTGTGGATACATAGACAAAACACCGTCCCTAGCAAGCCTCTAGTTGGCTAGCGAGTTGATCAAAGATAGTCAGTGTCTTCTGATTATGAACAAGGTGTTGTTGCTTGATAACTGGATCACGTCATTAGGAGAATCACGTGATGGACTAGACCCAAACTAATAGACGTAGCATGTTGAACGTGTCATTTTTTTTCTACTGTTTTCTGCGTGTCAAGTATTTATTCCTATGACCATGAGATAAAAAAACTCACTGACACCGGAGGAATGCTTTGTGTGTATCAAACGTCGCAACGTAACTGGGTGACTATAAAGATGCTCTATAGGTATCTCCGAAGGTGTTAGTTGAGTTAGTATGGATCAAGACTGGGATTTGTCACTCCGTGTGACGGAGAGGTATCTCGGGGCCCACTCGGTAATACAACATCACACACAAGCCTTGCACGCAATGTAACTTAGTGTAAGTTGCAGGATCTTGTATTACGAAACGAGTAAAGAGACTTGCCGGTAAACGAGATTGAAATAGGTATACGGATACTGACGATCGAATCTCGGGCAAGTAACATACCGAAGGACAAAGGGAATGACATACGGGATTATATGAATCCTTGGCACTGAGGTTCAAACGATAAGATCTTCGTAGAATATGTAGGATCCAATATGGGCATCCAGGTCCCGCTATTGGATATTGACCGAGGAGTCTCTCGGGTCATGTCTACATAGTTCTCGAACCCGCAGGGTCTGCACACTTAAGGTTCGACGTTGTTTTATGCGTATTTGAGTTATATGGTTGGTTATTTAATGTTGTTCGGAGTCCCGGATGAGATCACGGACGTCACGAGGGTTTCCGGAATGGTCCGGAAACGAAGATTGATATATAGGATGACCTCATTTGATTACCGGAAGGTTTTCGGAGTTACCGGGAATGACGAATGGGTTTCGGGAGTTCACCGGGGGGGCAACCCACCCCGGGGAAGCCCATAGGCCATGAGGGTGGCGCACCAGCCCTTAGTGGGCTGGTGGGACAGCCCGAAAGGGCCCTATGCGCCTAGGAAAGAAAATCAAAGAGAAAAGGGAAAAAAAGGAGGTGGGAAGGGAAGGAAGGACTCCTACCCACCAAACCAAGTCCAACTCGGTTTGGGGGGGAGCCTTCCCCCTTGGACTCGGCCGACCCCCTTGGGGCTCCTTGAGCCCCAAGGCAAGGTCCCCTCCCTCCCACCTATATATACGGAGGTTTTAGGGCTGATTTGAGACGACTTTTCCACGGCAGCCCGACCACATACCTCCACGGTTTTTCCTCTAGATCGCGTTTTTGCGGAGCTCGGGCGGAGCCCTGCTGAGACAAGGTCATCACCAACCTCCGGAGCACCGTCACGCTGCCGGAGAACTCTTCTACCTCTTCGTCTCTCTTGCTGGATCAAGAAGGCCGAGATCATCGTCGAGTTGTACGTGTGCTGAACGCGGAGGTGCCGTCCGTTCGGTACTAGATCGTGGGACTGGTCGCGGGATTGTTCGCGGGGCGGATCGAGGGACGTGAGGACGTTCCACTACATCAACCGCGCTCACTAACGCTTCTGCTATACGATCTACAAGGGTACGTAGATCACTCATCCTCTCTCGTAGATGGACATCACCATGATAGGTCTTCGTGCGCGTAGGAAATTTTTGTTTCCCATGCGACGTTCCCCAACAGCGGTGTGGAGGCACAATGCTCCCCAAAAAGCCACTAGGGCCACCGTATTCTCCTCACGCCCTCGCACGATGCAAGGTACCGTGATTCCACTATAGGTGCCCTTGAAGGTGGCGACCGAACCTTTACAAACAAGGTTGGGGCAACTCCACACAAAGCTTGGAGGCTCCCAACTAGACCACGAAGCTTCACCACAATGGAATATGGCTTCGAGGTGACCTCAACCGTCTAGGATGCTCAAACACCCAAGAGTAACAAGATCCGCAAGGGATTGGTGGGGGAATCAACTTTTCTCTTGGTGGAAGTGTGCATCTAGGCCTTCTCAACCAATCCCTAAAGAATAAACAAGTTTGATTGGGGGAGAGAGATCGGGCACTTTTGAGCTTGGGGCGCAACAATGGATCTTAGAGAGGTAAGAGATGGGGTTCCTCAGCTAGAAGAACCCTTTATATAGTGGGGGGGGGGGGAAATCAGAACGTTTTCCCAGTCTCTGCCCGAGCTCCAGCGGTACTACCGCTGGCACTCCAGCGGTACTACCGCTGACCAGGGGCGGTACTACCGCCGCCTCGCGGCTGGATGCAGCGGTACTACCGCTGGGCCCCTGGTAGTGCAAAAGCACTACTACCGCCAAGAAAGTCTTCGCAAAAAGGCCCGTCCACGAATAACCGCTAGGCAAGCGGTACTAAGCTCCTGGAGCGGTACTACCGCTCACCAGGGGCGGTACTACCGCCAGCGAGCGGTACTACCGCTAGCAGTCCAGCGGTACTACCGCTAGGGCCAGCGGTACTACCGCTTGGGACCATTTTGCAAAGAGACAAGAAACAAAGTGGCGAGGGCCGCACCAAAGATGAAGGTAGGGGAGAAAATGTGAAGTGTGCGCATGCAAAGATAGATTCCACCCAAACCTTTCCACTACGGATCCCCTCTTAATAGTACGGCTTTCCTATGACTCAAGTAAAGAGAATCGTAGAGAGCGCCGTGCTTCCGTTCCATGAATGAGGAGACGAGTCGTCTTGTGCCGTTGACGTGTGTTATCTGAAACCTTAACACACACGGTTAGTCCTTTACGGTACTGTCATCAATCACCAAAATTACTTAGGCATAAACTATGCCCCAACAATCTCCCCCTTTTTGGTGGATTGATGACAATACCGGATTTGCACAGAGAATAATATGAGAACAAAAAGATAGAGATATATGAAAATACGGGGCATATGACTCATAGCATATGATGGAAATAAATCTCTCATAAGTTCATGTCTCACACATGATAGCAAACTAGAAGCAAACTAAGTTCGAAGCAAACCACACGAAAGAAAGCAAAGCAAAGCAAAGTTCGACTATGAAAGCAAATCCAGCTCCTAGACTCTCTCCCCCTTTGGCACAAGACACCATAAAGGGGCACACCTAATGCCACAGGTAGCTACTCCTCATCCTCAGCATCGCCAGACTCGTCGGTACCCTCCTGATCGTCCTGCTCCTCCTCTTCCGCCTCATCGCCAGACCACTGGTATCCTTGAGCCTGCATCCAAGTAGCCTCTGGAGTGATGTCGTCCTCTGATCCGCTGGAGATGTCCACAACAAGAGTCCTGAGAACACGCTTGTGCCTCTGGCGGCTCTCCTTCTGAGCCACGTGCGTCTAGTACTGACCCTTAGCCTGCATACAGAATAGAGTCTTCATCTTATCCTGCAGTTTGATGGCCCAAGATGGCATGGCAGAAGAGCGGGACTCGGAGGCGGTTCCTCTGTCAGCAGCAGTCTCTGTGTCAGTATCCATGTGCTGAGAGGAAGTTGATGGGTTGGCCCATTTCTCCTTGACGCGAAGCTTGATCGGGTCGTGCACAATGTAGTCAGACTGAGCGTAGAGCACCTCCTTCGGAAAAGCCTCTTGCCACTTATGACGAATATATGCGAACAGATAGGGCCCGTAGATGGGAACCTTACGCATGATGATGCAGTTCCAGAGTTCCCTGAACATCACATCAGAAATATCCAGAGGGGAAGACTCCTTAGACATAGCCTCCTCACAAAGCAGCAGCATCTCAGCCAAGGAGCCATGAACCTCGTCGAAGTTACCAATGCGAGGGAAGAGGGTGTTGCGAAGGATCCGATGCATGATGTCCAGATGCTTGGGGAGCACACCCTTCCTCACATAGAGTTTCTGCAATCTGTCCTTTGCAGGGGGCCTATCGGTGGGGGCTGCAGCATGAGGACGCAATCCAAGTGGAGTGTCAGCTCCCTGGAAGTCAATGTTGAGGAATTGCAAGAATTCATGCCAGGTACCAGTCATCTTCTGAGTCCCAGTCATCCACACCATAGAGCGCTCTTCATCAGGAGAGAAGTGGACCGTGACATAGAACTGAGCAACATCAGTGGGGTCAAAATCTGTCTTGTAAGTGATGATGTCCTTGATGCCCAGTTTGTCAATCAGAGAGAGGGCATCACCAAAATAGTCCAGGTTCCGCTGAAGATGAGCTTGGTCAATCCAGTGAACGGAGACATAGTTTTTCTTGAAATGCGCGACAACATCACGGTAGATCCTGCACTGATCCTTTGCCCAGACATGGTCAACATCCTTGATCACAGCCCTCTCGTTGAGATAATGGTTCTGAGTGCGAAACCGTAGAAAGTCCTTGGGGGACATTGTTCGGACATTGATCCTCTTGTCCTTGCTTGCGGTCTTCTTGAAGGACTGCCTTTTGGGTTGTAGACCTGAGGTGGCAGACCCCTCGGGAGCCTCTGGGTTGCGAAACTGCTTTGACTGTGTGTCCCGTGGGGGGTTCGAACGGCGAGAACTACCTGTGACACAAAGCACACAGCAAAAAGAAGCGACAAAAAGAGTCAAGGAAATGAACTAGAAAAAGCACAAAAATAAACACTCATTGCCAAGCACATGAAAAGAATGCACAGTAAATCCTCCTGGCGGTAGTACCGCTACCCCTGGCGGTAGTACCGCTGGGGGTCCTAGCGGTAGTACCGCTACCCCTGGCGGTAGTACCGCTGGGGTCCTGGCGGTAGTACCGCTGGGGTTTAACTTTCAGATCTGACAGATAAAAATAGACCTCATGCATAGGGCTACACGAATTTTACGAGGGCATGGGTTGTATATGAACACTAAGAACTCCACCCCAGCCCTACTCACATGAGGATCATAGGTATCACCGAAATAAGTACATGCCTAGGCAAGAGAGAGCAAGTTTTATATCTAATCCAAACATAGTTCAAGTGCTAGATCTAAAACAAGTAAATCCTAGGGCATGGCAACATAATCAACAACGATTCGTAGGACCTACACTCCCCTCAAATATCTCCTTCATGCCATCCAAGAACAAGGCACAAGATCAAAGACATGGATCCAATCCCCAATGCTCCTAACCCTAGAACAAGAACATCAACCAAATAGAAGAAGGGGAGGAGCTTTACCGGGATTCATGGCCCTTGGAGGAGGAAGGAGAGGTGGAGCAACCCTTCCAATCCAACGGAGAGAAAGAGCTCCACGGAACGAGATCCAAACAGGGAGATTTCGGGCTAGGGGAGGGAGGATCCGCGAGAAAGAAGAAACAGGCTGAGAAAAACGGGCTCCCCCTCCTTTATATAGCCCAAGGGGTACGGGCCAGCGATAGTACCGCTGAGGACCTAGCGGTAGTACCGCTGCCTGGCGGTAGTACCGCTGGATGAAGTGGTAGTTCCGCTGGGGTCCTGGCGGTAGTACCGGTCCCCCTTGAGACAGCCCTAAAAATTTCCTAGCAGGTCATGTTAGATTGGGATCCTGGCGGTAGTACCGCTATCCCTGGCGGTAGTACCGCTGGGGTCCTGGCGGTAGTACCGCTACCCCTGACGGTAGTACCGCTGGGGTCCTGGCGGTAGTATCGCTACCATTGCGGTAGTACCGCTGCAAATGTCACAACGCGGCCTAGGATAAGAGAAGAACTTGGGCAAATGACAACTAAGTAAAAACGAGATAGCACCTAGAAAAATGTACTGACTTGTCATTGTATATCCTTTCTTTTATACAAAAGAAAGGGGCGGTGGCCGAGGCCACCTATGTTTGAGACAATGGTATGACACCGCAAAGAATTGTCCTTGGGTTCATGACCAATGCTCGTCTTTGAAGCACAAGTGCCATTTGACAATGGCTAAAGTGAAAGACTAGATTGATTTATGCATAATGGGGGGAGGGAAAGTTCATTAAGAGAACAACACTCCCCCTATGTCCATGCCTACATCTAGACCAAGATGGAATGCAAAGTGAGGTGCAATATGCCAGGTTTCAATCCACATTACTTGAATCAATGATATTTAGCTCATGCCTTAACTCCCGGAACCTTGCTTCACCTAGAGGCTTAGTGAAAATATCTGCAAGTTGCTCTTCAGTGTGGATGAAGTGAACCTCAATATCACCTAGCTTGATATGTTCACGAATGAAGTGATGACGAATATCAATATGTTTGGTTTTGCTATGTTGCACTGGGTTGAGGGAAATCTTGATAGCGCTTTTATTGTCACATAGAAGAGGCACTTTGTCACAAGTGACACCATAATCCTTTAAAGTCTGCCTCATCCATAGCAATTGTGCACAACAACTTGCAGCTGCCACATACTCAGCTTCGGTGGATGATAAGGAGACGCAATTCTGCTTCTTTGAAGACCAACTTACCAAAGAGCGACCAAGGAATTGGCATCCTCCAGACGTTGACTTCCTCTCCACACAATCTCCTTCCCAATCTGAGTCAGAATAGCCAACTAGATTGAAGTTTGCTCCTTTGGGATACCAGAGGCCAAAGTTTGGGGTATGAGCCAAATATCGAAAGATTCGCTTAACAGCCATGTAATGACTTTCTTTTGGTGCGGATTGAAACCGTGCACGTATCCCTACACTCAACATAATATCCGGTCTAGATGCACAAAGGTAAAGAAGGGATCCAATCATGGAGCGGTATACCTTTTGATCCACTACTTTACCATTGGGATCACTGTCAAGCTTGCATCTTGTTGGCATGGGGAACTTGACCGGTTTGACATCTTCGAGCTCGAACCGTTTGAGCATGTCTTGAGTGTACTTGTCTTGTTTGATGAATGTCCCTTCTAGACCTTGTTTCATCTCGAACCCGAGGAAGAACTTCAACTCTCCCATCATGGACATCTCAAACTTCTCAGTCATTAGTGCAGCAAATTCTTCATTGAATGAAATGTTAGGAGAGCCAAAGATAATATCATCAACATATAGTTGGCATATGAAAAAATCCCCTTTAACCCTCTTAGTAAAAAGAGTGGGATCTATCTTCCCAATTTCAAACCCACGATCTTGTAACAACTCAGTAAGATACTCATACCATGCGCGTGGGGCTTGTTTAAGGCCATAGAGTGCCTTATTAAGTTTGTACACATGATTGGGGAGCTTGGGATGTTCGAATCCCGGGGGTTGTTTGACATAGACCAACTCATTCAAAGGACCATTAAGAAAGGCACTTTTCACATCCATTTGCTGTAATCTGAAGTTATGATGAGAAGCAAATGCAAGTAACATGCGAATAGATTCTAGACGAGCAACAGGGGCAAAGGTTTCACCGTAGTCGATACCCTCGACTTGGGAGTAGCCTTGAGCCACCAATCTTGCCTTGTTTCGAATCACAATTCCATTGGCATCTTGCTTGTTCTTGAATATCCATTTGGTCCCGATGACATTATGTTCCTCTGTTGGCCGAGGCACTAAATCCCAGACTTGGTTGCGCTCGAAGTTTTTCAGCTCTTCGTGCATGGCCATAAGCCAATCCTCATCATTGAGCGCTTCATGTACCTGTTGAGGTTCACAATACGAGACAAACGCGTGATGCTCACAATAATTCCAAAGCTGTTGACGGGTGGATACTCCCCTTTTTAAACTACCAAGTACATTCTTCATAAGATGTGACTTGACTCTCAGCTTGTTCGCATTCTTGGTTGCTCGATGCTCCAAGAGTTCTTCATTGGATAACGAGGGATCATCGACTTGTTTCCTTTGCTTGCCCTTGCGTCTTGAGCCGGCTGTTGGAGCTCCAGAGGGGAATTGTGAGACAGTCTCCTGATCATCTTGTCCTTCGACTTGAGAAGGTTCACTAGTTTGGTCTTGTATTAGTGGTTGCTCTTGATCTTGATCTTGTGCTTCTACTTGGTCTGGATCTCGGGGTTGCACTTGATCTTGATCATGAGCAGGTTCGGAATCTTGGGGTAGTGCTTGAACATCATGGGACACATCACCATTGTTGGGCAATTGATCTTGACCTTGAGCTTGTTCAACTTGTTGAGAGTCTTTGCTTTGTTCATCGGAAGCGTGTGGGGCTTGTGGGGGTGATGGCTCCACGTGAGTAGAGCATTGTCCTTCTCCTTCGGCCACAAGGGGTTCCTCAATGGGGAGTATTTGACCAATCCCCATTCTTCTTATGGCTTGGGGAGGAATTTCATCACCTACATCACAAAGACCACTTTGCTCCACCTGGGAGCCATTATTTTCATCAAACTCTACGTTACACGTCTCCTCAATTAGTCCGGTGGACTTGTTGAGGACACGGTAAGCATGAGAGTTTATAGCATAACCAACAAAGATACCCTCATGTGCTCTAGAATCAAATTTAGCTAGCCGTGCTCCTTCCTTGAGAATGAAACACTTACAACCGAATAACCGGAAGTACTTGAGATTGGGTTTGTTTCCAGTTAGAATCTCATACGGAGTCTTGTTCAAGCCTTTGCGGATGTAGAGCCGATTGGATGCATGACATGCTGTGTTGATGGCCTCTGCCCAGAAGTTATATGGAGATTTGAATTCTGCCATCATTGTCCTTGCAGCGTCTATCAAGGTCCGGTTCTTCCTTTCTGCCACGCCGTTTTGCTGAGGGGTATATGGTGCAGAATATTGGTGCTTTATTCCCTCATCACCTAGAAACTCATCTAAGGTGTAGTTCTTGAACTCTGTGCCGTTGTCACTCCTAATCATCAAGATCTTTGCTTCATGTTGACGTTGCGCTTCATTAGCAAAGTTGATGACCATTTGTTGAGTTTCACTCTTCTTTTTAAAGAAGTATACCCAGGTATATCTTGAGTAGTCGTCAACAATCACTAAGCAATACTTTCTGCCTCCAAGACTATCAAATGATGGAGGACCAAATAGATCCATATGGAGAAGTTCCAATGGCCTCTTAGTGTAGATAAGAGTCGTTGGACGATGAGCAGTTTCATGAATCTTTCCTTCAATGCAGGCACTGCAAACACGATCTTTAGCAAAGCTCACATTTGTTAGTCCACGAACATGGTCCCCTGTCAAAAGACTTTGCAAAGATCTCATATTGACATGAGCTAAACGGCGATGCCAAAGCCAGCCCACCTCAACTTTAGCCATTAAACATGTCGCAGTCTCAGTGGGTCGCTTTGAGAAGTTCACCACATAAAGACCATTTTCGACATGTCCAACATAGGCTACTTTAAGAGTCTTTCTCCTCAGGAGGACCACAGAGTCAATATTAAAGACTGTGGAAAAACCCATAATTGCAAGTTGACGAACCGAAAGTAAATTGTAGGCAAGTGACTCAACAAGCATGACCTTCTCAATAGATAAATCTTGAGAGACGACCACCTTACCAAATCCCAATACCTTTGAAGAGGATGCATCGGCGAATTGGACATGGGTGGGCATAGATGGAGAAGGATGCACATACACCACTAAGTCCTTGCTTCCGGTCATATGATTTGTTGCTCCACTATCGAGCAACCATGACACCCCACCGGAAGCAAACTCCTGCAATAGATCAAGGCTTGGTTTTAGGTACCCATTTTTTAATGGGTCCTTTCATGTTAGAGAAAAGGGTATCGTAGGAACCAACAAATCTGGCATAAACATGCCCATCACTAGCACAACACAAAACATAAGAAGAATTGAGTTTGCCGGTTGTGTTAGTAGGAACGGTTTTGCCCTTCTTGGGGTTCCCATAGTCCACCTTGTTCCTGTTCACCTTCTGAGTCCCCTCACCCTCTTTGACAAAGATGTCCATGAGGGTCAGAGATCGTTTGTTCTTGTTCTTCTTTTTACCTTTTGACTTGGAGATAAGTCCAAGTCCTTCCTTTCCTACAACACCCTTTTGAGTGCTCAAGAGATCGTTCAGACTCTTCTCACCTTGTATGCATGCCACAAGGCCCTTCTCAAGTTTCTCCTTTAACTTGGCATTTTCCTCCACAAGATGTACATGCTCACAACAGGGGTTAGTTGCACAAGCATTATCAATTAACACAAAGGGAGGACAAGTAGAGATCTCCTTGGTAAGCTTTGCTTGGAGTTGATCATGAGACTCTTTCAGAGACAAATGAGCACCTTTCAAGGCTTTGTGGGCCTTGTCAAGTATGTCAAACTCATCTTTGAGTCTGTCATGGCCAACCTCAAGAGCATACTTTTCAGATTTAAGCATACGAGTAAGAACAACATCATGATCTAGTTTCTTTTGCATTTTAGCGCAGTCATCGTTATATGACTCCTCAAGAGCCAAACGAAGAGTGCGCTCCTCTTCTAGAGCAATAGATAATTCGGCAATTTCATCGGTATAGTCACGACTATGTCCCTGAAGCTCGGAGATGGTCTCCTCATGAGACTCAATGAGGTCAGTGGCCTCACCCAGTTGTTCCAAGAGAGCAACAAAGTGCTTCTTGGGTTCTCCCTTAATAGTGCACAGAAACTTATCAAGATCATGCTCATTAAGTTCCCCAACATCACTATCTTCAACACAATTTAACAATGAAGGAGCAGAAGCAATGTTGGTCTTAATGATGGGAGTTACCTGATTGATACCTTTTGCCATGAGGCACTTGGTGATGTGGTTCTCGTTGGGGGCGTTGAAGAGAGACACCTTCTGGGAAGGGGTAGTGGCAATAGCAACAGTTGTCGTTGCCACTGTATCATCATCATCACCATCATCATCGGAAGGATACTCTTCCAGGGCCACCATCCCTTTTGGGTGAGGTTTCTTCACAAAGTTTGTTGAGCTGTGATTCAAACGAGACTTAATTGAAAATACCCAGTTAGCAAAGTCACCTTTCACAAGCTTAGGAGGAGGACCAACAGGATTAAGACGAGGTGCGGGAACGGGTCCTCCATAGACCATGGGGGGTGGAACTGAGGCATATGTTCCAGTCCCATCCTTTTCGTGAGATGAAGCAGGTCGCATACCTTTAGCCGTTTCCTTAGAGGAGTTGGGCTCCGAATCGGTAATGGTGGGTTTAACCACTATAGCCGGTTCGGGTGAAATTTTAAGTCCCTCAATTAACTCTTTAAACATGGTCTTGACTTCGTTCGTCAAGGACGTCTTGAGGGCGGCCATAGCCGTATTCAAGTCGTCCCTTGTGACCGAAGTCAAGTCCATGGCCTCGGGTTGCCCATGGTTAATTCCCTCTTCGCCTTCCATACTCTTCGGGTGGTTAAACCCTTAATAAAGAGACGTGTCTCTGATACCAATTGAAAGGATCGATATGGTTGGCTAGAGGGGGGGTGAATAGACAACGACCACTTTTTAATTAATCTTAGCAAGTTAAGGTAAACAACATACGGGTTCACAAATAATACGACAATGAGGTGAACCCTAAAGAAGCTAACAACGAGAGCTATTAAGACAAGTAAGATATAGTCACAAGCATAAGCAAATACAAAGTAAAGGATAGAGATAACCACAAGTGGAACCGATGGAGACGAGGATGTGTTACCGAAGTTCCTTCCCTTTGACAGGAAGTACGTCTCCGTTGGAGCGGTGTGGAGGCACAATGCTCCCCAAAAAGCCACTAAGGCCACTGTATTCTCCTCACGCCCTCGCACGATGCAAGGTACCGTGATTCCACTATAGGTGCCCTTGAAGGTGGCGACCGAACCTTTACAAACAAGGTTGGGGCAACTCCACACAAAGCTTCGAGGCTCCCAACTAGACCACGAAGCTTCACCACAATGGAATATGGCTTCGAGGTGACCTCAACCGTCTAGGATGCTGAAACACCCAAGAGTAACAAGATCCGCAAGGGATTGGTGGGGGAATCAACTTTTCTCTTGGTGGAAGTGTGGATCTAGGCCTTCTCAACCAATCCCTAAAGAATAAACAAGTTTGATTGGCTAGGGAGAGAGATCGGGCACTTTTGAGCTTGGGGCGCAAGAATGGAGCTTAGAGAGGTAAGAGATGGGGTTCCTCAGCTAGAAGAACCCTTTATATAGTGGGGGGGAATCAGACCGTTTTCCCAGTCTCTGCCCGAGCTCCAGCAGTACTACCGCTGGCTGTAGCGGTACTACCGCTGGCACTCCAGCGGTACTACCGCTGACCAGGGGCGGTACTACCGCCGCCTGGCGGTACTACCGCTGGATGCAGCGGTACTACCGCTGGGACTCCAGCGGTACTACCGCTGGGCCCCTGGTAGTGCAAAAGCACTACTACCGCCAAGAAAGTCTTCGCAAAACGGTCCGTCCACGAACAACCGCTAGGCAAGCGGTACTAAGCTCCTGGACTGGTACTACCGCTGACCAGGGGCGGTACTACCGCCAGCTAGCGGTACTACCGCTAGGGCCAGCGGTACTACCGCTGGGGACCATTTTGCAAAGAGACAAGAAACAAAGTGGCGGGGGCCGCACCGAAGACGAAGGTAGGGGAGAAAATGTGAAGTGTGCGCGTGCAAAGATAGATTCCACCCAAACCATTCCACTACGGATCCCCTCTTAATAGTACGGCTTTCCTATGACTCAAATAAAGAGAATCGTAGAGAGCGCCGTGCCTTCGTTCCATGAATGAGGAGACGAGTCGTCTTGTGCTGTTGACGTGTGTTATCTGAAACCTTAACACACACGGTTAGTCCTTTACGGTACTGTCATCAATCACCAAAATTACTTAGGCATAAACTATGCCCCAACAAAGTCGATATTAACTACTACAACATAATCATCTCATACATCCAATATATCACATCACGTCATTGGCCATATCATATCACAAGCATACCGTGCTAAAACAAGTTAGACGTCCTGTAATTTGTTGTTGCATGTTTTACGTGGCTGCTATGGGTATCTAGTATGATCGCATCTTACTTACGCAAAAATCACAACAGGGATGTGCAAATTGCTATTTAACCTCTCGAAGGACCGCCTCGGTCAAAACCAATTCAACTAAAGTTGAACAAACTGGCACCCGCCAGTCATCTTTATGCAACGAGGTCGCATGTCAATCGATGAAACAAGTCTCTCGTAAGCGTTCGAGTTATGTCGGTCCGGGCCGCTCAATCCAACAATACCGCTGAATCGAGAAAAGACTAAGGAGGGCAGCAAGTCGAACATCACCGTCCACAAAACCATTTGTGTTCTACTCGAGATAACATCTACGCATGAACCTAGCTCATGATGCCACTGTTGGGGAACATTGCATGGGAAACAAATAATTTCCAACGCACACGAAGACCTATCATGGTGATGTCCATCTATGAGTGGAGATTAGATCTACGTACCCTTGTAGATCGCACAGCGGGAAGCATTAAGAAACGTGGTTGATGTAGTGGAACATCTTCATGTCCCTCGAACCGTCCCATGAACCGTCCCGTGATCCGTCCCACGTTCCGTTCCGATCTAGCGCCCTACGAACGACACCTCCGCGTTCAGCACACGTACAACTCGACGATGATCTCGGCCTTCTTGATCCAGCAAGCAAGACGGAGAAGTATATGAGTTCTCCGGCAGCAAGACGGCGCTCCGGTGGTGGTGATGATCTACTCCTGCAGGGCTCCGCCTGAGCTCCGCAGAAATCCGATCTAGAGGTGAAACTGTGTGGTATAGGCTAGAGTTGCACGTGGCAAAGTTGTGTATCAAAAAGCCCTAAACCACCACTATATATAGGAGGGAGGGGGAGGGGATAGACTTGAGGGACAAGTCCCTCAAGGTGCGCCGGCCGCCAGGAGGAGGAGGACTCCTCCAATTCGGTTTGGGAAGGAAGAGTTCTCTTCCGTCCCACCTCCCTCTTTGCTTTTCTTTTTATTTTCTTTTTGGTATTTTCTTATGTGGCGCCATAGCCCTCTTAGGCTGACTCCACCAGCCCACTAAGGACTTGTGGTGCCACCCTAGGGCCTTGGGCTCACTCCCGGGTGGGTGGGGCCCTCCCGGTGAACACCAGGAACCCATTCGTCACTCCCGGTACACTACTGGAATTGCCCGAAACTTTCCGGTAACCAAATGAAACCATCATATATATCAATATTCGTTTCCGGACCATTACGGAAACCCTCGTGACGTCCGTGATCTCATCCGGGACTCCGAACAACATTCGGTAACCACACATATAACTCAACTATACTAGAACATCGTCGAACCTTAAGTGTGCAGACCCTGCGGGTTCGAGAACTATGTAGACATGACCCGAGGCACTCCTCGGTCAATATCCAATAGCGGAACCTAGATGCCCATATTGGATCCTACATATTCTCCGAAGATCTTATTGGTTGAACCTCAGTGTCAAGGATTTATATAATCATGTATGTAATTCCCTTTGTCCTTCAGTATATTACTTTCCCGAGATTCGATCGTCGGTATCCGCATACCTATTTCAATCTCGTTACCGGCAAGTCTCTTTACTCGTTCCGTAATACAAGATTCCGTGACTTACACTTAGTCACATTGCTTGCAAGGCTTGTGTGTGATGTTGTATTACCGAGTGGGCCCCGAGATATCTCTCTGTCACATGGAGTGACAAATCCCAGTCTTGATCCAAACTAACTCAACGAACACCTTCGGAGATACCTGTAGAGCACCTTTATAGTCACCCAGTTACGTTGCGACGTTTGATGCACACAAGGTATTCCTCCGGTGCCGGTGAGTTATATGATCTCATGGTCATAGGAACAAATACTTGACACGTAGAAAACAATAGCAATAAAACCACACGATCAATATGCTACGTTCATAGTTTGGGTCTAGTCCATCACATGATTCTCCTAATGATGTGATCTAGTTATCAAGCAACAACACTTGCACATAGTCACAAAACCTTGACTATCCTTGATCAACTGGCTAGCCAACTAGAGGCTTGCTAGGGACATTGTTTTGTCTATGTATCCACACATGTATCTATGTTTTCATTCAATACAATTATAGCATGGATAATAAACGATTATCTTGTAACAAGAAATATAATAATAACTATTTATCATTGCCTCTAGGGCATATTTCCAACACTATCGTGATTGGATCGCGAAGACGTTCAACTACATCAACCGCGTTTCTTAACGGTTCCCGCTAAGCGATCTACAAGGGTATGTGGATCCAATCTCCCCTCCCGTAGATGATCATCACCATGATAGGTCTTTCGTGTGTGCAAGAATTTTTTTGTTTCCCATGCAACGTTCCCCAACACTCAAGCCTCCATCGGTCCACTAAGCAAGTGAGCAAAGAAGAGTCAATGCTGAGGTGCCTCGATGTCTCAGTGGCCTCAACTAGACGTGCGAAAGGTAAAAGCCCGGCCCATCTGAGTCTGCGCATCCACCAACATAAAAAATTTGTTACAGTGTCTCTTAAATACACCTGCTTCAAGTTTATCATACAAATAAAACATTTACCTGTCAACCCAACGTGGATGTATACTCCAGTCCACCTTAGCAGTGCGAGTGACAAGTGGTACGAGCTTTCGCTTGTTGGAAATATGCCCTAGAGGCAATAATAAATTAGTTATTATTATATTTCTTTGTTCATGATAACCGTTTATTATCCATGCTATAATTGTATTGATTGGAAACACAGTGCATGTGTGGATACATAGACAAAACACTGTCCCTAGTAAGCCTCTAGTTGACTAGCTCGTTGATCAAAGATGGTCAAGGTTTCCTGACCATAGGCAAGGGTTGTCACTTGATAACGGGATCACATCATTAGGAGAATCATGTGATGGACTAGACCCAAACTAATAGACGTAGCATGTTGATCGTATCATTTTGTTGCTACTGTTTTCTACGTGTCAAGTATTTCTTCCTATGACCATGAGATCATATAACTCACTCACACCGTAGGAATGCTTTGTGTGTATCAAACGTTGCAACGTAACTGGGTGACTATAAAGATGCTCTACAGGTATCTCCGAAGGTGTTCATTGAGTTAGTATGGATCGAGACTGGGATTTGTCACTCCGTGTGACGGAGAGGTATCTCGGGGCCCACTCGGTAATACAACATCACACACGAGCCTTTGCAAGCAATGTGAATTAGTGTAAGTTGCGGGATCTTGTATTATGGAACGAGTAAAGAGACTTGTCGGTAAACGAGATTGAAATAGGTATGCGAATACTGACGATCGAATCTCGGGCAAGTAACATACCAAAGGACAAAGGGAATGACATACGGGATTATATGAATCCTTGGCACTGAGGTTCAAACGATAAGATCTTCGTAGAATATGTAGGATCCAATATGGGCTTCGAGGTCCCGCTATTGGATATTGACCGAGGAGTCACTCGGGTCATGTCTACATAGTTCTCGAACCCGCAGGGTCTGCACACTTAAGGTTCGACGCTGTTTTATGTGTATTTGAGTTATATGGTTGGTTACCGAATGTTGTTCGGAATCCCGGATGAGATCACGGACGTCATGAGGGTTTCTGGAATGGTCCAGAAACAAAGATTGATATATAGGACTCATTTTATTACCGGAAGGTTTTCGGAGTTACCGGGAATGTACCGGGAATGACGAATGGGTTCCGGATGTTCACCGGGGGGGCAGCCCACCCCGGGGAAGCCCATAGGCATTGGGGGTGGCGCACCAGCCCTTGGTGGGCTGGTGGGACAGCCCAAGAAGGCCCTATGCGCCAAGGATAGAAAATCAAAGAGAAAAGGAAAAAAAAGAGGTGGGAAAGGAGAGAAGGACTCCACTTTCCAATCCTAGTTGGACTAGGATTGGAGGAGGACTCCTCCTCCCTTGGTGGCGCAGCCCTTGGGGCTCCTTGAGCCTCAAGGCAAGCCTCCCCTCCCCTCCTCCTATATATATGGAGCTATTAGAGCTGATTTGAGACAACTTTTGCCACGGCAGCCCGACCACATACCTCCACGGTTTTTCCTCTAGATCGCGTTTCTGCGGAGCTCGGGCGAAGCCGTGCTGAGATTAGATCACCACCAACCTCCGGAGCGCCGTCACGCTGCCGGAGAACTCATCTACCTCTCCATCTCTCTTTCTGGATCAAGAAGGCCGAGATCATCGTCGAGTTGTACGTGTGCTGAACGCGGAGGTGCCGTCCGTTCGGCACTAGATCGTGGGACGGATCGCGGGACGGTTTGTGGGACGGTTCGCGGGGCGGATCGAGGGACGTGAGGACGTTCCACTACATCAACCGCGTTCACTAACGCTTCTGCTGTGCGATCTACAAGGGTACGTAGATCGGAAATCCCCTCTCGTAGATGGACATCGCCATGATAGGACTTCGTGCGCGTAGGAAATTTTTTGTTTCCCATGCGACGTTCCCCAACAGTGGCATCATGAGCTAGGTTCATGCGTAGATGTCTTCTCGAGTAGAACACAAAAGTTTTTGTGGGCGGTGATGTGCGTTTTTATGCCCTCCTTAGTCTTTTCTTATTTCCGCGGCATTGTTGGATCGAAGTGGCTCGGACCGACATTACTCGTACGCTTACAAGAGACTGGTTTTATCGCTACGAGTAACTCCGTTGCTCAAAGATGACTGGCGGGTGTTAGTTTATCCAACTTTAGTTGAATCGGATTTGACCGAGGAGGTCCTTGGATGAGGTTAAATAGCAATTCATACATCTCCGTTGTGGTGTTTGCGTAAGTAAGATACGATCCTACTAGATACCCATGGTCACCACGTAAAACATGCAACAACAATTAGAGGACGTCTAACTTGTTTTTGCAGGGTATGCTTGTGATGTGATATGGCCAACGATGTGATGTGATATATTGGATGTATGAGATGATCATGTTGTAATAGTTAATATCGACTTGCACGTCGATGGTACGGCAACCGTCAGGAGCCATAGGGTTGTCTTTAAACTAACATTTGTGCTTGCAGATGCGTTTACTATATTGCTAGGACGTAGCTTTAGTAGTAATAGCATGAGTAGCACGACAACCCCGATGGTGACACGTTGATGGAGATCATGATGATGGAGATCATGGTGTGACGCCGGTGACAAGAAGATCGTGTCGTTGCTTTGGTGATGGAGATCAAGAAGCACATGATGATGGCCATATCATGTCACTTATGAATTGCATGTGATGTTAATCCTTTATGCACCTTATCTTGCTTAGAACGACGGTAGCATTATGAGGTGATCTCTCACTAAAATTTCAAGACGAAATTGTGTTCTCCCGGACTGTGCACCGTTGCGATAGTTTTTCGTTTCGAGACACCACGTGATGATCAGGTGTGATAGACTCAACGTTCACATACAACGGGTGCAAAACAGTTGCACACGCGGAACACTCGGGTTAACCTTGACGAGCCTAGCATGTGCAGACATGGCTTCAGAACACATGAGACCGAAAGGTCGAGCATGAATCGTATAGTTGATATGATTAGCATAGAGATGCTTACCACTGAAACTATTCTCGACTCACGTGATGATCGGACTTGAGATAGTGGATTTGGATCATGTACCACTCAAATGACTAGAGAGATGTACTTTTTGAGTGGGAGTTCTTAAGTAATATGATTAATTGAACTAATTGTCATGAACATAGTCTAATGGTCTTTGCGAATTACGATGTAGCTTGCGCTATAGCTCTACTATTTTTATATGTTCCTAGAGAAAATTTAGTTGAAAGTTGATAGTAGCAAACTTTGCAGAGGATTGTCCTCGTTGCTGCGTTGAAGGCTTGTGTCCTTAATGCACCACTCGGTGTCCTGCACCTCGAGCGTCGTCTGTGGATGTCGTGAACATCCGACATACACGTTTCTGATGACTACACGATAGTTCAGTACAAAATACTTAATGGCTTAGAAGCAAGGCGCCGAAGACGTTTTGAAACGTCACGGAACATAAGAGATGTTCTAAAGAGATGAAATTGTGATTTCATGCTTGTGCCCTCGTTAAGAGGTACGAGACCTTTGACAAGATTCTTTGTCCACAAAGTAAGGGAGAAAAGCTCAATCGTTGAGCGTGTGCTCAGATTATCTGAGTACGACAATCGCTTGAATCAAGTGGGAGTTAATCTTCCAGATGAGATAGTGATGGTTCTCCAAAGTCGCTGCCACCAAGCTGTGAGAGCTTCGTGATGAACTATAACATATCAAGGATAGATACAATGATCCTTGAGCAATTCGCGATGTTTCACACTGCGAAAGTAGAAATCAAGAAGGAGCATCAATAGTTGATGGTTAGTAAAACCACTAAGTTTCAAGAAAGGCAAGGGCTAGAAGGGATACTTCGTGAAACGGCAAAACAATTGTTGCACTAATGAAGAGACCCAAGATTAAACCCAAACCCGAGACTAAGTGCTTCTGTAATGAGGGGAACAGTCACTGAGGCGGAGCAACTCTAGATACTTGGTAGATAAGAAGGCTGGCAAAAGTCGAAAGAAGTATATTTTATATACATGATGTTGATGTGTACTTTACTAGTACTCCTAGTAGCACGAGGGTATTGGATACCGGTTCGGTTGCTAAGTGATTAGTAACACAAAATGAAAGCTACGGCATAAACGTAGACTAGCTAAAGGCGAGGTGATGATACCTGTTGGAAGTGTTTCCAAGGTTGATATGATCAAACGTCGCACGCTCCCTCTACCATCGGGATTGGTGTTAAACCTAAATAATTGTTATTTGGTGCTTGCGTTAAGCATGAACATGATTGGATCGTGTTTATTGCAGTACGATTATTCATTTAAAGAGAATAATGGTTACTCTATTTGCTTGAATAATCACCTTCAATGGTTCATTGAATCTCGATTGTAGTGTTACACATGTTCATGATATTGGTGCCAAAGATACGAGGTAATGATGATAGTACCACTTACTTGTGGCACTGCCGCTTGAGTCATGTTGGTATAAATTGCATGAAGAGGCTCCATGCTGATGGATCTTTATACTCACTTGATTTTGAATCACTAGTGACATGCAAATCACACCACATGAGCAAGGCCTTGTTTTCATTGAGATGAAACAAGATAGTAACTTGTTGGAAGTGATACATTTTGATGTATGCAGTCCAATGGGTGCTGAGGCACGCAGTGGATGTCATTATGTTCTTACTTCAATGACGATTTGAGTAGATACAAGAGTATTTACTTAATGAATCACAAGTCTGAAATATTGAAAAGTTCAATTCTGTTTCGGAGTGAAGTTCGTCGTAACAAGAGGATAAACTGTCTACGATATGATCATAGAAATGAATATCTGAGTTACGAGTTTTGGTACGCAGTTAAGACAATGTGGAAATTGTTTCACAGTTCATGCCACCTGGAACATCATAGTGTGATGATGTGTGTGAACGTCATAGCCACGCACTATTTGGTATGGTGCATGCTATGATGTCTCTTATCGAATTACCACTATCGTTTATGGGTTATGCATTAGAGACAACCGCATTCACTTTAAATAGGGCACCGTGTATTTCCGTTGAGATGACACCATATAGATTGAGGTTTAGAGAAATCTAAACTGTCGTTTCTTGAAATTTTGGGGCTTTGACACTTATGTGAAAAAGTTTCAGTCTGATAAGCTCGAACCCAAAGCGGATAAATGCATCTTCATAGGATATCCAAAACAGTTGAGTACATCTCCTATCTCAGATCCGAAAGCAAAGTGTTTGTTTCTAGAAACGGATCCTTTCTCGAGGAAAGGTTTCTCTTGAAAGAATTGAGTGGGAGGGTGGTAGAACTTGATAAGGTTATTGAACCATCACTTCAACCAGTGTGTAGCAGGGCGCAGGAAGTTGTTCCTGTGGCGCCTACACCAATTGAAGTGAAAGCTGATGATGGTGATCATCGAGCATCGAATCAAGCTACTACAAATCTCGTGGTTGACAAGGTTGCGTACTACTACAGAGTGGTACGATAACCCTGTCTTGGAGGTCATGCTGTTGAGCAACAATGAACCTACGAGTTATGGAGAAAGCAATGGTGGGCCCGGATTCCGACAAATGGCTGGAGGCCATGAAATCAGAGAGAGGATCCATGTATGAAAACAAAGTGTAGACTTTGGAAGAACTACTTGATGGTCATAGGACTATTGAGTAAAGATAGATCTTTAAAAGGAAGACAGACGACGATGGTGATAAGTCACTATTAAGAAAAGCTCGACTTGTCGCAAAGATGTTTCCGACAAGATCAAACAGTTGACTATGATGAGACTTTCTCACTCATAGCGATGTTGAAAGTCTGTTAGAATTATGTTAGTAGTTGATGCATTATTTATGAAATATTGCACATAGGATGTCAAAACATTGTTTCCTCGACGGTTTCCTTGAGCAAACATTGTATGTGATACAAGCAGGAGGTTTTGTCGATCCTAAAGATACTAGCAAGTATGCAAGCTCCAGCGATCCTTCAATGGACTGGTGCAAGCATCTCGGAGTTGGAATTACACTTTGATGAGATGATCAAAGATTTTGGGTTTGTATAAGGCTTATGAGAAACTTGTATTTCCAAAGAAGTGAGTGGGAGCACTATAGAATTTCTGATAAGTATATGTGGTTGACATATTGTGGATCAGAAGTAATGTAGAATTTCTGTAAAGCATACAAGGTTGTTTGAAAGGAGTTTTCAAAGGAATACCTGGATTGCGCTACTTGAACGTTGAGCATCAAAGATCTATGAAGATAGATCGAAAGCGCTTAATAGAAGTTTCAACAAGATGCATGCCTTGACAAGTTTTTGAAGGAGTTCAAAATAGATCAGCAAAGAAGGAGTTATTGGTTGCGTTGTGAGGTGTGAATTTGAGTAAGACTCAAAACCCGACCCCGGCAGAATAAAGAGAATAGACGAAGGTCGTCTTCTATGCCTTGGCCGTAGAATCTGAAGTATGCCATGCTGCGTACTGCACCTGATGAGTGCCTTGACTCAAAGTCTGTTGAGAGGTATAGAGAGTGATCCATGATTGAATCACTAGCAGCGGTCAAAATTTATCCTTAGTAACTAATGTACTAAGGAATTTTTCTCAATTATGGAGGTGGTTAAAGAGTTCATCGTAAAGGGTTACGTCGATGCAAGCTTTGACACTAATCCGAATAACTATGAGTAGTGAAACGGATTTGTATAGTAGAGTAGATATTTGGAGTATTTCCGAATAGCACATAGTAGCAGCATCTATAAGATGACATAAAGATTTGTAAAGAACACACAGATCTGAAAGTTTCAGAACCGTTGACTAAAACCTCTCTCACGAGCAAAACGTGATCAGACCCCATAACTATATGGGTGTTGGATTCGTTGGAATCACCTGGTGATGTGAACTAGATTATTGACTCTAGTGCAAGTGGGAGACTGTTGGAAATATGCCCTAGAGGAAATAATAAATTAGTTATTATTATATTTCTTTGTTCATGATAATCGTTTATTATCCATGCTATAATTGTATTGATTGGAAACACAGTGCATGTGTGGATACATAGACAAAACACTGTCCCTAGTAAGCCTCTAGTTGACTAGCTCGTTGATCAAGATGGTCAAGGTTTCCTGACCATAGGCAAGTGTTGTCACTTGATAACGGGATCACATCATTAGGAGAATCATCTGATGGACTAGACCCAAACTAATAAACATAGCATGTTGATCGTGTCATTTTGTTGCTACTGTTTTCTGCGTGTCAAGTATTTGTTCCTATGACCATGAGATCATATAACTCACTGACACCGGAGGAATGCTTTGTGTGTATCAAACGTCGCAACGTAACTGGGTGACTATAAAGATGCTCTACAGGTATCTCCGAAGGTGTTCATTGAGTTAGTGTGGATAGAGACTGGGATTTGTCACTCCGTGTGACGGAGAGGTATATCGGGGCCCACTCGGTAATACAACATCACACACGAGCCTTGCAAGCAATGTGACTTAGTGTAAGTTGCGGGATCTTGTATTACGGAATGAGTAAAGAGACTTGCCGGTAAACGAGATTGAAGTAGGTATGCGAATACTGACGATCGAATCTCGGGCAAGTAACATACCGAAGGACAAAGGGAATGACATACGGGATTATATGAATCCTTGGCACTGAGGTTCAAACATAAGATCTTCGTAGAATATGTAGGATCCAATATGGGCTTCGAGGTCCCGCTATTGGATATTGACCGAGGAGTCACTCGGGTCATGTCTACATAGTTCTCGAACCCGCAGGGTCTGCACACTTAAGGTTCGACGTTGTTTTATGCGTATTTGAGTTATATGGTTGGTTACCGAATGTTGTTCGGAATCCCGGATGAGATCACGGACGTCACGAGGGTTTCCGGAGTGGTCCATAAATGAAGATTGATATATAGGATGACCTTATTTGATTACCGGAAGATTTTCGGAGTTACCGGGAATGTACCGGGAATGACAAATGGGTTCCGGATGTTCACCGGGGGGGCAGGCCACCCCGGGGAAGCCCATAGGCCTTGGGGGAGGCGCACCAGCCCTTGGTGGGCTGGTGGGACAGCCCAAGAAGGCCCTATGCGCCAAGGATAGAAAATCAAAGAGAAAAGGAAAAAAAAGAGGTGGGAAAGGAGAGAAGGACTCCACTTTCCAATCCTAGTTGGACTAGGATTGGAGGAGGACTCCTCCTCCCTTGGTGGCGCAGCCCTTGGGGCTCCTTGAGCCTCAAGGCAAGCCTCCCCTCCCCTCCTCCTATATATATGGAGCTATTAGGGCTGATTTGAGACAACTTTTGCCACGGCAGCCCGACCACATACCTCCACGGTTTTTCCTGTAGATCGCGTTTCTGCGGAGCTCGGGCGGAGCCCTGCTGAGATTAGATCACCACCAACCTCCAGAGCGCCGTCACGCTGCCGGAGAACTCATCTAGCTCTCCGTATCTCTTGCTGGATCAAGAAGGCCGAGATCATCGTCGAGCTGTACGTGTGTTGAACGCGGAGGTGTCGTCCGTGCGGCACTAGATCGTGGGACGGATCGCGGGACGGTTCGTGGGACGGTTCGCGGGGCGGATCGAGGGACGTGAGGATGTTCCACTACATCAACCGCGTTCACTAACGCTTCTGCTGTGCGATCTACAAGGGTATGTAGATCGGAAATCCCCTCTCGTAGATGGACATCACCATGATAGGACTTCGTGCGCATAGGAAATTTTTTGTTTCCCATGCGACGTTCCCCAACACTGCTCACTTAATAGCACAACTTGATGCTTACTATCAATGTCTGAGTTAAGCGGAAACATTCCCTCCATTGCTATAGTAATGAAATATAGTGCCACATACAATACAAATGACAAGAGAGTACCACACTTAGTACAAATTAAAAGGCAGTGCCACACTTAGTACAACCTTAAAACATAGTGTTTCATTTAGTACAAATAACAAGATAGTGACATAATTAAGACAATCTTAAACTCTTCCTCCCCCTCTCGCCCTCCCTCTTCCTCCTCTTCTTCCTCGGCTGCCTCGTCCACGCCTAGCGCCCCTTGCAGTGACGAAAGTGGGACAATCAGGGTCCCTATGCCCAAATTCATTACATAGAATGCATTGCATGGTGCATCCGCCGGCTTCAGATTCATCCATGTCATTCCAGATGCGCTGACACTGTCGTCTACCTCTACTTGTACGCGTACTCTCAGGGTGTGGAATGTATCGCCTTTCAGCAGGGTTAACAGTGTTGAAGTTACCCATTGATCGAAAACCCATCTACTCACCTGTCCACGTATTGACGACGGCCTCTTTCAAAAAGTACGGAGACACGAATGAGATTGTGTCAAGGCCTATCTGCCCACAATCAGCAAGTACATGCGAGCAAGGTAGGTGAAGCAACTTCGGTTTGTTGCATGTGCACTCGCACGTTGGCCTCAGTTTATTTCCAATTTTCACCTCGTGCCTCCTCATCTCATTTGCACATCTGTATTTGTTGTTAGCTAATCAGACATCGAACCTTTTCTCTAGATTTCCAATGGTGATAACACTGTGTGATCGGGCTTTCTTCATCTTTTCATCCATGTACTTCATAACCCTTTCACAGTAACATGTGTTCGGATTGTTAGTGATATGCAGCGCAACACTTTGACGTCTTTCCCTAAGATACTTCATTGTGCCATAGAAAATGCCCTCCACGATCGCTATAAGTGGCAAAGCTCTGTTTCCTCTGAGGACAAAGTTATATGTTTCAGCCAGATTGGTAGTCATGACACCGTACCTTGCTTCATGTGTGTCATGCAGCAAAGACCACCTCACCAACGACTCATGTTCTATCCACTAATCAAAGGTTTTAATCATCCTCGCAAGCCTTCTCCTTGTACCAGGAGGGTCAAATCCAGGCAAGTAACAAAGCCCAACCGACTCTTCCTCCACGGTAGCAGATCTTGTGCTAGATGTGCAGCTACTGCTTCAACATGTGCCCTCAAGCTGCATCTCTTGCATCTCTCTTGTCCCTATCATGTTTCTGTGTGCAAACATTTAGTCTGTTACGTATCAGCTTGTACTTCCATTGTTGGTTTTGCTTGCAGAGTTTCTTGAATAGATTCATGAGGTTCTTATTTCTGAACTACGAGAAGAAATTTGCCTCAAGATGGCGCATGCACCAACGGCTCTGCATGTCTTGCCATGGAGTTTGTTCATCGGGACCAGGGTTTGACAATGTCTTGATCGCGCTGAGTATACATGCATGTCTGTCATGAAGGATGCACACATTCGTCTTATCATGCACAACTGCTATTTTCAACTGCCTGAAGAACCATGTCCAACTCTCGATGTTCTCGCTCTCCACAAAAGCAAATGCAAGGTCTTGATAACCCACAAGTATAGGGGATCAATTGTAGCCTTTCTCGATAAGTAAGAGTGTCGAACCCAACGAGGAGCTAAAGGTAGGACAAATACTCCCTCATGGCGGCGGAGGGGCGAGAGCCCCTCCGAGATTGGATCTCTCTCCCTGTGTCCTTCTACTTCTGCGCTCCCAGATTTTGCCTTTTACCGTTTCTTAAATTCCCGGAGATCCGTAACTCGGATTGGGCTGAAATTTTAACACGATTTTATTCCGGATATTATATTTCTTGCGGCGGAAGAAGGGCCCCAACCGTCTTAGGGATTGTTCACAAGCCTGCCAGGCGCGGCCCCACCCCCAGGCCGCGGCTAGGGGGCTTGTGACCCCTCGGGCATCGTTTCGCGTTGATTCTTCTTCCCAAAATCATAAATATTCCAAAAAAATCCCCATATGTTTTTTATTGCGTTTGGACTTCGTTTGGTAAGGATAATCTGTGGAACAAAAAACATGCAACAAACAGGAATTGGCACTGGGCACTGGATCAATATGTTAGTCCCAAAAATAGTATAAAAAGTTGCCAAAAGTATATGAAAGTTGTAGAATATTGGTATGAAACAATCAAAAATTATAGATACGATGGAGACGTATCAGCATCCCCAAGCTTAATTCCTACTCGTCCTCGAGTAGGTAAATGATAAAAAAGATAATTTTTGATGTGGAATGCTACCTAGCATAATCTTGATCATATAATCTAATCATGGCATGAATACTAAAAGACAAGTGATTCGAAGCAATAGTCTATCATTTGACATAAAGACAATAATATTTCAAGCATACTAACAAAGCAATCATGTCTTATCAAAATATCATGGCCAAAGAAAGTTGTCCCTACAAAATCATATTGTCTGGCTATGCTCCATCTTCCCCACACAATGTATTTAAATCATGCACAACCCTAGTTTTAGCCAAGCAATTGTTTCATACTTTAGTGTTCTCAAACCTTTTCAACTTTCACACAATACATGAGCGTGATCCATGGACATAGCACTATAGGTGGAACAGAATATGGTGGCTGTGGAGAAGACAAGAAGGAGGAGATAGTGCCACATCAACTAGGCGTATCAACGGGCTATGGAGATGCCCATCAATAGATATCAATGTGAGTGAGTAGGGATTGCCATGCAACAGATGCACAAGAGATATAAGTGCATGAAAGCTCAAAAAGAAACTAAGTGGGTGTGCATCCAACTTGCTTGCTCACGAAGACCTAGGGCAATCTGAGGAAGCCCATCATTGGAATATACAAGCCAAGTTTTATAATGAAATTCCCACTAGTATATGAAAGTGACAATATATGAGACTCTCTGTCATGAAGATCATGGTGCTACTTTGAATCACAAGTGTGGTAAAGGATAGTAGCATTGTCCCTTTTCTCTTTTTCTCTCATTTTTTTGATTGGGCTATTTGGCCTCTTTTTTTTCTTTTTTTCATTTTCATTTTTTAGTGGGCTCTTTGGCCTCTTTTACTACTTCCTCACATGGGACAATGTTCTAATAATGATGATCATCACACTTTTATTTACTTACAACTCGATATTTAGAGCAATATATGACTCTATATGAATGCCTCCGGCGGTGTACCAGGATGTGCAATGATCTAGCGTAGCAATGACATCAAAAAATGGACAAGCCATTAAAACATCATTCTAGCTATCTTACGATCATGCAAAGCAATATGACAATGATGGTGCGTGTCATAATAAACGGAAAGATGGAAGTTTGCATGGCAATATATCTCGGAATGGCTATGGAAATGCCATGATAGGTAGGTATGGTGGCTGTTTTGAGGAAGGGTATATGGTGGGTGTAATGCACTGACGAAAGTTGCGCGGTACTAGAGAGGCTAGGAATGGTGGAAGGGTGAGAGTGCGTATAATCCATGGACTCAACATTAGTCATAAAGAACTCACATACTTATTGCAAAAGTCTATTAGTCATCGAAACAAGGTACTACACGCATGCTCCTAGGGGAAGGGTTGGTAGGAGTTAACCATCGCGCGATCCCGACTTCCACACAAATGATGACAATCAATAAATAAATCATGCTCCGACTTCGCCACATAACGGTTCACCATACGTGCATGCTACGGGAATCACAAACCTTAACACAAGTATTTCTACGAATACACAATTACTCACTAGCATGACTCTAATATCACATCTTCATGTTGCAAAACTATTATAAGGAATCAAGCATATCATATTCAGTGATCTACAAGTTTTATGTAAGATTTTATGACTAACCATGTGAATGACCAACTCTTGTTAACTCTCTAAATAGGTATAAGTGAAGCATGAGAGTTTAATTCATTCTACAAAAGATATGTCCCGCTCTGACAAATATAAGTGAAGCAAAAGAGCATTCTACAAATGGTGGTTTTCTATGTGTAGGGAAACAGGCAATCCAAACTTCAAATGATATAAGTGAAGCACATGAAGCATTCTATAAAGCCACCAAGGACTATCTCATACCAGCATGGTGCATAAAAGAAAAAGGAAAAATAAACACAAAAGACGCTCCAAGCATTTGCACATATCATGTGACGAATAAAAATATAGCTCCGAGTAAAATTACCGATAGATTGTAGACGAAAGAGGGCATGCCTTCCGGGGCATCCCCAAGCTTAGAAGCTTGAGTCTTCCTTGAATATTACCTTGGGGTGCCTTGGGCATCCCCAAGCTTAGGCTCTTGCCTCTCCTTATTCCTTCATCCATCGTGGTCTCACCCAAAACTTGAAAACTTCAATCACACAAAACTCAAACAAAACCTTCGTGAGATCCGTTAGTATAATAAAGTAAATCACCACTTTAAGTACTGTTGTGAACTCATTCCAAATTCATATTATCATTATATATACTATAATCCAACTTCACCATGGTTCATACCCCCCGATACTATCCATAGATTCATCAAAGTAAGAGAACAATGCATAGAAAACAGAATCTGTCAAAAACAGAACAGTCTTTAGTAATCTGAACTTATACCATACTTATGGTTCTCCAAAAACTCTGAAAAATTACCAAAATTAGGGACATTTGCATATCAATCAGCATCAAAAAGAATCAACTCAAAATCTCTTCCTGTATAGAAATTAAAAATAATTCCGTGAGCACAAAGTTTCTGTCTTTTTCAGCATGACCAAACAACTATCACCCAAACTAATCATAAAGGCTTTACTTGGCACATTATTTTTATAATACAATGGAATTTTACAATGGTATAATTATTTTTGCGAGAAACTTTCATGAAAAATTCTACATTGTTTCCATGAACAGGAACACAAGTGTTCAAGGTCGACCCTCACTTCCGCAATGCATCACCTTTCAATCGCTTCTCTTTTTGAAAAAATTTTAAGTTCCCCTCTATATTTTTTTGTTTTTAAACTATATAAAAGCACTCAACAGAAATAAATGACTCTCTAAAACTTCCGGTTTGTCTCCCAGGCAGCGTTTTCTTTAAAGCCATTAAGCTAGGCATAAAGTGCTCAAGTAATGGATCCACCTCGATCCCAAGGTATATCAAAGCCAATTTTAATTAACAATGATTTGTAATTTAGTAGTAAGCACAAGGTAACATATATCATGAAATTGCGAAGTCTAACTCTCTTCCTATGCATTGGCATGTCATAAAAGAACAATTCATGCACATCAAGTAAAGGCCAATACATAGCATAAGCGGTTTCTTGCAATTTTATCGTATTGGAAACATAGAGAGGTGGAGATGTAGTTCCTCTCTCATAATAATTGCAAGTAGGAGCAGAAAGCACATGCATATTATATTCATCAAAATCATCATGTGTAATAGTAGAAGGAAACCCATCTATGTAATCCCTAATAAGAGCAAACTTCTCCGATATAGTGTAGTTGGGAGAGTTCAAAACGATAATAGGACTATCATAAGTGGGTGCGATAGCAACAATTTCATGTTTAACATAAGGAACTATAGCAAGTTCATCTTCATAAGCATCATTCATATTGGCATCATGGCCACAAGCATAGCAAGCATCAAGTTCATCAAAAAGGGATATTTCAAACGAATCCAAGGGATCATAGCAATCAACATAGCATTCATCCTTCGGTAAGAACGAAGGGAAATTAAAAAATGTATGAGTTGAAGAGTTACTCTCATTAGAAGGTGGGCACGGTTAGCTAGTCCGCTCTTCCTCCTTTTGTTCTTCGCTCTCCTCGTCATCTTTTTCATCTAATGAGCTCACAGTTTCAGCATTTTCTTCTTCCATAGTTTCCTGCAAAATATTAGTCGCTTCTTCGGCAGCGTGGAATTTCTCCATAAATCGATAAATATGGGCATTATATTCATAATTAGTATAACAATAACGAAGCATAACCAAATTTTCATATCGGTAAGCAGCATCATCATTATCATCACACCCTTTAAACAGAGCTTCAATTTCATAAGCATCCATAAAAGCAACAAACTCTTCTATTTGCTCCACATCATAGTAATCATATATACCATTAGCATAAGAAGCCAAGGTTTCATTAGCATTGAATTTGCAAGAAAAGGGAAGGTGTTTAGCCTTCATCCTAGAGCAACAAGTAATATCATATCTCGAGCATAGCTCCCAAGCATACCATTTCAACATATGAATTTGATCCCATAATAGTTTCCCTTTTTGAGTCAAGCGATACTCACTAAAGTATTCACGTTGGTCAAACGTGTATCCCATTATATAATTTAATGGTGTTTTCTCAGGATTATTAAAGAAGTGCATAATATTTTCCACATAACGAGCATCGAGGGTTTTAGGAGGTTCCCCATCTCCATGAGTAGCAAGTACACCTAATTTTTTTGGTATTTCGTGTTCCATATCCATAACTAAAGATAGAGAATAACTTAGAACAGCAAATAAATCTACTTAGTGATAAAGCAAACAAGCACACACGAGAATATTCACCCCACGCTATTGCTCCGCGGCAACGGCGCCAGAAAAAGGTCTTGATAACCCACAAGTATAGGGGATCAATTGTAGCCTTTCTCGATAAGTAAGAGTGTCGAACCCAACGAGGAGCTAAAGGTAGGACAAATATTCCCTCAAGTTCTATCGACCACCGATACAACTCTACGCACACCTTACATTCGTTTTACCTAGAACAAGTATGAAACTAGAAGTACTTTGTAGGTGTGATAGGATAGGCTTGCAAGAAAAGAAAGAACACGTAAACAAAAACTAGGGTATGGTTAGATAAAGAAACAATTATGTTAGTCTAACGAGTGTGGAAAAGTGGTGGTAGGAGTTGCGGAATTGTCCCTAAGAAATTGACTATGTTACTAGACCGATAGGACAACGAAAATCTACTCAGAGATCATAGGATGGGAACACATCATTGGATAATAATATGAAGCATAAAGCACCATGTTCAAGTAGAGGGTATAGCGGGTTGCAGGAGAGTGGACCGCTGAATATAGATGGGGGAAGGTGATGGAGGTGTTGGTGAAGATGACGGAGGTGTTGGTGTAGATCGCCGTCACACGATGATATCCCTGGCGGCGTTCCAGCGCCGCCGGGAGAGAGGGGGAGAGAGCCCCCCCCCCTTTCTTCTTCTTCTTCCTTGACCTCCTCCCTAGATGGGAGAAGGGTTTCCCCTCTGGTCCATGGTCTCCATGGCGGCGGAGCGGCGAGAGCCCCTCCGAGATTGGATCTCTCTCTTTGTGTCCTTTTGTTTTTGCGCTCCCAGATTTTTCCTTTCACTGTTTCTTAAATTCCCAGACATCCGTAACTCCGATTGGGCTGAAATTTTAACACGATTTTCTTCCAGATATTATCTGTGTTGCGGCGGAAGAAGGGCCCCAACCGCCTTATGGATTGGTCATAGGCCTGCGAGGCGCGGCCCCACCCCAAGGCCGCGGCTAGGGGACTTGTGACCCCCTCGGGCATCGTTTCCCGTCGATTCTTCTGTCCAAAAATCATAAATATTCCAAAAACAAATCCCCGTATGTTTTTATTGCGTTTGTACTTCGTTTGGTAAGGATAATCTGCGAAACAAAAAACATGCAACAAACAGGAACCGGCACTGGGGCACTGGATCAATATGTTATTCCCAAAAATAGTATAAAAAGTTGCCAAAAGTATATGAAAGTTGTAGAATATTGGCATGAAACAATCAAAAATTATAGATACGATGGAGACGTATCAGCATGGCGCCATTGCCGGGGATATCTTGTCAAACTCTCCAAAGATTATGAGAATGCATTATAAGCATCTTTACACTTATCCCAAGAATCGATACTATTTTTGGGCAAAGAAGAAAACCAAGTTTTTGCGCGATCTCGCAACGAGAAAGGAAAAAAGCTTCAATTTAATCACTTCATTATCCACATCTCTCTTCTTTTGCATATCGCAAAGCTCAATGAAGGTATTGAGATGGGATGCGGCATCTTCACTAGGAAGGCCGGAGAATTGCTCTTTCATAACAAGATTCAGCAAAGCGGCATTGATTTTGTATGACTCCGCACTAGTGGCGGGAGCAATCGGAGTACTAATAATATAATTATTATTAGTATCCGAGAAGTCACAAAGTTTGGTATTTTCATTAATGGTGACTTTGGAAAGCAAGCAAGCAAGCACACAAGCAAACAAAGAGCAAGAGAGGAAAAAGGGCGAACGAAAAGGCGAACGAAAAGGCGAACGAAAAGGCAAACGAAAAAGGCAATTTGTAAAGTGGTGGAGAGGAAAATGAGAGGCAAGTGGCAAACAAAGTAAATGCAAGAGATGAGTTTGCGACACCTACTTGGATGAGTTCTTGACTTGATCTTCCTCCCCGGCAATGGCGCCAGAAATTCTTCTGCTACGGCCCCAGACAACAGCGCGAGAAATTGACACATTGACGGAGATTGGGCTTGCGTTGGTTTTTCCCTTGAAGAGGAAAGGGTGATGCAGCACACGAGCAGTAAGTATTTCCCTCAGTTTGAGAACCAAGGTATCGATCAAGAAGGAGGGTCTCGTCAAGTCCAGAGTACCTGTGCAAACACAAACAAGCTTGCACCCAACGCTTCAAAGGGGTTGTCAATCCCTTCAAGATTGTTTGCAAAGTGAGATCTGAAGGCGGAAAGTGCAACGAAGTAAAAAAGTGTAAGGCTAAAAATATGGTGCGGAGTAGACCCGGGGGCCATAGTGTTCACTAGAGGCTTCTCTCAAAATAGCAAATATCACGGTGGGTGAACAAATTACTGTCGAGCAATTGATAGAACCGCGCAAAGTCATAACGATATCTAAGGCAATGATCATACATATAGGCATCACGTCCGAGACAAGTAGACCGATACTTTCTGCATCTACTACTATTACTCCACACATCGACCGCTATCCAGCATGCATCTAGTGTATTGAGTTCATGACAAACAGAGTAACGCCTTAAGAAAGATGACATGATGTAGAGGGATAATCTCAAACCAATGATGAAAACCCCATCTTTTTACCCTTGATGGCAACAACACGATGCGTGCCTCGCTACCCCTTCTGTCACTGGGTGAGGTCACCGCACGGTATGAACCCAAAACCAAGCACTTCTCCCATTGCAAGAATCATAGATCTAGTTGGCCAGACAAAACCCACAACTCGAAGAGAATTACAAGGATATGAAATCATGCATAAGAGAGATCAGAAGAAACTCAAATAAGATTCATAGATAATCTGATCATAAATCCACAATTCATCGGATCTCGACAAACACACCGCAAAACAAGATTACATCGGATAGATCTCCATGAAGATCATGGAGAACTTTGTATTGAAGATCCAAGAGAGAGAAGAAGCCATCTAGTTACTAGCTATGGACCCGTAGGTCTATGGTGAACTACTCACGCATCATCAGAGAGGTCATGGTGTTGATGAAGAAGCCCTCCGTATCCGAATCCCCCGTCCGGCAGGGCACCAGAACGTGCCCCAGATGGGATCTTGCGGAGACAGAAGCTTGAGGCAGCGGAAAAGTACTTTCGATGATCTCCTAATTTTTTTGGGATTTTTAGGGAATATATAGGCGCAACCCCTAAGGAAAAGGGCGTCGGCGGGGTCCACAAGCCTGTGGGCCGCGGCCTCCCCCCCTGGCCGCGGGGTGAGGGCTTGTGGGGCCCCTGAGGCCCCCTGCCTTGGCTCTCAAGTCTCCTGATCTTCTTCCGTTATGGAAAAATTCTTTTCGGGGATTCTATTCCGTTTGGACTCCGTTTCAAAATCTCCTCTGAAAGGGGTCAAAAACATGGAAAAAACTGTAACTGGCACTTGGCACTGAGTTAATAAGTTAGTCCCAAAAAATATATAAAAGGCATGCAAAACATCCAAAGTTTGACAAGATAATAGCATGAAACCATCAAAAATTATAGATACGTTGGAGACGTATCAAGCATCCCCAAGCTTAACTCCCGCTCGTCCTCGAGTAGGGAAGTGATAAAGAATGAATTTTTGATGTGGAATGCCACCTACCATAGTTGTCCTTTGGAACTTGTTTCACGTGACATGAATGTTCAGATCCGTAAGATTCAAAACAATAGTTTTCTATTGACATGAAAACAATAGTACTTCAAGCAAACTAGCAAAGTAATCATGAACTTTCAAAATAACAAGGCCAAGGAAAGTTATCCCTACAAAATCATATAGTCTCGCTATGCTCCATCATCCTCACACTACTAATGTAAATCATGCACAACCCCGGTATTGGCCAAGTAATTGTTTTCGCACTCTTACTTTCTCAAACCTTTTATAACTATCACGCAATACATGAGCATGAGCCATGGATATAGCACTATAAGTGGAATAGAGTGTGGTGGTGGTTGTGAGACAAAAAGGAGGAGATGATCACATTGACTCGGCATATCAAAAGGCTATGGAGATGCCCATTAATAGATATCAATGTGAATGAGTAGGGATTGTCATACAAGAGATGCACTACAGCTATAAGTATGTGAAAGCTCAAAAGGAAAACTAGTGGGTGTGCATCCAACTTGCTTGCTCACAAGACCTAGGGCAATTTTGAGGAAGCCCATCATTGGAATATACAAGCCAAGTTATATAATGAAGATTCCCACTAGCATATGGTAGTGACAAAGCAAGAAGCTCTCAATCATGAAAAACATGGTGCTATTATGGAGCACAAGTGTGGAAAAAAGATAGTAGCATTGTCCCTTCTCTCTTTTTCTCTTTTTTTTCAATTGGGCTCTTAGGCCTCTCTTTTTTCTCTTATTTTTTATTTTTGGGCTCTTTGGCCTCTTTTTTTTATTTTTTTATTTCCTCACATGGGAGAATGATCTAATAATGATGATCATCACACTCTTATTTACTCACAGCTCAATATGATGATGACTGTATAGGAAATGCCTCCGACAGTGTACCGGGATGTGCAACGATCTAGCATGGCATATGACGTTGAAACATCTCGCTAGCTATATTACGATCATACAATGGCAATATGAGAGTGACGGCACAAGTCATGAGACGGAACGGTGGGAGTTGCATGGCAATATATCTCGGAATGGCTATGAAAATGCCATAGTAGGTAGGTATGGTGGCTGTTTTGAGGAAGGCATATGGTGGGTTTGTGCACCGGCGAGAATTGTGCGGCACTATAGAGGCTAGCAAAGGTGGAAGGTGAAAGTGCATCTATACCATGGACTCACATTAGTCATGAAGAACTCACATACTTGTTGCGAAAGTTTTTATTAGTAGTCGAAATAAAGTGCTAAACGCATACTCCTAGGGGAAGGGTTGGTAGATGTTAACCATTGCGCGATCCCGACCTCAACACAAAGGATGACAATCAATAGATCAATTATGCTCCGACTTCCTAACATAGCGGTTCACCATACGTGCATCCTACGGGAATCACTAACTTCAACACAAGTATTTATAGATTCACAACACCCTACTAACATAGCTCTTAATATTAACAAATCCACGTCTCAAAACTAATTGAGAGGCATCAAAATTTCTCTTTCTACTCAATGCACATGAAGATGGAGGTTTTTGCATCCTCTTTGGGTACCTATCACATTTGGGACTACTTTCATAGCATAAGCCAACTACCAAATCACGCACCGCCGTGCTCCAAAAGATATAAGTGAAGCACAAAGAGAAAAAAGTATCTAGCTCAAAAGATATAAGTGAAGCACAAAGAGAAAAAGTATCTAGCTCAACAGATATAAGTGAAACACTATGAGCATTCTAGCAAAATCACGATGAGTGCATGTCTCTCTCTCTCTCTCAAAAAGGTGTCCAGCAAGGATGGTTGTGACAAAACAAAAAGAAAAGACTCTTAAGATACAAGACGCTCCAAGCAAAACACATATCATGTGGTGAATAAAAATATAGCTCCAAGTAATCTTACCGATTGATTGAAGACGAAAGAGGGGATGCCTTCCCGGAGCATCCCCAAGCTTAGGCTTTTTGGTGTCCTTGAATTTGGCCTGGGATGCCTTGGGCATCCCCAAGCTTGAGCTCTTTCCACTCCTTATCTCTTTGTCCATGAGAACATCATCCAAACCTTGAAAACTTCACAACACAAAACTTAAACAGAAACTCGTGATAGCATTAGCACAAGAAAACAAACTACCACTTCTTTTGGTACTGTAGCAAACTTGAATTCTATCTTTATTGGTGTTGGGATACTGTATTCTCACTTTTCCATGGATAGTACCCCCCCCCCCCCCCCCCCACCCGATACTAACCATAGTTTCATCAAAACAAGCAACCAACTCAACAAAAACAGAATCTGTCAAAAACATACCAGTTTGTAGCAATCTGTATGCTTCGTATACTTCTGGTACCTCAAAAAATCTGAAACATTACAACGGCCTGGGAAAAAGGAATATCAACCAGCAGCAAAAAGAATTAACTCAAAATATCTTTCTTAATAAAAATGAAAAATCATCTCGTGAGCGAAAAGTTTCTGTCTTTTTCCAGCAGGATCAAACAAGCATTACCAAGACTAGTCATAAAGGTTTTGCTTGGCTCAACACAAAAATAAACACAAAAAACACAATCACAACAGAATTATGAAAGTGTGGACACAACAAAACATAAAGAAAAATATAAATTCATTGGGTTGCCTCCCAACAAGGGCTATTGTTTAACGCCCCTAGCTAGGCATAAAAGCGATAGAATCACGTATCGTCGTCTTTGGTGCTCAAACCATAAGTGGCCCTCATCATGGATTCATAAGGCAACCTTATTTTTCTTTCTAGGTAAGTGTTCCATTCCCTTCCTTAAAGGAAATTGAAATCTAATATTCCCTTCCTTCATATCGATGATAGCACCGATAGTCCTTAGGAAAGGTATACCAAGAATAATAGGGCATGTAGGATTGCAATCAATGTCAAGCACAATGAAATCCACGGGTACATAGTTCCCATTTGCAATAATAAGAACATCAATGATCCTTCCCATGGGTTTCTTGACAGTAGAATCAGCAAGATGCAAATTAATAGAACACTCTTCAATCTCATTAAAACCAAGAACATCACATAAAGACTTTGGAATCGCAGAAACACTAGCACCCAAATCACACAAAGCATTGTACTCATAGTTTTTTATTTTGATTTTGATGGTAGGTTCCCACTCATCATGAAGCTTTTTAGGGATAGAGACTTCCAATTCAAGTTTCTCTTCAAGAGATTTTATCATAGCTTCGATGATATGATCGGTAAAGGCCTTGTTTTGGCTATAAGCGTGTGGAGAGTTTAACATAGATTGCATCAAAGAAATGCATTCAATCAAGGAGCAACTATCATAATTGAATTCCTTGAAATCCACGGTAGTAATTTCATTACTACTCAAACTTTTAACATCTTCTACTCCACTTTAAATGCTTTTAGCATCAAGATAGATGGACTCCGAATCATTGGGGCACTTTTCAACCAAAGTGGATTCATATCCAGCCCCATAATAATTAGGTTTGACACAAGAAAACAAAGAGTCAATGGGAGTCACACCAAGCACTTTAAGATCTTCGTGATTCTCATCACGAGAACAAGCTTTTTTAAGCCATTCATGTCTAGCACGAATTTGGGCGGTTCTTTCTTGGCTCTCAATCATGGAAACACGCATAGCTTTCAAAGTTTCATCCATGTTGATTTTTGGAGTAGCACATCTAACTGTCAAAGCATCAACATCACTAGACATTCTATCAACGCTCTTAGCCAAATCGTCAATTTTGAGTAGCTTTTCCTCTATGGACGCATTGAAAATCTTTTGAGAGTTGATGAACTCTTTGATATTACTCTCTAGATCAGAGGGTAATTTATTGTAATTTCCATGAGTATTGTTGTAGGAGTTGCCAAAATTATTAGAGGAGTTACTAGGAAAAGGCCTAGGAACATAGTTTCCTCTAAAAGCATTGTTGTTGCCAACGTTATTCCTACCAACAAAATTAACGTCCAAGCTAGCATTGCTACTCTCAATCAAAGAAGACAAGGGCATATCATTAGGATCCAAAGGAGTACTTCTACTAGCAACCAAATTCATTAACTCGTCCATCTTAGCACTCAACGAGTCAATTTCCTCTATAGCGTGTACCTTCTTACTAGTAGGTGACCTTTCAGTGTGCCACTGAGAGTAGTTTGTCATGATGTTGTCTAGGAGCTTTGTGGCTTACCCTAACGTGATTTCCATGAACGTTCCACCTGAGGCGGAGTCCAAATATTTCTAGAAGCGAAATTCAAACCAGCGTAAAAGATTTGAATAATCATCCAAAGACTCAGGCCATGAGCGGGATAATTTCTAATCATTAATTTCATTCTCTCCCAAGATTGTGCAACATGTTCATTATCAAGTTGCTTGAAATTCATGATATCATTACGGAGAGAGATAATCTTAGCCGGCGGAAAATACTTGGATATATAAGAATCTTTGCACTTATCCCAAGAATCCATGCTATTTTTGGGCAAAGAAGAAAACCAAGTTTTTGCGCGATCTCGCAACGAGAAAGGAAAAAAGCTTCAATTTAATCACGTCATTATCCACATCTCTCTTCTTTTGCATATCGCAAAGCTCAATGAAGGTATTGAGATGGGATGCGGCATCTTCACTAGGAAGGCCGGAGAATTGCTCTTTCATAACAAGATTCACCAAAGCGGCATTGATTTTGTATGACTCCGCACTAGTGGCGGGAGCAATCGGAGTACTAATAAAATCATTATTATTAGTATTCGAGAAGTCACAAAGTTTGGTGTTTTCATTCATGGTGACTTCGGCAAGCAAGCAAGCACACAAACAAACAAAGAGCAAGCGAGGAAAAAGGGCGAACGAAAAGGGGAACGAAAAGGCAAACGAAAAAGGCAAATTGTGAAGTGGAGGAGAGGAAAACGAGAGGCAACTGGAAAACAAAGTAAATGCAAGAGATGAGTTTGCGACACCTGCTTGGATGAGTTCTTGACTTGATCTTCCTCCCCGGCAACGGCGCCAAAAATTCTTCTGCTACGGCCCCAGACAACAGCGCCAGAAATTGACACGTTGACGGAGACTAGGCTTGCGTTGGTTTTTCCCTTGAAGAGGAAAGGGTGATGTAGCACAGGAGCAGTAAGTATTTCCCTCAGTTTGAGAACCAAGGTATCGATCCAGAAGGAGGGTCTCGTCAAGTCTAGAGTACCTACGCAAACACAAACAAGCTTGCACCCAACGCTTCAAAGGGGTTGTCAATCCCTTCAAGATTGTTTGCAAAGTGAGATCTGAAGGCGGAAAGTGCAACGAAGTAAAAAGTGTAAGGCTGAAAATATGGTGCGGAGTAGACCCGGGGGCCATAGTGTTCACTAGAGGCTTCTCTCAAAATAGAAAATATCACGGTGGGTGAACAAATTAGTGTCGAGCAATTGATAGAACCGCGCAAAGTCATGAAGATATCTAAGGCAATGATCATACATATAGGCATCACGTCCGAGACAAGTAGACCGATACTTTCTGCATCTACTACTATTACTCCACACATCGACCGCTATCCATCATGCATCTAGTGTATTGATTTCATGACGAACCGAGTAACGCCTTAAGAAAGATGACATGATGTAGAGGGATAATCTCAAACCAATGATGAAAACCCCATCTTTTTACCCTTGATGGAAACAACATGATGCGTGCCTCTCTACCCCTTCTGTCACTGGGTGAGGTCACCGCACGGTATGAACCCAAAACCAAGCACTTCTCCCATTGCAAGAATCATAGATCTAGTTGGCCAGACAAAACCCACAACTCGAAGAGAATTACAAGGATATGAAATCATGCATAAGAGAAATCAAAAGAAACTCAAATAAGATTCATAGATAATCTGATCATAAATCCACAATTCATTGGATCTCGACAAACACACTGCAAAAGAAGATTACATCGGATAGGTTTCCATGAAGATCATGGAGAACTTTGTATTGAAGATCCAAGAGAGAGAAGAAGCCATCTAGTTACTAGCTATGGACCCGTAGGTCTATGGTGAACTACTCATGCATCATGGGAGAGGTCATGGTGTTGATGAAGAAGCCCTCCGTTTCCGTCCCCCCTCCGGCAGGGCACCAAAACGTGCCCCAGATGGGATCTTGCGGAGACAGAAGCTTGTGGCGGCGGAAAAGTACTTTCGATGATCTCCTTATTTTTTGGGATTTTTAGGGAATATATAGGCGCAACCCCTAGGGCAAAGGGCGTCCACGGGGCCCACTAGCCTGTGGGCCGCGGCCTCCCCCCTGGCCGCGGGGTGAGGGCTTGTGGGGCCTCTGGGGCCCCCTGCCTTGGCTCTCAAGTCTCTTTATCTTCTTCCGATACGGAAAAATTCTTTTCGGGGATTTTATTCCGTTTGGACTTCGTTTCAAAATCTCCTCTGAAAGGGGTCAAAAACATGGAAAAACAGGAACTGACACTTGGCACTGAGTTAATAAGTTAGTCCCAAAAAATATATAAAAGGCATGCAAAACATCCAAAGTTTGACAAGATAATAGCATGAAACCATCAAAAATTATAGATACGTTGGAGACGTATCATGGGACGACTTGATTTTGGCCATCTTGACCTATGGCTGGGAGGATCTGACCCTTGTACTTGCTAGTGAGAAAAGTGCCATCTACACATATCACCAGTCGACAATGTCTGAAAGCTTCGATGCAGACACCGAAAGAGAAGAACAACCGATGCAACACCCTCACAGTTCGGAACTCTGGCAGAGTCTTGGATGTCGACATAGGTGCCAGGATTCCGGTTCTGCAGTGTCTGGAGGAGCCGACAACAAAGTCATATGCACGAAATATGAACCAAATCTGGTCTCAAGTGCCTTCTACTTAGCCCTCCAAGCCTTGCCATAAGAAATATTGTACTTGAACCTAACGAAGGCTTTTGTCTAGATAGCCTTAACTTCCATCGCTTTGCTCTCCACTATCTCACTGTAAAGCAAGCGAGCAATGACCGTGGAAGTAAGGTTAGGATGATCTTGAGGGATACATGGAATAACACAAGTATGATGAACTATGTCACTTACGACCCAGCTTGTGCCATACTTCGGGAGATAGCCATGCACCCTTGCGGGACAACCCTGGTTTCTGCATACCATTGTCAAGTTTTTCGGACTTGAAACATCAGCTACAAAAACCCTTTGAGTGGATATTTCCCAATCAATGATTGCATCTTTAGAGCTTGTTTGTTTGGGTACAAGACACCTGTCGCAATGTTGTTCTGGTGATACTGCCAGGAAGAATCATGACCATCATTCACCAACATTGCAGATGAGAAGTGTTGATTCCATGATGTAGGAATATGCGCTTTATGTGCATTCTCTTCTTCATCTGACTCGGCAGAATCATCGGAAATATCACCTTCTCCATCTTCTTCATGCATCTGGTTTTGCATGTGCCCGTCTATCTCGTCCGCATCCGCCTCGCCGCTGACATAATCATCTCCATTTCTTCCTTCTGCCTGACTGCTCTGGCCTGCTTTGTAAACATCATCTCCAGCATGGGACACATAATTTGACTGTGAATCATGCATCCCTTCACTGATCTGGCCATAATCTTAACTACATTCGGCTTCAGGTGCATTCACCGGCTTCAGCACGGGGAGCCGTAAGGCGAGAGGATTACATCCCCTACACTCGCAAGCTTTTAACCAGTGCACCCACTGGTCGTCCCGCTCTATATGCTTCAAATAAAACTAAATATTTGAACTGGACCAGGTGCATAATGCATGAACACCGACGGTGTGTGTTTCAATATTAAACTCTAAACATCTGGCAAGCTATTCTGTCAACTGACTAACAAACCATGTTTCACGGGAAGTCACTAGACCTCAATATACTGAAATTCACTAAGATCAGCTCCCATCTCATTTGTTTGAATAATACCAGGACCATAGTGAAAACCTAACTTCACTAAATCAAGACATCTCTGCTGACCTAAAAAATTATTCAACAAGGACAAATTTTAGAAGAAGGACAAACCTAAATTATTTCCGAATCAACTAAAAATTAGAATACCTAAATATATTTCTCAAATCTACCGGAGCACCTAAAAATATTTAAACAACTTATTTAACAGATCTAAATATATCCAAATCTACGGGAGCACCAAAAAAATAATCACAATATTTCGCATACCTAAAATTATTACGCAACGCTACGGGAACGAATGTTGAGTTTTACCCTTGAAGCGTGCGAAGAAACGACGAACGATGACCGACGAACACCGAGAAAAAAGACAAACGCAGCAACCACCACCACCACCTCCAACTCCACCACAACCACCACCTTCATCCACACTCCACCCCCACCACCACCACCACCACCTCCACCTCAACCTCCACTACCACCACCAAAAAAATGTTCAACACAACCACCACGAACTACCCCATTGCGAGTGAGACGGATGGCTTGGCTGCCCTAACCCTATACAATACAACTACGCTGGAAACTGTGGGAAAACGGCTAGAATTTAGTGTAGAGATGAGAGAGCTTTCGGATGGGGAGAGAAGGAAAGAGGAGAAGGGTAGAAAGAAAGAGATAAGGAGGAGGAAGAAGGGGAGAGGGAGCGGGCTGGCTCAGATCGGCCACCTATTGGCCACACGCCAGGGCCGACTAGCTCCCCTCCAGACCGAGTGGGCACGAGCAATGTGGCCCGGCCAATAATCAGCCACCACGTGGCTGACTCGGGGCTATTCGGCTACATCAAGGCCGACAGGTGGTACTCGGCTACAGCAAGGCCGACTGAAGCCAGTCGGCTTTGGTGAGGCCGAGGCCGTCATATTTTTCGAAATTTTCAAAATGACGCAATATTTTTTTAAATCAATAAAAAAGCAATGTTTTAAGAAAATTAGTTGTACCTTGGGCCCCCGAGCAAGCCACACTTGGTGTCCCCTCGTGTCAAAGACCAAGACAGCGAGACACTTATCAACAAGATGATCAGTACGGACACACTACCCAAGATTTCGGTACAAGGGGAGCCATCCTTCGAAGCATGCGGCGTAAGTACTTTAGAGCAACTCCAATGGAGCGACCCATTTCGTCTGTCGCCATCTATTTGAGTCGGCGCAGACAAAAATGATGGCCCAACGCACCGACCCATTTCTGGCCCAAATTTAGGACTGAAATGCGTCGGCGCGGACGCGCGCGTGCTCCCTCGGTGTCCATCCTCAACCAATGCGGTCATATAATTTATAAAGCCCGCCATCCTCGGGCCCACGCGTCGGCGACCGCGACCGGCCTTTTTTAATACGAATGTGCGGTGGGTTCCGCCATCTGCTTCCAGAAGCCCGCCCGTCCACATCTCGCCACCCCTTTGTTTCCTCGTCGACGACCCAACAGCCATGGACAACGGTGAAAACCTCGTCGTCTATGCCCGTGCGATGCTGCCAGAGGAGGTCGCCTACCTGTAAGCTAAGAGGGCGATGCACCAGGCGCACCAGCGCGCCCGTGCTACACCCGGCTTCTTCCCGAACACCCTCGTCGTCCACGCCAGCGCGCTTCTTCCAGAGGAGGCCGCCTACCTTGAAGCGCAGATGACGATGCACCAGGCGCGCGAGTGTGCCCGTGCTGCGCCACCATTGACACCAGCACTACCCGCGCCGGCAGAGCCCGCCCCCACTCCGACACAACCCGACCTCGCCCCCGCGCCGGCACAGCCTGATCTTGACGCCGCCGCCGAGGACGCCTAGTTTTTTTTCTTATTTTTCATTAATAATGTAACGCGTGGACTCTCTCGGTCTTTATGGTCGGCTTTTTTAATGTTTAATTATGCATGTTTGATGCACGCCGGCAAAAATGGGTCGAGCCAGCGTTAGGCGCATGCGTCGACCCAAACTTCTAAGCGGCACTGCGAGAGAGGCGGCGCCAACAATTGATATCATGAGCTAGGCTTTTTTGGGCGTGGTTCGTCGTGCCGGAGGCGTGTCGGCGATGACAATATTCGTCGGCGGCCGCGCAAAGCTCTGGGCCGTGTGTCGGCCTATGGAGGTGCACGGCGGTGTGGCTGTGTGGCAGACTCCATATGAGGGGGACGACTGCGGCGCAAGGTGGACGCCGTTGGCGACGTGATGCTGCTAGCAGCTGGTGTGTGTCTTCATCATCGTCGAGCTGCGTCACGAGTGATGGAGAAAGGTATGCCGCCCGGTAAGTTGTGTCACCGGCGGCATGGAGGTGATGGCCATGGAGCGGAGGCCATTGCCATAAGGAGTTCCATGTGCGAGTCATCGATAAGGTGCATCATCCTCGACAACATGAATGTGAGTCACCGGCGAGTTGTGGCACCGGTGGCGAACATGGAGCCGCCGGCGAGTTGCGATACCGGTGGTAAATATGAAGGCGAGTTGTGTCACCGGTGACGAACATGGGGCGAGTCACTGGCGAGTTACAGCATCGGTGGCAAACATGCGGCAACTAGCGTGTGACGGAGGCATGCTGGTGGTGAAGGCATAAGAGATGTGGCTCTCATGAAAGTAAATGACGACGATGGTATGGAATTGGCGGCCGTCTTCGTGTTGCACCGACGACATCGACGACCATGAATTTCAGAGAGGAAGAAGTAATAACAAGGTTAAGGGGATGATTGTTAGAATTAACCTTGTTATTTAGTTTTTATCAGATTTTGTTGTACATGTAGTTGAGTCATGCAACTAAGAGCTGCGGCTGTGTTTGATGTAGAGAGTGATCCGTTATACATGAAAAGTACTAGTGTTAGTTAGATGCATGCCTGAGTTAGTGGCCGGCTATTATGGCCGGGTCAGAGAGTTTGTTGGCTGATGGAGTGAGTCCAGGAGTTAGTTAGTGAGATAGCCGTGCATGTTGGTTGAGTCGAGTCGCGTGTGTACCACGTCGTGTGGGTCATGGTGTGAGTTTAGAATAGCTAGTAGTATAGCTGTGTGGTAACTTGTACTGACTATTTAAGTTGAGCTGAGAAATGAGAAAAGAGGTTGTGAGAGCAGCAGAAAAGATGTAACCAATGTATTCATCAAGGAGAGAGCGCCTCAGCAAAGCAGCGGCTGGTTTTCTCCTTGGTGTGCGTGTGTGTGTGTGTATTTTCCTATGTGTTTTCTTATGCTCTTGAGAGAAGAGAGAGTTGTAAAAGACAACGAGAGGTAGAAGAAGAAGCGGCGCTGTGAGAGAGGCGGCGCCATCAGATGCATCCTGCACGCTACCATATTCAACAACTCCATCATCACCGAGAACATGGAACTTGCGGCCAATATACTAGACAAGCACAGACGGCGAAAGCAGCAAGCGCCTGCCCGCTCTCGTGCATCTTCAGCCGTTCGGCTCCTCAAGGCATGAAATAGCGTCGTCTGAAAGTACACCGGTGAAAAAATCGGCTGGGGAGACTCTGGTTCCGAGTCGACCCCCAAAGATCGTCCCAACTGTTTAAAAAAAAAAAAGCAAATTCACTCCAAATTCAGCCAAAATCAACTCAAATTCGAAGGAAATTCATAGTTTTTCATTAAAATTTATACGACAGTGAAATAAAAACATAATTAAAAATAATGAAACTACGTCGCCGTTGCCCGCCGCTGTCATCCGACGCCGTCGCCTTCTATATGACGAGAAACTTGTAGAAATTGGTGTAGTCACCGCCATCGTCGTCGCCATCATCGCCGTCGTCGTCCTGCGCTCCGCCGACGCTCAGCCTCCACGATCTCGACATCCTCATGTCCGTTGCGCCGGGTAGTCCGCCTCGTAGGGAAGGCAAGCCTCGTCCTCGTGAAGGTGACGACGGCCGAAGCCATTGGCTGCCGCTCCGTCGTCGGGGAAGCGTTCGGTCAGTTTTGGCAGAAAGAGGGAAAGGAGGCGCCGGTGACGAAAGAGGAGAGGAGAGGGCGTCGACGTCGAGATTCTAGCGAGAGAGGTGTGTGGCCACCGGCGGGGAGAAGACACCTTATATAGCCGCAGGCGGGCGAGCACGCGGAGAGACGTCGTGTGAAAGCATGGCACGAACAGACGGGATGTGCGCCGCCGGGATGCACGTCGCCGCGCCTTCACTGCGTCGTCCGTGAATCAATGAAAGGCTGACCGAAAGCGCAGTCTTTGCATTGATTCCCGCGAAAAATGATACAATGAGGATGACTACCGCGCGCGCGATTCGCTGACTCGGCATGCCCAGAGTTTTTTCGTGTGAAAAATGTTTTTGTGGGCACCCCCGGACGACCCAGCGCGTTGGGTTCGGTCTGGAACTGCCGGGATCAATTTCAGTCCTAGCCGACGAAAAACAGGCTTCTAGAATGTGACGGAGCCGTTTTTCCTCGCCGGCAAAAAAAATGATGGGAGGAGGGGGGCTGTTATGGACGCGGCTGGAGATGAGATTTCCTCACTGACAGCGATTATGAAGCCGAGGCAAAGAACAAAGGAGCCAGGACCCATGCAAAGGTCAAGCCATATGCTGCATGCTTCTGTGTGGGCGCATCTCGGTGTGTTCTTGGGACTACTGAGCTTCAGGTGGCTGGTGGTGCTATGAGAAATGGTGTTGGTGGTGTTATGAGATCAAGGCCTCCGAGAATACATTGTGTGAACCCCGACATTATGGAGGGAGAGACAATGTGTGTACGTGACAAAGCGGAGAGCTTCTCCATGTCGAAGAATTGGCAGTGGTCGAATCTGAAGGTCAAGTTACCTGCCGGCTTTTAGATGATTGGTCAGATGAGCCTTCCATGGATGAAGAGTCGGGATGGAAACGGGCAGACCTGGCCCTCATGACCTCAAGGCCAATCTATGAGGCCATGGGGAGACCCATGTTTTAAATGCCTATGGTCTTGATGACCCGATGAGTATGTCGGGTCGGTCCAAACTCTAGTTGTTATCTAGTATTGCAGATAGTCATACATGTTGCAACTACGAAAAAAAGTCTTTTTAGCTGTGTATGCGAGCAAGGAACTATAAAATTAACAAGTTGAATAAAAAAGCATCTGCACAAGATCACGAGTAAAAAAATCCTTTATACGAGCAACAAGCTCGATGAACAATATAATCATCATCTGTATTTATCCAGCACTGCGAGTTGATGCATGTAGGTGTACTTGGTAATTCACCATAAAAAAGTGTTATCATGCGAAGTTCAGTTGCGTCAACACTAACAAAACAATTAGACTATCACACGTCAATAGCAACAGAAATATAGACATGTCAACTGCGGCCGGGCGACGAGCTGGACAGCGAGACGACGAGCGGCGGGTGCGCCAGGAACGGGACCAAGTGGGAGGCACGCTGCTGGCGGCAGGGATGCACAGGGCGACAATAAGGGAAGAACCAGCCGCGGAGGTGGGTCGACCCTGCTGACCCATTGGGCCAGTCGATGCCGGCTACATTGACCCCAACTATGGTTCAAGACCGACCCACACAACCCATTGGCCTCGATTTTTGGTGCCGCGTCAGTGACCCCGCGGGCCGACCCGGCCCATTCCCATCCGGAATGAAGAGAGGTCGCACCGGGGATAACATGTGATGTGTCTCTGCACTGTGATACTAACTAATATTTCTTTTGTTAGTGCTACTCCGTTAATTTCTTAGCTATGATAGTGTTATTCTAGTCTAATTTTCATGTTTAGGTTTTAATCGGAATCGTTCAATCTCATGGAGAGCCAAGTATTCAGTAGTCATGCCACCTTACTGTATTGCACCAATTTGTGATAGCTTAGAATTATTTGATTTCTCGCGCATGCTGCTTTGCTTGTGTCCTTGTATTGGTTTGAAGCAACCTTCATATTCATGAAACTTTCCTTACATGACTGATCATAGTACAGTTAGCGTTGACTTCTTAATTCCAATCTTGTCATTTTTCTATGGCAGTAGTCAGTAGATGAGAGGATAGATATCACTTCAATACTAATCAACAGTTCATGGACTGTAGAACACCCGAAATTCAGAAAATTGAATTATGTGTTATCGGATAGAAGGGTAGCGTGGGATCATATGCTACACTGAATTTTATTGGGAACAAACATTGACGAATTCTCAACGTGCGTGCAAATTTTCATGAAGAGACAACATCTGAAAATGCTTCTGTAAAAAAACAAAATCAATGCCCCAGAATGCTTTCAAAAACAAACTTTTTGAAGCACTTTTTTTTTACGTAAGCATTTTGGAATGTTGTTTCTTCATGAATAGTTTCATGAATGTTGAGAATTCGTCAATGTTTGTTCCCAACAAATCAGATTTGTTTTTACTTTTTTTTAATTTTACAGTTCATGCGTAGAATATGAGCTCCCGAGCAGAAACTTCATGCCCGACAGATCCAAGCTATTCTAAGTAGTTCCCCTAGATGGTAGTCAAGCAGACGCAGACATTCGAGGAGCAAGTCAGCTTGAGCATACAGAACACCAACGCTCCCACCATCCTTCAAACACACTTCATAATTCGCCAAGATCGGCCCTGCAACACAAATTCATTTCGAAGCAGCCGTAAGCCACACAAGGCCCATTCATGTTTTCGCGAGAAGTAAGAATTTTTAAACCCTTAAATTCACCATAATTTAGTGCCAGTGCTTCTCAGTCACTTTAATATCTTTGTTGCTCTAACTAATAATTCTGCAAGATTGAAGCATCTGATTGCCATATCTGTCAACTGTAAGGTACACCGATTTTTGTTGGCATGCAACTGACGAGTTGGTAAGTAAGTGCTGATAACACCTTGGTGCTCCGTCGTTTTTTAAGGGCCACCCTTTGGTCATCCTCTGTGCTTAGTGGCACCATTTCTGTTAAATATTTGTATGCAACTGAAGTTATCCTCTTGTAGCTTGTACCTTTGTTGTAGCGGCTGAATATAATCCAGCTGAAGAGCTGACATGACACATATCCTGATAAGCATTTTGTCATGAAAAGGCGCTTCGTCAAGTGGAGTTCAGTGTCATATCATGCGGGTTTATAGAGCCAAAGGGCATTTCTCTGTGTGCTCTTTCATCTGTGTCATTTTTAACCGGAAAGCAATAGGAAGTGCCAGCCTCTCATGCATCCACTGTTTTTTTAAGAAAGACAAATTAAAACGTATACACGCACTTGCGCACGCACACATCACCACACACAAGCACACTCACACGGCGCCTATTGAAGACCGGATCAGAGTTGTGGAGCTTCAAAATTGAGGAAGTCACTACGGGCACCTCTCTAGACAAAAATGTTGCCACAATTGAAAGAGTAATCCGCATTAATGAGACACCAAAGCGTTAAATCTGGAGCGCTTCTAACCATCCAACCATCGGTCGGTTCTCACTAATTTTCTTTAAGACAATGCATCCACTAAATTAGGCAGGTAGCATATGCAATCTACCCAGCAGTGTGCATTCAGATCTGACATGTGAATCAAATACATGATCCAAGTTCGCCTGGTATTTGAGCAATTAGTTAATACCGGTCCAGAGCATTACAATTGTTAATAATAATAAAGCAAATTCCGGGTTTTATCCACTAATTATCCCATTTAATAAGATTCCATTCGTTTTACTTCATTTAGCAAAAGTTCTGTCACGATTTATCTTGTTTAAAACTTTGCGAGCGTTCTGTCACATGAACTTTTTTTTCTGCATATTTTTCTCTCTGCTGAACCGATCATCACAACTTCACCCGATCAGGCCCGACCCGATGGAGGTCGCCCGCATCGCGTCCAACGTACAATGTATGAGTCGGTCGCGCGCTACACTCTCCCCTAATCGATTGCATCGCCTCGCCGGTCCAGGTTTCCGACTGCACGCACCCATCACGCTCGCTCGAACATAGGTTTAGGGATTGTCAGGCAGCGGCGACGACGATGGTAGCGCGATTTCATACCTTCTCGAATAGGGCTGTATGGCCACAATATCAAGGCAAGATACGACCCTATGGAGTCTAATGACTCCATCAAGCTCGCTGATGTCAGCATAGGCATGTGCATGTACGTGACACCGTCATGATATGTCCAGTTATTCTTTCTACTTTGGCGACATAGCTGGACCCCATCAGGTTGTACTCAATAGATGACGGGTCTATGGCCCTCTCATTCGTACCTTATTCCACATGATTTTGACCATCACTATCATAGCAATTTGTATATTCTGAAATTTCGGTGACTCATGCATTGGTCGATGAGGCGTTTGATTCGGAAAGAATTAAGATTCTTATTAGAAGATCACGTGTATACGTGTCACCCTTCTAAAATCAAGTTATGCATTGACCGATGACGCGAAAGACCTATATTGGTGCGATTATATTGGGTCGGCCGGGTCGGGATAAGCTGCGAGGACCGGTTCAATATGGACCAAAATTGGCAGAAAAAACCCGTCGATTTGACATGTCAGCTGAACCTGACAATTAAAACTTTTCCATCAACACGCACGCAAAATTTTAAACATGGTAAATGGTGATAGAACTTTTGCTAAATGAGATAATACAGATAAAATCCCGCTAAATAGGGTAATTACTGTCAAAAATGTTAAAAATTCGAGTAAAAACCGGAATTCACTCATAATAAATAATAAGTTAATAACCACATCTGAAGTAAGTACTACTTACTTTGCTCCGACATCTGAGACAGTTGCTTTTAGATCTCTACTCTCAGATTCAGGACAACGGCCCAGAGAATATTTTCATGCGTAGGAGCCAAGTCTGCCCAAAATTATTGTTTCGACATTGTCAGTATTTTTAAGCACAAAATGACGTCTCTCAATTATTGAACACATTCTGACTTTTTTTTTTGGCAACACCAAGACTTGCGCCGTTTCTAGCCCACGTAGAAACATGAAGACGTTAGACCGCCCGGATGTTTTTGATCCGGTCGACTAGCAGTTAAGCTCCTTTGTGGCAGTGCAGAAACATCATTGATTGTGGTGTTTCTGAAAACATTGTTGCTTGTGGCGTTTCCAACACTATGTTTTTTATTTTATTTTCAGAAAAGGAGGGTTTCGTCAGGCCTCTGCATCGGGGCGATGCATGCTTGTGGCGTTTCCAACACTACGTGTCTATGACTATCTATTTATTTAGTGTAAAAAAGCCTAGGTAGGTTAGAAACGCCGCAAGCCATAGCATTGCCAAAAAAGTCAGAACGTGCTAGAATTCTAAAAGAGTTCAGATCGTGCTAAAAATTCAGTCAAAATAGTGATTTCGGACTCTCAGGACTCAAGCGTAGCAAGTCCGGTTTTTTTTTCCTCATATGCAGTGCAGCGTACAGGCCAGTTTCATGCGTGATAGAAACGGACAAGATGAAAGGTTGGAGGTTGGCTATGATTGAACGATCGATCGTGTCATGGTCGTCATTGGTGTTCTGCTCTATTCTGCCTAATTGGCTTTTATCTTCTTGCTGTCATAGAGTCAACATCTCCTTGAAATGATGCTGTTGTGCTGATATGATTAGGAGTCGGAGTTGCACTGGAGAGTGTAGGTGTTCGGCTGGCGTTAACAAACAACTAGGAGTATGAGCGATTGGAAGTTCAAGTTTTTTGTTGGATCCATCCACTAACAGTAATATATTTAGGCTACTTTAGACCAGTTGATTGGTTCAGGCCTTCAGGGACTCGAGAATCCGGTGCTTGTTGAGTTTTCCAAAGTTCAAGTAAGTTTTTTTTAGAAAAGAAGGTTAAACCCCCGGCATCTGCATCAGTCGATGCATACAACCATTTTTATTAATTATTCTACGAATGTCTCACAAGATCATACATCAAGTCAACCGAAGCCATCACTCACACCTACAAACATGATAATGTTAAGTGCTCTCACTCTTCATATCAAAAATCGATGTCATCACCAATCCATCCCTATAACGTATAGGAACAACAATCGATACAGCAAAACCTAAAGTGTATACCACTTGCACACGTTTTAGAAGTTGTCGTCATTATCGAACCGTTGTCTCATCTTCAGGAGAGAGATCTGCATCACCCTTGTCAGTCCGTCCTCCGTCGACGCCACCACGGCGCCCAATGGCGCCACTGCCCTGCGCTCGTCCATCATGACATGAAGGCTCTGAAAGATCTGTCATGCATAGCACCTATCGAGCATGCATGACACAACGTAGCACGTGTCGACCAGGCATGATTTGACATCTCCACCGAAGCTCCGTTCAAGATGAAGCCGTTCCACCGCCTTCCTCTGTCTTCCAGCGCTGCTCCAGAAACGATGCTCCCAAAAAAGGCACGACACTGTAGTGCCGCCATCGTCCGATCTGGAAGACCAGATCCTAGGTTTTTTCCCGGAGCAGCACGAGTGGGTCAACATTAGTTACACGACGATGCCTTCATCAAGGTAATGACGCAGAACGCCGCCATCGCCTGCCATCGGCTGGGTTTTCACCGGCAACTATGTCTTCCCGACTTGTTGTCGGGACTAAATGACTGATCTCGAGATCCAACCACCTAGCCTCAGGCCGACCACCTCCGACGGAGAAGATGACCGCCACTGTCGGCTGCACCGACCAGAATAGATCTGATCGTAGGTGCCATCGAGCAGCCCACCAGGCCCTCCACACCGCCGCAGATCTGAAGCCGGATGACACGTCGCCGCAACATAGCCCGTCGCCGCCACCTGAACCAGGCCAATTGTCGCACGTCGTTGCCCGTGACAGGCCTGCCCGACGTGCCTGCAGCCGCCGTCGCCCGAGGCAGGGCCGGCCCCCGTCATCGTCGATGCAACCATCGTCGTCGCTCCGATAGATCGGCCATCCTCCGCACGTCCACGGGCTCCGCATCACCCCTAGGACGCAGGAGAGAGGGAAGCTCCGCCACCGTCGTCGGCCTCGACGGTGACGGAGGGAGGGAAGGAGGAAGCGCGCGCCCCCGGCGGCTAGGGTTTGGGCGCCGCCCGAGTCGCCCAAGCGGAGGCGACCGGGGGGGGGGGGGTGGGGGGCAATAGCTTTAGATCCAGCTATGAGAAAGTTCAACTAAGTAGAAGCATAAAAAACAGTTTGAAGAATAATACTTCCTCCATTCACAACCCCCTTCGTTCGGACATAAGATGTTTCAGGTGTTTCAATCTACACTATATACAGACTGAGTGAGCAAACACATTAAAATATGTTTACATACATCCAATTTAAAAAAAAAACTAAAACATCTCATACTTATGAACGGAGGGAGTAGTTTTCTAGAAAAGAAACACCTTAGATGGATATATTTTCTTTGGCACCATCGATATTGGTGATAAAATTCCTTACTAAAGTTTGGTGGTTGTCCTCGTGTTTCTTTAATCTGTGACTATACTTAGTTACTAAAGTGTTGTCACATGTTGCCCGAAAAAGAAAAGTATAGTGTGTGCGTCATCCCCATTTCAGGTGCTCAAGACTCCATTGTGGAGTTAAGCAAGGGGTCTGGATTGGCCGGATGTTAACATCAACGACGGGAATATTACATTTATGCTGTAATTTGATCCTTCAGAATAAGTTGAGATCCGTAGTTGCCTGTAATCCCCGTCAACTTCTCACAGCGCAATACATACTTGTGTGCTGTCTCGCTCTGCCCTAATCTCTGCAGCAACCGAACCGGTTATTGTGATGCCGTGGCCTAAACATGTCCAGAGAAGATATGCAGTGCTGGGTCAGTTGGTCTTGGACCAGGCACACGGGCGGGCAGCACGCAACCCAGCTGCCCAACACGCTTCGCCCATCGACAAGCTGCAGAGGTCACTGTCCCAACGAAGCATGCAGTTCAGAAGACAAAAGGCTAAGCAGCGCCGGCATACTCTATTTTGGTTCTTGAGGTGCCAGATTAATGCAACTATGCAGATGTGATTGCACGAATCGTGTCGGCAACATCAAGCATCCAAATCTCGTCTCATCATGGACAGTCAGACGAGTGGCTATTATATTGACACCGACCGGACACGCGGTTGCAATTGCAACCTCCCCCCGCATCTTTCCGAGCATCGAGTGCACTAGCAGATTTGCAGTCTTTTAATTAAGTTGCTGCACTATAGTATCCGTTCCTAAATATTCCTTTCGTCTCGACTTATTTATAATAAAAATATAAAAATAAGTGTATCAACAACTAAAATACATTTAGATACATCCACTTTCCTCCCAAGTATTTTTATATGAAGGGGGTATAAGAGCATCCTCAATAGGGACTCCTAAATTTCCTTCCGCATATGTCCGTGGACATGACATCCAGCGCTAGTCGCATACATCTAGCCAACAATTCAAACCAACGAAATAGAATTTATACAAACATGAGCGAATTTAATATAAACACAATGAATTTCATTACCTTCACATTCTAGTCCGCCTATCGAGCTATAATTAATACATAATCTAGTTGATCGCCGCGCTTGTTTCATGTGATCGACCATGAGAGAACTCAAGCTTCTCCTTCTTCATCTTGGACTCCGACGCTCTCCAGCTCTGCCTTCGTAACTTCCTCCTTCGGATACCCGGGCAAGCGCAGATGTTCACCTCCACGTCGCCGCCTAGCAACTAATCAGCCGTCGATGTTGAGCCCACCAAGCTTGACATCGACCGAAGGGGGGGGGGGCTTCTTCGTTGTCGACGACACCCGTGGATGTGCCGACTTCGTTAGGCGCAGCCTAGGCGTTATCCTCGTTGGTCAAGTCGAACACCGCCTTGATCGCCTCGTCATCATTGGCCACGGCCGCCACCTCTGCCACCCGTTGTCGGTACTGCCAGGCGGGCGAGGCGGATCTCGCGGACAGAGTGGTAGGAGTCGAGCAACGCCTCTTGCTCTGCCAAGTTCGTGTCGGTTGCGATAGTTCTGCCGACGCCGAGTTGCTCCTTCGCCTGCAGGTGCTCCTGAAGGAGGTGCTGGTTGTAGGCAGCGTCGGCCTACTCATCCTGCACAATATCCATGTAATGGGCAAGGGCCTCGCCGATGGTCATGGTGCGGTGCACCGGCAAGGGAGGCACGACGGAGTAGGGCCTTGCGTAGGAGGAAGAGAAGGGCAGCGCTTGGTCATCGTCGGTCACGTCCTCCATTGGGTCGTCGACGTCTTTCGGCTGCCTATCGGCCAGCCAACCGACAACAATGCTAGCCATCTCCTTCTTCTAGTCTAGCATAAGCCTGTCCCAGAGAGCTTTGGCGGGGGAGGAATCCATGGTGAAATTTATGCGGACAGGGATCGAAGGCTAACGACTGCGGCTATGACCGAGGCATCTGTTTATATAGCAATGATGGGCAATAGACGGAAGGATGGGTGGCGTCGGAAGAGACGCCTGGGCAACCGGGTGCCGTCAATGTGGTCGGCAGACGGACGAGCTACCGTCGTATCGTTTGAATGCGCAACAGTTGCGGCGCGTTCTCGGCCGGTGTGTCGTTTTAATGCCTGCAAAGTAGCGGTCGGGACTCTCGTAAAACCTTCCCATGTTTGTCTCCGATTTGGATGAAATATTATGTCCGAATCATTTCGTAAACCGGTACAAAATTACATTGGATGACTTCTACGGTCCAAACAATGCGTTGCACATGGTTATAAAAGATTTAAGGATTGATGTTGGAGATGCCTCAAGTATTCTTAAAGATTCTAATACGGACCACGTATAAATTAAAATAAATAAATGTATACTTTAAAATATGCTTATATACAAACGTATATAGCTATATTAAAATCTTTAGAACAATTAAAAATGGCGGGGGTAGTAGTTAGTGCTTACCATTTTTATTGCAATATCTTTGCAATGACGAATGATGAAAGCTAGCGGAGGCGAGGTTGCAGTCTCTATTGGACCCCTAAGTTGTTGGACTATACGATTAGAATTTTCATGCGCCAATATCTTTGCAAAAAAGAAAAATTGCGATAGATATCTTTGCAATTAACATCCAAATATCTTTGCAATGAATGAAAGGTCAAACAAAGAATCTCCTCGGTTTGTAATATAATCAAGTGCAACACGACTGACGAAAACAGGAATCTACAAATATCTGCTTCATACATGATGATCATTCATAGATACAAGCGAGGAGGAGCTTCCCGGTCAAATTACGACGACAAAATTGAGTTCTACTACTACTGTAATTGTATGATTTTATACAATGGCGAACGAGAGAGACGAGGCCAAGAAAACCAAAGAATTGCAGGAGCAGCAGCACCACCAGCCTATGGACACCATCCACCGCCACCAGCGGCCAAGAGCAAGAAAGGGACGCCCCGCCTTATCGCCTCCGCCGCCCCACTACAACAGAGATAAAAATGGGTGGGCCGGCGCCGTCAGCCCCGCGCGGCGGCGGGGGGAGCGTGCGGTTGCTGCGGCAGCGGGTGGTGGAACAGCGAGGGCGCGTCGCGGCCGCCGAGGTCCATGGAGGACCTGGCGGAGCCCGGCGGCGCGGCGAAGCGGGTGGAGAAGTCGGGGTACACTGGGAACTCGCCGCCGTTGGCGTCCGGGCTGGCGCCGTGGCCCTCGTCGAAGTTGAGCGCGTAGCTGAGCGCGTCGTAGTTGAGCTTCCGCCCCCCGGTGCCGGCGGCGGCCCCGTGCCGGTGCCCGCGGCGGAACCGCCGGATGAAGGTCTTCCAGCGCGGGCCGGCCACCAGCTCCGACCACTCCCGCACCTTCATCAGCGCGTCCACCCCGCGCCGCCACCACCGGCGCCGCTCCGCGCCCGCCCTCGCCCCTGCGCCCGCTTCGCCCACCTGGTGCCACCACTCTTCGTCCGTCGTCGTCCCCGCGGGCGCGCGGCGGGCGTACGAGGAGGACGACTGCCACGGCGCGGAGAAGCAGCAGCAGCGGTACCGGCGGCGCGAGAAGAAGGCCGCGTCGGCGTCGTCGGGCCCTCCCGCCGCCGCGCCGGCGTGTGCGGCGCCGGCGTCCATGGAGATCTCGGGGCGGTTGGCCGGGACTCTTTCTTGGGAGGGCGATGCGTGGCGCGTGCGCGGGGCGGAGGGGAACGGAGGCAGAGGCGAGAGCGTGGAGGGGCGCGAGGGTTTTATCGGGGAGGCGGTTTCCACTTGCCCGCGACGGCGCGCCCGGTGAGCCCAACTGCCATCCATCCGTCTAGCCAGCCAGCCCTTCGCCTCGTGACCCCGGGCCCACCTCCCGCGTGGTGGTGGTCCGCAGGGCCAGTGGTTTGGGGCACAGGTGTCAGTGGAGATGGGTGGGTTGTCATCGGCGCGGAGTGGCGGGCGCGGCCGTTTATTTGTCACGTCGTTGCTGCTTGACGGACGGTGACGTGCGGGGATCAGTTCCGCGGGGCACGGCTGTCAGTGACCAGACGTTGTGGGGGGTGGGTCCGGAGAACGGTGAGGATACAGCGCAGAAGCCAGGACGGGCGGGTATTCTTGCTCGGGGTATGGTTGGTTGGATGGGGCACCATCGCGCCTTCCCATACAAGCATGAGCAATGACATTAAGGGTTTGTTTGGTTGAAGATTAATTTTATCAAATTAAAGAGTTGCAAGTCATTAAAGCGTGATTGAAAAAATCAAACGTTAAATTTTGACAAAAGTTGACAATTTTTTTGACTCTATAACAAATGGGCTACACAGACAATAAATTATGCCAAACCAAATTATGGTAAAAAACTAAACGCTTGCCAACTAAAGTACGGTTGTTAAATTTTGACTTGGTAAAGAATGACTGAAAATCAAACGTTCTCTAAACTCTCCAAAAGCAAACCACAAGCTCAGCATTGGACGTGTCCACATAGGATTTTTACTCACCTGCTTTATTATGCTGAAGGAGGAGAAAACAAAATGTCCGTGACCCTTAGCACCCAAGCGTCCCCACCTTGTTTCCTCCTCTAGCTAGGGTTGCCTCCGCCGCCTCTGCCTCCGCCTCTTCCCATCCCAATCCTTCGCCGCAACAACAACTGCAGAGGAGCAGAGCGGTTGCCGGTAGATCATCGCGTCACGGGAGCGGACATGGCCACACGGAAGCAATCACGAGGAGACCAGATCTAAGTTAGCGCGGGGACGACCACAATCTGGAGAACTAGTGGTGTTCTCTTTCGAAATCTCCTAGCGTCGACGCCTCCACTTCTCTCCTCCTCATCTCCTTGCGCGCAGTCTTATCTTTCTCCCTCCTACGCCGCTGCAACTCCATGTGTGTGCCCGTTGATTACCCATGTGTGTTCCATGAATTCAATCCTTCAGTGTACGGGGGGTGCTTTCGAGTTTCTGTAGGGACGAGGAGAAGATTTGTGATGTGTACATCGTCGTTCCTCTCTCTTTCTCTTGATCTCAATCTTGTTTGATTTTTTTTCTAAACAATCAAATTGGCAATCAGTTTAGCTGTACTGAGCGATAAAGAAAATTGTTCAGATTTCCCTTTTAGAATTATGCCCTAGAGGCAATAATAAATTGGTTATTATTATATTTCCTTGTTCATTATAATTGTCTATTATTCATGCTATAAGTGTATTAACCGGAAACGTAATACATGTGTGAATACATAGATCACAATGTGTCCCTAGTGAACCTCTAGTTGACTAGCTCGTTGATCGACAGTTGATCATGGTTTTCTGATCATGGACATTGGATGTCATTGATAACAGGATCACATCATTGGGGAATGATGTGATCGACAAGACTCAATCCTAAGCATAGCACTAGATCATGTTGTTCGTGTGCTAAAGTTTTTTTTGATGTCAAGTATCATTTCCTTAGACCATGCGATTGTGCAACTCCCGGATACCGTAGGAGTGGTTTGGGTGTACCAAACGTCACAACGTAACTGGGTGACTATAAAGGTGCACTACGGGTATCTCCGAAAGTGTTTGTTGGGTTGTATGAATCGAGACTGGGATTTGTCACGCCGTGTGACGGAGAGGTATCTCTGGGCCCACTCGGTAATTCATCATCATATTGAGCTCAGTGTGACTAAGGAGTTAGCCACGGGATGATGTGTTACGGAACGAGTAAAGAGAATGTTGGAAATATGCCCTAGAGGCAATGATAAAATAGTTATTATTATATTTCCTGTTACAAGATAACCGTTTATTATCCATGCTATAATTGTATTGAATGAAAACATAGATACATGTGTGGATATAGACAAAACAATGTCCCTAGCAAGCCTCTAGTTGGCTAGCCAGTTGATCAATGATAGTCAAGGTTTTCTGACTATATGCAAGTGTTGTCACTTGATAACTGGATCACATCATTCGGATAATCATGTGATGGACTAGACCCAAAATATGAACATAGCATATTGATCGTGTCATTTTATTGCTTTTTTTTCTGCGTGTCAAGTATTTATTCCTATGACCATGAGATCATATAACTCACTGGCACCAGAGGAATACCTTGTGTGTATCAAACGTCGCAACGTATCTGGGTGACTATAAAGGTGCTCTACAGGTATCTCCAAAGGTGTTCGTTGAGTTAGTATAGATCAAGACTGGGATTTGTCACTCCGTGTGACAGAGAGGTATCTCGGGGCCCACTCGGTAATACAACATCACACACAAGCCTTGCAAGCAATGTGACTAAGTATAAGTCACATGATCTTGTATTACAGAACGAGTAAAGAGACTTGCCGGTAACGATATTGAAATAGGTATGCGGATACCGACGATCGAATCTCGGGCAAGTAACATACCGAAGGACAAAGGGAATGACATACGGGATTATATGAATCCTTGACACTAAGGTTCAACCGATAAGATCTTCGAAGAATATGTAGGATCCAATATGGGCATCGAGGTCCCGCTATTGGATATTGACCGAGAGTGTCTCGGGTCATGTCTACATACTTCTCAAACCCGCAGGGTCTGCACACTTAAGGTTCGATGATGTTTTAGTATAGTTGAGTTATATGTGTTGTTACCGAATGTTGTTCGGAGTCCCGAATGAGATCACAGACGTCACGAGGGTTTCTGGAATGGTCCGGAAACAAAGATTGATATATATGATGGTTTCATATGGTCACCGGAAAGTTTCAGGCATTACCGGCAGTGTATTGGGAGTGACGAATGGGTTCCGGCTGTTTACCGGGAGGGGCCCACCCACCCGGGAGTGAGCCCAAGGCCCTAGGGTGGCGCACCAAGTCCTTAGTGGGCTGGGGGAATCAGCCCAAGAAGGCTATGGCGCCACATGTAAAAATACCAAAGGAAAAGAAGAAGAAAAAGGAAAGAGGGAGGTGGGAGGGAAGAGGAGGACTCCTCCTTCCCAAACCGAATTGGAGGACGAGTCCTCCTCCTCCCTGGCGGCCGGCACACCCTTGGGGCCCTTGTGCCCTAAGGCTAGCCCCTCCCCTCCTCCTATATATGTTGGTGGTTTAGGGCTTTTTGAGACAAAACTTTGCCACGTGCAACTCTAGCCTATTCCACATAGTTTTACCTCCAGATCGGATTTCTGCGGAGCTCGGGCGGAGCCCTGCAGGAGTAGATCATCAGCACCACCAGAGCGTCGTCACCCTGCCGGAGAACTCATCTACTTCTCCGTCTTTCTTGTTGAATCAAGAAGGCTGAGATCGTCATCGAGTTGTACATGTGCTGAACGCGGAGGTGTCGTCCTTCGGCACTAGATCGGAACGGATCGTGGGACGACGGTGATTTGAATCACGAAGTTGTACCACTATATCAACCGCGTTTCTTAACGCTTCCCGCTGAGTGATCTACAAGGGTACGTAGATCTAATCTCCTCTCGTAGATGGACATCACCATGATAGGTCTTCGTGTGCGTAGGAATTTTTTTGTTTCCCATGCAACATTCCCCAACAGAGACTTGCCGGTAACGAGACTGAACAAGGTATAGAGATACCGACGATCGAATCTCGGGCAAGTATCATACCGATAGACAAAGGGAATTGCATACGGGATTGATTGAATCCTTGACATCGTGGTTCATCCAATGAGATCATCGTGGAACATGTGGGAACCAACATGGATATCCAGACCCCGCTATTGGTTATTGGCCGTAGAGATGTCTCGGTCATGTCTGCATGCCTGCCGACCCCGTAGGGTCTACACACTTAAGGTTCGATGACGCTAGAGTTGTAAAGGGAATGATATATGGTTATCGAAGGTTGTCCGGAGTACCGGATGAGATCCCGGACATCACGAGGACCTCCGGAATGGCCTGGAGGTAAGGATTGATATATAGGAAGTCCTGTTTTGGTCATAGGAAAAGTTTTGGGCTCATCGGTAGTGTACCGGGAGTGCCGGGAGGGTGCCGAAGGACCCCCGAGAGGGGTGTGACGACCAAAGGAGGTCATGGGATGTTAGAGGAGGTGGACCAGCCCCTTTTGGGCTGTCCTAGGCTTTCCCTAAAGGCCCATGCGCATAGGGATAAAAGGATAAGGCAAAAAGGCTTAAAAGGAAAGGGAAAAGAGTCCTTCCAAGGGAGTCCACCTCCCTTGTGAGAGGAGGACTCCTCCCTAGCTTCGGCCGAATCCCTCCTCCTTGGAGGAGGGGCCAAGGCAGACCTCCCTCTCTTCCCCCTATATATACTTGAGGTTTTGGGATTTTTGAGACACAATTATTCATCTCTCTCCCACGGCGCAGCCCTACCTCTCTTATTCCTCCTCCTCGGTGCTTGGCGAAGCCTTGTCGGAGAACCACATAGCTCCACCGTCACCATGCCGTCCTGTTGCCGGAGCTCTCCCTCAACTTCTCCTCTCTCCTTGCTGGATCAAGAAGGAGGAGACGTCACCGGGCTATACGTGTGTTGAACGCGGAGGCACCATCGTTTGGTGCATAGATCGGAATCCACCGCGATCTGAATCGCTGCGAATACGACTCCATCAACCGCGTTCGTAGTAGCGCTTCGGCTTAGCGATCTTCAAAGGTATGAAGATGCTCTACAACCTCTCTCGTTGCTGGTTTCTCCATAGATAGATCCTTGCATGGCGTAGGAAAATTTTGAATTTACTACGATCCCCAACAGTTTCTGTTGGGGATATTCCCCACGATTATAACTCGGCTAAAGGTTTGACCCGACCTAGAGCTTGAAAGCTCTATGGATCACCCCATTTTCCGGGTTAAGATAAGATGACAAAGAGGAATCCAGAGCTTAGTGACGAGACCCGATAGAGACCACAAAGGGCCGGCTCATGAAGAATACTCAAGAGGGATTCTCAACTTGGGAGACAAAGAAGACCTATAAGATTTAGAGTAGGACTCCAATTAAGGGAAGCAAGACCTGGACTAGGATTCAACTTGTAATACAAAGGAGACCAGTTGTAGTCCTACTAGGACTCTACACGTAAGCACACCCCTTCAACTTATATAAGGAGGGGCAAGGCACCTCGAAGAGGGACAGGAGAAGTCAGGACTAACACATAGGTCTTAGACAAGATAAAAGTAGAATCCCTCGAGACTAGAGGTAGCGAAATAGCACCCTTGTAATCGAGATCATCATCATCATTATCATCAATAGAACTCAAGTAGGATGTAGGCTTTTACCTCCACCGCAAGGGGCCAAACCTTGGTAAAACTCGCGTCTCTCGATTCCGACCAACCCCATTCAAGCCGACACCTAGATGTGACGGCCTCACACCTAAGTTCTCTCACGAGGACATCTGTCGTGACAAAAATCATGACAGTTGGCGCTCACCGTGGGGCTAGCGCACGGTGGTGTTGAGTTCTTAGAGGGAGCTCGCCAGAGATAGAAAATCTTGCAATGAGCTGGTAATTCAACACGTCGTCGTGAAAAGGTCTACGTCAACAAAACAACTCGGGGTTCAGAGGCCAACTCGCGAGAGTCAGGATTCCGGGTCCCCTTCAACAAGATCCATGTCTTCATCGACAAAATCGGCGAACCAAGATCCGAGCCTGACATCTGCACCGACATCATCGAGTCGGCTCGCCGCTCCCAACATGGACGGGATCAAGCCGGCTAGAGACATATATTGGTCGGCTTCACACAGGGAGTCAACGTCGCGGATAACTCTGCAGTTAGCGAAGATACTCTCATGTGCTCCGATGATGATACTACTAGGGAGTCACTCGAGCCGCATTGGCAAGCCATCGTTTCATGCCAGGGACCCCGTCGGCCCTCGATTACGCTACATCTAGTGTGAGAATGCCTGCTATACATTAACAACCAAGAGGTCTTGTCGAGCATCCACCTGCGCGCGATGCTGTCCGATGGGCAACTGCACAAGCCGTCATCTCGAAGGACGTTGCACAGGATCATCTATCATTCAAATAAGATCAGGTGCTATAGGCCAGTCTGTTTATTTAGCACATATTAAAATCCCTGAGAATGATTACTCTGACATGCAACATATTTTATGCAGGACAATTATTCACTAGAAAAATGGCTTTATATCGTGAATATGGAGCTCACGCCAATATCATTAGACGCTATCATGCCGCAACCACTCGTACAAGCCACTCAATGAATGCGCGCAAGGCGCCGCCTTCACGGTCCGATATACATCAACACGCTAGGGCCGCGCCTGCTTGTACGAGCCGCCCAAAAGATGCGCGCAAGACACCGCCTCCATGGTCCGATCTACACCAACACAACGGGGCCGCAACCGCCCGTTCAAGCTGTCCAACGGACGCGCTCAAGCCGCCGCTTCCATGCACATTAAAGGAATAGGAGATTCGACCACAGAGGAATCATCCCTAGAGAAGCAAGGAGAGTTCGCAACGTTAAAGTCGGCAATTCAAAAAATCTACACCGAAGGACAGGATTAAGAAACCAGCATGTGCGTGACAACCCGGCCAAGGATAATCATGCGAGACAACCCGACCACGGGGAAAAGCTGGATTAATCTGTGCTACCCCCTCCCCCAGGTTCGGTGGTCTCAGTCGTCTTCAAAATTCTGCCTAATAAAAGGGAAATGTTACCTTTCAACCGACGGATTTTGCTTTTCGCGTCCACCATCTCCTTTGTTCGCCACGTGGCCGGGCGGGACGAGCTGTTTCCTGAAACAACTCCATTGTTTCAGGATGTTGTTCCTGCAACTTAGGAGTAGTTGCAGAACGAGGAATCCAGGCATGGCGACGACGGCTTCCACGGGAAGAGCTCGCCGGCCGCCCCGCCGGCCGCCTCGCCGCCTAGAGCTCGCCGGCCGCCTCGCCTCCTAGAGCTCGCCGGCCGCCTCGCCGCGTAGAGCTCGCCGGCCGCCCCGCCCCGCCGCCTAGAGCTCGCCGGCCGCCCTGCCCCGCCGCCTAGAGCTCGTCGGCCGCCCCGCCGGCCGCCCCCGCCCCGCCGCCAAGAGTTTCCCTGCTCGCTAGTAGTGGTTCTGCAACTTGACCTTTGTTGCAAAAATTCCTGAAACATGATCTTTGTTGCAAAAAATTCTCCCGCAAAAACGAAGGAAAAAATCCTGCAACAAGCAAATTGTTTCTGAAACTCGACCGTTGTTTCAGGATTTAATGGATCCAAAGTTTATTTTTTGCAACAAAGCGATTGTTTCTAGAACTCGAACGTCGTTTCAGGAATTAAATCAGGAGCGGATCGGACGGCTATGGGCGAGATCGAACGGCTGTGGAGGTGATGGATTTTTAGTAAATATCCACCGGTGGATTGGTAGCAGCCCCCCTAATAAAAGTGCTGGCTATTCAGAAAAACTCATTGAGTCGTCAAGGTAATTTTATTTGTTGTTTCTCTAGGACAATTACCTTATATAAGACGAAAAATTCCGAGTCGTCAACGTAGTTTTATTTCTTGTTTTCTTATTTCTCTAAGATGAAAAGGCCTTATATAAAAATGCAATAATGATTACCGATCCTGTTATCAATTGCCTAGGACAATTCCGCACACCATACCATCCTTATTACACACTCGTTATTTATAATATATTCTAACTTTGTTTAGGAAGCACCTATTTTTATGTTTTAGTTCTTCGGTATCATGCAAAGCTATCCTGTTTGTACTCACAACGTAGTTTATTTCTTGTTTCTAGATAAAAGCAAACACTCAGTATACGTAGAGTCGTATCAGTGTCAGATAGAACTTGAGAGAATAATGATCTTACGTTTTGCTCCTTGTGGGTTCAACAGTCCATACTGAACACTTTCATCTTTAGAAAGTGCTACGATGATTCCTTGTACTTGGGATTATCATATATCGACCCAGTTATGGACCGATTAGATTTTTGCCTATTAGGAGTCCTACATGGAAAGAAGACAAGCATTAACTAAGGTCTATTTCGGCTTGCTAATGGCTTGTTGGATCGTTTCCATTATTGCGGCCCAATCGAACTTTTGGCCTACTAAAGTTCCTGCATGGTTGTAGGCCCAATTAAGAATAGGGCCCACATTGATTTTTGCCTAGCTATTACTTTGAGCCCATTAGGAGGACCATTTATGGACAACGTTAAATCCGGTCCATCGAAGGCCCAAGCTAATTTTGGCCCAATTATTAACTACAAGCCCATTACAAGCAGTGGGTCGTTCCCCTCGATGAAGGGCCTACGCTGCTTTGTTCTAGTTATTAATTTCACTTCATATTTTGGCTTGTTTGCCACAAATTGAGCTTTCGACCTAGAAAGCTAGGGAGCGGGCCTATTAGTGCATCTAGTGCCCCTTAGTGGTTTTGGAGTATTGAAGACAAATGGGTTATGGGACTAATGTGTTTGCGAGTGTACACAGGAGAAATAGACCTTGAAGATTTGGTTTGGTCGATCAAAGATGACCCCTAAAAATGTATATCTTCAAGTGAAGAATTTGATGCGACCTTTGAAGAAATTGAAGTGGAGAATTGGAAGGTTGAAGACTTTGTTTTCGTAGTTACTTTATTCTTCTTTTGAGTCATAAAAAACACCTTTGTGTTAAAGGGGGTCAAAAACATACACCTACCTATTTATTTGAGTTGAAGATTTGTAAATGGCATGTAATACAATCAAGTTCTTTAGCGACTGAGACGAAGTTCTTGTGGTCGCTGACGAAATTGGTCTGACTGAGGATTTAGAATTTCAGTAGTGGGATTTTCTTATCGTGAGGAAATTGAGTGCCCCAATGAATTTGAGAGTTCAAACATCTGGCTGTTATTGTGCTAGTGCCAACTATCGAGTGTATTCTTATCCTGACAACGGTCATATGTGCACGACATTTATCTCTCAGCATGTCGGTTGCCCATGGCTATAAATAGTCGCCCCCACAACTAGTAGTTGGTTGACTTCTCCGAGAGAGAGGTTGACAAGTGTCATCCAATGCAACGCTTCCTCTGACGACTTTGAGAGAATCTTAAGTGAGGAAAAAACCCAAACACCTAGAGCCTCAAAGTGATTGAGCATCACTCAATAAATTGTCATGTGTGGAACCGATGCTTGTTACCTTTGAAGACTATGTTTTTCAAGATGGTTAGGCATTAATGTCTAGATCATCCAAGAGCCACTATGGATTGTCGGGTGACCTAGTTTGTGACGGTCTTGGAAGTCTACCTTGAAGACTTACCACGAGTGATTGGTCGGAGTCTAAGTGAGTTTAGCTCAAGTGGAATAAGGTTTCCTCAGAGTTCAATATCAAGACGCCCTAACCTGACGTGCAACTGTCATAACCATAGGAACTTGTCAAACAAATGTTGTGCGTTTATCATGCAACCTAGTTCTATTTCCTTAACCTTTCATTTACTCATTCATATGTTGATGAAACTTCTCCGTGCTTTGTGAATACTTTGAGTGAAGACCTTCTCTACTGTAGGAATGTCCTATTACGACACATTTATAGGATACCCTTTGACCAAACTGTGTGCAATGCATGAATCACAAACGGTATAGTAATAAATCCATCATCAAAAAATGAACTTTGTGCGATGGCAGATCCATCAAGAATGATTTATATAAGACTTGCGTGTGCTATACGTGGCATACAGTTAGTCCATCTAAATTGTTTGTGATGAGATAAAATAACGCAAATAGTTATAAAGATCCAAATGTGTGCGAGAGACGAAATACAGTTCACTGGGATGAACTATTTGTGACGATCAATAAGAACACACACTATTTGGGTTAACAAGATGAGTGTGATACCCGACAAACAGGTCACTCGGACGAACTGTTTGCGATGACCAAAATAACATAAATGATTCAGCGTAAGAAGATGTGTGTGATACCCGACAAACATGTCAATAATCAGAATTGTGTGTGAAGACCGATAATAGCACACCTGATTCCTGCAAACAAGTTGTGTGTCTATTGTGGGAAAATTCTTGATGGTAAACAATTGTCTATGATTGTTCAAATCATCACCGACGTGTTTCGTAATTCAATTGTATGCAATGTGATTTGTTGTGTCTCCACAACGTGTATGCTCTCTCTAGAGAACAACAAGATGTTTTATACATATAATAACATGATTACAAGAAAATTAAACATCCAATTACATAACTGACTAAACTTAAAATTTCCCACCCCAATAAACAATAACATGCATAATAAACTAGGAGAAACAGTCATCAAATCATCTCTTGTGATGGCATTTTCTGCCACTAATCAGCTAGTGGCTCGATCCCTCATTGTCTGTAGGACGGAGGCACTTCCTCATGTTAACAATCCGCCTCTACATCATGTAGCTTGTGTACATGTCCTTGGATTTATACTTGACGTGTTCTTCATCCAGTTCATGCACCCATGCATTGTGCGAGTCAGGCTTGTTCTTGTTGCACTCAACCTCCATGTCTCTGTAGTAGCGTTTGATGATGGTGGCGGCGAGGTCAACCAAGGAGTCCTTCTCCTTCTTGATTCCACAAACCTTGTACTAGCCTTGGATGTCGACAAGCTTATGACAGGCCTAGCCCAAAGTTTTGAGTATCTTTAAATTGTTGCGAACCTGTAGTCTGGGTTGCTCGTGAACCTGGCAAAATGCTCGCAAGGCCTCGTGGCTAGCCAGTAGTGGTAGACGGGGAAGTGATGGCACACACAGAACTATGCGGCAACAACCTTCTGATAATACCTGGCACGACTGTCGGTGTACTCGAGGTTGAAGAGGACCACTTTATATGTCTCATCCTTAGCAAGCAGCTGGTCAATAGTGTTTATGGAGTTCCCTACCATGATTGGGTCATTGGTGTAGATCACTAAGAGGTTCATCTTCCTGATGTGGGTGTCCACTTTGTCATGAATGGTGAACTGTCGCTTATCACCGACAACCGCAGGGAGCAACACCATTCGATCCACGCAGGATATCTTCTCTGTATTTGTCGTCATGGGTGTGCTTAATTTGCTTTGTGGCACAACTAGAAGATTGAAGGGATTAAGTTAAATGGTCGTGGCAATAAATGGGTGGGCCGGGATGGCCTGGAATTTTGGCACGTCCACATGGAATTTTGGCATTGTCGATTTTGTACACGAACTGCAGCCAATTTTTGTCGTAATCCTCTCAACTTTTTAACACATGCGATGTGGGTGAAATGATGATACCACACCAACTTTCAACCTTTTCAAAGTTCATTCGTAGTGCTTTTTAATTTCTGGGTCATTTAGGTCAAAAAATGAGTAAATGCAAGAAAAATACCAAATGAAGTCAAAAAGGGTTGAAAATTGATGATGTGGCTTTCAGTGGTGCATGTTGAAAGCACAAAAATTCTGGAGTTGAAATAAGTTCAAAAAATGAAATCCCTTCATAACACATGAGTTTTCTTCCGAAACCATGATACTTCGAAAGAGGCTGTCGATTTTGTACACGAAGTGCATCCAGTTTTTGCCGTAACCCTCTTAACATTTTAACACATGCTATGTGGGTAAAATTATGATACCATGCCAACGTTCAACCTTTTCAGAGTTCATTCGTAGTGCTTTTCAATTTCAGGGTCATTTAGCTCAAAAAAATTAGTAAATGCAAGAAAAATACCAAATGAAGTCAAAAAGGGTTGAAAATTGATGATGTGGATTTGAATGGTGCATGTTGAAAGCACAAAAAGTCTGGAGTTGAAATAATTTCAAAAAATGAAATCCCTTTGTAACCCATGAGTTTTCGTGTGAAACCATGATACTTCGAAAGAGACTGTCAATTTTGTACACGAAGTGCATCTAGTTTTTGCCGTAACCCTCTCAAATTTTTAACACATGCTATGTGGGTGAAATTATGATACCATGCCAACTTTCAACCTTTTGAGAGTTCATTTGTAGTGCTTTTCAATTTCAGGGTCATTTAGGTCAAAAATGAGTAAATGCAAGAAAAATACCAAATGAAGTCAAAAAGGGTTGAAAATTGATGATGTGGATTTCAATGGTGCATGTTGAAAGCACAAAAAGTTTGGAGTTGAAATAAGTTCAAAAAATGAAATCCCTTTGTAACACGTGAGTTTTCGTGCGACACCATGATACTTCGAAAGAGACTATCGATTTTGTACACGAAGTGCATCCAGTTTTTGTTGTAACCCTCTCAACTATTTTACACATGCTATGTGGGTGAAATGATGATAACAAGCCAACTTTCAACCTTTTCAGAGTTTATTTGTAGTGTTTTTCAATTTCAGGGTCATTTAGCTCAAAAAAAAGAGTAAATGCAAGAAAAATACCAAATGAAGTAAAAATGGTTGAAAATTGATGATGTGGCTTTGAATGGTGCATGTTGAGAGCACAAAAAGTCTGGAGTTGAAATAAGTTCAAAAAAATGAAATCCCTTTGGAACAGATGAATTTTTCATGCATAACCATGATACTTCAAAAAAACTGTCGATTTTTTACACGAAGTGCATCCAGTTTTTGCCGTAATCCTCTCAACCTTTTAACACATGTTATGTGGGTGAAATGATGATACCATGCCAACTTTCAACCTTTTCAGAGTTCATTTATAGTGCTTTTAAATTTTAGGATCGTTTAGCTGAAAGAATAAACTAATATAAAAAAGAATGAACCAAAAAGAATCAAAATAATATTAACTAAACTTATCAAAATATTAAGTTTTTTAAAACAATGAACTAAAAAGAACCAAGAATAATATTAATTAAACTCATCAAAGTTCATTTGTATTGCTTTTCAATTTCAGGGTAATTTAGCTTGGCTCAAAAAACGAACTAATAGCAAAAGGAATGAATTTTTTTTATAAAACTCTAATAGCAAAAAGAATGAATCAAAAAGTTTTTATAAAACTCTAATAGCAAAAATAATGAACTAAAAAGAATCAATTAAATATGATATTCTTTATTACCAAAAAGAATCAACTAAAAAGAATCAAAATAATATTAACTAAAATTGTCAAAGTATTTATTTGTTATAAACTTTAACAGTAAAAAAACCATAAAGTATTTTTTGTTACAAACTTTAATAGAAATTGTCCTAAAGTATTTAAAAAACTGTAATACGAATCAACTAAAAAGAATCAATAAAAAATAAAACTTATGCAACTAAAATTATATAATATTTATGCAACTAAAATTATATAACTAAAGATAACAAAATGCAAAAAATAAAAAAAATAAAAAACATAACAAATGCAAAAAATGCCATCTACTCGGCCATTACGGCGTGCATACGGCTAGAAACCCTACACGATCGTTGGGCGAGGATGGAGGCCCGCATAAGGCCGAGTAGGCCCACAGGGAGACAGATTTGGTTTAAGCCCGCATGCGTGCATATGAGAGGAGCTCGAGAGGGTTGGCGCAACCGCGCTTATAAACCACTCTCGGCTCCTCTCAGCTAGCGAGGTGGGACTAAACTCCCACCACCCCGCGCGAGCGCCAGGACGAGCCATTTAGTCCCGGTTGGTGGGTCCAATCGGGACTAAAGCCCCTTGCTTCTCGCCCTTTCGACTGATGAAAAGAAGCTTTTGTCCCGGTTGGTGGCTAAAACCGGGACTAAAGCCCCCCCTTTAGTCCTGGTTGGAGGCACCAATCGGGACTAAAGCCCTTTGCTTTCCGCCCTTTCGGCTGCTGAAAAGGAGCTTTAGTCGCGGTTGCAGCCACCAACCGGGACTAAAGGTGGGGCTATATAAGCGGGACTTTGCGGTTTTTCCAAATCCACTGCTTTCTTCGATCTCCTCCTCTCCCACAACGGCACCGAGATCACATCGACGCCGCCAAGTTGCCAGACCTCGTCATCGCCTCCCCGAGCCCTGTCGTGACGTCATCCCCCGCTCCCCTCGCTGGGCCCGCCCTACCCCGACGTCGTCGTCGCTGCCTGCCCTGACGTCGCCATCGCCGTGCCCTTCCCCCGCCGTCGCCGTCGCCGCACCCTGCCCCGACGTTGCCGTCCCCGTGCGCTCCCCTCATCGTCAGCCGGCCCCTCCATCTCCATCGCTCACCGCCCCCGGTGAGCTCCTACATCTCCATCGCTCCCCGCGTGCTTCCCTCTATGCATGAGTGTTAGCTTTTACTCCCTTCATTCCTAAATATAAGTCCTTTTAGAGATGAATGTACACTCTAAATTATATCTATATACATTTGTATGTTGTCCTTAAGTGAACCTCTAAAAAGACTGTGTACATGAAGACTTGTCGAAATAAATATTGTGTAAATTGTGTCTATATACATCCGTATTTATACATGCATTTTAGAGAAAATTAAGCATTGTGTGGTTTAAAATATTGTGTATATGTAGACTTGTCGAAATCGTAAAAATATCATAGTGTTTCATCTTTTATGTTGACTAAGGGATATAAACATGCTTGTGTGGTTACACAATTCACTTGTTTGATGTCTAGCTATTTCTAGGTTAACCAAGTAAGAAGGAGCAATTGCAACAAAGGACAATGGCCAATCACATGCCCCATGTCCTAAGCCTTTTTTCGATAGTGTTCGACATTACTTGAGGATATTTTCGAATATGAGGTATTTAAAAAGCCATCCAAGTGTATGAAATCCTAAAGATGTGTGTTAGATATGATTAGTGTAATGATACGTCTCCAACGTATCTATAATTTTTGATGGTTCCATGCTATTATATTATCAACTTGGGATGTCTTATATGCATTTATATGCCATTTTATATCATTTTTGGGACCAACCTATTAACTCAGTGCCTAGTGCCAGTTTCTATTTTTTCCGTGTTTTTGACCTTTTTCAGAAAAGAATATTAAACGGAGTCCAAACGGAATAACACCTGCGGGATGATTTTTTTCCATAACAGAAGATACGTATAGGACTTGAGAACCAAGGCACGAGGTCTCGTGGGAGGTCACGAGCCCCCTAGGCATGCCCTAGGGGAGCGTCTAGCAGGCTCGGGGGCCCACGTGCCTCCTTTGCCCTACCTCTTTCGCCTCTAAATTCTCTAAAATCCCGAAACCAAAGAGAGAGCCATGAAAATACTTTTCCGCTGTTGCAAGCTTCTGTCTCCGCAAGATCCCATCTGGGGACCGCTCTCGTGCCCTACCGGAGGGGGATTCAGACACGGAGGGCTTCTTCATCAACACCATTGCCTCTCCGATGATGCGTGATTAGTTCACCACAGACGTTTGGGTCCATAGCTAGTAGCTAGATGACTTCTTCTTTCTCTTGGATCTTCAATACAAAGTTCTCCATGATCTTCATGGAGATCTATCTGATGTAACTTTATTTTGCGGTGTGTTTGTCAAGATCCGATGAATTGTGGATTTATGATCAGATTATCTATGAATATTATTTGAGTCTCCTGTGATTTCTTATATGCATGATTTTGTATCCTTGTAATTCTCTTCGAGTTATGGGTTTCGTTTGGCCAACTTGATCTATAATTCTTGCAATGGGAGAAGTTCTTGGTTTTGGGTTCATACCATGCGGTGTCCTCACCTAGTGACAGAAGGGGTAGCGAGGCACGCATCGTGTTGTTGCCATCACGGGTAAAAATATGGGATTTATATCATATTGCATGAATTTATCCCTCTACATCATGTCATCCTGCTTAAGGCGTTACTCCGTTTGTTATGAACTTACTACACTAGATGCATGCTGGATAGCGGTTGATGTGTGGAGTAATAGTAGTAGATGTAGAAAGTATCGGTCTAATTGTATCGGACGTGATGCCTATATGTATGATCATTGCCTTAGATATCATCATGACTTTGCGCGATTCTATCAATTGCTCGACAGTAATTTGTTCACCCACCATAATACTTGCTATCATGAGAGAAGCCTCTAGTGAACACTATGACCCCCGGGTCTATTTTACACATCATATATTCAGATCTACAGAAACACCAAAAATACTTTGCTGCACTTTTATTTCTTTTTACCTTTTATCTCTGTCAGATCTCACCTTGCAAGTAATCGTAAAGGGATTGACAACCCCTTTATCGCGTTGGGTGCAAGTTTGTTTGTTTTAGCGCAGGTTCATTGGTGCCTCATCTTGATACTCCTACTGGATTGATACCTTGGTTCTCAAACTTAGGGAAATACTTATATCTACTTTGCTGCATCACCCTTTCCTCTTCAAGGGAAAAACCAACACAAGCTCAAGAAGTAGCAGGAAGAATTTCTGGCGCCGTTGCCGGGGATTATTCAAGTGAAGCATATCCAAGTAAATATCGCAAACTCATCTCTTGCATTTATATTATTTGCCTTTTTCCTCTCGTTTTCCTCTCCCCCACTTCTAAAAAACAAAATTTACAAAAATATTTGCCTTTTTCGTTCGCCCTTTCTTTTGCTTGCTTTCTGTTTGCTTGTGTGGGTTAGTCTACTTATCCTTATGGCTAGCCCTATCGCTACGATCCTTACTCCCGAGAATGAAGTTCTTAATTTGAAACAAAACGAGGGAGAAAACTTAAAAGATGCTTGGTACAGAATTTGCAATGCTCGGAATAGATCCACTCGTAAGCAATCTACTACCGTTGCAATTTTTATGTGGGTATTTCCCCTTGGAATAGGTATGTTCTTGACACCATCGTAGGCGGAAATTTCTTGGATAGCCATACCATTGATTCTTATGGTGCTTTAATAAATTTGTTAGGCTCACCCCCACTCATGGTTAATGGAACTACTTTAACTTTGGAACATTTGATGCGTAGGCTAGATATTATTGAAAATAAAGTTGCTTCGATAGAACTCATTGAAAATTTGGATAAAAATATCCACAATCAAATCACTCAATATGGATCCAAGGTGGGAATGACTTTGAAAAATTTAAAGGAGAAGGAACCCATAGTTAACGAAAAACTAGATCATGATTCCGCTAGAATTGGCAAACTAGAGGATGTTATAACCAACTTGGGTTTCGCTTTTGCTGCTGTTCAAGACACTCCAAATTTTCCCCACAATAAGGCCGCTAAGCTTGTTTATGTTCCTAAAAACAATGGTGGACCATATAGTAAGAAAGATGAGGATCTTAAAATGTTGATTGTTCACCCTATGAGTGGGTTGAGCACTAAAGATGACGATACTTGATTCTATTGCCTTATGCCTAGCTAAGGGCGTTAAACGATAGCGCTTGTTGGGAGGCAACCCAATGAATAAATTCATTTTTGCTTTTCACTTTTTGTTTTGTTGATTCCACACCATCATAATTCTGTTATGATTGTGTTTTTTATGTTTCAATTAGTGTTTGTGCCAAGTAGAACCTTTATGATTAGTTTTGGTGGTAGTTGTTTAATCATGCTAAAAAAGACAGAAACTTTGTGCTCACGAAATTATTTTTAATTCCTATCCAAAAAGAGATTTTGAGTTTATTCTTTTTTCTGCTGATTGATATGCAAATTTCCCTAATTGTCATAATGTTTCAGAATTTTTGGGATAACAGAGGTATACAAAATATACAGATTGCTACAGACTGTTCAGTTTTTGACAGATTCTGTTTTTGTTGTGTTGATTGCTTATTTTGATGAAACTACGGTTAGTATCGGGGGGTACAAGCCATGGAGAAGTGAGAATACAGTAATACAACATCAATCTAAATGGAAATCAAGTTTACTACAGTACCTAAAAAGTTGGTAGTTTGTTTTCTTATGCTAAAGATATCACGAGTTTCTGTTTAAGTTTTGTGTTGTGAAGTTTTCAAGTTTTGGGTGATGTTCTTATGGACAATGGAACAAAGAGTGAAAAGATCTTAAGCTTGGGGATGCCCAAGTCACCCCAAGACAAATCCAAGGACACCAAAAAGCCTAAGCTTGGGGGTGCCCCAGGAAGGCATCCCATCTTTCGTCTTCAATCCATCGGTAACGTTACTTGGAGCTATATTTTTATTTACCACATGATATGTGTTTTGCTTGGAGCGTCGTGTATTATAGGAGTCATTGCTTTCTGTTTAATCACAATCATCCTTGCTGCACACCTTTTTGAGAGGGACATGCACTCATCGTGAATTTGTTAGAATACTCAATGAGCTTCACTTATATCTTTTAAGCTAGGCAATTTAGCTCCCATGAGCTTTGAGGACCCACAAGTATAGGGGATCAATTGTAGTCCTTTCGATAAGTAAGAGTGTCGAACCCAACGAGGAGTAGAAGGCTCTGATAAACGGATTTCACCAAGGTAATAACTGCAAGCACTGAAAGTAGCGGTAACAAGTGATTGTGTAGCGAGGTGAAACGTAGCGAGCAAAAAGTAACAAGTAACAAGTAGTAGCAACGGTGCAGCAAGTGGCCCAATCCCTTTTGTAGCAAGGGACAAGCCTGAACAAAGTCTTATAGGAGGAAAAACGCTCCCGAGGACACACTGGATTTTCTGTCATGCTAGTTTCATCATGTTCATATGATTCGCGTTCGTTACTTTGATAGTTTGATATGTGGGTGGACCGGCGCTTGGTCACTGCCCTTACTTGGACAAGCATCCCACTTATGATTAACCTCTCTCGCAAGCATCCGCAACTACAAAAGAAGAATTAAGACAAAGTCTAACCATAGCATTAAACTAGTGGATCCGAATCAGCCCCTCACGAAGCAACGCATAGACTGGGGTTTAAGCTTCTGTCACTCCAACAACCCATCATCTACTTACTACTTACCAATGCCTTCCTCTAGGCCCAAATATGGTGAAGTGTTATGTAGTCGACGTTCACATAACACCACTAGAGGAAAAGACAACATACATCATATCAAAATACCGAACGAATATCAAATTCACATGACTATTATCAGCATGACTTATCCCATGTCCTCGGGAACAAAAGTAACTACTCACAAAACATAATCATAATCATGATCAGAGGTGTAATGAATAGCATCAAGGATCTGAACATAAACTCTTCCACCAAGTAATCCAAGTAGCATCAACTACAAAGAGTAATCAACACTACTAGCAACCTTACAAGTACCAATCGGAGTTGCGAGACGAAGATTGGTTACAAGAGATGAACTAGGGATTGGAGAGGAGATGGTGCTGATGAAGATGTTGATGAAGATGCCTCCCCTCCGACGAGAGGAGTGTTGGTGATGATGATGGTGACGATCCCCCCCTCTGGGAGGGAAGTTTCCCCGGCAGGATCATTCCGCCGGAGCTCTAGATTGGATCTGCTCAAGTTCCGCCTTGTGGCGGCGACGAAACCACGAAAAAGCTCCCGATTGATTTTTTATGGACCAGGATGCTTCATATAGCAAAAGAGGGGGGCTAATGGGCCGTCAGGGAGCCCACAAGCCCCCACTCCGCCACCAGGGGGGTGGCGGTGTCAAGGCTTGTGGCGCCCTGACAGCCACCCTCCGGTAGTTCTTTCGCCCAGTATTTTTTATATAATCCAGAAAAATCCACGTAACTTTTCAGGGCATTTGGAGATGTGCATAATAGTGGACTAGGATTTGCTCCTTTTCGAGTCCAGAATTCCAGCGGCATGAATTCTCCCTCTTCAAATAAACCTTGCAAAATAAGAGAGAAAAGGCATAAATATGGTACCACAAGTAATATAACAGCCCAAAAAGCAATAAATATCAACATGAAAGCATGATGCAAAATGGACGTATCAACTCCCCCAAGCTTAGACCTCGCTTGTCCTCAAGCGAAAACCAAGTCCCATAAACATGTCCACAAGTTTGGGGACGAAGGTGTCGATAAAACATAATACAGACATGAGGGCATCATGATCACACATAGAACAACAATACATCATAAAGATTCTTATGGGAAAGTAACAATTCCTTCACAAAGCAAAGCATGAAGCAAAAACCTTACCTAGAAGTAACCAACAATAGTCCATAGTCATTGAAGCAATTGCAATTTATCACAACATCAGAAAGAGTCAAATAAGAGCTTGTAAGGCAAACCCACATACTCAATCATCTCTTTTGTTTTCCACAATTGTTACAACTCACGTGGTACTCATGGTGTCAAAGTTTCAGCTGGACACAGAGGAAGATAGGGGCCTATAGTTTTGCCTCCCAACCATTTACCTCAAGGGTAAAGTCAACAACAATAAAGCATAAGTACTCAACTCCAAGTTGATATATGAATATAGATCTTTCCCAAGCATGTGACGGTAGCCAAGACAAAGGCAAAAAGGGAATTGGTGAAGATCACCATGACTCTTACAAGGGTAAAAAGTAAAGGTACAGGATAGGCCCTTCGCAGAGGGAAGCAGAGGTTGTCATGCGCTTTTTAGGTTTGAATGCGTGTCCTCTTAGTGCGGAGGAACGTCACTTTATATTGCCTCCTGTGATAAAGAACTTTATTATGCAGTCTGTCGCTTTTATGTCTTCCTCATCACAGGTTCGTACAAAGCTTATTTTCCACATACTAATAGATCATACATATTAGAGAGCAATTTTTATTGCTTGCACCGATGACAACTTACTCGAAGGATCTTATTCAATCCATAGGTAGGTATCGTGGACTCTCATGGCAAAACTGGTTTGAAGGTTTATGGATGCACTTGTAGTATCTCCACTTGGTGCGGGAGTTTTGGCTAATATGAGGTGGAAGCAATCGTCACATGCTAAGGGATCTCTAATCATATAACATTGTTTGGAACCAAGCAAACACAATTCATTATGTTGTCTTCCTTTTCCAACATCTACTCCTAAGCATGTACTAGTTTGGTGAGTGCTCACAATTGTAAAAAGTGGCTAAGATGATATATTTATATGTGAACCTCTCTTTCCTTATTACTTCTTATTAATTGCAACAATGACCGAGTTCTATGTTGATTCATTCTCAACAAGTTTCAATCATCATACAAGTCAAATGTGAAGCTATCACTTTTCATAAGATCGTCTCATGATCTTTCATGCTATCGTTGTTTTCATACTTTTGATCATGGCACAAAGCAAAGCCCTTAACTGAGATACTCTTTATTATATAGTTCGTAAGCTCGAATACATCGGGGGAGAAACAAAAGCAAAAGACTCAAACTAAAAACTAAAGACTTATTCCTCTAAGGGAAGAAATAAAAACTGAAAAGGAAAGAACTAAAACAAAGGTAAAAGCAAAAGATATAAAGGTGATACGATAGCAGGGCAACTCCCCCAAGCTTGGCAGAAGCCAAGGGGATTGCCCATACAAATGCTTAGTTGTCTTCCTTTGGTGGTGATGGTGGTGTTGTTGGTGCAGTCTTGAGCTTGTCTAATTTCCACTTGAGCAAAAAGTTCTGCTCCCTTAGATCGTCATTTTCCTCCTCAAGTTTCAAAACTCTATGGCAAAGCTCCTGCTTACTCTCCTGCAAGAAAGGAGAAGGGATAAACAAGGTCTTAGGCTTCTTCCTATGGTCAGGGAGGCTTGACTTCTTGAACTCCACATGGGTGTTTGTAGGTTGAGGTAAAGGAGCCCCCTCTTCATCGGAACTCGTTTGCTCCTTCCCTTTGGGCTCATAGTCCTCTTCCTCATCAGTGGTCCAGCCATATGGTTCCAAGTCCCCATAGACCTTGGGGTTAGCAAAGTAGTCAGCCACATAGATCTCTCCCTCTGAATCTTGAGAAGACATCTTGACCTAGATCTGCGGCAGACAAAGCTCGAAACGAAAACAAAGGAAAACTGCATGATACGGAGATCAAAACCTTCGGGCGACTATATATTGATTTTTTCTGGGCCAGAAGGAGTCCTCCGCAAGAAAACGGAGTTCGGGAGGCACACGAGGTGCCCACAAGCTTGCCCTCCGCCACTAGGGGGTAGGGGCGGTGGCAGGGCTTGTGGCTGCCTCGTTCGCTCTCCGGACTGCTTTTTATTTTTCTAATTTTCCAAAAATTCCAAAAGTGAGGAAATTTCCTGTTGGAAAAGTATCGGAGTCCAATTTCTTACCGAAACAGATACATCTTCGTTTTCAAGGTCTGAAACGGGCTAATAAACATCCCTTATGTACTCCTCTGGAGTTATGACATTGATGATATTGGTCTCAATATTTATGGGAGTGCCAGAGATGTAATGCTTGATTTTTTGCCCATTTACCACTCTAGAAAAATTTCCTTCTGTGTTATTGATTTTGAAGGCACTGTAACGATATACTTCCTCAACAACATAGGGACCTTCCCATTTAGAGAGAAGCTTGCCTGCAAAGAATCTCAAACGAGAATTGTATCGCAAGACATAATCACCTACATTGAACTCTCGTTTCTGTATTCGTTTGTCGTGCCATCTCTTAACCTTTTCCTTGAACAACTTGGCATTCTCATATGCCTGGGCTCTCCATTCATCTAACAAGCTGATATCAAACAACCGCTTCTCACCGGCAAGTTTGAAATCAAAGTTGAGCTCTATGTTTGCCCAATAAGCTTTGTGTTCCAGCTCAAGAGGTAAATAACAGGCCTTACCGTAAACCATTTTATACGGTGACATGCCCATGGGATTCTTATAAGCAGTCTTATAAGCCCATAGTGCACCGTCAAGTTTGCTAGACCAGTTCTTTCGAGATCTATTGACGGTCTTTTGTAGGATCAACTTGATCTCCCTATTACTCAACTCCACTTGACCACTAGACTGAGGATGATAAGGAGATGCAACTCTATGGTTGACATCATACTTAGCTAGCATCTTGCGGAAAACACCATGAATGAAGTGTGAACCGCCATCAGTCATCAAGTATCTAGGGATTCCAAATCTTGGGAATATGACTTCTTTAAGCATCTTAATAGAGGTGTGGTGATCAGCATTTTTAGTGGGGATAGCTTCTACCCACTTAGTAACGTAATCCACAGCAACTAAGATGTGAGTGTACCCATTGGAACTCGGGAAGGGTCCCATATAATCAAAGCCCCAGACATCGAATGGTTCAATGACAAGTGAATAGTTCATAGGCATCTCTTGACGCTTACTGATGTTCCCTATCCATTGGCATTCGTCACAAGACAAGACAAACATACGGGCATCCTTCAAGAGAGTGGACCAATAGAAACCTGATTGCAATACCTTATGGGCAGTTCTATCTCCAGCATGGTGTCCTCCGTAGGCTTCGGAATGACACTTCTGCAGGATCTGTCCCTGTTCATGTTCAGGCACACAACGTCTAATAACACCATCTACTCCTTCCTTATAAAGGTGAGGATCATCCCAGAAGTAGTGTCTCAAATCAAAGAAGAATTTCTTCTTTTGCTGATAGGTGAAACTAGGTGGTATGTATTTGGCTACGATATAGTTTGCATAATCGGCATACCACGGTGCACTAAGTGAAGTGCAGATGACATTTAATTGCTCATCAAGAAAGCTGTCATCAATTGGTAGTGGGTCATCAAGGACATTCTCTAGCCTAGACAAGTTATCTGCTACAGGGTTATCAGCACCCTTTCGGTCAACGACGTGCAAATCAAATTCCTGTAGCAGGAGAACCCATCTGATCAGCCTAGGCTTAGCGTCCTTCTTCTCCATGAGGTACTTAATAGCAGCATGATCAGAGTGAATAGTGACTTTGGAGTCAACTATGTAAGATCTGAACTTTTCACATGCAAACATGAGAGCTAAAAATTCCTTCTCCGTAGTGGCATAGTTTCTTTGGGCAGTGTCTAGAGTTTTACTAGCGTAGTGAATGCCATTCAACTTCTTGTCAATTCTTTGTCCTAGAACAACACCAACAGCATAATCACTAGCGTCACACATGATTTCAAAGGGCAAGTTCCAGTCAGGTGGTTGAACAATTGGTGCGGTTATCAAAGCCTTCTTAAGTATTTCGAAAGCTTCCTCACAATCCTCATCAAAAACAAAAGGAACATCCTTCTGCAAGAGGTTGGTAAGAGGCCTAGAAATCTTAGAGAAATCTTTAATGAACCTTCTATAGAAACCAGCATGACCTAAGAAACTTCGTATACCTCTGATATCTGTGGGGCAAGGCATTTTCTCAATTGCATCAACCTTAGCCTTATCAACTTCAATGCCTCTGTCAGAAATTTTGTGTCCTAAGACGATACCTTCATTAACCATAAAGTGGCACTTCTCCCAACTCAACACGAGGTTGGTTTCTTCGCATCTCTGTAAGACTCGATCAAGGTTGCTGAGGCAATCATCAAAGGAAGACCCATAAATGGAGAAGTCATCCATGAAAACCTCGACGATGTTTTCACAAAAGTCAGAGAATATAGCCATCATACATCTTTGGAAGGTGGCAGGTGCATTACATAAGCCAAAAGGCATACGTCTATAGGCAAAGGTACCGAAAGGGTAGGTGAAAGTGGTTTTCTCTTGATCAGATTGTGCAACAGGTATTTGCGAGAAACCTGAATAACCGTCCAGAAAGCAGAAGTGTGTGTGTTTTGATAGCCTTTCTAGCATTTCGTCGATGAACGACAAAGGATAATGATCTTTCCTGGTTGCCTTGTTCAGTTTCCGGAAGTCTATCACCATTCTATAGCCGGTAATAATCCTTTGTGGGATTAGTTCATCCTTATCATTAGGAACGACGGTGATACCTCCCTTCTTAGGTACGCAACGTACTGGACTTATCCAATCACTATGAGCAACAGGATAAATGATTCCTGCTTCCAAAAGCTTTAATATTTCTTTTATAACGACCTCTTTCATCTTAGGATTTAATCTCCTTTGATGATCAGCAACTGGTTTAAAGTTAGGATCGGTTTTAATCTTGTGCTGACATAGAGTAGGACTAATACCCTTAAGATCATCAAGAGTATATCCAATAGCAGCGCGGTGCTTCCTCAGAGCTTTTAGTAACTTCTTCTCTTCACGCTCTGAGAGGAGAGCACTAATAATGACAGGATATATCTCCTTCTCATCAAGATAGGCATACTTAAGAGTATCAGGCAACTGTTTAAGCTCGAACACAGGATCACCCTTTGGTGGGGGAGGATCCCCAAGCAGTTCAACAGGCAGATTATTTTTGAGAATAGGATATTGTTCTAAGACAATTTTATCTATCTCATCTCTTTCCTCCATATGCATATCATTTTCATGCTCAAGAAGATACTGCTCTAAAGGATCCGTAGGAGGTACGGCAATAGAGGCAAGAGCAATGATTTCATCTCTACCAGACGACTCTCTTTCATGGGATTGTCTTCCAAACTTGGAGAAGTTGAATTCATGAGACACACCCTCGAAACTTACTATGACAGTCTGCTTAATGCAATCAATGTGAGCATTGACAGTGTTGAGAAATGGTCTACCAAATATGATGGGACAAAAGCTATCTTGTGCAGTACCAAGGACGAGGAAATCAGTAGGATACTTCGTCTTACCACACAGGACTTCTATGTCTCTCACAATTCCCAGAGGGCAGATAGTGTCTCTATTAGCTAGCGTAATAGTGACATCAATGGGTTCTAACTCAGCAGGTGCAATCTCATCTTTGATTTCATCATATAGAGAACGGGGTATTGCACTAACACTAGCTCCCATATCACATAAACCATGGTAGCAGTGATCTCCTATCTTAACAGAAACAACGGGCAGGCCAACTACAGGTCCGTGTTTGTCTTTCGCGTGAGGTTTAGCAATTCTCGCGGAGTCCTCACAGAATTTGATAACATGCCCGTCTATGTCTTCGGCTAAGAGATCTTTGATAATAGCAACACTAGGTTCAACTCTAATTTCCTCAGGGGGTGCAAGTGATCTAATGTAACCCCTACGTATCACAGTTGGAGCTTTAGAATAATCCTTTATCCTAGCAGGGTATGGTGGTTTCTCAGTGTAAGCACAAGGAACAACAGGATCACTAAAAGCAATGACTTTCTCCTCAACTAGATTGGTTTTTGCTATGTTGCTTTCTACAGGAGGATGATATTTAAACCACTTCTCTTTGGGAAGATCAACATGAGCAGCAAAAGATTCACATAGAGAAGCTACTATCTCAGAGTCAAGTCCACACTTAGCGCTAAAATCTCTAGAAGTCTTTGTCTCAACAAAAGATTTAACGCAATCAAACTGGAAATTCATACCTGACTCCTTACCTTCCTCCAGCTCCCAATCTTCAGAGTTGCGTTTGATTCTCTCCAATAAATTCCACTTGTGATCAATATCCTTCTTCATAAAAGAACCGGTACAATAAGTGTCAAGCATGGTACGATCTTCATGAGAAAGCCGAGCATAAAAGTTTTGAGTGATGATTTCTCTCGAGAGCTCATGATTGGGGCATGAATATAGCATTTATTTAAGCCTCCCCCAAGCTTGAGCTATGCTTTCCCTGTCGCGAGGCCAAAAGTTATAAATAAAGTTCCGGTCACGATGTACTAAATGCATAGGATAGAACTTTTGATGAAATTCCAATTTCAACCGATTGTAGCCCCATGATCCAGTATCATCACATAGCCTATACCATGTCAACGCCTTATCCTTCAAAGATAAAGGAAATAATTTCTTCTTTACCTCATCCTCGGGCAAACCTGCAAGCTTAAATAAACCACAAACTTCATCTACATAGATTAGATGCAAGTCTCGATGTGAAGATCCATCTCCTGTGAAAGGATTAGCCAGCAGTTTCTCAAGCATACCCGAAGGAATTTCATAAAAGATATTTTCAGTAGGTACCTAAGGTTGAGGAGCAACTTCTCGTGCTTCCGTTCGTGGTGAAGATACCCCGAACAAACTCCTCAAAGGAACAGTTTCCATAGTGACAAGTGACAAAAAATTTCAGCACAGTATAAAAATGTTTCCTTACCAATTTCCACTTACCAAAGGCGCTTCACTCCCCGGCAACGGCGCCAGAAAAGAGTCTTGATGACCCACAAGTATAGGGGATCAATCATAGTCCTTTCGATAAGTAAGAGTGTCGAACCCAACGAGGAGCAGAAGGCTCTGATAAACGGATTTCAGTAAGGTAATAACTGCAAGCACTGAAAGTAGCGGTAACAAGTGATTGTGTAGCGAGGTGATACATAGCGAGCAAAAAGTAACAAGTAACAAGTAGTAGAAATGGTGCAGCAAGTGGCCCAATCCTTTTTGTAGCAAGGGACAAGCCTGAACAAAGTCTTATAGGAGGAACAACGCTCCTGAGGACACACTGGAATTTCTGTCATGCTAGTTTCATCATGTTCATATGATTCGCGTTCGTTACTTTGATAGTTTGATATGTGGGTGGACCGGCGCTTGGGTACTGCCCTTACTTGGACAAGCATCCCACTTATGATTAACCTCTCTCGCAAGCATCCGCAACTACAAAAGAAGAATTAAGACAAAGTCTAACCATAGCATTAAACTAGTGGATCCAAATCAGCCCCTCACGAAGCAACACATAGACTGGGGTTTCAGCTTCTGTCACTCCAGCAACCCATCATCTACTTACTACTTCCCAATGCCTTCCTCTAGGCCCAAACATGGTGAAGTGTTATGTAGTCGACGTTCACATAACACCACTAGAGGAAAAGACAACATACAACATATCAAAATATCGAACGAATATCAAATTCACATGACAATTATCAGCACGACTTATCCCATGTCCTCGGGAACAAAAGTAACTACTCACAAAACATAATCATAATCATGATCAGAGGTGTAATGAATAGCATCAAGGATCTGAACATAAACTCTTCCACCAAGTAATCCAACTAGCATCAACTACAAAGAGTCATCAACACTACTAGCAACCTTACAAGTACCAATCAGAGTTGCGAGACGAAGATTGGTTACAAGAGATGAACTAGGGATTGGAGAGGAGATGGTGCTGATGAAGATGTTGATGAAGATGCCTCCCCTTCGACGAGAGGAGTGTTGGTGATGACGACGGCGACGATTCCCCCCCCCCTCCGGGAGGGAAGTTTCCCCGGCAGGATCGTCCTGCCGGAGCTCTAGATTGGATGTGCTCAAGTTCCGCCTCGTGGCGGCGGCGAAACCACGAAAAAGTCCCGATTGATTTTTTCTGGACCAGGATGCTTCATATAGCAAAATAGGGGGCTAGTGGGCCGTCAGGGAGCCCACAAGCCCCCACTCCGCCACCACGGGGTGGCGGTGTCAGGGCTTGTGTCGCCCTGGCAGCCTCCCTCCGGTAGTTCTTTCACCCAATATTTTTTATATAATCCAGAAAGAATCCACATAACTTTTCACGGCATTTGGAGATGTGCATAATAGTGGACTAGGATTTGCTCCTTTTCCAGTCCAGAATTCCAGCTGCCTGAATTCTCCCTCTTCAAATAAACCTTGCAAAATAAGAGAGAAAAGGCATAAATATGGTACCACAAGTAATATAACAGCCCAAAAAGCAATAAATATCAACATGAAAGGATGATGCAAAATGGACGTATCAAGCTTCACTTATATCTTTTGAGCTAGATGATTTCGCTCTAGTGCTTCACTTAAATGTTTTTAGAGCACGGCGGTGTCATATTTTGTAGAAATAAAAACTCTCGATCTTCACTTATATCATTTTTAGAGTGCTCTCTCTAAGTAATTTGGTAATTGGCGTGTGTTATGAAATTAGTCCTAAATATGATAGGCATCGAAAGAGGATATAATAAAAACTTTCATATTCAAGTGCATTGATTAGTAAGAGAAGTTTGATTCCTCACAATTAGTTTTGAGATATGGATATGGTAATATTAGAGTTATGTTAGTAGGGTGTTGTGAATCTAGAAATACTTGTGTTGAGGTTAGTGATTCCCGTAGCATGCACGTATGGTGAACCGCTATGTTAGGAAGTCGGAGCATAATTGATTTATTGATTGTCATCCTTTGTGTGGTGGTCGGGATCGCGCGATGGTTAACACCTACCAACCCTTCCCCTAGGAGTATGCGTTTAGCACTTTGTTTTGATTACTAATAAAACTTTCGCAATAAGTATATGAGTTCTTCATGTCTAACGTGAGTCCATGGTATAGATGCACTCTCACCTTCCACCATTGCTAGCCTTTCTAGTGCCGCACAACTTTCGTCGGTGCACAAACCCACATATACCTTCCTCAAAACAGCCACCATTCCTACCTATTATGTCATTTTCATAGCCATTCCGAGATATATTGCCATGCAACTTCCACCGTTCTGTCTCATGACATGTGCCGTCATTTTCATTTTGCCATTGCATGATCGTAAGATAGCTAGCGAGATGTTTCAACGTCATATGGTAAGCTAGATTGTTGCGTATCCCAGTACACTGCCGGAGGCATTTCATATAGAGTCATTATTGTTCTAAGTATTGAGTTGTAAGTACATAAAAGTGTGATGATCATCATTATTAGAGCATTGTCCCATGTGAGGAAATAAAAAAAATAGAAAAAAAATGAAAAAAGAGGCCAAAGAGCCCAAACAAAAAAAGAGAGAGAAAAAGAGAGAAGGGACAATGCTACTATCTTTTTCCACACTTGTGCTTCAAAATAGCACCACGTTCTTCATGATAGAGAGTCTCTTGTTTTGTCACTTTCATATACTAGTGGGAATTTTCATTATATAACCAGGCTTGTATATTCCAATGATGGCCTTCCTCAAAATTTCCCTAGGTCTTGTGAGCAAGCAAGTTGGGTGCACACCCACTAGTTTTCTTTTTGAGCTTTCATACACTTATAGCTCTAGTGCATCCGTGGCATGGCAATCCCTACTCATTCACATTGATATCTATTGATGGGCATCTCCATAGCCCGTTGATACGCCGAGTCGATGTGACCATCTCCTCCTTTTTGCCTCACAACCTCCACCACACTCTATTTCACCTATAGTGCTATATTCATGGCTCATGCTCATGTATTGCGTGAGAGTTGAAAAGGTTTGAGAAAGTAAGAGTGCGAAAACAATTACTTGGCCAATATCGGGGCTGTGCATGCTTTAAATTCGTTGTGTGGGGATGATGGAGCATAGCCAGACTATATGATTTTGTAGGGATAACTTTCTTTGGCCTTGTTATTTCAAAAGTTCATGATTACTTTGCTAGTATGCTTGAAGTATTATTGTTTTCATGTCAATATTAAACTATTTATTTGAATCTTACGGATCTGAACATTCATGCCACAAGAAAGAAGTTACGGAGAACAAATATGTTAGGTAGCATTCCACATCAAAAATTCGGTCTTTATCACTTCCCTAGTCGAGGACGAGTAGGAGTTAAGCTTGGGGATGCTTGATACGTCTCCAAAGTATCTATAACTTTTTATGGTTCCATGCTATTATATTATCAACTTGGGATGTCTTATATGCATTTATATGACATTTTATATCATTTTTGGGACTAACCTATTAACTCAGTGCCTAGTGCCAGTTTCTGTTTTTTCCGTGTTTTTGACCTTTTTCAGAAAAGAATATTAAACGGAGTCCAAACGGAATAAAACCTGCGGGATGATTTTTTCCATAACAGAAGATACGCAGAGGACTTGAGAACCAAGGGAGGAGGTCTCGTGGGAGGTCACGAGCCCCCTAGGTGCGCCCTAGGGGGGCGCACCTAGCAGGCTCGTGGGCCCCCCGTGCCTCCTTTGCCCTACCTCTTTCGCCTATAAATTCTCTAAAATCCCGAAACCAAAGAGAGAGCCACGAAAATACTTTTCCACCGCCGCAAGCTTCTGTCTCCGCAAGATCCCATCTGGGGACCGTTCTGGTGCCCTGCCGGAGGGGGATTCAGACACGGAGGGCTTGTTGATCAACAACATTGCCTCTCCGATGATGCGTGAGTAGTTCACCACACACCTTCAGGTCCATAGCTAGTAGCTAGATGGCTTCTTCTCTCTCTTGGATCTTCAGATCTATCCGATGTAACTTTCTTTTGCAGTGTGTTTGTCGAGATCCGATGAATTGTGGATTTATGATCAGATTATCTATGAATATTATTTGAGTCTCCTCTAATTTTTTATATGCCTGATTTTGTATCCTTGTAATTCTCTTCGAGTTATGGGTTTTGTTTGGCCAACTTGATCTATAATTCTTGCAATGGGAGAAGTGCTTGGTTTTAGGTTCATACTGTGCGGTGTCCTCACCTAGTGATAGAAGGGGTAGCGAGGCACACATCATGTTGTTGCCATCAAGGGTAAAAAGATGGGGTTTATATCATATTGCATGAATTTATCCCTCTACATCATGTCATCTTGCTTAAGGCGTTACTCCGTTTGTTATGAACTTAATACACTAGATGCATGGTGGATAGCGGTCGATGTGTGCAGTAATAGTAGTAGATGCAAAAAGTACCGGTCTACTTGTCTCGGACGTGATGCCTATATTTATGATCATTGCCTTAGATATCATCATGACTTTGCGCGATTCTATCAATTGCTCGACAGTAATTCGTTCACCCACCGTAATACTTGCTATCATGAGAGAAGACTCTAGTGAACACTATGCCCCCCGGGTCTATTTTATACATCATATATTCAGATCTATAAAAACACCAAAAATACTTTGCTGCACTTTTATTTCTTTTTACCTTCTATCTCCGTCAGGTCTCACCTTGCAAGTAATCGTAAAGGGATTGACAACCCCTTTATCGCGTTGGGTGCAGGTTTGTTTGTTTTTGCACAGGTTCATTGGTGCCTCATCTTGATACTCCTACTGGATTAATACCTTGGTTCTCAAACTGAGGGAAATACTTATCTCTACTTTGCTGCATCACCCTTTCCTCTTCAAGGGAAAAACCAGCGCAAGATCAGGAAGTAGCGTGTAACTATAAGAACATGTATATATGCCCGCACAACAATTACTCTGCATTTTTGTTTGTCCTTTATTTAACGTTTTGATGCTCATAGCATCCTAGTACGTATTTGTTTCTCTATTCCTGTTGCTATCTAAATTGGAATTTGCAAACAAATCATCAGCGACGTATATTAATTTCAGATTTATGCTTTAAATAGTAGGAATTTAAATAGTTTTAGAAATTGTTCTCGACGTCGACGATGCCCGTCATGCATCCTCGTCGTCCACTCGGTGGCGACAACCTACTTGAGAGGCGCCATGTCCGGGACTGGGCTCCGCCGGGCTGGCACTGGGAGGGGCTACCTTCTAGGGCGCGAATCTTGGTGAGGAACTATGCTCCCGTTGTCAACTCGGAGCTTCTTTGATGGCGGTCACGTGAGCCACTTTCGGTGCGGAGGCAGTCGTCCCCCGAGGAGGACGTACTTCGCTGTATCAGGGAGGAGGACGAGCACGTACGTCACTACTTGGTTGTGTTGGACGCCAGGTTCTCCAATACCTGGCAGGTTCTTCGGGGATCTCACCCGAGCTATGATCCTGTGATGGTTCCTTCTGTGTGGGTGTCCACCGCCCGCGCCTGAGTACAACGGCAACTTTTTGGGTGATTCGTTTGATTAGGAACCGCGAGTGAACTAGATTATACTAGAGATGTATTCGAGATTATATTCGAGATATATTAAGTTGATTATTGGTTGTAACCGAAAGAGAATCTTTTTGCCTCTTGAGATCTATTGCAGACAAGCGCTTTTGACTTTGTTGCTAGAAAAAATTAAACTTCTTAGTGTCGGCAGGTCCATCATTGTATGATTTTTGTTTTTTTGTTGTTGTAGCCTTTAGGATAGGTTTTTATTTGTCCAATGTATGTGATTTTAATCTTATATAGAATTATGAACACAAGGAATGGCGTGGTCCGATGACGATAGGATCCCTGCGTGCCATTTTTGCTAGGATGATAGGGGTATATGCGATCGTTATCCTCACTTAGATAACGATACGTCCTTCACCGCCAATCTGATGGATGACTTCCCGATTATTACGATATGTAAAGACGGCACGTATTTTTTGTTAGTCAAGTATGACGTGTGCTTTTTTTGCTTTGGTTAACCTTTAATTTTCTTTTGTACAATTCGACTAGTGCGTTCCCTGCCATGCAAGATTTTCTGTCTTGGACAAGTTTCATTTTAAAGAGAAGGATAGTACAGAGCCTAAGATAGCTCACCTAAGAACTGAGCATTTCACTTTTGTTGTCAAGGTAAAAAATGATAAAGATCACACATATTTTGGTCGTTCTAATTGGACAGTATTTTGCAAGGCATTTGGGTTGAATGAGGACATGCACATTACCTTTGATCTAGGTAATGATGATGTCCGTGATAATAATATAGAAATTTGGGTGCATGCAGAGGATTACTTGATTCGAGTTCTACCTCGAGGTGCATTTTGTCAACATATTTGTTAGGTAATTTTTATTGATTACTGAAAAGTATCTTGTACTCATCCTGATTAAATTTCTTTATTTTCAATTATTAGCTTATTTCCATGCTACAAGAACTACACGGAAGATAGTAGATCGGACCTACTACAGTTTTGGCTCCAACCTTACTTGGTTGGAGAAAAATCATCTCATCTCATTTATTCATTATGTTGACAATCATGCTAAAAATTACATGACTGGCAACATTTATCATGAATATGTGCCACTAGTGCACCAGTTGAGCCCTCATAACATCACTTCACACAACTTTGTAAGATTTTTTATACCATTGCGTCACTAATCCATCTTTTTTATACATTATTCTTAAGCAAAACTAGTTTGCTAACTATATTATTATTACTACCAGGTACTCTGGCCAGAGACCGTGCCTAAATGGATATTTACCATGAGTAATTAGAAAATGGTTAGCTTACGGCCAACCCCGGTTAGTTACCGTGGTAAATACAAGATATCTCAAAGTGAAGACACTCTAAAAATCAAAGGATGGAGAAACGCAATACAAGCATCCATGATACCATTTGGAGAGGAATCCTTGCGCATCCCACAAGTTGGAGATAGGTTGATCTGTGTTCTTCAATATGGAGATGTCGGAGTTCGCCTTTATTTTGCTTTTTTACCTAGGAGAGAGTAGTAGTTAGTGTTTCAATCTTGTGATAACTTGGTCATTTGCTACTATGATAACAAACAATGATGAGGAGTTTATCTTTTTTATGCTATTTTAATTAGAATGATGAAGAGCTTTTTAACTAGTATGTACAATGATGAGGAGTAATATACGATGCCGTGTAATGCTTTATGTACGTACTAGCTAGCGTCTAGTTGACACCCACCGAAAACACCAACAAGCATAAGGAAACAAAGATGATGAACACAAAAAGAAAAGGGGGAACACAATATGAAACCCCTAATAAAACCCTCCAAAACCCCTACCCCCCCTTTCAAAAAAACCCGCAGCGCGTGGAGCTACTGACGTGTGGCTGCCTTTGGGTCCCGGTTGGTGTTACCAACCGGGACAAAAGGTCCTCCTTTCTGGGTGCCCTGCAGCGGCCACGTGGGCTCATTTGGGCCTGGTTCGTAAGCCAACCGGGACTAAAGGTTTGGGTCTTTAGTCCCGATGGCTTTATCCCTGTTGAAGAACCGGGACTAAAGGCCCTCTAGAACCGGGACTAATGGCCCTTTTCCTACTAGTGATCACATTTCAGTTGTATCTCCTCACCCTTCCCACCCTTCTAGCAGGTCAAAACGCCACCGCCGCGACCACATCTATGTTCTGCCCTAGCCTTGTGGTTCTACCAATCTCCATCACTGCCTTGACATGATTACTTAGATGGCGCCTATGAAATACCATCATGCCTCCAAACCCCCACCCCTTATTCCCTAGCATCACGCGTAAGCCTCACCACATATCACACGGAGGTCAAGGAGCTCATGGCAGTTGATGGCATGGTGGACGATGTGCATGTTGACCTGGAGGAACACCTTGCCGCCGACTTGGTGTCGGCTCTGGCCGAGATAAATTGCATACACAACTATCCCTCGAGATTTACCAAGTATGAACTGTCCAGTTCAATTTTACCAATACTAGGTGTAATGGTTATGCATTGTACGGTTTATATGTTAAGCATGTTGTGTAACAATAGGCTGATTTGGAGTGACATGTTCATCATCAAAGACGGGATCATCATGTGCATCAACATTTTCCTTATCAGAATTATCACCTGAATCAATAACATGCTCCACCTGAACCGTAGGCAGCTGAACAGTAGACTGATGTTCACTCTCAAGAGGAACATTAGTAGATGGAACATCATGTAACATAGAGATTCATTAAATATAACGTTTCTGCTAATAACAATCTTTTGCGTTTTAGTATTCCACAATTTAAAACCTTTAACACCAGATTTATAACCAAGAAAGATGCACTTAACAACCCTAGGCTCCAATTTTCCATTATCAACATGAGCATAGGCCGTGCAACCAAAAACTCTCAAGTGTGAATAATCAGCAGGTGAACCAGACCATACCTCAATTGGGGTTTTCTTATTAAGAGCAATAGATGGTGAACGGTTAATGAGATAACAAGTAGTGGAAGCGGTCTCAGCCCAAAAACGCCTATGCAAACCTGCATTGGACAACATGCAACGGGCTCTGGAAATAATGGTCATGTTCATATGCTTAGCAACACCGTTTTGTTGAAGAGTATAAGGAACAATGTGGTGTCTGACAATGCCTTTAGACTTGCAATAATTCCCAAATTGCATAGAACAGAATTCCGTACCATTATCAGTGTGAAGTGTTTTTACCTTCTTTTCAATTTGTCTCTCAATCATAATCTTCCACTCCTTAAAAGCTAAGAAAGCTTGCCATTTATGCTTCAAGAAATAAGGCCAAACATTTCTCGAATAATCATCAATAATAGTGAACATGTAACTAGCACCACCTAGTGAATTTTTGCGAGATGGTCCCCATAAATCAGAATGCACATAATCAAGAACACCTTCAGTTGTATGAGTCGAAGTGTTGAACTTCACCCTCTTGTGCTTGCCGAAGATACAATGCTCACAAAATTTCAATTTTCCAATTTGATATCCTTTAAGAAGACCTCTCTTATTTAACTCTGCCAAACCAAGTTCAGTCATATGTCCAAGACGCATATGCCAAAGGTTAGAAGCATCACAATCAGAATTCCTTGAAATAACCGGAGTAGTGTTACGTGAAACGGTAGAACCTCGAAGGTAATAAAGATCATTGGTTGAACTTAAGTCACCTTTCACCACAATGAAAGAACCTTTGTGAGCTTCAAAACTGTTAGATCATATCTCTCCATATGTGGTTTTGGTAATTGACGACAATTCCTATGGACTAATGGTTGCCTAAGTTATATTTATAGGATTTTTCCATAGGCACTTCTTGAAGTCCATCTGTTGGGTTCAAGGAGTTTATATGATGACCAAGGTGGTATTCAAGGTATTATCCAAAGAATGGTCATAGATACACAAGGTTGATCAAGATCGTGAGACAAAGAGTAAATCAAGATGATCAACACACAAAGCGTACAAGATATACCGAGAGGGATCAAGTGATCCCATGGTATGGTAAGCATTGTCCATTACGTGTTTGTGTACTAACTCATGGTCTTCGTGAGAGTTCTATGTGGGGTTAGGTGTGTTTCCATGGGCTTGCGTCAAGAGGAAGATCTGATACAACCCATGGAGGATGACGTCAAGTAGTGATCGTCATCAAGATTGCGGTGTGCAAGTTCAAGTGGATCAGCACGAAGATATCTTGTTTGAAGCATGCCATCCATTGTGGTGGCAATGGACTTGTGAAGATATGCAGAAGAGCGGCTCACCCATATTGTGTATGGGGGAGCAATTAACTAGTGTTCATCAAGCCAACGCAATAAAGAAAGGTGGTCCATCTTGAGGAAGCCAAGATCATCGTCATCTAGCTCAAGAGGACGAGGTGCAAGGTATAGGTTTGCCCTTGACAAGTTTTCTGTTGTAGGATAGATAGCCGTACTATCAAGGGGGGCTCTCAAGTGAGTAGCTTGATCGTATCGTTCGTTGAGAGCTCAAACCATTTGCATCATGGCATCATACTTCTTGGTTCTTGTTTGGTGTTTCTCTTGCTGAGTTTTAGAGCTTATGGTCATCTTCATGACAAGCTCGAGTTCATCGAAAACAGAGTCCATATGCATCTTCTATGATGTTTACGATGTTGGAGTTTTTGACGGTTCTTCATTCATAGAGATCCACATCTCAATATCAATACCTGCAAGACTGTTGGAAATATGCCATAGAGGCAATAATAAATTGGTTGTTATTGTATTTCTTTATTCATGATAATCGTTTACTATCCATGGTGGAATTGTATTGATTGGAAACTCAAATACATGTGTGGATACATAGACAACACACTGTCCCTAGTGAGCCTCTAGTTGACTAGCTCGTTGATCAAAGATGGTCAAGGTTTCCTGACCATAGACAAGTATTGTCACTTGATAACGGGATCACATCATTGGGAGAATGATATGATGGAGCAGACCCAAACTATGAATGTAGCATATGATCGTGTCAGTTTATTGCTACTGTTTTCTGCATGTCAATGTATCTGTTCCTATGACCATGAGATTGATAACCCACAAGTATAGGGGATCGCAACAGTTTTCGAGGGTAGAGTATTCAACCCAAATTTATTGATTCGACTCAAGGGGAAGCCAAAGAATATTCTCAAGTATTAATAGTTGAGTTGTCAATTCAACCACACCAGAAAGATTTAGTATCTGCAGCAAAGTATCAGTAGCAAGGTAGTATGATAGCAGCAGTAGCAACAGTAACCAGTAGCAGCAAAGTGACAGTAGTAGCAGCAAAGTAACAACAGTAGCAACAGAGTAACAATAGCAGCAGTGACATCAGTAGCGGCAAGGTAACGTAGCAACGACCAGTAGAAAAAGACTCGTAGGCATTGGATCAGTGATGGATGATTATGCCGGATGCTATTCATCATGTAACAGCTATAACACGGAGAGATATGTAACTTGCTCCAGTTCGTCAATCTAATGTAGGCATGTATTCCGTCTGTAGTCATACGTGCTTAGGAAAAAGAACTTGCATGACATCTATTGTCCATCCCTCCCGTGGCAGCGGGGTCCTAATGGAAACTACGTGATATTAAGGTTCTCCTTTTAGTAAAGAACCGGACCAACGCATTAACACTTAGTGAATACATGAACTCCTCATACTATGGTCATCTCCGGGGGTGGTTCCGGCTATTGTCACTCCGGGGTTGCCGGGTCATAACACATAGTAGGTGACTACAACTTGCAAGATAGGATCTAAAACACACATATATTGGCAACAACATAATAGATTCAGATCTGAAATCATGGCACTCGGGCCCTAGTGACAAGCATTAAGCATGGCAAAGTAGTAGCAACATCAATCTCAGAACATAGTGGATACTAGGGATCAATCCCCGTCAAAACTAACTCAATTACATGATAGATCTCATCCAACCCATCACCGTCTAGCAAGCCTATGATGAGATTACTCACGAACGGTGAAGAGCATCATGGAATTGGCGATGAAGGAAGGTTGGTGATGACGATGGTGACGGTCTCCCCTCTCCGGAGCCCAGAACGGACTCCAGATCTGCCCTCCAGATGAAGAACAGGAGTTGGCGACGCCTCCGTATCGTAAAACGCGATGAACTCTTCTCCTTAATTTTTTTTCCGGATGACACGGACTAAATAGAGGTGGATTTGGAGGTGGTGGAGCGTTGTGGGCCCCACAAGCCTGCCAAACGCGGTCAGTGGGGGCGCGTGGTGGGCTTGTGGGTTCACATCTCCACTTCCTCCGCAGATTCTTGCGCCAGTATTTTTCATAAATTCCAAAAACAATCTCTGTAAATTTTCAGGTCATTCCGAGAACTTTTATATATGCGCAAAAACAACACCATGGCAATTCTGCTGAAAACAACATTAGTCTGGGTTAGTTCCATTCAAATCATGCAAATTAGAGTCCAAAACAAGGGGAAAAGAGTTTGGAAAAGTAGATACGATGGAGACGTATCAACTCCCACAAGCTTACAACCTTGCTTGTCCTCAAGCAATTCAGTTGACAAACTGAAAGAGACAAAAGAAAAACTTTTACGAACTCTGTTTGATCTTGTTGTTGCAACTATGTCTAACTCATAACCAGAATTTCAGCAAGATCACAAGCTAACCACATAAGCAAATGACATCTAGGTCTCACGGTAAACTCATATCAATGGCATAATCAACTAGCGAGCAAATAATAATAAGTTTCAAACGTCAACACTTCAATCAAAATAATCATGAAGCAGTACGAACAGATGGTATCTCGCTAGTCTTTCTGAGACCGCAAAACATAAATGCAGAGCACCTTAAAAGACCAAGGGCTGACTAAACATTGTAATTCATGGCAAGGAAGATCCAGTCACAGTCATACTCAACACAGTTAAAAGCAAAGCATAAAAATGACAGAGGTGCTCTCTAGTTGGTGCTTTTATAAGAAGAGGATGACTCAACAGGAACATAAATAGACAGGCCCTTCGTAGAGGGAAGCATTGATTTGCAGAGGTGCCAGAGCTCAAGCTTTTAAAACAGAGATAATAATTTTGGGTGGCATGCTTTCATTGTCAACGCAATGACTAAGAGTTCTCGTCATCTTCCACGCTACACATGCTATAGGCGGTTCCCAAACAGAAAAGTAAAGTTTTGACTCCCCCACCACTGATCAATCAAACTCCACGCCTAGCCGAATACTCGGGTGCCGTCCATACCAACATCAATCCAGGGGGAGTTTTGTTTGCAATTATCTTTTCGATTTGAGCATGGAACTAGGCATTCCAATCACCGGCCCCTTTCTCATGAATGATAGTGAATAAACACATATCGAGGATAACACGCCTAGCATGGAAGATTCTGATAGCCCCCTGTCACCACATGAGCGGTTCAGGCATGCAAAAAAATTTATTTCTTGAAGGTTTAGAGAGTGGCACATGCAAATTTACTTGGAACGGCAGGTAGATACCGCATATAGGTAGGTATGGTGGACTCATATGGAACAACTTTGGGTTTATGGAAGTGGATGCACAAGTTGTATTCCCGCTTAGTACAAGTGAAGGCTAGCAAAAGACTCGGAAGCGACCAACTAGAGAGCGACAAGAGTCATCAAAATGCATTGAGATTAACTAAAATTGAGTGCAAGCATGAGTAGGACATAAATCACCATGAACATGAATATCATAGAGGCTATGTTGATTTTGTTTCAACTACATGCATAAACATGCGCCAAGTCAAGCCACTTGAATCATTCAAAGGAGGATACCATCCTATCATACTACATCATAGTAATCTCAAAATTCATGTTGGCATCCAAGGAAAACCATTATAAGCTCCTAGCTAATTAAGCATGGCCTCAGAAACTATGATCTCTAAGTTGTCATTGCAAACATATTTCTCTCACAACAAAGCTGAATCAGGAACGATGAGCTAGTCATATTTACAAAAACAAAATAGATCGAGTTCATACCGGCTTTTCCAGGCTCAGTCACTTCATCATATATCGTCATTATTGCCTTTCACTTCCACGATCGAACGATGTGAACAATAATAAGCATGCTCGTGCATAGGACTAAGCTGGAATCTGCAAGCAGACACAAAGGAGAAGACAAAGTAATATGGCTCTTTGACAGACAAACAGATATGCATGCGAGAGCCACTAAACATTGTAACCATGGTCTTATACCTTGACCCAAAGAAAAAGAAAACTATTTACACGGGAAAGCTCCCAACAAGCAAAAGAAGAAAAGGACAATATTTTTGGGTTTTCTCAAACTAGACAGACACACAAAAAGAAAACGAGAAAAAGAAATAATCTAGCATGGATGATACAGTGGCAAAGTGTGAACACCGACGAACAAAGTAAAAGCATAAGCGAGAATATAAAGTCGGTGAGAAACACGTACTCCCCCAAGCTTAGGCTTTTGGCCTAAGTTGGTCTACTCCCAAGGAGGGAAATAACCAGCTCCGGTGTACTCCGGAGTGAACTGAGGATGCCACTGCTGTGTGAGCTCCTCTGGCTCCCACTGATAAACTGGCGTCTGGTACTCGACTGGTGGCTCGGGCACGGGCACCTATGGTTGGGCTAAGCCCCAATATGCGTAGATGTCCGAGGGCATAATAATGTACCTACCTGCATGAAGATTGAACAAAGAAGGAGCAGGTAAAGTAATAATCTCATGAGTACCCTGACTAAATACCAGGTTATAAATCATCCTTCTATTTATATCTCTATCAAGAAAGCCATGGCGAACCATGCTATCATAATCTAGATATCTCTCGGGAAGAAGAATCTCTTCTTCCCCGTCCAGTCTAATAGGTATCTCAAAATGTCTAGCAAGACGAGTAGCATAGATACCTCCATAGACAACGCCTTTAGAACGGTTCGTGTTCAACCGTTGAGCTACTATAGTGCCCAAGCTATAAGTTTTATCATTATAAAGGGCTTCGCGCAAGACCGCAAGATCTGGGGAGCTAAGGGACCGAGCTTTCCCACGGCCAATCAAACATTTTCCCACAAATAGTGAGAAGTACGGAAGCACAGGAAAATGTATTTTAGCAGCTCTAGCGCAAGACACTCCTCTCTCCTCTCCTATAGAAATAGTATCTATGAAAGCCTCCAAGTCCCGTGGACGAGGTTCATGAATATCCCCAACAAAAGGTAATTTGCAAACATTGCAAAAATCCTGGAGTGACATGCGCTGGGGGAGATCATATTGAACTCAACCATAGGAGGATTCTTCCTCGGATAGAAGTTAAAGCTTTGTACGAAGATATTAGTGAGGAGGAGGTATTGCAGACACTTATCTTCAACGAAGGCGGTAAGGCCTGCGTTCTCCACCAAGTAATAAAAATCCTCATAAAGTTCGGCGGCGCGTAAGAACACATCGCTTGGACACTCGCACGCTCGAACTTATGCAACTCGAGGGACCGGATACTTGGGCTTCTTCTCACTTCCATAATACTTGGGGTCACGGCTTGAAGAGCCTCTTAAGAACCTCCTCATCTTTTCCCTTTTCTATCTCAAGGAGTGATTTCCCCAAAATAGTTCGGAGAATGGTGCTTTGAGCAAGGAGATCGAAAATCCTAGCAAGAAGAGCAAGAACACGGGTTTGAGCTGCGAAACGATTTTTCTGGAGGTAGGAGAAGCAGATGGGAGCTAGAATGAGTGGAGGGGGTGCACGTGGGACCCACAAGTCTGGTAGGCACGGCCAGGGGGGTGCCCGCATCTCCAGGGCTTGTGGCCCACTGGTGCAGCCCCCAGACTAGCTCTTCGTCTCAGTATTTTTCAAAAAATCTAGAAAATATCATACTTGATTTTCACGGCATTCGGAGAACTTTTATTTTCGGGGTACTTTTCTACGGGACGCTAAAACAGAAAACAGGGAAAACTAAACTAAACCTATCATTTTTCTTCTAAGCAACCGAAGGTGAAAGCTTGGAACAGAGGTTTGTGACTCCTCGATTCATCCATCTCATGCTCATCGAAAGAAATCCCTCAATGAGGTTGACCAAGTCTCCTTGGCAAACCTTTTCGAATCGCAAAAGAGGATGGAGAATTTTCGAATAGTCACTAGGTTACCTCAATGGGGATGTGTATCTCCCCAACAATCAAATCATACTTCATCTTGACAGGAGGTATATATAGGGCATTCAAAGCTCCCAATAAGAATCGATGAAGTTTTTTGATAGCATTGATGCAATGTACTCGATATTGTTTCTTCGGAAAGTGCACCGTATGCTCATTACCGTTGACATGGAAAGTGACATTGCCTTTGTTGCAATCTATAACAGCCCCTGCAGTGTTAAGAAAGGGTCTTCCAAGGATAACTGCCATGGCATCATCCTCGGGAATATCTAGAATAACAAAGTCTGTTAAGATAGTGACATTAGCAACCACAACAGGCACATCCTCGCAAATGCTGATAGGGAAAACAATTGATTTGTTGGACATTTGCAGAGAGATTTCAATGGGTGTCAACTTATCCAGTTCAAGTCTACAATAAAGAGAGAGAGGCATAACACTAACACTGGCTCCAAGGTCGCATAAAGCAGTTCTAACGTAGTTACCTTTAATGGAGCAAGGTATAGTGGGCACACCGGGATCACCTAGTTTCTTAGGAGTTCCATCCTTGAAGGTATAGTTAGCAAGCATGGTGGAAATCTCAACCTCAGGTATCCTCCTCTTATTAGTCACAATATCCTTCATGTACTTAGCATACAGAGACATTTTGAGCATATCTGTCAAACGCATTTGCAGAAAGATAGGTCCAATCATTTCAACGAAGCGCTCAAAATCCTCATCATCCTTTTTCTTGGATGGTTTGGGAGGAAAGGGCATGGGTTTCTGAACCCATGGTTCCCTTTCTTTACCATGCTTCCTAGCAGCAAAGTCATTCTTATCGTATCTCCTAGCCTTGGGCTGTGGGTTATCGAGATCAACAGGTTCAATCTCCACATCCTTATCATTGCTAGGTTGAGCATCATCATGAACATCACTATTGATATTATCATTAGGCTCATGTTCATCACCAGATTGTGTTTTAGCATCGGAAACAGAGGCATCGTTTGGACTTTCAGGGGTAACAACATCTGGGTTGCTAGCGTGGATGTTCCTACCATCTTTCTTCTTCTTTCTAGGATGACTAGGTGCATCAGTGCTAACTCCTTGAGAATCTGGTTCAATTCTCTTTGGATGACCTTCAGGATACAAAGGTTCGTGAGTCATTCTACCGCCTCTAGTGACGACTCTGACAGAATTGTCATTCAACTCATTGAGCAAGTCATTCTGAGCCTTAAGTACTTGTTCTACCTGAGTAGTAACCATAGAGGCATGTTTATTCAGTAGCTTAAGATCATTGACATTTCTGTCCACACAAGCACTTAAATGACTAAGCATACAAGCATTATGTTCCAATTGTCTGCTAACATAATCATTGAAACTTTGTTGTTTGGCAACAAAGTTATCAAATTCATCCAGGCATAAGCTAGTAGGTTTATCAAAAGGAATATCACTCTCATCAAACCTACGCAGAGAATTTACTTCTACTACCTGTATCGGGTTATCAAGACCATGGATCTCCTCGATAGGTGGTAGGTTTTTGACATCTTCAGATTTAATGCCTTTCTCTCGCATAGATTTCTTAGCTTCTTGCATATCTTCAGGACTGAGGAATAGAATACCTCTTTTCTTTGGAGTTGGCTTAGGAGGTGGTTGAGGAATAGTCCAAGCATTCTCATTGCACAAGATATTATTCAATAGGATCTTAGCTTGTTCTATAGTTCGTTCCCTAAAAACACAACCAACACAACTATCTAGGTGGTCTTTAGAAGCATCGGTAAGTCCATTATAGAAGATATCAAGTATTTCATTCTTCTCAAGAGGGTGATCAGGCAAAGCATTCAGTAGCTGGACGAGCCTCCCCCAAGCTTATGGGAGACTCTCTTCTCGAGCTTGAGCAAAGTTGTATATTTCCTGCAAGGCAGCTTGCTTCTTATGGGCAGGGAAATATTTCTCAGAGAAGTAGTAGACCATATCCTGGGGGCTACGCACACAACCAGGAGCAAGAGAAGTGAACCAGTTCTTAGCATCATCCTTTAGCGAGAAAGGAAACAGCTTAAGGATATAGTAGTAGCAGATCTTTTCCTCACTCGTGAATAGGGTGGCTATATCATGCAGTTTCGTAAGATGGGCTACAACCGTTTCAGACTCATAACCGTGAAAGGGATCAGATTCGACTAGAGTGATTAACTCAGGGTCGACAGAGAATTCATAATCCTTATTGGTCACAAAGATAGGCGAAGTAGCAAACTTCGGGTCGTATTTGATCCTAGTGTTCAGAGATTTTTCTTTCCACTTGAGCAGTAATTTCTCAACATCATAGCTATCCTTACAAGCAAGAAAGTCCTCAGCTATCTCACCCTCCATAACATAACACTCAGGCCTATCAGGCAATTCATGTCTAGGAGAGCTAGTTCTAGCAGTCAAAATAGCAGGTTCTACTTCAATAGTATCAGCATTTTTAGAAGTATCATCACATCTAGCAACAACTCTAGCAATTTGTGCATCAAGGAATGCACCTAGTGGCAAAGCAGTATCAAGCATAGCATCATCAGGCAAAGCAGCATCAAGCATAGCATCATCAGGCAAAGCAGTATCAAGCATAGCATCATCATAAGCATCATGGGCAGCAGAAGTAGCATCATCAAGCACATGCAACATATCAAGATTTCTAGCAGGAGGTGGTGTCGCAAACTTACTCATAACTGAAGGTGAATCAAGTGCAGAGCTAGATGGCAGTTCCTTACCTGTCCTCGTAGTGGAGGGCAAGACTTTAGTTCTTGGATCTATCGGATTCCTCATAGTGACCGGCAGACGTAAATCCCAAGTGACTCCGAGAATGTAGCTGTGCTTCCCCGGCAACGGCGCGGGCAGAAGGTCTTGATAACCCACAAGTATAGGGGATCGCAACAGTTTTTTAGGGTAGAGTATTCAACCCAAATTTATTGATTCGACTCAAGGGGAAGCCAAAGAATATTCTCAAGTATTAGCAGTTGAGTTGTCAATTCAACCACACCTGAAAGATTTAGTATTTCTAGCAAAGTATCAGTAGCAAGGTAGTATGATAGCAGTAGTAGCAACAGTAACCAGTAGTAGCAAAGTGACAGCAGTAGCAGCAGTGACAACAGTAGCTGCAAAGTAACATAACAAGGACCAGTAGGAAAAGACTCGTAGGCATTGGATCGGTGATGGATGATTATGCCGGATGCTATTCATCATGTAACAGCTATAACACGGAGAGATATGTAACTAGCTCCAGTTCATCAATCTAATGTAGGCATGTATTTCGTATGTAGTCATACGTGCTTAGGGAAAAGAACTTGCATGACATCTATTGTCCATCCATCCCGTGGCAGCGGGGTCCTAATTGAAACTACGGGATATTAAGGTTCTCCTTTTAATAAAGAACCGGACCAATGCATTAACACGTAGTGAATACATGAACTCCTCATACTATGGTCATCTCCGGGAGTGGTTCCGGCTATTGTCACTCTGGGATTGCCGGGTCATAACACATAGTAGGTGACTACAACTTGCAAGATAGGATCTAAAACACACATATATTGGCGACCACATAATAGGTTCAGATATGTAATCATGGCACTCGGTCCCTAGTGACAAGCATTAAGCATGGCAAAGTAGTAGCAACATCAATCTCAAAACATAGTGGATACTAGGGATCAATCCCCGCCAAAACTAACTCCATTACATGATAGATCTCATTCAACCCATCACCATCCAGCAAGCCTACGATGAGATTACTCACGAACGGTGAAGAGCATCATGGAATTGGCGATGAAGGAAGGTTGGTGATGACAATGGCGACGATCTCCCCTCTCCGGAGCCCAGAACGGACTCCACATCTGCCCTCCAGATGAAGAACAGGAGGTGGCGGCGCCTCCGTATCGTAAAACGCGATGAACTCGTCTCCTTGATTTTATTCCGGACGACACGGACTAAATAGATCTGGATTTGGAGGTGGTGGAGCATTGTGGGCCCCACAAGTCTGCCAGGCGCGGCCAGGGGGGGCCCGCGCCTGGTGGGCTTGTGGGCTCACAACTCCACTTCCTCCGCTGATTCTTGCGCCAGTATTTTTCATAAATTCCACAAAAATTCTCCGTAAATTTTCAGGTCATTCCGAGAACTTTTATTTCTGCGCAAAAACAACATCATGGCAATTCTGCTGAAAACAACGTTAGTCTGGGTTAGTTCCATTCAAATCATGCAAATTAGAGTCCAAAACAAGGGCAAAAGAGTTCGGAAAAGTAGATACGATGGAGACGTATCAGAGATCATGCAACACCCGGACACCGTAGGAATACCTTATGTGTTATCAAACGTCGCAACGTAACTGGGTGACTATAAAGGTTCTTTACGGGTATCTCCAAAGGTGTGTGTTGGGTTGGCATGGATCAAGGTTAAGATTTGTCACTACGTGTCACGGAGAGGTATCTCGGGGCCCACTCGGTAATACAACATCACAATAAGCCTTGCAAGCAATGTGACTAAGGAGTTAGCCACGGGATCTTGTATTACGGAACGAGTAAAGAGACTTGCCGGTAACGAGATTGAACTATGTATGGAGATACCGACGATCGAATCTCGGGCAAGTAACATACCGAAGGACAAAGGGGACTACATACGGGATTAACTAAATCCTTGACATAGAGGTTCAACTGATAGAGATCTTCGTAGAATATGTGGGAGCCAATATGGACATCCAGGTCCCGCTATTGGTTATTGACCGGAGAGTGTCTTAGGTCATTTTTGCATAGTTCTCGAACCCGCAGGGTTTGCACACTTAAGGTTCGGTGATGTTTCGGTATAGATGAGTTATATATGTTGGTGAATGAAGTTTTGTTTGGTGTCTCGGATGAGATTCCAGACGTCACGAGGAGTTCCGGAATGGTCCGGAAATGAAGATTGATATATAAGAAGTTGGTATTTGGATTCCGTAAGGTTTTCGGGCATTGCTCGTAGTGTATCGGAGTGACGAATGGGTTCGGGGGGGCCACTGGGTGGGCCCACCAGGCCCCAAGGGGTCCACATGAGTTTATTGGATGCACAATAAGGCTTAATGGGCTGACAAGTCATCCGAGGAAATCCCATGAGGAAAAAGGTGGAAAATCCAAAAGAGGTGGGCAATTTAGGAAGGAGTCCTAATCCAAGTGGGATTGGAGGAGGACTCCTCCCTCGTCCAGTTCGGCCAAGCCAAGAAGGCTCTGCTTGAGCCTCAAGGCTAGCCCCTCCCTCCTCCTATATATACTAGAGGGTTTAGGGCTTTTTGAGACACAACTTTGCCACGTGGAACTCTAAACCTCTACTTCGTAGTTCTTCCTCTAATCGGATTTCTGCGGTGCTTAGGCAAAGCCCTGCAGGAATAGATCACCACCACCACCGGAGCACCGTCACGCTGCCGGAGAACTCTTCTACATCCCCGTCTCTCTTGCTGGATCAAGAAGGTGGAGATTGTCATCGAGTTGTACGTGTGCGGAACGCGGAGGTGCCGTCCGTTCGGCACTTGATCGGGAAGGATCGTGGGATGGATCGTGGGATGGTTCGTGGGACGGATCGTGGGACGGTTCGTGAGACGGATCGTGAAGATGTACCACTACATCAACCACGTTTATTAACGCTTCCGCTTAGCGATCTACAAGGGTATGTGGATCCGATATCCCTCTCGTAGATGATCATCACCATGATAGGTCTTCGTGTGCGTAGGAATTTTTTTGTTTCACTTGCTACGTTCCCCAACAGTGGTATCAGAGCTAGGTTCATGCATAGATGATATCTCGAGTAGAACACAAAAGAGTTTGTGGGCGTTGATGTTCAATTTTCTGCCCCCTTAGTCTTTTCTTGATTTGGCGGTATTGTTGGATTGAAGCGGCCCGGACCAACTTTACTCGTACGCTTACGAGAGACCGGTTTCATCAACTGACATGCAACTTGTTGCATAAAGATGACTGACGGGTGTCTTTTTCTTCAACTTTAGTTGAATCGGATTTGACCGAGGCGGTCCTTGGAGAAGGTTAAATAGCAATTTGCATATCACCGTTGTGGCTTTGCGTAAGTAAGATGCGATCATACTAGATACCCATAGCAGCCACGTAAAACATGCAACAACAAATTAGAGGACGTCTAACTTGTTTTTGCAGGGTATGCATGTGATGTGATATGGCCAAAGACATGATGTGATATATTGGATGTATGAGATGATCATGTCGTAATAGTTAAATATCGACTTGCACGTTGATGCTACGGCAACCGGCAGGAGCCATAGGGTTGTCTTTAAACTAACATTTGTGCTTGCACAAGCGTTTACTATATTGCTAGGTAGTAGCTTTAGTAGTAATAGCATAGATAGTACGACAACCTCGATGGCGGCAGAATGATGGAGATCATGGTGTGGCGTCGGTGACGATGAAGATCATGCCGGTGCTTTGGTGATGGAGATCAAGAAGCACAAGATCATGGCCATATCATGTCACTTATGATTTGCATGTGATGTTAATCCTTTTATTCACCTTATTTTTCTTAGAACGACGATAGCATTATAAGGTGATCCCTCACTAAAATTTCAAGATAAAATTGTGTTCTCCCCGACTGTGCACCGTTGCAACAGTTCGTCGTTTCGAGACACCACGTGATGATCGGGTGTGATAGACTCAATGTTCCCATACAACGGGTGCAAAACAGTTGCACACGCGGAACACTCGGGTTAAACATTACAAGCCTAGCATGATGTTATGAGGGGAACTATAGTCAACTCACGTGATGATCGGACTTGAGTTAGTGGATTTGGATCATGTGCCACTCGAATGACTAGAGGGATGTCTATTTGAGTGGGAGTTATTAGTAATATGATTATCTAAACTCAATTATCATGAACATAGTCAAAAGGTCTTTGCAAATAATGTTGTAGCTTGCGTTGTAGCTCTACTATTTTTGATATGTCCTTAGAGAAAATTTAGTTGAAAGATGATAGTAGCAATTATGCGGACTGGGTCCTCAAACTGAGGATTGTCCTCATTGCTGCAGAAGGCTTATGTCATTAATGCACCGCTCGGTTTGTTGAACCTCGAGCGTCGTTTGTGGATGTTGTGAACATCTGACATACACGTTTTTGATGACTCTGTGATAGTTCAGTGTGTAATGCTTAACAGCTTTGAATTGAGGCGCCAAAGATGTTTTGAATGTCATGGAACATATAAGATGTTCCAAGAGATGAAATTGGGATTTCATGCTCGTGCCCTTGTTGAGAGGTATGAGACCTCCGACAAGATTCTTTTTCTACAAAGTAAGGGAGAAAATCTCAATCGTTGAGCATGTGCTCAGATTGTCTAAGTGTTACAATCGCTTGAATCGAGTGGGAGTTGATCTTCCAGATGAGATAGTGATGATTCTCCAAAGTCACTCCCACCAAGCTACTAGAGCTTCGCGATGAACTATAACATATCAAGGATACATTTGATGATCCTTGAGCTATTTGCAATGTTTGACACTACGAAAGTAGAAATCAAGTAGGAGCATCAATTGTTGATGATTAGTAAAACCACTAGTTTCAAGAAGGGCGAGGGAAAGAAGGGATACTTCATGAAACGGCAAACCAGTTGCTTCTCAAGTGAAGAAACCCAAGGTTGAACCCAAACCCGAGACTAAGTGCTTCTCTTATGAGGGGAACGGTCACTGAGGCGGAACTACCCTAGATACTTGGTAGATTAGAAGGTTGGCAAAGTCGACAAAAGTATATTGGATATATCTGATATTGATGTGCCCCTTACTAGTACTCCTAGTAGCACGAGGGTATTAGATACCGGTTCAGTTGCTAAGTGTTAGTAACTCAAAATTATAGGTAGGGATTAAATGGATACTAGCAAGGGTGAGGTGACGATGTGTGTTGGAAGTAATTCTAAGGTTGATGTGATCAAACATCGCACGCTCCCTCTACCATTGGGATTAGTGTTAAACCAACATAATTATTGTTTGGTGTTTGCGTTGAGTGTGAACATGATTAGATCATGTTTATTGCAATACGATTATTCATTTAAAGAGAATAATGGTTATTCTATTTGCTTGAATAAATATCTTCAATGGTTTATTGAATCTCGACCGTAGTGCTACACATGTTCATAATATTGATGCCAAAATATACAAAGTAGTAATGATAGTACCACTTACTTGTGGCACTGCCGCTTGAGTCATGTTGGTATAAAATGCATGAAGAAGCTCCATGCTGATGGACCTTTGGACTCACTCATTTTTCAGACGTTTGAGACATGCAAACCATACCTATTTGTATAAACACATGAAGAAACTCCATGGAGATGGATCGATTGGACTCACTTGATTTTGAATCACTTGAGACATGCAAATAATACCACATGGGCAAGATGACTGGAGGCCTCGTTTTCCAGTGAGATGGAACTAGAAAGTAACTTATTGGAAGTAATACATTTGGATGTATGCAGTCCAATGAGTGTTGAGGCACGCAGTGGATATTGTTATGTTCTTACTTCATAGATGATTTGACTAGATACTAGTGTATTTGCTTGATGCAACACACGTCTGACTTGTTGAAAGGTTCAAGTAGTTTCAGAGTGAAGTTGAAGATCGTCGTGACAAGAGGGTAACATGTCTATGATATGATCATAAAGATGAATATCTGAGTTGCGAGTTTGGTACACAATTAAGACAAATGTGAAAATTGTTTCACATCTCATGCCACCTAGAACACCATAGTGTGATGGTGTGTTCGAACGTCATAGTCGGGCCCTATTTGATATGGTGCATACTATGATGTCCCTTATCGAATTACCACTATTGTTTATGGGTTATGCATTAGAGACAACCGCATTCACTTTAAATAGGGCACCACGTATTTCTGTTGAGATGACACCGTATGAACTATGGTTTGGAGAAACCTAAGCTGTCGTTTCTTAAAAGTTTGGGGCTGCGATGCTTATGTGGAAAAGTTTCAACATGGTAAGCTCGAACCCAAAACGGATAAATGCATCTTCATAGGACACCCAAAACAGTTGGGTATACCTCCTATCTCAGATCCGGAAGCAAAGTGTTTTGTTTCTAGAAACGGGTCCTTTCTTGCGGAAAGGCTTCTCTCGAAATAATTGAGTGGGGGGTAGAACTTGATGAGGTTATTGAACCGTCACTTCAACCGGTGTGTAGCAGGGCGCATGAAGTTGTTCCTGTGGTGCCTACGCCAATTGAAGTGGAAACTAATCATAGTGATCATTAAGCTTCAGATCAAGTTACTACAAACCTCGTAGGTCAACAAGGTCGCGTACTGCTATAGAGTGGTACGGTAACCCTGTCTTGGAGGTCATGTCGTCAAACAATAATGAACCTATGAGCTATGGAGGAACGATGGTGGGCCCGGATTTTGGCAAATGGATGGAGGCCATGAAATCTGAGAGAGGATCCATGTATAAAACAAAGTGTAGACTTTGGAAGAACTACTTGATGGTCGTAAGACTATTAAGTACATATGGATCTTTAAAAGGAAGACAGACAATGATGGTGAAAAGTCACCATTAAGGAAAGCTCAACTTGTCGCAAAGATGTTTCCGACAAGTTCAAAGAGTTGACTATGATGAGACTTTCTCACTCGTAGCGATGCTAAAAGTATGTTGGAATTATGTTAGCAGTTGCTGCATTATTTATGGAAGATTGCACATAGGATGTCAAAACATTGTTTCCTTGACGGTTTCCTTGAGGAAAGGTTGTATGTGATACAACCAGAAGGTTTTGTCAATCCTAAGGATGCTAACAAGTAAGCAAGCTCCAGCAATCCTTATGTGAACTGGAGCAAGCATCTCGGAGTTGGAATATACGCTTTGATGAGATGATAAAATTTTTTGGGTTTATACAAAGTTTGTGAGAAACTTGTATTTCCAAAGAAGTGAGTGGGAGCACTATAGGATTTCTGATGAGTATATATGTGGTAGACATATTGTTGATCGGAAATAATGTAGAATTTCTGGAAAGCATAAAGGAATGTTTGAAAGGTGTTTTTCAAAGGAAATCCTGGATTAAGCTACTTGAACATTGAGCATCAAGGTCTATAGAGATAGATCAAAATACTATATAGAACTTTCAATGAAATGCATGCCTTGACAAGTTTTGAAGGAGTTCAAAATAGATCAGCAAAGAAGGAGTTCTTGGTTGTGTTGTAAGGTGTGAATTTGAGTAAGACTCAAAGCCCGACCACGGCAGAAGAAAAAGAAAGGACGAAGGTCATCCCCTATGCCTTAGCCGTAGGCTCTAAAGTATGTCATGCTGTGTACCGCACCTCATGTGTGCCTTGCCATGGGTCTGTCAAGGGGTACAAAGACTGATCCAGGATTGAATCACTGAAAAACGGTCAAAGTTATCTTTAGTAACTAGTGGACTAAGGATATTTTCTCAATTATGGAGGTGATTAAAGAGTTCGTCGTAAAGAGTTACGTTGATGCAAGCTTTGATACTAATCCGAATAACTATGAGTAGTAAACCGGATTCGTATAGTGGAGTAGTCATTCGGAATGGTTCCTAATGGTGCGTGGTAGAAGCATCTATGGATGACATAGAGATTTGTAAAGCACACACGGATCTGAAAGGTTCAGACCCATTGACTAAAAACCTCTCTCAAAAGTAATATATGATCAAACCCCATAACTGTATGGGTGTTAGGTTCATTGCAATCACATAGAGATGTGAACAAGATTATTGACTCTAGTGCAAGTGAGAGACTGTTGGAAATATGCCCTAGAGGCAATAATAAATTGGTTGTTATTGTGTTTCTTTATTCATGATAATCATTTATTATCTATGCTGGAATTGTATTGATTGGAAACTCAAATACATGTGTGGATACATAGACAACACACTGTCCCTAGCGAGCCTCTAGTTGACTAGCTCGTTGATCAAAGATGGTCAAGGTTTCCTGACCACAGACAAGTGTTGTCACTTGATAACGGGATCACATCATTGGGAGAATGATGTGATGGACAAGACCCAAACTATAAACGTAGCATATGATCGTGTCAGTTTATTGCTAATGTTTTCTGCATGTCAATGTATCTCTTACTATGACCATGAGATCATGCAACTCCCGGACACCGGAGGAATACCTTGTGTGTTATCAAATGTCACAACGTAACTAGGTGACTATAAAGGTACTTTACAGGTATCTCCAAAGGTGTCTGTTGGGTTGGCATGGATCAAGACTGGGATTTGTCACTCCGTGTGACGGAGAGGTATGTCGGGGCCCACTCGGTAATACAACATCACAATAAGACTTGCAAGCAATGTGACTAAGGAGTTAGCCACGGGATCTTGTATTACGGAACGAGTAAAGAGACTTTCCGGTAACGAGATTGAACTAGGTATGGAGATACCGACGATCGAATCTCGGGCAAGTAACATACCGAAGGACAAAGGGAACAAAATACGGGATTAACTGAATCCTTGACATAGAGGTTAAACCGATAGAGGTTAAACCGATATAGTTGAGTTATATGTGTTGGTGAACGAAGTTTTTTTCAGAGTCCGAGATGAGATCCCGGACGTCACGAGGAGTTATGGAAAGGTCTGGAGATGAAGATTGATATATAGGAAGTTGGTATTTGGATTCTGGAAGGTTTTCGGGCATTGTCGGTAGTGTACCGGGAGTGACAAATGGGTTCCGGGGGCCCACTGGGTGGGCCCACCGTGCCCCAAGGGGTCCACATGATTTTACTGGATGCGCAATAAGGCTTAATGGGCTGACATGTCATCCAAGGAAAGCCCATAAGGAAAAAGGTGTAAAATCCAAAAGAGATGGGCAATTTAGGAAGGAGTCCTAATCCAAGTGGGATTGGAGGAGGACTCCTCCCTACTTCACTTCGGCAGAGCCAAGGAGGCTCTCCTTGGGCCTCAAGGCTAGCCCCTCCCTCCTCCTATATATACTAGAGGGTTTAGGTCTTTTTGAGACACAACTTTGCCACGTGCAACCCTAAACCTCTACTTCGTAGTTCTTCCTCTAGATCAGATTTCTGCGGTGCTTAGGTGAAGCCGTGCAGAAATAGATCACCACCACCACCGGAGCGCCATCACGCTGTCGGTTAACTCATCTACATCCCCGTCTCTCTTGCTGGATCAAGAAGGCGGAGATCGTCATCGAGCTGTATGTGTGCGGAACGCGGAGGTGCCGTCCGTTTGGCACTTGATCGGGACGGATCGTGGGATGGATCGTGAGATAGTTCGTGGGACGGATCATGGGACGGACCGTGAAGACGTATCACTACATCAACCGCGTTTATTAACGCTTCCGCTTAGCGATCTACAATGGTATGTGGATCCGATCTCCCTCTTGTAGATGATCATCACCATGATAGGTCTTCGTTTGCGTAGGAATTTTTTTGTTTCCCTTGCAACGTTCCCCAACAAAGGCTGCTTCTTGTCTTTGGATTGCGACCGGCCCCTCTGGACGTTCTTACTTTTGCCACGGTTTCCTTTATGTGAGTTCTTGTCCTTAGTCCTGCCACGAACAAATAATCCCTCGGCTTGGGATGAACTTGAACCATCACGAGTCCAAAGTGTGAGAGTATCACGACTGTATAATATGGTGTCTCGAAAATTAGTATAAGAACTTGGGAGTGAACAAAGTAACATTAAAGAAGTATCTTCTTCATCATACGTAACCTTCATTGCAGCTAGATTGGACATGATTTCTTTAAATTCTGAAATATGAGTCAAAACATTACCTCCCTCGGGTAACCTGTGCATGAATAATTTTTGCTTCTGATGCATCTTGCTGGTGAGATATTTTGTCATGCAAATCCCTTGCAGCTTTAACCATAGAACGGCAGCAGATTTCTAGCTCAAAACTTCCTGCAAAATATTATCATGCAAATGGAGTTGAATTTGTGACAAAGCATTACGGTCCCTTCTTTTCTCCTCAGCAGTCCAGTCCTCAATTCTATTCTTTCCAAAACTATCCAGTGCATCATCACAGTCAGCCTGCGCCAACAACGCCCGCATCTTAACTTGCCATAGGGTAAACCTTGTGTCATGGTCCAGCAGCGGAAGATCGTACTGCATGGATGCCACGAGTAGATAAATCTGTGTACACAAAGTAGTACAAGCCAACAAAAAATTCTTGATAGAGTTAATATGCGGATGAAACAAATAGGATAAATAGCAATTGAAGGGGAAAAAATCTCGTCTACTACTAACTAGTAACTAGTACTAGTCTTTGATATGTCTCCAACGTATCTATCATTTTTTATGGTTTCATGCTATTATCTTGTCAAACTTTGGATGTTTTGCATTATATATTTTTTGTAACTAACTTATTAACTCGGTGCCAAGTGCCAGTTCCTATTGTTTCCATGTTTTTGACCCCTTTAAGAGGAGATTTTGAAACGGAGTCCAAACGGAAGAAAATCCCCGAAAATATTTTTTGTAGAATGGAAGAAGATCGGGGAGCTTGGGAGCCAAGGCAGGGGAGCCCCAGGGGCCCCACAAGCCCCCACCCCGCGGCCAGGGGGGAGGCCGCGCCATCCAGGCTTGTGAGCCCCCTGAGCGTCCCCTGACCTAGGGGTTGCGCCTATAAATTCCCTAAATATCCCAAAAAAATCAGGAGATCATCGAAATCACTTTTCCGCCGCCGCAAGCTTCTGTCTCCGCAAGATCCCATCTGGGGACGTCCTGGTGCCCTGCCGGAGGGGGGGATCCGGACACGGAGGGCTTCTTCATCAACACCATGACCTCTCCGATGATGCGTGAGTAGTTCACCATAGACCTACGGGTCCATAGCTAGTAACTAGATGGCTTCTTCTCTCTCTAGGATCTTCAATAATAAGTTCTCCATGATCTTCATGGAGATCTATCCGATGTAATCTTCTTTTGCGGTGTGTTTGTCGAGATCCGATGAATTATGGATTTATGATCAGATTATCTATGAATCTTATTTGAGTTTCTTCTGATCTCTCTTATGCATGGTTTCATATCCTTGTAATTCTCTTCGAGTTGTGGGTTTTGTTTGGCCAACTAGATCTATGATTCTTGCAATGGGAGAAGTGCTTGGTTTTGGGTTCATACCGTGCGGTGACCTCACCCAGTGACAGAAGGGGTAGCGAGGCACGCATCGTGTTGTTGCCATCAAGGGTAAAAAGATGGGGTTTTCATCATTGGTTTGAGATTACCCCTCTGCATCATGTCATCTTGCTTAAGGCGTTACTCTGTTCGTCATGAACTCAATACACTAGATGCATGCTGGATAGCGGTCGATGTGTGGAGTAATAGTAGTAGATGCAGAAAGTATCGGTCTACTTGTCTCGGACGTGATGCCTATATGTATGATCATTGCCTTAGATATCGTCATGACTTTACGCGGTTCTATCAATTGCTCTACAGTAATTTGTTCACCCACCGTGATATTTGCTATTATGAGAGAAGCCTCTAGTGAGCACTATGGCCCCCATGGTCTACTTCACACCATATTTTCAGCCTTACACTTTTTACTTCTTTGCACTTTCCGCCTTCAGATCTTACTTTGCAAACAAACTTGAAGGGATTGGCAACCCCTTTGAAGCGTTGGGTGCAAGCTTGTTTGTGTTTGAGCAGGTACTTTGGACTTGACGAGGCTCTCCTTCTGGATCGATACCTTGGTTCTCAAACTGAGGGAAATACTTACTGCTCCTGTGCTGCATCACCCTTTCCTCTTCAAGGGAAAAACCTACGCAAACCAGAGAAGTAACAAGAAGAATTCCTAAGCGCCAGGGAAGGACTTTTGTTGCCGCAGTAGTCTTCTCCATCCATGAAGCAGCCTGATGCGTCGGGACTTGGATCCTTTATATGGATAGCAGATCGCCACGACAACTAGCCACGGTTAGGGAAATTAACTTCCTGTCGGTCTCGGTGTGTTGTTGGAGTTGTACGTACGCTGCAGGTCTCGACTCTGACGACGAAGCGCGAAGGAAATTGATTCGGATGATCGCGTGGTCGCGCGTCGGCGGCGCACACACGCGGAACCCTGACTCCCGCCTCGAATTCAATCTCGTATGTGCAAACTTGACTCTGATATCAATTGTTAGATAAAACGAGACAAACGAGACATGCGAGATACAAATTTTTACGTGAAAGCCCTTGCGGGAGAAAACCACGGACACACGAAACCCACGGATTCTATCAAGCTTCTTGTGAGGATCACACTTCCTTGACTGTTCGTAACAAAGACATGTGTTGCATGCATGCTGGCAGCACATCATATCCGAACCATAATGGATCTAAGAAAACAACGCATGTATTAAAAAATGGACGACAAGAAGCAAAAAACTAAAGTAAAATACTGGGGTAGGCACTATTCACAGTGGTCCAACTCTAACTCCATGCACTGGTTGAATTATTTTTCGATATAAAAAGTGTTTAGTTGTCAAATTATAGTAACTAGTTCCCCTGCTGAAAGTCTTTAATTGCCATACTAAACATGCTCAATCACCACATTTTTTGGATTAATCACCACATTTTTCTCATCATTGCTTAGTTATCACGTTATAATTACTTAGTTATCAGATTATAAGTACTTTACTATCAGATTAACCATGCTTAATCACCATATTATATTATACTTAGTTGTCAGATATTTAAGCATGTTTAGTTGGCATCTTAACCATGCTTAATAACCAAATTATATTATACTCAGTTGCCACATATTTAACCATGTTTAGTTAGTCGTATTATGTTATAGATATTTTTCCCTAAAACTTAATTTCCAAATTATATATTATACTCAGTTGCCAACTTATAAACATAAATAGTTGCTATGTCCCACGTATTTGTTTGTGGAATGTTAACACTAACTTAATTTGTGTGATTGGTTTTTTTCAAATCAAATCGTGTGCTTGGTAGCTAGTAGGTTAAAACCTGGATTACAAACTACTACTGTTCATCCCTTTCAAAATAATCACATATTTGGAAAATAACCCCCTCTAATAGAGACCATAACAAATAAATATAAATTGTCAAACACAGTAGCTAGGATTTATGACGAGGGCTATGTAGTGTATAGCCTGTACGGCATAAAAAAATCTAAAGTAAATCGTTGTACATCACGTTACTTTTTCTAGTTTACCTTTTACATTTCGGTAGCATGTTCGTCGACCGGCTGTTAAAAAACTCTTAGCTATCCAGTATTCACATGATGAAGCGCACAGATCGTAGCGTGCCGCTGCACAAGAATGCACAGGTGCGCACACTTCTAATTAGAATTTTCCATGAAAAAATAGGATATCCTAGGACCACTAGCACATTGCTACCTTACTAATTAGGCTCGAGTGGGACATCATGTGGAAACCTCCTACTTCGTTGCTTAAGCGTCGACAAGGAGAACATACGCCCAAACTCCCACATTTCAAGGTTGGCCCAACATCATGGCAACATGAACGCTCACCCAGGACGCGCCTTGGTTCGCTTGGTCATGGTTGACCAGTAGAGTGCTCACTTTTGAAAACAAAGTTCATAGATATTATCAAATTTGAAAGAAAGTTCATCGAATTTGATATAGTTCATCGATTTTTTAAAAATCACGCATTTAAGAAAAAAAAAACTTCCGCGAACTAATGGTAATAATAAAGGGAGAAAAGGAAGTATGTTGACACATTAGATCAGGGTGCCCTAGTTGTTACAACCATATGCTATGAGTCGAGGAGTCTCAAGCTTGAAACCGGTGGTTGCACCTTTTTCAATTTTTTATTGGAGTTTAACAAAAAAAAAGTTAAATAGGCCAGCTCGCGAATGGGGCACTGTATTCGCCGGTTTCTGCAAGTGGCGCCACTTAGGAGCTCCCGGGGAATTACCCCTACCCCACTGTCCATGCGAACAGGCGCTTCTATTTGTCGCTCATAGCAAGCAAAGCAAGCCTATTTTTCCTACGTCTTATTTAATTTCATTTTTTTACATTTGTCTAGTTTAGTTTTAGTTTTACAAAAATAAGGAAGACAAAAAGGTTTTATTTTTAATAACATCATGAATTTGTAATAATGTACATGAATTTTAAAAACACATGACACATTCAAAAAATGTTCGTGGATACAAAAACTCCTCAGTTACAAAATATTTAGGAATTCGGAAGAGTTCAAGAATGAAAAATGTTTATAAAATTAAAAAAATGTTAAGGAGTTAAATTGTTTAAAGTATTTCAATTTTCTTTGAATATCAAAAAAATATTAGCAAATTCAAAAATGTTCTCAGATTGGGGAGAAGTTGCGGATCTGAAAATTGTCCATAAAATGAATTTACAACAAATAAAAATGATACCAAATATCAAATAAAACTCTCGATTTCAGATTTGTTGTGAATTATAACATACTAATTTTGTTTTGAAAGTGTACACGAATTATAAAGCACGTTAACAAATCAAAAATGTGAAATAGAAATCAAAGATTCTAAAAATCATCGCTGAATTTAGAAAATGTTCACTATTGTAAAAAAGTTCCCAAAATTCAAACAATATGTACGAATGCAAAAACTTAATAAATTAAAAATAAATTTGTGAAAATAAATTTCTTATTATCTTGTGTGTTTATTTTTACAAAGGTGTGTACCTAGTTTGGTGACTTCTACCGTATATAGTCAACCATATGAAATAGTTCACAAGCCATTCAGTCGTTTGGATTTGACAAAATTTTCAACTACAAGTGCTCAGTTCTACCGGATCATATAAAAAATATGATGAAGCATAGGTCCATTTCTAATTTGAGGGAGGGATTATTTGCACCTCAACGGTAAAAAGTTTATATTAACCTTGCTTACATTTGAGCTTGGGAATGTAACCACTTTTCATACTCTCCTTTAATAAATTTCGCTTTCTTTTTTCATGTCATAATATTCTTGAGATTACTTCTTGCAAAGTTCTAAGCTTGGGAAAATTATTTTTGCATGTGTAGAGTCTAGTGCAATGATATTCATCTGATAAATACTACAAATCATGTGTCTCCAGTTTTTTATATGCTTGCTTAAGTATGATTGCTCGGTATTTGTATACAGGAATCACTTGCTCAAGTTCTTGTGTGGCCTGCTGGCCCAGTTCGTTAGGCGTGTGTGATGTGTCGTTGTCCAAGAGATGTACTTCGTTCACAGTTTTTCCGTTTCGATTTGATTTTCTCGGTTCGATGTGCTTTCCAATCCATTTTTACCCGCAAGTTTTTCTATAAACTTTATTAGCATAAAGATACAAAAATGTAAAACCTTTATGAAAGGTTTTTAGTAAATATGAACGTTTCAAAAAATATAAAGAAAAAAGTAATTTTTGGAACCATTTAATGAACAAGCTATATAGTTTTAGAAAAGGAAAATTTAAAACAAAACTAGTCGAATGCCCGTGCGTTGCCACGTGATAAAAATATAGGTATGAAACATTTTTTTAAGTGAACAATATTTGTCGAACAAGCTATCATGATTCTATCTCATGTCCACTCTTCTCGACAATAATTGTGTCTTCAGAATTATCCTCTCCTAAAAGAAAACATTATTCTTACCGTATTTTCCATCGATCTAGAATTATCCTCTCCTAGAAAGAATACATTCCTCCTCACCTCACTTTCCATCGATCTAGAACTATCCTCTCCTAGAAAGAAGACATTAATCCTCACCCCACTTTCCATCGATCTTCAGTCTCGCTGGTTTGTTTAAACCTTCTATTCAAAATTGTATACTTGTACCCATTTTTTATTGAATGAAATAATTCTTTTGTCTCCTGTTTTGTCATTGGTCAGTTGAACATTCTTTGAGTATTTTATTAGTAGTCTTATCTTCATCTACTTGCCCTAGCATTGTTGGTTACTTTTTGTGCACTACATAGCAAATGAATGAAACGGACCGCGAGACACGATAGCCCATTGTATGTATGATTTAAAAATGACATGGTTGTAAACCACATATTACAAATAAAGATAAGATGCATTCCATAAAAATGCTACCTTCCAACATGTCCACTGTCCATAGAAAGCACATAATAATCACATAATACAGCTTGATCAAAATTCAGGAAACATTGATAGAAAATTACAGGCAAAAACATGACACACCGTTTTTAAAATAAGTGAAATACTCAAAAGAATTAGTGAACTGCACCGGAAACAAATTAAGTGGTACTACAACAACATTCACCATGATTATTTATTGTGCTAGTAAGTAAAACAGGTGCAAGTTTTTTCTTCATGTGAGAGAAAAAGGCATATTACAAAAAGGTTGTCTCATGCATACAACAGATAGCCAAAGTAAAAATACACATGAAAAAACCCAGCACACATGACATTCTTGCATAGAGTTACTCAAAAAATATCCTCGCATATCATGAATTATACATTGCTTGGCTAAAAGAACTTAGACATAAACTACGAAGCTACCTCCCACACATCCCATTTAGTGCATCAAACACTCATGAAGCATGGTACCTCCAGACACACTGCCAAAATGTTGGCTTGTTACTCACACTTTGTTCCTCCCATGACCTCCATGCAACCCTCCAATAATCCCTTTGTGTGTTGTGTGCTTCAACTCTCAACTTAATTTGGCATTTCTTTGTCTTTCCAACAAACTTGCATTTGGTAGTGAAGCTGCGAGCGTGAGTACTTGTCCCCTAGCTGTAATATTTTGCGATAAATTAAGAAAAAGTAAGTGAAGATCATAACGATACACCATATTTTTAAGAGCAAATGATTTGTCCGGAAAGTAATATTTGTACATGAATCGGGTTCGCATTTTAGTTTTTAATTAATAGGCCTATCTTGATAAAAAATCATGGGCACACAATTCAACAAGGACATAAGAAGCAAGCGCGGTTGCTCATATTAAAGAAATGTCTCTTAAAAAAATATAATTTCACTTTGGCTTAGACACACCCGACAAAGATAGTTCAAGATCGAACAATGTAAAGAACCGAGAGTAATAAATGTTCAACACACCTAGAAAGAGTGGTTGCCAAGAAAGCCTAGTAAAACTATTAATTAGTCATTCCATGTTGTAGCACATAAGAAATTTAATTCCGTCCAACATGTAGCACAAAGACTAAGTACTCTTATAGAAACATATACGTCAAATAAATATAGTGGTAAGGCTCAACGAAAATAATGACATGCCCGCAAGAGAGCTTCAGCCTCAAGAAACGATACTGACCTTAATCAACATCGTAGAAACAATATTATTATTATGTTTTCTGCAACATGGTACACTATGTAAAAGAGAGCCAATTAAGTGAAAGATAATCAATTATCAAAAAGTAGTGCTATCTCAACATGATAGTCACCCTACATGCATCTAATTTTGTTTTAGAAAACCGAAACCTGACCATTTGACCATCTCTCCCAAACCTCCAAGTTATGGTCCTGGTGCAAAGGTGCTAGCTAGATAGTGTCTTTTTATCAAAAGATGGAATCAAATGCCTTAAACACTTAAACTATAATAACTGAATGTCGCCTCGCTCGGCTCTTGACTTGCTAAAATTATGTTATGCACAAAATGGTGAGCCTAAAAACCAACCTTCAAATTCATCCAACTTCATAAGCAAAGCTTAATTCCTCCTACCTTAAACACAACAACAAATCATTTTTTTGAACTAAAAAGGATGAACAGATTGAAAAATTTACCACAATACTAATGCATTAAGATAAATACCAACCACATATATCGATTGCCGGAGTAGCCATCGATGACATTGAGCTTGGAGATCAAGTGGTTCTCACTGCTGGTCAGAAGCATGGTCAGTCAATGAATGCAAACTAAGGTACTTATTTAATCTAAGATCTAATACCACAAATGTTCCACCTAGGCGGTGCATTTGTTTCTCCTGATCTGTGTGTTGCATAAAATTGCTTTCATGACAGCTGGAGGACACATCGCATGATACAACGATGACTCATGGTAATATGCAGGAGATTGTGGCGCCGAGACCACCGGAGGAGTGGGGCGGTAGCATCAATCACATTCCTGCTTGGAGTGTGTTGGTGCCAAATATTAGAGAGATGACTCATAAAAAAATAAAAGTGCCGAATTATTTTCAGAATACACGGAATTACCATACATTAAAATTCAAATGACCTTACAACATGAACCTCAAAGAGGCTTGGCGTTCATGACAGCCTTGAGAATTTTCTTTTCCGTTTTATGTTCAGCAACTCAGATTAGAATTCAACTTGCAGAAGAGCTATGTGTGCTCCACCTTACTTTGTTCTTTCAGCTTCTCCTTGTCCGTCCATCTCTCTAGCTTCTCCACTCTTTCATTCATCCGCACATCATCACATATGATTTATAGGCATATTTTCATACTGTGTAGATCTCCTCTAGCTTTACATGCATACACGCCTAATGCAAATCTTAAAAAAATGCAAGGAAACGATCGAGGGAGAGGTTAAATTATGGGGGCCTGGCGGAATCGAGCTCGAAGGCTCTGCAACCTTGGTCTATGCAAACATGATCATCAGAAGTATTAAAAGCCAAATCTCACTGTTTCCTTGTCGACTTCACCATAGTCCATTTCAAGCCTTGTGTATTTCTTTGCATAACACTCGAAATTTTTGCGGTTGGACCAACTGTTCTTAGTTTTGTCCTCAAACTTTCCTTCGAACTCATATATTGCTTCGTCTCCCGTTGAACAGGGATGTAGCTTTTGTTAACCTCGTGCCCCTACTCTCCCCCATCTATTGAGAACCATGAAGCTTCCACCAGCATCAGATTCTAGAGTTAACAAACACTAATTAATTTTCTATTGTATGTTACCCATCATTCATAGATTCCTCGTGCTGGTGCTAGTAAGCAACAGTGACTTGTAGTTGCACGACGAACCTAAAGCTTGAGTGATATAAAACTTATTATTGTTGTCTCCAACATTAGTCTGGTTCAAGGTGGCATCATAAATCTCATCACCCTACAATAAAATATGTATAACGAAGGTGTGAAAAAAATAGTAGAAAAAACAGATAATTGTTCAAGGTAGCTACTGTACATACTGAATACTAATATGAATGCTTTGTAGCTACTGTGCATAATGAATACTAAGACGATACATGAAGGATGCCATTCAATTTTTTTGTCGGTCTATTCTCTTAACACATGGTATATTAGGCCTGCTAAGCTGGTATATTTGGGTGACGCCATAGTCTATCACATCTATGAATATTTATAGCCAAAGTGACAACCAGAACATATGTAATGCATTAGATACCATATGAATGAGAATATTAAATTTGGTTAGAGGAATTGTTTAAGTTTGACATTCATGGAGAGATCATCTTTTGCTCTGAACTCACCCATCATGCATACTGCACAGGAAGTAGGTGTTCAGTGAACCATGGTTTCAATTGAAGTGCACACATCCATGATAGGTCAATTTTATATCATCAGGGATGTGCTCATCCAGCACTGCAACACCTTTCTTCGTAACTTTGACAATCTTCTCCTTTTTCACCTCCTCTTCAACCTCCCCAACACCACCTGCACCAACAAAATACACAAACGACCATGCCAAAAAACTGTTGCACGAGTAAAGTTCAAGCCTCACCCTCCGATGACCAATACAAGAAATTAATAGATCAACAAACCTTCTGCAAGTTTCTTTTTGTCCTGGAAACCACCATCAGCAACTGCTGCAGAATTAGCAGGGGTTAATAGCAACCCCTCAATAACATCCTTCTTGATCCCATTCGACGCGAGTCCTCGTGCCTTGGCCAAATCTTGCAGCTCCCAGTAGCTCATGCACTGTAACTGTGCCGCATCCAGCATCACATATGTGACTATATTTTCCTTTTTCAACTCCTCAACCTTCCCATCATCATCTGCACCAATACACAGTGAATAGTTAATACTCATGTAAAGTTCAGATCCTACCACTCAATAATCAATATAAGGAAATTAATAGACAAATAAACCTTCTGCTACTTCCTTCTTGTCCTGAATACCACAATCCACAACAGAAGTAGCAGGGCTGGAGAGCAACCTATGTAGAACATCCTTCTTGCCCCCATTAGCATTGAGCCCACGTGCCCTGGCCAGAGCCTGCATCTCACGATAGCCCATGCTCTCTAGCTTTCCGCATTCGACATGTCATTTTCCTCCTCGATTTCACCATCACCACGTCGTTTCCTCTTCCTTTTTCTCTTTCCTTCCGCTTTGCCATCAATGACCACACCGCCTATGCCATCTACATTACACATCTCAGTTGCAGAAGCCGCATCCTTCTCTTCCTTACGGATTGCAGCGTCCAGCCTTAGCACATGGTGGAAAGGGCATTGCAGGAAGTAAGTCACAAGGACAATCCCCAAATGTGCCAATATTGAAAGCGTAAAGATACACATCACAGTCGCACCTAGATGACGTAAACAGACAGAGGACAAAAATGCAAGTATAGACAGGAGATAAATTCAGAAGGGGAAAATTCAGATAGCATTGCTGATCATGTCCGTGACCGTGCTACTGCTACTGTGTGGGGCAAAATTCAGAGAAAAGGAGTGCAAACACCCCGTGGCCCCTTCTCAAACGAGAAGCGCACGGTTGCTGGAGCACTCGGAGCACAACTGCAGCAGAGCCACCACGGCAAACTCCTTCTCCCTCGCCGGGCCGTCCTCGATGGTCTCAACCAGTGCGGGTATCCCACCGGCTTCCACCACAGCATCACGGCCATCGGCTATGCTCGCGAGGCTGGCAAGAACCACCATTGCCTTCTCCGACGTCCCGGTGTCGCGCTCGCCGATGAGGTGCACGAGCGGCACGACGGCTCCCGCGCTGACATCACGTTCTTTGTTCCGGCGCGCCGAGCAGAGACGGTAGAGCGTGGTGAGCGCGTCCTTCTTTCCCCGTGTGGAGACCACAGAGAGCAGCGCGACGAGCGGCATGATGGCGCCACAGGCGCCGATGGTGGCGCGGTTCTCCTCGATGCCCAACAAGCTGAGCAGCGCGCAGGCAGCATTCTGCTTGGCGGAGGCCGTCCCGGTCCGCAGCGCGTAGACGAGCGGCTTGATGGCGCCCGCCGCCGTGATGGCCGAACGGTTGGGCTCCTCCAGCGAGAGGTTGAGCAGCGCCATCATCGCGTTCTCCTGCGCCACCGGGTCGATGCTCCGCAGTAGCGGCACCAGCACGGGGATCGCGCCGGAGACGTCGACAAGCTCGCGGAAGTCCGAGCGGTGCTTGGCCAGCAGCCTTATCCTGGCCGCCGCCGCGCGCCGCGTGTCGGGCGCGGCATCGGGCCCCAACGCCTGCACGCACGCCAGCACAAACGGCCATGGGGAGTCCGGGTGCAGCAGCGCGGAGCGGATGGTGCGCATGGAGCGGCCCGGGCGGCGGGGCGCGCACGACCTCTGCTTGGGCGAGAGGATCTGGGAGCCGGCGAGCGAGACCATGGCTGGCTGGCGTCGGCGGGCGGAGTGATGATGGAGGGAGGGTGGTGTGCTGGTGGTTGCAGAGGATGGTGCGGATGGTGCGCATGGAGCAGCGCGGTGCTCCTCGGGGGATGCCAGGAGGAGGGAGGAGGCCGGGGAGGAGGGAGAGTTGAGCGCCGCAGAGGGGATGGGGGGCAGCGAGCGAAGGCTGACTGGGTCATTGCCATTGGATTCCCGAGAGCTGACGGCTGCCTGCGCTCAGCACGGGACACCCCGCTCGCCTTTCCCGAGGACGGCGAGCACGACGAGGCCACTGAGGCCGCCGCCGTGGAGGACGCCGCCACCAAAGCCTGCACGCAGGACAAGGTGAGCCGTCGGGCCGCGAGATCTGCGCCCGCGCCCGCGCATCCCTCCGCCAATCCCTTCCGCCTCGATTCCGATTTCTTGCTCCTCGATGGAAATTCGTGGGCAGAAGACAGTGGAGATCGTGGGTGCATCACGAAATGGAGGGGATCAAGATCGAGGTAATTGGGAAAGCTATCGAAGGAGGTTGAACCACATCGTGCTCGCGCGCGCGGGATGGATTGGTTTTTTTTACCGCACGATCGAGGGGTGCGAGGAGAGTCAAACCGGTTTAATTGTCGTTGGTTTTTGGAGGGTATTGAAAAAATCAGTGAGGCGACGGGAGTGGGAGGAGGGATCGAGAGGTGGGATTCGCTGGGAGGTCGAACCATCGTGGAGGTTGAACCATCACGACGGCACATCCTGCTTTAATAGTAGAGAAAAATAGACAAAAATAATAAGAAACAAGAAGTAAGAAATAGTTGGTTAAAATTGTTGAGGAATCAACTAAAAAAGAGAAAACAATGACAGAATCTCCCAGAAGCTTCTCAAAACAAGGATCATCGAGTGAGAAACTTTCCCATACCGGAATTATACAGACAACGGTAACCCAACAACTTGTTTGTTTAACTAGCTCTCTAAGAATGAATGTGATGTCCTAGAGCTTACGCTCATGTAAGTGAGCCACACTCTATTAGCACACTAGCTAGGCTTGGATGAGACATCTAGTTGAGGCCTCCTAGTTCGTGCCTTGAGCATGTGGAGAACATGCGCCCATGCATCCACATTTCTAGGTTGGCCCAACATTAAGGCGATGTAGTCGCTCGTCCAAGGCACCTTGGTTCCCTAGGTCACTATTGACCAGTTGGCTGCTCACTTTTCAAAACAAAACAATACAAAGACATTTTAAAAGCTAAAAAATTAACAAGTTCAAAAAAAATTCATGGATTTTGAAAAATTAAATTTGAAGGATTCGGAGAAAGTTTGTGGATCCTGATTTTCCTTTCAATAAACAAGATGCAAACAATGGAAAAAAGTTCACGGGATAGAAAAAGGTTCATTAAAAACTTGAACAAAGTTTAACTAGAAAGTTAGCAAAAACTGAAAACAGTATGCTAGTTTGACTAAAACTTGGTGAAGTTGAAAAACATTCACAAATTTGAACAAAGTGTTGAATTCTAAAAATATTCAAGAGTTTAAAAATATCCTTCAATTTTGACCAAAAACTTCATCAAGCTGAAAAAGATTTAAAAATTTCAGACAGGTCATGCATTTTAAAAGAGAAAAAAAAGAAATAGAAGGATAAATAAATAAAACACAGAAAAAACTATCGAGAAAATGAGAAAATAAAGAAATCGGTTAAAAGCTTCCCAAAACCGGTCTGGAAGCTCCTCTAAGGGTCCGTCTGATTTCCTCCAGCTTCACAAAACATCACAAATCCAGCTTCTCTTCGTGTCTTCTAGCTTCAGCTAGCGATCCAAAATTTGTATGCTTCAATCGGCAGCTTCTCGCATCATTGCAGGCCAGCTGGGAAGGATGTGGCAGTCGAATTTGGCAACTCCTTGTAAATACGACCGATATTTCGAGAAGGAGGCAGCGAACCGTTATGTATGACAGTGGCAACTCCTTGCAAATAAGGTCGAACATCTGATTTTCTAATCGGTGGAGCTGGGTCAACCGAGCTCCAGGTTTTTGCAGTGTGCTTTGGCTCAACTTCGAGAAGTTAGCTTCTTGATGCAAAAGTGTTCTATTCAAAATCTTTTTTGAATTTGGTCGAGTTATAAGCTGAAGGAGATCAGAACATGCCCTAAGTCTCCCAAAACAAGCGCTCATAGTTAGGCTCGACTGCCAATTAATGGGTCGGCCCATGCCAAGAATAATCAAAGTGGGGTCTAAGTCGCAAATGAAAAGCCATATAACCGGCTCTACGAGCGCCAAATAGGAGTTGGGCTTCTCACTTCCCTTAGTCGATCTCTTTGCTTGATCGATGGTTCTTCCACTACTTGTTCATGTAAAATCGCCATAAGTTTTTAAGAAATATTCACAAAAGTTAGAAACAATCCAAGAATATAAAAGGAATACTGAATTTTTAAGAAGAACGAATTTTAAAAAATCAAGACATGTTAACTAATTGGATTTATTTAATAAGTTTTTCATGGAAAAAACAAAACACAAAACCAAAAACAAGCAGTAAATAATCTGGTGAAAAAGACCAGATATATTAAATATAGGAAAATCGAAAAAAAAGGAGAAGAGAAAGTTCACAAAACCGAAATACCACCTACATGGAACGACCCGTTGCATACCAGGTGGCTGTGGGCTTTAAGCGCCGAAAAGAATTCCCGAAAAGACTGCCTAGAATACAGCCGAGAGGAATCACCCGAGGCGCAGATATGCATCGCTCATACCGAGGAAATCAAACCTATTTTTCCTATCTCTTACTTAATTTCGTTTTTTCACATTTGGCTAGTTTAAATTCAATATTAACAAAAAAAATCAGGAATAAAGAAAAAAATGGATAGTTAATAAGCCCATAAATTGCAATAATTTACTTAAATGTCAAATAGACATAAAAAAATTCAAAATCAAATCATGAATACAAAAAAAATGGTCACAAAATATTTATGAATTTGGAAATGTTTTATGAATTAAAAAACTTAGTAAACCCTTAAAAATGTTCACGAGTTCTTTAAAAATAATTCTTTGCAGATTCAGAAAATGCAGACGAATTCAAAAATGCTCTCACAATTTGGAAAGGTTGTGGATTTGAAAATTGTTCATCTAATGAGTTCACAATAATTAAAAAGGATAGCCAAATTCAAATAAAATTCAAGAATACATTTTTTCGTAAAATTATAAAATGCTAACTGATTTTTAAAATTGTACGCGAATTGGAAAGCATGTTAGTGAATTCAAAAGCAACAGCGGAATAAAAAAATAGAGGATTCTTTAAACCATCCCTGAATTTGTAAAATGGTCACTAATTTAAAAAAATGTTCTCAAAATTCAAACAAACTTTAGGAATTCAAAAACTTAATAAATCAAAATTAATTTGTCAAATCGAATGATTTTCACAAAGTTCAAAAGATATCTACGAATCCAAATTGTAAAAAATGAAAGCAAAAAAAGGTAAAATAAATTTCAAAATAGGAAAGAAAACTTTCCAGGAAGTTTCCCAACACGAGATGTGGTGCTCCCAAAACATAGCTAAAACCTCCTCCAACGTAAACATTTCTCGACGATTGAATTTTCTGTAGCAAAGATAGCTAATGTCTATTGATCGCTCGTAATGTTTAATGGAATTACATCAAGATCGTGCAGTGATCCTAACCACAAATGGCTATCCAGGAGGAGGGGTACGCTATATCTAGATATCATGTATGCTTCAACATTCAAAGCAGGAAGATCATGGCAGAAATTAAAACAAGAAAGTAATATAACACTTTCTCCAATTTCCCTAGTAATGTCATTTTATCCAGAATATTCCCTACATAATCTCAGTTTTCGGAAAAAAGTTTTTCCTTTTGAAAAGAAGTTAAAAAATTGATAAAAATATATTAAAATATTAAAATGAAAATTTCTGCAAATATTTACTTTTTTAAAACTTATTTGCCTTTTTGGAAAATATGCATGATTTATATATCGAATTTTAAATATATATTTTGAAGATGTTCATAATTTGAGAAAAAAATGAGTTTAATTTGAAAATAAAGATGTTTGAGATTTTACAAAAATGCTGAATTAAAAAATGATTTTAAAATAATGTCCAAGTTATTTAAAGAGTATTCTAAAAATTATTAAAATATTTGGTTTTTCATAAAACGAATTAAAATCTAGCCGATAAAAAAAACACTCGCTATAAAAGGTTCGGATTTGGTACAGTGAACGGGTAGTTGATGGCCACATTATAGTGAATCCGCTCGCTACAATCGGCTGGCGCAGTTCAGGCTGCTGTGGTTTTGCTAGAATTTGTATCTATTTCCGGAATCACTAGTTTAGGCACCATGTGCGAAGAACACTCCCATCTTCTTAGGCACTGATAAGTGGTATATTACATGTACGTAACTTGTTGCAATTGTGTGGCCAAATCCCGAACATTTTTATTGTTCGATTTCTCGCGTCAAGATCTTCGAAACTATATCCAATGTTAATAACTTTTGATGGACTTCTTTTTTAAGAAAAAAACAATGAGACCAAATAAAAGAAAATACAAGATAAAAAAGACAACACAAAAAGACAGATAAAAAACAAACAAACAACGGACAATAAAAACCCTAAGGGAAAAAAGGAGCCAAAAAAAATCTATTGCTGCACGAGAATTAAGTATGTGCTTCTCGCGGAAGAAGAATTTTTTTCTTATTCCGAGAAACAGAACTATGATAGTTGTACTTCCCGGGTAGCAAATTTATGCCTCCACGAAAAGCAAATATGTGCTTCCCATGGGAGGATATTTATTCTCTTTCTGTGTGCTTCTCGCATAAGCAAATTTGTGCCTTCATGAATACTCCCTTCGTTCCAAAATAAGTGTCTTAAGCTTAGTACAATTTTATACTAGAGCTAGTATAAAGTTGAGACAGTTATTTTGGGACGGAGGGAGTAGTAAATATGTGCTTTTCGTGGAAGCACGTATCTTTTTTCGATGCTCTACGCCATTTCTTTTTCAAAAACCTTGGGGAAACTGGAAGAAAACCAAAAGGCCCAAAAAACAAACAAAAAATCACATCTAAAACCAAGAACGAGTAAAAAAAGGAAATCTAGAGGAAGCGCCCAGCTCATGATATACGGCGGTGATGGGACGCACCACTTCTTACTACTAATTTTCTCTAGATGAGCTGGAGGCTCTAGTGCCATGTTCAAGCTAAAAGCTGTGAAAGCAAGTCAAGTAGGAGAGTGTTGTTTTGGCTCCTTGGTGTAAATACACCTATTATGAAATATATATAAAACTAACTTTTTAATGTTAAAACACTTCAAACCATAATTTTGTGTGTACATCCGGATGTCTATGTTCGCACACAAAATTTTGTAAAGAAAGAAGTTTTTTTGTGGCATGTGTAAAAAAGATTAAAAAATGTCTTATGAATAGTTATAATCAAGCAATAAAATTTATCTTTTTTACAAAAGCCACAAAAAAATGTATTTTTCTGCCGAAACTTTGCGCACGAACATATAATATCCGGATGTACACGCGGGATTTTGTCGCGATATTTTTTAAATGTGTATTTAGACAATAGGTACATCTATATCCATGAGCCAAAATGATTTTTTGGTCCAGTAGTGCGAGATGATTTCGTCAAACAAACTTTTGTGTTCCCAAGGTAAAACCCATTAAAAAAGTGTCATGCAGAAGCGCCGGGAGCTAAAGTGCCGGTTTGGATAACTAGCGCCTGCAGAGCTCGTAGCTGGGCTGTTTATGCAACCGACCCATTTCGTTCGTTCGAATGCTACAAAAATTATTATTTTTCATCAATGGGAGTAAGGGGACACGAACTCCGCTCGCCTACAACAGCACCAACAGGCACCAACCACTAGACACAGCTCCCTATGAACCAAAGTGAATTTCTGGTCCAGTAGCGCGAGATAATTTCGTCAAACAAAGTTTTGTCTTCTCAAGGTAAAACCCATGGAAAAGTGTCATGCAGAAACCCCCATTTTGTTCGTTCAAACGCTACAAAAATTATTATTTTTCGTCAGTTGGAGTAAGGGGACTCGAACTCCCCTCGCCTACAACAGCACCAATAGGCACCAACCGCTAGACACAACTCCCTATGAACCAAAGTGATTTTTTGGTCGAGTAGCGCGAGATAATTTCGTCAATCAAAGTTTTGTGTTCTCAAGGTAAAGCCCATTAAAAAGTGTCATGCAGAAACCCCCATTTTGTTCATTCTGACGCTATAAAAATTGAATTTTTTGTCAATGTGAGTAAGGCGAGTAATGCAGGAACCCCTATTTTGTTCTTTTGAACGCTACAAAAATTATTATTTTTCGTAAGTGGGAGTATGGGGTCTCGAACTCCCTTCGCCTACAACAGCACCAACAGGCACCAACCACTAGACATAGCTCCCTATGAACCAAAGTGAATTTCTGGTCTAGTAACGCGAGATAATTTTGTCAAACAAAGTTTTGTGTTCTCAAGGTAAAGCCCATTAAAAAGTGTCATGCAAAAACCCCCATTTTGTTCGTTCGAACGCTACAAAAATTGATTTTTTTGTTAATGTGAGTAAGGGGACTCAAACTCCCCTCGCCTACAACAGCACCAACTCACATCAACCACTGGACACAGCTTCCTTTGACGACCAATACAAGGAAAGACCTCTACTTGAGCTTCTCGAAATTCAGCATTAAGATACAGTATTCTATAGCTTTATAATGTATATGAAAAGAAACGTAAACTTTGAAAAGAAATTCAATAAACTTTCTAAACCCACGAATTTAAAAATAATTCAAAAAATTGAAAAGATTTATACACATTGCAAAAATTCATGAATTTGGGAAACTTCACAAAATTGATTTTTTTATGAAATTTCTAAATAAGTTCAATAGTTTGAAAAAAGTTCACCGAATATGAATTTGTTTTGTCAAATTTCAAAAAAAATCGTCGAATTTGAAAAAAAGCCCAACAAATTTGAATATAGTTCAACACAATTAAGAAAAGTTCACCAAATTTGAAAAAAATCATCAAACTTGAAGAAAAGTTCATGCAATGGGAAAAAAAGTTCATCGAATTTGAAAAAAAGTTCATCGATTTTGAAGAAAGTTCATCCAATCTGAAAAAAGTCCATCAAAATTTAAAAAATGTTTATCGGATTTGGAAAAAAGTTCATGGATTTTGAGAAAGTATATCCAATCTGAAAAAAGTTCATCAAAATCAAAAAAAGGTTCATCGGATTTGAAAAAAAAAGTTCATGAATTTTGAAAAAAGTTCATCCAATCTGAGAAAAGTTCATCAAAAAATATAAAAGGGTTCTTCGTATTTCAAAAAAATGTTCAAGGATTTTAAAAGAAGTGCATTGAATCTGAAAAAACTTCATGAGAATTTGAAAAAGAAATTATCTATTTTTTAAAAAGTTCATCAATTTAGAAAAAAGGTCATGATTTTTTTTAAATGATGCATTAAGAAAATAAAAAGGAACAAGAAAAAAATGTTGAACTTCGCAAAGAGGGCTTTTGCGAACTAAAAGAAACCGAATAAAAGGCGTAAGTGAAATGGTGTGCTGCAGAACAAGGGTGATGACCAGGTTGTTATACCTCCGTGTTCATAACAGGGACGTGGGTTCGAATCCTAGTTGCGTCACCTTTTTAGTGTTTTTGAAAGAAGCATAAATAGAATGGGTCGGCCCAGCTTGGGCTCCTACACACGCCCGTTTGCAAAATTGCACTATAACGTGCGTGTGTCGCGTCAAATAGGATTTGCTAAGCCCCTCCCGTGTCACTGGATTTCAATGCATGCTCCCGAGTCATAAGAAATGACCTTTAAATGTCCCTCGCAAGGGTAATCTCAATTGCTTCGTCTAGTTCTGAATATTGAACACCGAACCAATGGTCATGGCCAAAAAGAATTGACCGATCCGACTAGCCTTAGAACACGACACATATGCGGGTTTATGATCAATGCTAGTGTTTGAGACGTCAAACGACACATTATCCCCCTTTCCCGAAAAGAGGCGAATCAATTTCCCTCAAAAATCAAACAAAACCATGGTTGGATGGTTAGAAGAACAATGGTATCCCATGTCATCAAAGTTCAAGTCCTAGACTTGACACCCTGCTCATATTTTACTAGGTGTCATCTCATCCGATGCAGCATGGTCGAAAATCTAGCAGCGCCATCGTGCTGACCTCCCGCCCCATGTACCCCCCTCGTAGTCCCCAGAGGAGGCCACCGGGCTAAGCCCCGACTGCGAACGGCGGTGGGTAGGTCGTCTTCCTCTCGGCTTGCCGCGGGAGGGTGGGGGAGGATCGGTCGCCTTCTTAATGGTGCGGCGGATCCAGGCCGGTCGACTGCTCCATCGGCGGTCAGCTGGGCTCTTTCCCAGTAGATCTTCTCCCGCGTGGCGGCTCCCGAGCACGGGCTCTCGCGAGTGGCAGCCGCGACAACTTCATTGGCGGGCTCTAGTCGTTAGGCCAGCTCCTCTTCTCCGACAAGTAGGCGCGGGTGCGCCCCTCCCTGCTCTATGGGCGTGTCCTCGCGCGGGCCAGCGATGCGCTAGACTTGGTGGCTCCTCGTGGTGCTACGGTTGTGTTATTCCAAATATGACCGGATTTTGCTAGTCGGTTTCTCGCCGGTGGGGGGTGTCCAGCTTGGTGGCTCTCGAGTGCTCCCGGCACGGTGGCTCTGTGAGAGATGGGTCGGCCAGCGGAGGTGTTGTGCATGGGGTGCTAGTGGTGTTGGTTTGCTCCGAGCGAAAGCTTGCCAGGTCTTGTCGGGCTGTGGCGTCGGTGCCCGTGGGCGTCGGATAACCTTCTTGATGGCGTCACCGTGGAGCCCCGCATCCTCCTTCAACCTTGTATTTTCTCTTTGGTTGAAATCCTAAGGCCTGGTAGGGTTGGACGATGGCGTCGACATCGTCGCTTCCCTCTTTGAGGCGTCGCCTTGAAGAGCTTTGGATCTCGTTTGCATGCTTCATGGTATGGACACTCGCTGCATTGCGGTTGTCGGGTGCCCGTCCGACAATGCAGATGTTTGCGCGGCTTCCTGTATGTCGCAATGATATTTGTGATCTACGTTGGCTTTTCCATGAAGAGGAACGAGTAATTGCAGCACAATACGAGTAAGTATTTCGCTCAATTAAGAAACCAAGGTTAATCGAACCAATAGCAATATCAATCCTCAACCGTCTTGAGCGGCTGCACACAAAAGAGCATACAACTTGCACCCAACACGGGCAAGAGGTAAATCTGAGAATGGTTGGGTACGTGAACTGTACCTCAACCAAACCCACATGAGCTAGCTTCAAATCTGAACTTAAAGCAAACCCATATGAGCTAGCTTGACACCCAACCAAAACCAAACCTGCTATTTTTCTTACCCAAACTGAACTAAACCAATCCTTTAACTATGGGTTGGAACTGTTTATAGAAATGGGTTAAGAACTATTTGATCAATGGTTGACACTGTTACTCTCTCAATAAGTCATGTAGTCGTCCAGCCGAGATGATATGCCCTTCCGCCGCTTCGCCGCCCCCTCTGCGCACGAGTGTGGCATTTCGTCGTGTACCTTGCTTCCAGACCCTGACCCTCCTCCATCCGGTTCGAGCTCCATCTCCGCTGGAGCATCTGGATCTACAGGCTGCCAAGACCCTGACTACAAGCTCGTGCGCGTCCCCCGAACACCAGAGCCGTTGCCGGTGCCACCAAAAGCGCTAACCTCGCCGCCGCCGCCACCCAACTCCCCATCATCCGGGGAAGCAACGGTGACAGCACCGGCAGAGACACGAGGCCTCCTGTTCCTCTTCCCTCCGGCGCCAGAAGAAGCGTCGACGTCGTGTGAAGAGGCCAGCGTGGGGGTATCCGGGCTGGCGGCGCTGGCCAGGTGCAGGCTGCGGCGGGGCGCGTCAATGGCAAGGGACTTGAGGGAGCCGTTGTCGGCGGTGGCGGTGGGGGAGCCGAGGCCGAGGGAGACGGAGGTCGATGACGACGATGCTGACGTGCTCAGCAGGCCGCCCATCGCCGCCGGCGGCGGCTGCGGGGCAGGGGCGATGGTGGCCCTTGCGTGCGTGGGCCAGCGGCGCATCAGGTGAATGGGGTTGGGGTGGAGCCGTGCACCGGGGCAATAACCGGAATGCACCCGCAATTTCTAGCCCAAAATAAACCAAACGGTTTAGGCCCAAAACCACCCATATCCAAACTGCTTTCTGTGTAAATCCAAACCAAACCAAACTTAAAAAGCGTGAGCCCAATATAACCTAAACCATTCAAAACCCAGTATAAAAACAAAACCATTTAGACCAGTTTTTCTAAAACCATTCTCAGATTTAGCAAGAGGGTTGTCAATCCCCTTGATCTCGTTATTTGCAAGCAAATGAGGTGTGTAGGTAATTGTAAATTGCAAAATTAAATAAAAGACAAATAAGAACAATAAGGAAAATATAAGTTTTGTGAGTTTATAAGTGAATAGATCTAGGGGCCATAGTGTTCTCTAGTGGCATTTGTGATGAAAGTAACATATGGTGGATAGACAAATTATTGTTGGGCAATTGACAGAAAAGCGGATTGTTATGCGATTTTCACGACAATGATCATGTGTATATAGGCATCACGTCCATAAGCAAATACGCCGACTCCTGCATGCACCTACTACTATTACTCCACTTCTAGAGCACTTCTATGCTTGCCTCTCTACGTATTAGGTTCATGACGAACAGAGCAATGCTTGCAGAATGATGACATGATGTAGAAAAAGTAAACTCAATCAATATGAATAAGTCCCATCATTTTATCCTTAGTGACAACAACACAAAGACGCAACTTGTCCCCTTCTCTCACTGGGATATATAAACTCCTTAGGTTGAACCTACTACAACACACCCCTCTCACTAAAGAAATACCAAACTACTTGGCCAAATAAATTCAATATATCACAGAGAATTACGAAGCTATGATGGTCATGCAAATAAGAATCATAATAATTTCAGAGAAGACTCAAATACTTTTCATGAATAATCTGAACATAAACCCACAATTCATCGGATCCCAACAAACACTCCATACAAAATAATTACATCAGATAGATGAAAGCGAAGATGCGATGATCATTATATTGAAGATCAAGAGAGATATAGCCATCTAGGTACTAACAACGGACTCGTAGGTCTGTGGTGAACTACTCACACATCATCACGAGGGCAACAAGGTTGATGAAGAGGCCCTCCATGATCGATCTCCCCTCCGGGAGGTTGCTGAAATGGAGCTCCCGGTGGGATCGTCGTGGAACAGAGACTTGCGGCAGCGGAAAAAGTGTTTCTCTCTGATATTTAGGGTTTTTGGAATATATATGAATTTACAGGCCAGAGAACAGAGGTAGGGGGCCACCAGAGAGGGACAAGCCATCAGGGCACGCCGACCCCCCTGGCCGCGTCCTGTTGGCTTGTGCCTCCCTCATGTTGCTTTCAACCTTCTTCCGAAGCTTCAAGGTCTTCTTTTAGTCCATAAAAATCATAAAAAACTTTTGTGGCTATTGGACTTCGTTTGGTACCGTAAACCTGAAACATAAAAAACACGCAGAAAACAACAACTAGCATTGGGCACTGTGTCAATAAGTTAGTGCTCAAAAATAATATAAATTGGTAAATTATGACCCAAAAAGTATCGTAGGATGGTAATATATCACCATGGAACAATAAAAAATTATAGATACGTTGGAGACGTGTCAAGCATCCCCAAGCTTAATTTCTGCTCGTCCTGGAGTAGGTAAATGATAAAAACAGAATTTTTGATGTGACATGGTACCCAGTATGTCATCTTTTGCATGTACGCTCATTGAGAAGTGATGAATCAACAAACATCAACATAGTAATAATTATAAGTGCAAGCAACAAATTCACCAATCTTTCAAAGTATACGATTCTAAAATAATGTTTACCCCCATTCATCTTATCATATTAGCAGAGCATGGCTCCGTCTTCACCACATTAATACAAATGTCAAGCACCGCGGTGTCCAAGTCAGGCGATTGGATCGTACTTTTTCAATGTGAATCAACATTTTATCCTTCACGCAATACATGATCGTGAACCATGGACATAGCGTAAGGGTGGAATGGAGTATGGTGGTATATATTAAAGGGGTAAAAAGTGGAGAAGATAGTCTCACATCAACTTTGCATACCGAAGGGCTATGTAGATACCCACGGTAGATATCAATGGAAGGATTAGGGATTGCCATGCAATTGATGCACTAGAGCTATAAGTTTATGAAAGCTCAACTGAAGCTAAGTGGGGTGTGCATCCAACTTGCTTGCTCATGAGGACCTCAGGCATTTGAGGAAGCCTGTCATTGGAATATGCAATCCAAGTTTATCACAATGAAAAAGCGATTCCCACTAGCTTATGAAAATGACATATCACGAGACTCTCTATATGTAGAACAAGGTGCCACTTTGAGGCACAAGTGTGGTAAAGGATAGTAGCAAAGTGCCTTCTCTCTTTTTCTTTCATTCATTTTTTTATTTTTTATATATGATGGGCTCATTTGGCCTCCCCCATTTTTCTTTCCTCGCTAGAAAAATTCTCTAATAATGATGATTATCACAATTTTATTCACTTACAACTCAATGAAAGCTCAGTATAAAGAACTGTGAATAGATATGACTCAATATGAATGCCTCTAGTAGTGTACTAGGATGTGCAATGATCTAGCATGACATGTATCAGCAATATGATGAATGGTGGCTTTGCCACAAATTCTATGTCAAATATATATGATCATGCAAAGCAATATGATGATGCACGAACTAGCGATATGATGTAACGATGGAATTTTCATGTCAATATATCTCGGAATGGCTATGGAAATGCCATGATAGGTAAGTATGGTGGCTGTTTTGAGGAAAATATAGGAAGGATTATGTGTGATAGAGCGTATGATGCCACATGGTTTGGATGTACCAACGAAGTTTGCACCGTTCCTCGAGGTGAGAATGGGAAATGCTTGGTACCAAAGAGGCTAACAAAATACGAGGCAATGGGATTTCACATGTCCATGGTTTCACACTAGTCATGAAGAACTCATATACTTATTGCAAAGTTTTATTAGTTTTATCATAAATCAACGGACTACTTGCATGCCTTGAGGGAGGGGGTTGGGAGGAGTTAACCATCGCACGCCTCCAACCTGAAACAACACTAGGATTTTAACGAGGAATAAAAATTCTCACACACCCCTGCCATGCCTTTTTAATATCCAGACAAACAAGAAATTTACACCTCTTAATACAAGTACTTCTACGAATCAACAATGATGCCCTCACACCTTTTTCATATTACCACACCAATATCATTAACTCACAATTTCTCTTTATGTGCTACATGATGATTTTGTTTATCATTCATTGAATACCTATTATTTTTGGACTAGCCTTATGACCCACGTAAATCGCCATTACCATTCATTAACTCTCAAACAAATATAAGTGAAGAACAAGTGTGCAAATATTTCTATAAAATCTACATGTCACCGTGCTCAAAAAGATATAAGTGAAGTACTAGAGCAATTACTAAGCTCACAAGATATAAGTGAAGCACATAGAGTATTCTAACAAATCATGATAAATGCGTGTACCTCTCAAGTTGGTGTGTCCAGGAAATGATGATTGTGGCAAACTAAAAAAACCAAAATAAAGCAAACGACGCTCCAAGCAAAACTCATATCATGTGACGAATAAAATAATAGTTCCAAGTGACTACCGATGGATTGAGACAAAAGAGTGGATGCCTTCCGTGGCATTCCCCAGCTTAGACACTTTAGTCTTCCTATAATATTACCTTGGGGTGCCTTGGGCATCCCCAAGCTTAGGCTCCAATCGCTCCGTATTCCTTTGTCCATCACAGTAACAACCAAAACTTGAAAACTTCAATCACTCAAAACTTGACAAAACTTCGTGAGATCTGTTAGTATAAGCATCATCAAAACAAGCAAACTATGCAAGCAAAAAACATCATCAAAACTTCGTGAGATCCGTTAGCTTATACCCCCCGATACAATCCATAACATCATCAAAACAAGCAAACTATGCAAGCAAAAAATAGAACATGTTTAAATCATAACATTTAGTAATGATCTATAAAGAACCTATACTTGTGTAACACCAAAAATTCTGAAAACTTAAGACAAATAAATAAATGAATGTTAACTATTGGGTTGTCTCTCAAACAGCTCTTTCTTTATAGACATTAAGGTAGGATTGAGATAATAATGATGATCAAGTAAAAGACAAGAAGTGAGCTCAAAGAGAACAAAATAAATCATGTGAAAAGCACATTTAAGTCTAACATGCTTCCTATGCAAACACATTTTATAAGCAAACAAATTGTCAAGAGAAGAAGTGTTTAGCAAATGCAAGTACGAAGAGAGGTAAGTGAGTAAAATGAAAATTTCTATAACCATATTTGCCTCTCTCATAAAAACTACATGTAGTATCGTATTCAAATTCAACAATATATCTATCTTGTAAAATGTTCTCCTTATGATCCATATGCATACAAGTCTTATAATCTTCCAAGGTAGTGGGATCATTATTACCTAAAGTTGACGCTCTTCCAAGCCCACTTTTAGTAGTGTTGCAAGTATGATAATCGATAATAGATTCATCATGAAGCATAGGATTATCAAGATCACAAGCAACATCATGATTATCACCCCAATCATGATCGTTAGCACAATTGATATTCATACAATTTATACTAACAACATGGCAGTCATGCTTTTCGTTCAAGGAACTGTCATGAATCGCTTTATAAATTTCCTGATTTTTAGATTCATGATTTTCAAGCAAGACCTCATAAAGATAATCTAGTGCACTCTCACTAGCAATTGTTTGAACATAAACGTGTCTTTTGAAAAGATTAGCTAGTGGATAAGGATCCATTTATCTTAATTTTTGCATTTTACCTTTTGTTTTGGTGTGACAAAGGTAAAGATAACAACTAAGCAAGCAAGAAATTTTTTTTGATTTCTTTAAGCAAGAAAATTATAACAGCAAATAAAAAGAATAAAAATTGAATGATAATTTGTGTGAAGTTACTTGATAGTTGGTGATGATATCCAGCCGCAATGGGGCCATAAATTCTTCCTGATACTTGTGATCTGCGTTGGGTTTTCTGTGAAGAGGAACGGGTAATTGCAGCACAATACGGGTTAGTATTTACCTCAGTTAAGAAATCGAGGTTTATCGAACCAATAGGAATATCAATCCTCAATTGTCTTCAGCCACTGCACACAGAAGAGCAAACAACTTGCACCCAACACGGGCAAGAGGGTTGTCAATCCCCTTGATCTCGTTATTTCCAAGAAAATGAGGTGTGTAGATAATTGTAGATAATTTTAAATAAAATAAATAAATAAAATACAAATAGGAACATCAAGGAAAATATAAGTTTTGTGAATTTATAAGTGAATAGACCCGGGGGCCATAGTGTTCTCTAGTGGCATCTCACATGAAAGCAACATATGGTAAGTAAACGAATTACTATTGGGCAATTGACAGAAAAGCGCATAGTTATATGATTTTCATGGCAATGATCATGTGTATATATGCATCACGTCCATAAGAAAATAGGTTGGCTCCTGCCTGCACCTACTACTATTACTCCACTTCAAGAGCGCTTTTATGCTTGCCTCTCTATGTATTAAGTTCATGACAAAAAGAGCAATGCTTGGAGAACGATGATATGATGTAGACAAAGTAAACCCAATCAATATGAATAAACCCGATCATCTTATCCTTAGTGGAAATAAAAAAGATATGCAACTTGTCCCCTTTTGTCACTTGGATACAGAAACTCCTCAAGTTGAACCCACTACAACGCACCCCTTTCACTGAAGAAATACCAAACTACTTGACAAAAGCAATTGAATACATTAGAGAGAATTAAGAAGCTATGATGATCATGAAAATAAGAATCATAATAATTTTAGATAAGACTCAATACTTTTCATGAATAATATGAACATAAACCCACAATTCATCGGATACCAATAAACACACCATACAAAAGAATTACATCAGATAGATCAAAGCGAAGGTGCGATGATCATTATATTAAAGATCAAGAGAGAGATAGCCATCTAGGTACTAACTACAGACCCATTGGTCTATGGTGAACTACTCACACATCATCGCGAGGGACGCAAGGTTGATGAGGAGGCCCTTCATGATCAATCCCCCCTCGGATAGGGTGCCGGAACGGAGCTCCAGATGGGATCACCGTGGAATAGAGACGTGCGGTGGCGGAAATAGTATTTTTCTATGATATTTAGGGTTTTGGAATATATGTGAATTTATAGGATAGAGAATGGAAGTAGAGGGGCCACAGGGAGGGACAAGCCATGAGGACGCGCCGACCCCCCTGGTCGCGCACTGTTGGCTTGTGCCTCCCTCATGTGGCTTCCGACCTTCTCTCCAAGCTTCCAAGTCTTCTTTTGGTCCAGAAAAATTCATAAAATAGTTTCGGGGCAATTAGACTTCGTTTGGTACTGTAAATCTCAAAGTAAAAAACACACAGAAAACAACAACTGGTAGTGGGAACTTGGTCAATAGGTTAGTGCTCAAAAATAACATAAATTGGTAAATTATGACCCAAAAAGTATCCTTGGATGATAATATATTAGCATGGAATAATAATAAATTATAGATATGTTGGAGACGTATCAGGCAACAATGGCGGTTTCGAGCGGAGTCGAATTTGCTGATGGTTCTTGGTAGTCGGTCTCTTCTAGCATGTTTGAGGGGTCGTCATGCCTTGCTTTATCTTCATGATGTCGTAGCTTCCGTGGAGGGGCCCTTGTGGTGAAAATAACATAAGACAGGTGGTCGTCTCCGGCGTTGGCTCGATGCAAGCCCAATGCTTTTCTACTGTAATGCTCCTCGACAGAGTCGGAGCTACTTTGTCGCTGGCATGTGAGGCTGACTGCTTGGCATCGGACATTGCAAGCCTCGACACTTGTTTGTGATCAGGGATTATTCGGTGGTCATGAATGGTGGAGTTGGAGTCGCCCTTGCGGAGGTGTGATGATGATGATGCTGAGCTGCAACCTCGATGACTCTTTTCGTTTCTGTGGTGTGTGTGCGTTCTTGTGTGGGTTGCGAGGTCGCCCTACGTGCCTTGTTTTTGTGGGCATGATGTGATGGTTTTCACATGGTTTCCTGTTAATTAACCGAGCAATTCTCTTTGACCTTTTTAAATGAATCGGTCCCTAAGGGATCACGTTTCAAAAAAAATACTGGGTTTATTTCAGGCCTTCCTTGCAATGTGCTTTAGTGGAAGGAGACGTTCTCTTCGACTACGAAGGCGTCTATGGTGACTTCATCAATCTCAAGACAATATTCTGACTCAGTCTCTTGGAGGTTCTTGCTGGGATAGAGTGTATGTACGTGCATTTATAGGGATGAGGATATATGTGTGTGTATGAGCATCTACATCTACAAGTACTCCGCATCAGGTAGTCGACAAATGCTTTCCCACAAAAAGGGTCATCCGATCACTTCAGGCCACGTCCCGTGGCTTGCAAAAATCGAGTCCTAAGAGCATCAATAGTCTGACGCCTCAAGCCGGACTCAAATGCCGTGATGGGCGGCCCGATCACTGATCGATAAAAAAACCAACCAGTCGGATGACTCAAACACGCGGCTGACCGACACCCCTCATATCCAGGCAAATCTAGGGTGGACATGGGGAGGCCAGGTCGCATTCGTCGGAGCCCACCATGTCAGACCACATAACTGACCCCACCGAAAATTGCACTAAATGCCCTAGAGTCTACCAAACCCACCACCCTCTTCTCACGTACGTCTACCATTTCTTGCGTCTGAGTTGTCATCATCCACCATTGCTCCCCCAACCTCATTGCTGATCTGCATCCGCCACCCTAGATGTTGACCAAAAAGCCCCACACCGCCACCATATGAAGGCTTCTTTGGCATCGTTATTGGTGTATTGTCCTCGGCTTTGACGTGCAAGCCAGACAACATCACCCGTAGGAACTGGTGACGAAGGCAGCGGGAGAGGGAAGCATCATCGCAGGGAGTGAATGTGTACCACAAGGAGCAGCGTACACCTCCGCCACGCCCGACCCCCCAAAATCCTTCCATCCGCCTGCAAAACAAGGATAACATCATCAGACCTGCTCGGGCAGGAGGACGACCCGGTTGCCGGTTGGGAGGATATTCTAGAGTGTTTTCCGCGAACATAGAGAGTGGCAAATGATGTCTTTTTGAAAGTGCGTTATATCGACCAGAGGGGGTGATTTGGAGATTTTTACAAATTCTTCACCGAGGAATTACTTAGTGAAGAGATATTGAGTGATGCAATACTTAGCATCATAGAAAGTACTTCAATGTATACTGAACATGGTAACAACAAAGTCGTCATCAAGAAATAGGGCATAAATGAGGTACAAGTAGCATGTGATCAGGATAAGAAGGTGGAAGGTAAATTGACTAAAGAATATGGATTGAGAAAATTGAGAAAGTCCTCAAACAGCAGGGAGCAATTTCATCAACATGTAAATGAGGTAATGAAAGGGTTGAAGAAATAGAACAACTTGCTCGGTGAAGAAAAAATATTTGTTCTACCAGTTCCAACTGCTTTGACAGTTGTACATCTGGTTGGAGCGGCGTGGAATTCAAACGAGAGGACACTAAGTCTTCACCAAATTCTCCTTGAGCTAAAGTCAATTAGACACGGTCCAATCACTAATGGTAAGTCTTCAATGTTGACTTCCAAACCCTCACAGACTTGGTCACCCAATAATACACAATTACTCTTGGATGCTCTAGCTCATGATGCCTAACCGTCTCAAAGATACACAGTCTTCAAGGGTAACACACGTAGGTTCCATCGAGGTAAATTTCTTTAGTGATGCTCAATCACTTTGAGGTTGTGGGTGTATGGGTTTTTCCTCACTTCGGATTCACTCCAAATCTTTAGATGAAGGGTTTATCTAGATGACACTTGTAAATATCTCTCTCGGAGTAGCCAGCCAGCTTATGGTTGTGGGGGCGGCTATTTATAGCCATGGGCAACCCGATGTGATATGACATAAATGCCCTTTCAGAAATGACTGTTGTCAGGATTAGGATCCACTTGACACCTAGCACATAGTGCAACAACGGTCAAAAATTTGAACTCTCAAATTCCTCGGGGATATCACTTTCCTCATGGTAGGCAATGTTCTTGGAAAAATCCTAAATCGTGAGACAAATCAATTGCCTCAGCAACCAAAAGAACTGTGTATGTGTCACTAAAGAACTCGACTACACTCTAAGAGATTTCCAAAGTCCTCACTCGAAGAAATAGGTAGGTGTATGTTTTGAGAAGAGTGTGACTTGGAAATATGTATATGTATTACTTCGACCACCTTTAATAGTACGGTTTTTCCTATGACTCATCAAGAAGAAAAGGAAACTATGAAAACAAATCTTCAAGCTTCAAAGTCATCACTTCAATTTGTGCAAAGGTCACACCAAATACTTCACTTCAATTTCTTCAAGAAGAGCATCAAAGTCTTCACTTGAATAAATAAATTTCAGGGCTCGTATTTCGTCGGTTAAACCAAACTCTTGAGGGACTATAATACCTATGTACAATCACAAACACATTAGTCCCTTAACCTATTTGTCTTCAATACTCCAAAACTACTAAGGGGGACTAAATGCACTTACAATGTCCCCCTTTTTGGTGATTGATGAAAAATAGGTTAAGTTTTTAACAGTGAACAAATATGAAGTGTAAGTACAATGTATGAATAATTTGATTGCAAGATATAGAGGAACTCCCCCTGAAGATGTGCATGTTGAAGAATTTTCTTTGGATTGCAAATGTACACGGCAGGATGAAATTGTGGAGATCTCCCCTTATATCTTGGAATCCATTCATGCATTGAACATATGATATGAAGAGTTTCAAATGCATGGTGGAAAATGGCGCCTCATAAGATTCAGCATGCGTGCATAGATAAATTTGAGGAATAAGCATGCAGTAAATGATTCAAAAGAGTCAAAGCACCATTGGACTTAAGTTTACAACTTGTTACAATAAACACCGCAGAAGAACGAGAGTTTAACTTAATCAAAAGTATCAACCCATATAAAGACCCGCTTGAAGGCTAAACTCAAATTTCTCCCCTTTGTCATCAAATGACCAAAAGGAGACGAAATTGAGGACTAACGCCCGTGAATAATTTCAGCTCGAAGGTGGTGGAGGAGCACCAACATTGTTATAGTTGTCCGTTGTTCATGAAGGACAAGCAACCGTGTCATCGAGGTCTTCAGCTTCATCAGTGGTGCATGATGACGAATATGAGTTGGGATCTAGTGGAGGAACTTGAACTTTCTTGTACTTCTTCTTGGGTGGGTACAACCAATAAAAGTTTTGCTCAAAGTCTATGGTTGCAAGTTCTTGAGCTGACTTGAGAAGTGATAGAATGGCCGAGCTGCGGTCAAAAGTCTCATGAGTGTAGTAGTGATTTTCCCTCACCGAGTTTTGCATCACTATCATGTTATGCATAATAGAAGCAAGCTCACACTTAACCCAATTATGATTACAATAAACTATTGATGAAGTCTCATGAGGAGTTCGCGATCAAACATCACATGAGGAGCAGAACCTTGACGATTTTGAGCCGAGGTTTTTGCTGTAGTATCTTGGGAGGCAGTTTGATCACGTGCTGATTGATATGTTGGCAGACCAAATTGACCATCCAATGGATCTGTGTATTCTTCGATGACAGCTTTCCCTTTACGAGAAACCGAGTAAATTGTACTTTGAAGAATTTCAACCGACGACAAATAGCTGAGATGATTGTGAAAGTATGCCTTATAGTGAATTGAAGACCTTGTCCTGATGAATCTCATGATCCATGATGCATAAGGCTTTAAGAGCATCTCCAACAGCCGCGCTAAACTAGCGCCGCGCCGCAAATTAGACCGTTTAGCGCGCGCGCAACGCGGCGGGTGGCTCCAGCGGGCGCGCAAAAATGGCGCGCGCGGCATATGCAGTTCAGCGCGCTGGCTGAAACGCAATCGCACGCCGCTTATTTGCTGCGCCCGCTCCACGCGCTGGACTCTCGCGTGCTCGCCCTCCCACTTCCACCCCCCATCCGGCCGCGCCGCCGCCGCCGCCCGCGCCCTCCGGCGACCGTTCAGGCGCTTCCCCAGCCTATCCCCGCACCGCCGCGCTTCCGCCCCACCCCCTCCTAGTCCCGCCGGCCCTCACGCGCCTCCGTCATCCGAGGAACAACGCCCGAGCGCTCGCTGCCGCGCCGCGCCCGCAAGGTGTTCGGCAAAACGCCTACAAGGTATGTATTGCTCAAACTTCATGAATTTGGTGCATGTTTTGAATTGTAGTTTTTATAGTGTAGTATTGAACATTGTAGATGAGTTCGTCGTATGATTCTTGCGAAGAAGAATTTGATATGGAAGAGGAGGAGGGTCTTGCAATGATCATAGCTATGCATATCAATAAAAAACCGAAGCACGGTGGTTCGGTTATGGGTCGGGAGAAAATTTGGAGAGATAGGATTGATGCCCATAACAGATTGATGAAGAACTATTTCGTGGAGAATCCCACATACCTGGAGTCGCATTTTCGTCGCCGGTTTAGGATGAGCACCGACTTGTTCAGGCGCATTGCAGAGAAACTAGCGAGCCATGACCGGTTTTTCCAGCAAAGGAGGAATGCCGCCGGAGAGCTCGGGCATATCACCTTTCTGAAGGTGACATCCGTTTTGCGTATGTTGGCATACGGTATCCCGGCTGATCTAGTTGATGATCACTTGGCTATGGGTGAGAGCCAAGCCATCATGTGTGTCAAGCGTTTTGTAGTGGGAATTGTGCAAGTGTTTGGCGAGGAGTATTTGAGATCTCCCACTGCTGAAGACGCCGCAAGGCTATTGGCGATGAACAAATCTCGCGGCTTTCCTGGCATGCTTGGCTCAATAGATTGCATGCATTGGAGTTGGAAGAATTGTCCAAAGGCATGGCATGGGCAATTCCACGGCCAAAAAAAGGGTTCCACTATAATCCTTGAAGCGGTGGCCGATCAGGAGACTTGGATTTGGCATGCATTCTTTGGAATGCCTGGATCTTTGAATGACATCAATGTTGTCAATCGGTCACCACTGATGAATAAGATTGTAAATGGTGAGTTGCCACCGGTGCAGTTTGTAGAAAATGGTTGTACGTACAACTATGGCTATTATCTAGCGGATGTCATCTATCCAAAGTGGCAAACCTTCGTGAAGCCGTTGAAAAAGCCGGAAGGTAAGATAAATCTTGATTTCCACAATGCTCAGGCGGCGGCTAGAAAATATGTGGAGAGAGCATTTGGGATTTTGCAAGCCCAATTTGCTATTGTGAGAGGACCGGCTAGATTTTGGGATCAAAAAATGCTTTGGTACATCATGCACGCTTGTGTGATCATGCACAACATGATCGTCGAGAATGAGCGTGGCCAAGATTTAGACTACTCATAGTATGAGCTCTTGGGACATCCCGTGCGAGTGCGACGGAGGGCTGAAAGGGTAGCCCATTTTGTTGCCTCCTATCATGCCATTCAGCGTCTCGCAACGTAGAGTGAACTTCAGAAGGATCTGATTGAAGAGTGGTGGGCATGGCATGGACGACAAAGAGCATGATTTTTGCATTCGACATTGTATTGTTCATGAACTATTGGTTGTGTTTATTGCATTATTTGTTGTACTGAACGATAAACTATTTGTTTGAGTTGTAATGACTATTTATTGTTGATTTATTTTGTTTGTTTGATCATTTTTACTCCTCTTTTTTGAAATGTATATGTGGTTTGTGCGTGCTGCGCGTGCTGTATTTTTGCGCGCTGCTGGAGCGGCGCGCGCGCTGCATTATAGCGCGACCGTTGGAGCCAGCGCTGGCGGCACGCTAAACCAGCCAAAGCGCGCGCGACAAACAGGTTTTTTGCGCGCGGCGCGAAGCGCGGCTGTTGGAGATGCTCTAAATAAAACAAAAATTATGCAACGATAGCCAAATTCCTCAAGAGGAAATCATGGATGTTGATGGGAATTCCACGTATGATATAGAACAACAAATTCTTCATGATGCCACAATTCTTCATCATCTAAATTGTGTCCCTTGATTGGATTGAGGGTTTTGTCCATGATGAGGTAGATAGTCCTAGGCTCATATACCATTTCCTTCATAAGGAATGAGGTTCTTGGGGCTTCTCCTTCAGCCAACGACTTCATAAGCACTTGCATCAAGTGATCCGGAAGATCAAGTTCATATATACGCGTTTGGCTTCATCTTGAGGGGGTTAGATTGGGAGGGCTCAAAGTAATTCACTAGCAGGGGCTTTATAATGAATGTTTGAGGTACCTAGTCAAGAGACCATGTATCAATGTCTTCAGCCTCACCAGAAAGATGCATAGTGGCGTAGAATTGAAGAATCAGCTCTTCATTCCAATCACATATGTCACAGCAAAGTCCAAGCAGTCCCGCATCATGAAGAACGGCTAACACAGAAGTGAAGCACGAGATCTATTCCATACCCACATGAGGAATATCGCGATGCAGGAAGACTTTGATCTTGTCAAACAACACTAAAGAATAGTAAATGATTTGGGGTGGAGTCCTGAATATCTCACACCTAATCTTGGCAGAATCATATGGTGATGCATGATACGTCTCCAACATATCTATAACTTTTGGTTGTTCCGTGCTATTATATTATCAATCTTGGATGTTTTATAAGCATTTATATGATGTTTTTTTATCATTTTTGAGGACTAACCCGTTAACCCAGTGCCTAGTGCTAGTTGTTGTTTTCTGCATGTTTATGGCCTTTCAGGAATACTCTATACCAAATGAATTCCAAATACCACGAAACTTTTTGATGATTTTTTGGACAAAAATAAGACTTGGAAGCTTGAGTGTGAGACCGGAGGCCACACTGGGTGGCGCCAGGCCAACAGGTTGTGTCCAGGGGGGTGCTCACACCCTGATGGCTTGGGGCCACCCCCACGGCCTATGGTTGTGATCGCTTTCCTATAAATTCACATATATTGCGAAAACACTAGAGATCCTACCGAAACACGTTTTCCCATGCCACAAGTATCTATTCCGCTGTGTGCCCATCTGGAGCCCTATTCTGGCGCCCTACCGAAGGGGGGAATAGATCACGCAGGACCTTTACATCAACCTTGTTGCTCCCATGGTGATGTGTGAGTAGTTTACCAAGACCTATGGGTCCATAGTTAGTACCTAGATCTCTCTCTCTATCTCTCTCTCTCTCTCTCCCTCTCTCTCCCTCTCAATGTTCTTCATTGCCAACATGATCACGATTCCCGCGGTGATCTATCTTATGTAATAACTCTTTTGCGGTGTGTTTGTCGGGATCCGATGAATTGAGGGTTTATGTTCAGATTATTCATAGAAGTATATTGAGTCTTTTTTGTTATTTTGTATATGCATGATTATGATAGCTTCATATTTCTCTCTAATCTATCATTTGGTTTGGCCAACTAGATTGATTTATCTTCAACGGGAGTGGTGCGTTGTAATGCGTTCAATATTGTGGTGCTGAATCCCAGTGACAGAAAGGGACATTACATGTATTTGTGTTGCTGCCATTAAGGATAAAATGATGGGGTTTATACATATTAGTTGGATTTTATTTGTCTACATGATGTCATCTTTCTTAAGGCTTTACTCTGTTTTACTTAATACTCTAGATGCATGGTGAATAGCGGTAGATGAGTGGAGTAATAGTAGTATATGCACACAAGAGTCGATCAACTTGCTTACAGAAGTGATGCCTATATTTTTTGATCATTGCCATGAATAAATATTGCATGACTATAATTTTTTCTATTGATTGCCCAACATTAATTTGTTTACCCACCGTATGATTTCTAGAGAGAAAAGCCTCTAGCAAAAACTACGGTACCCGAGTCTTCACAAATACATTACCATAATATAAAAATACCTTGCTGCATATTTTTATTTGCATGTACCTATTATATTTAGTATATTTATATTATATATCTATCACTACTTATCGCTTGCAAATATCAAGATCAAGGGGATTGACAACCCTCTTGCTCGTGTTGGGTGCAAGTGTGTGCTCTTTTGTGTGTAGGCGGTGAAGATGGGCGTTTGCGTGGTCCTCCTATTGGTTTGATAATCTTGGTTCTCACTTAGGGAACTACTTATCTATATTTTGTTGCATCTCCCCTCCTCTTCGGATAAATCACAACATAGTTCACAAGTAGCATACGCCAATAAAGAAGTTCTTCTCTTTAAAGAATGCACTCTTGAGGAACTTGGGTCTGTTTGCATTTTTGCCTTTGACTCGTGATACTTGTGATCTGCGTTGGGTTTTTCTCCAAAGAGGAGGAGATGATGCATCACAGTGTGGATAAGTATTTCCCTCAATGAGAACCAAGGTTATCACACCAATAGGAGAACCACACAATTTCCTGTCTTCACCGCCTACACACAAAAGAGCACACACTTGCACCCAACACGGGTAAGAGGGTTGCCAATCCCCTTGAACTTGTTACTTATCTATATTAACAGATTTACTTAATTATTCTAATTACTCATAATCATTATAATTACCTAATTAATTCATTAACTATTTATTTATTTAATTAATTAAACTATTTATTAAATATTTTACTTTATTAATAAATAATTAAATATATATTTATTATTTTCTTTTTAGCAGCGGTTTGTGTGGGACCTCTGTGTCAGTGGGAGTGGGGGTTGGCCCCACATGGCAGTGACCCACCGGTCACACACAACACAATACACACACATTTTCTACAAAATATCTCACATACACTTATACACATTTTTACACACATCCACCATACACATCATACAAACATACATATACATATATTTGCATACATACACATATACATATACTCATTTTTTCTATCACCTCTTTCTTTTTCTATTCTAACTCTCTGTTCATCTCTCTCTCTCTCTCTCTCTCAACAGAGAGACGTTAACAAAACTCCATCTCTTCCTCTTATAGGAGATCAACGGCGCCGGGACGAGGCGATGAAAGCCGGTAAGAACCGGAGGGTGAAGGAGAGGAAGAGGGGGCGTTCTCACCCACGTTGTAGGGGGGCAGGGTCAGCGATGCTCGATGGAGCCGATGGGAAAGCGGAGGAGGCCGACGATGAGGTGAGGAGGAACGGGTCGGTGCGGGGGCGCCGGGGTCGTCCTGCGGTGGAGGGGGAGCGAGGCGGTGGCGGTGCAGCTCCTGGCGGCGGCGAGCCGGCCGCCGATGGCTGTGGCCGAGGGAGGGGACGGAGGTTGTGGCCGAGGGAGGCATAGAGGGAAGGTGCAGTGGGGCGTCGGTGCTGGAAAGGAGGGGCAGCGGCGGCGCGAGGGGATGGGGAGGGCCGCGCGGCTGCTGGGGGAGGAGGCGATGAGGGGAACAGGAGGAGATGCGGTGGTGCGAGGCAGAGGGAGGCAGGGGTGATCTGGGGCAAGCCACGAGAGGGAGTGGGGGGGGGGGGCTCGAGCGGGATCCAGGCGAGGGGGCATCGTGGGGAAGGCAGGGTCTCGAGCGGGAGGTGTCGTGAGAGCGAGAGAGAGGAGCTGGGCCAGAACGAGGGAGTTGGTGGGGAGCGAGGCCGACGTGGGTGATGAGGGGGTTGGCCGTGGCGGCACCAGGTGGGAGTGGGGAGCGGGGGTTTGGGGCTAGGGTTTCCCTTGGGGGTCTTATACCCACACGCGGGTTGGTGGGCTGTGGGTGGTGACCGGCTGGGCCACTTGGCCCAGTTGGGCCGGGGCCTTTTGGGTTTTTTTGCTTTTTTATTAGTTTCTGTTTTAAATATATAGGGGGTTTAAATAATTTCAAAAATGCCCGATTCAATTCTATAAATTATTAAGGAATATTAGTAACTCATCCGACATTTTTATTTTAACATTCAAAAACTTTTCTCGTATCACTTATTTTAAATTTTGAATTTGACTCGGTTTCGACTAACACGAGATCAACGATAGAAATCACGGTGACATGGCATCATTAGCGTGGGATCACTGTAGCTTAATTACATACATTGCCGTAGCGAAAGCTGAGGATGTCACAACTCTCCCCTACTAACAAGAATTCTCGTCCCGAGAATTAAGAGGTAGAAGGAAAGAGCTCGGGGTATTCATCACGGAGATGATCCTCGCGTTCCCATGTGGCTTCATCTTCAGAATGATTTGACCACTGCACTTTAAGGAACTTGGTGACTTTGCGACGAGTCTGACGTTCAGCCTGGTCGAGAATGCGGACCGAATGCTCTTTACAAGAGAGGTCTTGTTGCAGCTCAAGCATATCACAATGCACTGCTCGAATAGGATCCTTGAAGCAGCGGTGGAGCTGAGACACATGGAAGACATCATGAACCTGAGAAAGGTTTGCCGGTAGTTCCAATTGATAAGCCACTCTTCCACGCCTTTCGAGAATAGTGAAAGGACCAATATAGCAAGGAGCTAACCAGCCCTTGATCACGAAACGGACGGTGTGCACCTCTCATTGGTGTGACACGAAGATAAGCCTTTTCGCCAGGTTGATAGACCATATCCTGATGATGACGGTCATAGTGACTCTTCTGACGAGTCTAAGAAGCCTTCAGATTTTCAGGCATAATGCAGACTTGATCTCCACATGTTGGATAACATATGGACCGAAGAGTGATCGTTCCATTGGATGGTGGCTCGGGAATTTCATACGAAGCCAAGTGCAACGAATACATTGGAGTCAAAGATATACAGGAGAGTCGGGTTTCAATCCTGTGGAATTTTGGGTTATGGGTCCACCACGTGGGCCGAGAGTAGGCAGAGCGGTGGCATCTTATACGGTCTTGGTAGCAATACATGTCAGAGGATAGTCTTTCAGTTACGTTGGCAACAACGTCGGTACCAAGGGCGGAAGGCGATTAGAACCATTTTCCTGCTCATTTGAAACGAGGCGGACCAATAGGCAAAGTTCTCATCCACCGGCGGCTACCGGAATGTTATCCACAATAGTAACAGGGTCTTACTGACTGAGTTGTATACCGAGATTTTTACGTAAGGAGGGAAATAACACTGCTTAGATGAGTTCAGATTCAAGAAAGGTCAAACAGACCAATGGAAAGGGAAATGTGTTCACACACACAAGTATTAAAGTATACCATTCCCATGGAAGACATAGAGTATGTTATACATGATAGTTCATCAAGTACATAACCATTTTGAATAAAAGGCAAAGAGAATCACGATGTTTACCCATACCATGCGGTTTGGATAATTGATCAAGAACAATTTGGCATTGCGCTTCCAATGTTCCTGTTGAATTTTGATGTACCACATCCGTGCTTCGGGGTAGTATCGACATGGTCATTAGGTAAAGGCCGGACCAATGGGTATACAAAGAGGATCCATGAGGAACAACTTATCAAATAAGTCATATAGTTTCCGCATGGAAGAATGGCGAATCTTACCTATGGAAGAATTTATAACAATAGGTCCTTCGGCCCGATGTGCTAGGCAAGACATCACCGTACCAGGTTACATAAAGACCAAAGTTATAATTATTAGGAAATGTCCCAACAATCATATCTGCCCGAGATTCAGATCTGATTGGTGTTAGGATACTTCAGTCTCAGGGTGCGTGAGAAGAAAAGGAGACCACCAAAAATAGACGAGATGATAATGCAAGATTCTCGGGATATGAACTAGAGAAGCAAGTATTGGATCATGAGTTGGATTGTAAGACACATGAACACAATGTCGAGACATTCATGCCCACATGTAATTCTTATAACATAATGCAACCGAGTTCTGATTTGAGAACCATCATCGAGGATATCAAGGCCCTTGCGTGAGCCTGGATTAGTTCTTACAAAGGAACTTATTTTCCCTTGATCAAATCAACCAGTGACTTGGGGTGCTAAGAGAAGTTATATGAAGTGAAGATAGCAAATCTTCAAAACATATAACACTTCGCACATGCGTGAATGATTTGGTATTTCCCGTGAGGAAGCGAAACAAAAACTTTCACATATTCACGGTGGCAAGAGTGCGCATGAACTTTGGGAAATACACTTATCCTATCCAACATATTCTTCATGAGCTAGGCACAAGGATAATGCTTTCAAGAGCTTCATCGCGGAACAAGGAGAAGTTGAGGGTGTGGCTGATGGGCTCAACAACAATCCCACAAGATTCCGATAGGGATGAATTCTTGAAATTTACCAAAATTATAAGGACAAGGAGATAACATTTGTCAATTCAAATGGTATAATGTCGTATGCTTCAGGGGACAACAACAATTAAACATTGGTCGAAGGGTGCACTCAGAAATACAGATTGAGTAGCACGACCAATGCTAAAAATAGTGAGCCAACAGCCAACACATCAAGAATTAAACAATTAGTTGTTAACCTCAAGGCAATAGGGTTGCCAGAAGCATTAGAATCACACCTCACAGTTCACTCGTCGGTATTCCGGTTAGAAACAACACGGGGACAAGGAAATGAATGGTGATGGTGAGAAGTACCACCATATTAAGAATTCTTTAAGAGGTGCAACAATGCTCACAACATTTTTGGCATAAAAGATGGTAATACTCCAAGGTGGAAGATAACATAAGCTGAATTAGAAGGAACTCAAAGGATGACACATAACACGAGCACGTTTGTGTTGGAGGGAAGGCAATAAGGTTTGTCAATGATAATTCAATTCATCGAGGGGAAGGGATGATATTTCTCAACATGCATTCGATTGATACCCTGCAAGAGCTCAGAATGCTAATGATGATCACGACACATTTGTCAAGAAGCTTCACAAAGATGTAATCGATCACCAACGACATCAAGCAAAGGAATAGTGAAGCTAAAGGTTGTCGGAAACACAATTAAGACTTCTAGATCAGAATCAGAAATGGCCTTTCAAAACAACCAATATGATGTGGAAAGCTCGATGTAAGCTTAACATATAGTCAAAAATGTGCTCCAGGGATGGAGGACATAGATAGCATGGTCAAGCTCTAGTATGACGAAGATGATGTAGCCTAATATCTTAGAAAGACATGAGTGAGTACAAACTCGTAAGCAAAGAAGATTACTAAGAGTTGTTGAATCGTAATGCATACTCGATTCAGTTATCGATATCCCTGAGTGTCCAATAACTCAAAACACGAGGAAAGTTGGAATTAATGAAAACATCATAGTTGATGAGGAGCTCACAAGAAGTTATATAGCTCCGGGATATCCTCGCTCTACACGGGATAATACTCAGAGGTAGATCAACATTAAAGTTTGGACCGATATATTGATCTGAAGAAGACAAGTGTTCTAACTTGCGTGAGAATGAAATCAAGGTAGGACAACATGGTCGAAACCACAATTGCAAAGGACAAGATCACAGATACCAGATTTAACCACATAATGTATGATTATTGATACGTGAAGTTTCTATGATAGGATCAACTTTGTTTCCATGGGCATGAACACAAAGTTCAAGGTCGACTCCCACTTCATCAATGCATCACTTGCCATTTACTCCTCGCCTTTGATGAGGTTGTAGCTTGGAAAGATTATCTGGCAAAACACCAGAAGAGTAAGATTCATGAAAACTCTTTGGGTCATAATATTTTAGGAAGGCATAGGTTCAACCCATCGGGGCATCTTAGGAAAATATACCACAAACTTCAAGAGTAATTAACACATGCTTGAAGAGCATGATTGACAAGGGCATATGATACAACTTATCAGAAGGAGAAGACACAATTTACCAATGGCATTATGTATCAGGGGAACAATATCATGAGAATTTTTTTGAATGAAAAGGATGCCCTCGGATAATAACCCAGCGATGGGTGTGGCAGTCCACCAGGGACGTGATGTGAGTATCGGTACTCAATCAAAGGGAGATAGGATGCAATGCATCGGGTAAATAGAACATCTAAAAATTACCGATACTTAAATACCAAAGGAATTTATGATTTCCAGATTGATGTATCAGATTCACAGGCTTCGATCAAATACAAGCAAGCTGAATCGACTTAGATGGAAAATCAATCAAGGTTGATTTGTCGAGAACCAGCTATGTCTGGAAGGACGCCTAAGCCAAAAAAATAATTTATGAGTTCAACATATGATTGTGTGCATTCACATGAAGGTAGAATCAATAAGATCATAGGAAATACACAAAGGATTTTAATGAATGCTGCTATACATATGGATTTAACCATAACACAAGCAGGTGGGAAAGGTCAAAAGCAATAGGCTACTGGGGATTCCGAAAGATCGAATAGTAATTCGAAGAACTTTCGAAACCCATGACAACTGATGATGGACGAATCCCCGATAAGTTAATTCGTTGCATCTCGTAAAACAAGAGCAATTGGAAAAGAAAGTATGAAAGACATGACATTTGTATGTCGTCATCCATAGGGGTTGATGGAGGAACAGGAAATTGCAGAAGCGATTGGCATCAGCTCTCGAGAGAACATCGGAGAGTATCTTCGGAGTCTTCTCATGAATCAAGCCATCATCTGGAATGAGAGGCTCTCCGGGAGTAAGTATTTACGAGAACCTCGAGTTAGAGTTAGTAAAATATTTAACCCGAAAGAGAAGAGAGAGTAGAACTCAGATTATAGAAAAGGTGTAAAAGATACTAATACCACCCAATTGAGATGTGGGCCTGTAAGCCACATCATCAGTGTTAGTGAAGTTTTTCAAGCACTGGACTCAACTTCGGCCAAGGAATCAGAAAGGGGGCTACCTACAGACAGTCGGCTGTGATACCTACTTGTGACGCCCTCGATTTAATTGTATGCTAAACATACACGCAAATGCGTACAATCAAACTCAAGGACTCACGGGAAGATATCATAACACAACTCTAGACACAAATAAAACATACAAGCTTCATATTACAAGCCAGGGCCCTCGAGGGCTAGAATACGGAAGCTCGATAAACACATGAGTCAGCGGAAGCAACAATATCTGAGTACATACAATAAACAAGGGGTGCCTTAGAGAAGGCTAGCACAAAAGAAGCACGATCGAACGAGGCGAGGCCTCCTGCCTGGGAACCTCCTAACTACTCCTGGTCTTCAGCGGCCTCCACGAAGAAGTCACCATCGGGGTGGCAGTCGTCGTCGTTGGGATACTCCATCTCCTGGGCTCCATCATCTGGTCGCGGCAATGGATCAATGGGCAAAGGGGGAGCAAAGCAACGGTGAGTACTTATCCAAAGTACTCGCAAGTCTTAGATCAGAACTATGCTAAGTATGCATCAGTATCAAAGAATGGGTTTATGTGAACTGACGGTAGCAATGCAAGAATAGAGAGAGAAGGCCTAGTCCTATAGAAGACTAGCATCTTCAAGGGTCTTGCAGCAATAGACGATAGTAGAGCAAGGTAACACAATTAATAGTCATATTGTTACAACAATATTAATATGAGGTCACGCTCAGAGATCCTCCCTCGACTCCCTGCGAGGAAGCAATCCCAGAGCAACTATTCCAGTTACGTAACAGTTGTAGTTGTATAAGATCAGGGCACAACTCCAAGTCGTCATGTAACCTTGGGCACGACTATTCGAATAGATAAGTTCTTCCCTTCAGGGGTGCACAACATATACCCCGTCACGCTCGATAACACTCTGGCCAGACACACTTTTCTAGGTCATGCCCGGCCTCAGAATATCAACACGTCGAAGCCCCACCTAAGCTCAACAGAGAGGCTAGCCCGCCGGTCTAACTCCTAAGCACAAAGGGGTCGTGGGCCCACTTGCCCTCTGCGCTCCTGCACGATGCGTGAGTAGCCGATGTGAGTCCTAGCACCCCTTAATCACAAGCGCGATGCATCTCGGGACCACCCAGGCGCGCGCCGCTCCATCGCTGACGTCTGAAGAGCTTCAGCTGATACCGCGACGTCGAGTACCCATAATTCTTCCCACACACACGATTAGTGCGTAATAAGGCCTTCCGTCCAACCCAGATCAAATACCCAAATCCATTATCATTTTAATTAAGTCATCGACACAAACACGCGGGAATCCACCCGCCTAACATCTAGTCATCAAAAATCCCAGTAACATGGTCAAGTAATTGTGTGGTTGTAACATCAAGGGGAATCCGAGGTATCACCTTCATTGGATTCCGAACGATGTAACCGTCAAGGTGGACCTAGAGAAATCACCCTCGAGGGTCCCACACTTGAGGGGTTGCACGACAGAGACATCGTCGGGAGTGGTGAAGGAAGAATCACCCTCGATAACCACGACCGACTAGCTGCACTAAAGAGGTATCATCACGAGTACTTCGCGAGGTGTCACCCTCGGTACCCGATAGTAGCTCTGTAGCGCCGCACAACTGAGGGCGGTGTGAGTGTTGTGCCGGTTTTGGCTCGTCGGTCAAGGATCGAGACTTGAAGACAAAGCGGGGCAACTGGGCTAAGGGGTCAGAAGGGATGACTGCTCCACCTATACTAAACAGTTTAAAGTGTGGTACTGAAAGTAGCAGTTCATCAAAATTAGGCTATGCATCAGATATAGGAGCTAACTACAACAGTAGCAAAATTCTAATGCAAGCAGGAGGAAGAAAGACATATGCAATATATGGATGATCAAGGGGGGTTTGCTTGCCTTGTTGCTCTGCGGCAAAGGGCTGGTCGTCGGGAGGGTAGATGTACCCGGCAGCAGCGTCAGTCTCGGGGTCTACCGGTAAGAAGAGGGGGGAGAAACAATAAATAACAGCAACAGGTGCAACACTAAGCATGACATGGCAATATGCAGGCCAGGCATGAGCTAACGCAGTAACATCCGCCATAGATGGGTCGGAAGAATATCTGATGATATTTTCCGGGTCTTTGGCTATTACCGGTCAGATGAAAAACGATGGAAAAGTTCCATGTTTGCTATGCTAGGGACGCGTGACAAACAAATGGATCGTGTATCCGGGTTCGTCTCGTTCTGCTGATCAACTTTCATGTTGAAAATATTTTCATCTGAGCTACGGTTTATTTTATATTAATTTTTAAAGTTTTATTAATATTTAGGAATTAACAACAGATTTAATTAATTCAATTAAATTCTATTATGACATGAGCATGATGTCATGCTGACATCAGCAATTGACTGGTCAAACTGACCAGTGTGTCCTACGTGTCATTGGCATAGTTTATTAATTAAGGTTGAATTAATTAATAAATAGATTAATTTAGTGGGGGTGCCGGTAACGAGGTGAGGAGGAACGGGTCGGTGCGGGGGCGCCGGGGTCGTCCTCTGGTGGAGGGGGAGCGAGGCGGTGGCGGTGCAGCTCCTGGCGGCGGTGAGCCGGCCACCGGTGGCGGGGCTCGGGCCGGCCGACAGTGGAGGCCGGTGAGGGAGACAGCGACGTGGGGCAGCCCTGGCGGCGGCGAGCCGGTCACCGATGGTTGTGCTCGAGGGAGGGGACGGAGGTTGTGGTCGAGGGAGGCACGGAGGGAAGGTGCGGTGGGGCGCCGGTGCTGGAAAGGAGAGGCGGAGGCGGCGCGAGGGGATGGGGAGGGCCGCACAGCCGCTGGGGGAGGAGGCGAGGAGGGGAATGGGAGGAGGGGCAGTCGTGCGAGGCAGTGGGAGGCAGGGGCGATCAGGGGCGAGCCACGAGAGGGAGTGGGGGGGGGGGCGAGAGCGGGATCCAGGCGAGGGGGTGATACGTCTCCAATGTATCTATAATTTTTGATGGTTCCATGCTATTATCTTGTTAAACTTTGGATGTTTTGTATGCCTTTTATATCTTTTTTGGGACTAACTTATTAACTCAGTGCCAAGTGCCAATTCCTGTTTTTTCCGTGTTTTTGACCCTTTTCAGAGGAGAAATTTAAACGGTGTCCAAACGGAATAAAACTTCCGAAAAGATTTTTTCCGGAACAGAAGATACGCACGGCACGTGAGAACCAAGGTAGAGGCCACCAGGCGAGGCTACAAGCCCCCTAGGCGCGGCCACGGGGGGCCCGCGCCTAGCAGGCTTGTGGGCCCCCTGTGGCTCGTCTGCCATACCTCTTCTGCCTATAAATTTTCTGAAAAATCCAAAACTACGGGAGAGATCCACGAAAATACTTTTCCGGCACCGCAAGCTTCTGTCTTTGTAAGATCCCATCTGGGGCACGTTTTGGTGCCCTACCGGAGGGGGGATTCGGATATGGAGGGCTTCTTCATAAACACCATGGCCTCTCCGATGATGTGTGAGTAGTTCACCATAGACCTTCGGGTCCATAGCTAGTAGCTAGATAGCTTCTTCTCTCTCTTGGATCTTCAATGCAAAGTTCTCCATGATCTTCATGGAGATCTATCCGATGTAGTCTTCTTTTGCGGTGTGTTTGTCGAGATCCGATGAATTGTGGATTTATGATCAGATTATCTATGAATCTTATTTGAGTTTCTTCTGATCTCTTATATGCATGAGTTCATATCCTTGTAATTCTCTTCGAGTTTTGGGTTTTGTTTGGCCAACTTGATCGATGATTCTTGCAATGGGAGAAGTGATTGGTTTTGGGTTCATACCGTGCGGTGACCTCACCCAGTGACAGAAGGGGTAGCGAGGCACGCATCATGTTGTTGCCATCAAGGGTAAAAAGATGGCGTTTAAATCATTGGTTTGAGTTTATCCCTCTACATCATTTCATCTTGCTTAAGGCGTTACTCTGTTCGTCATGAACTCAATACACTAGATCCATGCTGGATAGCGGTCGATGTGTGGAGTAATAGTAGTAGATGCAGACAGTATCGGTCTACTTGTCTCAGACATGATGCCTATATGTATGATCATTGCCTTAGATATCGTCATGACTTTGCGCGGTTCTATCAATTGCTCGACAGTAATTTGTTCACCCACCGTGATATTTGCTATTTTGAGAGAAGCCTCTAGTGAACACTATGGCCCCCGGGTCTACTTCACATCATATTTTTAGCCTTACACTTTTACTTCGTTGCACTTTCCGCCTTCAGATCTCACTTTGCAATCAATCTTGAAGGGATTGACAACCCCTTTATAGCGTTGGGTGCAAGCTTGTTTGTGTTTGCGCAGGTACTCTGAACACTTGGCTTGATTCTCCTACCGGATTGATACCTTGGTTCTCAAAACTGAGGGAAATACTTACTTCTACTGTGCTGCATCACCATTTCCTCTTCAAGGGTAAACCAACGCAAGCTCAAGAGGTAGCAAGAAGGATTTCTGGCGCCGTTGCCGGGGAGGATCTAGTCAAGAATAGTCTCCCGTCAACGTGTCAATTTCTAGCACCGAGGATTATTCTAGGTGAAGCTCATCCAAGTAAGTTTCGCAAACTCATCTCTTGCATTTACTTTTTTGCCTCTCGTTTTCCTCTCCCCACTTCTGAAAAACAAAAATTTACAAAAATATTTGCCTTTTTTCGTTCGCCCTTTTCTCTCGCTTGCTTTTTGTTCGCTGGTGTGCTTCACCATGATTGAAAACACCAAACTTTGTGACTTCTCGAATACTAATAATAATGATTTTATTAGTACTCCGATTGCTCCCGCCACTAGTGCGGAATCATATGAAATCAATAATGCTTTGCTGAATCTTGTTATGAAAGAGCAATTCTCCGGCCTTCCTAGTGAAGATGTCGCATCCCATCTTAATACCTGCATTGAGATTTGCGATATGCAAAAGAAGAAAGATGTGGATAATGATGTGATTAAATTTAAGCTTTTTCCGTTCTCATTGCGAGATCGAGCAAAAACTTGGTTTTCATCTTTGCCCAAAAATAGTATTGATTCTTGGAATAAGTGCAAAGATGTTATATATCCAAGTATTTTCCGCTGGCTAAGATTATCTCTCTCCGTAATGATATCATGAATTTTAAGCAACTTGATCATGAACATGTTGCGCAATCTTGGGAGAGAATGAAATTGATGATTATAAATTGTCCCGCTCAAGTCTTTGGATGATTATACAAATCTTTTACGCTGGTTTGAATTTCGCTTCTAGAAATATCTTGGACTCCGCCTCAGGTGGAACGTTCATGGAAATCACATTAGGAGAAGCCACAAAACTCCGAGACAATATCATGACAAACTACTCTCACTGGCACACTGAAAGGTCACCTACTAGTAAAAAGGTACACTCTATAGAAGAAATTAACTCGTTGAGTGCTAAGATGGATGAGTTAATGAAATTGGTTGCTAGTAAAAGTGCTCCTTTAGATCCTAATGATATTCCCTTGTCTTCCTTGATTGAGAGTAGCAATGCGGGCTTGGACGTTAATTTTGTTGGTAGTAATAATTTTGGCAACAACAATGCTTTTAGAGGAAACTATGTTCCTAGGCCTTTTCCTAGTAATCCCTCTAATAACTTTGGCAAGTCCTACAACAATGCTCATGGAAATTACAATAAATTACCCTCTGATCTAGAGAGTAATATCAAAGAGTTTATCAACTCGCAAACGATTTTCAATGCGTCCATAGAAGAAAAACTACTCAAAGTTGATGATTTGGCTAGGAGCATTGATAGAATGTCTATTGATATTGATGCTTTAAAAACTATATGCGCTCCTCCCAAGATCAATATGGATGAAACTTTGAAAGCTATGCGTGTTTCCATGAATGAGAGCAAAGAAAGAACCGCCCAAATTCGTGCTAGACATGAATGGCTTAAAAATGCATGTTCTCGTGATAAGAATCACGAAGATCTTAAAGTGCTTGGTGTGACTCTCTTTGAATCCTTGTTTTCTTGTGTCAAACCTAATGATGATGGGGCTGGATATGAATCCACTTTGGTTGAAAAATGCCCCAATGATTCGGGGTCCATCTATCTTGATGCTAAAAGCATTGAAAGTGGAGTAGAAGACATCAAAACTTTGAGTAGTAATGAAACTACTACTTTGGATTTCAAGGAATTAAATTATGATAGTTGCTCCTTGATTGAATGCATTTCCTTGATGCGATCCATGCTAAACTATCCACACACTTATAGCCAAAACAAGGCCTTTGCCAATCATATCGTCGATGCTATGATAAAATATCCTGAAGAGAAACTTGAGTTGGAAGTTTCTATTCCTAGAAAGCTTCATGATGAGTGGGAACCTACTATCAAAATCAAAATAAAAAACTATGAATGCAATGCTTTGTGTGATTTGGGTGCTAGTGTTTCCGCGATTCCAAAGTCTTTATGTGATGTTCTAGGCTTTAATGAGATTGAGGAGTGCTATCTGAATTTCCATCTTGCGGAATCTACTATCAAGAAACCCATGGGAAGGATCAATGATGTTCTTATTACTGCAAATAGGAACTATGTACCCGTGGATTTCATTGTGCTTGATATTGATTGCAATCGTACATGCCCTATCATCCTTGGTAGACCTTTCCTAAGGACTATTGGTGCTATCACCGATATGAAGGAAGGGAATATTAGGTTTCAATTTCCTTTGAAGAAGGGCATGGATAATTTTCCTAGAAATAAAATAAGATTGCCTTATGAATCCATTATGAGGGCTACTTATGGTTTGAGTACCAAAGACGACGAGACGTGATTCCATCACCTTATGCCTAGCGAAGGGCGTTAAACAATAGCCCTTGTTGGGAGGCAACCCAATGAATTTATATTTTTCTTTCTGTTTTGTTGTGTCCACACCATCATAATTCTATTATGATTGTGTTTTTTGTGTTTCTTTTTGTGTTTGAGCCAAGAAAAACCTTTATGACTAGTTTGTTGGTGGTTGTTTGATCCTGCTGTAAAAAGACAGAAACTTTTCACTCACGAAATTATTTTTCATTTTTATTCATAAAGAGCTTTTGAGTTGATTATTTTTGCTTCTGGTTGATATCCCTTTTTACCAGGCTGTCGTAATGTTTCAGAATTTTTGAGGTACCATAAGTATACGAAGTATACAGATTGCCACAAACTGGTCTATTTTTGACAGATTTCGTTTTTGTTGTGTTGGTTGCTTGTTTTGATGAAACTATGGATAGTATCGGGGGTACTAGCCATGGAAAAGTGATAATACAGTAATCTAACACCAATATAAATAGAAATCAAGATTGCTACAGTACCTCTAGAGGTGATAGTTTGTTTTCTTGTGCTAATGATATCACGAGTTTCTGTTTAAGTTTTGTGTTGTGAAGTTTTCAAGTTTTGGGTGATGTGCTCATGGACAAAGGGATAAAGAGTGGAAAGAGCTCAAGCTTGGGGATGCCCAAGGCATCCCAATCCAAATTCAAGGACACCAAAAATCCTAAGCTTGGGGATGCCCAGGGAAGGCATCCCCTCTTTCGTCTTCAATCCATCGGTAACATTACTTGGAGCTATATTTTTATTCACCACATGATATGCGTTTTGCTTGGAGCGTCTTGTATCATAGGAGTCTTTTCTTTTTGTTGTGTCACAATCATCCTTGCTGCACACCTTTTGAGAGAGACATGCACTCATCGTGAATTTCCTAGAATACTCATTGTGCTTCATTTATATCTTTTGAGTTAGGCAATTTTGCTCTATGTGCTTCACTTAGATCTTTTAGAGCACGACGGTGCATAACTTGGTAGTTGGATTGTGCTATGAAAGTAGTCCCAAAGGTGATAGGTACCCAAATAGGATAAAATAAAACCTCCATCTTCATGTGCATTGAGTAGAAAGAGAAGTTTGATTCCTCTCAATTAGTTTTGAAACGTGGATTTGGTAATATTAAGAGTTATGTTAGTAGGGTGTTGTGAAACTAGAAATACTTGTGTTGAAGTTAGTGATTCCCGTAACATGCACGTATGGTGAACCGCTATGTTAGGAAGTCGGAGCATAATTGATCTATTGATTGTCATCCTTTGTGTTGCGGTCGGGATCGCGCGATGGTTAACACCTACCAACCTTTCCCCTAGGAGTATGCGTTTAGCACTTTGTTTCGATTACTAATAAAAACTTTCGCAACAAGTATGTGAGTTCTTCATGACTAATGTGAGTCCATGGTATAGATGCACGTTCACCTTCCACCATTGCTAGCCTCTCTAGTACCGCGCAATTTTTGCTGGTGCACAAACCCACCATATGCCTTCCTAAACACAGCCACCATACCTACCTACTATGGCATTTTCATAACCATTTCGAGATATATTGCCATGCAACTCCCACCATTCCGTCTCATGACTTGCGCCATCACTCTCATATTGCCATTGCATGTTCGTAAGATAGCTAGCGAGATGTTTCAACGTCATACGCCAAGCTAGATCGTTGCACATCCCGGTACACTGCCGGAGGCATTTCCTATAGAGTCATTATCGTTCTAAGCTTTGAGCTTTGAGTAAATAAAAGTGTGATGATCATCATTATTAGAGAATTTTCCCATGCGAGGAAATAAAAAAATAGGCAAAAGAGCCCAAACAAAAAAAAGAGAGAAAAAGAGAGAAAGGACAATGCTACTATCTCTTTCCACACTTGTGCTTCATAATAGCACCATGTTCTTCATGATTGAGAGCCTCTCGTTTTGTCACCACCATATGCTAGTGGGAATCTTTATTATATAACTTGAATTGTATATTCCAATGATGGGCTTCCTCAAAATTTCCCTAGGTCTTCGTGAGCAAGCAAGTTGGATGCACACCCACTAGTTCTCCTTTTGAGCTTTCACATACTTATAGCTCTAGTGCATCCTTTGTATGCCAATCCCTACTCATTCACATTGATATCTATTAATGGGCATCTCCATAGTCCTTTGATACGCCGAGTCAATGTGACCATCTCCTCCTTTTTGTCTCACAGCCTCCACCACACTCTATTCCACCTATAGTGCTATATCCATGGCTCACACTCATGTATTGCGTGAGAGTTGAAAAAGGTTTGAGAAAGTAAGAGTGTGAAAACAATTACTTGGCCAATACCGGGGTTGTGCATGATTTAAATTAGTTGTGTGGGGATGATGGAGCACAGCCAGACTATATGATGTTGTAGGGATAACTTTCTTTGGCCTTGTTATTTCGAAAGTTCATGATTACCTTGCTAGTTTGCTTGAAGTATTATTGTTCTCATGTAAATAGCAAACTATTGTTTTGAATCTTACGGATCTGAACATTCATGTCACATGAAAGAAGTTAGAAAGGACAACTATGCTAGGTAGCATTCCACATCAAAAATTAAGTCTTTATCACTTCCCTACTCGAGGACGAGCAGGAGTTAAGCTTGGGGATGCTTGATACATCTCCAACGTATCTATAATTTTTTATGGTTCCATGCTATTATCTTGTCAAAATTTGGATGTTTTGTATGCCTTTTATATCTTTTTTGGGACTAACTTATTAACTCAGTGCCAAGTGCCAGTTCCTGTTTTTTCCATGTTTTTGACCCTTTTCACAGGAGAATTTTAAACGGTGTCAATACAAAGTTCTCCATGATCTTCATGGAGATCTATCCGATGTAATCTTCTTTTCCGGTGTGTTTGTCGAGATCCGATGAATTGTGGATTTATGATCAGATTATCTATGAATCGTATTGGAGTTTCTTCTGATCTCTTATATGCATGATTTCATATCCTTGTAATTCTCTTCGAGTTGTGGGTTTTGTTTTGCCAACTTGATCTATGATTCTTGCAATGGGAGAAGTGCATGGTTTTGGGTTCATACCATGCGGTGACCTCACCAAGTGACAGAAGGGGTAGCGAGCCACGCATCGTGTTGTTGCCATCAAGGGTAAAAAGATGGGGTTTACATCATTGGTTTGAGTTTATCCCTCTACATCATGTCATCTTGCTAAAGGCGTTACTCTGTTCGTCATGAACTCAATACACTAGATGCATGTTGGATGGCGGTTGATGTGTGGAGTAATAGTACTAGATGGAGACATTATTGGTCTACTTGCCTCGGACGTGATGCCTATATGTATGATCATTGCCTTAGATATCATCATGACTTTGCGCGGTTCTATCAATTGCTCGACAGTAATTTGTTCACCCACCGTGATATTTGCTATTTTGAGAGAAACCTCTAGTGAACACTATGGCCCCCGGGTCTACTTCACATCATATTTTCAACCTTACACTTTTACTTCGTTGCACTTTCCGCCTTCAGATCTCACTTTGCAATCAATCTTGAAGGGATTGACAACCCCTTTATAGCGTTGGGTGCAAGCTTGTTTGTGTTTGCGCACATACTCTGGACACTTGGCTTGATTCTCCTACTGGATTGATACCTTGGTTCTCAAAACTGAGGGAAATACTTACTGCTACTGTGTTGCATCACACTTTCCTCTCAAGGGAAAACCAACGCAAGCTCAAGAGGTAGCAGGGGGCGTCGTGGGGAAGGCAGAGGCTCGAGCGGGAGGTGTTGTGCAAGCGAGAGAGAGGATCGGGTCCAGAACGAGGGAGTTGGTGGGGAGCGAGGCCGACGTGGGTGACGAGGGGGTTGGCCCTGGCGGCGCCAGGTGGGAGTGGGGAGCGGGGGTTTGGGGCTAGGGTTTCCCCTGGGGGTCTTATACCCCTAGGCGGGTTGGTGGGCTGTGGGGGTGACCTGTTGGGCCACTTGGCCCAGTTGGGCCGGGGCCTTTTGGGGTTTTTTGCTTTTTTATTAGTTTCTGTTTTAAATATATAGGGTTTTTTAATAATTTCAAAAATTCCTGATTCAATTCTATAAATTATTAAGGAATATTTCTAAATCATACGACATTTTTATTTAAGATTCGAAGGCTTTTCTCGTACGACTTATTTTTAAATTTTGAATTTTACTTGGGTTCGACTAACACGAAATCAACGATATAAATCACGGTGACGTGGCATCATTGGCGTGGGATCACTGTAGCTTAATTACATACATTACTGTAGAAAAACTAAGGATGTCACACTCGCACTAGGCACTGGGTTAATAGGTTAGTTCTCAAAAATTATATAAAACAACATATAAATGGATATAAAGCATCCGAGAATGATAATATAATAGCATCGAACAATAAAAAATTATAGATACATTGGAGACGTATCAGTGAGAACCTAGAGATTCGTCAGGTGACATGTGTATGTGTGAACAAAGTATAGTTGCGATGGAAATTGGGAATGTCATATGGGTTCTCAAAAGTTTTTGAAAATAAACCAAGTTGAGGAATTTGACCATTTTTGTCTTGAAGAAATTCACTAAGTGTTCTTGAATTAGGTTCCACAATTGTGTAGATTGACACAATTCACACAATTGAGGAATCTTAGAGTAAATCATGGCTTAGAAAATGAACCAAGAGTTGGCAAATATAAGTGTTGAGGAATTTCAAGAATGATGAATAAACAAGGGATAATTTGATTTATGCCCCTAGTTGTGCCCCACTCGGCTGTTTTACCCCTAATTTCCAAAAGTCGCCGGTTCTATTAAAGTCACTTTGCTCCTCTTATGTTTTTTCATTTGACCATTTGACCGTTAGTTTGAAAACATCATAACTAATTCATACTAAATCATAAAAATGCAAATAAGATACCAAAATGTTCGGAAAAACATCACCTATATGTTAGTGTCATTGGCATTCATGACAAAGGTGTTCGAAAGTGCCATTCGAGTTTTAGCTCTTATGATACCATCATGAATAGTAAAATATATAAAAAAATCAAAAAATTCTAAAGAATATTTGGTGGCAAAGAATAACAAATGTTTTAAGTGCTTGCCAAGTTTCATTAGGGAACGACATTCGTGGAAGTCATGGCAAAAAAACAATCTATTTTGGAGTGCTGATTGTTTCTTTTGCCACGAGTTCCACGAATGTCGTTCGCTGATGAAACTTGGCAATCACTTACATTTGTCATTCTTTGGACAGAACGGGTGACTTTTGGAAATTAGGGGTAAAACAGCCGAGTGAGACACAACTAGGGGCATAAATCTAATTATCCCAATAAACAATGCTTTGAATATTTGATGGAAATGAGAAGATCAAATGGTGCAGTAAAATAAGATTTTAATTACCACAAATGAAGAACACGAAAAACAGAGTGGCGAGGAGAAGGAGGTCGACAATTAATATCTTCCGCGGCCTAGCTTGGTGGCGAAAGACACTACAGTGGCGGCGGAGTGAAGAAATCGACGTCCGACGCAAGTATGACAACATAGAAGTCCACGCAACAAAGCTTTTGTTCACGGGTGGTGATGATTTTCACCTACGACGCTAGGGTTGGAGCTCCAAAGCTACAAGAGAGAGAGAGAGAGAGAGAGAGAGAGAGAGATCGTAGTAAATGAGTAGGGGGCTAAAAGGGACATTTACAGGGGCAATGAAGGAGTGGTCCGAATATTTTGGAAAAATGCACTCGTGACCCTTGCTATCCACGTGACATGTGGCACCCACGATGTGGAGTAGTGGATATAGTGGAGATCGCGCGTGAATATTTTACTCACACCGTAGGACAGGTTATAGCGGCAACCACCAAAAATCAAATTTGAAATTTTAAAACTTTGTTCACAAATTCTTCAGCCCTCAAGGACATAGTGAAGACTTTGAATGGGTTTTGAATAGAACACTTATGAAGAATTTGTGAACAAATTGAGGGTGATGGGTCCAATCATATTCACTAAGATGAAAATCAGCTTGAAGAATAGTTATAAATGAATGTTGTTGAGGATGTTGTAAAACGAAAAAATACATCAATAAGTTTAGTCAATGAAGAATAGCCTCAGACGAAGAATTTGAAAACAATGAAACCAATTTGAAATGTTTGACAACTTTGAAAAGTTGGCGAATTTGCAAATGAAGAATTTCAAAAGAGGTTTGTGGCTAACCCACTATATAAGAATTATGTTGATTTCAGACACCGCGCACAATTATCGCAGGGTTGTGTGAACACAATTGTTCATTAATTTCTTCACACTTAGAGGGTAAGTCTTCATTGATCGAAGAAAAGCGTTACTTCGTGTGTTGTGCATCAAAGTCATTAGTTTTGCATAAGTGTTAGGATGTGTGTCCATTCAAAGGACATTCGAAGATTCTATGATGTTTAGCTCACTCCGCAACTTGCAAATTCGTTCTCATCCAAGGGCTTAGTGAAGACATCTGTCAGCTGTTCTTCAGTCTTCACATGGTCGATGGCGATGTCTCCCTTCAACACAATCTTGAAGAAAATGATTACGAATCTGAATATGCTTCTTCTTCAAGTGTTGAACTAGGTTGTCAGCTATCTTGATGGCACTATCATTGTTGCACTAGAGAGGGATTTTCTTCAAGTTAACGCCATAGTCCTTGAGAGATGAAGATGACATTGCATTGTTGACGAATTTCAAGGCCTAAGAAGAAGTTCAGCCCCCATCATAGAAATTTGATATTCTTCACTCATCATGTAGTCAAATTCGTCGCTGTAACGTTTGTCAGTACAACAAAAGATAATATCATCCACATATATTTCACATATGAATAATTCATCATCGTAGGACTTTGTGAAAATAGTTGGGTCAAGTGAACCGGGTTTGAAGCCTTTCTTCTTGAGGAATTCCTTCACAATATCATACCAAGCCCTCGGGGCCCGCTTGAAGCCATAGAGAGCCATGTTGAGTCTGAAGACTTTGTGAGCATGCTTTGGATCTTCAAAACCTAAGGGTTGAGAACCATATACTTCTTCCTCAAGCTTACCATTGAGGAATGCACTTTTCACATCCATCTGATATTACATGATGTTATGATGGTTAGCATAAGCAAGCATTATACTGATAACCCACAAGTACAAGGGATCACAACAGTCTTCCCGGGTAGTATTTCACCCTGATTTATAGATTCGACACAAGGGGAGCCAAAGAATACTTATTGGCCTTAGCAGTTGATTTGACAATTCAACCACGCATGTGATATCTCTCTACAACAAAGATTTAGTAGCACGAAAAGCAATAGTAGCAACAGTAGCACTGATAGCAGCAATTTGCAGCAGTTGTGATAGTAGAAGAAACAATAGTAACTTTAACAAGATTAGGTATATGTAAAGCATAGGCACATGGATCAGATATGGATGAAATTCATCATGTGACAATTACACACTATAGCAACACATAACTAGCTCCAATTCATCAATATAATGCATGCATGTATTCCGTATAAAGTCATGTGTGCTTGCGATAAGAACTTGTATGACATCTTTTGTCCTACCCTCCCGTGTCAGCGGGGTCCATAAGGAAACTAAGAGATATTAAGGCCTCCTTTTAGTAGACAACTAGAACAAGTCATTAACACATTATGAATACATGAACTCCTCAAACTACGTCAATCACCGGAAAGAATCCCAATTATTGTCACCTTGGGGTATGCGGATCATAACACATAATAGGTGCATACAACTTGCAAGATAGGATCTAAACACTTTCATATTCAGAGAAAACATAATAGGTTCAAATCTGAAATCATGACACTCGGGCACTAGTGACAAGCATTAAGCATAGCACAGTCATAGCAACATCAATCTCAGAACATCAAGCCCCATCAAATTAACTCGATTACATGATCAATCTCATACAAAACCCATGAGCGTCCATCATGCCTACAAAGGAATTACTCACTCATAGTATTGAGCATCATGAAATTGTTGATGGAGAAGGGTTGGTGATGATGACAGTGACGAATGCCCCTCTATGGAGCCCCAAACGGACTCTAGCTCAGCCCCCCGTGGAAGAACAGGATGTGGCGTTGGATTTGTCTCATAAAACATGATGAAATATTCTCTCCTATTCTTTTCTCCCAAGGTATGAATTTATAGTACCGGAACTAGGGTCACGGGTGCCACGTGGGCCCCACAAGCCATCACGACACGCCCTATTGGCTTGTGGCCCACAAACAACCGCCCATTTGGCGGTTCTTTGCTCCACAATTGATTATACATACTAGTAAAAATTTATGAAAAGTTTCGTCCAATTGTGAGAACTTTTATTTATACATAAAAATAGAACCAAGGTAGTTCTGCTGAAAATAGCATCAGTCCAGGTTAGTTCCATTCAAATCATGCAAATTAGAGTCCAAAACAAGAGCAAAAGTGTTTGGAAAAGTAGATACTTTTGAGATGTATCAACTCCCCCAAGCTTAACTCGTTGCTTGTCCTCAAGCAATTTAGTTGATAAACTAAAAGTGATAAAGAAAACTTTTACAAACTCTTTTGTTCTCGTTGTTATACATATGCTTAGCTAGTGTACAGGTTTTCAGCATAGATCATAAGTAAAAAAATATCCATGATAGCAATTAAACATCATATTCACTCATGGCAATACATAATCAACTAGCAAGCAATAATAAGATATCTCACAGGCCAACAATTTGTCAAAACAATTATGATATAGTATGATGGCATGGTATTTCGCTAGCCCTTTCTGAGACCGCAAAACATAAATGGAGAGCACCTCTGACATTCAAGCAGCGACTAAACATGATGGTTCAGGGTAGGACATATCCAATCATTCTCACCTCCAACATTAACTAGACTCAATGCATAAGAATGATAATATTGTCGTCAGATCTGGTGCTTTTAATAAGATGATGATGACTCAAGAGTAAAAATAAAATAGCATGAAAGTAAATAGAAAGGCCCTCCGCACAGGGAAGCATTGATTTGTAGAGGTGCCAGAGCTCAAAGTTTAAAACAGATATGAATTGTAATTTTGGCTGGTGTGCTTTTCCTGTCAACGTTACGATAGAGTTTTCGATATCTTCAATTCTAAACTCATTATTGGTGGTTTCCAAACGGAATTGTAAAGTTTACTCCTTTCCACCATCCATACACAAACCATGGCTAACTGAATCCACGGGTGCCTGCCAACATATCAATTGTCCCAGGAGTTTTATTTAATTTATTTTGATTATGCAGGATTGGGCATCCCTTTTACCAGCCACTCTCGTGCAATGACAAGCGAATAAACGCCTATCTTGAGAATAACCCACTTAGCATGGAAGATATCGACCTCCCCATCGCTCTAGGAGCCATATGGGCAAACAAAACAGATGTTTATTGGAATATTTAGAGGTGGAACATGCAAATTTATTTGGAACGACAGGGTAATAACACATATAGGTAGGTATGGTGGACTCATTTGTCATAACTTATGTTCGCAAGTTTGTATGTACAAGCAGTATTCCGGCTTAGTATCAGTGAAGGCTAGCAATATTTGAGAAATGATGGGGAACACTAGCATGGGTAGGATATGAACACTTGTACCAAAGAGTTAAAATAGTCATAGTGATGCATTGAGAATAATTAACATTGAACACTAGCATGGGTAGGATATGAACACTCTGAGTTTAAATGTCATGAAGGCTGCATTGTTTTTGAATCAACTACATGTTTGCACATGTGCCAAGTCAAGCCACTCGAATTACTCAAAGGGAAATACCATACTACCATAACACATCATAACCATTTTAATGCATGTTGAAACATAAGATAAATCATTATCCACTCCTAGCTATTTAAGCATGGCAGGAGAAATTATAATCTCTAATTGTCATCAGAAACATGTTTACTCATGATATAATGAATCAAAATTGAATGAGCTAAACATATTTACAAAAACAGAGAGCAAGAAAAGTTCACACCGGCTTCCTTTACCACGGTCACTTCATTAAATATCGTCATTATTGCATTTCACTTGCATAATCGAATGATGTGATAATAAATATAGTGAAGGTGTGCCTTGGACTAAGATGGAATCTCTGAAACAATTTAGACAAAAGAGAAGATGATGTACTATTGGCTCTTTTGTTAGATCAACATTCATGCATATGAGAGCCACTCAACATTTTCATCGTGGTCTTTTACTTTCAACGACTCAAATCAAATAAAAGAAATTCAAAAAACACGTTGAAATATTTTTGGAATTTTTGTTTTTTAAGAAGGAAGCAAATAAAGGAAAAAAAAAGAATGAGAAAAATTATTTATATGAAAAAGCTCCCAACATGCAATGGAAATCCTTTTGGGTTCTCTTTTACTACTACAAACTAACTAAACACGAAAGAAAATTCGAAAATAAGTAAGAAATGTTTTTGGGTTTTCCAGGTTTTTCAAACACACAAGAAGAAAGTGGAAAAATAAATCTAACATAGATATACAATGAAAGAGGATGAACACCGACAATTTATATGAAGTGTGTGAGCATGAATATAATGTCAATGAGAAATACTTACTCCCCCAAGCTTAGGATTTTGGCCTAGCTTTGTGGTGACCACTGATGGTCTGGATAATAGTTGAAGTGGTAGCTCGTGGAGGCATTTCGCGCTGCCTACTCAGCCAGGCAAATGACCTCCACTGCAGCATTGTACTCTTGCACCTCGCTCTCAAGAACATAGTATATCTGTCTATTTTTAAAATCAAGGAGAGGAGGCGCATGCAACGTAACAAAAACAAGTTTATATTTATAAAATGTTATGTTGTACTCATAACCCGTGGCACTATCCATAATAAAGTCATGACAACACATGGATTCAAAATCTAAATACCTCTCACGCAACATAGGGTCATTAGGTTGATGTGAGACCCCTAGTTTTGCAGCTACGCACGAGGCAAAGATCCCTCCATACAAGTCACCATTACCCGTTTTAAGGTGCAGCCTCCACGCAACAATTGCACCGAGCTTATAATGTTTCTCACCAGTCACTATAGTGTGAATAAGGCTCAAGTCAGGACTACACAGTGCACTGCAATCCTTCTTTCCTACTACACATTTCTCATTAAATAATGCAAAGTAGAGAATAGAGGGAAAATGAATACTTTTTATTCTAGCTTGTGTTGATCCTTTATCCTCTCCAACGTGAAGGCTCACAAGAAACATATTATAATCTATTTTTTGTGGTTTTTATAGCGAGCTCCAATATGGGAGTTTACATGCGTCACTGAATTCCTCTAGAGTCATACTAAAAGATTTATCATAGAGATTAAACAACACTCTAGAAGTATGGGGTGATATCGGAATCCATGCATGAATGAACGGATAAAATCGTAGCATTGGACACAATTATCTGCAAGGAAGTCGGTGAGGCCAGTATTATAAATGTACTGATCGAACTCTTCTTTAATGCCGGCATCTCTCATGAACTCTTCGCATGGCCAACGACATGATTTAGCATCAGCCATGACTATCAAGCTCGTCCGGGGTTCGATATAAGCTTGTCGTACCGAGCCTCGCTCGACAATTCTCCCAAAGAACGCCTTCTTGAAAAACTCCTAAAGAAAATCATCTTCCTATGAACAATTTCCGAAATTTTTGGACAACAAAAGCATGTCAATAAAACTTTGCAAGATTGGTAGCAACTACTCATATAGATGCCTAGAGGCCATATCAAGCATTCCCACTACTAGGAACTCAAAGGATTCAACATGCAAGCTCATTTTCAGTTGTGCCAAGTACAGCAAAATATGCAACATATAAACCACTAAATCAAAAACTAATCGGATGAATGGAGGAGTCGTATACCAAGGAGCAATCGCCCAAAACATTTTTGAAAATGGAGTCCCACACAAAGAGATAAAAAAATTCAGTTTCGGGTGCAAGAACACGAGAGAGAGTGCGTGTATGAATTTTTGTTGGAGGGATGGGATGGCTTGGGATGAAGAGATAAGGCAGGGGTCCTGTGGGCCCCATGAGACATCAAGGCACACCCAGGGTTGGTGGGCGCACCATGTTGGCTTGTGTCACACATTTGCTCCTCCCTCATGTGTTTTCAGCATCAAAAATTCTTAAATATTCTAGAAAAAATCATGTTAAAATTTTGTGGCAATCTGAGACTTTTTATTTTTGGGTCATTTTTAATGCACGGGAAACTCAGAAAACAAAATAATCATGGTATTTTATTTTATTTAACTAAGAATAACAAAGGGTAAGCTAATGGTAGAGAAAGTTGTGCTTACTAAATTCTTCAACCACATGTCTTTCATAATGGATCCATTACTAAGGTTGATCAAGTCTTATTAATAAGTTACCTTATTGGGGATTTGCATATCCCCAACAATAATAATATCATATTTCTTCTTGGCAGTATGAAGAGGAATTTTAAAACCTCCAATGATGACTTTGGCACTAGGCTCAATGAAATTAATATTATTAATCATAGTTTTCTTCTTAAAAAAATGCATAGTATTTTGTTTACCATTGACATGAAAAGTGACCTTGACTTTATTGCAATCAATAACAGCCCCTACAGTGTTTAAAAAGGGTCTACCAAGGATGATCGACATGTTGTCACCGTCGGGCATATCAAGAATAACAAAGTCTGTTAAGATAGTCACATTTACAACCACAACAGGGACATCCTCGCAAATTCCAACAGGTAAAGAAGTGGATTTATCAGTCATTTGCAAGGATATCTCAGTAGGTGTAAGATTATTCAAATCAAGTCGTGTATATATAGAGAAAGGCATAACAGTAACATCGGCTCCTAGATCACATAAAGCAGTTTTAACATAATTTGGTTTAATGGTAGGTATGCCCGGATATCCCAACTTATTAGGTACTCCACCATCAATAGAATAATTAGTTAGCATAGTAGCAATTTCAATTTCAAGTATTTTTCTTTTGTTGGTAATAATACCCTTCATATACTTAGCATACAGGTCTAATCATTTTGGCAAAGTGTTCAAATTCCTCCTTGTCCTTACTCTTAGAAGGCTTACGAGGGAATGTCATGGGTTTTTGAACCCATGGCTCTCTTTCTTTGCCATGTTTTCTAGCAACATAGTCTTTCTTCTCATATTGTTTATTTTTGGGATGTGGGTTATCAAGATCTTCATCACGTGCTATTTCCACACCGTTATCATGTTCTTTATTATTATCTGGCTGAGCATTTAAGTGAATATTATCATCATTATTATTATTGTTCTCATTATCACAAGATATCAAGTATTTCATTTTTTAAGAGGGTGATCATGCAAAGCTCTAAGTAAGTTGAGAAGCCTCCCCCAAGCTCGACGAAGATTCTGTTTTTCAATTTGCACAAAGTTAAATATTTCCTGTAAGGCAGCTTGTTTCTTATGAGCAGGAAAATATTTTTCAGAGAAGTAATAAACCATATCCTGGCGACTACGCACACAACCAGGAGCAAGAGCGAGGAACCATTCCTTAGCATCACCTCTTAGCGAGAAAGGAGAAAACCTTAAGGATATAATAGTAGCGCATATTTTCCTCATGTGTAAACAAAGCAGCAATATCATTCAAGTTAGTGCGATGTCCAATAGTAGTTTCTGTTTCATAACCATGGAAAGGATCAGATTTTACTATAGGGATTAACTCAGGGTCTAAAGATAATTCATAATCCTTATGAGTAATAAATATAGGATAAGTATCAAATTTGGTATCATGTTTTATTTTTCCCATCATATTTTTTTATTTTAGTTTTCATAGTAGTTTCTTCAAATCATCTCTATCATTCCAAGCAAGAAAGTCCCTAGCTACCTCCACATCCATTGTTGGAAATATGCCCTAGAGGCAATAATAAATTTGTTATTATTATATTTCCTTGTTCATAATAATCGTTTATTATCCATGCTAGAATTGTATTGATTGGAAACTCAAATACATGTGTGGATACATAGACAACACACTGTCCCTAGTGAGCCTCTAGTTGACTAGCTCGTTGATCAAAGATGGTCAAGGTTTCCTGGCCATAGACAAGTGTTGTCACTTGATAACAGGATCACATCATTAGGAGAATGATGTGATGGACAAGACTGATACGTCCATTTTGCATCATGCTTTCATGTTGATATTTATTGCTTTTTGGGCTGTTATTACACTTCAAGGTACAATACTTATGCCTTTTCTCTCTTATTTTGCAAGGTTTACATGAAGAGGGAGAATGCCGACAGGTGGAATTCTGGCCTGAAAAAGGAGAAAGTTTGAGATATCTATTCTGCGCAACTCCAAAAGCCGTGAAAATCAACGAGGATTTTTTTGGGATTTATAAAAAATACTGGGCCGAAGAAGTGCCAAAAGGGCGCCAGCAGGTGGCCACAAGCCTGCTAGGCGCGGCCACCCCCCTGGCCGCACCTAGGGGGCTTGTGAGCTCCCTGCTGGCCCACTGGCCCCCCTCTTTTGCTACAAGAAGGGATTCGGTCTGGAAAAAGTCAGGAGGAGGCTTTTCAGAGGATTTGCCGCCGCCACGAGGCAGAACTTGAGCAGAACCAATCTAGAGCCCCGACAGGACGATCCTGCCGGGGAAACTTCCCTCCCGGAGGGGGAAATCGTCGCCATCGTCATCACCAACACTCCTCTCATCGGAGGGGACTTGTCACCATCAACATCTTCATCAAAACCATCTCATCTCCAAACCCTAGTTCATCTCTTGTAACCAATCTCCGTCTCTCGACTCCGATTGGTACTTGTAAGGCTGCTAGTAGTGTTAATTACTCTTTGTAGTTGATGCTAGTTGGATTACTTGGTGGAAGAGTTTATGTTCAGATCTTTGATGCTACTCATTACCTCTCTGGTCATGAATATGACTATGCTTTGTGAGTAGTTACTTTTGTTCCCGAGGACATGGGATAAGTATTGCTATAAGTAGTCATGTGAATTTGGTATTCGTTCGATATTTTGATGTGTTGTATGTTGTCTTTCCTCTAGTGGTGTTATGTGAACGTCAACTACATAACACTTCACCATTATTTGGTCCTAGAGGAAGGCATTGGGAAGTAGTCGGTAGATGATGGGTTGCTAGAGTGACAGAAGCTTAAACCCTAGTTTATTCGTTGCTTCGCAAGGGGCTGATTTGGATCCACTAGTTTAATGCTATGGTTAGACTTTGTCTTAATTCTTCTTTCGTAGTTGTGGATGCTTGCGAGAGGGGTTAATCATAAGTTGGATGCTTGTCCAAGTAAGGGCAGTACCCAAGCGTCGGTCCACCCACATATCAAACTATCAAAGTAACGAACACGAATCATATGAACATGATGAAAACAAGCTTGACAGAAATTCCCATGTGTCCTCGGGAGCGTTTTTCCTCCTATAAGACTTTGAACAGGCTTGTCCCTTGCTACAAAAGGGATTGGGCCACTTTGCTGCACCGTTGCTACTTTTGTTACTTGCTACTTGCTATGAATCATCTCACCACACAACTACTTGTTACCGATAATTTCAGTGGTTGCAGATATTACCTTGCTGAAAACCACTTGTCAGATCCTTCTGCTCCTCGTTGGGTTCGACACTCTTACTTATCGAAAGGACTACAATAGATCCCCTATACTTGTGGGTCATCAAAGACCCAAACTATAAATGTTGCATATGATCGTGTCAGTTTGTTGCTACTGTTTTCTGCATGTCAATGTATTTGTTCCTATGACCATGAGATCATGCAACTCCCAGACACCGGAGGAATACCTTGTGTGTATCAAACGTCGCAACGTTACTGGGTGACTATAACGGTTCTCTACATGTATCTCCAAAGGTGTATGTTGGGTTGGCATGGACCAAGACTGGGATTTGTCACTCCGTGTGACGGAGAGGTACCTCGGGGCCCATTCGGTAATACAACATCACAATAAGCCTTGCAAGCAATGTGACTAAGGAGTTAGTCACATGATCTTGTATTATGAAACGAGTAAAGAGACTTGTTGGTAACAAGATTGAACTAGGTATAGAGATACCGACTATCGAATCTCGGGCAAGTAACATACCGAAGGACAAAGGGAACTGCATACGAGATTAACTGAATCTTTGACATAGATGTTTAACTGATAGAGATATTAGTAGAATATGTAGGATCCAATATGGACATCCGGTTCCGCTATTGGTTATTGACCGGGGAGTGTCTCAGGTCATGTCTACATAGTTCTCGAACCAGCAGGGTCTGCACACTTAAGGTTCGGTGACGTTTCGGTATTATTGAGTTATGTGTGTTTGGTAACCGAAAGTTGTTCAGAGTTCCGAATGAGACCCCGGACATCACGAGGAGCTCCGGAATGGTCCGTAAGTAAAGATTGATATATAGGAAAGTGGGTTTTGAACTCCGGAAAAGTTTCGGGCATTTCTGGCACTGTGCCGGGAGTGACGAATGGGCTCCGGGAGTCCACCAGGTGGGCCCACCCACCCCAAAGGGTCTCATGGGCTGTGGGAGGACGTGGACCAGCCCTTAGTGGGCTGGAAAAAGCCTCCACTAAAGCCCAAGGCGGATTGGAGGTGGTAAGGAAAGAAACCCAAAGGTGAAAAAGGTGGAAAGGGTTTCCAAGTGGAGAGGAGGAATCCTACTCCTAGTAGGATTGGAGTAGGACTCCTCCACCTCCAATTTCGGCCAAACCTTGAGGGTTTGAGACTGACTCCTCCCCTGCCTCCCTCCTATATATACTAGAGGTTTTAGAGGTGAGGGCTAATCCTAATTGCCACGTGCTCCCTCTACTTCTCGCTAGATCTGTTTCTCCTCTAGCCTAGTTTGGCGGTGCTTAGGCGAAGCCCTGCTGGACTAGATCTACCACCACTACCACCACGCTGCCGTGCTGGAGAACACATCTACCTCTCCGCCCCTCTTGCTGGGTCAAGAAGGCGGGGATCGTCATCGAGCTGTACGTGTGCTGAACGCGGAGGTGTCGTCCGTTTGACACTAGACCGTGATGGGATCGCGGGACGGATCGTGATGAGATCGCGGGACGGGCTGCGATTTGGATCGCGAATATGTTCCACTACATCAACCGCGTTATATACGCTTTCGCTTAGCGATCTACAAGGGTATGTGGATCCAATCTCCCTCTCGTAGATGATCATCACCATGATAGGTCTTCGTGTGCGTAGGAATTTTTTTGTTTCCCATGCAACGTTCCCCAACATCCATAACGCAACCTTCATGTACATAAGGCAATTCATATCTATTAGGAGATTGATGTATAATAGGTGATTCAAAATCTTCATTAGTTTCAACATTTTCAAGTTCTCTAGCTTTAGAGATATGAGCATCAAGTAATTCATTCGGTGGCATAGTTTCAATTTCATCAAGTGTAGCAGTAGTAGTTTCATTAATTTCGGAAGAAGCATCATCAAGTTCAGGCGATATATTAGAACGAGCAATATGCGGTGGTGTTAAAAGCTCATTCAAAATAGTAGGTGAATCAAAAGCAGAGCTACAATACGGTCCTTATTCCTCATCACTTGGCAAATTTTCATGTTGTTTGTTGCGGTAGATCCATTTGGTGCCTATGATGTTGTGCTTGCGAGAATTAGGCCGCTTGACAAGCTCCCACACATTGTTGAGCTCGAATTGATGCAATTCCTCTTGCATAGCTTGAATCCACTCAGGCTCAATAGATGCTTCATCAACTTTGGTGGGCTCTATGATAGAGACAAAAGCAAAGTGCCCACAAAAGTTATACAAATGTGAAGCTTTCGAGGGAGTGAGATGACCTGGTGCATTTATGTCAATCTGCACTTCATTTGCCACTCTTTGATTAGCAGTTTGACAACTTTGTTGGGGCTGAACATTATCTTTAGCACCATTTTCCTTATTTTCTTCATTTTCAGGAATGTCTTCATGATTTGGGATGACCACTTCCACATCATCATTTTTCTCAACGAGGATGATTTTGGCATTGAATTTGATAGATTACTCACGAGGCATTTCATCAAGCACATATTGCATGTGCTTTCTTTGCGAGCCATTAGTTTCATCGAACCACAATTCTACAGTTTCAACAACCTTGTTGTGGTATGAGTTATAGGCTTTATAGGTATGCGAGTATTTTCCGTAACCAAGCATAAAACCTTCGTGTGCTTTTGGTGCAAATATGTAATTGTGATGAGGTTCTCTAATCAAACATTTATCACTAAAAAGTTTGAAATAACTCACATTGGGTTTCTTGTGAGTGAGGAGCTCATATGAAGTTCTCTTAAGGAATTTGTGAAGATATAGCCGTTGATGATCTAGCAAGAAATATCAATTGCTTCACGCCAAAAATGACGAGGAGTCTTGTATTCATCAAGCATGGTGTAAGCCATCTCAATGAGTGTATCGTTCTTGTGCTCGACAATGCGAGTGTGCTGAGGAGTATAGGAGGGAGAGAACTCACGAGTAATTCCAAGTTCATCAAGATAATCATCAAGTCGCGTGTTCTTAAGCTTGGCCCCATTGTCACTCCTCATATGCTTGATAATCATCAAGTCGCGTGTTCTTAATAGGTGGGAGCAAAGTCATCTTCGCAATAATCAATGTTTTTGATGTGGTCACTTTCTTCAAGGTCGAATATGGATTTCCTGACGAATGTGGTAGCAAGAGAAAGGCTCGCCACACCCGAGTATGACTCCTCCTGAGATTCAGTATCAACACATTCCTCAGCAGAGTCCATTTCCTTGCCAATGAGTGCACGAGCTCTGTTGGAGGTGCTCTTCTTGTAGGATGAAGACTTTGAAGAGGACCTTGAATATTTTTTCTTCTTCTTGTCGTTAGAATTGTCATCCTTGTACTTCTTCTTCTCCTTTGATTCCTTTTCCCAAAGAGGGAAATCAACAATGTAGATTCCAGACTTCTTACATTTGTGGCAAGTTCTCTTCTTGTAGTCACGTGATGAAGATTATGATCTCTTCACATCATTTCTTGACGTTTTTTCAACCGACCTCTTTTGGAGTGCTTCTGAAATTTCCTCATGAGCATTGTGAGCTTACGACCAATTTCATCAGGATCACCAAGGCCGCTGTCAGATTCTTTAGATGAGGAAATTACTTTTGCCTTCAATGCACGAGATCTTCCATAACCTGGTCCATAGAGATCTCTCTTCTCAGATTGCAGGAATTCATGAGTATTGTGACTCTCAAGAATGTTAGGAGGATCCAATGACTTGTAACCACCATGCTCTTGGATCATCAAGGATAGTGTGTCAAATGAGAAATAAAGAGATCCCAACAGTTTCTTATCCACCTCATAGTCGGTGATGTCAGTGGAACCAAGAGCTTGAAGCCCATTGGAGATATCAGTGAGGTGATCGAAGGTTTGATGAACATTTTCGTTGTCGAGTCTTCTGAACCAGTTGGAGAGATTGCGAAGAACATCAACTCGAGAGTCACGTTGAGTTGACACCCCCTTGTTGACTTTGGATAGCCTGTCCCAAATAAGATTCGTAGTTTCCAAAGCACTCACTCTACCATACAGTCCTTTGCTCAGGTGGCCACATATGATGTTCTTTCCTTGAGAGTCAAGTTGATTGAATATCTTCACATCGGCAACATTGACGCTTGGTCCCATGGGTGGAGTGCCATTCTCAATGATATACCAGAGATCGTTGTCAATTTCCTCAAGATGCATGCGCATCTCGTTATTCCAGTAGGAGTAGTCCATGCCTTCAAAGACCGTACATTCACTAGGTGGTTAAAACAAAATCACACCAAAAAAAGGAGTAGCTTGCTTCGATAGCAATTGAAAGTGTGTTATATCAACCAGAGAGGGGTGATTGGGCGACCTTTACAAATTCTTCTCCGGGGAATTACTTCGTGAAGAAATACACAGTGACGGAATACTATGCAACAGAGAAATTACTCAAGTGTATGATAAACATGGTAACAACACAGTCGTCATGAAAAAATAGGGCATACATGAGGTACAAGTAGCATGTGATAAGGATAAGCAGGTGGAAGGTAAAGTGACTACAGAATTTGGATTGAGGAAATTGAGAAAGTCTTTACTCAAAGTCTTCAAACAGAGGGAGTAATTTCATCAAGATGTCAATGGGGCGATACAAGGGTTGAATACATAGAACCAGTTGCTCGGTGAAGACAAAGGAATTTTTCTACTAGTTCCAACTGTTGTGACAGTTACGTCTGGTTAGAGCGGCGTGGAATTCAAACCAGAGGACACTAAGTTCTCACAGTATTCTCCTTGAGGTAAAGTCACTTAGAATCTACTCAATCACTCATGGCATGTCTTCAAGGTAGACTTCGAAACCTTCACATACTTGGTCACCCCACAATCCACAATTACTCTTGGATGCTCTAAAGCATGACGCCTAACCCTGTGGAAGATACACAGTTTTTAAAGGTAAAAGGTGCCCGTTCCACACAAGACAATTTCTTCAGTAATGCTCAATCACTTTGAGGCTTTGGGTGTATGGGTTTTTGCTCTCTTGGGATTTACTCAAAATCTTCATAAGAAGGCTTGCTCTAGATGACACTTGTTAATCACTCCCCGATGTAGCCAACCAACTTATGGTTGTGGGGGCCGCTATTTATAGGCAGGGGCAACCCGACATGACAAGAAATAAATGCCCCTTCAGGCATGACTGTTGTCAGGATAAGGCTCCACTTGACAGCTAGCACACAGTGGAGCAACAGTCGCAAATTTGAACTAACAAATTCCCGAGGGCTATCAATTTCCCCACGGTATGCAATTCACATTGGCGAAATCCTAACTCCCGAGTCACACCAATTTCCCCAACGACTAGAAGAACTTCATCTCTGTCACTAAAGAACTCGACTGCACTGTAAGAGATTTCCAAAGTATTCACTCAAAAAAATAGACAAGTGTATGTTTTGAGAAGAGCATCAGTTGGAAATATGCCTATGTATTACTTCAACCCCCTTTAACAGTACAATGTTATGACTCAATAAGAAGAAAAATAAACCATAAAAACAAAGTCTTAAAGCTTCAAAATCCTCATTTCAATTTCTTCAAAGGTCACACCAACTACTTCACTTCAATTTCTTCATGAAGAGCACCAAAGTCTTCACTTGAAGAAATACATTTTTAGGGCTCATGTTTCGTCGATTAAACCAAACTCTTCACGGACTATAATACATGTGTACACTGACAAACACATTAGTCCCTTAACCCATTTGTCTTTCGTACTCCAAAACCACTAAGGAGGCACTATATACACTTACACTTTCACTCGCTGTAGCTCTAATGTATGCGAACAAGCACGGGTAGCGATGACATCCAGTCTACCCATGTCTTGTTAGGTGGAATGATAGAGTAGGACTTGATACATTTTTTGCTCAATTCCAATCATTGCTTTGCATATATCATTCCAATTAGTTGCATATATAAATTATTTTATTTCAAATCATAATAATTTTAGGAGAACATACTGTCGAACATAATCAAGAATAATCAAGATCCGACCCTAATGGACAATGAGTTTGGGGATCCAAATAGTGTTACGTTTCAAGTTGGCAGAATATTAAACCCCTATCCCAACAAGAAAAAGAAAGCAAAGGTGCCCAAGGCAACATGTACGACATTCACAACTTTTAAGGATATCTTATTTGTTAAATCCTTGTTGGCGACAACTTTGGACCCAATATGTGGTACCAAGCAAAAGGGTACCTAATGGGTTTCGGGAGAAGAACCACAAACATTATCCTGAACACCGCATTCCATCGTGTCCACCCGCAATGTATCATCTCTGCAGTATCGATGAGGGATCATTCAAAGGGAATTGAACAAGTACGTCCGATACTATGGAAAAGTCCTTGACCACGCTCAAAGTGGAATGGGAGTGGCAACACACTACCTTTTTGCCATCATTTTAGTTGCTAGTTCTTTTGTCATCATTTCAGTTGCTTATTTTTTTTTATTGTATTCTCATTGTTACACACAAGTTGTTTGCTAGACAGTTGTGGTGGCAACTATGTATCAAGAAACAAAGAGGAAGTCATTTGGTTCTAGCCATTGTTGGGTGCTATTGAATGGCAAAGCAAAGTGAACACAACTTCTAGAAGATCTCAAGGCCGACTTGAGGAATGATGATGAGTCAAGCTCCCACCAATCAACCGGGTTGGACGCCGAAGAGGACGATGCTTCAGGGGAGAATGAAAGAGCTACCATGCCAAAGAATAATCGGCAAGTGACGGGAAACAAGTGGGAGAAGGCGAGGGCCTTTCGTGATGTAGAGGCGACAAAAATGTCATCCACATGGATGGGATTTTTTTCTATAAAGAAAAACAAGAAAGAGAAGAGTTACAAGCTCATGTTGAATGTATAAAAGGAAAAGATGGATTAATACAACAGAGGGTGAGCAAGAAATTGTAAATTGAGAGGGTGAAGATCGAGTCAGAGAAGAGAACGGTGGCATTCTAGCTCGAGAAGGCGTGTAAATTTGAAGAGACAAGCTTGAGAAGGAGAGGTTGCTACTTGCATGAATACGAGGATATACATTTAAGGTGTGTGTGGCTGTGTGACAGCCAAAAGAAAGGGCGAAAGGCTGTCGGACGCCGCCCGTGTACGCGCTCGCGGGCATATAGGATGGGCTGTAGATGTTATTGCGCGCCTCTCGTTGGACTGATGCATATACCCTGGACGCGAACAAGCCCGTCGTCGCCGCCGCCCACCCGATCGACGGTGCACCGCAACCGCGCGGAAACCGGCTCTCCATCCAATCATTTTCTCGGCGTTGGTCCATACGCATCCGTAGCTAGCTGTGCGTGTCCGTACCAAGGACCACCGTGCGGCGCCGCTACGTGCGTGAATGCACGTCGATCGCGCACCGCAACGTACCGCTGCCGCCCGCCGCCACGACCGAGTCGGTGGATCCGTGGCATGCGCGTGTCGAGCCTGTCCTCATAGCACTGGCCGGCCGGCCCGATCGATGCCGTACGCGCTGGCATGCATGCGCGCCGTTCAGCGGCGCGGCGGCATACGAGCAGTGCGCCGACCGTAGGCGCAGTGCAGCGCTTGTGGACGCGGCCCTAGAGGAGCGCCGTGAATGCCGCACAGTGGTGGGGGCTGTTTCACGATGATCAGGAACGCAGTGGTTGGTTAACGGGGTAACTGCAACAGCTCGGTCGCGGACCCGATCCAGCTCGCGCTCTGGCGCTGCCGATCGCGTTGCGTGGGCAGGCTATTTGTGACGCCACCGCGATCCGATCACGCGACCCGCACGACGACGGCGACGACACGCCGTGCGGCTTCGAGCACGTACGAAGGTTGTAGTCAACTCTCTTGGTACCTGGAAGCTCACGCGGAATGCCAGCGGACACGACAGTACGCGCGCGCGCGCGCGCGCGCTCTGCGTGCTCGCCGGCCGGCCTCGGCTCACCTGCAGCGGATCGAGACGGCAGCACGCTACGCACGCGCCACTCACGCCTCGACAGAACGCTCCTGCCGAATCATAAGCTGCGAGCCGACCCCCTCCCCCGGCAATGGCAATCGCAGTCAGGTGATGATGGCGGCGTGGGGCCCCGGCGCGCTGCCGCAGATTAGCTTGTTCCCGGCCGGGACCAACGACCAATCCACGTCCGGCGATCCTGATTGACTGAATCTGAAACAGCTTCAATACATACCCCCCTCCTCCGCGCCCCCACACCCACCCTCTGAGCCCTCTACAGTCTCGGCGCCAGCCGGCCAGCCAGCCGCGGCGGCCGCCGTCGACAGCGCCGCGGGATCCGTTAGTGGCAGGGAGGAACCGGACAGCAGCGCCGCTGTTGCTTGCCTGCATTTCCTCGCTCAAGGCCGGCGCACAACAATCATTCGATCGCTCCCGTGTCCTCTTCTCGCACTGATGATTGTGTTGTACCACACTGTTGCCGCCGGGACGGTGGGGCACGCCCGCCTCTGCTCTGCTCAGCTCTGCTGCCGCTTCAACGGCTCATGAACCCACAATAGTTCTCCGCAGAAGGGCGAAGACCGGCGGCCTCGGATTTCTCTCCATGCATAAAGCTCCATGCTGCCCATGGCACTGTGCTCAGTTGAGTTATGACGTATGACCGCGCCTCCGTCAAAAACTTGGGAGAATTTTCACCCGATCCCGAGCACAAGAACCAAAGATAGTAGTAGGATCCATGGCACCGTACGCGCCTAGCTGAGCTCAACAAGTTGAGATTGGTCGTATCGGACGCGCATTAGTTGGCCGGAGAGGAGGCACCTGGGCCCCGGCGGGAAAGGAGCAGTCAAACGAACGCGCTCGCATGGAATCGCGACGCGGAAGGGGGAACGGAAGGACGGTTGTCCGATTGGGGCACGCCGGCCATTGCCGTGTCCTTTGCTTCCTCAGGTGTCATGCATGCATCTCAATCTCATCTCATAACAAGCATGTGTAAATGCGATGGACAAAGCCAAAGCCAATCATGCATGCACACCGCTACTTCGTAGCTGTTACATTGTACTCTATACGTACTACGTCCAGATCAAGTCCAAGTCCAAGTCGTCCAACGATATACTAGTAATCAGCAGCGTGAGGCACGGACAGACACTGTGCCAATGATTTGGGGTTAAGCAGTCCGTCCATGGTTTTGGCGTGGGTGGGATGGAACGATGGGTGGTCGTGGGAATAATATCATGGATTAATTAATTGATTTTACACTAGCTATTGAAGAAGCCATCGTGAGGAGAAGGACAACGACGATGACGGCGGCCGGCCTAGAACCCGGCATCGCTGGGATTGCCGCCCGCGTCGAGGAAGTAGGACGACATGGGAGTGGCGGCGGCGGCGGCGGCGCTCGTGCTCGTGCTCTCGCCGCCGTTGCTCGGCATGGATGACATGTCCATCGCGTGGCAGTGGGCGTAGCCCTCCGCCTCCTCCTCCTCCTTGGCCGCGGCGTCCGAGGGCGGCGCCACGCCCGGCATGGACCCCGGCGGCTGCGGGGGTGCCGGCACCACGGACGGCAGCTTGGAGAGCAGCGCCTCGAGGCTGCTCATGGACGGCATGATGTGCATGGGCGCCGGCCCGGGGGCGTAGGGGTCGACGTACATGTCCGGCGGCGGCATGATGCCCGGCCAGGCCGCGGCGCCCACGTCCGCCACCGGGAACACGCCGGCCGACGACGGGTGCGGCAGCAGCACCCCCGGGATGCTCTCCAGGTACCCGAACTTGCGGCGCAGCGTCACCACGTAGCTCAGGTCCTCCGCCACCTGCATGACAACGATCGATCGATGAAACAAACAAGCAGCCCCGGAGCTAGCAGCATCACATCATCATTACACAACCACTCACTCACTCACTCACTCGTGCAACCAAATACTATCAATTAAAGCCACTGCTGCTACCACTAGTGGCGCTGCACGGTCGCGCGTGCGCCACATGTTGGCTTCCGTTCTCGGGGGAGAATCCATTAAAGCTCGGTAGAATAAGACCGGCGAGCACGCAGTGGGCTATAAACACACGGGCTAATCCAGGGGGCGCACCTTTTTCATGGAGCCGAGCTGCACGACGCCCTCCCTGACGGCGATCAGCGCGATGGTCTGCACGCGCCACAGAGGAGAGGAGAATTAGAGAAAGAAATGGGAAAAGAAAAGAAAGAAACTAGTGATGCTACGCTGCCATGGCAGCTTTCAGCTTTGAGCTTTCAGCTCGTCTAGCAGACTGCATGCGGCGCGGCGAACGATGCGGCAGCAGCAGCAGCAGCAGAGGGTGATGGAGCAGGCAGAGAGCTTTTGATCAAAAGGCCGGCGGCGATTGCGATTTGTCAAGGCGTACCTGGATTCCAGACTGGAACTGAGCCTCCCATGTCCTCGGTTGCTGCACCGGGTCAATAATTTCATGGAGGATGGTTAGTTAAGGTTAAGCAGGCGATGGCACAGTAAGCTCGAGGCTAATGTTTTGGGGCCGGAGGAGCAGCTTACGGAGTCGGCGGGGTTGTTCCAGGAGGAGATGAGGCTGATCTCCTGCTCCGGGGGCTCCTTGAAGATCCACTTGTGGCTGTGGTCCGCCGCCACTTTCCCTATCAACCTGCAGGCGGCGACCAAGAACAGAGATGCAGCCTGGTTACTTAACTTAACCATTAGTCAGCAGCACCGGTGACCGGCCGATCGATCACCTGCTTAGCTACCTAATCCGATCATAAGCCAGTTAATCTTGGGCAGTAGTAGAAGTATAGCAGGAGTACTGACCCTTCGCCGTAGTTGTAGATGTCGTGGGACATCTTGAAGAAGAGCTCAGGCTGCAGGCCCAGGCCCAGGCCCTGCTTCGCCTCCTGCGCGGCAGCCTCGCAGTCCGCGTACGCAGCCGCCGCTGCAGCTGCGGCGGCCCCTGCCCCCTCTTGGCCGCAGGCGGCTGCAGAGGTGGTGGCCGCGAAGTTGCAGAATCCGTCCTCCCACGCCAGGATCCTGGGTGCAAGAAACCAAAACCCCGACACAGTAAGTCCCAGACCAGGCGACGGTAAAAAAGACTTGAAGTGTTTGCCTCGCGCGCGTACCAGTTCCTCCTGTTTCCCCTGGTCCTGTCATACGCCACACCTGGGAGATCCCATCTGGTAAAACCGACGGAGCCAGCAAAGGGATTAGCAATCGTCAAAGAGGGCGCAGTGCGGCGTTAGGAGATTGATCGACGGGCGGCGGCCATGGTGTGTTTACGGGCGCGTGATGAAGATGATGGATGGAAGAAAGGGGCGGAGGCAGGGGCTCACTTGGGGGGAGGGTAGTTCCGGGGGAGGATGCGCCAGAAGACGGCGTAGACCCACTGCGAGGCGTCGCTGGTGCAGAGGCTCCGGAGCGTGTGCTGCAGCAGGTGCGTCACGGCCACCGGGCTCAGCTGCTCCTCCATTGCCGCCGCCGCCGCCGGAGATGGAGAAGCCGGGCTGATTCAGTAGCAGGGAGTGGAGAAGGAGACGCCGATCGAGAATATGGGAGAACTGGCACTGGCTCTAGCTGCTTGCTTAAGCTTGATGCTGGAGCTGGACTCCCTTTCGCGTGTGTGATCTCCCTCTCCGTATGGCTGTGAGCTGAGGCTTGTGAGGCCAGGCCACCATCGAATGAGAGCGCCACACTTGCCCGAAATTTATACCCCCTCTCTCTGTACGTCTCTGTCTCGAGACTCAAGATGATGGGGGGACTGCTTGCTTGGGAGTATAAAGCTGATAAAAAAATATGTATCCTCCCCCCCCCCTCTCTCTCTCTCTCTCTTGTTGTGCCCGGCTTTTCCACATGGTCCACATTTTGGCTCTTATTATTAGTTGTGGGAAGAATGAGAGAAATCATGCTCGTGTTTTCGGTCCTTGGAGCGAGTTGATCCCAACTGTCCCCTTCATGCCCACACGCAAAAAAAATATAGAGGAGGACTGTGCTTCGTACGGCTCCTTGTGGATTAATTGCGATGCTGGGATGGGAATCGCTGAATACTCCACTGGCGCTCATCCTGCCTCGCCCATGCATTGCGTTCCCGGGTTGTCTTTTCTTGCGGTATATACTTGTTCTAGTATCTTTCGCGTTGAGCAAGAGCAAGTGTCACGCACGTCTCCAAACTAATAACGGGACGAGATGAGTTCAGTGCCGCGTGTGCTACCGTGCTAGCTATGCGCCATAGCACTGACATAAAGTTACTGGGAATGCTAAAGCAGGGAGTCGTAGCATTCATCCCCAATTCACCGTGAGGAAACAGAGCAAAGGACATATAGGCTCCTAGGTGCATTTTGGCTCTGCGATGAAAGGCAATGTCTAGATGGCGCGTAGGCGCTAGGAGACAGCCAAACGCCTCATCTCGGGCACATCTCTAATACTTTGTATGTAGTCTTGTTGGTAAAATTGTTCAACCAACAAGGAATCATACAACTATTTGAATGGTTGCATCTAAATTATCCAATAAGAGAAAACGGAATAAATGCAATTGCTCTTTATTTAATCTTGGAGCTTGTGTAAGAGTTGTTGGTTAATCTACATACGAATTTTCTCTCTCTCCTCATCTATTTGTTACCACATCATCATATATCATAGGTGGTAAAGTTTACCAATAACTATCTTACAACTATTGAAGATGCCCTCAGAGAAAGCATAGACTGGAAAAGCAACAGAAAAAAGACTGATGGAAAATGTTCCATATAGCATTAATGAGTTCTTTTTAATAAAAGAATAACACCAATAAGTTAAATGATCCGTATTCAAATGGACAATAACCGATTAGTTTACCCATTTCCACACTAAATAAATGTGTGTGCGTATGTTCTTGTAGAGCATGGTTAATAATATAGCCAGCTGATGGCTATAAGGAACTACCATGTCATATATAACCGTCATCTGTAGACACTCATACAATAATGTTGCTATAAGGTTGGCTCTTACATTAATCTTGTTTTCATCTTCTCTCTATCTCCTCCTTCAGATTTATTGCATTTACCTAGGAATAAGTATATAGCTAGGCTTCTGCATAAGAGCCAACTCTCCTTCTTTTTCACATCTCTCTCCTTCACATAGGCACTTTTGTCATGTAAGTGGGCTCGTACGAATGACTTCGACCCTACTTGAGGTCTCATCCTCTAACCCGTATGGCATGTCACATGAATGGTCAATAAAAGTTAAGATTAGTCAACACAAGTCAAGAAGGTCAACAGAAATCCAAGCAAGCTCTTCAGGGTCCAAGAAAGCCGTCCAAACAAATTTTCATGTTCAATAAGTCAAAGGAAGAAGAGCTTATAAAAGAATATGTCAAAGATGGGCGTAAAGGAGCAAAGAGGGCCAAGCCCAAGATTAAAAGCCAAATCCTCCCCTAATGGGCCTCCACCACACTTGTAGCCCAAGTAGAGGCATATCGGCCCACCTCTTGTTTTCTAGCCTTGCTCATTATATATTCATATAAATAATGTTGGAGTACCTATGTTCTCTAACTAACCAAGGATTGAAAGGACCTTCGAGACGTCCGTTATGTGGTGGTGTACCGCGAGGGCCTCTCGAGGGGCTCTTGACGTCGTCCGATCTGCCCGCATTGCTCGTTCCTGGGCAACCCGCCTTGACGATCATTAACGGCTAGACTGCAGGTCTGTCCGTGGGGCCTCCGTCATTGGATGGCCTTCGTTGAACCTGCGAGTGCCCCGTCTCATGATGTCCCGTGCCTGAAGGACCGGCTGGCTCGTCTGTCGACTACTTAGTCTCGCGCAAGTAGGCTCCGGTTTCGATTGGCTGCACGTTGATACATGTCCAATGTATCTATAATCTTTTATTGTTCCATGGTATTAATATTATCTTTCTAGTATACTTTTGGGTATTTATACATCAATTTATATTATTTTTAGCACTAACCTATTGACCCATTGCGAGTTGTTGTTTTGTGCGTGTTTTTAGCTTTTCAGGTTATAGTATCAAACGAAGTCCAATTGCCATGAAAGATTTTGGTGATTTTTTCTGGACCAAAAGAAGACCTGAAAGCTTCGGGAGGAGGCCAGAGGCCTCACGAGGGGAGCACCACACAACAAGGCGTGCCCATGGGTGACTGCGCCCTATTGCCTCGTGCCGCCCTAAGCTGCCTATTGGCGTACCTCTTCGTCTTATAAATTCACATTAATCCCCAAAAACCCTAAGGAGCACCCCAAAACACTTTTTTCGCCGTCACAAGTCTTTGTTCCGCCGTGAGGCCATCTGGAGCCCTTTTCCAGTGCTTATACGGAGGGGGAATCGACCACGGAGGACCTCTACATCAACCCCGTCGCTCCATGGTGATGTGCTAGTAGTTCACCGTAGACCTACGACTTTGTAGTTAGTACCTAGATGGCTATCTCTCACTCTCTCTCTCCCTCTCTCTCTCTCTCTCTTGATCTTCAATACAATGATCATTGCATCTTTGCTTTCATCTATCCCATGTAACTCTTTTGTGCGGTGCGTTTGTTGAAATCCCATGAATTGTGGGTTTATGTTCAGATTATTCATGATAAATATTTAAGTCATCTCTGAATTCTAAATATGATTCTTATGTGCATGATCATCACAACTTCTTAAATCTTTCTGATCTATAGATTTGGTTTGGCCGAGTAGATTGATCTTTTTCCAGTGAGATAGGTGCATTGTAGTGGGTTCAAGTTGATGGATTTCTATATCCGAGTGACACAGTAGGGGACAAGATACGTCTTTGTATTGTTGCCAATAAATGTAAAATGATGGGGTTAATTAAAATTAATTGAGTTCTCTTTGTCTACATCATGTCATTGTTCTGCAAGCATTACTCCGTTTTACTTACTACTCTAGATGCATGTTGGATAACGGTCGACGGGTGGAGTAATAGTAATAGGTGCAGACAGGAGTCGACCTATTTGCTTATGGACGTGATGCCTATAGATACATGATCATTGTCGTGAATATCGCATAACTATCCGCTTTTCTATCAATGTCCCAAGAGTAATTTGTCTACCCAACGTATGCTTGCTTTCATGTACTAGTAGAAAATGGCCCATTTCTCCCGGTTCCAGAGGCCCATTAGCCCCGGTTCTGGAACCGGGACTAAAGGGCCGGGACTAAAGCCGATAGCATTTAGTTCTGGTTCCCTTACTAACCGGGACCCAAGGGTCTCCACGTGGCCTCTACGGGTAGCCCGTGCAGGAGGTTCTTTTGTCCCTGTTGGTCACACCAACCAGGACAACATGGCATCCACGCGTCAGCATCTGGCCGGAGCTGGGATTTTTGTTTTTTTTGAATGGTGGCGGTGGGTTTGGGGGGGGGGGAGGGTTGGAGCGTTAATTTAGTGGTTTTCATATTGTGTTAGCTAGCTAATAGAGAGAAGTGTCCTCTCTTTCTCCATGCTTGGTCAAACAACAAGTTTTCGTATATCTATCCGACGCTATTACATATATATAATATAAAATATTTTACAATTAATCCAAAACATCATCTAATTAAGATCCGATGACAAATCTACACGGCATTCTCCGTCTTTAGGTATGACGTGGTCAACAAAGAATCCCGCCAATTCCACTTGAATTTCTCGTATGCGATCATATGTTAGGAGTTGATCCCGCATCTCGGAGTTCTAATTTAAAGAAGGGGGTCAATACATGCGTGTTGGAAATATGCCCTAGAGGCAATGATAAATAGTTATTATTATATTTCATGTTTAAAGATAATCGTTTATTATCCATGCTATAGTTGTATTGAATGAAAACATAGATACATGTGTGGATACATAGACAAAACAATGTCCCTAGCAAGCCTCTAGTTGGCTAGCCAGTTGATCAATGATAGTCAAGGTTTTCTGACTATGTGCAAAGTGTTGTTGCTTATAACTGGATCACATTATTAGGAGAATCATGTGATGGACTAGACCCAAACTATGAACGTAGCATATTGATCGTGTTGTTTTATTGCTATTGTTTTCTGCGTGTCAAGTATTTATTCCTATGACCATGAGATCATATAACTCACTGGCACCGGAGGAATACCTTGTGTGCATCAAACGTCACAACATAACTGGGTGACTATAAAGGTGTTCTATAGGTATCTCCGAAGGTGTCCGTTGAGTTAGTATGGATCAAGACTGTGATTTGTCACTCCGTGTGACGGAGAGGTATCTCGGGGCCCACTCGGTAATACAACATCACACACAAGCCTTGCAAGCAATGTGACTAAGTGTAAGTCACGGGATCTTGTATTACGGAACGAGTAAAGAGACTTGCCGGTAACGAGATTGAAATAGGTATGCGGATACCGACAATCGAATCTCGGGCAAGTAACATACCGAAGGACAAAGGAAATGACATACGAGATTATATAAATCCTTGACACTGAGGTTCAACCTAGAAGATCTTCGGAGAATATGTAGGATCCAATATGGGCATCCAGGTCTCGCTATTGGATATTGACCGAGGAGTGCCTTGGAGCATGTCTACATAGTTCTCGAACCTGCAGGGTCTGCACACTTAAGGTTCGGCAATGTTTTAGTATAGTTGAGTTATATGTGTGGTTACCGAATGTTCTTCGGAGTCTAGGATGAGATCACGGACATCACGAGGGTTTCCGGAATGGTCCGGAAACGAAGATTGATATATAGGATGGTTTTATTTGGTTACCTGAAAGTTTCGGGCAATTCCGGCATTGTACCGGGAGTGAGGAATGGGTTCCAGGAGATCACCGGGAGGGGCCCACCCACCCAGGAGTGAGCCCAAGGCCATAGGGTGGTGCCACAAGTCCCTAGTGGGCTGGTGGAGTCAGCCCAAGGGGCCCATGGCGCCACATAAGAAAATACCAAAGAAAAGAAAAAGGAAAAAGGAAAAGGGGAGGTGGGAAGGAAGGAGTGGACTCCTTCCCCCAAACCGAATTGGTGTGGGAGTCCATCTCTCCCTTGGCCGGCGCACCCTTGAGGGCTTGGCCCTCAAGGCAAGCCTCCTCCCCTCCCTCCTATATATAGTGGTCTTTTAGGGCTGATTTGAGACAACTTTTGCCACGTGCAACGCAACCCTAAACCACATAGTTCCACCTCTAGATCGGATTTCTGCGGAGCTCAGGAGGAGCCCTGCAGGAGTAGATCGTCACCACCACTGGAGCGCCGTCACGCTGCCGGGGAACTCATCTACTTCTCCGTCTTGCTTGCTAGATCAATAAGGCTGAGATCATCGTCGAGCTGTACGTGTGCTGAACGCGGAGGTGCCGTCCGTTCGGCACAAGATCAGAATGGATCGTGGGATGGATCGCGGGACAGTTCGTGGGACGGTTCATGGGGCGGATCGAGGGACATGATGACGTTCCACTACATCAACCGCGTTTCTTAATGCTTCTTGGTGTGCGATCTACAAGGGTACGTAGATCTAAATCTCCTCTCGTAGATGGACATCACCATGATAGGTCTTCGTGTGCGTCGGAAATTTTTTGTTTCCCATGCAACGTCCTCAACAATGGCATCATGAGTTAGGTTCATGCGTAGATGTTATCTCAAGTAGAACACAAAGGGTTTTGTGGATGGTGATTTTCGATTTGCTGAGTCTTTTCTCGATTCGGTGGTAGTGTTGGATTGAAGCGGCCCAAACCGACATTATTCGTACGCTTACGAAAGACTGGTTTCATCGATTGACATGCAACCTCGTTGAATAAAGATGACTGGCGGGTGTCGGTTCCTTCAACTTTAGTTGAATTAGTTTTGACTGAGGCAGTCCTTGGAGAGGTTAAATAGCAATTTTCACATCTCCATTGTGGTTTTTGCATAAGAAAGATGCGATCATACTAGATACCCATAGCAGCCACGTAAAACATGCAACAACGAATTAGAGAACGTCTAACTTGTTTTTGCAGGGTATGCTTGTGATATGATATGGCCAATGAAGTGATGTGATATATTTGATGTATGAGATGATCATCTTATAATAGTTAATATCGAATTGCACGTCGACGGTACGGCAACCGGCAGGAGCCATAGGGTTGTCTTTAAACTAACGTTTGTGTTTGCAGATGCGTTTACTATATTGCTAGGACGTAGCTTTAGTAGTAATAGCATAAGTAGCACGACAACCTCGATGGCGACACGTTGATGGAGATCACGGTGTGGCGCCGGTGACAAGAAGATCGTGCCGGTGCTTTGGTGATGGAGATCAAGAAGCACATGATGATGGCCATATCATGTCACTTATTAATCGCATGTGATGTTCATCCTTTTATGCACCTTATTTTGCTTAGAACCACGGTAGCATTATGAGGTGATGTCTGATGACCCACAAGTATAGGGGATCGATCGTAGTCCTTTCGATGAGTAAGAGTGTCGAACCCAACGAGGAGCAGAAGGCTCTGATAAACGGTTTTCAGCAAGGTAATAACTGCAAGCACTGAAAGTAGTGGTAACAAGTGATGGTATAGTGAGGTGAAACGTAGCAAGTGAAAAGTAAAAAGTAACAAGTAGTAGCAACAGTGCAGCAAAGTGGCCCAATCCCTTTTGTAGCAAGGGACAAGCCTGAACAAAGTCTTAAAGGAGGAAAAACGTTCCCGAGGACACACATGAATTTCTGTCATGCTAGTTTCATCATGTTCATGTGATTCGCGTTTGTTACTTTGATAGTTTGATATGTGGGTGGACCGGCGCTTAGGTACTCTCATTACTTGGACAAGCATCCCACTTATGATTAACCCCTCTCGGAAGCATACGCAACTACGAAAGAAGAATTAAGACAACGTCTAATCATAGCATTAAACTAGTGGATCCAAATCAGCCCCTTACGAAGCAACGCATAGACTGGGGTTTAAGCTTCTGTCACTCTAGCAACCCATCATCTACTTACTACTCCCCAATGTCTTCCTCTAGGCCCAAATATGGTGAAGTGTTATGTAGTCGACGTTCACATAACACCACTAGAGGAAAAGACAACATACAACATATCAAAATACCGAACGAATACCAAATTCACATGACTATTATCAGCATGGCTTATCCCATGTCCTCAGGAACAAAAGTAACTACACACAAAGCATAATCATAATCATGATCAGAGGTGTAATGAGTAGCATCAAGGATCTGAACATAAACTCTTCCACCAAGTAATCCAACTAGCATCAACTACAAAGAGTAATCAACACTACTAGCAACCTTACAAGTACCAATCGGAGTCGCGAGACGGAGATTGGTTACAAGAGATGAACTAGGGTTTGAAGAGGAGATGGTGCTAATGAAGATGTTGATGGAGATGACTCCCCTCCGACGAGAGGAGTGTTGGTGATGACGATGGTGACGATTTCCCCCTCCGAGAGGGAAGTTTCCCCGGCAGGATCGTCCTACCGGAGCTCTAGATTGGTTCTCTCGAGTTCCACCTCATGGCGGTGGAGAATCCACAAAAAAGCTCCACCCTGATTTTTTCTAGAACGAAACCCTTCATATAGCAAAAGAGGGGGACAAGTGGGCCACCAGGGTGCCCACAAGCCCTGTAGCCGCCGCCAGGGGGGGTAGGTGGCGGCTACTAGGCTTGTGGGCTCCTGGTAGCTCCCCTCTGGTACTTCTTTCGCCCAGTATTTTTTATATATTCCCAAAAAATTCCACGTTGATTTTCAGGGCATTTGGAGTTGCGTAGAATAGATGACTCAAACTTGCTCCTTTTACAGTCCAGAATTCTAGCTGCCGGCATTCTCCCTCTTCAAATAAACCTTGCAAAATAAGAGAGAAAAGGCATAAGTATGGTACCACAAAGTAATATAGCAATCCATAAAGCGATAAATATCAACATGAAAGCATGATGCAAAATGGACGTATCAACTCCCCCAAGCTTAGACCTCGCTTGTCCTCAAGCGAAAACCAAGATTCATAAACATGTCCACATGTTTAGGGATGAAGGTGTCGATAAAACATAATGCGGACATGAGGGCATCATGATCACACATAGAACAACAATACATCATAAAGATTCTTACGGGAAAGTAACAATTCCTTCACAAAGCAAAGTATGAAACAAAAACCTTACCGAGAAGTAGCCAACAATAGTCCATAGTCATTGAAGCAATTGCAATTTATCATAACATCAGAAAGAGTCAAATAAGAGCTTGTAAAGCAAACCCACATACTCAATCATCTCTTTTGTTTTCCACAGTTGTTACAACTCACGTGGTACACATGGTATCAAAGTTTCAGCTGGACACAGAGGAAGATAGGGGCTTATAGTTTTGCCTCCCAACCATTTACCTCAAGGGTAAAGTCAACAATAATAAAGCATAAGTACTCATCTCCAAGTTGATATATGAATATAGATCTTTCCCTAGCATGTGACGGTAGCCAAGACGAAGGCAAAAGAGGGAATTGGTGAAGATCACCATGACTCTTCCAAGGAAAAAAAGTAAAGGTACAAGATAGGCCCTTCACAGAGGGAAGCAGAGGTTGTCATGCGCTTTTGTGGTTTGGATGCGTGTCTTCTTAGTGCGGAGGAACGTCACTTCATATTGCCTCCTGTGATAAAGAACTTTATTATGCAGTCTGTCGCTTTTATGTCTTCCTCATCACAGGTTCGTATAAAGCTTATTTTCCACACACTAATAGATCATACATATTAGAGAGCAATTTTTATTGCTTGCACCGATGACAACTTACTTGAGGGATCTTATTCAATCCATAGGTAGGTATGGTGGACTCTCATGGCAAAACTGGGTTGAAGGTTTATGGATGCACAAGTAGTATCTCTACTTGGTGCGGGAGTTGTGGCTAATATGAGGTGGAAGCAATCGTCACATGCTAAGGGATCTCTAATCATATAACATTGTTTGGAACCAAGCAAACACAATTCATTATGTTGTCTTCCTTGTCCAACATCTACTCCTAAGCATGTAATAGTTTGGTGAGTGCTCACAATTGTAGAAAGTGTCTAAGATGATATATTTATATGTGAACCTCTCTTTCCTTATTACTTCTTATTAATTGCAACAATGACTCAGGTCTATGTTGGTCTATTCTCAACAAGTTTCAATCATCTTACTTGTTATATGTGAAGCTATCACTTTCCATAAGATCATCTCATGATCTTTCATGCTATCGTTCTTTTCATACTTTTGATCACGGCACAAAACAAAGCCCTTGACTAAGATACTCTTTATTATATAGCTCGCAAGCTCGAATACATCGGGGGAGAGACACAAGGCAAAAGACTCAAACTAAACAGTAAAGACTTATTCCACTAAGAGAAGAAATAAAAACTGAAAAGGAAAGAACTAAAACAAAGGTAAAAGCAAAAGATATAAAGGTGATACGATACCAGGGCAACTCCCCCAAGCTTGGCAAAAGCCAAGGGGATTGCTTATACCAATGCTCAGTTGTCTTCCTTTGGTGGTGATGGTGGTGGAGTTGTTGAAGCAGTCTGATCCTCCGTCTTCCAAGGCATATGTGCTCCATCATGGCAGGATGAACGAGTCGCCGGAATCCTCCAATCTGCAGCCAACCGTATTGATTTAAATCTATACTCATACTCACAGTTTTGGTTCTGCAGGTCATAGATCTGGCCCTGGAGTTGATCAACCCTATCATAGAGCCGGGAGAGGTGTTTCCCAATGTCAATGGCGTCCATCTTGTGCTTGCTGGTGAACTCCGTGATCATCATGTGGTTGGCGTTGAGTCCACGCTCCACCATCCCTTGGCACTTGAAGACTTGTTGCTCCATTGCTTCGAGCCTCGTCTCCACGCTTCCGATCTTCTTAGGCCCCTCAACATCACGGATGTGCAACATCCCCTCGCTCATCTTGATAGATTGAGGGTGTTTCAGCACTTCCGTGAGATAGGGATTGATGACCTTCTCGAAGATCTTGTCCTTAGGAGCTTTTGGGGAAGTCATGACGATCTAGATCTGCAATAGAAACAGACTCGAAACAAAAATAGAGGAAAACTGCACGATACAGAGATCAAAACCCTTGGGCGTATATATAATGATATTTTCTGGACCAGAAGGAGTGCTCTGCAAGAAAACGGAGTCCGGGAGGCACACGAGGTGCCCACAAGCCCTGTAGCCGCCGCCAGGGGGGTAGGTGGCGGCTACCAAGCTTGTGGCCGCCTCGTGCACTCTCCGGACTGCTTTTTTATTTTTCTATTTTTACAAAAATTCCAAAATGGAGAAAATTTCCTATTGGAAAAGTTTTGGAGTCCAATTACTTACCGAAACACATACCTCTTTGTTTTCAGGGTCTGAAACAGGCTCATAAACATCCCTTATGTACTCCTCTGGAGTTATGATATTGATGATATTGGTCTCAACATTTATGGGAGTACCAGAGATATAATTCTTGATTCTTTGCCCATTTACCACTCTAGGAAAATTTCCTTCCGTGCTATTGATTTTGATGGCACCGGAACGATATACATCCTCGACAACGTAAGGACCTTCCCATTTAGAGAGAAGCTTACCTGCGAAGAATCTTAAGCAAGAATTGTATAGCAGGACATAATCACCTACATTGAACTCTCGTTTCTGTATTCTTCTATCGTGCCATCTCTTAACCTTTTCCTTGAACAACTTGGCATTCTCATATGCCTGGCCCCTCCATTCATCTAATGAGCTGATATCAAACAACCGCTTCTCACCGGCAAGTTTGAAATCGAAGTTGAGCTCTTTGATTGCCCAATAAGCTTTGTGTTCCAGCTCAAGAGGTAAATGACAGGCCTTACCGTAAACCATTTTATACGGTGACATGCCCATGGGATTCTTATAAGCAGTCCTATAAGCCCATAGTGCATCATCAAGTTTGCTAGACCAATTCTTCCGAGATCTATCGACAGTCTTTTGTAAGATCAATTTGATCTCCCTATTACTCAACTCCACTTGACCACTAGACTGAGGATGATAACGAGATGCAACTCTATGGTTGACATCATACTTAGCGAGCATCTTGCGGAAAACACCATGAATGAAGTGTGAACCGCCATCAGTCATCAAATATCTAGGGACTCCAAATCTTGGGAAAATGACTTCTTTCAGCATCTTAATAGAGGTGTGATGATCATCATTTCTAGTGGGGATAGCTTCTACCCACTTAGTGACATAATCAACAGCGACTAAGATGTAAGTATACCCATTGGAACTCGGGAAGGGTCCCATATAATCAAAGCCCCAGACATCAAATGGTTCAATGACAAGTGAATAGTTCATAGGCATTTCCTGACGTTTACTGATGTTCCCTATTCTTTGGCATTCGTCACAAGACAAGACAAACTTACGGGCAGCCTTTAAGAGAGTGGGCCAATAGAAACCTGATTGCAATACCTTATGAGAAGTTCTATCTCCAGCATGGTGTCCTCCGTAGGCTTCAGAATGACACTTCTGCAGGACCTGTCCCTGTTCATGTTCAGGCACACAACGTCTAATAACACCATCTACTCCTTCCTTATAAAGGTGAGGATCATCCCAAAAGTAGTGTCTCAAATCAAAGAAGAACTTCTTCTTTTGTTGATAGGTGAAACTGGTGGTATGTATTTGGCTACGATATAGTTTGCGTAATCAGCATACCACGGTGCACTATGTGAAGTGCGGATGACATTTAATTGCTCATCAGGAAAGCTGTCATCAATAGGTCGTGGGTCATCAAGGACATTCTCTAGCCTGAACAAGTTATCTGCTACAGGGTTATCAGCACCCTTTCGGTCAACAACGTGCAAATCAAATTCCTGTAGCATGAGAACCCATCTGATTGGCCTAGGCTTAGCGTCCTTCTTCTCCATAAGGTACCTAATAGGAACATGATCAGAGTGAATAGTGACTTTGGAGTCAAATATCTAAGATCTGAACTTTTCACATGCAAACACGACTGCTAAAAACTCATTTTCCGTAGTGGCATAGTTTCTTTGGGCACTGTCTAGAGTTTTACTAGCGTAGTGAATAACATTCAGCTTCTTGTCAAATCTTTGTCCTAGAACAACACCAACAGCATAGTCACTAGCATCGCACATGATTTCAAAGGGCAAGTTCCAATCAGGTGGTTGACCAATAGGTGTGGCTATCAAGGCCTTCTTAAGTATTTTGAAAGTTTTGTCACAATCCTCATCAAAAACAAAAGGAACATCCTTCTGCAAGAGGTTGGTAAGAGGCCTAGAAATTTTAGAGAAGTCTTTAATGAACCTTCTATAGAAACCAGCATGACCTAGGAAACTTTGTATACCTATGATATCTATGGGGCAAGGCATTTTCTCAATTGCATCAACCTTAGACTTATCAACTTCAATGCCTCTTTCAGAAATTTGATGTCCTAAGACGATGCCTTCATTAACCATAAAGTGGCACTTCTCCCAATTCAAGACAAGATTGGTGTCTTTACATCTCTGTAAGACTCGGTCAAGGTTGCTGAGGCAATCATCAAAGGAAGTCCCGTAAACGGAGAAGTCATCGATGAAAACCTCGACAATCTTTTCACAAAAGTCAGAGAATATAGCCATCATACATCTTTGAAAGGTGGCAGGTGCATTGCATAAGCCAAAAGGCATACGTCTATAAGCAAAGGTACCGAAGGGGCAGGTGAAAGTGGTTTTCTCCTGATCAGATTGTGCAACAGGTATTTGCGAGAAACCTGAGTAACCGTCTAGAAAGCAAAAGTGTGTGTGTTTGGATAGCCTTTCTAGCATTTGGTCGATAAATGGCAAAGGATAATGGTCTTTCCTGGTTGCCTTGTTCAGTTTCCGGAAGTCTATCACCATGCTATAGCAAGTAATAATCCTTTGTGGGATTAATTCATTCTTATCATTAGGAACGACGGTGATACCTCCCTTCTTAGGTACGCAATGTACTGGACTTACCCAATCACTATGAGTAACAGGATAAATGATTCCTGCTTCCATAAGCTTTAATATTTCTTTTCTCACGACCTCTTTCATCTTAGGATTTAATCTCCTTTGATGATCAGCAACTGGTTTGAAGTCAGGATCAGTTTTAATCTTGTGCTGACATAGAGTGGGACTAATACCCTTAAGATCATCAAGAGTATATCCAATAGCCGCACGGTGCTTCCTCAAAGTTTTTAGTAACTTCTTTTCTTCATGCTTCGAGAGGAGAGCACTAATAATAACAGGATATATCTCCTTCTCATTAAGATAGGCATACTAAATAGTATCATGCAACTGTTTAAGCTCGAACACAGGATCACCCTTCGGTGGGGGAGGATCCCCAAGCAGTTCAACAGGCAGATTATTCTTGAGAATAGGATATTGTTCTAAAACAATTTTATCTATCTCATCTCTTTCATCCATATGCATATCATTTTCATGCTCAAGTAGATATTGCTCTAAAGGATCCATAGGAGGTATGGCAATATAGGCAAGAGCAATGATTTCATCCCTACCAGATGACTCTTTTTCATGGGGTTGTCTTCCAAACTTGGAGAGGTTAAATTCATGAGACACACCCTCAAAACTAACAGTGACAGTCTGCTTAATGCAATCAATATGAGCATTGACAGTGTTGAGAAAGGGTCTACCAAATATGATGGGACAAAAGCTATCTTGTGTAGTAGCAAGGACGAGGAAATCAGTAGGATACTTCGTCTTACCACACAGGACTTCTACGTCTCTCACAATTCCCAGAGGGCAGATAGTGTCTCTATTAGCTAGTGTAATAGTGACATCAATGGGTTCTAACTCAGCAGGTGCAATCTCATCTTTGATGTCATCATATAAGGACCGGGGTATTGCACTAACACTAGCACCCATATCACATAAACCATGATCACAGTGATCTCCTATCTTGACAGAAACAACGGGCAGGCCAACTACAGGTCCGTATTTGTCTTTCGCATGAGGTTTAGCAATTCTAGCAGAGTCCTCGCAGAATTTGATAACATGCCCGTCTATGTCTTCGGCTAAGAGATCTTTGATAATAGCAACAATAGGTTCAACTCTAATTTCCTCAGGGGGTGCAAGTGGTCTAATGTAACCCCTACATATCATAGTTGGAGCTTTAGAATAATCCTTTTTCCTAGCAGGGTATGGTGGTTTCTCAGTGTAGGCACAAGGAACAATAGGATCACTAAAGGCAATGACTTTCTCCTCAACTAGATTGGGTTTAACTATGTTGACTTCTACAGGGGGATGCTATTTAAACCACTTCTCTTTGGGAATATCAACATGAGAAGCAAAAGATTCACATAGAGAAGCTACTATCTCAGAGTCAAGTCCATACTTAGCACTAAAATCTCTAGAAGTGTTTGTTTCAACAAAAGATTTAACGCAGTCAAACTGGAAATTCATACCTGACTCCTTACCTTCTTCAAGCTCCCAATCTTCAGAGTTACGTTTGATTCTTTCCAATAAATTCCACTTGTGGTCAATATCCTTCTTCATAAAAGAACCGGTACAAGAAGTGTCAAGCTTGGTATGATCTTCATGAGAAAGCCGAGCATACAAGTTTTGAGTGGTAATTTCTCTCGAGAGCTCATGATTGGGGCATGAATATAGCATTGATTTAAGCCTCCCCCAAGCTTGAGCTATGCTTTCCCTGTCACGAGGCCAAAAATTATAAATATAATTCCGATCACGATGTACTAAATGCATAAGATAAAACTTTTGATGAAATTGCAATTTCAACCGATTGTAGTCCCATGATCCAGTATCATCACATAGCCTATACCATGTCAACACCTTATCCTTCAAAGATAAAGGAAAGACTTTCTTATTTACCTCATCCTCGGGCAAACCTGCAAGCTTAAATAAACTACAAACTTCATCTACATAGATTAGATGCAAGTCTGGATGTGAAGATCCATCTCCTGTAAAAGGATTAGCCAACAGTTTCTCAAGCATAGCCGAAGGAATTTCATAAAACATATTTTCAGTAGGTACCTCAGGTTCAGGTGCAACTCCTCGTGCTTCCTTTCGTGGTGAAGATACCCCGAACAAATTCCTCAAAGGAACAGTTTCCATAGTGACAAGTGACAATAAATTTCAGCACAATATATAAATGTTTCCTTACCAAATTCCACTTACCAAAGGCGCTTCACTCCCCGGCAACGACGCCAGAAAAGAGTCTTGATGACCCACAAGTATAGGGGATCGATCGTAGTCCTTTCTATAAGTAAGAGTGTCGAACCCAACGAGGAGCAGAAGGCTCTGATAAACGGTTTTCAGCAAGGTAATAACTGCAAGCACTGGAAGTAGCGGTAACAAGTGATGGTGTAGTGAGGTGAAACGTAGCAAGTGAAAAGTAACAAGTAACAAGTAGTAGCAACGGTGCAGAAAAGTGGACCAATCCCTTTTGTAGCAAGGGACAAGCCTGAACAAAGTCCTAAAGGAGGAAAAACGCTCCCGAGGACACACGGGAATTTCTGTGATGCTAGTATCATCATGTTCATGTGATTCACGTTCGTTACTTTGATAGTTTGATATGTGGGTGGACCGGAGCCTGGGTACTGTCCTTACTTGGACAAGCATCCCACTTATGATTAACCCCTCTCGCAAGCATCCGCAACTACGAAAGAAGAATTAAGACAACGTGTAACATAGCATTAAACTAGTGGATCCAAATCAGCCCCTTACGAAGCAACGCATAGACTGGGGTTTAAGCTTCTGTCACTCTAGCAACCCATCATCTACTTACTACTCCCCAATTCCTTCATCTAGGCCCAAATATGGTGAAGTGTTATGTAGTCAACGTTCACATAACACCACTAGAGGAAAAGACAACATACATCATATCAAAATACCGAACGAATACCAAATTCACATGACTATTATCAGCATGACTTATCCCATGTCCTTATGAACAAAAGTAACTACTCACAAAGCATAATCATAATCATGATCAGAGGTGTAATGAGTAGCATCAAGGATCTGAACATAAACTCTTCGACCAAGTAATCCAACTAGCATCAACTAGAAAGTGTAATCAACACTACTAGCAACCTTACAAGTACCAATCGGAGTCGTGAGAAGGAGATTGGTTACAAGAGATGAACTAGGGTTTGGAGAGGAGATGGTGCTGATGAAGATGTTGATGGAGATGACTCCCCTCCGACGAGAGGAGTGTTGGTGATGACGATGGTGATGATTTCCCCCTCCGGATGGGAAGTTTCCCCGGCAGGATCATCCCTTGGGAGCTCTAGATTGGTTCTGCTCGAGTTCCGCCTCGTGGCGGCGGAGAATCTATAAAAAGTTCCACCGTGATTTTTTCTGGAGCGAAACCCTTCATATAGAAAAAGAGGGGGCCAGTGGGCTCTATAGCCGCCGCCAGGGGTGTAGGTGGCGGCTACCAGGCTTGTGGGCTCCTGGTAGCTCCCCTGTGGTACTTCTTTCGCCCAGTATTTTTTATATATTCCCAAAAAATTCCACGGTTATTTTCAGGGCATTTGGAGTTGCGTAGAATAGAGGACTCAGACTTGCTCCTTTTCCAGTCCAGAATTCCAGCTGCCGGTATTCTCCCTCTTGAAATAAACGTTGCAAAATAAGAGATAAAAGGCATAAGTATGGTTCCACAAAGTAATATAACAGTCCATAAAACGATAAATATCAACATGAAAGCATGATGCAAAATGGACGTATCAATGTCTCACTAAAATTTCAAGACGAAATTGTGTTCTCGCCAACTATGCACCGTTGCTACAGTTCGTCGTTTCGAGACACCACGTGATGATCGGGTGTGATAGACTCAACGTTCACATACAACGGGTGCAAAACAGTTGCACACGTGGAACACTCGGGTTAAGCTTGACGAGCCTAGCATGTGCAGACATGGCCTCGGAACACATGAGACCGAAAGGTCGAGCATGAATCATATAGTTGATATGATTAGCATAGAGATGCTTAGCACTAAAACTATTCTCAACTCACATAATGATCAGACTTGAGTTAGTGAATTTGGATCATGTACCACTCAAATGACTAGAGAGATGTACCTTTTGAGTGGGAGTTTAGCAAGTAATTTGATTAGTTAAACTCTAATTATCTTGAACATAGTCTAAGTCCACTTTGAAATATTTGTGTTGTGGATCAATGGCTCACGCGACAGTCACACTGAATTTTAATACGTTCCTAGAGAAAGCTAAGTTGAAAGATGATGGAAGCAACTTTGTAGACTGGGCTCGTAATCTTAAGTTGCTCCTACAAGCTGGGAAGAAGGATTATGTCCTTAATGCTGTGCTAGGAGATGAACCACCCGCTACGGCTGACCAAGATGTTAAGAACGCTTGGTTAACACGTCAGGAGGACTACTCAGTAGTTCAATGCGCAGTCTTGTATGGCTTAGAGCCAGGACTTCAACGTTGGTTTGAGCGGCATGGAGCATTTGAGATGTTCAAGGTGTTGAAGTTTATCTTTCAGAAGAACGCCCGGATCGAGAGGTATGAGACCTCCGATAAATTCTATGCTTGCAAGATGGAGGATAATTCGTCTCTTAGTGAACATGTGCTCAAAATGTCTGGGTACTCAAACCGTCTAGCTGAGCTGGGGATTGAACTCCCGCAAGAGGCTATCACTGACAGAATTCTTCAATCACTGCCGCCAAGCTACAAGAGCTTTGTGTTGAACAATATGTTGGGGAACGTCGCATGGGAAACAAAAAATTTCCTACGCGCACGAAGACCTATCATGGTGATGTCCATCTATGAGAAGAGATTTGGATCTACGTACCCTTGTAGATCTCACAGCAGGAAGAGTTAAGAAACACGGTTGATGTAGTGGAGCGTCCTCACGTCCCTCGATCCGCCCCGCGAACCGTCCCGCGATCCGTCCCACGATCCGCTCCGATCTAGTGCCGGACGGACGGCACCTCCGCGTTCAACACACGTACAACTCGACGATGATCTCGGCCTTCTTGATCTAGCAAGGAAGACGGAGAAGTAGATGAGTTCTCCGGCAGCGTGACAGCGCTCCGGTGGTGGTGAAGGATCTACTCCTGCAGGGCTCCGCCCGAGCTCCGCAGAAATACGATCTAGAGGAAAAATCGTGATGTTTTGTGGTCGGGCTGCCGTGGCAAAGTTGTCTCAAATCAGCCCTAGACCTTCACTATATATAGGAGCAGGGGTGGGGAGACTTGCCTTGGGGTCCAAGACCCCAAGAGCCCGCCGGCCAAGGAGGTGGAGGAGTCCACCTCCAATCCTAGTTCAACTAGGATTGGAAGGTGGAGTCCTTCCCTTCCTTCCCACCTTTTTTGTTCTTTTTTGCTTTGATTTTTTCTCTCCTGCGCATAGGGCCTTTTGGGCTGTCCCATCAGCCCACTAAGGGCTGGTGCAGCACCCCCAAGGCCTATGGACTTCCCCCGGGTGGGCTGGCCCCCCGGTGAACATTCGGAACCCATTCGTCACTCCCGGTACATTCCCGGTAATGCACGAAAACTTTCCGATAATCAAATGAGGTCATCATATATACCAATCTTCGTCTACGGACCATTCCGGAAACCCTCATGATGTTCGTGATCTCATCCGGGACTCCGAACAACATTCGGTAACCACACATATAACTCAACTATACTAAAACATCGTCGAACCATAAGTGTGCAGACCCTGCGGGTTCGAGAACTATGCAGTCATGCCCCGAGGTACTCCTCGGTCAATATCCAATAGAAGGACCTGGATGCCCATATTGGATCCTACATATTCTCTGAATAACTTATCGGTTGAACCTCAGTGTCAAGGATTCAGGCAATCCCGTATGTCATTCCCTTTGTCCTTCGGTATGTTACTTGCCCGAGATTCGATCGTCGGTATCCGCATACCTATTTGAATCTCGTTACCGGCAAGTATCTTTTCTCGTTCCGTAATACAAGATCCCATGACTTACACTTAGTCACACTGCTTGCAAGGATTGTGTGTGATGTTGTATTACCGAGTGGGCCTCGAGATACCTCTCCGTCACACGGAGTGACAAATCCCAGTCTTGATCCATACTAACCCAACGGACACCTTCGGAGATACCTGTAGGGCACCTTTATAGTCACCCAGTTATGTTGTGACATTTGATACACATAAGGCATTCCTCCGGTGCCAGTGGGTTATATGATCTCATGGTCATAGGAACAAATACTTGACACACAGAAAACGATAGCAATAAAATGACACGATCAATATGCTACGTTCATAGTTTGGGTCTAGTCCATCACATGATTCTCCTAATGATGTGATCCAGTTATCAAGCAACAACACTTTGGACATAGTCAAAAAACCTTGACTATCCTTGATCAACTGGCTAGCCAACTAGAGGCTTGCTAGGGACATTGTTGTGTCGATATATCCACACATGTATCTGTGTTTTCATTCAATACAATTATAGCATGGATAATAAACGATTATCTTTAAACAGGAAATATAATAATAAATATTTATCATTTCCTCTAGGGCATATTTCCAACAGTATAACATGCAAGGGATGAACAAGTCACCCGACGAGTTATTCGCGATGCTGAAAGTCGCAGTGTCAGAACTCCGTAAAGAGCATCAAGTGTTGATGGTGAATAAGACCACTAGTTTCAAGAGAAACGTCAAAGGAAAGAAGGGTAATTCCTAGAAGAGCAACAAGCCTGTTGCCAATCCGACGAAGAAACCCAAAGCTGGACCTATGCCTGGAACGAAGTGTTATTATTGCAAGGGACTGGGTGACTCGAAGCGCAACTACCCCAAGTATTTGGCTGATAAGAAGGCAGCCATGGAAAAATCAGGTATATTCGATATACATGTTATTGATGCGTACTTAACCAGCTCTCGTCGTAGTGCCTAGGTATTCGATACCGGTTCTGTTGCTCATATTTGCAACTCGAAACATGAACTGCGGAATAAGCGAAGGCTGGCAAAGGATGAAGTGACAATGCGCGAGGGAAATGGTTCCAAGGTTGATGCAATCGCCGTCGGCATAGTTTCACTTCAGTTACCATCAGGATTAGTTGTGAACTTAAATAATTGTTATTTAGTGCGTGTGTTAAGCATGAACATTCTATCTGGATCTTGTTTATTGCGAGACGGTTACTCGTTTAAGTCAGAAAATAATGATTGTTCTATTTGTATGAGTAATATCTTTTATGGTCATGCACCCTGAGAGGATTGTTCATATTGAATCTTGATAGCGATGATACAAATATACATATCATTAAGACCAAAATAGTTAGAGTTAACAATGATAGCGCCATGTTTTTATGGCACTGCCGCTTAGGTCATATTGGTGTAAAACGCATGAAGAAACTCCATTCCGATGGACTTTTGGAGTCACTTGAATTTGATTCACTTGACACGTGCGAACCATGACTCATGGGCAAGATGACTAAGACTCCGTTCTCCGGAACAATGGAGCGTGCAAGTGACTTGTTGGAAATCATACATACCGATGTATGCGGTCCGATGAGTGTGGAGGCGCGCGGCGGATATCGTTATTTTCTCACCTTCATTGACGATTTGAGTAGATAGGGTTATGTCTACTTGATGAAGCACAAGTCTGGAATGTTTGAGAAGTTCAAGCAATTTCAGAGTGAAGTTGAAAATCATCGTAACAAGAAGATCAAGTTCCTATGATCTGATCGTGGGGGTGAATATCTGAGTTTCGAGTTTGGTGCTCACTTAAGACAATGTGGAATTGTTTCACAGTTAACACCGCCTGGAACAACACAGCGTAATGGTGTGTCCGAACGTCGTAATCGTACTTTATTAGAGATGGTGCGATCTATGATGTCTCTTACCAATTTTCTGTTATCGTTTTGGCGTTATGCATTAGAGACAACTACATTCACTTTAAATACGACACCATCAAAATCCGTTGAGACGACACCATACGAACTGTGGTATGGCAAAAGACCAAAATTGTCGTTTCTTAATGTTTGGGGATGTGATGCTTATGTCAAAAAGCTTCAGCGTGAAAAGCTGGAACCCAAAGCGGAAAAGTGCGTCTTCATAGGTTACCCAAAAGAGGCAGTTGGGTATACCTTCTATCTCAAATCCGAGGACAAAGTGTTTGTTGCTAAAAATGTAGCTTTTCTTGAGAAGGAGTTTCTCTCGAAAGAATTGAGTGGGAGGAAGATAGAACTTGATCAGGTTGTCGAACCTCTAATCCCTCTAGATGGTGGCGCAGGGCAAGGGGAAACCCCTGTTGCTGCGGTGCAACTTAAGGAGGAAGTTGATGTTGGGGAACGTCGCATGGAAAACAAAAATTTTCCTACGCGCACGAAGACCTATCATGGTGATGTCCATCTACGAGAGGGGATTTCCGATCTACGGACCCTTGTAGATCGCACAGCAGAAGCGTTAGTGAACGCGGTTGATGTAGTGGAACGTCCTCACGTCCCTCGATCCGCCCCGCGAACCGTCCCAAAAACCGTCCCGCGATCCGTCCCACGATCCGCTCCGATCTAGTGCCGAACGGACGACACCTCCGCGTTCAGCACACGTACAGCTCGACGATGATCTCGGCCTTCTTGATCCAGCAAGACAGACGGAGAGGTAGATGAGTTCTCCGGCAGCGTGATGGCGCTCCGGAGGTTGGTGGTGATCTAATCTCAGCAGGGCTCCGCCCGAGCTCCGCAGAAATGCGGTCTAGAGGTAAAACCGTGGAGGTATGTGGTCGGGCTGCCATGGCAAAAGTTGTCTCAAATCAGCCCTAATTGCTCCATATATATAGGAGGAGGGAGGGGAGGCTTGCCTTGAGGCTCAAGGAGCCCCAAGGGCTGCGCCACCAAGGGGAGAAGGAGTCCTCCTCCAATCCTAGTCCAACTAGGATTGGAAGGTGGAGTCCTTCTCTCTTTTCCCACCTTTCCCTTTTTTTTCCTTCTGTTCTTTTGGTTTTTCTTTCTCTTGCGCAAGACAGCCTTGGGCTGACCCCACCTACTTGGTGCGCCACCCCAAGGTCCTTGGGCCCTCCTGGGTGGGTGGTCCCCCCTCCCGGTGAAGATCCGGAACCCATTCGTCATTCCCGGTACATTACCGGTAATGCCCGAAAACCTTCCGATAACCAAATGAAGTCATCCTATATATCAATCATCATTTCCGGACCATTCCGGAAACCCTCATGACGTCCGTGATCTCATCCGGGACTCTGAACAACATTCGGTAACCAACCATATAACTCAAATACGCATAAAACAACGTCGAACCTTAAGTGTGCAGACCCTGCGGGTTCGAGAACTATGTAGACATGACCCGAGTGACTCCTCGGTCAATATCCAATAGCGGGACCTGGATGCCCATATTGGATCCTACATATTCTACGGAGATCTTATCGTTTGAACCTCAGTGCCAAGGATTCATATAATCCCGTATGTCATTCCCTTTGTCCTTCGGTATGTTACTTGCCCGAGATTCGATCGTCAGTATCCGCATACCTATTTTAATCTCGTTTACCGGCAAGTCTCTTTACTCATTCCGTAATACAAGATCCCGCAACTTAGTCACCCAGTTACGTTGCGACGTTTGATACACACAAAGCATTCCTCCGGTGTCAGTGAGTTATATGATCTCATGGTGATAGGAACAAATACTTGACATGCAGAAAACAGTAGCAATAAAATGACACGATCAACATGCTACGTCTTATTAGTTTGGGTCTAGTCCATCACATGATTCTCCTAATGGTGTGATCCCGTTATCAAGCGACAACACTTGCCTATGGTCAGGAAACCTTGACCATCTTTGATCAACGAGCTAGTCAACTAGAGGCTTACTAGGGACAGTGTTTTGTCTATGTATCCACACATGCACTGTGTTTCCAATCAATACAATTATAGCATGGATAATAAACGATTATCATGAACAAAGAAATATAATAATAACTAATTTATTATTGCCTCTAGGGCATATTTCCAATAGTCTCCCACTTGCACTAGAGTCAATAATCTAGTTCACATCACCATGTGATTCCAACGAATCCAACACCCATATAGTCATGGGGTCTGATCACGTCTTGCTTGTGAGAGCGGTTTTAGTCAACGGTTCTGAAACTTTCAGAACCGTGTGTTCTTTACAAATCTTTATGTCATCTTATAGATGCTGCTACTATGTGCTATTCGGAAATACTCCAAATATCTACTCTACTATACGAATCCGTTTCACTACTCATAGTTATTCGGATTAGTGTCAAAGCTTGCATCGACGTAACCCTTTAAGACGAAGTCTTTAACCACCTCCATAATCGAGAAAAATTCCTTAGTCCATCAGTTACTAAGGATAAATTTTGACCGATGCTAGTGATTCAATCATGGATCACTCTCTATACCTCTCAACAGACTTTGAGTCAAGGCACACATCAGGTGCGGTACCCAGCATGGCATGCTTCAGATTCTACGACGAAGGCATAGAAGACGACCTTCGTCTATTCTCTTTATTCCGCGGGGGTCGGGTTTTGAGTCTTACTCAACTTCACACCTCACAACGCAACCAAGAACTCCTTCTTTGCTGATCTATTTTGAACTCCTTCAAAAACTTGTCAAGGCATGGATCTCGTTGAAACTTCCATTAATCGCTTTCGATCTATCTCCATAGATCTTTGATGCTCATCGTTCAAGTAGCGCAATCCAGGTACTCCTTTGAAAACTCCTTTCAAACAACCTCGCATGCTTTACAGAAATTCTATATTACTTCTGATCCACAATATGTCAACCACATATACTTATCAGAAATTCTATAGTGCTCCTCACTTCTTTGGAAATACAAGTTTCTCATAAACCTTGTACAAACCGAAAATCTTTGATCATCTCACCAAAATGTATATTCCAATTCCGAGATGCTTGCACCAGTCCATTGAAGGATCGTCGGAGCTTGCATACTTGCTAGTATCTTTAGGATCGACAAAACCTCCTGGTTGTATCACATACAATGTTTGCTCAAGGAAACCGTCGAGGAAACAATGTTTTGAGATCCTATGTGCAATATTTCATAAATAATGCAACAACTACTAACATATTTCTAACAGACTTTTAGCGTCGCTACGAGTGAGAAAGTCTCATCGTAGTCAACTGTTTGATCTTGTCGGAAACATCTTTGCGACAAGTCGAGCTTTTCTTAATAGTGACTTATCACCATCATCGTCTGTCTTCCTTTTAAAGATCCATCTTTACTCAACAGTCCTATGACCATCAAGTAGTTCTTCCAAAGTCTACACTTTGTTTTCATACATGGATCCTCTCTCGGATTTCATGGCTTCCAGCCATTTGTCGGAATCCGGGCCCATCATTGCTTTCTCCATAACTCGTAGGTTCACTGTTGCTCAACAACATGACCTCCAAGACAGGGTTACCGTACCACTCTGCAGTAGTACGCAACCTTGTCAACCTTCGAGGTTTGTAGTAACTTGATCTGATGCTCGATGATCACCATCATCAGCTTTCACTTCAATTGGTGTAGGCGCCACAGGAATAACTTCATGCGCCCTGCTACACACTGGTTGAAGTGATGGTTCAATAACCTCATTAAGTTCTACCACCCTCCCACTCAATTCTTTCGAGAGAAACCTTTCCTCGAGAAAGGATCCGTTTCTAGAAACAAACACTTTGCTTTCGGATTTGAGATAGGAGATGTACCCAACTGTTTTGGATATCCTATGAAGATGCATTTATCTGCTTTGGGTTCGAGCTTATCAGACTGAAACTTTTTCACATAAGTGTCGAAGCCCCAAACTTTCAAGAAACGACAGTTTAGATTTCTCTAAACCTCAGTCTATACTGCGTCATCTCAAAGGAAATACGCGGTGCCCTATTTAAAGTGAATGTGGTTGGCTCTAATGCATAACCCATAAACGATAGTGGTAATTCGATCATAGCATGCACCATACCAAATAGTGCGTGGCTATGACGTTCAGACACATCATCACACTATGATGTTCCAGGTGGCATGAACTGCGAAACAATTTCCACATTGTCTTAGCTGCGTACCAAAACTCGTAACTCAGATATTCGTTTCTATGATCATATCGTAGACAGTTTATCCTCTTGTTACGACAAACTTTACTCCGAAACAGAATTGAACTTTTCAATATTTCAGACTTGTGATTCATTAAGTAAATACTCTTGTATCTACTCAAATCATCATTGAAGTAAGAACATAATGACATCCACTGCGTGCCTCAGCACCCATTGGACTGCATACATCAAAATGTATCACTTCGAACAAGTTACTATCTTGTTTCATCTCAATGAAAACAAGGCCTTGCTCATGTGGTGTGATTTGCATGTCACTAGTGATTCAAAATCAAGTGAGTATAAAGATCCATCAGCATGGAACCTCTTCATGCAATTTATACCAACGTGACTCAAGCGGCAGTGCCACAAGTAAGTGGTACTATCATCATTACCTCGTATCTTTTGGCACCAATATCATGAACGTGTGTAACACTACAATCGAGATTCAATAAACCATTGAAGGTGATTATTCAAGCAAATAGAGTAACCATTATTCTCTTTAAATGAATAATCGTATTGCAATAAACACGATCCAATCATGTTCATGCTTAACGCAAGCACCAAATAACAATTATTTAGGTTTAACACCAATCCTGATGGTAGAGGGAGCGTGAGACGTTTGATCATATCAACCTTGGAAACACTTCCAACACGTATAGTCACCTCGCCTTTAGCTAGTCTCCGTTTATGCCGTAGCTTTCATTTCATGTTACTAATCACTTAGCAACCGAACCGGTATCCAATACCCTCGTGCTACTAGGAGTACTAGTAAAGTACACATCAACATCATGTATATCAAATATACTTCTTTCGACTTTTGCCAGCCTTCTTATCTACCAAGTATCTAGAGTTGCACCACCTCAGTGACTGTTCCCCTCATAACAGAAGCACTTAGTCTCGGGTTTGGGTTTAATCTTGGGTCTCTTCATTAGTGCATCAATTGTTTTGCCATTTCACGAAGTATCCCTTCTAGCCCTTGCCTTTCTTGAAACTTAGTGGTTTTACTAACCATCAATTATTGATGCTCCTCCTTGATTTCTACTTTCGCAGTGTCAAACATCGCGAATTGCTCAAGGATCATTGTATCTATCCTTGATATGTTATAGTTCATCACGAAGCTCTCACAGCTTGGTGGCAGTGACTTTGGAGAACCATCACTATCTCATCTGGAAGATTAACTCCCACTTGATTCAAGCGATTGTCGTACTCAGACAATCTAAGCACATGCTCAACGATTGAGCTTTTCTCCTTTACTTTGTGGACAAAGAATCTTGTCGGAGGTCTCGTACCTCTTAACAAGGGCACAAGCATGAAATCACAATTTCATCTCTTTAGAACATCACTTATGTTCCGTGACGTTTCAAAACGTCTTCGGCGCCTTTGTTCTAAGCCATTAAGTATTTTGCACTGAACTATCGTGTAGTCATCAGAAACGTGTATGTTGGATGTTCACAGCATCCACAGATGACGCTCGAGGTGCAGCACACCGAGTGGTGCATTAAGGACTTAAGCCTTCTGCGCAGCAACGAGGACAATCCTCCGCAAAGTTTGCTACTATCAACTTTCAACTAAAGTTTCTCTAGGAACATATAAAAACAGTAGAGCTATAGTGCAAGATACATCGTAATTCGCAAAGACCATTAGACTATGTTCATGACAATTAGTTCAATTAATCATATTACTTAAGAACTCCCACTCAAAAAGTACATCTCTCTAGTCATTTGAGTGGTACATGATCCAAATCCACTATCTCAAGTCCGATCATCACGTGAGTCGAGAATAGTTTCAGTGGTAAGCATCTCTATGCTAATCATATCTACTATACGATTCATGCTCGACCTTTCGGTCTCATGTGTTCCAAGGCCATGTCTGCACATGCTAGGCTCGTCAAGCTTAACCCGAGTGTTCCGCGTGTGCACCTATTTTGCACCCGTTGTATGTGAACGTTGAGTCTATCACACCCGATCATCACGTGGTCTCGAAACGAAGAACTGTCGCAACGGTGCACAGTCGGGGAGAACACAATTTCGTCTTGAAATTTTAGTGAGAGATCACCTCATAATGCTAACGTCATTCTAAGCAAGATAAGGTGCATAAAGGATTAACATCACATGCAATTCATAAGTGACATGATATGGCCATCATCATGTGCTTCTTTATCTCCATCACCAAAGCACCGACACGATCTTCTTGTCACCGGCATCACACCATGATCTCCATCAACGTGTCGCCATCGGGGTTGTCGTGCTACTCATGCTATTACTAATAAAGCTACGTCCTAGAAATATAGTAAACGCATCTGCAAGCACAAATGTTAGTTTAAAGACAACCCTATGGCTCCTGTCGGTTGCCGTACCATCGACGTGCAAGTCGATATTAACTATTACAACATGATCATCTCATACATCCAATATATCACATCACATCGTTGGCCATATCACATCACAAGCATACCCTGCAAAAACAAGTTAGACGTCCTCTAATTTTGTTGTTGCATGTTTTACGTGGTGACCATGGGTATCTAGTAGGATCGCATCTTACTTACGCAAACACCACAACGGAGATATATGAATTGCTATTTAACCTTATACAAGGACCTCCTCGGTCAAATCCGATTCAACTAAAGTTGGAGAAACCGACACTTGCCAGTCATCTTTGAGCAAGGGGGTTACTCATAGCGATGAAACCAGTCTCTCGTAAGCGTACGAGTACAGTCGGTCCAAGCCGCTTCAATCCAACAATACCGCGGAATCAAGAAAAGACTAAGGAGGGCAGCAAAATGCACATCACCGCCCACAAAAACTTTTGTGTTCTACTCGAGAAGACATCTACGCATGAACCTAGCTCATGATGCCACTGTTGGGGAACGTCGCGTGCGAAACAAAAAATTTCCTACGCGCACGAAGACCTATCATGGTGATGTCCATCTACGAGAGGGGATTTCCGATCTACGTACCCTTGTAGATCGCACAGCAGAAGCATTAGTGAATGCGGTTGATGTAGTGGAACGTCCTCACGTCCCTCGATCCGCCCCCCGAACCGTCCCCCGAACCATCCCACGATCCGCTCCGATCTAGTGCCGAACGGACGACACCTCCGCGTTCAGCACACGTACAGCTCGACGATGATCTTGGCCTTCTTGATCCAGCAAGAGAGACGGAGAGGTAGATGAGTTCTCCGGCAGCGTGACGGCGCTCCGGAGGTTGGTGGTGATCTAATCTCAGCAGGGCTCCGCCCGAGCTCCGCGGAAACGCGATCTAGAGGTAAAACCGTGGAGGTATGTGGTCGGGCTGCCATGGCAAAAGTTGTCTCAAATCAGCCCTAATTGCTCCATATATATAGGAGGAGGGAGGGGAGGCTTGCCTTGAGGCTCAAGGAGCCCCAAGGGCTGCGCCACCAAGGGGAGAAGGAGTCCTCCTCCAATCCTAGTCACTAGGATTGGAAGGTGCAGTCCTTCTCTCTTTTCCCACCTTTCCCTTTTTTTTCCTTCTCTTCTTTTGGTTTTTCTTTCTCTTGCGCAAGACAGCCTTGGGCTGACCCCACCTACTTGGTGCGCCACCCCCAAGGTCCTTGGGCCCTCCCGGGTGGGTGGTCCCCCCTCCCGGTGAAGATCCGGAACCCATTCGTCATTCCCGGTACATTACCGGTAATGCCCGAAAACCTTCCGATAACCAACCGAAGTCATCCTATATATCAATCTTCGTTTCCGTACCATTCTGGAAACCCTCGTGACGTCCGTGATCTCATTCGGGACTCCGAACAACATTCGATAACCAACCATATAACTCAAATACGCATAAAACAACGTAGAACCTTAAGTGTGCAGACCCTGCGGGTTCGAGAACTATGTAGACATGACCCGAGTGACTCCTCGGTCAATATCCAATAGCGGGACCTGGATGCCCATATTGGATCCTACATATTCTACGAAGATCTTATCGTTTGAACCTCAGTGCCAAGGATTCATATAATCCCGTATGTCATTCCCTTTGTCCTTCGGTATGTTACTTGCCCGAGATTCGATCGTCAGTATCCGCATACCTATTTCAATCTCATTTACCGGCAAGTCTCTTTACTCGTTCCGTAATACAAGATCCCGCAACTTACACTAAGTCACATTGCTTGCAAGGCTTGTGTGTGATGTTGTATTACCGAGTGGGCCCCGATATACCTCTCCGTCACACGGAGTGACAAATCCCAGTCTCGATCCATACTAACTCAACGAACACCTTCGGAGATACCTGTAGAGCATCTTTATAGTCACCCAGTTACGTTGCGACGTTTGATACACACAAAGCATTCCTCCGGTGTCAGTGAGTTATATGATCTCATGGTCATAGGAACAAATACTTGGCACGCAAAAAACAGTAGCAACAAAATGACATGATCAACATGCTACGTCTTATTAGTTTGGGTCTAGTCCATCACATGATTCTCCTAATGATGTGATCCCGTTATCAAGTGACAACACTTGCCTCTGGTCAGTAAACCTTGACCATATTTGATCAACGAGCTAGTCAACTAGAGGCTTACTTGGGACAGTGTTTTGTCTATGTATCCACACATGCACTGTGTTTCCAATCAATATAATTATAGCATGGATAATAAACGATTATCATGAACAAAGAATTATAATAATAACTAATTTATTATTGCCTCTAGGGCATATTTCCAACAGTTGATGATGATGATCACGAAACTTCGGATCAAGTTCCTATCAGACCTAGCAGGTCGACAAGATGACGTACTGCTCCTGAGTGGTACGGTAATCCTGTCTTATCAATTATGTTGTTAGACAACAATGAACCTGGGAATTATGAAGAAGCAATGGTGTGCCCGGATTCCAACAAATGGCTGGAGGCCATGAAGTCCGAGATAGGATCCATGTACGAGAACAAAGTGTGGACTTTGGAAGTACTACCTGAAGGCCATAAGGCTATTCAGAACAAATGGATCTTTAAGAAGAAGAAGGACGCAAACGGTAATGTGACCGTTTATAAAGCTCGACTTGTGGCAAAGGGGTTTTCACAAGCTCAAGGAGTTGACTACGATGAGACATTCTCACCGGTAGCGATGCTTAAGTCCGTCCGAATCATGTTAGCAATAGCTGCATTTTTCAATTATGAAATCTGGCAGATGGATGTCAAAACGGCATTCCTCAACAGTTTCTTAAGGAAGATTTGTATATGATGCAACCCGAAGGTTTTGTCGATCCAAAGAATGCTAACAAAGTGTGCAAGCTCCAACGATCCATTTATGGACTGGTGCAAGCATCTCGGAGTTGGAATAAGCGCTTTGATGAGGTGATCAAAGAATTTGGGTTATACAAGTGGTTGGAGAATCTTGTATTTACAAGAAAGTGAGTGGGAGCTCTGTGGCGTTTCTAATATTATATGTGGATGACATATTGCTGATTGGAAACAACGTGGAGTTTTTGGAGAGAATAAAGGTTATTTGAATAAAAGTTTCTCTATGAAGGACCTAGGAGAAGCTTCTTACTAGGCATTAAGATCTATAGGGATAGATCGAGACACCTGATAGGACTTTCACAAAGCACATGCCTTGATAAAGTTTTGAAGAAGTTCAAAATGGATCAGTCCAAGAAAGGGTTCTTGCCAGTATTACAAGGTATAAAATTGAGTAAGACTCAGTGCCCAACAACTTCGGAAGATAGAGAACAAATGAGTTCCGTCCCCTACGCTTCAGCCGTAGGTTCTATCATGTATGCAATGCTGTGCCGTAGACCAGACGTCAGCTTGGCCATAAGTATGGCAGGCATGTTTCAGAGTAACCCAGGAGTGGATCACTGGACGGCGGTCAAGAATATTCTGAAGTACCTGAAAAGGACTAAGGAAATGTTTCTCGTTTATGGAGGTGACAAAGAGCTCATCGTAAAAGGTTACGTCGACGCAAGCTTTGACACTCATCCGGATGACTCTAAGTCGCAAACCAGATACGTATTTATTCTTAATGGGGGTGCGGTAAGGTGGTGCAGTTCCAAGCAAAGCGTCGTAGCAGATTCTACATGTGAAGCGGAGTACATGGCTGCCTCGGAGGTAGCAAAGGAGGGTGTCTGGATGAAGCAGTTCATCACAGATCTTGGAGTTGTGCCGAGCGCACTAAATCCAGTAACTCTGTCATGTGACAACACTGGTGCCATTACCTTAGCAAATGAACCAAGGTTTTACAAGAAGACCAGACACATTAAACGATGTTTCAACCTCATTCGCGACTACGTCGAGGGAGAGGACGTGAATATTTGCAAAGTGCACACAGATCTGAATGTAGCAGATTCGCTGACTAAACCTCTTCCACGGGCAAAACATGATCAACACCAGTACTGTATGGGTGTTCGATTTATTACAATGTAAATCGCATGGCGATGTGAGGACTAGATTATTGACTCTAGTGCAAGTGGGACACTGTTGGAAATATGCCCTAGAGGCAATGATAAATAGTTATGATTATATTTCCTGTTTAAAGATAATCGTTTATTATCCATGCTATAATTCTATTGAATGAAAACATAGATACATGTGTGGATACATAGACAAAACAATGTCCCTAGCAAGCCTTTAGTTGGCTAGCCAGTTGATCAATGATAATCAAGGTTTTCTGACTATGTGCAAAGTGTTGTTGCTTGATAACTGGATCACACTGTTAGGAGAATTATGTGATGGACTAGACCCAAACTATGAACGTAGCATATTCATCATGTCGTTTTATTGCTATTGTTTCTGTGTGTCAAGTATTTATTCCTATGACCATGAGATCATATAATTCACTAGCACCGAAGGAATACCATGTGTGCATCAAACGTCACAACGTAACAGGTGACTATAAAGGTGTTCTACAGGTATCTCCGAAGGTGTCCGTTGAGTTAGTATGGATCCAGACTGGGATTTGTCACTCCGTGTGACGGAGAGGTATCTCGGGGCCCACTCGGTAATAAAACATTACACACAAGCCTTGCAAGCAATGTGACTAAGTGTAAGTCACGGGATCTTGTATTACGGAACGAGTAGAGAGACTTGCCGGTAATGAGATTGAAATAGGTATGCGCATACCGACGATCAAATCTTGGGCAAGTAACATACCGAAGGACAAAGGGAATGACATATGGGATTATATGAATCCTTGACACTGAGGTTCAACTGATAAGATCTTCGGAGAATATGTAGGATCTAATATGGGCATCCAGGTCCCATTATTGGATATTGTCCGAGGAGTGCCTCGGAGCATGTCTACATAGTTCTCGAACCCGCAGGGTCTGCACACTTAAGGTTCGGCGATGTTTTAGTATAGTTGAGTTATATGTGTGGTTACCGAATGTTGTTCGGAGTCCCGGATGAGATCACGGACGTCACGAGGGTTTCCGTGGAGCTCGGGCGGAGCCCTGCAGGAGTAGATCATCACCATCACCGGAGCACTGTCACGCTGCCGGAGAACTCATCTACTCCTCCGTCTTGCTTGCTGGATCAAGAAGGCCGAGATCATCGCCGAGCTGTACGTGTGCTGAACGCGGAGGTGCCGTTAGTTCGGCGCTAGATCGGAACGGATCGTGGGACGGATCGCGGGACGGTTCGTGGGACGGTTCGTGGGGCGGATCGAGGGACGTGAGGACGTTCCACTACATCAACCGCGTTTCCTAACGCTTCCTGTTGTGCGATCTACAAGGGTACGTAGATCTAAATCTCCTCTCGTAGATGGACATCACCATGATAGGTCTTTGTGTGCGGAGGAAATTTTTTGTTTCCCATGCAACGTTCCCCAACAATGCATATATATGAACAAAACTCAACACAACTGTGAATATTATTTACGTACTTGAAATTGTTTCTCACAGAAGACCCACTCAGAGGTAGAGTGTCGAATGAACTCGCATACATAGTATGCACATAAAACAGTGCCTTCTTTCTAGTACATACACTTTACGAGAATGTAGTTCAATCAAGCTGATAAGCAAACATGGTATTGATATATTGATGAAAATTTGAATCAATTAGGGGTGCACGAAACTAGCTAGTACTACTTACTTTGGGGTGCGTAAATCACAAATCTTTGTTTAGACCGAGAACCTTATTGGCGAACTTCGTCCAAACCGTGCCACGCAAAGAAAATGATTACTTGATATCATGAAATTAATGAAAGTTGCATGCCGATATGGTCTCGGTATATTGACTGAACTTACTTCTTGAGCATTGCATTTATGTTCTCATAATCCTCTTCGGCTTTACGTCTCGACTCTATGACATTTACTAATGCCCTGCCAACGTCAATGGATAGCAGAATAAAGTGGTCTCTGCGCACGTATATATAACTCATCAATTACATTACTTAATTAACCTCGAGTAAGCGAAACCGAGTTACAGACAAGACAACAACACTCACTTGAAGTTGTAAGGAAAGATTATTTCCCTTTTTTTTGATGTATAAGAAACGAGTTTAACAAGTTCTCCTCGGTCTCTTTGATTGAGTTTCGTATCATCAATTCATTTACGACATATGGGCTAATGAACCCAACGTCGACGATTCTTGCTTTTTTTAATTCCACGATCTTCAATCTACATAATATATATAGTGAGGATAATTATATATACATGCAATGAACGAGCTGACCTAGAGACTTAACTATAGAAGTAATACTTACAGACAGTAGGAAGTCATGAATTGTTTGTCAAGGGCAAGTTGATGGTATAACTGAAATAACTCCTCAAATTGAATAATAATCACGGGAAGTCCAATGAATTCATGCTCTGGTTTCACTACCACATACATAGAGTTTTTCCTAGACTCCCTGCAGGTTTTCATGTACCACTCATGCAATCTGTGCATCATCGTTGTTAGAGCAGGATGACCAGGTTTGATGAGAGGCTTCTCGTGCATGTATTTATATAGTTATTTTGTTACATCATCCCGCAAGTAATCATCGGGATTGGTATCGGGCACCATCTCCGGATGATTAGCGACGACGATATCGAGCTCGGGAGTTCTTTTCCCACTTGTTCGTTCTGCTAACCTTGCATCACTAGAAGTAGTTCCCGACCGCACCGCTTGTGCATGTCTTTTTAAGAATGTGGTCATAGTTGGAATCCAGCGGAGGCGCTTGTGGACGCTGCAGTTGATTAATAGTGCGCTCCACTTTCACCAGATCTAGTTTCTCCTTCGGAGGTGGAGTTTTCTTTGCAAAGTGGGCCCTCAATTCGGCACGACATATCTCCTCGTTTTCCTCCTTGGTCCTCTCATATGGTAACTTTTCCACAGGCTTGAGAGATGGACCGTATTTCCCGCCTCTGCTTGTACTGCTAGCCGCCAGAGAGAAGGCGACGTATCTTTTCTGATTGAGAGAAGGAGGTGGACTGCTCTGACATGCCGGACGAGGCAAAGCGGGAGCATTTGTCTTCCGACGTTGCTGACGAGGCGAAGGAGGAGGCGGACTGCTCTGACCCGCCGGAGTAGGCGAAGGAGGAGGCAAAGTTCCCTCACACGTCGCAGGAGCTGGAGAAGCAGGTAGAGTGCCCTGATCACTCGCCGGAGGAGGAGGAGGAGGAGGAGGAGGGGGAGGAGGCGGAGTGCCCTGATCACTCGTCGGAGGATGAGGAGGGGAGGAGGTGGAGTGCCCTGAATCGCTTGATGAACTCCTTCTGCCATAGACATGTACTCCCCACAGCACGAACCAGTTGAATCTCCCCTTCACCAGTAGGGTGGTCAAGCTCGAGCCGCTCAAATTCTTCCATTACTTGATCCACCATCACAACAGCATAGCCATGTGGAATTGGAAGGCAGTGAAAAGTTCCGTTGGGTTGAGGAGGTTCAACAGAGCCGACATTCGCCTTGAAAGTGAGGTTCTGACATTTTATCATAAGCTCGCAATGCTGAGCCTCCGTGATAGTATCCACAGGGTAGCTAGGATCCATGAACTCATGCTGAACGGGCTCCGTGGAAGCCACGCTGCTTCTCCGTTGAGATGGTGGGGTACCTTCTAGGGTAGCTTCGTGCCGCTCAGATGGTTGGTTGGCAACTTGCTCGCTCTGAAGTTCCTTTAGCTTTTGCAGTCTTGCCTTGATCTGTTGCATGTCGCTCAGCTCCGCTTTCCTCTTTCTCTCCCGGCTTCTATAACCGCTTGCGTTAGAAAACCCAAACTTCCACAGAATGGAGCCTGGTGTGCCTCAAATTCGTTCAGGCTGCTCAGCATTCCCTAGGGCCTTAGTTAGCTCGTCATTCTCTCTATCTGGAATGAACGCCCCTTCCTGCGCTGCGGCGATACACTTCTGAAGCTTGATCATGGGTATTGCAAGTTGCTCGTCCATCCAACGACACTTCCCTGTTTCAGGGTCCAAAGTTCCCCCAACCCCGAAGAACCAAGTCCTTGAATGGTCTGGCCAGTTCAATGTTTGTGGTTGGAGCCCTTTAGCAATCAGGTCATTCTCAGCTTTGTCCCAGAACGGTCGGGCTTTGAGGTAGCCACCTGACCCCGTGTGATGGTGATACTGCTTCTTTGCGACATTGTTCTTGTTTGTCTCTGACATTTTCTTACTCTTCTCCGATGACTTATAGGCCACAAATGCGGGCCAGTGATATCTTATCTTCTCAAATCGACCGACGAATTCTGGAGTCTTCCCTTTGTCGACAAAAATTGATTTCTAATCATTCTTCCACTTCCCGCATAGATGTGACATCTTCTTAAGAGCACACGCCTTGACAAGTGGCTCTATAACTGGCTTATTCGGATCTTCCTCTGGCGGTAGGGTAAAATTTTCCTTCAGCGCGGTCCAAAGATCATCTTTCTACCTTAGGCTTTTTCCATTGCTTGACGCTGATCGGGATGTTGTCCCGAACAATAGCTCCGCACTGAGGAGAAAATGCGTGCTTGGTCAGCTTGGCTTCAATCAGTAGGCCATCGGCCGTGAGTACTGTGATTGTCAACTTTTCATCCATGGGCAACCTTCTCTTCGGGCCTCGTCTCTTTATCGAAGTTTGGCTCGATCCGGAGGGCTATAAAAGAAGAAAGAAGTGTTAATATATACCTTCGTGCTTAATTAATATATATACCTCGCCGGACTTTGCAACATCTCCGTCCTCCCTTCGGTCACCAGAGCCGTCATCATGGTCTTCTTCTTCCTCCGGCCTTCGGTCAGGGAGCCATCATGATCATGTCCTTCCTCCTCCATTGTTCGATCATCGGAGCCGTCATCCTCTCCTTCCAGACCATCGGTGTCGTTGAGATACGACAAATAATCACCGAGTATTATCTCCCCAACAAGTGTTTTCTTTGATCCATATAGTTTCTTCAAATATTTTAGCTCCTTGTATGAATAACCGAATTACACAAACTTTTATGTTTTAAACATGCACAAACTTTTATATATTTCATTTCCAAATGTTGAATAGTTCATAGATGTACGTTATGATATATAATGAAATAAATATCAAGATGCAAAAAGGTTTTCTTTTAGTTAGAACCAATAATCAACTTAATACATCTCGAATTTAATCTCGAATACATCTCTAGTATAATCTATATATGAACAAAATTTGTATGAACAACAATATGCAGGGGCGGCGGCGGCGACAAGCAGAGCGCGCAGAGGAGGAGCTCATCTGGGCCGACGGGCTCGGGGCGGTAACAACGACGGGCTGGGGGCAGCGACGACGACGGGCTCGGGGCGGCGATGACCACGGGCTTGGGGTGGCGACGACGAAGGGCTCGGGGCGGCGGATCGGGGGCGGCGACGACGACGTGCTCGGGGCGTCGACGGCGGCGAGGAGGACTGGATCGGGGGCGGCGGCGACGACAACGTGCTCAGGGTGACGGCGACGGGCTCGGGGACGACGGCGACGAGGAGGAGGACTAGATCGGGGGCGGCGACGACGAGGACTGGCTTGGGGGGGCGGCGGCGAGCAATGGTAGAGTTTTTGGTGAAATTTCGACAACTCCCGCCTATATGCGAAAACCTTCTGTTCTGGTTGGTGGCCCGAACCGGCACCAATTCCACTCTTTCGTCCCGGTTGACTCATCAAACCGACACTACAGGTCAATTTTCAGCAACCCAAATGGCGGGGAAGAAGATACATGTACTCCTGGTTTGCGGAACCAACCGAGACGAAAGGGGGCCATTTGTCCCGGTTTGTGCCACCAACCGACACTAAAGTCTGTCTCTCGTCCCGATTTGTACCACAAACTGACACGAAAGCCTATGCATGGCACAGCCGCGGTGCGGTTAGATGTTTAGTCCCACCTCGCTAGCCGAGGGAGAAGTGGAGTGGTTTATAAGCGCTTGTGCGCACACAGTTTCGAGCTCCTTTCATATGCAGGCTTCCGGGCCTAAACTGTCACTACGTGTTGAGCCTTCTGCGGGCCTGAATCCTGGCCCAACTATCTAGTTGGGTTTCTAGTCGTATTCAGGCCGTGGTGGCCCATTAGTTGACATTTTTTTAAACAATATAGATTTTTATTCCTACTTACTGTTTTTCAGTGATTCTTTATATTTTTTTGTTTCGTTTGTTACTTTATTTATTTTATTTTGTTCCGACTTACTGTTTTTAGTGATTCTTTTTACTTTTAAGCCACAAAAAATATTATCAGAGTTTCATACGAAAACTCATCTGTTACAAAGGGATTTCATTTTTTTAGAATTATTTGAACTCCAGACTTTTTGTGTGTTCAAAATGCATCATTCAAGGCCACATCATCAATTTTCATCTATTTTTGACTTCATTTGGTATTTTTCATGCATTCACTGTTTTTTGAGCTAAATGACCCTTAGATTGAAAATCACTACAAATGAACTCTGGAAATGTTGAAAGTTGGCATGGTATCATCATTTCACCCACATAGCATGTGCTAAAAAGTTGAGAGGGTTGCAACAAAAACTGGAGGCACTTCGTGTACAAATCGGACAATCTCTTTCGAAGTATCATGGTTTCTTACGAAAACTCATGTGTTACAAAAGGGATTTCATTTTTTTGGAATTATTTGAATTGCAGACTTTTTCTGTGTTCAAAATGCACCATTCAAGGCCACATAATTAATTTTCAACTATTTCTGACTTCATTTGGTATTTTTCATGCATTTACTGATTTTTTGAGCTAAATGACCCTTAAATTGAAAAGCACTACAAATGAACTCTGGAAATGTTGAAAGTTGGCATGGTATCATAATTTCACCCACATAGCATGTGCTAAAAAGTTGAGAGGGTTGCGGCAAAAACTGGACGCACTTCGTGTACGAATTGGACAATCTCTTTTGAAGTATCATGGTTTCTTACGAAAACTCATCTGCTAGAAAAGGGATTTCATTTTTCTGAACTTATTTGAACACCAAAATATTTGTGTCTTCAAAATGCACCATTTAAGGCCATATCATCAATTTTCAACTATTTCTGACTTCATTTGGTATTTTTCATGCATTTAGTGATTTTTTGAGCTAAATGACCCTTAAGTTGAAAAGCACTACAAATGAACTATGAAAATGTTGAAATTTGGCATGGCATCATCATTTCACCCACATGGAATGTGCTAAAAAGTTGAGAGGGTCGCGGCAAAAACTGGATGCACTTCATGTACAAATCAGACAATCTCTTTTGAAGTATGAGGGTTTCATACGAAAACTCAGCTGTTACAAAGGGATTTCGTTTTTTTGGAATTATTTGAACTCAAGACTTTTTGTGTGTTCAAAATGCACCATTCAAAGCTACATCATCAATTTTCAACTACTACTGACTTCATTTGGTATTTTTCATTCATTTATTGATTTTTAAGCTAAATAACCCAGAAATTGAAAAGTACTACAAATGAACTCTGAATAGGTTGAAAGTTGGCATGGTATCATCATTTCACCCACATAGCATTTGCTAAAAAGTTGAGAGGGTTGCAGCAAAAACTGGATGCACTTCGTGTACAAATCGGACAATCTCCTTCGAAGTATCATGGTTTCATACAAAAACTCATCTGTTGCAAGGGGATTTCATTTTTTGAACTTTTTTGAACTATAGACTTCTTGTGTGTTCAAAATGCATCATTCAAAGCCACATCATGAATTTTCAACTATTTGTGACTTTTTTCATGCTTTTACTGATTTTTGGAGCTAAATGACCCAAAAATTGAAAAGCACTACAAATGAACTCTGAATAGGTTGAAAGTTGGCATGGTATCATCATTTCACCCACATAGCATTTTGTGTATGTGCCAAGTAAGACCTTTGGGATGGTCTACGGTGTTTGCAATTTAATTTTACTGAAAAAACAGAAACTTTCGACCTCAGTCCAGGAATTTTTGAAATTTACTGGAACGTGCTTTTGATCTCAATTTTGTACATAAGATTCATATACAATTTACCTAGATTGTCTTAATTTTTCATATTTTTTGGAGTTAAATAATTATTCAAATTATACAAATTACTTCCAACTATTCTGTTTTTGATAGATTCTGTTTTATTTGTGTTGCTTGCTTATATCGATGTATCTATGGGTTGTATCGGGGGGTATGAACCATGGATAAGTTTGAATACAGTAAATATTACACCAATATGGATAAAGAATTAGTTCACAACAATACCTAAAGTGGTGACGAATAAAGAAAGGGCTAAACCATTCAAATTTGGAAACTATATAATGGCACAAATAGAAACTAGATATATATAAATTGGTCCAAGTAGTACATAATAATACATGCAAGCAATACATAATAATAGCTAGCATACATATATATACAAGTGTTCGCCGTTGTGAACACTACTCTTTTGAATTTGAATCCGAATCACAATGTCCCCAAGTTGGTGGTGTGAGGTGACGCTGGCCATAGTTCACGATTCTAATCTTGCGGTACAACTCGTATGCAACGTATGCATCTTTTGCTGCATACTGAACGTTGATTGGGTCAAGTGGGGTCTTCCCCCACTTTTTGTGCTGAGACTTCGGGAATGAAGTCTTCATATCATGGTACTCCTCGTCGATCAAGGCGACTGCCATATCAGCCACCAAAGTCCTCTCATATAGAAGCTGGAATATGCCTTGGATATCAATGTGGCACTTAACTGGTATCTCAATACCAAAGCTGCGTCTCATATTCGGCCTGTCGTTCGTTATGTAAATACTAGCAAAAGTGATGCTGCTACGAAGGAAGTCCATGATTTCTAGACAATGCTTGTCACTACTGCAACATCAACAAATTAAAATGGAAGAAATGTTACATACTGCTACAAGAAGGAAAAATGTTTCACTACAACTAAAGAGAAATTTATCATAACGATTCAAATGGAACATATTGCTATTCTATGCAATTTTGAGACCCTATGAATTGATCTTTATAGGATTCCAATATTGTAACATATTGCTATCCGATGCAACTTTCATATCCTATGAATTGATCAAGAAACCCTCAGTTAACTATCCAATGGAACATATAAAGAAACTGCATATTGCTATCGAATGGAACCTAGAGAGATCAGTATATGCAATTTTCATAACCATTGGATCAAACAAAGCCTCACAACTTAAGAATGAAAAATTGTTTCACTACAACTAAAGAGAAATTAGTCTTTATAGGATTCCAATATTGTAACATATTGCTATCCTATGAATTGATCAAGAAACCCTCAATTAACTATATATCCAATGGAACATATATAGAAACTGCATATTGCTATCCAATGGAACCTAGGGAGATCAATATATGCAATTTTCATAACCTTGGATCAAAGAAAGCCTATGTTGTAATATATCCAATGGAACCTAGGGAGATCAATATATGCTATCCAATGGAACCTAGGGAGATCAATATATCCAATGTTGTAACATATATTGCTATCCGATGCAATTTTCATATCCTATGAATTGATTAAGAAACCCTCAATTAACTATCCAATGGAACTTATATAGAAACTCCATATTGCTATAAAATGGAACCTAAAGAAGATCAATACATGCAATTTTCGTAACCATGGATCAAAGAAAGACTCAAAACTTACCTCGCCCAATGGAAGATCAAGCCATACTGTTTGAAACACAGCTCGATGACGGCAACACCTTGATGGTCGGCCATGTACTCCAGATCTAGCCCCAAGAATGCCTCACGCTCCGGCGCGACGTCAACCCACTCCTGGAACCGTCTAAGAAAATTTGGCACCGCCGTGCTCTTGTTTGTGTACCCGACCCTGAGTTGGGTCCTGCCATGCGTGCACGCCATTCCGGTTTCATATGTCATGGTGGAAGAAGAATGGAAGAAGAGATGAAGAAGAAGAACAGAGGAGAGCGCTAGAGGAGAAGAATAGAGAATGGCGATAGACTCTGCTTCTGTTGTAGTTTTCATCGCTGGAAACGACAAGGGAGGGCGAACCGTTTGGACCTTTAGTCCCGGGTTGGATGACAAACCGACACTAAAGGGGTGATGCAAAGGGTCGCCGCCCCGGTTTGATACACCAACCGAGACTAAAGGAGGATACGAACTATTGTATGAACACCCGCCACCACACATTAGTCCCGGTTTGATCCACCAACCGGGACTGAAGGGGATACGAACGGTTGCTGGTCTATTACTCCCGGTTCTTGACTAGAACCGAAACAAAAGGGGTGAGACGAACCGGGACCAATGGACCATGATGCCCGGCCGGCGCCCTGGCCTCACGAACCGGGACCAATGTCATCATAGGTCCCGGTTAGTATGTGAACCGAGACTAATGGGATTTCATCAAGTGGACCAAAGCCCTCTTTTCTACTAGTGATGAGAGATGTCACTAGGGAACATTCTAGCTCCCAGGTCTATTCACTTATAAATTTACAAATGTTACAATTTCCCCATTGCCTTTTTTATTTGTTATTTACTTTTCACTTTGCAACTTCCAAGCACACTACTTACTTTCTTGCAAATAATGAGACAAGGGGATTGACAACCCTCTTGCCCGAATTGGGTGCAAGTGTTTGTTTCTTTTGTGTGCAGTTGCGGACGACGGGGGTTGGTTGTTACTCCTATTGGTTAGATAAAACTTGGTTCTCTACTGAGGGAAATACTTACCTATATTATGCTGCATCACCGTTCCTCTTCACGAAAAAACCCAACGCATATCACAAGTACCAGGAAGGATTTCTCGCGCTGTTGCTGGGGAGTATCTTCAACCTACTATAAAGCTACTTCACCCAAAGTATCATTCACTTGTTCTTATTTTAATTTGTTTTTATATTTTTCTTGCTCCATAAAAATCAAAAATATTTATTTTTGCTAGTTGCTAGTTTACTCCTTTGCTCGCTTTACTTGCTAGTTTGCTCGCTCGGTAACCATGTGTCAAGATACTACTAAGTTGTGTGACTTCTCAAATACTACTAATAATGATTTTATTGGTACTCCTATACCACCCGCCACTAGTGCGGATGCTTTTCATATAAATGCTCCATTGTTGAATCTTGTCATGAAAGAACAATCTTCGGGTAGTCCCAATGAGGATCCCGCTGCTCATCTTAATACCTTTGTTGAACTTTGTGATATGCAGAAGAAAAAGGACATGGATAATGATATTGTGAAATTAAATTAGTTTATCTTTTCTTTATGAGATAAAACTAAATCTTGGTTCTCATCATTGCCACGTAATAATATTGGAACATGGGATAAGTGTGAAGATGCTTTTATTACCAAGTATTTTCCTCCTTCTAAGATCATTTCCCTTAGAAATCAAATAATGAACTTTAAACAGAATGATCATGAACATGTTGCACATGATTGGGAAAGGATGAAATTGATGATAAGAAATTGCCCTACTCATGGTTTAAACTTCTGGATGATTATCTAAAACTTCTATGGTCGACTAAACTTTGTATCTAGAAATCTTCTATATTTTTTCACAGGTGGCACCTTCATGGAGGTGACCTTAGGAGAGGCCACCAAACTTCTGGAAAACATGATGACCAACTACTCTCAATGCCATACCAAAAGAAGTCCAACTGGTAAGAAGGTAAGCTTTGTTGAGGAAATCGCTACCTTGAGTGAAAAAGTTGATGCTCTTATGAAGTTGGTTGCTAAGAAAAGTGTTCATGTTGATCCTTGAAAGGATCGATATGGTTGACTAGAGGAGGGGGGGGGGGTGAATAGGAAACTACCAATTTTTAAGCTTTTCTTTAACAAATTAGGTTTAGCAACAGATAGGTTGTCTAGATATGCAACTAGGTGAGCAACCTATATGATGCTAGCAACAATAATGACAAGCAAAAATAAATACAAGTATAGGTAAGAAGTAACCACAAGTGGAACCGATGGAGATGAGGATGTGTTTCCGAAGTTCCTTCCCTTTGAGGGGAAGTAAGTCTCTGCTAGAGCGGTTTGGAAGCACAATGCCCCCCAAGATGCCATTAAGGCCATCATATTATCCCCACTCCCTCACATAATGCAAGATGCCTTGATTCCAATAAGTGGCGCCCTTGAAGGTGGTGACTGAAACTTTACAAACAAGGTTGAGGCAATCTCCACAACTGAATTGGAGGCTCCATCGAAACCACGAAGATTCATCACAATGGAATATGGCTTCGAGGTGACCTCTTCCATCTAGCATGCTAAAACACCCAAGAGTAATAGAATCCATGAGTGATTAATGGGGGAACAACTTTTCTCTTGGTGGAAGTGTAGATCAAGGCCTCCTCCAAATCCTAGACCATCAACAAGAATCGATGGCTAGGGAGAGTGATCAGGCAAGTTTAATCTTTTGGAGCAGCAGTGGAGCTTAGAAGGAAGAAAGGTGAGCTCTCTTGGGGGAAGAAGACCTATATATATAGTGGGAAGAATTTGGCCTTTTTTGTTCCCAAAGTCGCACTTAAGCGGTAGTACCATGCAAGGGAGCAGTACTTCCACTTGCACGGAAGTACCGGGCACCACATGCAATAGAACACGACCAAAGGGGCGGTAGTTCCACTAGAGCGGTACTACCACCCAGCTCCTAGCGATACTTCCGCTCAACATGGTCGACATGGGCCAACAAAGGGAGAAGGAAAGAATAAGAGGAAGAAACAATGGAAGGGGAGGGCGACAATACTGTTGGAGAGGTACTACCACTCCTCCCCAAGTGGTACTTCCGCTCAAAATGGGAAGAGGCCCCGAAGATGCTATAGAGGAAAAAATAAGCGGAAGAGAGGTCAGACCTGAAGAGTGGCAGTACCGCCGGGGTGGTACTACCGCTCCCAGAGCGGTAGTTCCTCTTAAGTCACTCTAAAGGCCTAAGGGGTAGAACACAGACTCCATTGTGTCACGAAGGTGATGGGGTTCAAGTGCGTACGTGATTGTTACTCCCAACCTTTCCAAACGCGGATCCCCTCTTAATAGTATGGGTTTACCTATGACTCAAGTCCACCAACACTAAATCGATAGAAAAACACCGTCTCCTCTTTCAACCAGTGAGGGGAAAATAATCGTGTCGTGCCACCTGATAATTTGTGAAAGTTTAATGCACACGATTAGTTCGCAAGGGGCATCATCATCAACAACCAAAACTACTTAGGATAAATTGTGTTCTTACAACCCCCCCCCTTTTGGTGGGTTGATGACTATACGGGATTTGACATAACATGAATAAATAGATATACTTAGGCAAACCCAATATCTACAAAATATACTTTTGGAGTGCAAAAAGCACACACTAGGATCAACACCCCCCTATATTTTATAGAGATGGCCATATAATTGCATAAACAGGAAAATAGTTAAGCATGGAGTCAAGTATAGGCAATATGGTCTCACATAATAACTAAAGTAGACATAACATAGTAAGAGAGATACCATATGTCTTGCACCATACTTTAGTTCACATAAGTCTCGGTTACACAAACCAAAGCAAACGAACAAAATGAGTTCACAAAGGAAGTAACAGATAGAAGATAAAGCGCTCATGACTCGGCAAATCCATATTAAACACTCTCTCCCCCTTTGGCATCGAGACACCAAAAGGGGCAAAGAGGATGAAAACACGCCAAAGTGATGGTGAGCTCAGTCCTCCTCCTCACCCTCTCCCTCGGACTCATCAGAAGCAGTAGACACTGATACGTCCACTTTGCATCATGCCTTCATGTTGATATTTATTGCTTTTTGGGCTGTTATTACACTTCAAGGTACAATGCTTATGCCTTTCTCTCTTATTTTGCATGGTTTACATGAAGAGGGAGAATGCCGGCAGTTGGAATTCTGGCTTGAAAAAGGAGCAAGTTTGAGATACCTATCTGCGCAACTCCAAAAGCTGTGAAAATCAATGAGGATTTTTTTGGGATTTATAAAAAATACTGGGCCGAAGAAGTGCCAGAGGGGCGCCAGCAGGTGGCCACAAGGCTGCTAGGTGCGGCCACTCCCTGGCCGCGCCTAAGGGGCTTGTGAGCTCCCTGCTGGCTCACTGGCCTTCCTCTTTTGCTACAAGAAGGGTTTCGGTCTGGAAAAAATCAGGAGGAGGCTTTTCGGAGGATTCGCCGCCGCCACGAGGCGGAACTTGAGCAGAACCAATCTAGAGCTCCGGCAGGACGATCCTGTCGGGGAAACTTCCCTTCCGGAGGGGGAAATTGTCGCCATCGTCATCACCAACACTCCTCACATCGGAGGGGACTCATCACCATCAACATCTTCATGAGCACCATCTCATCTCCAAACCTAGTTCATCACTTGTAACCAATCTCCGTCTCGCGACTCTGATTGGTACTTGTAAGATTGCTAGTAGTGTTAATTACTCTTTGTAGTTGATGCTAGCTGGATTACTTGGTGGAAGAGTTTATGTTCAGATATTTGATGCTACTCATTACCTCTCTGGTCATGAATATGATTATGCTTTGTGAGTAGTTACTTTGGTTCCTGAGGACATGGGATAAGTCATGCTATAAGTAGTCATGTGAATTTGGTATTCGTTTGATATTTTGATGTGTTGTATGTTGTTTTTCCTCTAGTGGTGTTATGTGAACGTCAACTACATAACACTTCACGATTATTTGGGCCTAGAGGAAGGCATTGGGAAGTAGTAAGTAGATGATGGGTTGCTAGAGTGACAGAAGCTTAAACCCTAGTTTATGCGTTGCTTCGTAAGGGGCTGATTTGGATCCACTAGTTTAATGCTATGGTTAGACTTTGTCTTAATTCTTCTTTCGTAGTTGCGGATGCTTGCGAGAGGGGTTAATCATAAGTGGGATGCTTGTCCAAGTAAGGGTAGTACCCAAGCGCCGGTCCACCCACATATCAAACTATCAAAGTAACGAATGCGAATCATATGAACATGATGAAAACTAGCTTGACATAATTTTCCATGTGTCCTCGGGAGCGCTTTACCTCCTATAAGACTTTTTCCAGGCTTGTCCCTTGCTACAAAAGGGATTGGGCCACTTTGCTGCACCGTTGCTACTTTTGTTACTTTCTACTTGCTACGAATCATCTCACCCCACAACTACTTGTTACCGATAATTTCAGTGCTTGCAGAATTTACCTTGCTGAAAACCACTTGTGAGATTCTTCTGCTCCTCGTTGGGTTCGACACTCTTACTTATCGAAAGGACTACGATAGATCCTCTATACTTGTGGGTCGTCAGACACCGCCTCCTCAGACTCAGACCATGGACAGTGTGCCTTGATCGATTCCTCCTCATCAATGATCTTGTCCTCTGGCCCTCTTTGGACATCAAGGCCAATCTTCCTCATGACCAGCTTGTCGCGACTGCGTGCCTTATTGGCTTCTACATGAGCCTTATACTGTCCCTTCACCTAAAAGCAGAGAAGATTCTTCATCTTCTTCTTCAGCTTGGATGACCATGAAGGTCCAGTCTCACACCTATGAACAAAATCATAGTGTGGCTCTGGCTCATCATCAGAGTCACTGGGAGCAATTTGTGGAATTGCAGGTGGAATGCCCCAGTTCTCCTTCACCTAGAGATTGAGAACACCATGGTGCACGAAGTGCTCAGTCGATAGAGACTCTGTAGGGAAAGAAGCATTCCAAGTATCCTCAATCAGCTTGAAAAGATAAGCGGCATAGATGGGCACCTTCCTCTAAAGAATGACTGAATGCAGCTCTATCCACATAATGTGGGAAACATCCAAAGTGGACTAGTGATTCCTCTCCTTAATGCAAAGAAGTAAGAGGTTCACAAGATAAGAATGAACCTAGTCCTTGTTTCCAACACGAGGAAACAGAGTGTTGCAAAAAATCTTGTGCATTATGTCCACAAAGGGAATGAGCTTAGTATGATCACCCTTGACAGTCTTCACAACTCTGGATTAACGAATAAGCTTGGACTTATGAATAGCTGCAACACCCTCAGTGTGAGGCCTCAGTCAAATAGGCTCATCCAGTCCACAATCAGCGTAGCCCATAGAGTTCATGAGGGTCTTCCAGTCGGAGTGCAGCACACGACCACCAGTCATCCATGTGAGGCCCCTCTCCTCATTCTCGTGAAAATGAACGGTGGAATAAAATTGAGCCACAATCTTGCTGTTAAAGTCCTTGTTGAAGCTGGTGATAGGAACAAGACCCCATTGCTGATAGAGAGCCTGAGCTTCAATAAAATATTCATTATGAGGATGAGAGCCAATGTGCCGTGTATCAATAACTTGACATCCACCTAGAGGTTCATCTTAAGCTTGAGGACCCCCACATAAATGAGTGACTGAGCCTTGTTCCAGCAAGGACGCCCAACAAAAGCCTCGTCCTCAGGACGACAATAGGATCAAGCTGACAAAAAACAGAAACTCTTCTTGAGTAATCTCTTGAGGATCTTTGGCAGCCTTGTTTTTGGTGACAATTCTCTTCATAGGTTGTCATTAAGGTTGGGCACTCGAACCAGCCTCTGCATCTTCAGAAGTGCGGGAATGCTTGGGGCCACTGCGAGGGATCATGCGACGAGAAACATGAGCCGAGCTACCATCACCTGGACTAACAAAGAGAAGCACGAGGGAAAAAGGGTGTAAAAGAACTGCATAAACCAAGAAAACAGAAGAAAAGAGTAGATAGAAATACAGGAAAAATGGGGTTATGTAGCCTGAGCGGTAGTACCACGCGTGCATGAGAGGTACTTCCGCCGGAGTGGTAATACCAGTCATGCACGAGCGGTAGTACCTTCCAGATTGCACAAAACTACCGCAACAAAACGACGACAGTACTGGCATCGTAGAAACTGAAATATTCGGTGACTATCCAATCTACTCTACTAGCAACAATTCATCATCTCATGCCAAGAAAATGTGAATCTAACATGGGACTCATGCATTCCCTAAATCGGAGATTTAAAGATAAAAACAACACAGAAAAATGATTAAGGGTAGTACCAGTGTCCATGGCATGAGGAATACAAGGGTAATAATCCCACTGGACGGAAATGCGAAGGACGACACGGAATGGGAGATCCGAAGCCGGCCTCCGGGGGTGTTCTTGGTCGCCATAGGAAAAAAACTCAAGGGGAGGAGGAGTGAATGGGTATGGGGGCGTTAGAAATCCCGTGCCCATCACTTGAACGGTCTAGGAGTCTCCGAAGTGGTAGTACTACTGTTATGCGCAGTAGTACCTCTTCCACGGTAGTACCGGCCTCAGAGCAGTAGTACCGCTTGTGACCAGAAAAAACAGCTCACTTGCAATATTAGAACAAGACCTATGGACTATGCAGTTGACAGAAAGATGATTTGGAGAAAAATATTTAGTATGAAGAGAGACAGTCCAATTTGTTTAGAGCACAGACACAAAGAAAGCAAACCTTGGAGTGACTCGGCACAAAAGGAAGTACTCAAAAGTAGATGCCTCACTCAGAGGGGGCGGTGGCCGATGCCACCTATCTTTGAGTCAATTGATATGGCACCGCGAAGATTTTAACCTTTGGACCATGACCAAAACTCGTCTTTGAAGCACAAGTGTCACCTAAGATGACTAATGTGAAAGACTTGATCGATTTATGCATAATAGGGGGAGGTTGAGTTCATTGAGAGAACAACACTCCCCCAAAATCCATGCCTACATCTAAACGAGATAATATGATGAGAGTGGTGGGGTGTGCCTAATTTCAATCCACATTGCTCGAATCAATGATATTTAGCTCATGCCTTAAATCGCAAAATCTTGCTTCATCCGATGGCTTTGTGAAAATATCTTCAAGTTAATCATTAGTGTTAAGGTGAATAAGATCAATCTCCCCATGCTTGATATGATCTGTTATGAAATGGTGACGAATATCAATGTGCTTGGTCTTGTAGTGTTGAACCGGGTTGTTGGAGATCGAGATTGCACTTTCATTATCACAATAAAGAGGCACTTTGTCACAAGTGACACTATAATCGTTTAAAGTTTGCCTCATCCAAAGTAACTGAGTACAACAACTTGCAGCACCTACATACTCGGCCTCGGTGGATGAGAGAGAAACACAATTTTCTTTCTTTGAAGACCAACTTACCATAGAGCGACCAAGGAATTGGAAACCTCCGAAAGTTGACTTCCTCTCCACATAGTCTCCCGCCCAATCCGAGTCGAGATATCCTATGATATCAAATGAAGAACCTTTGGAATACCATGAGCCAAATTTGGGATTCAGCCAAATATCGAAAGATTCACTTGACAGCCACCATGTGACTTTCCTTAGGTGCGGATTGAAATTATGCACAGATTCCCACACTCAACATAATATCCGGTCTAGATGCACAATGGTAAAGCAAAGAGCTAATCATAGAGCGATATACCTTCTGATCCACAACTTTACCATTGGGATCCAAGTCAAGTTGGCATTTGAGAGGCGTGGTAGTGTTTTCCTTGGCAGGTTTGAGATCATCCATATTGAACCTCTTGAGCATGTCGTGAGTATATTTTGCTTGATTGATGAAGTTTCCTTGACTTTGTTGCTTGACTTTGAATCCAAGGAAGAACTTCAACTCTCCCATCATAGACATCTCAAACTCTTTGGTCATTAGTGCGACAAACTCTTCATTAACAACTTTGTTAGGAGAACCAAGATAATATCATCAACATATAATTATCATATGAATAAGCTCCCTTTGACCTTCTTTGTGAAAATAGTGGGATCCATTTTCCCAAATTCAAATCCACGATCTTGTAACATCTCGGTAAGGTGCTCATACCATGCACATGGGGCTTGTTTAAGGCCATAGAGTGCCTTATCGAGAATGTATATATGATTGGGGAACTTGGTATCCTTGAACCCCGTGTGTTGCTTGACATATACCAACTCCTTAAGGGGACCATTAAGAAATGCACTCTTCACACCCATTTGATATATTTTGAAGTCATGATGTGGAGCGAATGTAAGCAACATGCGAATAGATTTAAGGCGAGCAATGGGAGCAAAGGTTTCACCATAGTCAATACAGTGGACTTGGGAGTAGCCTTGTTCTACCTATCTTGCCTTTTTGCGAATGATGACAATGTTTGCATCTTTCTTGTTCTTAAAGATCCATTTGGTTCCAATGACATTCTGGTTCTCCTTCGGTCTTGGCACCAACCACCACACTTTGTTGTGCTCGAAGTTGTTGAGTTCAACATGCATGGCTTCAAGCCAATCCATGTCCTTGAGTGCTTCTTGTACCTTTAGGGGTTCAATGCAAGAAAGAAACACATGATGTGCACTAAAGTTTGTTAATTGTTTGCGAGTGGTTACCCCTCTCATCAAGCTGCGTAGACATTCTCCAACACATGTTGATTCTTTTGAAGCTTGGCATCATCCTTGGCGGCACGTCTTTCTTGAATCTCCTCTATGGATAGTTGAGGAGGAACCTTTTTGTGACCTTGACCACCTTTGTGAGCTTGGTCTTGATTTGGAGCTTGCTCTTGATCTTGAGCTTGGCCTTGATCTTGAGCTTCCTCGGAGTTGTGAGCTTGATCAAGGACATCACTTGGTGAACCACCATCACGAGGTTGATCTTGTCCTTGATCTTTATCAAAAGGTTGAGAGCCTTCATTTGGAAGCGTGTGGGTCTTGCGTTGGTGATGGTTCCACTAGAGTGGAGCATCGTCCTTCTCCTTCAGCCACAAGGGGTTCCTCAACGGGTAGAAAGTGTCCCATACCCATTCTTCTTATTGGCTGGGGAGGAATTTTATCACCTACATCACAAAGAATACTTTGCTCCACTTGGGAGCCATTATTTTCATCAAAATCCATGCTACACATTTCCTCAATGAGCCCATTGGACTTGTTGAGGACACGGTAAGCACAAGATTTTGTAGCATAACTAACAAATATGCCCTCTTGAGCTCTAGGTTCAATTTTATACAAACGAACACCTTTCTTGAGAATGAAACACTTACAACCGAACATGCGAAAGTACTTGAGGTTGGGCTTATTACCGGTAAGACTTTTGTAAGGAGTGTTGTTCAAGCCTTTGCGAAGGTAGAGCCGATTAGATGCATGACATGCGGCGTTGATGGTTTCGGCCCAAAAGATGTACATAGATTTGAAATCCGCCATCATGGTCCTTGTCGCGTCCATCAACGTCCAATTCTTCCTTTCCGCTACGCCATTTTCTTGAGGGGTATATAGTGTGGAGTATTGGTGCTTGATCCCATCATTAGTAAGAAGCTACTTCAAGGTGTAGTTCTCGAATTCAGTGTCATTGTCAGTTATAATCATCAAAATCTTTGCCTCACGTTGACGTTCATTTTAATTAGCAAAGTCGATGACGGTTTGTTGGGTCTCACACTTTCTGTTGAATAAGTATACCAAAGTATACCTTTAGTAATTATTCACTATCACCAAGCAATACTTTCTTCCCCCAAGACTATCAAAAGATGGAGGACTGAAGAGATCCATGTGGAGGAGCTCCAACGTCCTCTTTGAGTACATGGTAGTAGTGGGCCGGTGAGCTATCTTAGGTAGCTTTCCTTCAATACAAGCACTGCAAGCACGATCTTTGGGAAAACTCGCATTTGTTAGTCCTAGAACGTGATCCCCTTTGAGGATATTTTGCAAAGATCTCATATTGACATGGGCTAGGCGGCGATACCAAAGCCATCCCACATCAACTTGAGCCATTAGGCAAGTCGTGGTCTTAGTGGGTTACTCCGAGAAGTTAACCACATAGAGACCATTCTCGACATGCCCAACAAAGGTTACTTTAAGAGTCTTGCTCCACAAAAGATCCACAGATTCAACACAAAAGAATGTAATAAAACCCATGAGCACAAGTTGATGAACGGAAAGTAAATTGTATGCAAGGGTCTCAACAAGCATGACATTCTCAATGGAAAGTTCCAGAGAGATTACCACCTTACGAAGACCCAATACCTTTGAAATCACATCATCACCAAAAGAGACTTGGGTGGACACGGATGGGTTGGGATGAACATCCACCACCAAGTCCTTGCTTCCAGTCATATGATTTGTTGCTCCACTATCAAGCAACCATGACACTCCACCGGAAGCAAACTCCTGCATAAGATCAATGCTTGGATTTAGGTACCCATTATTTAATGGGTCCTTTGAGGTTTGCAACAAGGATATTAGGAATCCAAATAGACCACTCAATGTACTAATAAAAGGAGAATCAAAAAATTTAGCAAAGACATTTCCATCACTAGCACGACATAAAACATAAGACGGGTTAAAGTCGTCAACATTGTTGGGATGGAGGGTTTTTCCCTTCTTGGTATTACCACCCTTATCTTTTACCCGTCTTCTCATGAGTACCATCCCCGACTTTAACAAATGTTTCCTTAAGCGGGGGGGGGGGGGAGTTTCTTGGTCTTGATCTTCTTTTTCTTCTTGGACTTGGGGGCAAACCCAACTCCTTCCTTTGCAACCACTTCCTTTGATTGCTCAAAAGTTCATTAAGATTCTTTTTGCCTTGGATGCATGTCACATGGCCTTCCTCAAGTTTCTCTTTTAATTTGGCATTATCCTCCACAAGATGCACATGCTCACGACTTGGGTTAGTAGCATGGGCATTATCAATTAATACAAAAGGGGAACATGTGGGTATTTCCTTAGTGAGTTTTACGTGGAGTTGAACATGTGACACTTTTAAAGAAGCATGAACACTCTTCATAGCCTTGTGAGCCTTGACACGTGTGGCAAACACTTCCTTGAGTCTGCCAAGGTCAATCCCAAGTGCAAATTTTGGATTGGAGCACACGAGTAAGAAAAAGAGCATGATCATGACCCTTTAGTAATTTTGCAAGGTCACCGTTGTGTGACTCCTGAAGAGCCAAACGAAGACCTTGCTCTTTCTCAAGAGCAATGGAAAGATTCACTATCTCATCAACATAGTCATGACTATGTCCTTACAATGTAGAGATAGTTTCTTCATGAGTTTTAGTGAGGTCACTAGCCTCTCCTAGTTGTTAAAAGAGAGAAACAAAATGCTTCTTGGTTTTACCCTTGACCTTTCTCATGAATCTATCAAAGGAATTGTCCTCAACATTTACCTCTTCATTTTCATCTTCACTATCCATAGGATAAGGGGTAGTGGAAATTCTAGTTCTGATGTTTGAGGTTACCTTGTTGGTTGCCTTCTCCATAAGGACTTGGCAATGCGGTTCTCGTTGGGGGCGTCGAAGAGGGAAAACTTGCTTGGAGAAGAGGATGCAATGGACACTATGGTTATTCCCATTAACTCACCATTTTCTTCATTGTCATCATTCCCATCGGAGAGGTACTCTTCTTGAGCCACCAACACATTTTGGGGCATCTTCTTGGACAAGTTGTTCTTGTTGGGGAAGGACTTGGCTTTGTCTTTGCGAATAAGTTAGCCACCATTGTCTTCCCTCTTCTCATAAGCATAGTCTACCACAAAGTGACTCACATTGCCACAGTTGTAGCAATTCCTCACAAGTTGTTTGCCCTTGGAACCACTCGAGTTGTCCTTGGAGAAGTTGGGCCTTGAGTTTCTCTTCTTGGCCCAAAATTTCCTTGACGCAAGAGCCATGTGCTCGTGGTAAGCATATTTGGTGTCTTCTGGACAACTTTCCTCTTTTTATTCTTCATCTTCCTCCAAAACAGCCTTGGCCTTCGAAGCAAGGTTGGAGGAGTCTTCTCTTGACTGTTGGACACGAGCAAGAGCGTTGTCGGTAGTCTTGTTTAATATGTTCATTGGTATGAACTCGTCCAACACATCACTTGAGGACAATGAGTGAAAGTCCGACCTTTGCCGGATGACGGAGGACATGGCCTTGTTGAAAGGCATGATGGCCTTGAGAAACTTCCACTTGATCCAATTGTAATCCACATCCTTGCTTCCATGATCTTGAAGAGCAATGGAAAGAGTTGTCACTCTCCGATAGAACTCATGAGGGTCCTCATCTTCTATCATCACAAATTCATCGGCTGCATCAAGGATCACTTCATAGTTGGACCGTTGAATACTTGAGATTCTTTGTACATGGAAATTATGTGCTCAGAAAAATATTTGACATGAGTGAAGGGACGCAAGTGAGCAAGATCTTCAATGGGAACAACTTGTTGAAGGATGAACAAGGCAAAGTGATTTAGCTGATTGTCGACCTCTTCTCTTGACGTGAGGTTGATTGGATCATGTGGTTAATACGCTTGCTCAATGATTATCCAAAATTGTGTTGAGTTGTGATTCAAATGAGCCTTGACACGAAAAACCCAATTAGCAAAATCGTTCTTAAGAAGTTAGGAGGACCGAGGTTAATAATATGTGGTGGGTGAACCAGTCCTCCACAGACTATGGAAGGAGGAACCGAGGCACCGCATAGGTACCTGCCCCGCTCATTCCTTGAGGCAACCTATTCTTATCACTACTCGCATTCTCCTTCTCAGAGTTGGTCTGTGACTCCGAAGCTGTGGGATTAACCACACGCAACGGCTCGGTAGGAAGTTTGAGACCTTCAAGGAAATCTTTAAGCATGGATTTGACCTTGATAGCCACTACGGATCTAAGAGAGGAAATAGCCTCATTTACATCCTCCCGGGAGACCGAGTTCACAACCCTGGCCTCGGGCAACTCCACAACCTGCTCCCCATCGTCATCCATACTCTTTGGGTGGTAAAACCCTTAACAAAGAGACGTAGATTTGATACCAATTGAAAGGATTCATATGGTTGACTAGAGGGGGGGATAGGCAACTACCAAATGTTCACCTTTTCTTTAGCAAATTAGGTTTGGCAATAAAAGGTTGTCTAGATATGCAACTAGGTGAGCAAGCTACATGATGCTAGCAACAATAATGACAAGCAAGAAATAAATACAAGTAAAGGTAATCAGTAACCACAAGTGGAACTGATGGAGACAAGGATGTGTTTCCAAAGTTCCTTCCATTAGAGGGGAAGCACGTCTGCGCTAGAGCGGTGTGGAGGCACAATGCTCCCCAAGTTGCCACTAAGGCCACCATATTCTCCCCACTCCCTCACACAATGTGAGATGTCATGATTCCACTAAGTGGTTCCCTTGAAGGAGGTGACCGACCCTTTACAAAAAAGGTTGGGGGAATCTCCACAACTGAATTGGAGGCTCCCAACGAAGCCACGAAGCTTCACCACAATGGAATATGGCTTCGAGGTGACCTCTTCCGTCTAGGGAGCTCAAACACCCAGGGGTAACAGGATCCACGAGGGATTAATGGGGGAACAAATTTTCTCTTGGTGGAAGTGTAGATCAACGCCTCCAACTACAAACCCTAGATCATCAACAAGAATCGATGGATAGGGAGAGAGATCAGACAAGTGTAAGCTTTTGGACAAGAAATGGAGCTTACAGGTAAGAAATGTGAGGTCTCATTGGGGAAGAAGACCAATATATATATATAGTTGGAAGAATCTGGCTGTTTTTCTGCCCGAAGTCACATTTAAGCGGTAGTACCACGCAGGGGAGCGGTACTTCCGCTTGCACGGATGTATCGGGCACCACACACAATAGAACACAGTCGGAGGGCCGGCAGTTCCGCCAGAGCGGTACTACCTCCCACCTCCAAGTGGTACTTCCGCTCAACATGGTCGACAGGGGCCAACAAAGAAAGAAGGAAAAAAAATAAGCGGAAGGAAGAACAGAAGGGGAGGTCGGCAGTATCGCTGGAGCGGTACTACCACTCCTCCCCACGCGGTACTTCCGCTCAAACTGGGAAGAGGAATCAAATATGCCAGAGGAGAAAACTAAGATAAATAGAGGCCATGCCTGGAGGGTGGCAGTACCGCTGGGGCGGTACTACCGATCCCCAGAGTGGTACTCCCGCTTAAGTCACTCTAAAGTCCTAAGGGGTAGAACACATGCTCCATTGTGCCACGAACAGGATGAGGTACAAATGTGTACGTGATTGATTATCCCATACTTTCCAAAGACGTATCCCCTCTTGATACTACGAGTTTACCTATGACTCAAGTCCACCAGCACTAAATCGATAGAAAAACACCATCTTCTCTTTGGACCACTAAGGGGAAAATAATCATTTCGTGCCACCTGATAATCTGTCAAAGTTTAATGCACACCATTACTCCGCAAGGGGCATCGCCATCAACCACCAAAACTACTTAGGATAAATTGTGCTCTTACAATCCTAATGACATGCCCATGTCTAATTTTATTGAGCACAATGATAATGCCATTGATCTGAATTTTGTTTCATGAAATAATTTTAACAACAATGCATATAAGGGTAGTTTCAATGCTAGGCCATATCCCGGTAACTCCTTTAATGTTTGTGGAAACTCTTATGGTAATTATTATGGAAATACTTCTACCAATAATAATAAGTTCTCCTCTGATCTTGAAAATACCATTAAATAATTCATTATTTTTAAAAAAAATTAACACTACGGTAGAGGAAAAGCTGCATAAGATTGATGATTTCGCTAGGAACATGGATATAATAGCCCTTGATGTAGAAACTATTAAAGGTAAAACTTTGCCACCAAAGCATGACTTTAATGAGACTATTAAATCTATCCAAATATCTATGAATGAAATTAGGTAGAAGACCGCTAAGTTGAAGGCTAAGCGGGAATTCCTAGAAAAGGGTCTTCCTCCCGGTTTTTACAAGAATCATGATGAGGATATTAAAATGCTTGGTACTTCTCCTATTGAATCTTAGTTTAATTGTCTGAATATGAATGATAATGGTACAAGAGATGAGTCAACTCTTGTTAGAGAGCGTCCCAATTGCTTGGAGGGTGGTGATTCTAATGCTAAAACTGAAAAAGTGGGTTTGGAGAGGTCAAAACTTTAAACAGTGAACTTCCCACTATCCTGGATCACAAGGACTTTAATTTTGATAATAACTCTTTGATTGACTATATTTCCTTTCTGTAATCCATTATTATGTCACCCAATGCTTATGAAAAAAATAAAGCTTTTACTCAACATATAGTGGAAGCTATGGCAAAAGCCTATAATGAAAAACTTGAGCTACATGTCTCTATTCCTAGAAAGTTGTATGATGAATGGGAACCAACTATTAAAATTAAGATCAAAGAATATGAATGCAACGCCTTGTGTGACTTAGGTGCTAGTGTTACAACTATACCTAAATCTTTATGTGATGTTTTTGGTCTTACTAATATTCAAGAGTGTTCGCTTAATCTACATTTTGCAGATTCTACTATGAAGAAACCTTTTGGAAGAATAATTAATGTTATTACAATTGCTAATTTAAATTATTTGCATGTATATTTTATAGTTCTTGATATTGATTGCAACCCATCTTGTCCAATAATACATCGGACACCTTTTCTACGAACTATAGGTGCATTAATTGATATGAAAGAAGGAAATATACAGTTCCATTTCCGATTGAGGAAAGGGATGGAACATTTCCCTAGAAAGATAATCAAACCACCTTATGATTCTATCAAGAGGGCTACTTATGGGAGGTGTGCCAAAGATGACAACACTTGATCGTATGCATTATACCTAGCTAGGGGCGTAAAAAATAGCGCTACTTGGGTGGCAGCCCAATAGCCATCTTAATTTTTTATTTTTACTTTATGGTTATGTGTGACGACATGATTGTTGCCTCTGTAATAATTATGTTTTTGTGTTTAAATTAGTATTTGTGCCAAGTAAAGCCTTTGGGATGATTTGGATAATAGTAGAGTTGATGCACTTCAAAAACAAAAACTTTAGCATCCACTACATAATTTCTCTAATTTTACTGGAACGTAATTTTCATCTGAATATTTTAAAAAGTTTTTCTATAAAAATTAACCATGCCATATAATTTTTTAGAATTTTTGGATTTACATAAGTATGGTAATTAACTGTATAATTAGAGACTGTTCTATTTTAGACATATTCTACTTTTGCATGCATTGTTTGCTTGTTTTGATGATGCTATTGATTATATCGGGTGGTATAAGTCATGGAGAAGTCAGAATATAGTACCTTATGGAAAAATAAAATATGAATAAATTTATAACATTACCTAAGGTATTTGATATGTTTATTATACTAACAGATCTCATGAAGTTTCTGTTGAGTTTTGTGAGCTGAAGTTTTCAAGTGCTGGATGTTATCACGACACACGAAGGAATAAGGAGCGGCAAGAGCCTAAGATTGGGGATGCCCAAGGCACCCTAAGGTAATATTCTACGGAATACTCAATCGTCTAAGCTTGGAGATGTTCCAGAAAGCATCCCCTCTTTCGTCTAAATCCATCGGTATGTCACTTGGAGCTACATTTTTATTCATCACATGGTATGAGTTTTGCTTGGAGCGTTATTTTCTTTAGTTTGCTTTTTTTGTTGCCCACAATAACTTTTCTTTGAATACACCTACTTAGGAGAGACACACGATCACCATGATTTGTTAGAATACTCTTTGTGCTTCACTTATATCTTTTGAGCTTAACAGTTGCTCTAGTACTCCACTTATATCTTTTAGAGCACTATGGCGTATAATTTTAGAAAAATAACTGCACTCTTGTTCTTCACTTATATTTTCTTGAGGGTTAATAAACAATAACAGTAATTTGCATGGGTTATAATATTAGCTAAAAAATAATAGGTATTCAATGAGTGCATAATCAAAACCACATGTAGCACATACAAGAAAAATCATGGTTAATGATATTAATGTGATAATTTGAAATATCATGAGTGCATGATCATTGCTTGATAATAGTATTGTGAATTAGAGGTGTTAACTGTTGGGGAACGTCGCATGGGAAACAAAATTTTTCCTACGCGCACGAAGACCTATCATGGTGATGTCCATCTACGAGAGGGGATTTCCGATCTACGTACCCTTGTAGATCGCACAGCAGAAGCGTTAGTGAACGCGGTTGAGGTAGTGGAACGTCCTCACGTCCCTTGATCCGCCCCGCGAACCGTCCCACGAACCGTCCCGCGATCCGTCCCACGATCTAGTGCCGAACGGACGGCACCTCCGCGTTCAGCACACGTACAGCTCGACGATGATCTCGGCCTTCTTGATCCAGCAAGAGAGACGGAGAGGTAGATGAGTTCTCCGGCAGCGTGACGGCGCTCCGGAGGTTGGTGGTGATCTAATCTCGGCAGGGCTCCGCCCGAGCTCCGCAGAGACGCGATCTAGAGGTAAAACCGTGGAGGTATGTGGTCGGGCTGCCTTGAAAAAGTTGACTCAAATCAGCCCTGATTGCTCCATATATACAGGTGGAGGGAGGGGAGGCTTGCCTTGAGGCTCAAGGAGCCCCAAGGGCTGCGCCACCAAGGGGAGGAGGAGTCCTCCTCCAATCCTAGTCCAACTAGGATTGGAAGGTGGAGTCCTTCTCTCTTTTCCCACCTTTCCCTTTTTTTTCCTTCTCTTCTTTTGGTTTTTCTTTCTCTTGCGCAAGACAGCCTTGGGCTGACCCCATCTACTTGGTGCGCCGCCCCCAAGATCCTTGGGCCCTGCCGGGTGGGTGGTCCCCCTCCCGGTGAAGATCCGGAACCCATTCGTCATTCCCGGTACATTACCGGTAATGCCCGAAAACCTTCCGGTAACCAAATGAAGTCATCCTATATATCAATCTTCGTTTCCGGACCATTCCGGAAACCCTCGTGACGTCCGTGATCTCATCCGGGACTCCGATCGACATTCGGTAACCAACCATATAACTCAAATACGCATAAAACAACGTTGAACCTTAAGTGTGCACACCCTGCGGGTTCGAGAACTATGTAGACATGACCCGAGTGACTCCTCGGTCAATATCCAATAGCGGAACTTGGATGCCCATATTGGATCCTACATATTCTAGGAAGATCTTATCGTTTGAACCTCAGTGCCAAGGATTCATATAATCCCGTATGTCATTTCCTTTGTCCTTCGGTATGTTACTTGCCCGAGATTCGATCGTCAGTATCCGCATACCTATTTCAATCTCGTTTACTGGCAAGTCTCTTTACTCGTTCTGTAATACAAGATCCCGCAGCTTACACAAAGTCACATTGCTTGCAAGGCTTGTGTGTGATGTTGTATTACCGAGTGGGCCCCGAGATACCTCTCCGTCACACGAAGTGACAAATCCCAGTCTCGATCCATACTAACTCAACGAACACCTTCGGAGATACCTGTAGAGCATCTTTATAGTCACCCAGTTACGTTGCGACGTTTGATACACACAAAGCATTCCTCCGGTGTGAGTGAGTTATATGATCTCATGGTCATAGGAACAAATACTTGACACGCAGAAAACACTAGCAACAAAATGACACGATCAACATGCTACGTCTTATTAGTTTGGGTCTAGTCCTTCACAGGATTCTCCTAATGATGTGATCCCGTTATCAAGTGACAACACTTGCCTATGGTCAGGAAACCTTGACCATCTTTGATCAACGAGCTAGTCAACTAGAGGCTTACTAGGGACAGTGTTTTGTCTATGTATCCACACATGCACTGTGTTTCCAATCAATACAATTATAGCATGGATAATAAACGATTATCATGAACAAAGAAATATAATAATAACTAATTTATTATTGCCTCTAGGGCATATTTCCAACAGTCTCCCACTTGCACTAGAGTCAATAATCTAGTTCACATCACCATGTGATTCCAACGAATCCAACACCCATATAGTCATGGGGTCTGATCACGTCTTGCTTGTGAGAGCGGTTTTAGTCAACGGTTCTAAAACTTTCACACCCGTGTGTTCTTTATAAATCTTTATGTCATCTTATAGATGCTGCTACTATGTGCTATTCGGAAATACTCCAAATATCTACTCTACTATACGAATCCGTTTCACTACTCATAGTTATTCGGATTAGTGTCAAAGCTTGCATCGACGTAACCCTTTACGACGAACTCTTTAACCACCTCCATAATCTAGAAAAATTCCTTAGTCCATCAATTACTAAGGATAAATTTTGACCGCTGCTACTTATTCAATCATGGATCACTCTCTGTACCTCTCAACAGACTTTGAGTCAAGGCACACATCAGGTGCGGTACCCAGCATGGCATGCTTCAGATTCTACGGCCAAGGCATAAAAGACGACCTTCGTCTATTCTCTTTATTCTGCGGGGGTCGGGTTTTGAGTCTTAGTCAAATTCACACCTCACAACGCAACCAAGAACTCCTTCTTTGCTCATCTATTTTGAACTCCTTCAAAAACTTGTCAAGGCATGGATCTTGTTGAAACTTCCATTAAGCGCTTTCGATCTATCTCCATAGATCTTTGATGCTCAACGTTCAAGTAGTGCAATCCAGGTACTCCTTTGAAAACTCCTTTCAAACAACCTTGTATGATTTACAGAAATTCTATATTAATTCTGATCCACAATATGTCAACCACATATACTTATCAGAAATTCTATAGTGCTCCCACTCATTTCTTTGGAAATACAAGTTTCTCACAAACCTTGTACAAACCGAAAATCTTTTATCATCTAATCAAAGTGTATATTCCAACTCCGAGAAGCTTGCACCAGTCCATTGAAGGATCGCTGGAGCTTGCATACTTGCTAGTATCTTTAGGATCAACAAAACCTCCTGGTTGTATCACATACAATGTTTGCTCAAGGAAACCGTCGAGGAAACAATGTTTTGAGATCCTATGTGCAATATTTCATAAATAATGCAACAACTACTAACATAATTCTACAGACTTTTAGCATCGCTACGAGTGAGAAAGTCTCATCATAGTCAACTGTTTAATCTTGTCGGAAACATCTTTGCGACAAGTCGAGCTTTTCTTAATAGTGACTTATCACCATCATCGTCTGTCTTCCTTTTAAAGATCCATCTTTACTCAACAGTCCTATGTCCATCAAGTAGTTCTTCCAAAGTCTACACTTCGTATTCATACATGGATCCTCTCTCGGATTTAATGGCTTCCAGTCATTTGTCGAAATCCGGGCCCACCATTGCTTTCTCCATAACTCGTAGGTTCACTGTTGCTCAACAACATGACCTCCAAGACAGGGTTACCGTACCACTCTGCAGTACTACGCGACCTTGTCAACCTACCAGGTTTTTAGTAACTTGATCTGATGCTCGATGATCACCATCGTCATCTTTCACTTCAATTAGTGTAGGTGTTGGGGAACGTCGCATGGGAAACAAAAATTTTCCTACGCGCACGAAGACCTATCATGGTGATGTCCATCTACGAGAGGGGATGTGTGATCTATGTACCCTTGTAGACCGTACAGCAGAAGCGTTAAGAAACGCGGTTGATGTAGTGGAACGTCCTCACGTCCCTCGATCCGCCCCGCGAACCGTCACGCGATCAGTCCCACGATCTAGTGCCGAACGGACGGCACCTCCGCGTTCAGCACACGTACAACTCGACGATGATCTCGGCCTTCTTGATACAGCAAGAGAGACGGAGAGGTAGATGAGTTCTCCGGCAGCGTGACGGCGCTCCGGAGGTTAGTGATGATCTTATCTCAGCAGGGCTCCGCCCGAGCTCCGCAGAAACGTGATCTAGAGGTAAAACCATGGAGATATGTGTTCGGGCTGCCGTGGCAAAGTTGTCTCAAATCAGCCCTAAAACCTCCGTATATATAGGTGGGAGAGGGGGGGGACTTGCCTTGGGGCTCAAGGAGCCCCAAGGGGGTCGGCCGAGCCAAAGGGGGGAAGGTCTCCCCTTCCAAACCGAATCCAACTTGGTTTGGAAGGTGGAGTCCTTCTTCCCTTTCCCACCTCCTCCTTTTTTTTCTCTTTGATTTTCTTCCTATGGCGCATAGGGCCTTCTTGGGCTGTCCCACCAGCCCACTAAGGGCTGGTGCGCCACCCCCAAGGCCTATGGGCTTCCCCGAGGTGGGTTGCCCCCCCGGTGAACACCCGGAACCCATTCGTCATTCCCGATACATTCCCAGTAACTCCGAAAACCTTCCGGTAATCAAATGAGGTCATCCTATATATCAATCTTCGTTTCCGGACCATTCCGGAAACCCTCGTGACGTCCGTGATCTCATCCGGGACTCCGAACAACATTCGGTAACCAACCATATAACTCCAATACGCATAAAAAAACGTCGAACCTTAAGTGTGCAGACCCTGCGGGTTCGAGAACTATGTAGACATGACCCGAGAGACTCCTCGGTCAATATCCAATAGCGGGACCTGGATGCCCATTTTGGATCCTACATATTCTACGAAGATCTTATCGTTTGAACCTCAGTGCTAAGGATTCATATAATCCCGTATGTCATTCCCTTTGTCCTTCGGTATGTTACTTGCCCGAGATTCGATCATCATTATCCGCATACCTATTTCAATCTCGTTTATCGGCAAGTCTCTTTACTCGTTCCGTAATCTAAGATCCCGCAACTTACACTAAGTCACATTGCTTGCAAGGCTTGTGTGTGATGTTGTATTACCGAGTGGGCCGCGAGATACCTCTCCGTCACACGGAGTGACAAATCCTAGTCTCGATCCATACTAACTCAACTAACACCTTCGGAGATACCTGTAGAGCATCTTTATAATCACCCAGTTACGTTGCAACGTTTGATACACACAAAGCATTCTTCCGGTGTCAATGAGTTATATGATCTCATGGTCATAGGAACAAATACTTGACACGCAGAAAACAGTAGTAACAAAATGACACGATCAACATGCTACGTCTATTAGTTTGGGTCTAGTCCATCACATGATTCTCCTAATGATGTGATCCCGTTATCAAGTAACAACACTTGCCTATGGCCAGGAAACCTTGGCCATCTTTGATCAACGAGCTAGTCAACTAGAGGCTTACTAGGGACAGTGTTTTGTCTATGTATCCACACAAGTATTGTGTTTCCAATCAATACAATTATAGCATGGATAATAAACGATTATCATGAACAAAGAAATATAATAATAACTAATTTATTATTGCCTCTAGGGCATATTTCCAACAGTCTCCCACTTGCACTAGAGTCAAAAATCTAGTTCACATCACCATGTGATTCCAACGAATCCAACACCCATATAGTTATGGGGTCTGATCACGTCTTGCTCATGAGAGAGGTTTTAGTCGACGATTCTGAAATTTTCAGATTCGTGTGTTCTCTACAAATCTTTGTGTCATCTTATAGATGCTGCTACTATGTGCTATTCAGAAATACTCCAAATATCTACTCTACTATACGAATCCGTTTCACTACTCATAGTTATTCGGATTAGTGTCAAAGCTTACATTGACGTAACCCTTTGCGACGAACTCTTTAACCACCTCCATAATCGAGAAAAATTCCTTAGTCCACCAGTTACTAAGGATAAATTTTGACCGCTGCTAGTGATTCAATCATGGATCACTCTCTGTACCTCTCAACATACTTTCTGCAAGGCACACATCAGGTGCGGTACTCAGCATGGCATACTTTAGAGTCTACGGCTAAGGCATAGAAGACGACCTTCGTCTATTCTCTTTATTCTGCCTTGGACGTGTTTTGAGTCTTACTCAAATTCACAACTTACAACGCAACCAAGAACTCCTTCTTTGCTAATCTATTTTGAAGTCCTTCAAAACTTGTCAAGGCATGCATCTTGTTGAAACTTCCATTAAGCGCTTTCGATCTATCTCCATAGATCTTTGATGCTCGACGTTCAAGTAGCTGAATCCAGGTATTCCTTTGAAAACTCCTTTCAAACAACCTTGTATGCTTTACAGAAATTCTACATTACTTCTGATCCACAATATGTCAACCACATATATTTATCAGAAATTCTATAGTGCTCCCACTCACTTATTTGGAAATACAAGTTTCTCATAAACCTTGTACATACCCAAAATCCTTGATCATCTCATCAAAGTGTATATTCCAATTCCGAGATCTTGCACCAGTCCATTGAAGGATCGCTGGAGCTTGCATACTTGCTAGTATCTTTAGGATCGACAAAACCTCATGGTTGTATCTCATACAATGTTTGCTCAAGGAAACCATCGAGGAAACAATGTTTTGACATCCTATATGCAATATTTCGTAAATAATGCAACAACTACTAACATAATTCTAACAGACTTTTAGCATCGCTACGAGTGAGAAAGTCTCATCATAGTCAACTGTTTGATATTGTCGGAAGCATCTTTGCGACAAGTCGAGCTTTTCTTAATAGTGACTTATCACTATCATCGTCTGTCTTCCATTTAAAGGTCCATCTTTATTCAATAGTCCTATGACCATCAAGTAGTTCTTCCAAAGTCTACAATTTGTTTTCATACATGGATCCTCTCTCGGATTTCATGGCTTCCAGCCATTTGTCGGAATCTGGGCCCACCATTGCTTTCTTCATAACTCGTAGGTTCACTGTTGCTCAACAACATGACCTCCAAGACAGGGTTACCGTACCACTCTATAGTAGTACGCGACCTTGTCAACCTACGAGGCTTGTAGTAACTTGATCCGATGCTCGATGATCACCATCATCAGCTTTCACTTCAATTGGTGTAGGCGCCACAGGAACAACTTCCTGCGCCCTGCTACACACTGGTCGAAGTGATGGTTCAATAACCTCATCAAGTTCTACCACCCTCCCACTCAATTCTTTCGAGAGAAACCTTCCCTCGAGAAAGGATCCGTTTCTAGAAACAAACACTTTGCTTTCGGATCTGAGATAGGAGATGTACCCAACTGTTTTGGATATCCTATGAAGATGCATTTATCCACTTTGGGTTCGAGCTTATCAGACTAAAACTTTTTCACATAAGTGTCGAAACCCCAAACTTTCAAGAAACGACAGTTTAGATTTCTCTAAACCTCAGTCTATACTATGTCATCTCAATGGATATACGTGGTGCCCTATTTAAAGTGAATGCGGTTGTCTCTAATGCTTAACCCATAAACGATTGTTGTAATTCGATAAGAGAAATCATAGCATGCACCATACCAAATAGTGTGTGGCTATGACGTTCAGACACATCATCACACTATGATGTTCTGGGTGGCATGAACCGCGAAACAATTTCCACATTGTCTTAACTGCGTACCAAAACTCGTAACTCAGATATTCATTTCTATGATCATATCGTAGACAGTTTATCCTCTTATTACGACGAACTTCACTCTGAAACAGAATTGAACTTTTCAATATTTCAGACTTGTGATTCATTAAGCAAATACTCTAGTATCTACTCAAATCGTCATTGAAGTAAGAACATAATGATATCCACTGCGTGCCTCAGCACCCATTGGACTGCATACATCAAAATGTATCACTTCCAACAAGTTACTATTTTATTTCATCTCAATGAAAACAAGGCCTTGCTCATGTGGTATGATTTGCATGTCACTAATGATTCAAAATCAAGTGAGTATAAAGATCGATCAGCATGGAGCCTCTTCATGCAATTTATACCAACATGACTCAAGCGGCAGTGCCCCAAGTAAGTGGTACTATCATCGTTACCTCATATCTTTTGGCACCAATATCATGAACATGTGTAACACTACGATCGAGATTCAATAAACCATTGAAGGTGATTATTCAAGAAAATAGAGTAACCATTATTCTCTTTAAATGAATAATCGTATTGCAATAAACACGACCCAATCATGTTCATGCTTAACACAAGCACCAAATAACAATTATTTAGGTTTAACACCAATCCCGATGGTAGAGGGAGCGTGCGACGTTTGATCATATCAACCTTGGAAACACTTCCAACACGTATCGTCACCTCGCCTTTAGCTAGTCTCCGTTTATGCCGTAGCTTTCATTTCGTGTTACTAATCACTTAGCAACCGAACCGGTATCCAATACCCTCATGCTACTAGGAGTACTAGTAAAGTATACATCAACATCATGTATATCAAATATAGTTCTTTCGAATTTTGCCAGCCTTCTTATCTACCAAGTATCTAGAGTTGCTCCGCCTGCGTGACTGTTCCCCTCATTACATAAGCACTTAGTCTCGGGTTTGGGTTTAATCTTGGGTCTCTTCATTAGTGCAGCAATTGTTTTGCCGTTTCACGAAGTATCCCTTCTAGCCCTTGCCTTTCTTGAAACTTAGTGGTTTTACAAACCATCAACTATTGATGCTCCTTCTTGATTTCTACTTTCGCAGTGTCAAACATCGCGAATCGCTCAAGGATCATTGTATCTATACTTGATATGTTATAGTTCATCATGAAGCTCTCACAGCTTGGTGGCAGTGACTTTGGAGAACCATCACTATCTCATCTGGAAGATTAATTCCCACTTGATTCAAGTGATTGTCGTACTCAGACAATCTGAGCACACGCTCAACGATTGAGCTTTTCTCCTTTACTTTGTGGACAAAGAATCTTGTCGGAGGTCTCGTACCTCTCAACAAGGGCACGAGCATGAAATCACAATTTCATCTTTTTAGAACATCACTTATGTTCCGTGACGTTTCAAAACGTCTTCGGTGCCTTGCTTCTAAGCCATTAAGTATTTTGCACTGAACTATCGTGTAGTCATCAGAATCGTGTATGTCGGATGTTCACAGCATCCACAGATGACGCTCGAGGTGCAGCACACCGAGTGGTGCATTAAGGACATAAGCCTTCTACGCAGCAACGAGGACAATCCTCTTCAAAGTTTGCTACTATCAACTTTCAACTAAATTTTCTCTAGGAACATATAAAAACAGTAGAGCTATAGCGCAAGCTGTTGGAATTATGCCCTAGAGGCAATAATAAATATAGTTATTATTATAATTCCTGTATCAAGATAATCGTTTATTATCCATGCTATAATTGTGTTGAATGAAGACTCATTTACATGTGTGGATACATAGACAAAACACTGTCCCTAGCAAGCCTCTAGTTGGCTCGCCAGTTGATCAAAGATAGTCAGTGTCTTCTGATTATGAACAAGGTGTTGTTGCTTGATAACTGGATCACGTCATTAGGAGAATCACGTGATGGACTAGACCCAAACTAATAGACGTAGCATGTTGATCGTGTCATTTTATTGCTACTGTTTTCTGCGTGTCAAGTATTTGTTCCTATGACCATGAGATCATATAACTCACAGACACCGGAGGAATACTTTGTGTGTATCAAACGTCGCAACGTAACTGGGTGACTATAAAGATGCTCTACAGGTATCTCCGAAGGTGTTAGTTGAGTTAGTATGGATCAAGACTAGGATTTGTCACTCCGTGTGACGGAGAGGTATCTCGGGGCCCACTCGGTAATACAACATCACACACAAGCCTTGCAAGCAATGTGACTTAGTGTAAGTTGCGGGATCTTGTATTATGGAACGAGTAAAGAGACTTGCCGGTAAACGAGATTGAAATAGGTATGCGGATACTGATGATCGAATCTCGGGCAAGTAACATACCGAAGGACAAAGTGAATGACATACGGGATTATATGAATCCTTGGCACTGAGGTTCAAACCATAAGATCTTCGTAGAATATGTAGGATCAAATATGGGCATCGAGGTCCCGCTATTGGATATTGACCGAGGAGTCTCTCGGGTCATGTCTACATAGTTTTCGAACCCGCAGGGTCTGCACACTTAAGGTTCGACGTTGTTTTATGCGTATTTGAGTTATATGGTTGCTTACCGAATGTTGTTCGGAGTCCCGGATGAGATCACGGACGTCATGAGGGTTTCCGGAATGGTTCAGAAACGAAGATTGATATATATGATGACCTCATTTGATTATCGGAAGGTTTTTGGAGTTACCGGGAATGTACCGGGAATGACGAATGGGTCCGGGAGTTCACCGGGGGGGGGGGCAACCCACCCCGGGGAAGCCCGTAGGCCTTGAGGGTGGCGCACCTGCCCTTAGTGGGCTGGTGGGACAGCCCAAAAGGGCCCAATGCGCATTGGAAGAAAAATCAAAGAGAAAAAAAAGAGGAGGTGGGAAGGGAAGGATGGACTCCCACCCACCAAACCAAGTCCAAATCGGTCTGGGGGGGAGACCTTCCCCCCTTGGCTCTGCCGACCCCCTTGGGGCTCCTTGAGCCCCAAGGCAAGGTCCCCTCTCTCCCACATATATATAGGGAGGTTTTAGGGCTGATTTGAGACGACTTTTCCACGGCAGCCCGACCACATACCTCCACGGTTTTTCCTCTAGATCGTGTTTTTGCGGAGCTCGGGCGGAGCCCTGCTGAGACAAGGTCATCACCAACCTCCGGAGCGCAGTCACGCTGCCGGAGAACTCTTCTACCTCTCCGTCTCTCTTGCTGGATCAAGAAGGCCGAGATCATCGTCGAGCTGTACGTGTGCTGAACGCGGAGGTGCCGTCCGTTCGGTACTAGATCGTGGGACTGATCGCGGGATTGTTCGCGGGGCGGATCGAGGGACGTGAGGACGTTCCACTACATCAACCGCGTTCACTAACGCTTCTGCTGTACGGTCTACAGGGGTAGGTAGATCACTCATCCCCTCTCGTAGATGGACATCACCATGATAGGTCTTCGTGCGCGTAGGAAATTTTTTGTTTCCCATGCGACGTTCCCCATCAGTGGCATCATGATCTAGGTTCATGTGTAAATGTCTTCTCGAGTAGAACACAAAAGTTTTTGTGGGCGGTGATGTGCGTTTTGCTGCCCTCCTTAGTCTTTTCTTGATTCCGCGGTATTGTTGGATTGAAGCGGCTTGGACCGACATTACTCGTACGCTTACGAGAGACTGGTTTCATCGCTACGAGTAACCCCGTTGCTCAAAGATGATTGGCAAGTGTCGGTTTCTCCAACTTTAGTTGAATCGGATTTGACCGAGGAGGTCCTTGGATGAGGTTAAACAGCAACTCATATATCTCCGTTGTGGTGTTTGCGTAAGTAAGATGCGATCCTACTAGATACCCGTGGTCACCACGTAAAACATGCAACAACAAAATTAGAGGATGTCTAACTTGTTTTTGCAGGGTATGCTTGTGATGTGATATGGCCAATGATGTGATGTGATATATTGGATGTATGAGATGATCATGTTGTAATAGATAATATCGACTTGCACGTCGATGGTACGGCAACCGGCAGGAGCCATAGGGTTGTCTTTATACTAACGTTTGTGCTTGCAGATGCGTTTACTATTTTGCTAGGATGTAGCTTTAGTAGTAATAGCATGAGTAGCATGACAACCCCGATGGCGACACGTTGATGGAGATCATAGGTGTGGCGCCGGTGACAAGAAGATCGTGACGGTGCTTTGGTGATGGAGATCAAGAAGCACGTGATGATGGCCATATCATGTCACTTTTGAATTGCATGTGATGTTAATCCTTTTATGCACCTTTTTTTTCTTAGAACGATGGTAGCATTATGAGGTGGTCTCTCACTAAAATTTCAAGACAAAATTGTGTTCTCCCCGACTGTGCACCGTTGCTACAGTTCGTCGTTTCGAGACACCACGTGATGATCGGGTGTGATAGACTCAACGTTCACATACAACGGGTGCAAAACAGTTGCGCACGCGGAACACTCGGGTTAAGCTTGACGAGCCTAGCATGTGCAGACATGGCCTCGGAACACATGAGACCGAAAGGTCGATCATGAATCATATAGATGATATGATTAGCATAGGGATGCTTACCACTGAAACTATACTCAACTCACGTGATGATCGGACTTGAGCTAGTGTAAGTGGATCATGAACCACTCAAATGACTAGAGAGATGTACTTTTTGAGTGGGAGTTTAGCGTATAATTTTGATTAAGTTAAACTCTAATTATCTTGAACATAGTCTAAGTCCACTTTGAATATATTTGTGTTGTAGATCATGGCTCACGCGAGAGTCACCCTGAATTTTAATACGTTCCTAGAGAAAGCTAAGTTGAAAGATGATGGAAGCAACTTTGTAGACTGGGCTCGTAATCTTAAGCTAATCTTACAAGCTGGGAAGAAGGATTATGTCCTTAATGCCGCGCTAGGAGATGAACCACCCGCTACAGCTGATCAGGATGTTAAGAACGCTTGGTTAACACGTAAGGAGGACTACTCAGTAGTTCAATGTGCAGTCTTGTATGGCTTAGAACCGGGACTTCAACGTCGCTTTGAGCGTCATGGAGCATTTGAGATGTTCCAGGAGTTGAAGATTATCTTTCAGAAGAACGCCCGGATCGAGAGGTATGATACCTCCGATAAATTCTAAGCTTGCAAGATGGAGGAAAACTCGTCTGTCAGTGAACATGTACTCAAAATGTTTGGGTACTCAAACCGTCTAGCTGAGCTGGGGATTGAACTCCCGCAAGAGGCTATCACTGGCAGAATCCTTCAATCACTGCCGCCAAGCTATAAAGGCTTTGTGTTGAACTACAACATGCAAGGGATGAACAAGTCACCCGGCGAGTTGTTTGCGATGCTGAAAGTCGCAGAGTCTGAACTCCGTAAAGAGCATCAAGTGTTGATGGTGAATAAGACCACTAGTTTCAAGAGAAACGGCAAAGGCAAGAAGGGTAATTCAAAGAAGAGCGGCAAGCCTGTTGCCAATCCGACGAAGAAACCCAAAGCTGGACCTAAGCCTGAAATGTAGTGTTACTATTTCAAGGGTATGGGTCACTGGAAGCGCAATTGCCCCAAGTATCTGGCAGATAAGAAGGCGGCCAAAGAAAAATTAGGTATATTTGATATACAAGTTATTGATGTGTACTTAACCGGCTCTCGTAGTAGTGCCTGGGTATTCGATACCGGTTCTGTTGCTCATATGTGCAACTCGAAACAGGAACTGCGGAATAGACGAAGGCTGGCGAAAGATGAAGTGACGATGCGCGTAGGAAATGGTCCAAGGTTGATGCAATCGCCGTCGGCACAGTTTCACTTCAGTTACCATCAGGATTAGTTATGAACTTAAATCATTGTTATTTAGTGCCTGCGTTGAGCATGAACATTATATCTGGATCTTGTTTATTGCGAGACGGTTATTCTTTTAAGTCACTGAATAATGGTTGTTCTATTTCTATGAGTAACATCTTTTATGGTCATGCACCCAATGTGAGAGGATTGTTCATATTGAATCTTGATAGCGATACACACATATATAACATTGAGACCAAAAGAGTTAGAGTTAACAATGATAGCGCCATATTTTTGTGGCACTGCCGCTTAGGTCATATTGGTGTAAAGCACATGAAGAAACTCCATGCTGATGGACTTTTGGAGTCACTTGACTTTGATTCACTTGACATGTGCGAACCATGCCTCATGGGCAAGATGACTAAGACTCCGTTCTCCTGAACAATGGAGCGTGCGAGTGACTTGTTGGAAATCATACATACCGATGTGTGTGGTCTGATGAGCGTGGAGGCACGCGGCGGATATCGTTATTTTCTCACCTTCACTAACGATTTGAGTAGATATGGTTATGTCTACTTGATGAAGCACAAGTCTGAAACATTTGAAAAGTTCAAGCAATTTTAGAGTGAAGTTGAAAATCATCGTAACAAGAAGATCAAGTTCCTACGGTCTGATCGTGGGGGTAAATATCTGAGTTTCGAGTTTGGTGCTCACTTAAGACAATGTGGAATTGTTTCACAGTTAACACCGCCTGGAACACCACAGCGTAATGGTGTGTCCGAACGTCATAATCGCACTTTATTAGAGATGGTGCGATCTATGATGTCTCTTACCAGTTTGCCGTTATCGTTTTGGGGTCATGCATTAGAAACAGCTGCATTCACTTTAAATAGGCCACCATCAAAATCCGTTGAGACGACGCCATATGAACTATGGTATGGCAAAAGGCCAAAGTTGTCGTTTCTTAAAGTTTGGGGATGTGATGCTTATGTCAAAAAGCTTCAGCCTGAAAAGCTGGAACCCAAAGCGGAAAAGAGCGTCTTCATAGGTTACCCAAAGGAGACAGTTGGGTACACCTTCTATCTCAAATCCGAGGGCAAAGTGTTTGTTGCTAAAAACGGAGCTTTTCTCGAGAAGGAGTTTCTCTCGAGAGAATTGAGTGGGAGGAAGATAGAACTTGACGAGGTTGTCGAACCTCTCATCCCTCTGGATGGTGGCGCAGGGCAAGGGGAAACCTCTGTCGTTCCGACGCCAGCTGAGGAGGAAGTTAATGATGGTGATCATGAAACTCCGGTTCAAGTTTCTGTCGAACCACGCAGGTCGACGAGACCACGTGCTGCTCTAGAGTGGTACGGTAATCCCGTCTTATCAATCATGTTGTTGGACAACAATGAACCTGTAAATTATGAAGAAGCAATGGTGGGCCCGGATTCCAACAAATGGCTAGAAGCCATGAAGTCCGAGATAGGATCCATGTATGAGAAAAAAGTGTGGACTTTGGAGGTACTGCCTGAGGGCCGCAAGGCTATTCAGAACAAATGGATCTTTAGGAGGAAGACGGACGCTGACGGCAATGTAACCGTTTATAAAGCTCGACTTGTGGCAAAGGGTTTTTCACAAGTTCAAGGAGTTGACTACGATGAGACATTGTCACCCGTTGTGATGCTTAAGTCCGTCAGAATCATGTTAGCAATAGCTGCATTTTTCGATTATGAAATCTGGCAGATGAATGTCAAAACGGCGTTCCTTAACGGTTTCCTTAAGGAAGAATTGTATATGATACAACCCGAAGGTTTTGTCGATCCTAAGAATTCTAACAAGGTGTGCAAGCTCCAGCGATCCATTTATGGACTGGTGCAAGCATCTCGGAGTTGGAACAAACGCTTTGATGAGGTGATCAAAGCATTTGGGTTTATACAAGTGGTTGGAGAATCTTGTATTTACAAGAAAGTGAGTGGGAGCTCTGTGGCGTTTCTAATATTATATGTGGATGACATATTGCTGATTGGAAACAACGTGGAGTTTTTGGAGAGCATAAAGGATTACTTGAATAAAAGTTTCTCTATGAAGGACCTAGGAGAAGCTGCTTACATTCTAGGCATTAAGATCTATAGGGATAGATCAAAACGCCTGATAGGACTTTCGCAAAGCACATACCTTGATAAAGTTTTGAAGAGGTTCAAAATGGAACAGTCCAAGAAAGGGTTCTTGCCAGCTTTACAAGGTACGAGATTGAGTAAGACTCAGTGCCCAGCAACTGATGAAGATAGAGAGCATATGCGCTCCGTCCCCTATGCTTCAGCCATATGTTCTATCATGTATGCAATGCTGTGCACTAGACAGGATGTTAGCCTGGCCATAAGTATGGCAGGTAGGTTCCATAGTAATCCAGGAGTGGATCACTCGACAGCGGTCAAGAATATCCTGAAGTACCTGAAAAGGACTAAGGAGATGTTTCTCGTGTATGGAGGTGACGAAGAGCTCGCCGTAAAAGGTTACGTCGATGCAAGCTTTGACACAGATCCGGACGACTCTAAGTCGCAAACCGGATACGTATTTATTCTTAATGGGGGTGCGGTAAGCTGGTACAGTTCCAAGCAAAGCGTCGTAGCAGATTCTACATGTGAAGCGGAGTACATGGCTGCCTCGGAGGCGGCTAAGGAGGGTGTCTGGATGAAGCTGTTCATGACGGATCTTGGAGTGGTGCCAAGCGCACTGAATCCAATAACCTTGTTCTGTGACAACACGGGTGCCATTGCCTTAGCAAAGGAACCACGGTTTCACAAGAAGTCCAGACACATCAAACGACGCTTCAACCTCATCCGCGACTACGTCGAAGGAGAGGACGTAAATATATGCAAAGTGCACACGGATCTGAATGTAGCAGACCCGTTGACTAAACCTCTTCCACGGCCTAAGCATGATCAACACCAGAACTGTATGGGTGTTAGATTTATTACAATGTAATTCGCATGATGATGTGAGGGCTAGATTATTGACTTTAGTGCAAGTAGGAGACTGTTGGAATTTTGCCCTAGAGGAAATAATAAATATAGTTATTATTATAATTCCTGTATCAAGATAATCGTTTATTATCCATGCTATAATTGTATTGAATGAAGACTCATTTACATGTGTGGATACATAGACAAAACACTGTCCCTAGCAAGCCTCTAGTTGGCTAGCCAGTTGATCAAAGATAGTCAGTGTCTTCTGATTATGAACAAGGTGTTGTTGCTTGATAACTGGATCACGTCATTAGGAGAATCACGTGATGGACTAGACCCAAACTAATAGACATAGCATGTTGATCGTGTCATTTTGTTGCTACTGTTTTCTGCGTGTCAAGTATTTGTTCCTATGACCATGAGATCATATAACTCACTGACACCGGAGGAATACTTTGTGTGTATCAAACGTCGCAACGTAACTGGGTGACTATAAAGATGCTCTACAGGTATCTCCGAAGGTGTTAGTTGAGTTAGTATGGATCAAGACTGGGATTTGTCACTCCGTGTGATGGAGAGGTATCTCGGGGCCCACTCGGTAATACAACATCACACACAAGCCTTGCAAGCAATGTGACTTAGTGTAAGTTGCGGGATCTTGTATTACGGAACGAGTAAAGAGACTTGCCGGTAAACGAGATTGAAATAGGTATGCGAATATTGACGATCGAATCTCGGGCAAGTAACATACCGAAGGACAAATGGAATGACATACGGGGTTATATGAATCCTTGGCACTGAGGTTCAAACGAAAAGATCTTCGTAGAATATGTAGGATCCAATATGGGCATCCAGGTCCCGCTATTGGATATTGACCGAGGAGTCTCTCGGGTCATGTCTACATAGTTCTCGAACCCGCAGGGTCTGCACACTTAATGTTCGACATTGTTTTATGCGTATTTGAGTTATATGGTTGGTTACCGAATGTTGTTCGGAGTCCCGGATGAGATCACGGACGTCACGAGGGTTTTCGGAATGGTCCGGAAACAAAGATTCATATATCGGATGACCTCATTTGATTACCGGAAGGTTTTCGGAGTTACCGGGAATGTACCGGGAATGACGAATGGGTTCCGGGAGTTCACCGGGGGGGGGGGAACCCACCCCGGGGAAGCCCATAGGACTTGAGGGTGGCGCACCAGCCCTTAGTGGGCTGGTGGGACAGCCCAAAAGGGCCCTATGCGCATTGGAAGAAAATTCAAAGAGAAAAAAAAGAGGAGGTGGGAAGGGAAGGAAGGACTCCAACCCACCAAACCAAGTCCAACTCGGTTTGGGGGGGGAGACCTTCCCCCCTTGGCTCGGCCGACCCCCTTGGGGCTCCTTGAGCCCCAAGGAAAGGTCCCCTCTCTCCCACCTATATATACGGAGATTTTAGGGCTGATTTGAGACGACTTTTCCACGGCAGCCCGACCACATACCTCCACGGTTTTTCCTCTAGATCGCGTTTCTGCGGAGCTCGGGCGGAGCCCTGCTGAGACAAGGTCATCACCAACCTCCGGAGCGCCGTCACGCTGCCGGAGAACTCTTCTACCTCTCCGTCTCTCTTGCTGGATCAAGAAGGCCGAGATCATCGTCGAGCTGTACGTGTGCTGAACGCGGAGGTGCCGACCGTTCGGTAATAGATCGTGGAACTGATCGCGGGATTGTTCTTGGGGCGGATCGAGGGACGTGAGGACGTTCCACTACATCAACCGTGTTCACTAACGCTTCTGCTGTACGGTCTACAAGGGTACGTAGATCACTCATCCCCTCTGGTAGATGGACATCACCATGATAGGTCTTCGTGCGCGTAGGAATTTTTTTGTTTCCCATGCGACGTTCCCCATCACAAGCTACATCGTAATTCGCAAAGACCATTAGACTATGTTCATGACAATTAGTTCAATTAATCATATTACTTAAGAACTCCCACTCAAAAAGTACATCTCTCTAGTCATTTGAGTGGTACATGATCCAAATCCACTATCTCAAGTCCGATCATCACGTGAGTCGAGAATAGTTTCAGTGGTAAGCATCTCTATGCTAATCATATCTACTATACGATTCATGCTCGACCTTTCGGTCTCATGTGTTCCGAGGCCATGTCTGCACATGCTAGGCTCGTCAAGCTTAACCCGAGTGTTCTGCGTGTGCAACTGTTTTGCACCCGTTGTATGTGAACGTTGACTCTATCACACCCGATCATCACGTGGTGTCTCGAAACGAAGAACTGTCGCAACGGTGCACAGTCGGGGAGAACACAATTTCGTCTTGAAATTTTAGTGAGAGATCACCTGATAATGCTACCATTGTTCTAAGCAAGATAAGGTTCAAAAAGTATTAACATCACATGCAATTCATAAGTGACATGATATGGCCATCATCATAAGCTTCTTGATCTCCATCACCAAAGCACCGGCACGATCTTCTTGTCACCGGCGTCACACCATGATCTCCATCGTCATGATCTCCATCAACTTGTCGCCATCAGGGTTGTCGTGCTACTCATGCTATTACTACTAAAGGTATGTCCTAGCAATATAGTAAACGCATCTGCAAGCAGAAACGTTAGTTTAAAGACAACCCTATGGCTCCTGCCGATTGCCGTACCATCGACGTGCAAGTCGATATTAACTATTACAACATGATCATCTCATACATCCAATATATCACATCACATCGTTGGCCATATCACATCACAAGCATACCCTGCAAAAACAAGTTAGACGTCCTCTAATTTTGTTGCATGTTTCACGTGGTGACCATGGGTATCTAGTAGGATCGCATCTTACTTACGCAAACACCACAACGGAGATATAAGAATTGCTATTTAACCTCATCCAAGGACCTCCTCTGTCAAATCCGATTCAACTAAAGTTGGAGAAACCGACACTTGCCAGTCATCTTTGAGAAAGGGGGTTACTCGTAGCGATGAAACCAGTCTCTCGTAAGTGTACGAGTAATGTCGGTCCAAGCCGCTTCAGTCCAACAATACCGCGGAATAAGAAAAGACTAAGGAGGGCAGAAAAACGCACATCACCGCCCACAAAAACTTTTGTGTTCTACTCGAGAAGACATCTACGCATGAACCTAGCTCATGATGCCACTGTTGGGGAACGTCGCATGGGAAACAAAAATTTTCCTACGCGCACGAGGACCTATCATGGTGATGTCCATCTACGAGAGGGGATGTGTGATCTACGTACCCTTGTAGACCGTACAACAGAAGCGTTAAGAAACGGTGGTTGATGTAGTGGAACGTCCTCACGTCCCCCGATCCGCTCCGCGAACCGTCCCGCGATCAGTCCCACGATCTAGTGCCGAACGGACGGCACCTCCGCGTTCTGCACACGTACAGCTCGACGATGATCTCGGCCTTCTTGATCGAGAAAGAGAGACGGAGAGGTAGATGAGTTCTCTGGCAGCGCGACGGCGCTCCGGAGGTTGGTGATGATCTTATCTCAGCAGGGCTCCGCGCGAGCTCCACAGAAACGTGATCTAGAGGTAAAACCGTGGAGATATGTGGTCGGGCTGCCGTGGCAAAGTTCTCTCAAATCAGCCCTAAAACCTCTGTATATATTGGTGGGAGAGGGGGGCCTTGCCTTGGGGCTCAAGGAGCCCCAAGGGGGTCAGCCGAGCCAAAGGGGGGAAGGTCTCCCCTTCCAAACCGAATCCAACTTGGTTTGGAAGGCGGAGTCCTTCTTCCCTTTCCCACCTCCTCCTTTTTTTTCTTTTCTCTTCGATTTTCTTCCTATGGCGCACAAGGCCTTCTTGGGCTGTCCCACCAGCCCACTAAGGGCTGGTGCGCCACCCCCAAGGCCTATGGGCCTCCCCGAGGTGGGTTGTCCCCCCCGGTGAACACCCGGAACCCATTCGTCATTCCCGGTACATTCCCGGTAACTCCGAAAACCTTCCGGTAATCAAATGAGGTCATCCTATATATCAATCTTTGTTTCCGGACCATTCCGGAAACCCTCGTGACGTCCGTGATCTCATCAGGGACTCCGAACAACATTCGGTAACCAACCATATAACTCAAATACGCATAAAACAACGTCGAACCTTAAGTGTGCAGACCCTGCGGGTTCGAGAACTATGTAGACATGACCCGAGAGACTCCTCGGTCAATATCCAATAGCGGGACCTGGATGCCCATATTGGATCGTACATATTCTACGAAGATCTTATCGGTTGAACCTCAGTGCCAAGGACTTATATAATCCCGTATGTCATTCCCTTTGTCCTTCGGTATGTTACTTGCCCGAGATTCGATCGTCAGTATCCGCATACCTATTTCAATCTCGTTTACCGGCAAGTCTCTTTACTCGTTCCGTAATACAAGATCCCGCAACTTACACTAAGTCACATTGCTTGCAAGGCTTGTGTGTGATGTTGTATTACCGAGTGGGCCCCGAGATACCTCTCCGTCACACGGAGTGACAAATCCCAGTCTCGATCCATACTAACTCAATTAACACCTTTGGAGATACCTGTAGAGCATCTTTATAGTCACCCAGTTACATTGCGACGTTTGATACACACAAAGCATTCTTCCGGTGTCAGTGAGTTATATGATCTCATGGTCATAGGAACAAATACTTGACACGCAGAAAACAGTAGCAACAAAATGACACGATCAACATGCTACGTCTATTAGTTTGGGTCTAGTTCATCACATGATTCTCCTAATGATGTGATCCCGTTATCAAGTAACAACACTTGCCTATGGCCAGGAAACCTTGGCCATCTTTGATCAACGAGCTAGTCAACTAGAGGCTTACTAGGGATAGTGTTTTGTCTATGTATCCACACAAGTATTGTGTTTCCAATCAATACAATTATATCATGGATAATAAACGATTATCATGAACAAAGAAATATAATAATAAATAATTTATTATTGCCTCTAGGGCATATTTCCAACAGTAGGCGCCACAGGAATAACTTCCTGCGCCCTTCTACACACTGGTTGAAGTGATGGTTCAATAACCTCATTAAGTTCTACCACTCTCCCACTCAATTCTTTCGAGAGAAACCTTTCCTCGAGAAAGGATCCGTTTCTAGAAACAAACACTTTGCTTTCGGATCTGAGATAGGAGATGTACCCAACTGTTTTGAATATCCTATGAAGATGCATTTATCCGCTTAGGGTTCGAGCTTATCAGACTGAAACTTTTTCACATAAGTGTCGAAGCCCCAAACTTTCAAGAAACGATAGTTTAGATTTCTCTAAACCTCAGTCTATACTGTGTCATCTCAACGGAAATACGCGGTGCCCTATTTAAAGTGAATGCGGTTGTCTCTAATGCATAACCCATAAACGATAGTGGTAATTCGATCATAGCATGCACCATACCAAATAGTGCGTGGCTATGACATTCAGACACATCATCACACTATGATGTTCCAGGTGGCATGAACTGCGAAACAATTTCCACATTGTCTTAACTGCGTACCAAAACTCGTAACTCAGGTATTCATTTCTTTGATCGTATCGTAGATAGTTTACCCTCTTGTTACGACGAACTTTACTCCGAAACAGAATTGAACTTGTCAATATTTCAGACTTGTGATTCATTAAGTAAATACTCTTGTATCTACTCAAATCGTCATTGAAGTAAGAACATAATGACATCCACTGCGTGCCTCAGCACCCATTGGACAGCATACATCAAAATGTATCACTTCCAACAAGTTACTATCTTGTTTCATCTCAATGAAAACAAGGCCTTGCTCATGTGGTGTGATTTGCATGTCACTAGTGATTCAAAATCAAGTGAGTATAAAGATCCATCAGCATGGAGCCTCTTCATGCAATTTATACCAACGTGACTCAAGCGGCAGTGCCACAAGTAAGTGGTACTATCATCATTACCTCGTATCTTTTGGCACCAATATCATGAACATGTCTAACACTACAATCGAGATTCAATAAACCATTGAAGGTGATTATTCAAGCAAATAGAGTAACCATTATTCTCTTTAAATGAATAATCTATTGCAATAAACACGATCCAATCATGCTCATGCTTAACGCAAGCACCAAATAACAATTATTTAGGTTTAACACCAATCCCGATGGTAGAGGGAGCGTGCGACGTTTGATCATATCAACCTTGGAAACACTTCCAACACGTATCGTCACCTCGCCTTTAGCTAGTCTACGTTTATGCCGTAGCTTTCATTTCGTGTTACTAATCACTTAGCAACCGAACCGGTATCCAATACCCTCGTGCTACTAGGAGTACTAGTAAAGTACACATCAACATCATGTATATCAAATATACTTCTTTCGACTTTTGCCAGCCTTCTTATCTACCAAGTATCTAGAGTTGCTCCGCCTCAGTGACTGTTCCCCTCATAACAGAAGCACTTAGTCTCGGGTTTGGGTTTAATCTTGGGTCTCTTTATTAGTGCAACAATTGTTTTGCCGTTTCACGAAGTATCCCTTCTAGCCCTTGCCTTTCTTGAAACTTAGTGGTTTTACTAACCATCAACTATTGATGCTCCTTCTTGATTTCTACTTTCGCAGTGTCAAACATCGCGAATTGCTCAAGGATCATTGTATCTATCCTTGATATGTTATAGTTCATCATGAAGCTCTCACAGCTTGGTGGCAGTGACTTTGGAGAACCATCTGTATCTCATCTGGAAGATTAACTCCCACTTGATTCAAGCCATTGTCGTACTCAGACAATCTGAGCACATGCTCAACGATTGAGCTATTCTCCTTTACTTTGTGGACAAAGAATCTTATCGGAGGTCTCGTACCTCTTAACAAGGGCACAAGCATGAAATCACAATTTCATCTCTTTAGAACATCACTTATGTTCCGTGACGTTTCAAAACGTCTTCGGCACCTTGCTTCTAAGCCATTAAGTATTTTGCACTGAACTATCATGTAGTCATCAGAAACGTGTATGTCGGATGTTCACAGCATCCACAGACGACGCTCGAGGTGTAGCACACCGAGTGGTGCATTAAGGACATAAGCCTTCTGCGCAGCAACGAGGACAATCCTCTGGAAAGTTTATTACTATCAACTTTCAACTAAATTTTCTCTAGGAACATATAAAAATAGTAGAACTATAGCGCAAGCTACATCGTAATTCGCAAAGACCATTAGACTATGTTCATGACAATTAGTTCAATTAATCATATTACTTAAGAACTCCCACTCAAAAAGTACATCTCTCTAGTCATTTGAGTGGTACATGATCCAAATCCACTATCTCAAGTCCGATCATCACGTGAGTCGAGAATAGTTTCAGTGGTAAGCATCTCTATGCTAATCATATCTACTATACGATTCATGCTCGACCTTTCGGTCTCATGTGTTCCGAGGCCATGTCTGCACATGCTAGGCTCGTCAAGCTTAACCCCAGTGTTCCACGTGTGCAACTGTTTTGCACCCGTTGTGTGTGAACGTTGAGTCTATCACACCCGATCATCACGTGGTGTCTCAAAACGAAGAACTGTCGCAATGGTGCATAGTCGGGGAGAACACAATTTCCTCTTGAAATTTTAGTGCGAGATCACCTCATAATGCTACCGTCGTTCTAAGCAACATAAGGTGCATAAAGGATTAACATCGCATGCAATTCATAAGTGACATGATATGGCCATCATCATGTGCTTCTTGATCTCCATCATCAAAGCACCGTCACGATCTTCTTGTCATCGGCGTCACACCATGATCTCCATCATCATGATCTCCATCAACGTGTCGCCATCGGGGTTGTCGTGCTACTCATGCTATTACTACTAAAGGTACGTCCTAGCAATATAGTAAACGCATCTGCAAGCAGAAACGTTAGTTTAAAGACAACCCTATGGCTCCTGCCGGTTGCCGTACCATCGACGTGCAAGTCAATATTAACTATTACAACATGATCATCTCATACATCCAATATATCACATCACATCATTGGCCATATCACATCACAAGCATACCCTGCAAAAACAAGTTAGACGTCCTCTAATTTTGTTGTTGCATGTTTTACGTGGTGACCATGGGTATCTAGTAGGATCTCATCTTACTTACGCAAACACCACAACGGAGATATATGAATTGCTATTTAACCTTATACAAGGACCTCATCGGTCAAATCCGATTCAACTAAAGTTGGAGAAACCGACACTTGCGAGTCATCTTTGAGCAAGGGGGTTACTCGTAGCGATGAAACCAGTCTCTCGTAAGCGTACGAGTAATGTCGGTCCAAGCCGCTTCAATCCAACAATACCGCGGAATCAAGAAAAGACTAAGGAGGGTGGCAAAACGCACATCACCGCCCACAAAAACTTTTGTGTTCTACTCGAGAAGACATCTACGCATGAACCTAGCTCTGATACCACTGTTGGGGAACGTCGCATGGGAAACAAAAATTTTCCTACGCGCACGAAGACCTATCATGGTGATGTCCATCTACAAGAGGGGATTTCCGATCTACGTACCCTTGTAGATCGCACAACAGAAGCGTTAGTGAACGCGGTTGATGTAGTGGAACGTCCTCACATCCCTCGATCCGCCCCGCGAACCGTCCCGTGATCCGTCCCACGATCTAGTGCCGAACGGACGGCACCTCCGCGCTCAGCACACGTACAGCTCGATGATGATCTCGGCCTTCTTGATCCAGTAAGAGAGACGGAGAGGTAGATGAGTTATCCGGCAGTGTGACGGCGCTCCGGAGGTTGGTGGTGATCTAATCTCGGCAGGGCTCCACCCGAGCTCCGGAGAGACGCGATGTAGAGGTAAAACCTTGGAGGTATGTGGTCGGGCTGCCTTGAAAAAGTTGTCTCAGATCAGCCCTAATTGCTCCATATATATAGGAGGAGGGAGGGGAGGCTTGCCTTGAGGCTCAAGGAGCCCCAAGGGCTGCGCCACCAAGGGGAGGAGGAGTCCTCCTCCAATCCTAGTCCAACTAGGATTGGAAGGTGGAGTCCTTCTCTCTTTTCCCACCTTTCCCTTTTGTTTTCCTTCTCTTCTTTTGGTTTTTCTTTCTCTTGTGCAAGACAGCCTTGGGCTGACCCCACCTACTTGGTGCGCCACCCCCAAGGTCCTTGGGCACTCCCGGGTGGGTGGTCCCCCCTCCTGGTGAAGATCCGGAACCCATTCGTCATTCCCGGTACATTACCGGTAATGCCCGAAAACCTTCCGGTAACCAAATGAAGTCATCCTATATATCAATCTTCGTTTCCGGACCATTACGGAAACCCTCGTGACATCCGTGATGTCATCCGGGACTCGAAAAAACATTCGGTAACCAACCATATAACTCAAATACGCATAAAACAACATCGAACCTTAAGTGTGCAGACCCTGCGGGTTCGAGAACTATGTAGACATGACCCGAGTGACTCCTCGGTCAATATCCAATAGCGGGACCTGGATGCCCATATTGGATCCTACATATTCTACTGTCACATCCCAGTTTTTGGCTTTCCTGACTAAGTAACTTATTTCAAAATTTAGGACCAATTAAATTTTTTGCGAATGCTTGTGATGCTTGAAGTGACTATTGTTTGTCTCGATGTTTTGCATGTGATTGATCCCCATTAATTCTTGCCACTCTCCTAATCACCTCCTCACTTCATGATCTCCTGCGTAATGATCATGCCATGTGTTTAGGACAAATATCTATTTTTATCAAATATTATTTTCACCAAAAATCTTTTCTTTGAATTAAACTTTCAAACCCGTGAGATGAGGGTTGTACTACAAGTCCTCAAATTAGGGAGTTTCTTTTGCACCAATGGTTTTAGTTAAAACCTATTATCAAAATGACTTCCAAAAACCATCTTATTATTATTATTATTATTTTAAAATTTATTTTATTATTTTAATTAAAAGCCTTTCTCAGAGGCCAAAAATGGTCTCTTATGAAGGAAAGTTATTTTTATTGCTTTCAAAATATTTAAGAAAATTTAGGGAAACTCAGTGGATATATTTATTCCATAGATATGAGTTTCAACACATGGTCATGTTCAAAATATTGGGCAAAACACACCAAAACCATTCCTGTCTATTTCAAGCTTTTGGAATATTTCTATAAGAAATTTTCTCAATAAATTCCAGTAAAATTCTAGCATGTCATCTATGATATTCTTGATGATCTTGCCAAGTTTCATTTCCATCCAAGTTGATTTGACTTCCCTAATCACTGTAAAACCCTATCTGTCCAGAATCAAATTTGAGCAACTTTACATTGTGAAGTACCTCCAATTGGGCTCAAATTTGGTGGACATGTTCTAGTACTCCAATGAGGCATCCACACCAAGTGGTACAACAAGGAGAATAGAGGAACTTGTCCTAAAACCCTCAAAACCCTATCAGTTGATTTATGACTTTGACAAACTTTACATTATAAAGTTTGTCCAATTGACCTCAAACTTTTTGTGCATGCCTTAATGCTCAAATGATGCCCCTACACCAAATATTGGATTTGTGGGAATTTATTTGAATAGGGTTCTAAGCAGAAACCAATTTCTGCCCCTTTCTGGGGTTTTTCAAGTCTACATTGGAAAACTTGTCCACCAAATCCCAAATTTGGTGTGCAAGCTTATTTTCATCTATTATTTGATCCTGTTAAGTTTCACAGCCATTGGAATCCATCTGGTAGACTAACCACAGATCAAACACCTTGTGTGCACTCACTAATCTGGCTTCTATTGCCCCTTCTACTTTTACCCTTGAGCTCAACTTTCTACCACAGCCTCACATAGTTACATTTCACCTCTAGTAACATTCCCATGGCCACTGGTCAATTATTTGAGGAGGTCCCTTTGTAACTCTCCCTCATTTTTACCCTTGGCAGCACTGTTTTACCCTTCTTTCCATTATTCTGCTTAAGCTATCACCCCCAACTCTTTCCAGAGCATCTAATACATGCCAAGGCTTCATTTAGAACCAAGTTATGGCATGCTCATGTGGGAAAAATGAGCAGCACCTCTTCAAGTTCATTTTTGGCTGAATTGTGGCTTTGTACAGCAGGTGCTCGCTACACTTCTTCTCTTGGGCTAAATTTTTGCAGACGTGTAGTCCTTCCATACCAGATGTTCCAGGACATGGTTTCATGTCCCCTCAATGCGTGTGAAAACCATTGGTAGCAGCCCCTAGTTTCCTGCTGAAATATTCACATCAGTGAAACTCTATTCAAACCTTCTGCACTTGGCTCCAAACTCCTCCAGTGCATCGTGGCAAGCATGCCTTGCACGGTTGACACCTTGGCCTAGCCAAGGGGTGCCCCAGGACACCAGGTGGGGTGGTGACCACCACTCTGGCCTGCACTAATGGTGCTCTGCGCCATTTCTTTGTTCCCTAGCTCATGTCCCGCAGTTGCACCATGTCTCAGAGCGTCAGTGCATCTCCTTTTGACCGTTCAAGCCATCTACATCCATTAGCTACCCTCCAAAACCCCTCTGGCACGCTGTCTACCCCATGCTCTCAGAGCTCCAGAGAGCTCCTGAGCTTTCTCCTCTTCCCCCTCTCCATATGGCTTCCCCCGAGCCCTCTAGCTCCTCCAGAACCCTCTCACTCTCTCCCTAGAGCCACCCTCGAGCTCCATCTCCCCAGTTCTCTCTCCCTCCACTCCTCCCATGGCCGCCGTGGCTTCGGCCATGCCTACATGAGGGACTCCCCAGCCCCTCTCCTCTCCTCTTCCTACTGCATAGGGGTGCCCCAGGGGCCCTGGGGCCCTCCGCATTCTTCCACCTCGCTCCATTTCTTCCTCTAGTCGGCCGAGCCGCCGCCCCACTGCGGCAGTGCCATCGGCATCCGCCATGGCCGAAGGCCTCGCCTCCAGGAGCTCCCAGTAGGAACGGGCTCCTGCTCAGGCGCGGGAGGCTGCTCGCCCCGAGCCCCTGCTGGCCGGAGCGCCGCCAAGCAGCCGCCGGCGCCAGCCTCTGCCCGGCTGGCCCTGCCCCGTGTGCACTAGATCGGGAGGAAGCAGAAGCCCTGACGAAGTGGGGCCCGCCTGTAAGTGGAACAACGACTAGGCCCGCGCAGTCAAGTGGCCACGCCCCTGGCCGTTCACGTCTTCCTCGCGCGAAGACATATTGGAGGGAGTACGCCTTCGACGTCGGCAACCTCCCACGCGGCATGCACAACCGGGCCGGCCCATCTCTTTCTCTGGCGCCTTATGCACAACATAGCAAAGTCTGGAGGCCCCCTTTTCCCTTTTTCATTTATCTGTGACTTCAAAAATCCATTGTGAATTCATACTGACTCCAAATCTGTTGATTCAAAATTCAGCAGGTTCCTAAAATCAAGCTCTATCCACCTATGTGCCTTGCACATTTTTCCAAGACATGTTCCTCTGGTGTTTTATTTAAAATCCCAATCTGCACATAAAATGTCACCCCTTTCAAAAATCCCATAGGCTTCATATCAACTCTAAATGGAGTGATTCAAACTTCCAGAAACTCCTAAGATCACTCTACATTTTTAGAGACTTGGTCAACATTTTTATCAAGATTCATTCTATTACCATAAATAAATAGCTTCTATTGCTATTTAATCCTCATTGTTAAATCCCTAGAATATTCATTTCAACTCCAAAGCCAGTGAAACCACTTCCTAAATATTTCTAAAATCAGTCTCTGTTAAATGGGTGCCTCCACTCATTTTTAACAGAATGTTTTCTGTTGACCTCTTCAAAGGTCACCTATCCCTCTTTTCGTTCCATCTAGACACCCCTGATGACTCAAACCCCTTGGCAAGGATTCAGGTATTTTTCTTATGACCAGAGAGGTCCAAGAAAAATATCACTTCTATTTATAGAACACTTTTATTCTACTGGATATGTGGCTTACTATGGTTATTTCCGACATAGTTGACGGTAGACGGAGTACTCGGGGACGGAGCGGAAGACCTCGAAGACCCCGAGGACTTACGTGAGCAAGGCAAGCAGACCTTTTTCCATGACTTAAATAAATAAAATGATGCATGCTAGAATAGCAAGTATTTTCCGTTGCATGTAATCACGATGCTGGTTCATCACCGATGTGATGGTACCGGAGGCTTCTTCAAAGCACTTGCATTGATAGTAGTGTTATTACATGGCTCCTCGGAGCATAAACATGATGAGCTTGATCCTACCATCTACGAGGATCATGCTACTGTCATATTGTCTAGTGGAGTTAATCACTTCATTGAGCTTGACCCCGTGAGGGTCATGATATTATCATGTTGACAAGTAATAATAGAGCATTTTATCATGAGCATGATGATGAGTTAAATAAAGAGTTTATGAAAACCCTGTCGGGTGCTCGTAAGACGTTGGTCCCTGCATGGTTGTTAATGTCCAGAGTCGGTGCTCGTAAGACGTACAACATGTGGGCTGGGTACCAATCGAGTGGATCTCTTTGTCTAGTATCGTCAGGGGAAAGATGATGATCGGATACTTACCTCGGGTATATGTGATATACCGCGAGTCGTGGATGACACGGAAGTATTCCGTTTCTCGTGGGTCCAGCGTACTACCTCTGCAGAGTGTAAACTATTCGAATAGCCGTGTCCACGGTCAAGGAAAGTTGGGTGGTGCTGCTTAAACTACGTCCTGAGTTTCCGCATAAACCAAGTGTGTGTGTGTGGTGTTAAAAAGGTGTTTTTATAATCACAATAATCACAATAATATGATCAAGTTCGGTGACTTGACATATAGGGTAAACCCGGAGGGTTTAGCCCTCATTAATACATTGAGGTCATGACAAGTCCGATGACTTGGCATGAAGGGTGAACCCGGATGGTTCAGCCCATCGCAGATATGTTGATATCCGTAACCTGTTCTTCAAAATTAATTCTTTAACCTGATGCATATACACGATCATCCCACCCAGTTGAGTTACACTAAAGATGCATGATACTGTTATCCTTCACTTTCATTGTTCGTATCATGGGTTGTTTGCGAGTACATTCAAAGTACTCATTGGCTTGCCACTGGTTATTTCATTGACCAGGTATGAAAGTCAAGATATGGTGGAGATTAACTTGGTGACGTTCTTGCGAGCTAGGACGCTTCCCAGTCAGAATGCCTGTAGGTTAAGGTTGATGGCATGGGTTCACGCTTTCAACCAATAATTCCGCTATTGGTTCAGTTTCAAGTGTAGGCCTTAAGGCCCTATGTATATAAGACTCGATCGAAGTGGTCATTTATTGTATCAAACGGTATGTATGGATGTAAGACTCTATTATTCAGTATCTGTGTTCAGTGAGCATTGATCCTTGGGATCACTGGGCACGGCAATATCGACTTACCAGTCGGGGTCCCCACAGAACTGGTATTAGAGCCATCCTGACTATAGGAAGCCCTTAGTTAGCATGGACGTTAGTTAGGACAAAACTGTTTTCCAGATCCTTCAAAATATTTACAAAACATATATATTTTCTCAACTCTCCCAAAACTTCAAAGAAATTGAAGGTTATGCTCTAGCCTTCCACTCTTATTTTCTTGACACTCCTCGTCTACTTTTACAAAACTTGCTACTGGTCGCTAGAACCTTATGCCCTTCTGACCACGGGATAAATTGAAATCCTCGTGGGCAGCCCGGAAGGAAGTAACCTTTCCACGCAAACACCTGTGATGAAGGACAGAGAAGACAACTCTACGACCAGACGACACCAACAGTAGTACCTCTAAGAGGAACGAGGACATCGAGGCTTAGAAGATGGTGAAACCCTGGACATTGTTCCAGAGTGATGCCACTTTCGCCTACGATAATCTGGACATAATATATGCAAACCTTGACCTACATCACTAATAGTGCGACCCTGTCAGTTATAGATAATTGTGTCGACCATCACCGGTGGATGAGAATCTTGCCATTTGGTCCGCCTCACCTTAGTGAGCAGGAAAACAGTTCTCTTCATCCCCCGCTCTAGGTGTCAATATTGCAATTAGTATGATTGCCAGATCAGAACTCTATCATGTCTTGCAAATATCGGTGCATGAAGGTGTCCACCTGAGACTCTCGAAGCCTCAGAAGACAAGAAGACGCTGACACAATCATGAAGACAACAGAAGACCCTGTCAGTGACGGCTATGAAGAACCACCTTCGTCAGCAATTTCCCAGACGAGAAGATAACCAGACTTCCTTACAATTCAAGCGAATTACATCAGCAAGCAACAACAAGAGGCGTGACAACACCATGAGAAGGTCCAGAAGACTTAGCGGACTCCTCTCCGGAGCAAGAAGCAAGCACGACTGTCGAGTCCCTGAGCCTAGGATAGGATGAGTCGTGAATCCCCTATGCGAAGTCGAGTCCGTGAAATGGTTCGGATGGACCATGTTGTGTGTTGGTTGCTTTTGTTGTTTGTGCTTTGATATAAGTCGCAATTTTTCTTAGGCAACAAGCATGCGGTTATATCACTTGTCTTATTTTGATGTTCAAAATAATTTTTGCACTTGTTTGAGTTGATTTTTCAACGCTTGTTTGATTGCGCTGAGACCCTTAGACCCTCCCCTCTGTGCTCTCTCTCTTTCTCTCACCCTCTCGACAACTGAAGACGGCAAGACAAATGCGCCAAGGATCCACTTCGGAGGACGGCTGACGTTGAAGACACTGACTGTGCTACGCTTAACCACACGCAACCCGTAGGAATGTGTTTTCCCCTCGATCTTGGAAGACCACACTAGACCATACTAACCTCCACCAGCCTTTCCGGCTCAAATTTTCTGGTCACGTGTCTAGTACACGTACTTGCCAGAACACGTGTAGGTCCCCGATAAACCCCGCTGAGCACCGGGTTCTTAATGAAACAAGTGATTAACGTGAACAAGTATCCTTCCATCTCAATATAGCACTGTAACCTTGATGCCATAAGAGGACCGATCTCCGATATGAGAGCATTAGACTAAGATGGTTGTGATGATGATAGTTGTTTTGAGGATATAGCTAGACTATTTTGGTGGATCATGAGACGCTTATAAGGTAGGTGGATTTGGTGGAACGAGTTGGTACAGTAGTAAAATCTACATAATCTGGAGTAAGATTGGATTTAGTAGGATGATTATGATCATGAACTTTATTCTTGGTGGTAGCTAGTAGTTGGCATGGTTTGGATATTGTAGCGACCCGACTCAAAACGAGTCAAGCCTCTGTGTAGCTATGCCATCCCTGGATCAGTATGCTGGCACACACAGTACATCAATGTATATATCAAAGCGTAATCACATGTACATAGCGTAAAACTGATATATACCTTAAATATCTCAGCGGAAGCAGTCAAGGGAGTGGAGTCCCAATAAACACCAACGGCAAGTTGAGTGTAGACCGTAGCCCTGAATCATACTCTTACTCGTCGAAGGAAAATATCTGCAACATAAGACGTTGCAGCCGTGTAGGTCAGCATATAGAATATGCCGGCAAGTCACATAAGAGAGGGGTGAAAAGTAATCATCTATACTATATGCATATATGGCAGGTGGGGCTATAAGTTTTCAGCGAAAAGCAAGTTTTCTCCTACATCAACAGAGGGCTAAAAGCAAAATATTACTACATTGTTGGTTGTTAACGAGATGGTTCCGCCAACCAATCCTCGTACCCGAGTTGTCAATAATTACCCTCATCAAATATATTTAATGGTGTTGAGAAATCCAGATAACTTCAGTTCCTTTGGCTCAAGTTGTCCATGACCATGGACACGGCTAATCGATTAGGTTTGAGTACTCTGCAGAGTTTTGCACACGTTCCCCACAAGATTTGATCGCCTCCGTGTATGTCCTCGCACTTCAGGGTGTTTGAAGACCGGATGATCAAAACATGGTCTTTCAACGGGTCCCTCTGAATCCCTGTCGGTGCCCATCCATTCCTACCGTTCTTCTACATCTGCTAGCACCGCCTGTCTAGAGTCGCCTCGTTGTCCAACCAAGCCAGAGCCCATAATGACTTGTGGCTGTGCAGGTAAGCCTTGGGTCTTGAAAATATCCGTCCGTCCCTTTGAGCCTGGGTGAAGCTTTCCGCAGGATGTCATGGCCGTCCCCAGCATCCCGGGTCATCCACTGGGTTCTCCAGGGAGCCGATCAACCGTCCTTCACCCAGAGTTGCATTGCGTCCGAGGTCTTGAAAATCTTGTCTTAACCGGTCTTGATTATTTAATCAACCTAGCATCACTCGTGTTAAGCACTCAACCGAAGTCCCGTCTACTCAAGCATAGCAATATGAACTTTGTCGTCCCGGGGCAAGTATCGGGGTTGTTGTGTGCCTACCACATGATACTACAATCTATACTAAAATTTCCAAGTACCTAAGCAGCATGCAATTGGGCATAGGATGGTAGAACTACGATGCATAACACATAGGTGATAGTATGATCAAAGTGACTTGCCTGGTGATGTTGACGAAGAAGAATTTCTCGAGAAATAACTTGATAGACTACTCATCACTCTCCGATGAAATCTATATAACAAACATATCATTCACATAAGCACTCATACTAGCAATCATTCTAGCAATCAAAACAAAAGAGAGAGCGAAGAGGAATCCGAAAGAAACTTCAAATAAGACTAGAGAGTCCTCTACTACATCAAACACTAAACGATTTTTGTCCAACAGAAAATAATAACAAGGAACTAAGATATAAATCTAACTAAGATAAAATAAAGTATTTTTCACAAAACTTTTTGAAAGTATTCCCAAACGGGATTTGAAACAGTGGAGAAACCAATTGCAAGTTACTAAGGAACTAGAATTGATTTCATGATAACAAATAAAAATAAAATCAACACTTGTTGCAAAACTACTGTTAACTAACATAAACAAAACAATAATCTTTCTGAAATAATAAATAAAATATTTTAAAACAAAAATAAAAAAGGAATTAGCCGAAATCCTAAAAGAGGTGAAACAAAAATTGTTTCACAAGAAACAGTGAGCTAATATACTGAAACAAATCTGAAATTTTTACCACTGATAAATAAGATCACTAGTGATCAGTACCAAAAGGAATCAAATTAAAAGCTATTTTTAAACTCCTGGAATAGGCAAAACAAGGTTTAAACTAAATCTGATCTAACTCAATTTTGAAAATTTCAAACATAGACAAATTATATGTTTTTCAGAACTACAGGAAATTTGGGAGCTACTGGAAAAAGAATCAACTCTATTGGACTTCAGGATCAAAAGCTATGGCCAAAACAAAATTGGACCTTTTCTGTTTTTGAACTAAATCTGAACAAATAAAACAAATAGGGAATCCATGTGGCGGCTTCTGATTGGCTGATGGGTGTGCGTGGCATAGGCTTAACAGCGGATGGCCGGTAAATAATAAAAAATATTGCGGTTAACTTACAGGTTGACCGGTTGTTTTTAGAAAACCGAAGGGGTAAGTTACTCTAATCTACACTGTTGAAAATAGATCTAAGGGTAAAACTAAAAAAAACAAAACAAGTAAAAAAAAGAAAGGAGAGAGGGGGCCTTACCATGTCTGAAGCAGCAGTGGCTGGAGCCTTCTCCGGCGAGATGGGGTGGCGAAGGAGGGGGGGAGCGAAGGGGTGGGGGATCCGGCGGAGGAGGGGTGGGGTGGGGCTCCTGGGGGGAGGCGAGGGGGAGATGGAGAGGGTGCAGGGGGGGCGACGGGGGAAGCTGCTGGCGGTATGGCTCCTGGCAGGAGTTTCGTGGGGATGGGGAGGGGGCCAACGGGAGGGGTGGTGGAGGAGGGCCGAAGTGGTGGAGGTGGCGCAGCGAGGTAGGGGAGGGCTGCAGGGGCAAGGGGAAGATGCAGGGGCGATGGGGAGAAGCTCCAGTGAGTTCTCTGGTGCCGACTCCGGCGATTTGCAGGGGGAGGAGGAGGTGGGGAGAGGCGGTGGTTTCAACTGGAATGGAACGAGGAGGCCATGGGGGTTCTTATAGAGGCGACGGGAGGCGCTGGGAGGGAAGGTGCTTCGCGAATCCCGGAGGTGGGGATTCCTCTGTCCATGGCAGGGAAAGTTCGTGTGACGTGGGGGAGGAACAGAGGAAGAAGATGATCTCCTGTTGGGCCAAAAATAGGAAAGTTCTTAATGGGCCAGCTGGAGTTTCCTAATAAAAGTGATTCCTTTCCTATTTTTAAAACTAGGAAACTAAAACGATAATAGGGAATTCAAATCAAATCGGAATAAAGAGTTTCTATATACTAAGATTATCAGAAAAATAAAATATAAATGATGGGCATTTTTTCCACGGCAAAAATAAAAAACTTCAGAAAAAATTATCTTCACAAATTTGCCTAAAAGATTTATTTTCTTTTGCAAATAATTTTCAAATGACCCTCTAAGTTTTAGGGTTCAAATAACTTTCAAAATGCCCGTGTGTTTGAGGGTCATGTTCCTCCGCTCTTTTCTTTCGACAGAATGTATTTCCCGGCATTTCTTGAGTGGAGAAAACAAATAGAAATGCAAGAGAATTCAAATGCAATTATCTCCGTTCAAATTCTTTATAGTTGAAGAAGTCATGTCATCTTCTCTCTTTGCTTTTAAAAGATTGAATTTGAATTCACCGGAGAAGGGGAAAGTCATTTTATTCCCTCTCATTCAAAAGTTTTGAAAATTTTCAAATTTCCACTCAAGTTTCAATCACCCAATCGAACAAACAAACAATCAATCTAATAATTATATTAACATTCCAAAATTTATAATTTTGGGATGTTACAAACTACCACACTTAAAATGAATCTCGTCCTCGAGATTCGAAGAGGCTAGAAAGAAAGGTTAGGGTTTGGGGGTCTTCTAACAAATCCAATCTGCGGCAAGGTGGGAATGCTACCACACTTAAAATGAGAGATACTGGTCCCTAAAAATGCTTTAACGATCCTCTGGGGTTTTGGCAACTGACATCGCACAGTCTTCATATTAAATCCTTTGGTGATGCTCTCCCGTTGATATAAGCTTCTTTCGTCACTGGCTCTTCTTAACTGACAGTCTCGTGATGAATTCTAACTAACCTATCGATGATTCTCATGGTGGTCTACCATTTGTGGCTATCCTACAGAGAGAGGGGTCTTGGTTTCATTCTCACCGTAAAATTTCCTACGCGTGACAACAGGTGCGATGTACATGGGCTTTTCTTATACCACTCTAAGGCTTAAACAAAAGCTTCAAAGAACGTCGTCTCTCTATATGGGTAAGTCTCTCAGATTTACCATTCCGAATAGCAAGATAAATGATAAGAGTAAGTCGTCATGGTGATCAATCCATTCCGCACCCAAATCATTTCTCTGTATAAGGTTTAGCGAATCTCGCATTCTAACACTTGGGCAATCCTCACAAGCGTTGCAGAGTTTCTCTTGTCCACGAACGAAGTTCGTATAATCCATTGGTTCTGCAAGCTGAACAAAGCATCTATCGTTTCTTCACAACTCTCAGGTTTTCGTATGCTCCTAAGAAAACGTCGGCTGATCCATCATAGCTTCTTTCCATAAATCATATTCATTTCATAATCAATCCTTTATTACATCCTTTATTTCTTATCAAAAACTCCAATTCAAAAGTACTCTATTACAAATGCTGCCATCCACATGGTTCGGTATGGTCGAGCATTTGCTTCATCATGGTGGTCATGAGCTTCATCTCCATCATCTCCGCACGTACTTCACTCAGGTATTCCTGGTACATTCCTACTCAGTGGATCCTGTGGGTTTACCGATTACTACCACACTTAAATGAATTATACTCATGCGTGCATAGAGCATATTTTCTCATATCCTCATAATGTTCAGAGATCTTTGCTCGAAGAGAAACAACGCATAGAGTTCAACATAGGCAATCATGAGACAATAAATTCCATTTATTCATGATGTTATTACAATCTCAGGGACTTCTGTTACAAAAATTTCACTCCATGATCTTATGAAAAATAGGAGTGCTTCGGATTACACTTACTGCCATGGTCAAAACTTAACTACTCCATTCTAGCTTTCTTCCTTTGTGGACAATCGCTGGCAAAATGTCCTGCTTCTTTGCAACAAAAACAAATGATTTCTCACAAGTCTCGAGGCTTCTTAGCTTCTGCTTTTGCTCCTTGGATTCCCGGCTTCCTTCCTGAGCACATGTATTTGTGGTGGCCAAATTTCATACACTTGTAACATCTGACATGACTCAGGTCTATGTCTACAGAGATTTGGCTCTTCCGAGGGTACTTTTTCTTCTTTCCAGACTCCTTCATGTTGGCCAGTTCTTCTATTTCAAGTGGATCAAACTCCAGTTCTTCCGTCGGGAAGTTTCCCAGATACTCTTGGCTTCTCTTCGTGCAATCCTGTGAATAATGTCCTTCTTCTCCACATGAGTAGCATGCATTGGAGATAAATCTGGTCAGACCTTGTCCATCAGGGTCTTCAATATTTTCAATCATCACCGGTTCCTCTAGAATCTTCTTCTTGAGGGTTTCCTTCACTGCATCTTTCTGCTGCTTGACAACTTGTTGCACCTTGGGGTAAATGTGACACTGAGCTGGGTAGTGGGTGGGTCCTTCACAAAGAAAACAAGTCACCTGACTACTTGGGCACTCCTCAGCTGGGTGATTTTCTTCACAATGAGTGCATCCATCCGTGTGTTCTTCCTGGGTGTGTTCTATTTCTCCACAGATCTTGCATGCACAAGTCTTCTCCTTCGTATTATCATAGCCCTTCTGACTGAGACGGGATCTGAACATAGTCTTCTTGAATTCTTCCCAACTTTCTGCTCCACTAAATCCTTGTATGGCATGGTGCATTTTCCACCAGATAGCAGCACTTTGGGTAAAGTACTGGCGAGCGTGTTCCACTTCATACTTCCTTGAGATCAAGTTGCTCCCGAAGTGGTTCTCCATGTTCTGAATCCATATCTCAGCTTCCAGCCGGGTCATTGGTCCAGAGACTACAAGTCCAGCTTCATACTCCATCTGGTAGGGTTGAGGTTTTGGGGATGAAACGGGTAAGAGAGGGAGGGAGATACACAAAATACAAACAATATTTTTGAGAATAGGTTTTATTTGTGGCCGTCGGAAAACACACACCAATGACGGCTCACAAATCATCGTAACTAACGTGGGTATATAATTGGGGTTTGGACTTCTAATAAACATTGGAACGTTTCGGGGTCTTCGAGTTCTTCGGGTCTTGAGAGTCTTCAATTGGTGTAGCTTCAACTGCATGATGAAATCCTCTTTACTTTGAAGCGGGAGTCGGTTGATCCTTCACGTGGTCAAAGGGGAAAGGGAATTGTCTAACTATTTGAGGTGAGAGAGAACGTTTGATGAAATCAGAAGATATGAGAAGTAAAAGGTGTTATTGAAGAATTTTTAGAGAGATCCTATCCTAAGAAATTTCCAGTTTCTAGGGTCACGTCCTACAGTCAACATGTGCTCTGACACCATTTCTGTAGCGACCCGACTCAAAACGAGTCAAGCCTCTGTGTAGCTATGCCATCCCTGGATCAGTATGCTGGCACACACAGTACATCAATGTATATATCAGAGTGCAATCACATGTAATTAGCGTAAAACTGATATATACCTTAAATATCTCAGCGGAAGCAGTCAAGGGAGTGGAGTCCCAATAAACACCAACGGCAAGTTGAGTGTAGACCGTAGCCCTGAATCATACTCTTACTCGTCGAAGGAAAATATCTGCAACATAAGACGTTGCAGCCGTGTAGGTCAGCATATAGAATATGCCGGCAAGTCACATAAGAGAGGGGTGAAAAGTAATCATCTATACTATATGCATATATGGCAGGTGGGGCTATAAGTTTTCAGCGAAAAGGAAGTTTTCTCCTACATCAAGAGAGGGCTAAAAGCAAAATATTACTACATTGGGCTCTGGCTTGGTTGGACAATGTAGTAATATTTTGCTTTTAGCCCTCTCTTGATGTAGGAGAAAACTTCCTTTTCGCTGAAAACTTATAGCCCCACCTGCCATATATGCATATAGTATAGATGATTACTTTTCACCCCTCTCTTATGTGACTTGCCGGCATATTCTATATGCTGACCTACACGGCTGCAACGTCTTATGTTGCAGATATTTTCCTTCGACGAGTAAGAGTATGATTCAGGGCTACGGTCTACACTCAACTTGCCGTTGGTGTTTATTGGGACTCCACTCCCTTGACTGCTTCCGCTGAGATATTTAAGGTATATATCAGTTTTACGCTAATTACATGTGATTGCACTTTGATATATACATTGATGTACTGTGTGTGCCAGCATACTGATCCAGGGATGGCATAGCTACACAGAGGCTTGATTAGGAAAGTTCTTAATGGGCCAGCTGGAGTTTCCTAATAAAAGTGATTCCTTTCCTATTTTTAAAACTAGGAAACTAAAACGATAAAAGGGAATTCAAATCAAATCGGAATAAAGAGTTTCTATATACTAAGATTATCAGAAAAAGTAAAATATAAATGATGGGCATTTTTTCCACGGCAAAAATAAAAAACTTCAGAAAAAATTATCTTCACAAATTTGCCTAAAAGATTTATTTTCTTTTGCAAATAATTTTCAAATGACCCTCTAAGTTTTAGGGTTCAAATAACTTTCAAAATGCCCGTGTGTTTGAGGGTCATGTTCCTCTGCTCTTTTCTGTTTGACAGAATGTATTTCCCGGCATTTCTTGAGTGGAGAAAACAAATATAAATGCAAGAGAATTCAAATGCAATTTTCTCCGTTCAAATTCTTTACAGTTGAAGAAGTCATGTCATCTTCTCTCTTTGCTTTTAAAAGATTGAATTTGAATTCACCGGAGAAGGGGAAAGTCATTTTATTCCCTGTCATTCAAAAGTTTTGAAAAGTTTCAAATTTCCACTCAAGTTTCAATCACCCAATCAAACAAACAAACAATCAATCTAATAATTATATTAACATTCCAAAATTTATAATTTTGCGATGTTACAGAGATAATTACCATGATGACTTGGATTATCAAGTAGACTTCTTATTGGATTTGAGTCTTGGATTTAAATAGGTAATCTTAATAGAATAATGAGGGTGACGAAGACCACATGGTTTGGAGTAAATTGGATTTAGCTCGTTAATCTTGATCATGATACCATGTTTTCTCGGTGGATATAGAGTGCGTATACTTGGAGTTGTCAATTGATTTACAACCTATGTAGTTGGCCTTGGAGATTAGATGGCCATGATTATTGAAGTTGGTGGATATACTATGACATAATTCTTGCAGTAATATGTGAGTTACGAGGACTCTAAGAGTTTATGTGGAACCTCGTCAATGTTGGATTTGTAGGAGTGATAGGTCCAGTGATGATTGATCAGATTGATGGATTACTTGATCGGATTCATAGGAAGGAAACAAAACATTGGATTGGTCTACTACGTGTTTCCTTAATATAGTAGTGTAGTACCCTGTCCATTGGATGACTTAGGTGGACAATTGGATTTGTTGTGCCTCAGATTCAGTCGTGGTAGCTGTATGTCTCCCCAAGGTCCTTGCATAGTGATGCATGTACAGTTGGGGCTACGCCATACTTGTAAGTGTTTGGGTTTAGTTCTTCCCTCAACCCGGAGTTGACTAGCATGAGCGGTGTGGAGTTGACCCATGTAGGATGATACCCTTGATGAGATGAGATGATGTTGTCTCAAGTTAGCGGTCGAACTACTGGCATCTAAGGAATGTGCTTAGAGATAAGATGATAACCGTTCGCCCACATCCTAAATTCCTTGAGACCCTAAAGCTTCGCTGAGCCACAAGATGGACGGACTACGACCATGGAAGACGACTCTAAGTCGTTGAAATGTGGCCAGTACCCGCCCGTAGCAAGTTCCGTTCTCCTCACCTGACTTTTGAGCACTATGCTTATGTCATGTTTGGGAAGGTAGGTTGTCATCCCCATTGATGACATACTTACTCACCCAGTAAGAGGAAGAACGCCTTAGTCCTGTTTGGACGAACCCCAGGAACGCCGATCTTTATACCTCTCGAGGGTACCGTGATATCTCGAGAAGGTGGACTTCTTGAAGCAATCCCAAGACAACGGAAGACTATCCTACGCAAGTCAAGACAAAGAACCGCCGTGAAGAGGAAGCCACGACAATGACAATGAAGCAACAAGAAGTCAACCACCGACCGCGCACCGACTACATCAACGACATCAAGAAACCTCGACGATTCAAGATGATGAGGCCCTTCGACAAGCGAAAGAATCTGACGACCTCTCCTTGGTCCAAATCAAGGACGAGAGTACTAGTGAGTCGTGGTGGAAACCTGCTAAAGGTGACTCCCGCTTGCCGAGTCGCAGATGTTGGGAATGGATGACTGGTCTAAACTCTTGGGTAGCCAGCTTGTCCAGAAACCCTCACAACTCCCAATATGGCAGGACCTGTTCGGGACCGGAGCCCCGAGCATAGACTCATAGGTGAGACCCAGCCCAGACCCTTCCGCGAGAAGCCTACGAAGACTATTTGCGACCATAGCTTGACTGCTAAAAGGGAGTCAAGGACTTCCCCGTAAGCAGGAAGCCATGCCAAGACTTTGGTAGTGCGTTCTAACACGAGACATCTTGATGTCACTAATTGGCATGCGAAACCCCAGGACCAGATCCTAGACACACTATCTTGCCACGTATTCTCACTTGGAATACAATCGCAAGCCGGAACCTTGCACAGACTTAGCTTACCAAGCCCTTAACCTCGTTCAAGCCTAATTATTGCCAGACTCCGCTCACGATCAGTCGAGGACGTGTCAACAATCGAAGTCGTATCACCAAGCACCTCAAGACCACCACAACAACCTGGGGACATGAAGACTACCTCCAACTCAAGATTTTGTATCTCTCCAACCCCTAGCCTCAGAATCTCGGGGACGAGATTCTCTTAAGGGGGTAAGGTCTGTCACATCCCAGTTTTTGGCTTTCCTGACTAAGTAACTTATTTCAAAATTTAGGAGCAAATAATTTTTTTGCGAATGCTTGTGATGCTTGAAGTGACTATTGTCTGTCTGGATGTTTTGCATGTGATTGATCCCCATTAATTCTTGCCACTCTCCTAATCACCTCCTCACTCCATGATCTCCTGCCTAATGATCATGCCATGTGTTTAGGACAAATATCTATTTTTACCAAATATTATTTTCACCAAAAAGCTTTTCTTTGAATTAAACTTTCAAACCCCTGAGATGAGGGTTGTACTACAAGTCTTCAAATTAGGGAGTTTCTTTTGCACCAATGGTTTTAGTTAAAACCTATTATCAAAATGACTTCGAGAAACCATCTTATTATTATTTTAAAAGTTATTTTATTATTTTATTTAAAATCCTTTGTGAGAGGCCAGAAATGGTCTCTTATGAAGGAAAGTTATTTTTATTGCTTTCAAAATATTTATGAAAATTTAGGGAAACTCAGTGGATATATTTATTCCATATTTATGAGTTTCAACACATGGTCATGTTCCAAATATTGGGAAAAACCCACCAAAACCATTCTTGTCTATTTCAAGCTTTTGGAATATTTCTATAAGAAATATTCTCAATAAATTCCAGTAAAATGCTAGCATGTCATCTATGATATTCTTGATGATCTTGCCAAGTTTCATTTCAATCCAACTTGATTTGACTTCCCTAATCACTCTAAAACCATATCTGTCCAGAATCAAATTTGAGCAACTTTACATTGTGAAGTATCTCCAATTGTGCTGTAATTTGGTGGACATGTTCCAGTACTCCAATGAGGCATCCACACCAAGTGGTACACCAAGGAGCATAGAGGAACTTGTCCTAAAACCCTCAAAACCCTCTTTGTTAATTTCTGACTTTAACAAACTTTACATTATAAAGTTTGTCCAATTGACCTCAAACTTTTTGTGCATGCCTTAATGCTCAAATGATGCCCCTACACCAAATATTGGATTTGTGGGAATTTATTTGAATAGGGTTCTAAGCAGAAACCAATTTCTGCCCCTTTCTGGGGTTTTTCAAGTCTACAATGGAAAACTTGTCCACCAAATCCCAAATTTGGTGTGCAAGCTTATTTTCATCTATTATTTGATCCTGTTAAGTTTCACAGCCATTGGAATCCATCTGGTAGACTAACCACAGATCAAACACCTTGTGTGCACTCACTAATCTGGCTTCTATTGCCCCTTCTACTTTTACCCTTGAGCTCAACTTTCTACCACAGCCTCACATAGTTACATTTCACCTCTAGTAACATTCCCATGGCCACTGGTCAATTATTTGAGGAGGTCCCTTTGTAACTCTCCCTCATTTTTACCCTTGGCAGCACTGTTTTACCCTTCTTTCCATTATTCTGCTTAAGCTATCACCCCCAACTCTTTCCAGAGCATCTAATACATGCCAAGGCTTCATTTAGAACCAAGTTATGGCATGCTCATGTGGGAAAAATGAGCAGCACCTCTTCAAGTTCATTTTTGGCTGAATTGTGGCTTTGTACAGCAAGTACTAGCTACACTTCTTCTCTTGGGCTAAAATTTTGCAGACGTGTAGTCCTTCCATACCAGATGTTCCAGGACATGGTTTCATGTCCCCTCAATGCGTGTGAAAACCATTGGTAGCAGCCCCTAGTTTCCTGCTGAAATATTCACATCAGTGAAACTCTATTCAAACCTTCTGCACTTGGCTCCAAACTCCTCCAGTGCATCGTGGCAAGCATGCCTTGCACGGTTGACACCTTGGCCTAGCCAAGGGGTGCCCCAGGACACCAGGTGGGGTGGTGACCACCACTCTGGCCTGCACTAATGGTGCTCTGCGCCATTTCTTTGTTCCCTAGCTCATGTCCCGCAGTTGCACCATGTCTCAGAGCGTCAGTGCATCTCCTTTTGACCGTTCAAGCCATCTACATCCATTAGCTACCCTCCAAAACCCCTCTGGCACGCTGTCTACCCCATGCTCTCAGAGCTCCAGAGAGCTCCTGAGCTTTCTCCTCTTCCCCCTCTCCATATGGCTTCCCCCGAGCCCTCTAGCTCCTCCAGAACCCTCTCACTCTCTCCCTAGAGCCACCCTCGAGCTCCATCTCCCCAGTTCTCTCTCCCTCCACTCCTCCCATGGTCGCCGTGGCTTCGGCCATGCCTACATCAGGGACTCCCCAGCCCCTCTCCTCTCCTCTTCCTACTGCGTAGGGGTGCCCCAGGGGCCCTACGGCCCTCCGCATTCTTCCCCCTCGCCCCATTTCTTCCTCTAGCTGGCCGAGCCGCCGCCCCACCGTGGCAGTGCCGTCGGCATCCGCCATGGCCGATAGCCTCGCCTCCAGGAGCTCCCAGCGGGAATGGGCTCCTGCTCAGGCGCGGGAGGCTGCTCGCCCCGAGTCCCTGGTGGCCGTAGCGCTGCCAAGCAGCCGCCGGCGCCAGCCTCTGCCCGGCTGGCCCTTCCCCATGTGCACCAGATCGGGAGGAAGAAGAAGCCCTCACGAAGTGGGGGCCGCATGTAAGCGGAACAACGACTGGGCCCGCGCAGTCAAGTGGCCACGCCCCTGGCCGTTCACGTCTTCCTCGCGCGAAGACGTATTGGAGGGAGTACGCCTTCGACGCCGGCAGCCTCCCACGCGGCCTGCACAACCGGGCCGGCCCATCTCTTTCTCTGGCGCCTTATGCGCAACATAGCTAAGTCTGGAGGACCCCTTTTTCCTTTTTCATTTATCTGTGACTTCAAAAATCCATTGTGAATTCATACTGACTCCAAATCTGTTGATTCAAAATTCTGCAGGTTCCTAAAATCAAGCTATATCCACCTATGTGCCTCGCACATTTTTCCAAGACATGTTTCTCTGGTGTTTTATTTAAAATCCCAATCTGGACATAAAATGTCACCCCTTTCAAAAATCCCATAGGCTTCATATCAAATCCAAATGGAGTGATTCAAACTTCCAGAAACTCCTAGGATCACTCTCCATTTTTAAAGACTTGGTCAACATTTTTATCAAGCTTCATTCTGTTACCATAAATAAATAGCTTCTATTGCTATTTAATCCTCATTGTTAAATCCCTAGAACATTCATTTCAACTCCAAAGCCAGTGAAACCACTTCCTAAATATTTCTAAAATCATTCTCTGTTAAATGGGTGCCTCCACTCATTTTTAACAGAATGTTTTCTGTTGACCTCTTCAAAGGTCACCTATCCCTCCTTTCCTTCCATCTAGACACCCCTGATGACTCAAACGCCTTGGCAAGGATTCAGGTATTTTTTTATGACCAGAGAGGTCGAAGAAAAATATCACTTCTATTTATAGAACACTTTTATTCTGCTGGATATGTGGCTTACTATGGTTATTTCCGACGTAGTTGACGGTAGATGGAGTACTCGGGGACGGAGCGGAAGACCTCGAAGACCCCGAGGACTTACGTGAGCAAGGCAAGCAGACCTTTTGCCATGACTTAAGTAAATAAAATGATGCATGCTAGAATAGCAAGTATTTTCCGTTGCATGTAATCACGATGCCGGTTCATCACCGATGTGATGGTACAGAAGGCTTCTTCGAAGCACTTGCGTTGATAGTAGTGTTATTACATGGTTCCTCGGAGCATAACCATGATGAGCTTGATCCTACCATCTACGAGGATCTTGCTACTGTCATGTTGTCTAGTGGAGTTAATCACTTCATTGAGCTTGACCCCGTGAGGGTCATGATATTATCATGTTGACAAGTAATAATAGAGCATTTTATCATGAGCATGATGATGAGTTAAATAAAGAGTTTATGAAAACCCCGTCGGGTGCCACTAATGCCCGAGGGTGATGATGAGTTGGTGATCACTTTTGGTGAAGTGATGCACCAGTGATTTTGGTGTGAGTATGGTTTCGGAAATGGATTATATTTATGATGTGTCAACCGTCCCAACCTTACCCAGTACGACCACGATACCCCTTTATGGGACGGGGCTTTGTTGATTACTCACGTCGGTGCTAGCAAAGAGCCACATTACAAGTGGCGGGAGTGATTGGTGTCACTCTCGTTATGGGGTCGTGCCAGGTAGGACGACTATGCCATTATTATGAGTTCGAGGCACACCGTTGGTCCCTGCATGGTTGTTACAGTCCAGAGTCGGTGCTCGTAAGACGTACAACATGTGGGCTGGGTACCAATTGAGTGGATCTCTTTGTCTAGTATCGTCAGGGGAAAGATGACGATCGGATACTTACCTCGGGTATATGTGATATACCGCGAGTCGTGGATGACACGGAAGTATTCCGTTTCTCGTGGGTCCAGCATACTACCTCTGCAGAGTGTAAACTATTCGAATAGCCGTGTCCACGGTCAAGCACAGTTGGGTGGTGCTGCTTAAACTACGTCCTGAGTTTCCGCATAAACCAAGTGTGTGTGTGTGGTGTTAAAAAGGTGTTGTTATAATCATGATAATCACAATAATATGATCAAGTTCGGTGACTTGACATATAGGGTAAACCCGGAGGGTTTAGCCCTCATTAATACATTGAGGTTATGACAAGTACGATGACTTGGCATGAAGGGTGAACCCGGATGGTTCAGCCCTTCGCAGATATGTTGATATCCGTAACCTGTTCTTCAAAAGTAATTCTTTAACCTGATGCATATACATGATCATCCCACCCAGTTGAGTTACACTAAAGATGCATGATACTGTTATCCTTCACTTTCATTGTTCGTATCATGGGTTGTTTGCGAGTACATTCAAAGTACTCATTGGCTTGCCACTTGTTATTTCATTGACCAGGTATGAAAGTCAGGATATGTTGGAGATTAACTCGGTGACGTTCTTGCGAGCTAGGACACTTCCCAGTCAGAATGCCTGTTGGTTAAGGCTGATGGCATGGGTTCACGCTTTCAACCAATAATTCCGCTATTGGTTCAGTTTCAAGTGTAGGCCTTAAGGCCCTATGTATGTAAGACTAGACCGAAGTCGTCATTTATTGTATCAAACGGTATGTATGGATGTAAGACTCTATTATTCAGTATTTGTGTTCAGTGAGCATTGATCCTTGGGATCACTTGGCACAGCGATCTCGACTTACCAGTCGGGGTCCCCACATCTACGAAGATCTTATCGTTTGGACCTCAGTGCCAAGGATTCATATAATCCCGTATGTCATTCCCTTTGTCCTTCGGTATGTTACTTGCCCGAGATTCGATCGTCAGTATCCACATACCTATTTCAATCTCGTTTACCTGCAAGTCTCTTTACTCGTTCCGTAATACAAGATACCGCAACTTACACTAAGTCACATTGCTTGCAAGGCTTGTGTGTGATTTTGTATTACCGAGTGGGCCCCGAGATACCTCTCCGTCACACGGAGTGACAAATCCCAGTCTCGATCCATACTAACTCAACGAACACCTTCGGAGATACCTGTAGAGCATCTTGATAGTCACCCAGTTACGTTGCGACGTTTGATACACACAAATCATTCCTCCGGTGTCAGTGAGTTATATGATCTCATGGGCATAGGAACAAATACTTGACACGCAGAAAACAATAGCAACAAAATGACACGATCAACATGCTACGTCTTATTAGTTTGGGTCTAGTCCATCACATGATTGTCCTAATGATGTGATCCCGTTATCAAGTGACAACAGTTGCCTATGGTCAGGAAACCTTGACCATCTTTGATCAACGAGCTAGTCAACTAGAGGATTACTAGGGACAGTGTTTTGTCTATGTATCCACACATGCATTGTGTTTCCAATCAATACAATTATAGCATGGATAATAAACGATTATCATGAACAAAGAAATATAATAATAAATGATTTATTATTGCCTCTAGGGCATATTTCCAACATTAACTTGTTCATCCAAATATTTCTATGGCATGGTGATGATGTGTGAGCATATTTATTCCTCATTGAAATCCTAGTGTTGGTTTATTCGGGGGCACACGATGGTTAACTCCTACCAACCTCCTTCCTCGGGGCATTCGAGTAATGCTTTTCTTCGAGAAAGCTAAGAGAATCTTGCAATAAGTATGTGAGTTCTTTATGACTAATGTGAATCCATGGATATACGCACTCTCATCTCCACATATTTTCTAGCCTCTTCAGTACCGTGCATTGCCCATTCTCACGTGGAGGGTCGGTGCAACTTTCGTCGGTGCATCCAAACCCCATGACATGATACGCTCTGTTGCACATAATCCAACTTATATCATCCTCAAAATGGTCACCATACCTACCTATCATGGTATTTCCTTAGCCATTCTGAGATATACTCCCTTGCAACTTCTACGGTCACTTCATATGACTTATACTTCCATTGTCATATTGCTTTGCACGATCTTAAGATAGCTAGCATGATATTTACATGGCTTGTCCATTTTTTGATATATTTTTCTATGCTAGATCATTGCACATCCTATCACTACCAGAGGCATTCATATAGTGTCATATCATATCAATCTTCATGTTGAGTTGTAAGTAAATAAAACTTTGATGATCATCATTATCAGGGCACTGTGTGACTGAGGAAAGGATGATGGAGACAATGAATCCTCCACTAGTCGGGATGCGACTCTGGCCAAAAAATAAAGAAAAAGAAAAAGTAGATAAAGAAAAAAAAGAGAAAAAATAAAGAAAAAGAAAAGATAGAATAAATGAGAGAAAAGAGAGAAGGGAGAGTGCTACTGCCTCTTATTCCACACTTGTGCCTCAAATTGGTACCATGTTATTCATATAGAGAGTATCTTGTTTTGTCACTTCCATATGCTAGTGGAAATTTTTCATTATAGAACTTGGCTTGCATATTCCTATGACGGGTTTCCTCAAATGCCCAAGGTCTTCATGAGCAAGCAAGTTTGATGCACACCCACTTAGGTTTAGCTGAGGTTTCATACCCTTATCGCTCTAGTGGATTTATTACATGGCAATCCCTACTCCTCGATTTGATATCTATTGATGGACATCTCCATAACCCGTTGATATGCCTAGTTGGTGCGGGACTTTCTTCTCCACTTTCACCCCTTTGAAACGTACCACCATATTCTATTCCATCCTTATGTTATATCCATATGGTTCGCGCTCATATATTGCTTAAGTAAAAAAAGCTAAAGCACATTGAAAAGTACAATCCAGTTGCCTGACTTGACATCGTTGTGCTTGACATTTGTATTTATGTGGTGAGGACGGAGCCATGCTATATTTATATGATAAAATGAATAGTGCGTGAACATTCTTTAAGGATCGCATGCTTTGAAACTTTATGACTATGCTGCTTGAGTTTATAATCACTACTATGTTGATATTTGTTAATTCATGGTTTCTAAATGATCAAACCTTCAATAGATTACATGTTAGGTAGCATGTCACATAAAAAATTCTGTTTTTATCATTTACCAACTCGAGGACGAGTAGGAATATGCTAGGGGATGCTGATACGTCTCCAATGTATCTATAAATTTTGATTGTTCCATGCTATTATATCATCTTTCCAAGATACTTTTTGGGTCTTTATACATAAATTTAAATTATTTTTAGCACTAACCTATTGACCTAGTGCCCTATGCTAGTTGCCATTTTTTGCGTGTTTTTAGATTTTCAGGTTTACAGTACCAAACGAAGTCCAGTTGCAACAAAACTTTTTGGTGATTTTTTCTGGACCAAAAGTAGACGTGGAAGCTTCGGGAGGAGGCTATAGGCCTAACGAGAGGAGCAACGCAAAATACGGTGCGCCCAGGGGGGTGGTCGCGCCCTGTTGCCTCATGCCCCTCGGCTGCCTCCTGACGTACCTTTTTGTCCTATAAATTCACATTAATCCCAATAACCCTATAGAACATCCCAAAACACTTTTTCCGCCGCCTCAAGTCTTTGTTCCACGATGATGCCATGTGGAGCCCTTTTCCGGCACACTGCCGGAAGGGGAATCGATCATGGAGGACCCCTACATCAACCTCGCTGCTCCCATGGTGATGTGTGAGTAGTTCAACACAGACCTACGGGTCCGTAATTTGTACCTAGATGGCTATATCTCTCTCCCTTGATCTTCGATACAATGGTCACGACATCTTCGCTTTAATCTATCCGATGTAACTATTTTGTGCGTTGCGTTTGTTGGGATGCGATGAATTCTGGGTTTATGTTCAGATTATTCATGATAAATATTTGAGTCTTATCTGAATTCCAAATATGGTTCTTATGTGCATGATCATCATAGCTTCGTAAATCTCTCTGATCTATCGATTTGCTTTGGCCAAGTAGATTGGTCTTTCATCAGTGAGAAAGGTGCGTTGTAGTGGGTTCAATTTGACAGATTTCTATATCCCAGTGACATAGTAGGGGACAAGTTATGTCTTTGTATTGTTTCCATTAAGCATAAAATGATGGGGTTAATTCATATTAATTGAGTTCTATTTACCTACATCATGGCATCATTCTCCAAGTATTACTCTGTTTTACATAATACTCTAGATGCATGTTGGATAGAGGTCGGCGACTGGAGTAATAGTAATCGGTGCAGGCATGACTCGGACTATTTGCTTATGTACGTGATGCCTATATATACATGATCATTGCCATGAATATTGCATAACTATCCGCTTTTCTATCAATTGTCCAACAATAATTTGTCTACCCACCATATGTTTGCTTTCATGAGAGATGCCACTAGGGAACACTATGGATCCCAGGTCTATTCACTTATAAATTTACAAATGTTACAATTTTCTTGAAGCCTTTATTTACATTTTATTTACTTTTCACTCCGCAACTTCCAACCACACTACTTACTTGCTTCCAAATAACGAGACAAGGAGATTGACAACCATCTTGCCTGCATTAGGTGCAAGTGTTTGTTTCTTTTGTGTGCAGTTGCTGAAGATGGGGGTTGTTTGTTACTCCTATCTGCTACATAAAGCTTGGTTCTCTACCGAGGAAAATACTTACCTATATTGTGTTGCATCACCCGTTCCTCTTCACGGAAATCCCAACGCATATCACAAGTATAACACATGCGTGCCCCGCTCTAGCACGGACCTGCCTGTGCCCACTCACGTGTGGGCCCTCCTAGTCATAGCGGTGTCGTCTGTTTGGCATTGCCATGGTGCGGGAGCCTACTTGGTGCTCTTTTGGTCATCTGATCCACCAAGATGGAACACACCAGCCACCTTTATTGGGGGGAGGGTGCCTCACGCTCGCGTGGCCCATCTTGCCTTTTGCATTGAGCAATATGGGTAGTCTGGGTTTGTCTAGGGGCTTTGTTTGGCCCCGTCGGGGTTGCCTCGCACGCGCTAGACCGGCCCTCATGTACATGTGAGGCCAGTCGACTAGGGTGGCGTGGTTAGCCGTGCTTGCTGAACGACCCCAACTGGGTTACCTCGCTCTCAGTAGCCGGGACCACGCGTGCGTGTGGTGCGAGCCGACAAGGGTAGCCCCGATAGGGATGTAAATGGATCAAATAGAATTGGTTGTAAATTATTGGTTCCTATGTGTAATGCGACTTGATTTTATTTCTAATAATCAAAAATTGAAATCAAATATTGATCCAACGGGATAACACTACACGATGGCAAACATTTTAAGTTATAACTCACACCAATACAACAACAATTTATATGCCATGATTATGATTAGTGGGCTAGTTCGATAATTGGGCTAGTCGATTGTGCTAATTTATAAGATAATCATATTTGATAACATCATATAATCTTGTTTATTAAACATCAACAATGCAACTGGGTCGAAAGACGCACGTCAATCGAGGTTTTGTTTTCTCCTAAAGTAAGTGCAACCCATCTTACATTTTGAAGGAAATGCTTAGCTTAGTTCTATTTTCATATACGAATTCCAAGCCCAACTAAAGTTTTTAAATAAAATTCCTAGCTTAGTTCTATTCGTCTATAAAAAATGCTCCATCGAGACCAACAGAATATTCTCACCCATCCGAGCAAATGGATCTATCCTAAACAAACAAATATGTTGTAAATTATCAAAAACAATAAATGGGCTACATGTCCGCAATATTATCTTTTTCACCTAGCCTAGTAAATAAGTGTGTTCGAAAAAACAATTAAATGTAATGTAAATTGTTATAAATAGTAAATAGGCTATTATTATTTTCAGCCTGCCCAGGAAATATATGTATTCTAAACAAAAGAGTGTCAACAAAATGATTCAATGGTAAAAAAACTCAATAAACTATTATGATTACCATAGTCGTTGGATTGACATCCTATGTGTGTCCTGCTTCTTCAAACTCTAATATTGTTGCTTCAACGGCCAAAACCATCGAAGATGGGAGCGCTTGCTTTTGCCTCACATAGTCGGTTGTGCTGACGCGTAGGCCTCACCGTCCCATCCTACTCTCATGGGTGGTCAGACCATCCCTCTCGTCATCCACACCTTCTGTTATTCTCCGGTGATGGCAGCCTCACCTCGTAGTAGAATCACTCAGCCCTCATAGCCCCCTTCGCTTGGGCATCCACTGACGCGTCCTCCCCGACTCCGGGCTCTTCCCTTCATATGCCTTACCATGGTCCACCGCCTTGGTGCTCTCGTCACGTTGTCGTCAATGTGGTCATTGAACTGCAACCATCGGAAGAGGACTGTATATGGTAAGGGTGATGCTGGGACCAACCAACTACAGCTTCGCACGCAAGGAAGTGCCTCCTTAGTACACCCAAAAAAAGTACTCCTCCCCTATATAGCTGGGACCCGCCAGCTACATCTTCGCACACAACAAAGTGCATGTGTATTACGCACAAAAAATGATTCGCCCCCCTAACAACTGGGACCTACCAGCCACATCTTTGCAGACAAGAAAGTGCCTACTTATTATGCAAAAAATGCCCCTGACAGTTGGGATCCACCAGGTCGAAACGTACATAGCATTATATGTCTGGTCATGAACGCGTATGTACATATTGGTCGATCAGTCTCTATGCAACGATGAAGCATGGTCGATTAAGGAGTGGCACATGTCATAGTACATCCCCCTATGTAGCATGTCAAGAATCCCATCTAAATTTCGTCTACGAGTACGTACAAAAATGCTGCAAAAAATATGGTCATGTAGTACATACAACCACGATCCAAAAAATATGGACACATAGTACATACGAGTGGGGTCTCGAGTGCCTACTCGCGCATACATATACCCATGGCTCATGCATATGGAGAGGAATGTGCCAAAGCCAAGGACGACAACAATCACATCCTGTTTGCCGGCAGCCAACCGGCTCGGTCGGAACAAAAGAAACAATGTCGTCTTCATCAGGAGCCAAGCGATTGGATCGGAGTGCGTCCAGTTCAGCCTAGCGGCTTGAATGGAACAACCAAAAAAGGGTCTTGTTGATCCACCCCCACCAGCTGGGGGTGTGCCTGATACGTCTCCATCGTATCTACTTTTCCAAACTCTTTTGCCCTTGTTTTGGAATCTATTTTGCATGATTTGAATGGAACTAACCTAGACTGACGCTATTTTCAGCAGAATTGCCTTGCTGTTATTTTTGTGCAGAAATCAAAGTGCTCCAAACGTCCTGAAAATTTACGGGGAGCAGTTTTGGAAAATAAGAAAAATATCTGCGCCAAGTTCCACCTCAGGGGGTGGGCCAGTGGGCCACAAGCCCTGGCTCCGCCACCCCCCTGGTGGCGGTGGGTAGGCTTGTGGGGCCCACACGGCTCTGTCGCCCCCAATTCCAGCTCTATAAGATCCCTTTTGTCCCAAAAAAATAAAAGAGAAGTTTTCGTCGCGTTTTCGATACGGAGGCGCCGCCACCACCTGTTCTTCATTTGGAGGGCAGATCTGGAGTCCGTATTGGGCTCCGGAGAGGGGAAACCGTCACCATCGTCATCATCAACCTTCTTCCCTCTCCAATTCCATGAAGCTCTTCGTCGTTCGTGAGTAATCTATTCGTAGGCTCGCTGGGCGGTGATGAGTAGGATGAGATCTATCATGTAATCGAGTTAGTTTTGATGGGGATTGATCCCTAGTATCCACTACGTTCTGAGATTGATGTTGCTACTACTTTGCCATGCTTAATGCTTGTCACTAGGGCCCGAGTGCCATGCTTTCAGATCTGAAATTATTATGTTGTCACCAATATATGTGTGTTTTAGATCCGATCATGCAAGTTGTAGTTACCTACTATGTGTTATGATCCGGCAACCCCGGAGTGACAATAACCAGAACCACTCCCGGTGATGACCATAGTTTGAGGAGTTCATGTGTTCACCAAGTGCTAATGCGTTGGTCCGATTCTTTATTAAAAGAAGAACCTTAATATCCCGTAGTTTCCTTTTGGACCCCGCTGCCACGGGAGGGATGGCCAATAGATGTCATGCAAGTTCTTTTCCCTAAGCACGTATGACGACGCACAGAATGCATGCCTACATCACATTGACGAACGGGAGCTAGCCACATATCTCTCCGTGTTATAGCTGTTGCATGATGAATATCATCCAAACAAATCACCGACCCATTGCCTACGAGTTTGTCCTACTGATGTTACTTGTCTTGCTCTGCTGCTACTGTTGCTACTACTGTCGCTTGCTACTGTTGCTACTTGCTACTGCTGTCACTACTGTTGTTCCTTGCCGTTTCTATTGCTCGTTACACTGCTGCTACCTGCTACAATCTTGATTCGCTAGTCGTTGAGGAGAACTGACAACTTCTGTCAATGAGGCAACTTGGCGCCATTGATACAATCGTTAGGAATAGTCTGCCGTCAACAGATCGTTTCTGACACCGTTGTTATCATATTACTTTGCTGTTACTACTTTGTTTGCAGATAGTAATCTTTCAGATGTGGTTGAATCTGACAAATTCAGCTGCTAATACTCGAGAGTATTCTCTCACCTCCTGCCTGGCTAACCAACAAATTTGGGTCAAATACTCTACCCTCGAAAACTGCTGCGAACCCACGTGTTGGTGGGCCTTCAACAACATTCTTCCCGTTTCGATTGCCGGGGAGTGCTAGCAGCATTCTTGTGGTGTCATTGCAGGGGAAGGTTTGTTGTCATCAGCATTCGTCTAGCCATCGCCAGAGATTGCAATCAACATTTTTCTGGCGCCGTTGCCGGGGAGGTATTGCTATATTCTCTGAGTTACTTGGAATTTATATCTGCTGATCACTATGAAGAATCTGAAGGATCCGAAGACCAAAGTCTTGCCCTCAACTACAAGGGGAGGTAAGGAATTGCCATCTAGCTTTGCACTTGATTCACCTTCAGTTATGAGTAAGTTTGCGACATCACCTCCTGCTAGAAATCTTGATATATCGCCTGTGCTTGATGATGCTTGTGATACTATTGCTAGAGATGCTATGCCTGATACTGCTTTGCCTGATGATACTAGAGATGCTATTTTGCGTGATGATGCTATGCTTGATACTGCTAGAGATACTACTTTGCCTGATGTTCCACTTGGGGTGTTCCTTGATGCTCATATTGCTAGAGTTACTCCCAATGCTCGTGATGCTTCTGATACTGCCGATACTATTGAGATAGAACCTGCTTTTGCTCCTGTTAGATCTAGCTCTCCTAGATATGAATTGCCTAATATACCTGAGGGTTACATTTTGGAGGGAGAGATAGCTGAGGATTTTCTTGCGTGTAAGCATGCCTATGACGCTGAGAAATTACTTCTCAAGTGGAAGAAAAAATCTCGGGAAGCTAGGATGAAAAATGACCCGAAGTTTGCCACTTCGCCTATCTTTGTCACCGATAAGGATTATGAATTCTCTATCGACACTGAGATAATCTCTCTAGTCGAATCTGATCCTTTTCACGGTTATGAGTCTGAGACAGTCATAGCCCATCTTGCCAAACTATTTGAAATAGCCAACCTTTTCACTAATAAGGAGAAGATCTGCCACTACTATATCCTTAAGGTGTTTCCTTTCTCTCTAAAGGATGACACTAAAGCCTGGTTCACCTCTCTTGCTCCTGGATGTGTGAGTAGTCCCCAGGATATGGTCTATTACTTATGTGAGAAATATTTCCCTGCCCATAGGAAGCAAGCTGCCTTGCAGGAAATATACAACTTTGCTCAACTCCAGGAAGAGAGTCTTCCACAAGCTTGGGGGAGGCTAGTCCAGCTACAGAATGCTTTGCCTGATCACCCTCTTAAGAAGAACGAGATACTTGATATCCTCTATAACAGACTTACCGATGCCTCTAGAGACCACCTAGATAGTTGTGCCGGTTGTGTTTTTAGGGAACGAACTGTAGAACAAGCTGAGACCCTACTGAATATCATCTTGATCAATGATAATGCTTGGACTATTCCCGAACCACCTCCTAAGCCAACTCCGAAGAAAAGAGGTATTCTATTCCTCAGTCCCGAAGATATGCAAGAAGCCAAGAAATTTATGCAAGAGAAAGGCATTAGATCTGAAGATGTCAAAAATCTACCACCTATCGAAGAGATCCATGCACTCGATAACCCGATACAGGTAGTGGAAGTGAATTCTCTGCATAGGTTTGATGAGAGTGATATTCCTTTTGATAAACCTGCTAGCCTATGCTTTGATGAATTTGGCAACTTTGTTGGCAAACAACAGAGTTTCAATGATTACGTTAGCAGACATTTGGAACAAAGTACTCATATGCTTAGCCATTTAAGTGCTTGTGTAGACAGAAATGTCAATGATCTGAAATTTCTGAGTAAACATACCTCTATGATTACTTCTCAGGTAGAACAAGTACTTAAAGCTCAGAATGACCTGCTCAATGAATTAAATGACAACCCTGTCAGAGTCATTACTAGAGGAGGCAAAATGACTCAGGAACCTTTGTATCCTGAAGGTCATCCTAAAAGAATTGATCAAGATTCTCAAGGAATCAATGCTGATACACCCAGTCATCCTAAGGAGAAGAAGAAGGATGATAGAAGCCTACACGTCAGTTCACCAAATACTGTCACACCTGAAGAACCTAATGATATTTCTACGTCTGATGCAGAAACACAATCAGGTGATGAACATGAACCTGGTGACAATGTGGACAGTGATGTTCACAATAATGCTCAAACTAGCAATGATGAGGATGTGGAGATTGAACCTACGGTTAATCTTGATAATCCACAACCTAAGAGATACGACAAGAATGACTTCACTGCTAGGAATCATGGTAAAGAAAGAGAGCCATGGGTTCAGAGACCTATGCCATTTCCTCCTAAGCCATCCAAGAAAAAGGATGATGAGGATTTTGAGCGCTTCGTTGAGATGATAAGACCCGTCTTTCTACAGATGCGGTTAACTGATATGCTCAAGATGTCTTCGTATGCCAAGTACATGAAAGATATCATGACTAATAAACGGAAGATGCCAGATCTTGAGATCTCCACCATGCTTGCCAACTACACGTTTAAAGGTGGAACTCCTAAGAAACTTGGTGATCCCGGAGTGCCCACTATACCTTGCTCCATTAATGGAAACTGCATAAGAACTACCTTATGTGACCTTGGAGCCGGTGTTAGTGTTATGCCGCTTTCTCTTTATCGTAGACTTGAATTGGATAAGTTGAAACCCACTGAAATTTCTCTGCAAATGGCCGACAAATCAACTGCTTTCCCTATCGGCATTTGCGAGGATGTGCCTGTTGTGGTTGCTAACAGCAATATCTTAACAAACTTTGTTATCTTGGATATTCCTAAGGACGATGCCATGGCTGTCATCCTCGGAAGACCCTTTTTAAACACTGCAGGGGCTGTTATAGATTGCAACAAAGGCAATGTCACTTTCCATGTCAACAGTAATGAGCACACAGTGAACTTTCCGAAGAAACGATATCCAGTACATTGGGAGCTTCATCGATTCTCATTGGGAGCTTTGAATGCCCTATTCCTCGTGTCAAGATGAAGTATGATTTGCTTGTTGGGGAGATACATATCCCCATTGAGCTGACTTAGTGGCTATTCGAAAATTCTCCGTTCTCTCTTGCGATTCGAGAAGGTTTTGTCATAAGGACTTGATCAACCCCATTGACGGAATTCTTTCGATGACCATGAAACGGATGAATCAGAGAGTCACATACCTCTGTTTAAGCTTTCATTTTCTTTTCATCAGAAGAAAAATGATAGAATTAGTTTAGCTTTTCCTGTTTTCTGTTTTAGCGTCCCGGAGAAATTTACCTCGAAAATAAAAGTTCTCCGATGGTCCTATAAATTTAGTATGATTTTTTCTGGAATTTTTGAAACTTTCTGGGCCTGAGAGCTGGCCCCGGGGCCTAACGAGTGGGCCACAAGCCATGCCACCGCCACCTACCCCCTGGTGGCGGGGTGCAGGCTTGTGGGGCCCACAGGCACCCCCTCCACTCATTCCAGCTCCCAACCTCTTCTTCCACCTCCATAAAAAAATGTTTCACAGCTCAAACCCGTGTTCTTGCTCATTTGGGTGTGATTTTCGATCTCCTTGCTCAAAGCAACGTTCTCCGAACTGTTTTGGGGAAACTACTCCTTGGTAAGTGACTCCTCCATTGGTCCAATTAGTTTTTGCTCTAGTGCTTTATCCTTCGCGTATTCTTGCTACCTTGGTGACCCTATTCTTGAGCTAGAAATGTTGATTTTAGCTGGTTCCAAGTAGTTTTAGCGCATGATATGGTCTCCAGGCACTAGTAGGAGTAGTTGTGACAAGGTGTGGTGGGTCTTTATTCACCTTTCTCTTGAACTTCAGAAATTTCAGCAAAAGGAAATTATGTTCAGGAGGAAGTTTCATGGTGGTTCCTCAAGTAAGAAGGGTCCTCGTCTCTCCTTTCGGGAGCCCAAACCTTTTCAACTAAGGGACGCACCGGTACAACCATGTAAATGGCTTTCCGATGAGTTCATGATCGAAGCAGGTTTCAAGGATGAGTTTGATGCACTTTTCCGCAATGCCGGGTTAGAAGAATTCCTCTCAGATAAATGTGAACAGTATGCTATGCTCACTGCCTCTTCCGTGCGTAGATTTAAATTCTCAGTTGGCCGTGACTCATCCATACTGTTTGATCTGTACGATAAATCATATACCGTGGATCTGGAGGATTTCAATAGGATTTGCAAGATACCCGATGGGGGTAGTGTTAATGATCCTCCTAAGTCCTCGGTCAGAGACTTTGTCTCCAGTATAACTATTGGAGAAACCAGAGATATCACACAAGCCACCATAGGAATCATCCATTTCCCTGCCTTGCACTACCTTGCCCTCTTCATAGGTAGGTGCATTAATTAACGGCAAGGGTGCACATTGTCACCTATGCGCTTCCGACCTTAGTATCCTTAAGAGAGCAGTAACAGGTGACAGGAGCTTCAGTATGGGAGCTATAATAGCAATGAGGCTGAATAAAAATGCCAGTGAGGGGGATTTCTTTGGTGGAGTTTATGCTACACGCTTAGCAAATTTTCTTGGAGTATCCATCCGTCCAGAAGACCCTCCTCTTCATATAGCCTACCTTGATCGTGTCGCTCTAACACGCTACCAGTTCCTTGAGAGAGATCATGGATCCCTCCTATACCGCTTGATATTTAACCGGCAGCGTGTTTTCCATATTACCCTTCCTGCTCCTGCTTTCTTTGACTTTCAGGTAAAACGAAGATACTACATAACCATAGGAGAGGCAGAGGAGTATGAGAGGGAGGCGACGGCTTCTCAACTTCGTGAGGCGGCTATTCAGGCAGTGGCTGCAGCACAACCGTATAACACCCATTATGACTTTGGGTTTCGCCAGGATCATCCTTGGGAGTAGACCAAGCTAGGCCAAAAGCCTAAGCTTGGGGGAGTACGTGTTCTCACCGACTTTACATTCATGCTTATGCTTTCACTTTGTTAGCCGGTGTTTACACTTTGCCACTGTATTATCTATGCTAGTTTCTTTTCGTTTTCTTGTTTTCTTGTTTTGTGTCCTTTTGAGAAAACCCAAAAATATTTCTCTTTCTTCTTTTGCTTCTTGGGAGTTTTCCCGTGTAAATAGTTTTCTTTTTCTTTGTGTCAAGGTAGAAGATATTGGTTACAATGTTTATTGGTTCTTGCATGCTTACGTGTTTAGCTTTCAAAGAGCCATATTATTTTGTCTTCTCCTTTGTGCTTGCCTGCAGATTCAGCTTAGTCCAATGCGCTTATTATCGTTTTCATCGTTTGATCATGCAAATGAAAGGCAACAATGATGATATATGATGAAGTGACTGAGACTGAAAAGCTGCTATGAACTCTATCTACTTTGTTTTTGTAAATATGACTAGCTTGTCGACCCAGATTTAGCTTTGTTGTCAGAGAACCATGTTTGCAATGACAACTTAGAGATCATAGTTTCTGATGCCATGCTTATTTAGCTGAGAGCTTATAATGGTTTGTCTTGAATGCCAAGATAGATTTTGAGATGACTATGATGTAGTATGATAGGATGGTATTCTCCTTTGAATGTTTCAAGTGGCTTGACTTGGCGCGTGTTCATGCATGTAGTTGAAACAAAATCAACATAGCCTCTATGATGTTCGTGTTCATGGTGATTTATATCTTGTTCATGCTTGCATTCAATGTTAGTCAAACTCATTGCATCTTGATGACTGTTGTCGCTCTCTAGTTGGTCGCTTCCCAGTCTTTTGCTAGCCTTCACTTGTACTAAGCGGAATACTGCTTGTGCATCCACTTCCATAAACCCAAAAGTTTTTCCATGAGAGTCCACCATACTACCTATTTGCGGTATCTACCTGCCGTTCCAAGTAAATTTGCATGTGCCACTCTCTAAACCTTCAAGAAATAATCTGTTTTGCATGCCCGAACCGCTCATGTGGTGACAGGGGGCTATTGGTATCTTCCATGCTAGGAGTGTTATCCTCGCCATGTGTTTATTCACAGTCATTCACGAGAAAGGGGGCGGTAATTGGAATGCCTAGTTCCACGCTTAAATCGAAAACGTAACTGTAAAACAAGACTCCCCCGGATTGATGTTAGTATGGACGGTACCCGAGGATTCGGCTAGCTGTGGTGTGTGATTGATTGGTGGTGGGGGAGTTAAAACTTTACTTTTCTGTTTGGGAACAGCCTATAGCATGAGTAGCATGGAAGATATTGAGAACTCTTGGTCATTGCGTTGACAATGAAAGCATGCCACCCAAAATTATTATCTCTATTTTCAAAGCTTGAGCTCTCGCACCTCTGCAAATCAATGATTCCCTCTGCGAAGGGCCTGTCTATTTATTTTCCTGTCGAGTCATCCTCCTCTTATATAAGCACCAATTAGAGAGCACCTCTGTCATTTTTATGCTTTGCTTTTGATTGATATTGAGTATGACTATGACTGGATCTTTGTTGCTATGAATTACAATGTTTAGTCAGCCCTTGATCTTTGAAAGTGATGTGCATTTATGTTTTGCAGTCTCAGAAAGAGCTAGCGAGATACCACCTATTCATATTGCTTCATGCTTGTTTTGATTGAAGTGTTGGTATTTGAAACTCATTATTATTTGCTGATTAGGCCATTGATATTAGTTTACCGTGAGACCTTGGTGTTATTTTTGTGAAGAAATCAAAGTTCTCCAAACGTGCTGAAAATTTACGGGGAGCAGTTTTGGAAAATAAGAAAAATATCTGCGGCAAGTTCCACCTCAGGGGGTGGGCCTGTGGGCCACAAGCCCTAGCTCCGCCACCACCCCTGGTGGCAGTGGGCAGGCTTGTGGGGCCCACACGGCTCTGCCGCCCCCAATTCTAGCTCTAAAAGATCCCTTTCGTCCTAGAAAAAAATAAAAAGAGAAGTTTGTTGGGGAACGTCGCATGGGAAACAAAAATTTTCCTATGCGCACGAAGACCTATCATGGTGATGTCCATCTACGAGAGGGGATGTGTGATCTACGTACCCTTGTAGACCGTACAGCAGAAGCGTTAGTGAACGCGGTTGATGTAGTGGAACGTCCTCACGTCCCTCGATCCGCCCGCGAACCGTCCCGCGATCAGTCCCACGATCTAGTGCCGAACGGACGGCACCTCCGCGTTCAGCACACGTACAGCTCGACGATGATCTCGGCCTTCTTTATCCAGCAAGAGAGACGGAGAGGTAGAAGAGTTCTCTGGCAGCGTGACGGCGCTCCGGAGGTTGGTGATGATCTTGTCTGAGCAGGGCTCCGCCCGAGCTCCGCAGAAACGCGATCTAGAGGAAAAACCGTGGAGGTATGTGGTCGGGCTGCCATGGAAAAGTCATCTCAAATCAGCCCTAAAACCTCCGTATATATAGGGGGAAGAGGGGGAGACTTGCCTTGGGGCTCAAGGAGCCCCAAGGGGGTCGGCCGAGCCAAGGGGGGAAGGTCTCCCCCCCCAAACCGAGTCCAACTTGGTTTGGTGGGTGGAGTCCTTCTTCCCTTTCCCACCTCCTCCTTTTTTTTCTTTTCTCTTTGATTTTCTTCCTATGGCGCATAGGGCATTCTTGGGCTGTCCCACCAGCCCACTAAGGGCTGGTGTGCCACCCCAAGGCCTATGGGCTTCCCCGGGGTGGGTTGCCCCCCCGGTGAACTCCCGGAACCCATTCGTCATTCCCGGTAACTCCGAAAACCTTCCGGTAATCAAATGAGGTCATCTTATATATCAATCTTCGTTTCCGGACCATTCCGGAAACCCTCGTGACATCCGTGATCTCATCTGGGACTCCGAACATCATTCGGTAACCAACCATATAACTCAAATACGCATAAAACAACGTTGAACCTTAAGTGTGCAGAGCCTGCGGGTTCGAGAACTATGTAGACATGACCCGAGAGACTCCTCGGTCAATATCCAATAGTGGGACCTGGATGCCCATATTGGATCCTACATATTCTACAAAGATCTTATCGTTTGAACCTCAGTGCCAAGGATTCATATAATCCCGTATGTCATTCCCTTTGTCCTTCGGTATGTTACTTGCCCGAGATTCGATCGTCAGTATCCGCATACCTATTTCAATCTCGTTTACCGGCAAGTCTCTTTACTCGTTCCGTAATACAAGATCCCGCAACTTACACTAAGTCACATTGCTTGCAAGGCTTGTGTGTGATGTTGTATTACCGAGTGGGCCCCGAGATACCTCTCCGTCACACGGAGTGACAAATCCCAGTCTTGATCCATACTAACTCAACGAACACCTTCGGAGATACCTGGAGAGCATCTTTATAGTCACCCAGTTACGTTGCGACGTTTGATACACACAAAGTATTCCTCCAGTGTTAGTGAGTTATATGATCTCATGGTCATAGGAACAAATACTTGACACGTAGAAAAACAGTAGCAACAAAATGACACGATCAACATGCTACGTCTATTAGTTTGGGTCTAGTCCATCATGTGATTCTCCTAATGACGTGATCCAGTTATCAAGCAACAACACCTTGTTCATAATCAGAAGACACTGACTATCTTTGATCAACTTGCTAGCCAACTAGAGGCTTGCTAGGGACAGTGTTTTGTCTATGTATCCACACATGTAAATGAGTCTTCATTCAATACAATTATAGCATGGGTAATAAACGATTATCTTGATATAGGAATTATAATAATAACTATTTTTATTATTGCCTCTAGGGCATAATTCCAACAGTCTCCCACTTGCACTAGAGTCAATAATCTAGCCCTCACATCATCATGCGAATTACATTGTAATAAATCTAACACCCATACAGTTCTGGTGTTGATCATGCTTTGCCCGTGGAAGAGGTTTAGTCAGCGGGTCTGCTACATTCAGATCGTGTACACTTTGCATATATTTACGTCCTCCCCTTCGACGTAGTCGCGGATGAGGTTGAAGCGTCGTTTGATGTGTGTGGACTTCTTGTGAAACCGTGGTTCCTTTGCTAAGGCACTGGCACCCGTGTTGTCACAGAACAAGGTTATTGGATTCAGTGCGCTTGGCACCACTCCAAGATCTGTCATGAATTGCTTCATCCAGACACCCTCCTTAGCCGCCTCCGAGGCAGCCATGTACTCCGCTTCACATGTAGAATCTGCTACGACGCTTTGCTTGGAACTGCACCAGCTTACCGCACCCCCATTAAGAATAAATACGTATAAGGTTTGCGACTTAGAGTTGTCCGGATTTGTGTCAAAGCTTGCATCGACGTAACCTTTTATGGCGAGCTCTTCGTCACCTCCATACACGAGAAACATCTCCTTATTCCTTTTCAGGTACTTCAGGATATTCTTGACCGCCGTCCAGTGATCCACTCCTGGATTACTCTGGAACCTACCTGCCATACTTATGGCCAGGCTAACGTCCGGTCTAGTGCACAACATTGCATACATGATAGAACCTACGGCTGAAGCATAGGGGACGGTGCGCATACGCTCTCTATCCTCGTGAGTTGCTGGGCACTGAGTCTTACTCAATCTCGTACCTTGTAAAACTGGCAAGAACCCTTTCTTGGACTGTTCCATTTTGAACCTCTTCAAAACTTTATCAAGGTATGTGCTTTGTGAAAGTCCTATCACGCGTTTTGATCTATCCCTGTAGATCTTAATGCCTAGAATGTAAGCAGCTTCTCCTAGGTCCTTCATAGAGAAACTTTTATTCAAGTAATCCTTTATGCTCTCCAAAAACTCTACGTTGTTTCCAATCAGCAATATGTCATCCACATACTCCCTCCGTCCCAAAATTCTTGTCTTAGATTTGTCTAAATATAAATGTATCTAGTCATGTTTTAGTATTTAGGTACATTCAATTTTAGACAAACCTAAGACAAGAATTTTGGGACGGAGGGAGTATAATATTAGAAACGCCACAAAGCTCCCACTCACTTTCTTGTAAATACAAGATTCTCCAACCACTTGTATAAACCCAAATGCTTTAATCACCTCATCAAAGCGTTTGTTCCAACTCCAAGATGCTTGCACCAGTCCATAAATGGATTGCTGGAGCTTGCACACCTTGTTAGCATTCTTAGGATCGAAAAAACCTTCGGGTTGCATCATATACAATTCTTCCTTAAGGAAACCGTTAAGGAACGCCATTTTGACATCCATCTGCCAGATTTCATAATCGAAAAATGCAGCTATTGCTAACACGATTCTGACGGACTTAAGCACCGCTACGTGTGTGAATGTCTCATCGTAGTCAACTCCTTGAACTTGTGAAAAACCCTTTGCCACAAGTCGTGCTTTATAAACGGTCACATTGCCGTCAGCGTCCGTCTTCCTCTTAAAGATCCATTTGTTCTGAATAGCCTTGCGGCCCTCAGGCAGTACTTCCAAAGTCCACACTTTGTTCTCATACATGGATCCTATCTCGGACTTCATGGCTTCTAGCCATTTGTTGGAATCTGGGCCCACCATTGCTTCTTCATAATTTGCAGGTTCATTGTTGTCCAACAACATGATTGATAAGACGGGATTACCGTACCACTCTGGAGCAGCACGTGGTCTCGTCGACCTGCGTGGTTCGACAGAAACTTGAACCGGAGTTTCATGATCATTATCATTAACTTCCTCCTCAACCGGCGTCGCAACGATAGAGGTTTCCCCTTGCCCTGCGCCACCATCCAGAGGCATGAGAGGTTCGACAACCTCGTCAAGTTCTATCTTCCTCCCACTCAATTCTCTCGAGAGAAACTACTTCTCGAGAAAAGCTCCATTTTTAGAAACAAACACTTTGCCCTCGGATTTGAGATAGAAGGTGTACCCAACTGTCTCTTTTGGGTAACCTATGAAGACGCACTTTTCCGCTTTGGGTTCCAGCTTTTCAGGCTGAAGCTTTTTGACATAAGCATCACATCCCCAAACTTTAAGAAACGACAACTTTGGCCTTTTGCCATACCACAGTTCGTATGGTGTCGTCTCAACGGATTTTGATGGTGCCCTATTTAAAGTGAATGCAGCTGTTTCTAATGCATAACCCCAAAACGATAACGGCAAACCGGTAAGAGACATCATAGATCGCACCACCTCTAATAAAGTACGATTACGACGTTCGGACACACCATTACGCTGTGGTGTTCCAGGCGGTGTCAACTGTGAAACAATTCCACATTGTCTTAAGTGAGCACCAAACTCGAAACTCAGATATTCACCCCCACGATCAGACCGTAGGAACTTGATCTTGTTGTTATGATGATTTTCAACTTCCCTCTGAAATTGCTTGAACTTTTCAAATGTTTCAGACTTGTGCTTCATTAAGTAGACATAACCATATCTACTCAAATCGTCAGTGAAGGTGAGAAAATAACGATATCCGCCGCGTGCCTCTACGCTCATCGGACCTCACACATCGGTATGTATGATTTCCAACAAGTCACTTGCACGCTCCATTGTTCTGGAGAACGGAGTTTTAGTCATCTTGCCCATGAGGCATGGTTCGCACGTGTCAAGTGAATCAAAGTCAAGTGACTCCAAAAGTCCATCGGCATGGAGTTTCTTCATGCGCTTTACACAAATATGACCTAAGCGGCAGTGCCACAAAAATATGGCGCTATCATTGTTAACTCTAACTCTTTTTGTCTCAATGTTATGTATGTGTGTATCGCTATCAAGATTCAATATGAACAATCCTCTCACATTGGGTGCATGATCATAAAAGATGTTACTCATAGAAATAGAACAACCATTATTCTCTGACTTAAAAGAGTAACCGTCTCGCAATAAACAAGATCCAGATATAATGTTCATGCTCAACGCAGGCACTAAATAACAATGATTCAAGTTCAAAACTAATCCTGATGGTAACTGAAGTGAAACTGTGCCGACAGCGATTGCATCAACCTTGGAACCATTTCCTACGTGCATCGTCACTTCATCTTTCACCAGCCTTCGTCTATTCCGCAGTTCCTGTTTCGAGTTGCAAATATGAGCAACAGAACCGGTATCGAATACCCAGGCACTACTACGAGAGCCGGTTAAGTACACATCAATAACATGTATATCAAATATACCTGATTTTTCTTTGGCCGCCTTCTTATCTGCCAGATACTTGGGGCAATTGCGCTTCCAGTGACCCATACCCTTGCAATAGTAACACTCTGTTTCAGGCTTAGGTCCAGCTTTGGGTTTCTTCGTCGGATTGGCAACAGGCTTGCCGCTCTTCTTTGAATTACCCTTCTTGCCTTTGCCGTTTCTCTTGAAACTAGTCGTCCCACTCACTATCAACACTTGATGCTCTTTACGGAGTTCAGACTCTGCGACTTTCAGCATCGCAAACAACTCGCCGGGAGACTTGTTCATCCCTTGCATGTTGTAGTTCAACACAAAGCCTTTATAGCTTGGCGGCAGTGATTGAAGGATTCTGTCAGTGATAGCCTCTTGCGGGAGTTCAATCCCCAGCTCAGCTAGACGGTTTGAGTACCCAGACATTTTGAGCACATGTTCACTGACAGACGAGTTCTCCTACCTCTCGATCCGGGTGTTCTTCTGAAAGATAAACTTCAACTCCTGGAACATCTCAAATGCTCCATGACGCTCAAAGCGATGTTGAAGTCCCGGTTCTAAGCAATACAAGACTGCACATTGAACTACTGAGTAGTCCTCCTTACGTGCTAACCAAGCGTTCTTAACATCCTGATCAGCCGTAGCGGGTGGTTCATCTCCTAGCGCAGCATTAAGGACATAATCCTTCTTCCCAGCTTGTAAGATTAGCTTAAGATTACGAGCCCAGTCTACAAAGTTGCTTCCATCATCTTTCAACTTAGCTTTCTCTAGGAACGTATTAAAATTCAGGGTGACTGTCGCGTGAGCCATGATCTACAACACAAATATATTCACTGTGGACTTAGACTATGTTCAAGATAATTAGAGTTTAACTTAATCAAATTATTCGCTAAACTCCCACTCAAAAAGTACATCTCTCTAGTCATTTGAGTGGTTCATGATCCACTTACACTAGCTCAAGTCCGATCATCACGTGAGTTGAGCATAGTTTTAGTGGTAAGCATCTTTATGCTAATCATATCATCTATATGATTCATGATGGACCTTTCGGTCTCATGTGTTCCGAGGCCATGTCTGCACTTGCTAGGCTCGTCAAGCTTAACCCGAGTGTTCCGCGTGCGCAACTGTTTTGCACCCGTTGTATGTGAACGTTGACTCTATCACACCCGATCATCACGTGGTATCTCGAAACGACGAACTGTAGCAACGGTGCACAGTCAGGGAGAACACAATTTCGTCTTGAAATTTTAGTGAGAGATCACCTCATAATGCTACCGTCAATCAAAGCAAAATAAGGTGCATAAAAGGATTAACATCACATGCAATTCATAAGTGACATGATATGGCCATCATCACGTGCTCCTTGATCTCCATCACCAAAGCACCGGCACGATCTTCTTGTCACCGGCGCCGCACCATGATCTCCATTAACGTGTCGCCATCGGGGTTGTCGTGCTACTCATGCTATTACTACTAAAGCTACATCCTAGCAAAATAGTAAACGCATCTGCAAGCACAAACGTTAGTATAAAGACTACCCTATGGCTCCTGCCGGTTGCCGTACCATCGACGTGCAAGTCGATATTATCTATTACAACATGATCATCTCATACATCCAATATATCACATCACATCGTTGGCCATATCACATCACAAGCATAGCCTGCAAAAACAAGTTAGACATCCTCTAATTTTGTTGTTGCATGTTTTACGTGGTGACCATGGGTATCTAGTAGGATCGCATCTTACTTACGCAAACACCACAATGGAGATATATGAGTTGCTATTTAACCTCATCCAAGGACCTCCTCGGTCAAATCCGATTCAAGTAAAGTTGGAGAAACTGACACTTGCCAGTCATCTTTGAGCAACGGGGTTACTCGTAGCGATGAAACCAGTCTCTGTAAGCGTACGAGTAATGTCGGTCCAAGCCGTTTCAATCCAACAATACCGCGGAATCAAGAAAAGACTAAGGAGGGCAGCAAAACGCACATCACCGCCCACAAAAACTTTTGTGTTCTACTTGAGAAGACATCTACGCATGACCCTAGCTCATGATGCTACTGTTGGGGAACGTTGCATGGGAAACAAAAAATTTCCTACGCGCACGAAGACCTATCATGGTGATGTCCATCTACGAGAGGGGATGTGTGATCTACGTACCCTTGTAGACCGTACAGCAGAAGCGTTAGTGAATGCGGTTGATGTAGTGGAACATCCTCACGTCCCTCGATCCGCCCCGCGAACCGTCCCGCGATCAGTCCCAAGATCTAGTGCCGAACGGACGGCACCTCCGCGTTCAGCACACGTACAGCTCGACGATGATCTCGGCCTTCTTGATCCAGCAAGAGAGATGGAGAAGTACTAGAGTTCTCCGGCAGCATGACGGCACTCCGGAGGTTGGTGATGATCTTGAATCAGCAGGGCTCCGCCCGAGCTCCGCGGAAACGCGATCTAGAGGAAAAACCGTGGAGGTATGTGGTCGGGCTGTCGTCGAAAAGTCATCTCAAATCAGCCCTAAAACCTCCGTATATATAGGGGAAGAGGGGGAGCCTTGCCTTGGGGCTCAAGGAGCCCCAAGGGGGTCGGCCGAGCCAAGGGGGGAAGGTCTCCCCCCCAAACCGAGTCCAACTTGGTTTGGTGGGTGCAGTCCTTCTTCCCGTTCCCATCTCCTCCTTTTTTTTCTTTTCTCTTTGATTTTCTTCCTATGGCGCATAGGGCCTTCTTGGGCTGTCCCACCAGCCCACTAAGGGCTCGTGTGCCACCCCCAAGGCCTATGGGCTTCCCCGGGGTGGGTTGCCCCCCGGTGAACTCCCGGAACCCATTCGTCATTCCCGGTACATTCCCTGTAACTCCGAAAACCTTCCGGTAATCAAATGAGGTCATCCTATATATCAATCTTCGTTTCCGGACCATTCCGGAAACCCTCGTGACATCCGTGATCTCATCCGGGACTCCGAACATCATTCGGTAACCAACCATATAAATCAAATACCTAAAAAACAACGTCGAACCTTAAGTGTGCAGACCCTGCGGGTTCGAGAACTATGTAGACATCACCCGAGAGACTCCTCGGTCAATATCCAATAGCGGGACCTGGATGCCCATATTGGATCCTACATATTCTACGAAGATCTTATTGTTTGAACCTCAGTGCCAAGGATTCATATAATCCCGTATGTCATTCCCTTTGTCCTTCGGTATGTTACTTGCCCGAGATTCGATCGTCAGTATCCGCATACCTATTTCAATCTCGTTTACCGGCAAGTCTCTTTACTCGTTCCGGAATACAAGATCCCGCAACTTACACTAGGTCACATTGCTTGCAAGGCTTGTGTGTGATGTTGTATTACCGAGTGGGCCCCGAGACACCTCTCCATCACACGGAGTGACAAATCCCAGTCTTGATCCATACTAACTCAACGAACACCTTCGGAGATACCTGTAGAGCATCTTTATAGTCACCCAGTTAAGTTGTGACGTGATACACACAAATTATTCCTCCGGTGTTAGTGAGTTATATGATCTCATGGTCATAGGAACAAATACTTGACACGAAGAAAAACAGTAGCAACAAAATGACACGATCAACATGCTACGTCTATTAGTTTGGGTCTAGTCCATCACGTGATTCTCCTAATGACGTGATCCAGTTATCAAGCAACAATACCTTGTTCATAATCAGAAGACACTGACTATCTTTGATCAACTGGCTAGCCAACTAGAGGCTTGCTAGGGACAGTGTTTTGTCTATGTATCCACACATGTAAATGAGTCTTCATTCAATACAATTATAGCATGGATAATAAACGATTCTCTTGATATAGGAATTATAATAATAACTATATTTATTATTGCCTCTAGGGCATAATTCCAACAAACTTTTCGTCGCGTTTTCGATACGGAGGCGCCGCCAGCACCCGTTCTTCATCTGGAGGCCAGATTTGGAGTCCGTCTTGGGCTCCGGAGAGGGGAAATCTTCGCCATCGTCATCCTCAACCTTCTTCCCTCTCCAATTCCATGAAGCTCTTCGTCGTTCGTGAGTAATCTATTCATAGGCTCGCTGGGCGGTGATGAGTAGGATGAGATCTGTCATGTAATCGAGTTAGTTTTGATGGGGATTGATCCCTAGTATCCACTATGTTCTGAGATTGATGTTGCTACTACTTCGCCTTGCTTAATGCTTGTTACTAGGGCCCGAGTGCCATGATTTCAGATCTGAAATTATTATGTTGTCACCAATATATGTGTGTTTCAGATCCGATCTTGCAAGTTGTAGTTACCTACTATGTGTTATGATCCGGCAACCCCGGAGTGACAATAACCAGAACCACTCCCGGTGATGACCATAGTTTGAGGAGTTCATGTGTTCACCAAGTGCTAATGCGTTGGTCCGGTTCTTTTTTAAATGGAGAACCTTAATATCCCGTAATTTCCTTATAGACCCCACTGCCACGGGAGGGATGGACAATAGATGTCATGCAAGTTCGTTTCCCTAAGCACGTATGACGACACACGAAATGCATGCCTACATCACATTGACGAATGGGAGCTAGCCACATATCTCTCCGTGTTATAGCTGTTGCATGATGAATATCATCCAAACAAATCACTGACCCATTGCCTACGAGTTTGTCCTACTGCTGTTACTTTCCTTGCTATGTTGCTACTGTTGCTACTACTGTCGCTTGCTACTCTTGCTACTTGCTACTGCTGTCACTACTGTTGTTCCTTGCCGTTGCTATTGCTCGTTACACTGCTGCTACCTGCTACAATCTTGATTCGCTGGTCATTGACGGGAACTGACAACTTCCGTCAATGAGGCAACTTGGCGCCATTGATACAATCGTTAGGAATAGTCTGCCGTCAACAGATCATTTCTGACACCGTTGTTATCATATTACTTTGCTGTTACTAATTTGTTTGCAGATACTAATCTTTCAGGTGTGGTTGAATCTGTAATATTCAGCTGCTAATACTCGAGAGTATTCTCTCACCTCCTACCTGGCTAACCAACAAATTTGGGTCGAATACTCTACCCTCGAAAACTGCTGCGAACCCACGCGCTGGTGGGCCTTCAACAACATTCTTCTCGTTTGGATTGCCGGGGAGTGCTAGCAGCATTCTTCTGGTGCCATTGCAGGGGAAGGTTTGTTGTCATCAGCATTCTTCTAGCCATCACCAGAGATTGCAATCAGTGCCATACAATAAAATAGGCAAAACAGAGTTCTCTTCAACCGCCTACAGTTGAAACGGGGTCATATTCATCGGGAGGGGTTTAGGGTACCACAAAACGCATGAAATGGGTTTCTCTTCAACTGCATATGGTCAAAGCGGAGTCTTGTACATAGAGAGGGGTCTGGCATAGCACAAAATGGAGGAAACTAATTTATGTTCAACCACCTATGGTCAAAACGGGGTCCTGTTCATCGGGAGGAGTCTCACGTACCATGAAACGAAGGGAACATGCTTATGTTCAACCACATAGGTTCAAAATGAGGTCATGTTCATCAACAGGGGTCTGACGTACCACGAATCGGGACTCCATGGGCTACTGTTCATCAACCATCAACTACCTCCAATCTCCACATGCTACTCATCATCCACCACCAACTCCATACGGCCTCCACGGGCTTTTTTTCATTCACCCCCAACCGGCTGGGGTGTAGCATAATTTTTGTTCACATGAACGAACCTTGTGAAGTAAAATTTAGGACATGTTTGTGTTCTGAATCAAGTCCATCATAAAGAAGTTCAGAATCAAATAATCTGGGTAACAATGTTCGCGGCATTCAACGAGTATACTTCGGTACGTTATGTAAGCATCCACCAATTTTATTACCTGGTCGTTGTCCAAAGGTACCAATTGTTCTTCTTACTTTATATAACTTTCCTTGATGATAAAGACAAGAGAAGAACACAAATGATAACTTTCCTCAGTCATTCAAAGTACTTGCGGACAACTGTAATAGACATTTAGATGCTTCCTTTTCAAGAATATAAGGAGACAACTTAGCTTTTACCTTTTCATTAGTAAGGTCGAGCAACTGAAATGTACCACATGTCATTTGAAACTCTTAAATATGCTTATAAGGATTTTTGGTTCCATGGCCTCAGATTTTTTTTCAACATCTCAAGTAACCGAGGGTAATCTCAAATGTTTTACCGGTTAGGTCGGGACCAACCTATAGATAACTTTTCCCCTCTAGCTAGATCTACCACTAGTTCCACACCTATGTGGTAAATTTGTTCTTTTACGGCTATGGTTGCGAGCAGCCTAAGAAATGTTAGAACACAAAATAATTCAAGACTTAAGACAAATACCAAAAGCGCTCAGGTCCCTGAAAACGGTACCAGAAAAAGCTTGATAGCGTGCAAGTGCACATGATTTAGTTTTAGCCTTTTCAAAGTAAGAGTATTGATCCCATAGGTGGTAGATGAATCAGGCTTTGAATCTTGTGGAATTTCTGGATTTCTCCATGCGGATATTTGTAGACTACAAACAAAGTGAGGGCGGAAATAAATAGTTGTTGTGAGGTCAAAGAAACTTGAAAGTAATCAACACAAAAGGTAATTCGAGAACAAATCGTTGACCAACTAATGAACTAACAGAGGAATAAGACGTCCTCACGAAGTCTGGAATCCCCATTGGTATGTTTCTACCACAACTTATGCATGAGCATAATATAGGATGGATTCTTGAGCCATTCTTGACGATTATATTGGGAGGAGCAGGGTACATAACATGTTCTACTCTACGTAGACTTCATGCCATGGACGCGAGTACCTTAGTCTCCCCCAGCGGGTTATAACTAAGGTTATTAACGGGTTCGCCGTGTACGTGGCCTCTCTAAGGGTTATCGGTAATCCCCTATCAACTACAAAAGGAGTAATGGATTTTACTTTCACCTGGAATTACCTTCACTTCCTACCCATTATAGCCACAGTGACATACTTCATGTCCAAATAGCGGTAATGCTGAGTGGGGTCCCTTCACAAAATTCACGAAGTTATTGAACTAAGCATTCAACAGAGGATCAATCTCATTCAAATCCTAAATGTACCAAGTTTCCTCCATGACCTCGAGAACTAGGGTCTACTCACACACGGAGAAAACAAAAATTATAGGGATGGTGATGGTGAACATGAATGCATGACACAATTAGAGTTCCTAATGTTAAAATTATCACGATGTGGATGATGACGATAACATCGGTGATGATGTTGCAGCCCTTTCGTCCTTGGTGCTGAAGCCGCAACCTCCTCCTTGCCAATTTCCCATCGGATGAACTTTGGAGGCTAGGGTTGTGCCTTCTGGATGAGTTTCTGGTGTCTGTGGGTGTCTGATCACTGATCCAATTTCACAGGGTAAAAATAATGGATGAGGCAGCGACACTGGCACCTCATATAATCGCCCATCCAAGCAATTGCACTCGTATGGTGTGCCGTCTTTAGTTCTGGACGTGCTGCTATGGCTCCTTCTTAGCCCCTTTGCTTAATTCTTCTATGGTAGTTGATTATCACATTAAGTACATGATTTCACTACTACTTCCTGGAATTCGTTCCATCAAGTATTATCTATTCCAAAAGGTGTTACATGAGGAATATAAAAAAAGGGTGTGAGAACGCGGTAAAATTCCACAAACCTACCATGGACTACTATATGAATGCCTAGTAGTGTTAGATGTCAAAATCCTATTAGTGTCGGGCAATACTCTTAGGGCGCCCGTAACTGACCTTCCTCCACTAGTAACATGCCATCAAAGGTAGGCACCCACCCGCCAGTGGCAGCTGATCAGCACTGACGGGCGGGTATCCTTGCCCGCCACAAGAATTTTATGTAGCAACGGCGTGCCCTTTGTACTACCCGCCACATAATGTTGTGCCCCCACTTCTATTGACCCGTATCAAATTTATGCTATTGCGACATATTACACCTAGATCAGATCATCGAATTGCATTATATACATAAATTCTGGTTTAAACATTGATCCACATATACGCACCACATTACAATGATGTCAGATTAATGAAAAGTAGTATTTATAAAGAAAATGTAGCAAGTGCATTACAATAGTAAGCATATATATGTCGATCATCACATATAATTAATGGTTTGATGACTTAGTTAGGAGTGAAATGAGTGTCGGGTGATGTTCAACACGTAAAGCGTTAGTAGAAGTCGCACATAGTACATGAATTACTAGTCGATGGAAAAATGTGGACCAGTGTGTCGCTTGCTTTGGAATCAAATATTTGGCCTCTCAAAGAGCCTATTGAACAATCTCACCCGATGTTGGTATGGTGTTTGGATTCAGACCCGACCAGATCCTCAACCTCTCATCTGGGGTTGCCTCCTTCAGGATGCACACAGTGATGTCACTCAACCACCTCTCTACTATCTTCTCCATTTCCGGGAGAGATCACTAGGCCATTGGAACATTTCTGACCCAAGCTAACATTGCCTCTATGAGGTGCTCTGTCCGATACTTGTTCTCCATCCATAGATAGTGTTTCTTCATGTCCTTCGTAGAGACCCCCCTCCCACAATTATTCTCATGGCCCCATCTGCTATTTTTAGGACACAATAACATGCAAAATATATACATATCGAGAGATCCCAAGGTAAATATATAAACATATAACAAATGTACATATAAACTAGAGATCACAATATTTGACATTTTTCGAGAAAGGGTCATGAACTCGCTTTGTCTGGAATTACTTGTCATGAAAATGGATAAAAATAAATGTATTTACAACTAACTTACGTCCAGATATATCTATTTCTCCGACAAGAATTTCCGAACGGAGGGAGTATATATCTATCATTCCACCATAACATCCACCGACATTTTGATGTTTAGTTCCGAACTATCATTTTCCTGACTCTCTGCCCCGCAGTAGAACATACTCTCATGCCTTGCTACATGGTGATTAATGAAATTCATGAGCACCCTCTAAAGGGGATCATGCTCTGTCCATAGTGAGCTAGTTGAACTTCCTTCTCATTCTCTTCAGAACATTTCTCGAACACTCAATCACTTCTCGAAAGTGGTCCTGCGCACATAGTCATCCATGAATACTATAGAATAGTAGCCACACATGTGCATGGTTTTGTATTTTGATTGTTGCCGACAACAGAAGCTAGTGGAAAATCTGTACTACAAATACCACATGTTCTTACGGTTGGACTTATGACACAACAAAAGAGCAGCATCGGGAACTTTTTTCACACCGGTCCGCGACTTCTTGCAGTCTCACGGGTTCAAAGAAATAAGCTCTACCATCCTGGGGCATTAGTGCGATGATGATCTAGCGTTCATTGTTGGGCAAAACAATTGAACAATGTAACAAGAATGATATTGACATCGAAGTAGCCAAGTGTATATGTGCAAGCATAAATGAATGAACTTACATTTTAAAGTTAGACACAATATAGTTGTGCTTGTGCCGTTGACTATGAAGAAAGGTCTTGTAGAGATAAGTTACAATAATACACTGGCCTTTATCAGAATCCACATTGTCACAATACATGATACACCGATCAAGGAAGGCAACCTCTTCATTCTAGAGTAAAGGAGTTGTGGCATGCGAGAGCGACCAAACCCTCATTAAAGAAGGCCTAACCATGTCTACATAGAAAATATGGTCATTGACTACACTCTCAATCCCAAAATATATTTTATCACGAGGGTGCACGTCGACAAATCAAAGACTTCTTTATAAAACTGTAGTGTATTACATCTCACTCTTTCCTGACCTAACTACTAAGTCTTTGTGTAGAATCTAAATTTCAATGCTTAGTGCACTCAACTTGTGTTGTGTTCATATCGGTTCATTGGGCTTAAACATTTTCCATACATGTGAACTGGTACAAGCATTCACCATATTTTCTTCTTGTGTCTTACTGGCAGTAGGTTCATTGGTTGATTTCTCCTTTCGCTTTCTGCCCTTTTATGACATTGAGGAGAGGGGTCCATAAAAGATAGTTCTCCGGAATCCATTTGTTGCATTTGAAAAAAATTAGTGTGGAAATTATGAGCCATAAAGCATAAAAAACACAAAGTGAAAGAAAAATTGGACACGACCTTTGCTAAAAAAAGGACATAACGAGGGCCAAAATTTGGTGAAATGGAAATAAATCGGAGTTTCACGAAAACATTGGCACTCATTTCAATACCTGCAAATATAAGTTAACCACACTAAAATTGACCCAAGGAAAAATATAAAAAAAATGACATGCCATTTGCTAAAAAAGGACATAACAAGTGCCAGAAATTCGATGACATGGAATTGAATGGACATTTCACGAAAACATTGGCACTCATGTCAATATAGGAAAATATATGCCAACCACACTACAATGGATCCTAGGAAAAATATGAGAGAAATAATTCAAAATGACATTTGCTAGAAATAAGACATAGCGGGTGCCGAATATTCATCAAAACAGAAATGAATCGCCATTTCGACAAGACGTTGGCACTCATAATAATACGTCCAAATATAAGCCAATGATGTTGCAATAGACATTATACAAAATATTTGTAATCTACAAAAAGTTATCCTAAGCACAAAAAACACTATGAAACACTACCCAAATTTAATTCATGAAAATATCAATCAAATATGTGCTTTTATTCACCCTGAATACAAATAACAGTAAGACATATTGGCATGTATTTCAAAAGTACTAGTATTTATTCTAAATACAAATCTGACCATACCGGAGAGATGTCACGTTTGTGTTGTAGAACATCGCATGGGAAACAAAAAAATTCCTACGCGCACGAAGTCCTGTCATGGTGATGTCCATCTACGAGAGGGGATTTCTAATCTACGTACCCTTGTAGATCGCACAGCAGAAGCGTTAAGAAACGCGGTTGTTGTAGTGGAACGTCCTCACGTACCTCGATCAGCCACGCGAACCGTCCCACGAACCGTCCCGCGATACGTCCCACGATCCGCTTCGATCTAGTGCCGAACGGACGGCACCTCCGCGTTCAGCACACGTACAGTTTGACGATGATCTTGGCCTTCTTGATCCAGCAAGAGATACGGAGAGGTAGATGAGTTCTCCGGCAGCATGACGGCGCTCCGGAGGTTGGTGGTGATCTAATCTCAGCAGGGCTCCGCCCGAGCACCGCAGAAACACGACCTAGAGGAAAAACCGTGGAGGTATGTGGTCGGGCTGCCGTGGCAAAAGTTGTCTCAAATAAGCCCTAATAGCTCCATACATATAGGAGGAGGGGAGGGGAGGCTTGCCTTGAGGCTCAAGGAGCCCCAAGGGATGCGCCACCAAGGGGAGGAGGAGTCCTCCTCCAATCCTAGTCCAACTAGGATTGGAAGGTGGAGTCCTTCTCTTCCTTCCCACCTCCTTTTTTTCTTTTCTTTTTGATTTTCTATCTATGGCGCATAGGGCCTTCTTGGGATGTCCCACCAGCCCACCAAGGGCTGGTGCACCACCCCCAAGGCCTATGGGCTTCCCCGAGGTGGGCTGCCCCCCCGGTGAACATCCGGAACCCATTCGTCATTCCCGGTACATTCCCGGTAACTCCGAAAACCTTCCGGTAATCAAATGAGGTCATCCTATATATCAATCTTCGTTTACGGACCATTTCGGAAACCCTCGTGACGTCCGTGATCTCATCCGGGACTCCGAACAACATTCGGTAACCAACCATATAACTCAAATACGCATAAAACAACGTCAAACCTTAAGTGTGCAGACCCTGCGGGTTCGAGAACTATGTCGACATGACCCGAGATACTCCTTGGTCAATATCCAATAGCGGTACCTGGATGCCCATATTGGATCCTACATATTCTACGAAGATCTTATCGTTTGAACCTCACTGCCAAGGAGTCATATAATCCCGTATGTCATTTCCTTCGTCCTTCGGTATGTTACTTGCCCGAGATTCGATCATCAGTATCCGCATACCTATTTCAATCTCGTTTACCCACAAGTCTCTTTACTAGTTTCGTAATACAAGATCCCGCAACTTACACTAAGTCACATTGCTTGCAAGGCTTGTGTGTGATGTTGTATTACCGAGTGGGCCCTGAGATACCTCTGTGTCACACGGAGTGACAAATCCCAGTCTCGATCCATACTAACTCAACGAACACCTTTGGAGATACCTGTAGAGCATCTTTATAGTCACCCAGTTACGTTGCGACGTTTGATACACACAAAGCATTCCTTCGGTGTCAGTGAGTTATATGATCTCATGGTCATAGGAACAAATACTTGACACGCAGAAAATAGTAGCAACAAAATGACACGATCAACATGCTACGTCTATTAGTTTGGGTCTAGTCCATTACATGATTCTCCTAATGATGTGATCCCGTTATCAGGTGACAACACTTGCCTATGGTCAGGAAACCTTGACCATCTTTGATCAACGAGCTAGTCAACTAGAGGCTTACTAGGGACAGTGTTTTGTCTATGTATCCACACATGCACTGTGTTTCCAATCAATACAATTATAACATGGATAATAAACGATTATCATGAACAAAGAAATAAAATAATAACTAATTTATTATTGCCTCTAGGGCATATTTCCAATAGTCTCCCACTTGCACTAGAGTCAATAATCTAGTTCACATCACCATGTGATTCCAACGAATCCAACACCCATATAGTTATGGGGTCTGATCACGTCTTGCTCGTGAGAGAGGTTCTAGTCAATGGTTCTGAAACTTTTAGATCCGTGTGTTCTTTACAAATCTTTATGTCATCTTATAGATGCTGCTACTGTGTGCTATTCGAAAATACTCCAAATATCTACTCTACTATATGAATCTGTTTCACTACTCATAGTTATTCGGATTAGTGTCAAAGCTTGCATCGACGTAACCCTTTACGACGAACTCTTTAACCACCTCCATAATCGAGAAAAATTCCTTAGTCCAGCAGTTACTAAGGATAAATTTTGACCGCTGCTAGTGATTCAATCATGGATCACTCTCTGTACCTCTCAACAGACTTTGAGTCAAGGCACACATCAGGTGCGGTACCCAGCATAGCATACTTCAGATTCTACGGCCAAGGCATAGAAGACGACCTTCATCTATTCTCTTTATTCTGCCAGGGTCGGGTTTTCAGTCTTACTCAAATTCACACCTTACAACGCAACCAAGAACTCCTTCTTTGCTGATATATTTTGAACTCCTTCAAAAACTTGTCAAGGCATGCATCTTGTTGAAACTTCTATTAAGCGCTTTCGATCTATCTCCATAGATCTTTGATGCTCAACGTTCAAGTAGCGCAATCCAGGTACTCCTTTGAAAACTCCTTTCAAACAACCTTGTATGCTTTACAGAAATTCTACATTACTTCTGATCCACAATATGTCAACCACATATACTTATCAGAAATTCTATAGTGCTCCCACTCACTTCTTTGGAAATACAAGTTTCTCATAAGCCTTGTACAAACCCAAAATCTTTGATCATCTCATCAAAGTGTATATCCAACTCCGAGATGCTTGCACTAGTCCATTGAAGGATCGCTGGAGCTTGCATACTTGCTAGTATCTTTAGGATCGACAAAACCTCCTGGTTGTATCACATACATTGTTTGCTCAAGGAAACCGTCGAGGAAACAATGTTTTGACATCCTATGTGCAATATTTCATAAATAATGCAGCAACTACTAACATATTTCTAACAGACTTTCAGCATCGCTACGAGTGAGAAAGTCTCATCATAGTTAACTGTTTGATCTTGTCGGAAACATCTTCGTGACAAGTTGAGCTTTTCTTAATAGTGACTTATCACCATCATTTTCTGTCTTCCTTTTAAAGATCCATCTTTACTCAATAGTCCTATGACCATCAAGTAGTTCTTCCAAAGTCTACACTTTGTTTTCATACATGGATCCTCTCTCGGATTTCATGGCCTCAAGCCATTTGTCGGAATCCGGGCCCACCATTGCTTTCTCCATAACTCGTAGGTTCATTATTGCTCAACAACATGACCTCCAAGACAGGGTTACCGTACCACACTGCAGTAGTACGCGACGTTGTCAACCTACGACATTTGTAGTAACTTGATTCTATGCTCGATGATCACCATCATAAGCTTTCACTTCAATTGGTGTAGGCGCCACAGGAACAACTTCCTGCGCCCTGCTACACACTGGTTGAAGTGATGGTTCAATAACCTTATCAAGTTCTACCACCCTCCCACTCAATTCTTTCGAGAGAAACGTTTCCTCGAGAAAGGATCCATTTCTAGAAACAAACACTTTGCTTTCGGATCTGAGATGCAGCGACCCGACTCAAAACGAGTCAAGCCTCTGGTGTTTCTGTACCATCCCAAGATCATGCTGGTACACACTCAGTACATCAATGTATATATCAAGAGTTCAATCACACAGCTTTATTAATCGAAATCTCATATCGAGTACTTTATTACAATAATGGATTACAATAAAGTGGCTGAAGGCCATCTCATGAGATATCTAACGAAGACTAGCGGAAGCATCAGGTAGACGAGTCCATCCGACTCCAGGGCATGTCGTTGAGCGTAGATCGTAGCCTCACTCCTGGTCGGAAAAGTACTCTGCAACATGATACGTTGCAGCCGTGTAGGTCAACAAATGGAATATGCCGGCAAGTCATCAACGATAGGTGTAAAATAATAATCAACTATCTCTACAAGCATATTTGGCAGGTGGGGCTATAAGTTTTGCATAAAGCCAATTTTCTCCTACAACAAGAGGGGCTGGAAGCAAAATATTACTACATTGTTTGTTGTTAACGAGATGGTTCCGCCAACCAATTCTCGTACCCGAGTTGTTGTTAATACCCACATCATTATTAAGTTGTGTCGAGAGTTCAGGGAAATTTCAATGCCTTCGGCTCAAGTTGTCCATGACCGTGGACACGGCTAATCGATTAGGTTGGGCACTCTACAGATTTTTGCACACGTTCCCCAAAAGATTTGATCGCGTCCGAGTATGTCCTCGCACTTCAGGGTGTTTGAAGACCGGATGATCAAAACATGGTCTTTCAACGGGTCCCTCTGAATCCCTGTCGCTGCCCATCCATTCCTACCGTTCTTCTACATCTGCTAGCATCGCCTGTCCAGAGTTGCCACGTTGTCCAACCAAGCAGAGCCCATAATGACTAGTGGCTGTGCAGGTAAGCCTTGGGTCTTGAAGCCTCCGTCTCTCTCTTCGAGCTTGGGTGAAGCTTTCCGGAAGATGTCATGGCCGTGTCCAACATCCCGGGTCATCCACTGGTTTCTGCAGGGAGCCGATCAACCGTCCTTCACCTAGAGTTGCATTGCATCACGAGGTCTTGAAAATCTTGTCCTAACCGGTCTTGGTTATTTAATCAACCTTGCATCACTCGTGTTATGCACTCAACCCAAATCCCGTCTACTCAAGCATAGCAATATGTAATTTGTCGTCCTGGGCCAAGTATCAGGGTTTGTTGTGTGCCTACCACATGATACTACAACCTATACTAAAATTTCCAAGTACCTAAGCAGCATGCAATTGGGCAAAGAAAGGTGAAACTACCATGCATCAAAAAACATAGGAGATAGTATGATCAAAATGACTTGCCTTGATGATAGTTGTCTTGATCGAGCGCTTCTAAGTAACAAGCTTCGCACTCTGGGTGATCTACCGATACAAAAAATACACACCATAAGCACTACAATCAATCAACAAGTAAAAATAACATCACAAGTAGTAAGTAGCTATGGCCTAAGTGAAAGAATTCACTACACGTCACTAAGGCAGAAACTTGTTTCTGTTAAAACCCCGACTAAAAATATTTAAATTCTTTTTGAAACACATACCACATTAAGATATAATCACTAGGAAGCAGTAGACAAAAGAATCAAATCAAAATAATTTTTTAAACTCCTGGAATAGGCAAAACAAGGTTTAAACTAAATCTGATCTAATCCAAATTTGCAAATTTCAAACATAGACAAGTTATATGTTTTTACAAACTACAGAAAACTTGTGATCTACTGGAACAAGTTTCAACTCCATTGGAATTGGGGATCAAAATCTATGATCAAAACAAATTTGAAACTTTCTCTCTTTTGGAATTAAACAGAAAAAGAGAAAACAGATTCTAACAGAAAGTGGTACACGTGGCAGTTTCTGACTGGCTGATGGGTGTTTGCTGCGAGGGAAAACTAACACACGGCCGCAATCTAAAGAAAACTACCCGGCTCAGTTTAAGTGACAGAAAAACCGGTTCGGTTTTTTTTGTAAGACCCGAAGTGGTATGCACATCTAATCCTATGCGTCTGTTTTAATCCAACGGTCAAAAAGGGGGGTGGAGACTTACAGAGAGTTGGCCGGCTAGGTTGCTACTCCGGCGAGGTCCGAGGCGGCGCTAGCGAGGGGAAGAGCTCCGGTGGTCTCCGGCGTGGCTTGAGGAGTCGAGGAAATGGCGGCGGTCCTCCTCGGGCGGTTGGTGGCGGTGGGGAGGCAGCTCGGGGCGAGGAGAGAGCAGCAGGGCGGCAGAGGCTTCGGTGCTCGGCTCGGCTCCGGTGAGCTTGGGCATAGGGCGGCGGGGCTCGGGGAGGGGTGGCGACTAGGGGAACGGGGCGAGGAGGCGGTGGGGGTATTTATAGGGGGGCTGGGGGGCTCGGGCGGGGCAGGAGCAGCGGATCGGGGAAATCCCGGCGAGCTCGGCTCGGGCAGCCATGGAAGGAAAGTTATGGGAGAAGGAAAAAAGGAAGGAAGAAGAAGAGGGAAAAAAGAAAAAAAATAAAAGGGGTGAAGGGGGGTGGCGCTGCGGGTGGGGCTGGCGCGGGGCAGGGCCCAGGGGGCAGCGGGTGGGGGTAGAGGGGCGCTGGGTGCAGGGGGGATCGGCTGGCCGATCTGGGTTGGGATTCGGCCCGATTGCACTATAAAGCACTCACGCACCTTGCTTTTAAAAAAACATTCCCGTTTTAGTTTTTTTATAAAACAGAAACTAAAATAAAAAAAAGGAAACAAATAAAATAATTAATATAGGATATTATATACCTAAATGATGAGAAAAATGTCCTCTACTCGATGAACATTTTTCCAAGGCAAAAATAAAAACTTAAAAAAATGTTTTTTTTCAGAAAAAAAATCCCTTATGCTATATTTTCTTTTTGCAATTATTTTCACAATAAAGCTTTGGCTTTCTTGGCTCAAAATATTTCAAAAATGCCTCACATTTTGGAGGGTAATTTTCCTCCGCTCTCTCTTGCGTGCAAGAGATTATTTCCCGGAATTTCTCGTGTGAAGAAAAAAATAGAAATGCAAAAGCATAAGTCGAAAGAATTCAAATGCAAACTTTATTTAAATCAATATGCATAGATGCTTAGCTACAATGTAAAACATTCCCAATTAGAAAAATTGGGATGTTACAAACCTACCCACCTTAAGATGAATCTCACCCTCGAGATTCGGGTTGGCTAGAAAATAGGTGCGGGTGGTCTCGACGAAGATCCTCTTCTCGTTCCCAGGTGGCTGCTTCCTCGGTGTGGTGGCTCCACAACACCTTGCAGAACTTGATGATCTTGCTGCGGGTAACTCTGTTGGCAGTCTCGAGAATCCTGACGGGTTTCTCCTCATACGTCAGATCACTGTCAAGCTGTATGGCCTCTAGGGGCACTGTATCTCTCAACGGAACATCAGCCATCTGAGCGTGGCATTTCTTCAACTAGGAAACATGGAACACATCATGAACTCCGGACAATCCTTCCAGCAGTTCCAGTTTATATGCAACTTCGCCTCTACGTTCAAGAATTTTGTAGGGGCCAATGAATCGGGGTGCGAACTTTCCATTCACACCAAATCTCTTGATTCCTCGAAGTGGAGACACCCGAAGATATGCTCGGTCTCCCACTTCGTATGTTACTTCCTTGCGTTTGCTGTGAGCATAACTTTTCTGCCTGGACTGAGCTATCTTGAGTCGGTCACGAATTAGCTTGACCTTCTCTTCAGAATCTCGGATAAGGTCGGGACCAAAAAGTTGTCGGTCTCCAACTCCATCCCACATCAACGGTGTTCTGCACCTCCTTCCGTATAGAGCTTCGAAAGGGGCCATCTTCAGACTGGTCTGGTAGCTGTTGTTGTATGAGAACTCGGCATAAGGAAAATTATCATCCCAACTAGACCCATAGTCTAGTGCACAAGCTCTCAACATGCCCTCCAGAATCTGATTGACTCTCTCGGTCTGTCCATCTGTCTGTGGGTGAAAAGTTGTACTGAACTCCAATCTCGTTCCCAAGGTTTCATGCAGTTGGTGCCAGAATTTTGATGTGAGCTGAGTCCCTCTATCTGACACAATACTCTTCGGTACTCCGTGCAGACATATGATCCTGGTCACATATATCTTGGCCAGCTTGGCACTCGTGTAAGTAGTCTTCACAGGAATGAAGTGAGCTACCTTGGTCAAACGATCGACCACAACCCAAATAGAATCATAGCCAGAACGGGTCCTGGGTAATCCTGTGATGAAGTCCATACCAAGCTTTTCCCATTTCCACTCGGGTATCGGCAGAGGTTGGAGCAAACTGCTTGCTTCTGATGCTCGGCTTTTACTCGCTGACAAACATCGCATATTGCTATGAACTCGGCAATGTCTTTCTTCATTCCTGTCCACGAGAAACTTTCTTTCAGATCCAGATACATCTTGGTGTTGCCGGGGTGTATCGAGTACAGGGAATCATGGGCCTCCTGAAGTATCAACTTCCTGAGTTCAGGATCATTGGGCACATAAATGCGATCCTCAAACCATAAAGTTCCGTGTTCATCCTCACGAAAACCTTTAGCCTTCCCGTCTTTTATTTTCTGCTTAATCTCAACTATCTCCTTGTCTGATTTCTGTGCCTCGCAGATCTTTTCTGTCAAAGTGGACTGAATTTACAGTGTGGCAACAAATCCTCTTGGAACTATTTCCAATTTGAGCTCTCGGAGGTCATCGGCTAACTCCTGGGGTAACCCTCCTGCTATGAGTGTGTTCACATAACTCTTGCGGCTCAATTCGTCGGCTACAACATTTGCCTTTCCTGGGTGATAATGCAATCTCATGTCATAGTCCTTGATCAATTCTAGCCATCGCCTCTGTCTGAGGTTCAACTCCTTCTGTGTGAAGATATATTTCAGGCTCTTGTGATCAGTGTAAACATCACAACTATTTCCGATCAGGAAATGTCTCCAGGTCTTGAGAGGGTGCACTACGGCTGCTAGTTCCAAGTCATGCGTGGCATAATTCAACTCATGGGGTCTGAGCTGCCTGGATGCATAGGCTACAACTTTACCTTCTTGCATGAGCACTCCTCCGAGTCCTTGACGAGAAGCGTCACAGTAAACCTGGAAATCCTTCCGAATGTTCGGCAATATCAGCACTGGGCCTGTAACCAGACGTTTCTTCAACTCTTGAAAACTGGTTTCACATTCCTCAGTCCAAACATACTTGGACTCCTTCTTCAACAGCTCTGTCATGGGCTTGGTGATCTTTGAGAAATTCTCAATGAACCTCTGGTAATATCCGGCAAGTCCGAGGAAACTGCGGATCTCCTTGACTGAAGTGGGTGCTACCCATTCGGTGACTCCTGCGACCTTCGCAGGGTCCACTGCTATTCCTTCTCCTGAGATGATGTGTCCGAGGAATCCGACTTCCTTCAACCAAAACTCACATTTGCTAAACTTTGCATATAGCTTATGCTCTCGAAGTTTCTCCAAAACTAGACGCAGATGTTCCTTGTGTTCCTCTTCGTTCTTGGAGAATATCAGTATGTCATTGATGAACACCACGACAAACTTGTCCAAGTATTCCATAAATACCTTGTTCATCAGATTCATAAAATATGCCGGAGCATTAGTCAGTCCAAATGACATGACCGTGTACTCATACAAGCCGTACCGATTGGTGAAGGCTGTCTTGGGTATATCCTGTTCACGAATCTTCAACTGATGATACCCGGATCGAAGATCGATCTTGGAGAATATTCGGGCTCCAACTAACTGGTCAAACAGATCATTGATCATCGGCAAAGGGTACTTGTTCTTGATGGTCACCTTGTTCAACGCACGATAGTCGACTACCATTCTCAAGGACTTATCCTTCTTTTCAACCAAGAGCACTGGGGCTCCCCAAGGTGAAGAACTTGGGCCAATATACCCTTTGTCCAACAACTCCTTAATTTGCTTCTTGATTTCTACCAAGTCATTTGCGGGCATCCGATAGGGTCTCTTGGATATCGGGGCTGTTCTGGGTAATAGCTCAATCAGGAACTCGATCTCTCTATCAGGTGGCATGCCTGGCAATTCCTCTGGAAATACATCTGGGTATTCCTATACAATCGGTACTTCCTCCTGGACTACTCCCGTGAGAGAGTTTACTCGTTTACTCCATGTCGGGCGCTGAGACACCTACTTAATCCGCTTTTGCTCGGGGGTTGTGAGCAAAATAGACTTAAGGGCACAATCAATATTCCCTTCATACTTGGCCAACCAATCCATGCCTAGGATTACATCCAATCCCTGGGATTCTAATACGATGAGGTCGGTGGGAAAATTATGGTTCCCGATGTTGAGACTCAAAGCATGGCATCCTATCCCGGCTGTCATCATGCCTCCAGGGGAACTGACCTTAATAGGCTGGCTGAGGGTTCTAGTTGGCAAACTATACTTTTCCACAACTACCCTTAATATGAATGAATGCGTTGCACCAGAATCAAAAAGTACCAATATTGGACGTGAATTTAGCAAAAACTTACCAACCACAGTATCGGGATGATCACAGACCTCTTCAACATCAATGTGATTCACCTGATCTCAAGGAAAAGGATTGGGCTTCTTTGCTGCAGAGTTGCCGTTGCCGTTTCCATTTCCCTGCTTGTTCTGGGGACATTCAGTGGCATAATGTCCCTTCTTCTAACACTTGAAGCAGGTGATGTGATTCAGATCCTTCTGAGTTGGAGCTGAATGATGCTGAGTGCCAGTACCGCTATTCTTGAAGTTGTTGTTGTTGCGGTGGTTCCCATTTCCTCCATGGTTGTGGCCTCCATGGTAGTGCACTGGGTGGTTATGCTGGACGTGTCCTCCACACTTTCTGGATCCAGTCCCGGTATTCCCTGAGTAGGGGGTGTAGCGAGGCTTCTGCTGAGTGCCGGAGTTGAACTTTCCATTGCCATACTTCCGCTTACGGTTCTCCATCTGCTGGTGTTTTCCCTCCAAGATGAGGGCCTTATCTACCAACTCCTGGTAGTTGTTGAAGTTGGCTACAGTCAGCTGAATACTCAGCTCATCATTGAGTCCCTCCAAGAACTTTTCCTGCTTGGCCGCATCATCGGCCACATCTTCAGGTGCATAACGGGCGAGCATGCTGAATTCATCGAAATACTGAGCCACAGAGCGATTTCCCTGGCATAAGTTGCGAAACTCACGCTTCCTCAGACTCATTGCACCAGCTGAGACATGTGCGGTACGGAAGGCTTGCTTCAACTGCTCCCAAGTGACTCCAGCAATGGGGTATGTGGTGGTGTAGTTCTCCCACCATGCAGCTGCAGGGCCTTCAAGTTGATGTGCGGCAAAGTGCACCTTCTCAGCTGCAGTACAACTAGCAGTGATAAGTTCCCGCTCCATCTTGCGGAGCCAATCATCTCCCACAATGGGCTCAATGTTGTTGGAGAAAGTCGGAGGGTTCAACCTCAGGAAACGGGTGAGATTGTTGGCCTGGGGTGGATGATGGTTGTTGTTATTGTTTTGGTTCTGGATGATCAGCTGCATCAGGGTATTCTGTTGCTGAATCAACTGGGTGAGTTCCGGCGGGAAGTTGGAAGTAGGGGCACGTCTCGGAGGCATCTGATGTTTGTAGAGGGGTGAGATTAGCATAGAACAATGGTCTAAGAGTAATTACACTACCCATATGAAATGCAACAAACAAGTATCACACCACACATTTTATTCAATACCATCACAAAGGTTCACATGGGGATACAAAATTCGATAACCTAAACATTGGCCTAAACATTTAACGTTAAGATAAATTTGGTGGTCTAGTCTAAGTGTCCTCCTCAGAAAAGCATGGTGGTGGGTCCTTCGGTGGAGCTTTCTTCATAGTCCTCGTCATTGCTGATCAAGGGGGCTACGTCACCTTCGGGATGAAGGTTCTCGCCCATGTCCAGTTCCTCCTCCAGGTATGCAACTCGAGTCTTCAGCTTCTCGATCCTCTCCAGAAAGTCCTTCACCTCCAATTCGTGCTCATAGTGGGCTTCCCGGGCTGCTTCTTCGAGTTCGAGTTCGCGGAGCGACAGTTGCTTGATCTTCCTGGCGTCCTTGATCACACGATGTTCCAGAGTCCCGCTGTGCTTCTCCAAGGTCTGGGCATAGGACAAGAGAGCGTCCTTGGTCTTGCTTGAGATGATTTCTCCATCTTCTCTTCTCCGGGATACCGTGAATAGGTCCGGTGAAATAGGGCAGCCTCTGTACACTTCCTTGATACGTCCGAGTGCACAATGGACCGCCATGTCCCTTCCGAGAATCCAGTTGGGTGCGATGAACTTGAAGTCCACAGGCTCAGTGCGCGGCTCGAATGTCCTTCCAGGAACGTGCACCTGAATCCTGTAGCATGAATCCTCTGGGTAAGACGAAGTCGGCTTCCCTGTGATAGTCGGCAGAGCATTCCTCAAGTCCTTGGTGATCTGTATCAGCTCTTTTCCGAAAGGCATAGTGGCGTCGGGCTGGCAAAACTCCGTGAACTTAACGGGGATGAAGGTGGCCATCTAAAACATTGGAAAATCGGAGATAAGTCAGAAATGATCAGAAGAGGAAATAGAGGATTTATAGACATAAGAAAATAGTTTTCTTCCTAAGGCTTTTCCATTCCTAGAGGTTACGTGCTACGGTCAGCGTGTGCTCTGAATACCATTTCTGTAGCGACCCGACTCAAAACGAGTCAAGCCTCTGGTGTTTCCGTACCATCCCAAGATCATGTTGGTACACGCTGAGTACATCAATGTATATATCAAGAGTTCAATCACACAGCTTTATTAATCGAAATCTCATATCGAGTACTTTATTACAATAATGGATTACAATAAAGTGCCTGAAGGCCATCTCATGAGATATCTAACGAACACTAGCGGAAGCGTCAGGTAGACGAGTCCATCCAACTCCAGTGCATGTCGTTGAGCGTAGATCGTAGCCTCACTCCTGGTCGGAAAAGTACTCTGCAACGTGATACGTTCCAGCCGTGTAGGTCAGCATATGGAATATGCCGGCAAGTCATCAAAGAGAGGAGTAAAATAATAATCAACTATCTCTACATGCATATTTGCGAGGTGGGGCTATAAGTTTTGCATAAAGCCAATTTTCTCCTACAACAAGAGGGGCTGGAAGCAAAATATTACTACATTGTTTGTTGTTAACGAGATGGTTCCGCCAACCAATTCTCGTACCCGAGTTGTTGTTAATACCCACATCATTATTAAGTTGTGTCGAGAGTTCTGGGAAATTTCAATGCCTTCGGCTCAAGTTGTCCATGACCGTGGACACGGCTAATCGATTAGGTTGGGCACTCTGCAGAGTTTTGCACACGTTCCCCACAAGATTTGATCGCCTCCGAGTATGTCCTCTCACTTCAGGGTGTTTGAAGACCGGATGATCAAAACATGGTCTTTCAACGGGTCCCTCTGAATCCCTGTCGGTGCCCATCCATTCCTACCGTTCTTCTACATCTGCTAGCACCGCCTGTCCAGAGTCGTAGCGTTGTCCAACCAAGCCAGAGCCCATAATGACTTGTGGCTGTGCAGGTAAGCCTTGGGTCTTGAAGCCTCTGTCCGTCTCTTCGAGCCTGGGTGAAGCTTTCCGCAAGATGTCATGGCCGTCTCCAGCATCCCGGGTCATCCACTGGTTTCTCCAGGTAGCCGATCAATCGTCCTTCACCCAGAGTTGCATTGCATCACGAGGTCTTGAAAATCTTGTCTTAACCGGTCTTGGTTATTTAATCAACCTTGCATCACTCGTGTTATGCACTCAACCAATATCCCGTCTACTCAAGCATAGCAATATGTAATTTGTCGTCTCGGGCCAAGTATCGGGGTTTGTTTTGTGCCTACCACATGATACTACAACCTATACTAAAATTTCCAAGTACCTAAGCAGCATGCAATTGGGAAAAGAAAGGTGAAACTACCATGCATCGAAAAACATAGGAGATAGTATGATCAAAATGACTTGCCTTGATGATAGTTGTCTTGATCGAGCGCTTCTAAGTAACAAGCTTCGCACTCCGGGTGATCTACCGATACAAACAAATACAAACCATAAGCACTACAATCAATCAACAAGTAAAAATAACATCACAAGTAGTAAGTAGCTATGGCCTAAGTGAAAGAATTCACTACACGTCACTAAGGCAGATACTTGTTTCTGTTAAAACCCCAAGTAAAAATATTTAATTTTTTTTAAACTTATACCACAGTAAGATATAATAACTACGAAGCAGTAGCAAAAAGAATGAAATCAAAATCATTTTTTAAACTCCTTGAATAAGCAAAACAAGGTTTAAACTAAATCTGAGCTAATTCAAATTTGAAAATTTCAAACATAGACAAATTGTGATCTACTGGAACAAGTTTCAACTCAATTGGAATTCGGGAGCAAAAGCTATGATCAAAACAAATTTGAAACTTTCTCTGTTTTGGAATTAAACAGAAAAAGAGAAAACAGATTCTAACAGACAGTGGTACACGTGGCAGTTTCTGATTGGCTGATGGGTGTTTGCTGCGAGGGAAAACTAACACACGGCCGCAATCTAAAGAAAACTACCCGGCTCAGTTTAAGTGACAGAAAAACCGGTTCGGTTTTTTTTGTAAGACCTGAAGGGGTATGCACATCTAATCCTATGCGTCTGTTTTAATCCAACGGTCAAAAAGGGGGGTGGAGACTTACAGAGAGTTGGCCGGCTAGGTTGCTACTCCGGTGAGGTCCGAGGCGGCGCTAGCGAGGGGAAGAGCTCCGGTGGTCTCCGGCGTGGCCTGAGGAGTCGAGGAGATGGCGGCGGTCCTCCTCGGGCGGTTGGTGGCGGTGGAGAGGCAGCTCGGGGCGAGGAGAGAGCAGCAGGGCGGCAGGGGCTTCGGGGCTCGGCTCGGCTCCGGCGAGCTTGGGCAGAGGGCGGCGGGGCTCGGGGAGGGGTGGCGACTAGGGGAAGGGGGCGAGGAGGCGGTGGGGGTATTTATGGGGGGGCTAGGGGGCTCGGGCGGGGCAGGAGCAGCGAATCGGGGAAATCTCAGCGAGCTCGGCTCGGGCAGCCATGGAAGGAAAGTTACGGGAGAAGGAAAAAAGGAAGGAAGAAGAAGAGGGAAAAAAAGAAAAAAAAGAAAAGGGGTGAAGGGGGGTGGCGCTGCGGGTGGGGCTGGCGCGGGGCAGGGCCCAGGGGGCAGCGGGTGGGGGTAGAGGGGCGCTCGGTGCAGGGGGGATCGGCTGGCCGATCTGGGCTGGGATTCGGCCCGATTGCGCTATAAAGCGCTCAGGCGCCTTCCTTTTAAAAAAACATTCCCGTTTTAGTTTTTTTATAAAACAGAAACTAAAAAGAAAAAAAAAGGAAACAAATAAAATAATTAATATAGGATATTATATACCAAAATGATCAGAAAAATATCCTCTACTCGATTAACATTTTTCCAAGGGAAAACTTTAAAAAAATGTCTTCTTTCAGAAAAAAAGCCCTTATGCTATATTTTCTTTTTGCAATTATTTTCAAAATAAAGCTTTGGCTTTCTTGGCTCAAAATATTTCAAAAATGCCTCACATTTTGGAGGGTCATTTTCCTCCGCTCTCTCTTGCGTGCAAGAGATTATTTCCTAGCATTTCTCGTGTGAAGAAAAAAAATAGAAATGCAAAAGAAAAAGTCGAAAGAATTCAAATGCAAACTTTATTTAAATCAATATGCATAGATGCTTAGCTACAATGTAAAATATTCCCAATTAGGAAAATTGGGATGTTACATGAGATGGGAGATGTACCCAACTGTTTTGGATATCCTATGAAGATGCATTTATCCGCTTTGGGTTCGAGCTTATTAGAGTGAAACTTTTTCACATAAGTGTCGAAGCCCCAAACTTTCAAGAAACGACAGTTTAGATTTCTCTAAACCTCAATCTATACTGTGTCATCTCAACGGAAATACGCGGTGCCCTATTTAAAGTGAATGCGGTTGTCTCTAATGCATAACCCATAAACGATAGTGGTAATTCGATAAGAGACATCATAGCATGCACCATACCAAATAGTGTGTGACTATGACATTCAGACACATCATCACACTATGATGTTCCAGGTGGCATGAACTGCAAAACAATTTTCACATTGTCTTAACTGCGTACCAAAACTCGTAACTCAGATATTCATTTCTATGATCATATCGTAGACAGTTTATCCTCTTGTTACGACGAACTTCACTCCGAAACAGAATTGAACTTTTCAATATTTCAGACTTGTGATTCATTAAGTAAATACTCTTGTATCTACTCAAATCGTCATTGAAGTAAGAACATAATGATATCCACTGCGTGCCTCAACACCCATTTGACTGCATCCATCAAAATTGATCACTTCCAACAAGTTACTATCTTGTTTCATCTCAATGAAAACAATGCCTTGCTCATGTGGTATGATTTGCATGTCACTAGTGATTCAAAATCAAGTGAGTATAAAGATCCATCAGCATGGAGCCTTTTTATGCAATTTATACCAACATGACTCAAGCGGCAGTGCCACAAGTAAGTGGTACTATCATCATTACCTTGTATCTTTTGGCACCAATATCATGAAGATGTGTAACACTACGATCGAGATTCAATAAACCATTGAAGGTGATTATTCAAGCAAATAGAGTAACCATTATTCTTTTAAATGAATAATCGTATTGCAATAAACATGATCCAATCATGTTCATGCTTAACGCAAGCACCAAATAACAATTATTTCGGTTTAACACTAATCCCAATGGTAGAGGGAGCGTGCGACGTTTTGATCATATCAACCTTTGAAACACTTCCAACACGTATCGTCACCTCGCCTTTAGCTAGTCTTCATTTATGCCGTAGCTATCATTTCTTGTTACTAATCACTTAGCAACCGAACCGGTATCCAATACCCTCGTGCTACTAGGAGTACTAGTAAAGTACTCGTGAACATCATGTATATCAAATATACTTCTTTCGACTTTTGCCAGCCTTCTTATCTACCAAGTATCTAGAGTTGCTCCGCCTCAGTGACTGTTCCCCTCATTACAGAAGGACTTAGTCTCGTGTTTGGGTTTAATCTTGGGTCTCTTCATTAGTGCAGCAATTGTTTTGTCGTTTCACGAAGTATCCCTTCTAGCCCTTGCCTTTCTTGAAACTTAGTGGTTTTACTAACCATCAACTATTGATGCTCCTTCTTGATTTCTACTTTCGTAGTGTCAAACATCGCGAATCGCTCAAGGATCATTGTATCTATCCTTGATAGGTTATAGTTCATCACGAAGCTCTCACAGCTTGGTGGCAGTGACTTTGGAGAACCATCACTATATCATCTGGAAGATTAACTCCCACTTGATTCAACCGCTTGTCGTACTCAGACAATCTGAGCACACGCTCAACGATTGAGCTTTTCTCCTTTACTTTGTGGACAAAGAATCTTGTCAAAGGTCTCGTACCTCTTAACAAGGGCACAAGCATGAAATCACAATTTCATCTCTTTAGAACATCACTTATGTTCCGTGACGTTTCAAAACGTCTTCGGCGCCTTGCTTCTAAGCCATTAAGTATTTTGCACCGAACTATCGTGTAGTCATCACAAACGTGTATGCCGGATGATCACAGCATCCACAGACGACGCTCGAGGTGCAGCACACCGAGTGGTGCATTAAGGACATAAGCCTTCTGCGCAGCAACGAGGACAATACTCTGCAAAGTTTGCTACTATCAACTTCAACTAAATTTTCTCTAGGAACATATAAAAATAGTAGAGCTATAGCGCAAGCTACATCGTAATTCGCAAAGACCATTAGACTATGTTCATGACAATTAGTTCAATTAATCACATTACTTAAGAACTCCCACTCAAAAAGTACATCTCTCTAGTCATTTGAGTGGTACATGATCCAAATCCACTATCTCAAGTCCGGTCATCACGTGAGTCGAGAATAGTTTCAGTGGTAAGCATCTCTGTGCTAATCATATCAACTATACGATTCATGCTCGACCTTTCAGTCTATGTGTTCCGAGGCCATGTCTGCACATGCTAGGCTCGTCAAGCTTAACCCGAGCGTTCCGCGTGTGCAACTGTTTTGCACCCGTTGTATGTGAACGCTGAGTCTATCACACCCGATCATCACGTGGTGTCTCGAAACGAACAACTGTCGCAACGGTGCACAGTCGGGGAGAACACAATTTCGTCTTGAAATTTTAGTGAGAGATCACCTCATAATGCTACCGTCGTTCTATGCAAGATAAGGTGCATAAAGGATTAACATCACATGCAATTCATAAGTGACATGATATGGCCATCATCATGTGCTTCTTGATCTCCATCACCAAAGCGCCGGCACGATCTTCTTGTCACCGGCGTCACACCATGATCTCCATCATCATGATCTCCATCAACGTGTCACCATCGGGGGTTGTCGTGCTACTCATGCTATTACTACTAAAGCTACGTCCTAGCAATATAGTAAACGCATCTGCAAGCACAAATGTTAGTTTAAAGACAACCCTATGGCTCCTGCTGGTTGCCGCACCATCGGCATGCAAGTCGATATTAACTATTACAACATGATCATCTCATACATCCAATATATCACATCACATAGTTGGCCATATCACATCACAAGCATACCCTGCAAAAACAAGTTAGACGTCCTCTAATTGTTGTCGCATGTTTTACGTGGTGACCATGGGTATGTAGTAGGATCGCATCTTACTTACGCAAACACCACAACGGAGATATATGAATTGCTATTTAACCTCATCCAAGGACCTCCTCGGTCAAATCCGATTCAACTAAAGTTGGAGAAACCAAAACTCGCCGGTCATCTTTGAGCAACAGAGTTACTCGTAGCGATGAAACCAGTTTCTCGTAAGCATACGAGTAATGTCGGTCCGAGCCGCTTCGATCCAACAATACCGCGGAATCAAGAAAAGACTAAGGAGGGCAGTAAAACGCACATCACCGCCCACAAAAACTTTTGTGTTCTACTCGAGAAGACATCTACGCATGAACCTGGCTCATGATGCCACTGTTGTAGAACGTCGCATGGGAAACAAAAATTATCGTACGCGCACGAAGTCCTATCATGGTGATGTCCATCTACGAGAGGGGATATCTGATCTACGTACCCTTGTAGATAGCACAGCAGAAGCGTTAAGAAACGCGGTTGATGTAGTGGAACGTCCTCACGTCCCTCGATCCGCCCCGCGAACCGTCCTCCGAACCGTCCCGCGATGCGTCCCACGATCCGCTTCGATCAAGTGCCGAACGGACGGCACCTACGCGTTCAGCACACGTACAGCTCGACTATGATCTAGGCCTTCTTGATCTAGCAAGAGAGACGGAGAGGTAGATGAGTTCTCCGGCAGCGTGACGGCGCTCCGGAGGTTGGTGGTGATCTAATCTCAGCAGGGCTCCGCCCGAGCTCCGCAGAAACGCGATCTAGAGGAAAAACCGTGGAGGTATGTGGTCGGGCTGCCGTGGCAAAAGTTGTCTCAAACCAGCCCTAATAGCTCCATATATATAGGAGGAAGGGAGGGGAGGATTTCCTTGAGGCTCAAGGAGCCCCAAGGGCTGTGCCACCAAGGGGAGGAGGAGTCCTCCTCCAATCCTAGTCCAACTAGGATTGGAAGGTGGAGTCCTTCTCTTCCATCCCACCGCCTTTTTTTCTTTTCTCTTTGATGTTCTATCTATGGCGCATAGGGCCTTCTTGGGCTGTCCCACCAGCCCACCAAGGGCTGGTGCGCCACCCCCAAGGCCTATGGGCTTCCCCGGGGTGGGCTGCCCGCCCGGTGAACATCCGGAACCCCTTCGTCGTTCCCGGTACATTCCCGGTAACTCCGAAAACCTTCCAGTAATCAAATGAGGTCATCCTATATATCAATCTTCGTTTCCGGACCATTCTGGAAATCCTCGTGACGTCCATGATCTCATCCGGGACTCCAAACAACATTCGGTAACCAACCATATAACTCAAATACGCATAAAACAACGTCGAACCTTAAGTGTGCAGACCCTGCGGGTTCGAGAACTATGTAGACATGACCCGAGAGACTCCTCGGTCAATATCCAATAGCGGGACCTGGATGCCCATATTGGATCCTACATATTCTACGAAGATCTTATCATTTGAACCTCAGTGCCAAGGATTCATATAATCCCGTATGTCATTCCCTTTGTCCTTCGGTATGTTACTTGCCCGAGATTCGATCGTCAGTATCTGCATACCTATTTCAATCTCATTTACCGGCAAGTCTCTTTACTCGTTCCGTAATACAAGATCCCACAACTTACACTAAGTCACATTGCTTGCAAGGCTTCTGTGTGATGTTGTATTACCGAGTGGGCCCTGAGATACCTCTCCGTCACACGGAGTGACAAATCCCAGTCTCGATCCATACTAACTCAATGAACACCTTCGGAGATACCTGTAGAGCATCTTTATAGTCACCCAGTTACGTTGCGACGTTTGATACACACAAAGCATTCCTCCGGTGTCAGTGAGTTATATGATCTCATGGTCATAGGATCAAATACTTGACACGCAGAAAACAGTAGCAACAAAATGACACGATCAACATGCTACGTCTATTAGTTTGGGTCTAGTCCATCACATGATTCTCCTAATGATGTGATCCCGTTATCAAGTGACAACACTTGCCTATGGTCAGGAAACCTTGACCATCTTTGATCAACGAGCTAGTCAACTAGAGGCTTACTAGGGACAGTGTTTTGTCTATGTATCCACACATGCAGTGTGTTTCCATTCAATACAATTATAGCATGGATAATAAACGATTATCATGAACAAAGAAATATAATAATAACTAATTTATTATTGCCTCTAGGGCATATTTCCAACAACTTGGTGTTGGAAGGTGATGGGAGGTCTTCGATGTTGGTGGAGGAGGGCAACAAGGTCGTAGGCAAAGACATCGGGGAGGAGCTCTGAGATGGCAGCGACAACAAGATAATCCAGGGGGAGGAGGCCATGCCCGTGACGACGAGGAGGGTTGCGTTGCGGCATCGACGAGGGGCGCAGTGATATGTGTCCAACGTATCTATAAATTTTTTATTGTTCCATGCTATAATATTAACAATCTTGGATACTTTATATGCAATAATATGCTATTTTACATCATTTTTTGGGACTAACCAATTAACCGGGTGTTAGTTCCTTTTTTTGCATGTTTTTGACTTCTAGAGAAAATCAATACCAAATGGAGTCCAAACACGATGAAACTTTTTGGTGATTTTTGTGGACGATTTTGGACGCATGAAGCTGTGGGAGGAGGCTAGTCGCCGCGCGAGGAGGCGACAATCCTGGAGGGTGCGCCCTGGGGGGTAGGTCGCACCCACCAGGCTTGTGTCCCCCTCGCGAAGCCCCTTGACCCAATTCCGCTTCTATAAATTCTGAAATATTCCGCACACCCCAAAAGAAGAAACAAAACACTTTTTCCACCACAACAAGTCTCTTCTCTATTGTGGTCCCATCTGGAGACCTTTTCCGGTGCCCTCCCAGTGCGGGAATTGATCATGGAGGCCTCTACATCGACCTTGGTGGTTCCATGATTATGTGTGATTATTCCACATAGACCTATGTGTCCATAGCTAGTACCTAGATGTATTCTTCTCACTTTATGATCTTCAATACCATGTTTTACATGATTACTATGGTATCTATCCGATGAAATCCTCTTTTGGAGTGTGTTTCCCGGGATCCGATGAATTGTGGGTTTATGATGGGATTATTCATCTGATTTATCCGTTTGGTTTGACCAACTTGATTGATTTATCTTCAGTGGAAGTGGTGCGTTGCAATGGATTCAATCTTGCGGTGTTCTATATCCTACTGAGAGAAAGGTACAACACACGTATTTTTATTCTTGCCGTTACGGATAAAACAACGGGGTCTAGACATATTTTTTGTCTTACTTTGTCTACATCATGTCATCTTGCCCCAACTGTTACCTGTTTGTCATGAAATTAATATCTAGAAAGGCAAGCATAAACGCGCTCTCGAAATGAAGTAATAGTAGTAATGCAGGATCATTTCGGTCTACTTTTTTATGGATGTGACGCCTATATACCTGATCATTGCTGTGAATAACATGTAATAACTATGCACTATTTTATCAATTGGCAAGAGTAATTTTTCTTCCCACCGTATGCTCTGTTTGAGAGACAAGCCTCTAGCGAAACCTATGGCCCCAAGGTCTACTTAAACATATTTACTAAAACCGTAAAAATACATTAATGCAATTTTATTATTTATTTATTTACTTGTATTTATTGCATTATCTATATCTATCAAAATTAGCCCTTGAAAGTAACGATTTCAAGGGGCGTGAAAACCCTCTTGCTTGAGTTGGATGCATGTGTTTGGTTTTGTGTGTGTAGGTGTTGACAACGAGAGTTTGTCTTAATTCTCCTACTAGTTTGATAACCTTGTTCTTGATACATCTCCAACGTATCTAATTTTTCAAATACTTTTGCTCTTGTTTTGGACTCTAAATCACAATTAATATCACCTTGTGGTTGCGGATCATGTCATGTAATAGGTGCATACAACTTGCAAGATATGATATAATCACTTACGTATTCAGGGAAAACATAATAGGTTTAGAACTAAAATCATGGCAGTTGGGCCCTATTGATAAGCATTAAGCATAGCAAAGGCATAGCAACATCAATATCCGAACATAATGGATATTAGGGATCAAGCCCTATAAATATAACTTGATTACATGATCAATCCCATCCAATCGTATCACCGTCCAGCAAGCGTACAAAGGAATTACTCACTCGCGGTAGTGAGCGTCATGGAACTGTTTATGGATAAGAGTTGGTGATGACGAAGGCGATGAATACCCCTCTCTAACGCCCCGAACGAACTCCAGATCATTCCTACCGAGGAAGAACAGGAGGTGGCAGCGGTTTCATCTTGTAAAACATGATGAAAACTTCTCTCCATTTTTCATCTTTGCAATTGTGAATTTATAGGACTAGAATAAGGGTCGGAGGAGCCACAAGGTGTCCCCAAGTCATGAGGGCGTGCCTATGGGATGGGCACACCTTGTTGGCTTGTGACCAATAGGTGGCCCCCCTCTGGTGGGTCTTTTCTCCACAAATATTCATATTTTCTAGAAATATCACAAAAAGTTTCATCCAACTCTGAGAACTTCTAGTGAAAAAACATGCCAGTCCACAGTTAGTTTCAATCAAATCATGCAAATTAGAGTCCAAAACAAGAGCAAACTTGTTTGTAAAAGTAGATAAGTTTGAGACGTAACAACTCTCCAAGCTTAACTCATAGCATGTCGTGAAGCAATTCAGTTGATAAACTGAAAGTGATAAAGAAAACTTTTGCAAACTATTTTGTTCCCATTTTTGTATATATGTTTAGCTAGTGTTCATGTTTTGGCATAAATCATAAATAACCATATCCATGGTAACAAATAGACATCATATTCATTCATGGAAGTACATAACCAACTAGTGAGCAATAATAAAATATCTCACATGCCAAGAATTTGTCAAAACAATCACAATATAATATGATGATATGGTATCTCACTAGCCCTTCCTGAGACCGCAATAAATAAATGCAGAACACGGCTGAGATCCAAGCAACGACTAAGCATAGTATAGATAAGTTTTCAAGCATCTAGAATATTAAGTAAAACAAAGTAATGCTTAAAGAACAATGACATGATGTAGACCAAGAGAACTCAATCAATATGAATTAACCTCGTCGTTTTATCCTTAGTGACAATAGTACAAAGACGTGTCATTGTCCCTTTCTATCACTAGGAGATAGAACTTCGCCGCATTGAACCCGCTCCAACGCACCCCTCTCACGGAAGAAATATCAATCTGGTTGGCCAACCTATTTCAATAGATGAGAGAGATTTTTAAAGCTATAATAATGATGAAAATAAGAATCATAAACGCACAATTCATTAGATCCCAACAGATGCATCACACAAAAGAGTTACATCAGATAGATCAAAGAGACGATGTGATCATCATTGTATTGAAGATCAAGAGGGAGAGAGAGCGAGCCATCTAGGTATTAACTACGGACGTGTAGGTCTGTGGTAAACTACTCACACGTCACCATGGGAGCAACAAGGTTGATGTACAGGCCCTCCGTGATCGATCCCCCGTCCGTTAGGGCACAAACATTGGTTTTGGGATATTTTAGAATTTATAGGCCAGAGAGGGACGTCAGGAGGCGCCTGAGGGGGTTACCACATAACAGGGCGTGCCCTGATGTGTGGTGCCTCCATCGTGAGGCCTTCGGTCTCCTCCCAAAACTTACAGGTCTTCTTTTCTTCCTAAAAAAACATCAAAAAGTTTCGGGGCAATTGGACTTCATTTGGTACTGTAAACCCGAAAAACAAAAAACATGCAAAAAAGGACAACTCACAATAGGCACCGAGTTAATAGGTTAGTGCTCACAAATTATACTAATTAGTATATAAACAACCTAAAAGCATCCTAGAATGATAATATTATAGCATGAAACAATAAAAAATTATAGATACGTTGGAGACGTATCAACCTCGTCATATCTTCCTCAATACAACCACCATACCTACCTATTATGGTATTTACATATCCATTCTGAGATATATTGACATGCAACTTCCACTATTCCGTCACATGACTTGTGCGATCATCATCATATTGCTTTGCATGCTTGTAAGATAACTAGCATGATATTTACGTGGCTTCTCTGTTTTGTGATACCTTTGCTACGCTAGATCATTGCACATCTTGGTACACTATTAGAGGCATTAATAAAGAGTCGTCTTGCATACCTTTACCGAGTCGTAATATCGAGTTGTAAGTCAATAAAATTGTGATGATCATCGTTAGAGCATTGTTCCAGTGCGGAAAGCATGATGGGGACTATGATTCCCCACAAGTCGGGATGAGACTCCGGGAAAAAATAAAAATAAATAGTGAAAATAAAAAAGACTTTGGGCAGACGGAAAAAGCACATCCTGGAAAAATGAGAGAAAATAGAGAAGGGACAATTTTGCTATCTTTTTACCACACTTGTGATTGAATAGCACCATGTTCTTCATATAGAGAGTTGATACGTCCATTTTGCATCATGCTTTGATGTTGAAATTTATCGCTTTATGGGCTGTTATTACACTTCACGGTACAATACTTATGCCTTTTCTCTCTTATTTTGCAAGGTTTACATGAAGAGGGAGAATGCCGGCAGCTGGAATTCTGGCCTAAAAAAGGAGCAAGTTTGAGATACCTATTCTGCGCAACTCAAAAAGCCGTGAAATCAACGAGGATTTATTTTGGAATTTATAAAAAATACTGGGCCGAAGAAGTACCAGAGGGGAGCCAGTAGGAGGCCACAAGCCTGCTAGGCGCGGCCTACCCCCTGGCCGCGCCTAGGGGGCTTGTGGACAGATGTGGGGTTTTACACCTAATTATACGGTGTGGACTTTTCATGGTGAGTCTGACCAACGTGCGAGAGCTGAGGTGATTCTTCGTCGCACCGACGAGCATGGTACCGGGATTGAAGACATGGTGCAAGACTTTGATGATGCTCGGGATTGGGACGATGAGATGGAGGAATCTGCAAAGGCCTTCTATGAAATGTTGGAGTCTTCAAAACGTCCTCTCCATGAGCAGACTGAGCTTTGTCAGCTGGATGCCATCGCACAAGTAATGGCTCTGAAGGCTCAATTCAACCTAGGCAGAGAATGCTACGACGCGATGATGACGATATTTGGACACTTTCTACCCAAAGGCCATGTACTGCCTGCAAACCTGTACCAGTTAGAGAAAATCCTCCGTGCACTTAAGATGCCCTATGAGAAGATACATGCCTGTGAGAATGGATGTGCCTTATTTAGGCTTGAATATGCGGCCTTGAACTATTGCCCCATTTGCAATTCTTCCAGGTATATTGTGGTAGACAACGGTATGGGTGAGAAGAATCGGACCAAAATCCCTATTAGTGTTCTTCGGTATCTTCCAATCGTACCAAGACTTCAACGTCTTTTCATGGTCGAAGAGACGGCCAGACAGATGAATGGCACGAATTGGGCAAAAGAACCGAACTAGATGCGGATGGGAACAAGATGCTGGTACACACTTCAGATGGTTTTGCATGGAGGCACTTCGATGCATTACATAAGGATAAATCGGCAGATCCAATGCAACCTAGAGTTGCCATCGGTACAGAAGGGGTCAATGTGTATGGTATGACGGCAACATAATACAGTTGTTGGCCTGTATTTGTCATTCCACTAAATTTTCCACCCGGAGAGATTATGAAAAGAAAGAACATTTTCCTGACATTGATAATTCCAGGGCCCAACTATCCGGGGAAGAATATGAATGTGTACATGCAGCCGCTTAAGGATGAGTTGCAAGAAGCCTAGGATAATGGGATCAAGACCTACGACGCGGCTACCAAAACAAATTTCAGAATGCATGTGTGGTACATGTACTCGACGCATGATTATCCGGCGTTTCCGCTATTCGCTGGCTGGTGTGTGCATGGAAGGTTCCCGTGCACCACATAAAAGGTAGCTCTTCAGTTCCGTTGGCTGCAGGCTGGTCGCAAGTATTTTTGCTTCGACATGCATAGACAATTCCTGGATCCTGACCATAAGTTCAGAAAAGACAAGAAGAATTTCATCAAAGGTAGTGTTGTCCAAAACATTGCACCAGCTGTGTTGACAGGCCAACAGACCCTTGATCAGTTAAACGCTCTCGAGCCTGATCCTTTGCGTCCAGGATACTTCAAAGGGTATAATACGGATGCCATTTTTGGTACATTGTTCGGCATAGAGGGGAAGTCAAAAGATAATCCTAAGGCTAGAATCAACCTGGAGGCTCTATGTGATAGACCGTTGCAAAACTTGCGACAACGGAAAGGAAAACAAAGCATAGCGAAGCCAAAGGCATGGTTCAATCTTGAAAGGCCAGCTATGAGAGAAATGCTATTGTGGGTGAAAATGCGGTTGATGTTCCCCGATGGGTATGCTGCGAATCTAAAGAGGGGAGCGAGTCTTGAGAAATTGAAAATATTTGGTCTCAAGAGTCATGGTTGGCACATATAGGTTGAGCGGGTAATGTCAGTGATGTTGTGTGCCTTTATCCCTAAGGATGAATGGCTAGTACTGGCAGAGCTGAGCTATTTCTTCCGTTCTGTTTGTGCGAAATAACTATCGCCTGGCGTGTGATACGTCTCAAACGTATCTATAATTTTTGATGGTTTCATGTTGTTATCTTGTCAACTTTGGATGTTTTATATACCTTTTATATCTGTTTTGGGACTAACTTATTAATTCAGTGCCAAGTGTCATTTCCTGTTTGTTCTGTGTTTTTGACTCTATTTAGACCTGATTTTGGAACGGAGTCCAAATGGAATAAAATCCCCGAAATAAATTTTTCCAGAACGGAAGAAGATCAGGAGGCTTGAGGGACAAGGCAGGGGGCCCACAGGGAGCCCACAAGCACAGTAGACGCCACCAGGGGGGCGGCGGCTACCAGGCTTGTGGCCTCCCTGGCGCTCCCCTGCCCTAGCTCTTTGGCCTATAAATTCCCTAAAATCACAGAAAAAATCAGGTCATCCACGAAAACACTTTTCCGTCGCCGCAAGCTTCCGTTTCCGTGAGATCTCATCTGGAGACCCTTCCCGGTGCCTGATGACCCACAAGTATAGGGGATCAATTGTAGTCCTTTCGATAAGTAAGAGTGTCAAACCCAATGAGGAGCCGAAGGCTCTGATAAGCGGATTTCAGCAAGGTAATAACTGCAAGCACTGAAAGTAGCGGTAACAAGTGATGGTGCAGTGAGGTGAAACGTAGCGAGCAAAAAGTAACAAGTAACAAGTAGTAGAAACGGTGCAGCAAGTGTCCCAATCCCTTTTGTAGCAAGGGACAAGCCTGAACAAAGTCTCAGAGGAGGAAAAGCGCTCCCGACGAAACACGGAAATTTTTGTCATGCTAGTTTCATCATGTTCATATGATTCGTGTTCGTTACTTTGATAGTTTGATATGTGGGTGGACCGGCGCTTGGGTGCTGCCCTTACTTGGACAAGCATCCCACTTATGATTAAACTCTCCCACAAGCATCCGCAACTACAAAAGAAGAATTAAGACAAAGTCTAACCATAGCATTAAACTAGGGGATCCAAATCAGCCCCTCACAAAGCAACACATAGACTGGGGTTTAAGCTTCTATCACTCCAGCAATCCATCATCTACTTACTACATCCTAATGCCCTCCTCTAGGCCCAAATATGGTGAAGTGTTATGTAGTCGACGTTCACATAACACAGCTAGAGGAAAAGACAACATACAACATATCAAAATACCGACCGAATATCAAATTCACATGACTATTATTAACATGACTTATCCCATGTCCTCAGGAACAAAAGTAAGTACTCACAAAACATAATCATAATCATGATCAGAGGTGTAATGAATAGCATCAAGGATCTGAACATAAACTCTTCCACCAAGTAATCCAACTAGCATCAATAACAAAGAGTAATCAACACTACTAGCAACCTTACAAGTACCAATCAGAGTCGCGAGACGAAGACTGGTTACAAGAGATGAACTAGGGATTGGAGAGGAGATGGTGATGATGAAGATGTTGATGAAGATGCCTCCCCTCCGACGAGAGGAGTGTTGGTGATGACGATGGCAACGATTCCCCCCTCCGGGAGGGAAGTTTCCCCGGGAGGATCGTCCTGCCGGAGCTCTAGATTCGATCTGCTCAAGTTCCGCCTCGTGGTGGCGGCGAAACCACGAAAAAGCTCCCTCTTGATTTTTTTTTCAGGACTAGGACGCTTCATATAGAAAAAGAGGGGGGCTAGTGGGCCGTCAGGGAGCCCACAAGCCCCCACTCCGCCACCAGGGGGTGGCGGTGTCGGGGCTTGTGGCGCCCTGGCAGCCCCCCTCCGGTAGTTCTTTCGCCCAGTATTTTTTATATAATCCAGAAAAAATCCACGTAACTTTTCAGGGAATTTGGAGATCTGCAGAATAGTGGACTAGGATTTGCTCCTTTTCTAGTCCAGAATTCCACCTGCCTGAATTCTACCTCTTCAAATAAACCTTGGAAAATAAGAGAGAAAAGGCATAAATACGGTACCACAAGTAATATAACAGCCCAAAAAGCAATAAATATCAACATGAAAGCATGATGCAAAATGGACGTATCAACTACCCCAAGCTTAGACCTCGCTTGTCCTCAAGCGAAAAACAAGTCCCATAAACTTGTCCACATGTTTGGGGACGAAGGTGTCGATAAAACATAATACGGACATGAGGGCATCATGATCACACATAGAACAACAATACACCATAAAGATTCATATGGGAAAGTAACAATTCCTTTACAAAGAAAAGCATGAAGCAAAAACCTTACCGAGAAGTAACCAACAATAATCCATAGTCAATGAAGCAATTGCAATTTATCACAACATCAGAAAGAGTCAAATAACGCAAACCCACATACTCAATCATCTCTTTCGTTTTCCACAATTGTTACAACTCACGTGGTACTCATGGTGTCAAAGTTTCAGCTAGACACAGAGGAAGATAGGGGCTTATAGTTTTGCCTCCCAACAGTTTAACTCAAGGATAAAGTCAACAAAAATAAAGCATGAGTACTCAACTCCAAGTTGATATATGAATATAGGTCTTTCCCAAGCATGTGACGGTAGCCAATACAAAGGCAAAAACGGAATTGGTGAAGATCACCATGACTCTTACAAGGGTAAAAAGTAAAGGTACAAGATAGGCCCTTCACAGAGGGAAGCAGAGGTTGTCATGCGCTTTTGAGGTTTGAATGCGTGTCCTCTTAGTGCGGAGGAACATCACTTTATATTGCCTCCTGTGATAAAGAACTTTACTATGCAGTCTGTCGCTTTTATGTCTTCCTCATCACAGGTTCATACAAAGCTTATTTTCCACACACTAATAGATCATACATATTAGAGAGCAATTGTTATTGCTTGCACCGATGACAACTTACTTGAAGGATCTTATTCAATCCATAGGTAGGTATGGTGGACTCTCATGGCAAAACTGGTTGGAGTTTTATGGTTAAACAAGTAGTATCTCTACTTGGTGCGTGAGTTTTGGCTAATATGATGTGGAAGCAATAGTCACATGCTAAGGGATCTCTAATCATATAACATTGTTTGGAACCAAGCAAACACAATCCATTATGTTGTCTTCCTTGTCCAACATCTACTCCTAAGCATGTAATAGTTTGGTGAGTGCTCACAATTGTAAAAAGTGTCTAAGATGATATATTTATATGTGAACCTCTCTTTCCTTAGTACTTCTTATTAATTGCAACAATGACTAATGTCTATGTTGATTTATTCTCAACAAGTTTAAATCATCATACATGTCATAAGTGAAGTTATCACTTTCCATAAGATCGTCTCATGATATTTCATGCTATCGTTCTTTTCATACTTCTGATCATGGCACAGAGCAAAGCCCTTGACTAAGAAACTCTTTATTATATAGCTCGTAAGCTCGAATACATCGGGGGAGAGACAAAAGCAAAAGACTCAAACTAAAAACTAAAGACTTATTCCTCTAAGAGAAGAAATAAAAACTAAAAAGGAAAGAACTAAAACAAAGGTAAAAGCAAAAGATATAAAGGTGATACGATACCAGGGCAACTCCCCCAAGCTTGGCAGAAGCCAAGGGGATTGCCCATACCAATTCTTAGTTGTCTTCCTTTGGTGGTGATGGTGGTGTTGTTGTCGCCTTTGATTCCAAGAGAGCTATCAATCTTTGATTTATACCTTTGAGATCTGTGACATGGTTTTCCAGCAAAACAACTTCACGAGAAAGAGAAATATTGCGAGCACGAGTTGTTTCGCAAAACCTCAAGAGTTCAATCAAGGATGGAGACAGCACGTGGAGGAAGGGTTGGAGAAAATCTACTCCTTCAATGTCTTCAATGTTGAACATAGGTTGAACTTCCTCCCTAGCTTCGGTTTTCTCCTTAGCTTGGTCCCTGGCTTCCGTGACTTCTACTCTTTTCAGATCAGCATCTATTTCCTCATGAACTTGGTGAAGATCATTCTCCCCAACAGATTCCTGAGACATCTTTGCTCTAAATCTGTGGCACACAACAAGCTCGAAACGAAAACAGAGGAAAACTACGCGATACGGTGATCAAAACCTTCGGGCGACTATATATTGATTTTGCTGGGCCAGAAGGAGTCCTCCGCAAGAAAACGGAGTCCGGGAGGCACACGAGGTGCCCACAAGCTCGCCCTCTGCCACCAGGGGGTAGGGGCGGTGGCAGGGCTAGTGGCTGCCTCGTTCGCTCTCCGGACTGCTTTTTATTTTTCTAATTTTCCAAAAATTCCAAAACGGAAGAAATTTCCTATTGGAAAAGTATCGGAGTCCAATTTCTTACCGAAACAGATACATCTTCGTTTTCAAGGTCTGAAACAGGCTGATAAACATCCCTTATGTACTCCTCTGGAGTTATGACATTGATGATATTGGTCTCAACATTTATGGGACTACCAGATATGTAATGCTTGATTCTTTGCCCATTTACCACTCTAGGAAAATTTAATTCCGTGTTATTGATTTTGAAGGCACCGGAACGATATACTTCCTCGACAACATAGGGACCTTCCCATTTAGAGAGAAGCTTGCCTGCACAGAATCTCAAACGAGAATTGTATAGCAAGACATAATCACCTACATTGAACTCTCGTTTCTGTATTCGTTTGTCGTGCCATCTCTTAACCTTTTCCTTGAACAACTTGGCATTCTCATATGCCTGGGCTCTCCATTCATCTAACGAGCTGATATCAAACAACCGCTTCTCACCGGCAAGTTTAAAATCAAAGTTGAGCTCTTTGATTGCCCAATAAGCTTTGTGTTCCAGCTCAAGAGGTAAATGACATGCCTTACCGTAAACCATTTTATACGGTGACATGCCCATGGGATTCTTATAAGCAGTCCTATAAGCCCATAGTGCATCGTCAAGTTTGCTAGACCAGTTCTTTCGAGATCTATTGACGGTCTTTTGTAGGATCAACTTGATCTCCCTATTACTCAACTCCACTTGACCACTAGACTGAGGATGATAAGGAGATGCAACTCTATGGTTGACATCATACTTAGCTAGCATCTTGCGGAAAGCACCATGAATGAAGTGTGAACCGCCATCAGTCGTCAATTATCTAGGGACTCCAAATCCTGGGAATATGACTTCTTTAAGCGTCTTAATAGAGGTGTGGTGATCAGCATTTTTAGTGGGGATAGCTTCTACCCACTTAGTAACATAATCCACAGCAACTAAGATATGAGTGTACCCATTGGAACTCGGGAAGGGTCCCATATAATCAAAGCCCCAGACATCAAATGGTTCAATGACAAGTGAATAGTTCATAGGCATTTCCTGACGCTTACTGATGTTCCCTATTCTTTGGCATTCGTCACAAGAGAAGACAAACTTACGAGCATCCTCGAAGAGAGTGGGCCAATAGAAACCTGATTGCAATACCTTATGGGCAGTTCTATCTCCAGCATGGTGTCCTCCGTAGGCTTCGGAATGACACTCCTGCAGGATCTATTCCTGTTCATGTTCAGGCACACAACGTCTAATAACAGCATCTACTCCTTCCTTATAAAGGTGAGGATCATCCCAAAAGTAGTGTCTCAAATCAAAGAAGAATTTCTTCTTTTGCTGATAGGTGAAACTGGGTGGTATGTATTTGGCTACGATATAGTTTGCATAATCGGCAACCACGGTACACTAAGTGAAGTGTGGATGACATTTAATTGCTCATCAGGAAAGCTGTCATCAATAGGTAGTGGGTCATCAAGGACATTCTCTAGCCTAGACAAGTTATCTTCTACAAGGTTATCAGCACCCTTTCGGTCAACGACGTGCAAATCAAATTCATGTAGCAGGAGAACCCATCTGATTAGCCTAGGCTTAGCGTCCTTCTTCTCCATAAGGTACTTAATAGCAGCATGATCAGAGTGAATAGTGACTTTGGAGTCAACTATGTAAGATCTGAACTTTTCACATGCAAACACGACTGCTAAAAATTCCTTCTCCGTAGTGGCATAGTTTCTTTGGGCACTGTCTAGAGTTTTACTAGCATAGTGAATGACATTCAACTTCTTGTCAACTCTTTGTCCTATAACAACACCAAGAGCGTAATCACTAGCATCGCACATGACTTCAAAGGGCAAGTTCCAGTTAGGTGGTTGAACAATAGGTGCGGTTACCAAAGTCTTCTTAAGTATTTCGAAAGCTTCCTCACAATCCTCATCAAAAACAAAAGGAACATCCTTCTTCAAGAGGTTTGTAAGAGGCCTAGAAATCTTAGAGAAGTCTTTAATGAACCTTCAATAGAAACCAGCATGACCTAGGAAACTTCGTATACCTCTGATATCTATGGGGCAAGGCATTTTCTCAATTGCATCAACCTTAGCCTTATCAACTTCAATGCCTCTTTCAGAGATTTTGTGTCCTAAGACGATACCTTCATTAACCATAAAGTGGCACTTCTCCCAATTCAAGACGAGGTTGGTTTCTTCGCATCTCTGTAAGACTCGATCAAGGTTGCTGAGGCAATCATTAAAGGAAGACCCGTAAACGGAGAAGTCATCCATGAAAACCTCGACAATCTTTTCACAAAAGTCAGAGAATATAGCCATCATACATCTTTGGAAGGTGGCAGGTGCATTACATAAGCCAAAAGGCATACGTATATTGGCAAAGGTACCGAAAGGGCAGGTGAAAGTGGTTTTCTGTTGATCGGATTGTGCAACAGGTATTTGCGAGAAACCTGAATAACCGTCTAGAAAGCAGAAGTGTGTGTGTTTTTATAGCCTTTCTAGCATTTGGTCGATGAACGACAAAGGATAATGATCTTTCCTAGTTGCCTTGTTCAGTTTCCGGAAGTCTATCACCATTCCATAGCCAGTAATAATCCTTTGTGGGAATAGTTCATCCTTATCATTAGGAACGACGGTGATACCTCCCTTCTTAGGTATGCAATGTACTGGACTTACCCAATCACTATGAGCAACAGGATAAATGATTCCTGCTTCGAGAAGCTTTAATATTTCTTTTCTACCGACCTCTTTCATCTTAGGATTTAATCTCCTTTGATGATCAGCAACTGGTTTAAAGTCAGGATCGGTTTTAATCTTGTGCTAACATAGAGTAGGACTAATACCCTTAAGATCATCAAGAGTATATCCAATAGCAGCGCGGTGCTTCCTCGGAGTTTTTAGTAACTTCTTCTCTTCGCACTCTGAGAGGAGAGCACTAATAATGACAGGATATATCTCCTTCTCATCAAGATAGACATACTTAAGAGTATTAGGCAACTATTTAAGCTCGGACACAGCATCACCCTTTGGTGGGGGAGGATCCCCAAGCAGTTCAACAGGCAGATTATTCTTGAGAATAGGATATTGTTCTAAGACAATTTTATCTATCTCATCTGTCTCCTCCATATGCATATCATTTTCATGCTCAAGCAGATATTGCTCTAAAGGATCCGTAGCAGGTACCGCAATAGAGGCAAGAGCAATGATTTCATCCCTACCAAACGACTCTCTTTCATGGGGTTGTCTTCCAAACTTGGAGAAGTTAAATTCATGAGACACACCCTCTATACTAACTGTGACGGTCTGCTTAATGCAATCAATGTGAGCATTGACAGTGTTGACAAAGGGTCTACCAAATATTGTGGGACAAAAGCTATCTTGTGCAGTACCAAGGATGAGGAAATCAGTAGGCTACTTCGTCTTACCAAACAGGACTTCTACGTCTCTCACAATTCCCAAAGGGTAGATAGTGTCTCTATTAGCTAGCGTAATAGTGACATCAATGGGTTCTAACTCAGCAGGTGCAATCTCATCTTTGATTTCATCATATAGAGAACGGGGTATTGCACTAACACTAGCTCCCATATCACATAAACCATGGTAATAGTGATCTCCTATCTTAACAGAAACAACGGGCAGGCCAACTACAGGTCTGTGTTTGTCTTTCTCGTGAGGTTTAGCAATTCTAGTGGAGTCCTCGCAGAATTTGATAACATGCCCATCTATGTCTTCGGCTAAGAGATCTTTGATAATATAAACACTAGGTTCAACTCTAATCTCCTCAGGGGGTGCAAGTGATCTAATGTAACCCCTACATATCACAGTTGGAGCTTTAGATAATCCTTTATCGTAGCAGGGTATGGTGGTTTCTCAGTGTAAGCACAAGGAACAACAGGATCACTAAAAGCAATGACTTTCTCCTCAATTAGTTTGGTTTTGGCTATGTTGCTTTCTACAGGAGGATGATATTTAAACCACTTCTCTTTGGGAAGATCAATGTGAGCAGCAAAAGATTCACATAGAGAAGCTGCTATCTCAAAGTCAAGTCCATACTTAGCGCTAAAATCTCTAGAAGTGTTTGTCTCAATAAAAGATTTAACGCAATCAAACTGGAAATTCATACCTGACTCCTTACCTTCCTCTAGCTCCCAATCTTCGGAGTTGCATTTGATTCTCTCCAATAAATTCAACTTGTGATCAATATCCTTCTCCTAAAAGAACCGGCACAAGAAGTGTCAAGCATGGTACGATCTTCATGGGAAAGGCGAGCATAAAAGTTTTGAGTGATGATTTCTCTCGAGAGCTCATGATTGGGGCATGAATATAGCATTGATTTAAGCCTCTCCCAAGCTTGACCTATGCTTTCCCTGTAACGAGGCCAAAAGTTACAAAATAAAGTTCCGATCACGATGTACTAAATGCATAGGATAGAACTTTTGAAGAAATTCCAATTCCAACCGATTGTAGCCCCATGATCCAGTATCATCACATAGCATATACCTTGTCAACGCCTTATCCTTCAAAGATAAAAGGAAAGACTTTCTTATTTACCTCATGCTCGGGCAAACCTGCAAGCTTAAATAAACCACAAACTTCATCTACAAAGATCAGATGCAAGTCTGGATGTGAAGATCCATCTCGTGTGAAAGGATTAGCTAGCAGTTTCTCAAGCATACCTGAAGGAATTTCATAAAATATATTTTCAGTAGGTACCTCAGGTTCAGGAGAAACTCCTCGTGCTTCCGTTCGTGGTGAAGATACCCCGAACAAACTCCTCAAAGGAACAGTTTCCATACTGACAAGTGACAATATATTTCAGCACAATATAAAAATGTTTCCTTACCAATTTCCACTTACCAAGGCGATTCACTCCCCGGCAACGGTGCTATAAAAGAGTTTTGATGACCCACAAGTATAGGGGATCAATCGTAGTCCTTCCCGATAAGTAAGAGTGTCGAACCCAACGAGGAGCAGAAGGCTCTGATAAGCCGATTTCAGCAAGGTAATAACTGCAAGCACTGAAAGTAGCGGTAACAAGTGACGGTGTAGTGAGGTGAAACGTAGCGAGCAAAAATTAACAAGTAACAAATAGTAGCAATGGTGAATCAAGTGGCCCAATCCATTTTGTAGCAAGGTTGAAGCCTGAACAAAGTCTTATAGGAGGAAAAACGCTCCCGAGAACACAAGGGAATTTCTGTCATGCTAGTTTCATCACGTTCATATGATTTGCCTTCGTTACTTTGATAGTTTGATATGTGGGTGGAACGGAGCTTTGGTACTGCCCTTACTTGGACAAGAATACCACTTATGGTTAACCTCTCTCACAAGCATCCGCAACTACAAAAGAAGAATTAAGACAAAGTCTAACCATAGCATTAAACTAGTGGATCCAAATCAGCCCCTCACGAAGCAATGCATAGACTAGGGTTTAAGGTTCTGTCACTCGAGCAACCCATCATCTACTTACTACTTCCCAATGCCTTTATCTAGGCCCAAATATGGCGAAGTGTTATGTAGTCGACATTCACATAACACCAGTAGAGGAAAAGACAACATACAACATATCAAAATACCGAACGAATATCAAATTCACATGACTATTATTAACATGACTTATCCCATGTCCTCAGGAACAAAAGTAACTACTCACGAAACATAATCATAATCATGATCAGAGGTGTAATGAATAGCATCAAGGATCTGAACATAAACTCTTCCACCAAGTAATCCAACTAGCATCAACTACAAAGAGTAATCAACACTACTAGCAACCTTACAAGTACCAATAGGAGTCGCGAGACGAAGACTGGTTACAAGAGATGAACTAGGGATTGGAGAGGAGATGGTGCTGATGAAGATGTTGATGAAGATGCCTCCCCTCTGACGAGAGGAGTGTTGGTGATGACGATGGCGACGATTCCCCCTCCGGGAGGGAAGTTTCCCCGGCAGGATCGTCCTGTCGGAGCTCTAGATTGGATCTGCTCAAGTTCCGCCTCGTGGCGGCGGCGAAACCACGAAAAAGCTCCCCCTTGATTTTTTCTGGACTAGGGCGCTCCATATAGGAAAAGAGGGGGGGCTAGTGGGCCGTCACGGAGCCCACAATCCCCCACTCCGCCACCAGGGGGCGGCGGTGTCAGGGCTTGTGGCGCCCTGGCAGCCCCCCTCCAGTAGTTCTTTCGCCCAGTATTTTTTATATAATCCAGAAAAAAACCACGTAACTTTTTAGGGCATTTGGAGATGTGCAGAATAGTGGCCTGGGATTTGCTCCTTTTCTAGGCCAGAAATCCAGTTGCCTGAATTCTCCTTCTTCAAATAAACCTTGCAAAATAAGAGAGAAAAGGCATAAATATGGTACCACAAGTAATATAACAGCCCAAAAGGCAATAAATTTCAACATGAAAGCATGATGCAAAATGGACGTATCAGTACCCTGCCGGAGGGGACTTTGGAGTTGGGGGGCTTCTTCATCAACATCATCACCCCTCCAATGACTCGTGAGTAGTCCACTTCAGACCTACGGGTTCGTAGTTAGTAGCTAGATGGCTTCTTCTCTCTCTTGGATCTTCAATACAAAGTTCTCCATGATCTTCATGGAGATCTATCCGATGTAATCCTCTTTGGCGGTGTGTTTGTCGAGATCCGATGAATTGTCGATTTGTGATCAGATTATCTATGAATTATATTTGAGTCTTTGCTGATTTCTTATATGCATGATTTGATATCCTTGTAAGCCTCTCCGAGTCTTGGGTTTTGTTTGGCCAACTAGATCTATGATTCTTGCAATGGGAGAAGTGCTTGGTTTTGGGTTCATACTGTGTGGTGACCTTTCCCAGTGACAGAAGGGGCAGCAAGGCACGCATCATGTTGTTTCCATCAAGGGTAACAAGATGGGCTTTTATCGTAGATATTAGATTGTCCATCTACATCATGTCATCTTGCTTAAGGCTTTTGGACTTAATACACTAGATGCATGCTGGATAGCGGTCGAAGTGTGGAGTAATAGTAGTAGATGCACAAAGTATCGGTCTACTTGTTTTGGACGTGATGCCTATAGATATAATCATTGCCATAGATAACGTCACGACTTTGCGCGGTTCTATCAATTGCTCGACAGTAATTCGTTCACCCACCATCTACTTGCTATCATGAGAGAAGCCACTAGTGAACACTACGGCCCCCGGGTCTATTCACAACTATCGTTTCCACTTTCACTTTTACTTTGCTTTGTTTCCTTTTTACTTTCAGTTCTCACTTTACAAACAATCTATAAGGGATTGTGTACTGACCCGACTCAAAACGAGTCAAGCCTCTGTGTTTCTGTGCCATCCCTGGATCAGTATGCTGGCACACACAGTACATCGATGTATATATCAAAGTGCAATCACATGTAAATAGCGTAAAACTGATATATACCTTAAATATCTCAGCGGAAGCAGTCAAGGGAGTGGAGTCCCAATAAACACCAACGGCAAGTTGAGTGTAGACCGTAACCCTGAATCGTACTCTTACTCGTCGAAGAAAATATTGAATATGCCGGCAAGTCACATATGAGAGGGGGTAAAGTATCATCTATACTATATGCATATATGGCAGGTGGTGTTGTAAGTTTTAGCGTAAAGCAAATTTTCTCCTACAACAAGAGAAGGGCTAAAAGCAAAATATTACTACGTAGTTAGTTGTTAATGAGATGGTTCCGCCAACCAGTTCTCATACCCGAGTTATCAATATTACCCTCATCAAATATATATAATGGTGTTGAGAAATCCAGATAATTTCAGTTCCTTTGGCTCAAGTTGTCCATGACCGTGGACATGGCTAATCGATTAGGTTTGACTACTCTGCAGTGTTTTGCACACGTTCCCCACAAGATTTGATCGCCTTCGTATATGTCCTCGCACTTCAGGGTGTTTGAAGACCGGTTGATCAAAACATGGTCTTTCAACGGGTCCCTCTGAATCCCTGTCGGTGCCCATCCATTCCTACCGTTCTTCTACATCTGCTAGCACCGCCTGTCCAGAGTCGCCGCGTTGTCCAACCAAGCTAGAGACCATAATGACTTGTGGTTGTGCAGGTAACCCTTGGGTCTTGAAAATATCCGTTCGTCTCTTTGAGCCTGGGTGAAGCTTTCCGCAGGATGTCATGGCCGTCTCCAGCATCCTGGGTCATCAACTAGTTTCTCCAGGGATCCGATCAACCGTCCTTCACCCAGAGTTGCATTGCATCACGAGGTCTTGAAAAGTATTGACTTAACCGGTCTTTGTTATTAAATTATTCTCGCATCACTCGTGGTAAACTCTCAACCAGAATTCCGTCTACTCAAGCATAGCAATATGAAATTTGTCATTTCGGGCCAAGTAACGGGGTTGTTGGGTGCCTACCGCATGATACTACAATATGTAACCATAATTTCCAAGTACCTACTCAGCATGTAAATAGCGTAAAACTGATATATACCTTAAATATCTCAGCGGAAGCAGTCAAGGGAGTGGAGTCCCAATAAACACCAACGGCAAGTTGAGTGTAGACCGTAACCCTGAATCGTACTCTTACTCGTCGAAGAAAATATCTGCAACATAAGACATTGCAGCCGTGTAGGTCAGCATATTGAATATGCCGGCCTATGAGAGGGGGTAAAATATAATCTACACTATATGCATATATGGCAGGTGGTGTTGTAAGATTTAGCGTAAAGGAAATTTTTTGCTACAACAAGAGAGGGGCTAAAAGCAAAATATTACTACGTAGTTGGTTGTTAATGAGATGGTTCCGCCAACCAGTTCTCATACCCGAGTTATCAATATTACCCTCATCAAATATATATAATGGTGTTGAGAAATCCAGATAACTTCAGTTCCTTTGGCTCAAGTTGTCCATGACCGTGGACACGGCTAATTGATTTGGTTTGAGTACTTGCAGAGTTTTGCACACGTTCCCCACAAGATTTGATCGCCTCCGTGTATGTCCGCGCACTTCAGGGTGTTTGAAGACCGGATGATCAAAACATGGTCTTTCAACGGGTCCCTCTGAATCCCTGTCGGTGCCCATCCATTCCTACCGTTCTTCTACATCTGCTAGCACCGCCTGTAAAGAGTCGCCGCGTTGTCCAACCAAGCCAGAGCCCATAATGACTTGTGGCTGTGCAGGTAAGACTTGGGTCTTGAAAATATCCGTTCGTCTCTTTGAGCGTGGGTGAAGCTTTCCGCAGGATGTCATGGCCGTCTCCAGCATCCCGGGTCATCCACGGGTTTCTCCAGGGAGCCGATAAACCGTCCTTCACCCAGAGTTGCATTGCATCACGAGGTCTTGAAAAGTCTTGACTTAACCGGTCTTGGTTATTAAATTATTCTCGCATCACTCGTGGTATACTCTCAACCAGAATCCCGTCTACTCAAGCATAGCAATATGAAATTTGTCGTCCCGGGCCAAGTAACGGGGTTGTTGGGTGCCTACCGCATGATACTACAATATGTAACCATAATTTCCAAGTACCTACTCAGCATGCAATTGGGCATAGGATGGTAGAACTACGATGCATAAAACATAGGTGATACATGATCAAATGACTTGCCTGGCGATGTTGACGAAGAAGAATTTCTCGAGAAATAACTTGAAAGACTACTCATCACTCTCCGATGAAATCTATATAACAAACATATCATTCACATAAGAACTCATACTAGCAATCATTCTAGCAATCAAAACAAAGGAGAGAGTGAATAAGAATCCGAAGGAAACTTCAAATAAGACTAGGGAGTCTTCTACTACGTCAAACACTAAGTAGTTTTTGTCTAACAGATAATAAAATACTTAAATAACAGGGAACTAATATAAAATAAAGTATTTTTCACAAAACTATTTGAAGGTATTTCCAAACGGGATTTGAAACAGTAGAGAAACCAATTGCAAGTTATTAGGGAACTAGAATTGATTTCATGATAACATATAAAAATAAAAATCAAAACTTGTTGCAAACCAACTGGTAACTAACATAAACAAAACATAATCTTTCTGAAATATAAAAGAAAATAATTTAAAAACTATTATAGAAAAGGAAATAGCCATAATCCTAAAAGAGGTGAAACAGAAATTGTTTCACAATAAACAATGATCTAAAATACTCAAATAATTCTGAGAATTTTACCACTGACAAATAAGATCACTAGTGATCAGTAGCAAAAAGAATCAAATTAAAAGCTATTTTTAAACTCCTGGAATAAGAAAAACAAGGTTTAAACTAAATCTGATCTAATTCAAATTTGAAAATTTCAAACATAGACAAATTATATGTTTTTACAAACTAGAGCCAAATTGTGATCTACTCGAAAAAGAATCAATCTCATTGGATCTCTAGATCAAAAGTTATAGGGGAAACAAGATTACAACTTTCTCTATTTTTGAATTAAACAAAAAAAAACAGAGAACTAACTAGTCAGGGGGGGGTAGGTGGCAGCTCCTGATTGGTCAGGGAGGTGTGCGCTGTGGTGCTAACTGGTGAACGGCCGCAAACTAAACAAAACTAGATCTAACTGGTGAACGGCCGTAAGTTGTTTTTAATGTACGCGGTTGGATCTAGATCTAACGGTAGGCTACGCAATACAAAAACAAAACAAAAACAAAACGAACAAAAGAAAAAAAAAGAAAAGGAGGAGTTACCTCCCGTGGATGGAGTTGTTGGGCACGACAGAGGTGCTCTGGTGAGGGGGCTACGCCGACGAGGTGGGGGAGAGCAGCTCCGGCGGTCGGCTGAGGTGGTGGAGAGGGGGGTGGTGCGGCAGGGGGTGGGGCGCGCAGGGGGGGCTTCCAGGGGCGCTGGAGCGGGAGATGGGGGTGATGCGAGCTCCTACAGGGGGCTGTAGGGGCGACGGGGTGAGGTGGACGAGACGTGGGGTGCAGCTGGGTAGGGGTGGCGCGCAGGAGGCCAGGGGGTGGAGGTGGCGTAGCCTGGTGATGTAGGGGCGACGGGAGAGCTCCTGGTGAACTTGTGTCGGCGGGGAAGGTGGAGATGGTGGCGACGTGGCTATGGGCAGGGAGGGGTCGAGCTAATGGGGAAAACGGAATGGGGAGGGACGGGGCGTTCTTATAGTGGTGACGGGAGGCGCCGAGAGGGAGTATAGGTCGCGAATCGCGGAGGGGAAGCTTCCTGGGAAGGTTCTGCCATGGCCAGAGAAGGCAGGTCGTGAGGAGGAAGAAGAAAGGTGGAATTGGGCCAGATGTGTTCCCTAAAGTGGCCCAGGTACTTTCCAAATAAGTGATTTGTTTCCTTTTTATTAAAAACAGGAAATAAAACCAATAAAAGGAAAAAGAATATCCTCGGAATATAGAGGCATAATATATTAAAATTTTCAGAAAAATAAATCCAAAAGGATGGGCATTTTTCCGCTACCAAAATAAAAACTTTTAAAAAATGTTTTTTTTAGAAAAATCCCTTATGCTATATTTTCTTTTGGCAAAATATTTTCCCCATAAACTTGGGTCTTCTTGGTTCAAAATATTTCAGAAATGCCTCACATTTTGGAGGGTCATTTTCCTCCGCTCTTTCTTGCGTGCAAGAATTTTGTCGGGGCATTTTCTCAGGGAAGAAAAATGTAGAAACAAGGGCAAATATTTTGAAGGGATTCAAATGCAAACTCCGTTCAAATTCTTTATAGTTGAAGAAGTCATGTCATCTTCTCTCTTTGCTTTTAAAAGATTCAATTTGAATTCATCGGAGATGGGGAAAGTCATTTTATTCCCTCTCATTCAAAAGTTTTTGAAAAGTTTCAAATTTCACACAAGTTTCAATCACTCAAGCAAACAAACAATCAATCTAATAAATATATTAACATTCCAAAATTTGGGATGTTACAAACCTACCACACTTAAAATGAATCTCGTCCTCGAGATTCGAAGAGGCTAGAAAGAAAGGTTAGGGTTCGGGGGTCTTCTAACAAATCCAACTTCCGGCAAAGTGGGATGCTACCACACTTAAAATAAAGATTACTGGTCCCTCAAAATGTTTTAACGATCCTCTGGGGTTTTGGCAACTGACTTCGCACAGTCTTCATATTACATCCTTTGGTGATGCTCTCCGTTATATTCATAACGTTTCCATCAAAATCGAGGGTTCCCCTGTGGATATAAGCTTCTTCCGTTACTGGGTCTTCTTTAACTCACAATCTCGTGGCCAATTCTAAATAACATATCGATGGTTCTCGTGGTGGTCTACCATTTGTGGTTATCCTGCAGAGAGAGAGGTCTTGTCTTCATCCTCACCATAAAATTTCCTACGCGTGACAACAAGTGCCATGTACATGGGCTTTCATTATACCATTATAAGGCTCAAACAAAAGCTTCAAAGGAGTTTGTCTCTCACTATGTGTAAGTCTCTCAGATTTACCATTCCGAATAGCAAGATAATGATAATAGTAAGTCGTCATGGTGGCCAAGCCATGTCGCACTGAAATCATTACCTTGTATAAGGCTTAGTGAATCTCGTATTATAACACTTGGGCATCCTCACAAGCGTTGCAGAATTTCTCTTGTCCACGAACGAAGTTCGGATAATCCATTGGTTCTGCAAGCTGAACAAAACATCTATCGTATCTTCACAACTCTCTGGCTTTCGTATGTTCCTAAGAAAACGTTTGCTGATTCCATCATAGCTTCTTCCATAAATCATATTCATTTCATAATCAATCCTTTATTACATCCTTAATTTCTGCTCAAAAACTCCAATTCAGAGGTACTTTATTACAAATGCTGCCATCCACATTGTTCGGTATGGTCGAGCATTTCCGTCAACTTTATTCATTTGTCTCTCTTGGAGGTACTTTAGTTCCACTGGTCATGAGCTTCATCATGTGTTCGTTGAAATCATCCATCTTTCGCTTCATCATGGTGGTCATGAGCTTCATCTCCATCATCTCCGCACGTACCTCACTCAGGTATTCCTGGGTATGATGGATTCTTGCTTCAAGTATTTCTCCAATCTGACGTATGGCTTCCATGGCAGCTTCACGAACAGCATCAAAGAAGGTTGCTCGTGGTACACGTGAAATGAGAAAGTATTTCCCCATAGTCTTTGGACAAACTCCTTTCACACGGTGGAGATGTACTTCCACATACCAAAGTTCCACTCCATTCTCCATGAATGGGTAGCCTTTGTAGACTGCATCTCCTTCAAGATGAATGTGCTTCATCATGTCCTTCAGGATTTTCGGGTAATCATGATCACTAGTCAGGGTCATGATCGTTTCTGGGCCCTTAAGGAATGGCTCGTAGAGAGTTGTCATCTGCAGGTGTAAGTAAATAGGTACTCAGAGGAATGTATGTGTCTCCTTGGTAATCATGGTACATTCCTACTCAGTGGATCCTGTGGGTTTACCGATTACTACCACACTTAAAATGGATTATACTCATGCCTGCATAGACCATATTTTCTCTTATCCTCATAAATGTTCAGAGATCTTTGCTCGTAGAGAAACAACGCATACAGTTTCAACATAGGCAATCATGAGACAATAAATTCCATTTATTCATGATGTTATTACAATCTCAGGGACTTCTATTACAAAAATTTCACTCCATGATCTCATGAAAAACAAGAGTTCTTCAGATTACACTAATTGCCGCGGTCAAAACTTAACTACTCCTTCTTAGCTTTCTTCCTTTGTGGATAATCGCTAGCAAAATGTCCTGCTTCCTTGCAACAAAAGCAAATGACTTCTGACAAGTCTCGAGGCGTCTTAGTGCTTGCTTTTGCTCCTTGGGTTTCCGGCTTCCTTCCTGAGCACATGTATTTGTGGTGGCCAAATTCCATACACTTGTAACATCTGACATGACTCAGGTCTATATCTACAGAGATTTGGCTCTTCCGAGGGTACTTTTTCTTCTTTCTGGACTCCTTTATTTTGGCCAGTTCTTCTATTTCAAGTGGATCAATCTCCACTTTTTCCATCGGGAAGTTTCCCAGATACTCTTGGCTTCCCTTCGTGCAATCCTATGAACAATGTCCTTCTTCTCCACATGAGTAGCATGCATTGGAGAAAAATCTGGTCAGACCTTGTCCATCAGGGTCTTCAATATTTTTGTTCATCACCGGTTCTTCTAGAATCGTCTTCGTGAGGGTTTCCTTCACTGCATCTTTCTGCTGCTTGACAACTTGTTGCACCTTGCGGTAAATGTGACACTGAGCTGGGTAGTGGGTGGTTCCTTCACAAAGGAAACAAGTCACCTGACTACTTGGGCACTCCTCAGCTGGGTGATTTTCTTCACAATGAGTGCATCCATGCTTGTGTTCTTCCTCAGTGTGTCCTATTTCTCCATAGATCTTGCGTGCACAAGTCTTCTCCTTAGGATTATCATAGCACTTATGAATAAGAAGGGATCTTAACAAAGTCTCCTTGAATTCGTCCCAGGTTTCTGCTCCACTAAATCCTTGTATGGCATGATGCATTTTCCACCAGATAGCAGCACTTTGGGTAAAGTACTGGAGAGCGTGTTCCACTTCATATTTCCTTGAGATCAAGTTGCTCCCGAAGTGGTTCTCCATGTTCTGAATCCATATTTCAGCCTCCAGCTGGGTTATTGGTCCAGAGACTACAAGTCCAGCTTCGTACTCCATCTGGTAGGGTTGAGGTTTTGGGGATGAGACGGGTAAGAGAGAGGGAGATACATACAATACAAACAATATTTTTGAGAATAGGTTTTAGTTCTGGCCGTCAGAAAACACACACCAATGACGGCTCACAAATCATTGTATCTAACGTGAGTATATAAAAGGGGTTTGGTCTTCTAATGGTCATATAATTATTCGAACACTTCAGGGTGTTCGAGTTCTTCGGGTCTTGAGAGTCCTCTGTTGGTGTAGCTTCAATTCTTCAAACGCGTGGTGAAATCCTCTTTACTTTGAAGTAGAACTCCGTTGATTCTTCATGAGGTCGAAGGGGTTAGGTGTCACGCCCAAGATGCGACCCTATCCTTAATTTGGCACGAAGGCCTCGTCAGGGATAGAAGCGCATCTCGTCGTGTCGCAAGAATGGATATCGTTACAAGTACATGTACTGAAAAGAAGAGATAAATACAGAATTGGCATACACTCGCCACAAGCTACATCAGAGTCACTTCAGTACATTACATAATCATCAAGTGTAAGAGCAGGGTCCGACTACGGACGAAAACAAACGACAAAAGAAGAACGACGTCCACCCTTGCTATCCCACGTTGCCGGCCTGGAACCCATCCTAGATCGATGACGAAGAAGAAGAAGAAGCAACTCCAAATGTACAATCAACGCGCTCGCGTCAAGTAACCTTTACCTGTACCTGCAACTGGTGTTGTAGTAACCTGTGAGCCACAGGGGACCCAGCAATCTCATTTCCAAAGGTATCAAGACTAGCAAAGCTTAATGGGTGAGGTATGGTAAAGTGGTGAGGTTGCAGCAGCGGCTAAGCATATATTTCGTGGCTAAGCTTACGAGTACAAGAGAATAAGAGGGGGAAGATCTACGCATAACGGACGAGAGCTACTAATGATCAAATGAATGATCCTGAACACGTACCTACGTTAGTCATAACCCCACCGTGTCCTCGATCGGAGAAGGAACTCACGAAAGAGACAGTCACGGTTACGCACACCGTTGGCAAGTTTTAATTAAGTGAACTTAAAGTTATCTAGAACCAGTGTTAAACAAAGCTTCCACGTTGCCACATAACCGCGGGCACGGCTTTCCGAAAGATTTAACCCTGCAGGGGTGCTCCAACTAGCCCATCACAAATTACCACAAGCCGCATAGAAATCCTCAATCACGAAGCTCGCGATCTCGTCGGATTCCTAAGTGGAAAACATCAACTCTGAGATTACCCAAAGCATCACTGGAATCCCGATGCACAAGATATTTCGTCGAAGGTAAAACTAACCCAGCAAGGCCGCCCGACGTGTCGACGATCCCGATAGGAGTCGCGTACCTCGTTCTTAGGACACGACGGATGAGTCACACTAGGAGAACCAAACCTCGGGTTGCCCCGCGGTGGCCCCGTAGTCTGCCAATTTGGACCAACACTCATGAGGAGCACTGGCCCGGGGGTTGATTAAATTATCCTCGGGGCCGGGGAAGTCCCTATGCAATTTTATTAGGTGATTAGGCAAATGTAGTACCAAAGTTGGGCCTTGCCAGACCAGTCTTAATCTAAAACGAATTATCAAGGGGGTCCCCATAACAACCCCGATCGTGTTAGGAGCGCTCATTTATGGAACAAAACACCGGTAACCAGAAACTAAGGGGGCAAAGGTGGAACAAAACACCAGGCTATAAAGGCCGAGCCTTCCACCTTTTACGAAGTATATAGTTGCATTAAATTAAATAGCATTTAATATGGTGATACAACAAGGAACCCATGCTTTCACATGGAAGCAACTGCACCTGCAACTAGCAACGCTAACACATGGTTAAGCAATCGGTAACATAGCCAATCAGTGGTTTGCTAGGTCGAACAGGTTGAAGGTTAACATGGCATTGTTGAGAGGCTGATATTTAACAGGTGGTAGGCAACGAGACATAATCGATAGAATCGATAAAACTAGCATGGCAATGATAGAAATGGTATCTGAGGAAATGATCATATTGCCTAAGATCCCGCTTGGAAGAAGAATGCCTCCGTGAAGCAGACGAACCAACATAGTCGAACGGGTCTTTACATCCGACACGCTTGCGGAACTCTATCGAGATGAAGCAAACCGGAAACATGAATCAACACACGAATTCACCACACGATGCACAACACACAGGATGCATGAGCAGTTGAATACATGCAAGTCACGGCATGACAATCCACACAATCAAACACTACACATTAAGTGAAGTTCAATATGCAAAGAGTTGCATATTGACGAAACTCCACGTTAATTATTTAGTTCACTCCGGTTATTTACACGGAAATATTAATGTTGTCAAACATGCAAGAGGTGAAGCGTAATTAAACTACTTATCTAGGCATTTTAAATGAGATCGGAAATGACATATAGCACCTCCGAGATGACCTCACATGTTAATTTACAATTCTGTCCAGATCTGAACTAATGCTTTTAGTTAGTTGTTAAATAGCAAAACAAATAGGTTCACGTGATTCTACGTTTCATTTCAAGCAATCTACACATAAAGTACATCTCCAACGGAGCTACGGACCAAAAGTTACAAGCACCGCAAGATATGATGGCATGAATGCAAAATGTGTGCAACGGCGGCTACGAGCACTTCAACACATGCAACCAGCAAGAGAAAATAAAACTACACGAGATTCTAAGCAAGTTTCATATAGGACACGTTCAAATCGGAGCTTCGGTTCAAAATCTACGAGCAAAACAAGAAATGACTACAATCTGCCAAAATCAGCCACATAGCATATTCTATGCCCCACAACTACGGGCTACACAAGTCCGATATGCTCAAGCAAGGCATGGCACGGAAGAGGGAAAGAAGCACTACTACAAACAACTAACAACAACTAGCATGGCATCATTGAACACTAGGAAAAGAAGTCACAAAATGGCTTCCCACACACTATTTCAGACTTAGTGTAAATTACACCTCATGAAAGTGCAGTTTTCGATCTGAAGCAATATTGACAGCAGCAAAACCTATAGCTACAGGACTCCAAATGGCATGAAAATTTACAGCATGCTAGAGAAACACAAGGGGTACAACTAACTCCATTGGACCCACCTCAAAAGAGCTAGAGATCACAAGATGCAAGCAGGACAAGACAACAACAAAATATAACAGATTCCAGACATACAAAATATTTCAGCTCCTCCAAATCAACACTATTTCTAGCAACTTGACAGCTAGCAAACAACAACTAAACATGCATTTCTATTGCAACCAAAATTACCAGGGGCTATACTAAACACCCAAGAACAATTCCCTAGTTGACAACTTAAGCAAACGGGGTACAGAATAAATCCTACCTAATAAACAAGAGGGCAACATGGCAAAATATCTCGCGAACTAACTTCCTCAAAAGCTAAAACTAATTGCACAGAAAAATCAATGGGATTTTTCTACCCCGAAAACATATAAAATATGTGGGGTTGCGCAACAAAAATAAAGCTACACATAAATGCGAGAAAATAACCTATACACGGGAAAATAAACTACCGGCAATCCCTACACGCAAAAATACCAATGACCGCTCTAAAAGCATGGGAAAATGGTCCCTAAAACATGGGCATTTTACCTAGGGCACTCGAGCAATCCGGACCGCAAGAAAAATAAATAAGGGACGTTCCCCTATTGGAACACCATGCTAAACTAGGCGTTTGGCATGCTAAACGGTGTCAAACAAATATGCAAGTTGCACCAACGTATTCTACGCGCAAAACTACGCGAAATCCATATGCTACATGTCGCGATCCGACTTACGGATTAAATTCTACGGCGTTTTAAATCTAGCATTTTTCTGAAAATACTAATTCACAGAAAAAACCTAAAATACTACGGGCCAAAATGCAAACAGGCCTAAATAGCTCATGGGCGCGGGACATATATCTAAAAGGGGCACGGGTGCAAAATAGACGGCTCGGGGGCTGGAGCTCATCTTGGGCCGAGGGCGCCCTGCAGAGGAATCGGAGCGGTGGGCCGAGGGGGCGCTGGGGGATGGAGCTGCTCTCCTGTTGGGCCGAGGGCGAGGGAGCCGACTGCTGGGCCGAGGGGAGGGAACCTGGGTCGCGGCGGTCAACGCGAGGGGAGGCGACCGAGCGCTGTTGGCCTCATCGTCCTCCCGATCCTCGGCAGGGCGGCGGCACGCCGCTGGCAGGGCGAGGCGCCGGCAGGGAAAGGCGCGGAGGGGAGCCGGGAGTCGCCGGCGCCGGCGAAAACAAAGCTGGACCGGCCGGATCTGCCCGGATCCGGGCCGAGGCGGCGACGGTAGACGAGGTGACCGGCGGCGAGCTCGGGCCAAGCCCTCTGAGCGGCGACGACCATGGCATGGGGCGGGCTGCGCGGATCGATGGCCTTCCGACGTGGTGCCGGGCGGCGCTGTCGGCGGCTGCACGGGCTGCGGCCTGAAGGAAGCGGTGCGGCTGCGGGACCGAGGCGGCGGCGAGGCGCTCGGGAGGAGGAGGCACAGGCAGGGAGCTCGAACGGGGGCGGCGGCGGCTCGGGCCCGGGCGGGCCTGGATCGGGCCTGGCGGGCCCGCGGCGGCTGGTGGGGAGAGAGGCTGCGGGAGAGAGAGCTAGGGTTAGGTTTTCGGCGCGGATTCTGAGGTAGGGGAGGAGAGGGGCTGTCTAAAGAAATACCCGGGGACTATTTATAGACAAATGGGGGGCTAGCTTTAGCGAAATTTCAACCCGGATCCAACCGCGGGGTCGGATTCGAACGATTCCGCACGCGGGTATGGGTACGCGGCCATGTAGAGGGGATATCCGGAGACGAGAGGGAGAACGGGCGGCGCGGCAACGGTTTTTCTTAAAACACCGACAAACGTCCAACGGTAGACCGAATACGGTGCCGCTACGGTCGACCGTTCGGGTACCAGACGGACTCCGATCGCGACGAAAATCGACAGGCGGCTTAGCTATATTAAAATAACACCGCACGTCGAATCTCAACCCGATGAGAAAAAGTTTATGCACACTTTACAAACATGGTTACGACGGTGCCGCGGGCACGTGCGAGTGCGGTCGGGCTCAGAACGGACAACGACGTGAATTGGCAACTAACAACGGATGCAAGTTTTGAAAACGGGCGGCAACGGAGATGCCGATGCAATGCAGATGATGTGCATGATGCAATGATGATGCGACAAAAGAAAATAGACACACGACGAAAACGGAAAGAGAGGGGAATCTTCTGGAACATCGGCATCGGGCTGTCACATAAGGAGATTGTCTAACTATTGGTGGTCAGAGAGAACATTTGATGAAGTCAGAAGAGATGAGAGGTAAAGAATGTTCTTGGAAATAAAATTTTAGAGAGATCCTTTCCTAAGAAATTTCCAGTTTCTAGGGTCACGTCCTATAGTCAACCTGGCTCTGATACCATTTCTGTAGCGACCCGACTCAAAACGAGTCAAGCCTCTCTGTTTCTGTGTCATCCGTGGATCAGTACATCGATGTATATATCAAAGTGCAATCACACGTAAATAGCGTAAAACTGATATATACCTTAAATATCTCAGCGGAAGCAGTCAAGGGAGTGGAGTCCCAATAAACACCAACGGCAAGTTGAGTGTAGACCGTAACCCTGAATCGTACTCTTACTCGTCGAAGAAAATATTGAATATGCCGGCAAGTCACATATGAGAGGGGGTAAAGTATCATCTATACTATATGCATATATGGCAGGTGGTGTTGTAAGTTTTAGCGTAAAGCAAATTTTCTCCTACAACAAGAGAAGGGCTAAAAGCAAAATATTACTACGTAGTTAGTTGTTAATGAGATGGTTCCGCCAACCAGTTCTCATACCCGAGTTATCAATATTACCCTCATCAAATATATATAATGGTGTTGAGAAATCCAGATAATTTCAGTTCCTTTGGCTCAAGTTGTCCATGACCGTGGACATGGCTAATCGATTAGGTTTGACTACTCTGCAGTGTTTTGCACACGTTCCCCACAAGATTTGATCGCCTTCGTATATGTCCTCGCACTTCAGGGTGTTTGAAGACCGGTTGATCAAAACATGGTCTTTCAACGGGTCCCTCTGAATCCCTGTCGGTGCCCATCCATTCCTACCGTTCTTCTACATCTGCTAGCACCGCCTGTCCAGAGTCGCCGCGTTGTCCAACCAAGCTAGAGACCATAATGACTTGTGGTTGTGCAGGTAACCCTTGGGTCTTGAAAATATCCGTTCGTCTCTTTGAGCCTGGGTGAAGCTTTCCGCAGGATGTCATGGCCGTCTCCAGCATCCTGGGTCATCAACTAGTTTCTCCAGGGATCCGATCAACCGTCCTTCACCCAGAGTTGCATTGCATCACGAGGTCTTGAAAAGTATTGACTTAACCGGTCTTTGTTATTAAATTATTCTCGCATCACTCGTGGTAAACTCTCAACCAGAATTCCGTCTACTCAAGCATAGCAATATGAAATTTGTCATTTCGGGCCAAGTAACGGGGTTGTTGGGTGCCTACCGCATGATACTACAATATGTAACCATAATTTCCAAGTACCTACTCAGCATGAAATTGGGCATAGGATGGTAGAACTAGGATGCATAAAACATAGGTGATACATGATCAAATGACTTGCCTGGCGATGTTGACGAAGAAGAATTTCTCGAGAAATAACTTGATAGACTACTCGTCACTCTTCGATGAAATCTATATAACAAACATATCATTCACATAAGCACTCATACTAGCAATCATTCTAGCAATCAAAACAAAGGAGAGAGTGAATAAGAATTCGAAGGAAACTTCAAATCAGACTAGGGAGTCTTCTACTACGTCAAACACTAACTAGTTTTTGTCTAACAGAAAATAAAATACTTAAATAACAGGGAACTAAGATAAAATAAAGTATTTCACAAAACTATTTGAAGGTATTTCCAAACGGGATTTGAAACAGTAGAGAAACCAATTGCAAGTTATTAGGGAACTAGAATTGATTTCATGGTAACATATAAAAATAAAAATCCAAACTTGTTGCAAACCTACCAGTAACTAACAGAAAAAAACATAATCTTTCTGAAATATAAAAGAAAATAATTTAAAAACAATTATAGAAAAGGAAATAGCCATAATCCTAAAAGAGGTGAAACAGAAATTGTTTCACAAGAAACATTGAGCTAAAATACTCAAATAATTCTGACAATTTTACCACTGATAACTAAGATCACTAGTGATCAGTAGCAAAAACAGTCAAATTAAAAGCTATTTTTAAACTCCTGGAATAAGCAAAACAAGGTTTAAACTAAATCTGATCTAATTCAAATTTGAAAATTTCAAACATAGACAAATTATATGTTTTTAAAAACTACAGAAACATTGTGATCTACTGGAAAAATAATCAATCTCATTGTATCTCTAGATCAAAAGTTATAGGGGAAACTAGATTACAACTTTATCTGTTTTTGAATTAAACAGAAAAAAACAGAGAACTAACTAGTCGGGGGGGTAGGTGGCAGCTCCTGATTGGTCAGGGAGGTGTGCGCTGCGGTGCTAACTGGCGAACGGCCGCAAACTAAACAAAACTCCGGCTAAAAATAAGTGAGACAGAAAAGCGTTCGGTTCTTTAAGTAAAAAACCAAAGGGGTAAGTTGTTTTTAATACACGCGGTCGGATCTAGATCTAACGGTAGGCTATGCAATACAAAAAACAAAAAAACAAAACGAACAAAAGAAAAAAAAGAAAAGGAGGAGTTACCTCCCGTGGATGGAGTTGCTGGGCACGATAGAGGTGCTCCGGCAAGGGGGCTACGCCGACGAGGTGGGGGAGAGCAGCTCCGGCGGTCGGCCGAGGTGGGGGAGATGGGGGTGATGCGAGCTCCTGCAGGGGCTGTAGGGGCGACGGGGTGAGGTGGGCGCGACGTGGGGTGCAACTGGGTAGGGGGGGTGGCGCGCAGGAGGCGAGGGGGTTGAGGTGGCCTGGCCTGGTGATGTAGGGGCGACGGGAGAGCTCCTGGTGAGCTTGTGTCGGCAGGGAAGGTGGAGATGGTGGCGACGTGGCTATGGGCAGGGAGGGGTCGAGCTAATGGGGAAAACGGAATGGGGAGGGACGGGCGTTCTTATAGTGGTGACGGGAGGCGCCGGGAGGGAGTATAGGTCACGAATCCCGGAGGGGAAGCTTCCTGGGAAGGTTCTGCCATGGCCAGAGAAGGCAGGTCGTGAGGAGGAAGAAGAAAGGTGGAATTGGGCCAGATCTGTTCCCTAAAGTGGCCCAGGTACTTTCCAAATTAGTGATTTGTTTCCTTCTTATTAAAAACAGGAAATAAAACCAATAAAAGGAAAAAAGGATATCCTCGGAATATAAAGGTATAATATATTAAAATTTTCAGAAAAATAAATCCAGAAAGATGGGCATTTTTCCACTACCAAAATAAAAACTTTTAAAAAATGTTTGTTTCAAAAAAATCCCTTATGCTATATTTTCTTTTGGCAAAATATTTTCCCCATAAACTTGGGTCTTCTTCGCTCAAAATATTTCAGAAATGCCTCACATTTTGGAGGGTCATTTTCCTGCGCTCTTTCTTGCGTGCAAGAATTTTGTCGGGGCATTTTCTCACGGAAGAAAAATGTGGAAACAATGGAAAATATTTTGAAGGGATTCAAATGCAAACTCCGTTCAAATTCTTTATAGTTTAAGAAGTCATGTCATCTTCTCTCTTTGCTTTTAAAAGATTGAATTTGAATTCATCGGAGATGGGGACAGTCGTTTTATTCCCTCTGATTCAAAAGTTTTTGAAAAGTTTCAAATTTCACTCAAGTTTCAATCACTCAAGCAAACAAACAATCAATCTAATAATTATATTAACATTCCAAAATTTGGAATGTTACACATTGACAACCCCTTCATAGCGTTGGGTGCAAGCTCTTTGTGTTTGTGCAGGTACTTGTGACTTGACGCAATCCTTCACTCGATCGATAGCTTGATTCTCAAAACTGAGGGAAATACTTACCGCCGCTGTGCTACATCACCCTTTCCGCTTCGAGGGAACACCAACGCAAGGCTCCAAGGCCACGGGGGATCCTTTGCATATTTGCCAAGGAAGTCCCTAAAGGCATAGCCGTAGCAGAAGGATTCCTGTTGCAGTTGCTGAGGAGTATCAAGACAAGAATAGTCTCCCGTCAACACGCTTGTTTCTGGCGTCGTTGGAAGGTCACTTGTTGCAGTAGAATCATGCTAGATGAAATGGAAGAGTTGGAGGCGGAGTTGATCTGCAAATTAGAAAATATCTTTCCATCGAGCTTATTTAATCCAATGCAACATTTGATTTTGCATCTCCCGACCGAGGCAAGAATGGGGGGCCCGTTCAAAATCGATGGTGCTACTCAACTCAGAGGATGCAAAAGATGCTTCGAGCTAAGTGTAAAAATAAACGTAGAATTGAAGCATCGATGGCCGAGGCATTCATTACTGAGGAGGCGGCAAACTTCATGACAGCACACCACGAAGCCAAAAATCATCATTTGCATAACCCGGAGCCTCGGTACAATGATGGCGATCCAAAAAAAGTTTGATCCAACCTCACCCTATTCAAAGGTAAGCTCGCACCATCCGGTGCTTCGAAAGGGAAATCGTTGGATGTCGAAGAATGGCGGACCATTTCATTGTATATCTTCACCAACCTAACAGAAGTGCGGCCGTACATTGAGTAAGTTCTCGGTAAATTATTGTTCCGCAACTTCTAATTGCTTTGAACTACTCGTATTCCTGGATATTTGATATAGTCGATACATCGCCCAATTCTCGGATGGAGCGGTCATCGAAAAGGATTCCGTCGAAGAGTATGAGCTTCTCGCAAAGCATGGAGGGGACTATCCCGGTTTCATCTTGTGGTTCAAACAAAGGGTAATTAATTACCATTAAGGGACCATTTGATTTCTTTGTAGAATTTGCGGCTAATGCATCCATTCTTTCGTATTAAATGTGTAGGCTGGTGCAGAGTCTATGGACGCCGAGTTGAGACAAGTCGCTAATGGTTTTGACTATAAGGTTCGTTCATTTGACAAATACAACATCAACGGGTATCACTTTCGTACCATTGGCAAAGAGCTATCTATGCCCGACCTAAAGACTACAAATTGTTCCATCTCTGCTATCGGCGAAGGAGGCACCGAGTATTATGGAAGACTTGAAGCAATTTATGAACTTCTATTCTATGGTGAAAACCCATCGACCGTCGTAGTCATCAAATATTATTGGTTTGAGCCGAGGGAGACTAGAAGGACTCATGAACATATAGGTCTAGTCGAAATCAACCAAAACACCCACTTAGATGTTCCCGATGTCTATATTACGGCTCAACAAGCGACACAAGTTTTCTATCTATCGTGGGCCTACTAACTGTAAGTGCATCTAGTGCCCCTTAGTGATTTTGGTGGTTTGAAGACTTATAGGTTAAGTATCTAATGTGTTTATAAGTGTACACAGGATCTATAAGTCATTGAGGAGTTTGAGATATTTGAAGAATATCGACCCCTAAAAATGTATATCTTCAGTTGAAGAAATTGGTCTGAAGCTGAAGAAATGAATCGCAAGGAATCTGCGATGAAATTGATATTCCTCATGCAGATATTGATATTGAGAAGACCGGTGGTTCTTGAAGAAAATCATTCTGAAGAAATTGAAGCGTGAAGATTTTTGCTCTCTGTTTTACTTTCTCCGCATTTGATGAATAGGAACACCGTACTGTTAAAGGGGGTCAAAGTAACACTATGGAATGGATTCCCTCATGATGCTCAACCCAAGCCAAATCCTACCAAAAGCCTCAAGTGAGGAATATGAGTGACATGAGGACTCTCACAGTTGAGGGTCCCGACCGTTTCGATAACCATGCCAAGTCACTGGTCTTATACACTCCAACGGTCATATTATTTAAGGGCATTAGTGTCAAATCAATTCGGGATGCTCCCAGGCTATAAATAGCCACCCCCACAACCACTAGCTGGTTGGCTGCTCCGTTAGAAACTGACACTTGTCATAAGAGCAACCCAATTCCTCAGAGCCTTCGAGAGTAAATCATCAGTGAGGAAATACACCACCCACCGAAACCACAAACCAAACCTAGTGATTGAGCATCACTGAAGAAGTTGTTCCTGTGTGGGACTGAAGCCTTTTACCTTTGAGGACTGTGCATCCTCCAGACGGTTAGGCGTCATGGTCTAGAGCAATCCAGCAGTCAATTGTGGATCGCCGGGTGACCAAGTCTGTGAGGGTTTGGAAGTCTGCCCTGAAGACTTACCACGAGTGTTGGGCGAGGACTGTGTGTCCTTAGCTCAAGGAGAATACGGTAGGGACTGTGTGTCCTGGGACTGGGTGTCCTTTGGTTTCAATACCAAGCCGCTCCAAACCAGATGTACAACTGTCACAGTAGTTGGAACTGGGTCATCAACAACAGTCTTCACCAAGAATCGGGTTCTAATTCCTCAACTCTTTACATTCTCTGTATTATGTGTTGATGACTTTCACTGGGACTGTTTGAAGAATTTGCTGAAGACTTTCTCTGAATTTCCTCAACCCCAAATTCTTCACTTGAGTTAATCATCATCTATATTCTGCGTGCCTGCTTACTGTGCAATCTATTCTCATAATCTTCACTCTGTAATACTGTTGTGGTGAACGTTTGCACGATTGATCCTTAACTGTTTCCGCTGTAAGTTAGTCATCAGTGAGGAATTTCCTCAAAAGGAATTTCCTCAGTGATGAAATTCTAAAAATCTCTTATTCACCCCCCCTGTAGTCAATATAACGCACTTTCAATTGGTATCAGAGCAAGGTACTCCCTTGTTCTGTGTGATTTTGGTTTAACCACCTGGAGTTTTAGTTATGTCGACTGCAGGCATGTTTAAGTTGACTGCAGCATGTCCTACCTACGAGGGAAAGAACTTTCCCTTCTGGAAGAACAAAATGCAAATGCATCTACAAGCTATAGACAATGATCTCTGGTATATTGTGGAAAATGGTGTCCCCATCATTTCTGCTAGTGTCACTGCAGCTGATGTGAAGAAATTCAAGCAACTCGATTCTCAAGCGAAGAACATCATCTGTGGTCATCTGAGCCCTGGCCAGTTTGGAAGAGTAAGTGCCTTAGGCTCTGCAACACTGATCTGGGAGAGACTGTGCAAGGTAAATGAAGGAGTATCAACCCAACGTGACTCTCGTGTTGATATTCTTCGCAATCTCTTCAATCGCTTCAAGAGACATGACAATGAAAGCTGACAAGACACCTTTGATCGCCTCACTGACATATCAAATGAACTGCAAGCACTGGGAGCTCGAGACATCACTGATCACGAAGTTGTGAAGAAACTGCTGAGATCTTTGGATTCTTCATTTGACACTTTAGTTCTGATGATTCAAGAAAGACTAGACTACAAGATGCTAGATCCTGCTGATATCCTCGTACGGCTAAATACTCATGAATTCCAGCTAGAAGAAAAGAGAGATCTATATGGACAAAGCTATTCCAGACCACGTGCACTGAAGGCAAGAGCAATTTCCTCATCAGAAGAAGAAGACACAGATGACAGCAGTTGTGACCCCGAAGAATTTGGTCAGGAACTTGCAATGCTTGTGAGGAAATTCCAGAGATTTACACGACGAGGCCAGTTCGGTAAATCATCAAGAAGAAACATGAGGAAATCAGAATCTGCATCTGAGGACTACAAGAAACGGACCTGTCACAAGTGCAAGAAATCAGGTCATTACATTGCTGATTGTCCTCGCTGGGGAAAGGAATCAAAGAAGAAGAAATACAAGGATGACAGTTCTGATGACTCAAAGAAGAAGAAGAAATCTTCAAAATCCTCATCTTCAAAGTCCTCCTCACACAAGAAGACTAGCTTCAGAAAGGCTCAGGCACTTATTGGCAAGGAAATGGATTCTGAGGCAGAATCAGAGGAATGTGATGAAGAAGAAGGCTGTGGAGAAGACTCAGAATCCGGATAGGCTAGTCTTGCACTAGCAACCACTTTCGTCAGCAAGTCAATCTTCAATCTTGAAGAAAATGATTGCACCATCCATTCTGATGAATATGCTGATGACTTCGCTCCAACCTATTGCTTCATGGCGAAAGGTTCAAAGGTATCAAATAATGCCTTCTCCTCTGATTCAAGTGACTGTGAACAAGATGATTACAAAAAAGCCAGTTACAGTAAACTTGCCATCATTGCCACTAAACAACAAACTGCTCTCGAAAAGCTTCAAAAACTGCTAGACAAAAGTGATGATATGTTGAATGATGAAATGAATCTTAATCAAATCCTCGCTGATGACATGAAAAATCTTCAGTCTAGATTTGATATTCTTCATGATCATTATGATACACTCCTCACTGATCATGAGAAGATTTCCTACGAATTTCTTCAAAGGAAGCTTGATCTTGAGAAGCTAAGGATGTTTTATGATGATCTTCGTATGGAAAATGATTCATTACTAGCTCAAAAGATTAGCGCTAGTCAAGTTGAATTTATTCCTCCATGTCTTAAATGCATTGAACGTGAAACTGCAAATTCCTCACAAGAATCATCAAATGCTACAAATTCTTCAACTGCACCTGTTGTGTCTATTTCCTCACTTGAGGAAAACACAAATGTTACTGATGAAAATGCAGGGTTGAAGGAATTGTATGTGACAGGCATGTACAAAAGCCTCAAAGGACACCAAATCCTTTGTGATGTGCTCAAAAATAAGATCTTGAACAGGAATCCCAGGAAAGAAGGAATTGCCTTTGAGAGAAAACTAAATGCTGATGGATCTTATTGGAAACCTAAGCAGTATCCCAAAACCTCATGGATTGCTGCTACCGGGCCTCCTTTTGATCCATCTAATCTAACTGGCTTCTCATGTGAATTATCCTATTCCTCGGATGAGTCATTTGATTCGAACTATAAACTGTTCAAAAATCAATCTTGTAAAGTATTTGCTCGATATGTTGCAACTAACTGCAGGAATGGCCCTCCTGTGAGGAAAATCTGGGTTCCCAAAAGTTGTCTTGAAAATCTTCAAGTGAATATTCTCATGACATCACCTCTGAAGAATCTGAACCCCAGATCAAATTCCGCAGGAGGACCAAAGTCTTCAAGAGGATCAAAATCCTCAACTGGTCAAAACTATGCTCGTACCCGTGCTTATGCACCTAACATGCAGGGAAACTACAAGGAATATGATTATGAGCGCTACTCCTCAAATCATTATGTTCATAAATCCTCAAACCAGTTCTCTGCATACTCATATGAGTACTTTAACCCCCCTACTGTTAAGAGAAGTGCATTAGCTTCAATGCCACCTTTCTCATATGGTGCTCGCAGGATGATGAACGCTTTGCCACCCCTTCAGATGTGGGTGGTGAAGAAATCAAACTAATCACTTCTGCAGGACAGGTCTCCAGATGAAAATCATCATTTGAAGAATTTGCTGGAGACCTGAGGAAATGCTTGATAGGACGCAAGCTAATGATTGATGAAATAGAAATATTTCACACGTCCTTATATTTCTGTTATGATGAAATCACTGAACTGATGAAATTAGTATCATATTCTTCAAATCTGAAGCATATGAGATGGTAAGCTGTACTAATTCATCTGCAGGATGACAAACCCAATAATACTGAGTGGGTTCTCGATAGTGGCTGCACACATCACATGACTGGTGATAAAAGCCTAATGATGAATATGCCACTAACTCCATCACCTCTGAAGCAAATCACATATGCTGATAAAGGTAAAAGCAAGGTATTGGGACTTGGCAAACTAGCTTGTTGAATCCCTTGGTTTTAACCTCATGTGAGTCTCGATGCTTTGTGATCTTGATATGATTGTTATCTTTGGTAGATATAGATGTGTAGTCATCATGGAATCTGACAGATCCAAAGTCTTCGAAGGTGTAAGAAGAGGGGATTTGTACATTGTTGACTTCTCTACAGGTCCTCAACCAGCCACTTGCTTACTAGCAAAAACCTCAGAAGGATGGCTGTGGCAACGAAGACTAGGTCATGAAGGCATGAGGAATTTGCACACACTTGCAAAGAAGAAGAATGTCATTGGCATCGAATCAGTCAAATTCCTCAAGGATCATCTCTGCGGTGCTTGTGAATGTGGGAAAATGACCAGATCCAAGCATCCCTCCAAAACCATCATGACCACTACACGTCCATTTGAATTGCTTCATATGGATTTATTTGGACCCACACACTATGCAACACTAACCAATGCAGCATCTCCATATGGCTTTGTCATAGTTGATGATTATTCCAGATACACTTGGGTGCATATTATAGTGTATAAAACTAAAGTGCAGGAAATCTTCAAACAATTTTCTTCAAGGGCCTCAACGAACTTTGGCATCAAGATCAAACATATCAGGAGTGATAATGGAACCGAGTTCAAAAACACTGGTCTTGATGATTATCTTGATGAACTTGGTATTACTCAGGAATTGTCTACTCCTTATACTCCTCAGCAGAATGGTGTCGTAGAAAGAAAGAACATGACTCTGGTTGAAATGGCAAGAACTATGCTTGAAGAATATCAGACTCCTCGTCGCTTTTGGCCTGAAGCAATCAACACCGCATGTCATATCATCAACAGGGTATATCTTCACAAATTCCACAAGAAAACCTCATCTGAACTCCTCACTGACAAGAAACCCAATGTAAGTTATTTCAAAGTCTTCGGTGCAAAATGCTGGATTAGAGATCCTCATCATAGCTCGAAATTTGCACCTAAGGCACATGAAGGTTTTATGCTCGGTTATGGAAAGGACTCGCACACCTACAGAGTCTTCAACAACTATCACAACAAAGTTGTTGAGACTGTAGATGTGCCGTTCGATGAAACTAATGGCTCGCAAAGACAGCAATTGCCTTCTGATCCAGATAAGCTGTCTCCTGAAGAAGCAATAAAGCTTAAGCCTACTGAAGACATTGTCCCCACTGAGGAAATTGACGAATAAACGATCCCCATCGCTGATGAAAGCCAAGAAGATGCTCCTGAGGAAATTGCAACAGCACCACTTCCTCAGCCCAAACAAAATCCTCAACCAGCTCATCCGAGGATTGCAAATGAAGTAGAACTTGACAAAATCCTCAACGACATCAACGCGCCAGGTCCTCTCACTCGCTCAAAAGCTTCACACTTAGTTAACTTTTGTGGGCATTTTTCCTTTGTATCCATCACAGAGCCCATAAAAGTAGCTGAGGCTTTTCTGGAACCGGAGTGGATCCAAGCCATGCAAGACGAACTTCTTCAATTCAAGCTGAATGACGTATGGGTTCTCGTCAAACGACCAGATCCTCGCAAGCATAACATCATTGGCACCAAGTGGATTTTCCGAAACAAGCAAGATGAGGACGGTCAAGTGGTGAGGAACAAGGCACGACTTGTTGCCCAAGGCTACACCCAGGTTGAAGGAATAGATTTTGATGAAACTTTTGCACTTGTTGCTAGACTTGAAGCTATTCGAATTCTACTTGCTTGTGCTAATCATCATAACATCATCTTATATCAAATGGATGTGAAAAGTGCATTCCTCAATGGTAAGCTTGAGGAAGAAGTATATGTTGCTCCGCCCCCAGGTTTTGAGGATCCAAAGAATCCAGACAAAGTCTTCAGACTCAAAAAGGCTCTGTATGGCTTCAAGCAAGCCCCTCGGGCATGGTATGATACATTGAAGGAATTCCTCATGAAGGAAGGCTTCAAACCTGGTTCGCTCGATCCAACTCTTTTCACAAAATCTTATGATAATGAGTTGTTTGTATGTCAAATATATGTTGATGACATCACATTTGGTTGTACTGACAAAAGATACGGTGATGAATTTGCCTATATGATGAGTGAAGAATATCAGATGTCCATGATGGGGGAGCTGAAATTCTTCTTAGGTCTTCAAATTCGTCAACAAAACAATGGAATCTTCATATCACACGAGAAATACCTCAAGGATGTTCTGAGGAAATTCGACATGCATGAATGCAAAGGTGCCAAGACTCCAATGCCTACCAACGGTCACCTCGGCACTGATGAAAATGGTAAAGATTTCGATCAGCAGGTATACCGTTCTGTGATTGGCTCTTTATTGTATCTATGTGCATCTAGGCCAGATATAATGCTTAGTGTTTGCATGTGTGCACGTTTTCAAGCAAAACCGAAGGAATCACACCATAAGGCTGTGAAACATATTCTTCGATACTTAGCTCACACACCAACACTACGATTGTGGTATCCCAAGGGCTCCAATCTTCATCTGGTAGGGTATTCCGATTCAGACTATGCTGGTGACCGTGTGGATCGCAAGTCAACATGTGGCACATGCCATTTCCTCGGAAGATCACTAGTTTGGTGGTCCTCAAAGAAGCAGAACTGCATATCACTCTCCACTGCCGAAGCTGAGTACATTGCTGCTGGTTCTTGCTGTGCTCAATTACTATGGATGAAGCAAACCCTCAAGGACTACGGCATCAACATGAAGAATGTGCCTCTCTACTGTGACAATGAGAGTGCTATCAAGATTGCCTACAACCCAGTGCAGCACTCGAAGACCAAGCACATCCAGATTCATCATAATTTTCTTCGGGACCATGTCCTCAAGGGCAATATCCTCATCGACCATGTGAAGACTGATTATCAACTGGCTGATATCTTCACTAAGCCCTTGGATGAGAAAAGGTTTTGCAAGTTGCGGTGTGAGCTAAATATCTTAGAGTCTTCAAATGTTTTGTAAAAACATGCACACATCCTAACACTTATGCAAAGTTGATGACTTAGATGTGCAACACATGATGAAATGATTTTCTTCAACTAATGAAGAAAATCACTCTGAATGTGAAGAAATTAACAAAGAAATTGATTCTAAGGGCCCTACGACAATTGTACGCAGCGTCTGTAATCAACATTCTTATATGGTGGGTAACGCCACCGCCCAATGTGAAATTCCTCAAGTTGATTTTCTTCAAATGATCAATTTCCTGACAATGCATTTTTTCTTCAAAACAGTTGTTCTTCATTGTGATGATCTATTGCAAAATCTTCAAAAACACTTGATTACTTTCATTTGCCTAGGTAGACTGTGATTTCTAGTCCTCAACAGCATTCACTTATTGCTATTTCTTCAAGTTGATGTTTCTGCTAAGTGAATGTGATCGGACCCTATTTTCCCTCTATGCTATACTTATCCAGTCTATTCAATTCTTCATATGCGTTCTACTTGAAACTTTGTTCAAAATCCTCACTGTATCCTTGTCAGCTGATGATTTTGTAACAAAAATCCTCAAATCTTCAAAAATCGTTTTCTTTAAAAAGAACAGTAACTGAACTCCACTTCCCACGATCGGATAACCACGATCTCCACTATCTCCACCGCGTCTTACGGGAGCTACACGTGTCCTGCGGAGACGTAGAGGCAAGGGCTATTCGGTCCGAAACTTTCGCGCCAAACAGTAACTTTCGGGCTATAAATAGGTCCTTATCCCCCTCGGTATCTTCTTCTTCGCCTCATCGCTCTCCTGCCATCACACTCTCCATCGAACCCTAGCGCCACCGCTGGTTGTCTTGTCGCTGGCAAGGAAGAGCTTCACTGCCTCAACCTTTTGGCCGCCAGGATCACGCTGGAGTCGGAACATCTACGTCCGCCGCCGCCGTAGACGTCCTCTGCTGCCAAGTTAGGGTGCATTGGACACTTGACCGAACAGACTCTCCAACACCACCTTTTGTGTTCTTCGCTCGCACCTTCTAGGGTAAATATACTCCATTTTTACAGCAGCTCAGATCTGAAATTTTACCTCTCCCATGTGAAATCTGTTTTTCCTCAAGATACGATGCGCACATGATTCCTCAAACACTATCCATCACCACAATCATTGATGAACTAGCTAAGCATCTAAGATTTCACGAGATTCCTCAATTGTGCGAATTTTCGGATCTGTACAACTCTGGAACCCAAGAACAGTATGCTTAAGCAAATTCCTCAACCACTGGTTATATTCCTCAAACTGTCAAACTTTTTCATTTTCTTCAAATCTGAGAACGCATATGACCTCTCCAAATTCCTCGCAACTATACTCTGTTCACAGGTACACACATGTCAGCTGATGAATCTCTCGGTTCTCATCACATTAACTCATTTGCAGTGTTTCCGGAAGAAACTCTTCAAGGCTCATCAGAATCTTCAAGAGTTCAAAATCATCTCCAAATTCCTCGTCTGAAGAAAATGGAGGAAGAAAGAAAACAGAAGGGAGGAAAGAAACTGGAGCAGAACATAGCTGTTGATATTCCTGATGACATATACATGGACTATTGCACGCCTGATGAAGAACCTGAGACAATGGCTAAAAGAAAGATTAGGCTGCAGAAAATTGAACGCAGATGGGCAAAGGAGTGGAAGGAGTACAGATTTGTGACTCCAAAATATGCGAAGAAATTCGCTTTGAAGACTCCTGGCAGAAGGGCTCCACTTGAGGATCATCAAGTGGCTCATCCCTCAAGTCTTATGACACTTGATGACTACCCAGATGAAAAAGAAAGGCATCTAGCCAAGCTCAAGAAGCAAGCCGAAACAGCAGTGAAGAAATTTAATGAATCCTCAGCTGCTGCCTCCGGTGCTGCTCATTCCTCAGCAGCAGAAACTTCAGGCTCAGAGATGCCTCAAAAGCAGTCTGCGCAATCAAAGCCAAAGGCTCCAAAGCCTCAAGAGAAGTCTGGACAGGCCTCTGTCACAAAACCCTCAGCTCCAAAACCCTCAGCTCCAAAACCCTCGGTTCCAAAACCGTCAACACCAAAACCATCAGCGCCAAAACCCTCAGCACCCATCTCATCTACACCAAAGTCCTCAGCTCCACCTCCAAAACCAGTACAGAAGAAAGTCGTGAAGCCTACGACTGCCAGCTCCAGCTCCTCACTCCCAGCTGCAACTAGCTTGGAGACAAAGTCTTCAACACCCCTTGTGAAGACTTTGGCAACTACTGAACCTGCACCTCTGCCCAGCCCCAGCAAAATCATCACAGTCCCGTCTGCATCAGAGGGAAGTGATGAGTATGATGATGAAACCTTGCAAGCCATCATCAGGAACAAGCAAGAATGGGTAGCACAAGCATGAGGCAGTGCTATTTCTCTCGCCATGGACCCCAAGGTCCTCCTCGACTACATCAACATATGGTATGAGGACCCTAACACCCCCATTGATGACTTGAAACTTCCTCCTGGCATCAGCCACAAGGTGGCCACCTTCATAAACGAAGCCAAGTGGAAGGAACAGAAGGCCAAGCAGGCAAAGATTGCAAAGGCCAAAAAGGAGAAATTCCTCAGGCAAAATCTCCTCAAGCTGACGCCTGAAGCATTGGTGTCAACCCAGGTAGAGCTGCATGTCTTGACTGACAAGTGTGACAAATTGTCAGACCGCAAAAGCATCAAGCGCAATTTCATCAAGCTAGCCAATAGTGTTGTTGATGACTACAACAAATGACATCCACCACCAGCACCAACTCCTCAGCCCCTGGTTGAGCAGCCAGAAGATGTATCTCCTGATGAGGAGGAAATTCCTCAACCTGAGGAACAACACCAAGAGCGCCGTGCTGATGAGCCGGCCATTGAAGAAATCATCACCGAGACCGCCACTGATGAAATTGCAACCCCTGATGCAACTGCTCCTGATCCAGCTGCTTCACCAAAGCAGGCTGATGACTCTGTTCGAGCTGGTTCCTCACTACCAGCTGAAGAATCTGTAGAGAAAACACCTTCACCAAAAGCTTCAAAGGTGAAGAAGTTAATCCCGTCTGCATGAGACGTGAAAAAGACAAGAGCTGCTGAGAAGGAAGCGAAGAAGAGAAAAGCTTCCTCAGCAGAAGAAAAGATTGAGGCAAAACGCCTCAAGGAAACTGAAGAATCTGCCCCTCTGGACCCGGTGCCTCTAAATGTTGCACCTTCATATGAAATGGTCGTCATTGGTGACCAAACTACAAGGGCAGATGAGGAAATGAAGGATGCTGCCTCTCAGGAGCATACTGATGAGGAAATCCAGATTGATGGAAGTCCTCAACCTACTGTTCCTCAGACAGAGACTACTCAAGCTTCAGCTGCAGCAGCTCATGAATCTGCTTCTGCCACAAATTCAGCTGATGAAAACCAAGCTGAAGAAAATGTCCAGTCTGAGCAGGTTCCTCCCACTGAACAGGCTGACCAAACTCCTCAAGCTGAGAAGGAAGAAGAAATTCCTCAGCCTGAAGCTCAGCCAGAGCAAGAAATACCAGCTGATGAAATTCCTCAACCTGAGGAAATTGCTGAAGAAAATGTTCCCACCCCTGACAATGACTTCATTGTGCTCAACCCAGAGACTGCCATGGTTGTTTCCCCTCCCATTCCTCAGCACAATATCAAGCCAGTTCAGCGCCAGCCATTCTCGAAAGGGCCAAAGTTTCAGAAAGAAAATTTGTTTGAGGAACGCATGTATTTCATCGGAGAGAATCCCTATGACAAGCCTCAAATGACGCATCTGAAGTTTTGGACAAGGACTCAGATGAACTACTATGCTTTTCTGCTCTGTGGACACAACAAGATATTCCAGCACAGGCACATTCCTCATGATGAACTTGAAGAAATTCCCTGCATGGAACCAGTCCTCAGTGTACTCCATGATGCAGGTTTGCTTCCTATGTGCTCAGACATATCAGATTGGAATAGTGAGCTTATTCTTCAGTTCTATGCAACTCTGCACATCTCGGGCAATGCTGATGACATCAACACTTGGGTGTTCGACTGGATGACCCAAAACACTCACTACAAGCCTCCAGCGTCTGAACTCCTCAGAGAACTGCCCGTACCAATTCCTTCAGACGGGGCAGTGAAGCTTTATGGTGAGCATGAGCTGCCAAATGGAATGATGGAAGTCCTCATGAAGCCTTTGGCTGCAGGAAAACCCTCAAGAACCACATTCCTCGTCCATGAGCTCAAGTACACACCCCGGTCTGTCTACCGCATTCTCTGCAGTGTGCTCGCGCCAATCAAAGTCCATGACGATGAAGAAGATATTGTCGGCCTCATGAAGAATATCCTCTTCCACATCATTCATGGTATCCCCATGAATAACCATGATTTCTTCTTGAGGACTTTGGCTGACAATGCAATGTGCCCCTATGATCACAAAATTTATGCACCATGGATCATGAGATTCCTCAGGACAAGGACAGGCATCAACTTCCACGCAGATTTCCAGAACCATGTTGGTTATATGCCTCCTATCCGGGTCAACAAGAAGACTTTCGAGCCCATTGAGGGAAAAGGAAAGTCTGTGATTGATGAAGGCAGCAGGCCTCTTGATGGCCAGTTTAAAGAGCCAGACGCATATTCTTCATGGGACGATACTGAGACTCGTCCACCCAGCCCTGTTCCTCCTCGCGTGCTAAACACCAGAGTGCTTCTTCTCAGTCTTCATCAGAAGGTAGATCACAACCACAAATGGGTCAAACGCCAGTTTGGTGCCATTGTGAAAACCCTCACTGAGACACAGAACTCTGTGAAACTTAATCATCACTATCTGCATGAGGTTTTCGATCGCACCTGGGCTACCCTTGCACATCTGAAGACCCAGACTGAGCTTGAAGAAATGAACTTTGAGAAAGACTTTGAGTGGTCGTGGCCTCCCAAGAAGAAATTCAGGCCCATTCCAGTGCCAGATCTTGAAGACAGCTCCTTCTCGTCATTCCGCACCGCCGAATCTCATGAGGAACAAATCGAAACCGCAACAGGCCCAAGGAAGAAGACTACACCCAAGAAGCGCCAAGGATCTTCATCAACCGCAAAGAAATGAAGTCTTCACGGGCGTTAGTCCTCAGTTTGTCCCTTTTTGTCACTTGATGACAAAGGGGGAGAAACTTGAGAGTTAGTCTTCAAACGGGATTTATTTTTGGGGCTTATGAACTATATTTAAGTTACAAACTCTTGGGTCTTCTGAAGTTTTTATGTAATGAGTTGTAACTTAAGCCCGATGGTACTCTGACGCTTTTTGAACGTTTTTCTTCGCATGCTTATTCCTCAAGTTTTAATGCACGCATGCTGGAATTAGTCAGATACCATTTGCCATCATGCATCTTCATTTTCTTCATATGATATGTTATATGTATGCATGATTTACAAGATTCAGGGGGAGATCTCCATGATATAAATCATCAATGTGCATATGCAATAAAAGCAAAATCCTCAAGGTATGCACATCTTCAGGGGGAGTCTCTGTGAATCTTGTCTTCAAATTCCTCAATTGAGTATTTACACTTCATATTTTTGATCCTTGTTGAAGACTTAACCTAATTGTCATCAACCACCAAAAAGGGGGAGATTGTAAGTGCATCTAGTGCCCCTTAGTGATTTTGGTGGTTTGAAGACTTATAGGTTAAGTATCTAATGTGTTTATAAGTGTACACAGGATCTATAAGTCATTGAGGAGTTTGAGATATTTGAAGAATATCGACCCCTAAAAATGCATATCTTCAGTTGAAGAAATTGGTCTGAAGCTGAAGAAATGAATCGCGAGGAATCTGCGATGAAATTGATATTCCTCATGAAGATATTGATATGGAGAAGACCGGTGGTTCCTGAAGAAAATCATTCTGAAGAAATTGAAGCGTGAAGATTTTCGCTCTCTGTTTTACTTTCTTCGCATTTGATGAATAGCAACACCGTACTGTTAAAGGGGGTCAAAGTAACACTATGGAATGGATTTCCTCATGATGCTCAACCCAAGCCAAATCCTACCAAAAGCCTCAAGTGAGGAATATGAGTGACACGAGGACTCTCACAGTTGAGGGTCCCGACCGTTTCGATAACCATGCCAAGTCACTGGTCTTATCCACTCCAACGGTCATATTATTTAAGGGCATTAGTGTCAAATCATGTCGAGATGCTCCCAGGCTATAAATAGCCACCCCCCACAACCACTAGCTGGTTGGCTGCTCCGTTAGAAACTGACACTTGTCATAAGAGCAACCCAATTCCTCAGAGCCTTCGAGAGTAAATCATCAGTGAGGAAATACACCACCCACCGAAACCACAAACCAAACCTAGTGATTGAACATCACTGAAGAAGTTGTTCCTGTGTGGGACTAAAGCGTTTTACCTTTGAGGACTGTGCATCCTCCAGACGGTTAGGCGTCATGGTCTAGAGCAATCCAGCAGTCAATTGTGGATCGCCGGGTGACCAAGTTTGTGAGGGTTTGGAAGTCTGCCGTGAAGACTTACCACGAGTGTTGGGCGAGGACTGTGTGTCCTTAGCTCAAGGAGAATATGGTAGGGACTGTGTGTCCTGGGACTGGGTGTCCTTTGGTTTCAATACCAAGCCGCTCCAAACCAGATGTACAACTGTCACACCAGTTGGAACTGGGTCATCAACAATAGTCTTCACCAAGAATCGGGTTCTAATTCCTCAACTCTTTACATTCTCTGTATTATGTGTTGATGACTTTCACTGTGACTATTTGAAGAATTTGCTGAAGACTTTCTATGAATTTCCTCAACCCCAAATTCTTCAGTTGAGTTAATCATCATCTGTATTCTACGTGCCTGCTTACTGTGCAATCTGTTCTCATAATCTTCACTCTGTAATACTGCTGTGGTGAACGTTTGCACGACTGATCCTTAACTGTTTCCGCTGTAAGTTAGTCATAAGTGAGGAATTTCCTCAAAAGGAATTTCCTCAGTGATGAAATTCTAAAAATCTCCTATTCACCCCCCCCCCTCTAGTCGATATAACGCACTTTCACCAACTGATCCAAATCTCAAAGGTTGGGATGTCGTTTATGAAGTGCCACCACATTCTAGACCACCTACCCTCAATGAAGAGGATTACGAACCTCACATTAACCAAGACACATATGAAGGAGAATTCTTCCAACAAACACGTATGTCCAAGAAACGTTTCAAGAACCGCTCTACTTCACCCCAGAACATTGAAGTAGATAGCGACAGTGAATCCGTCTTAACCCCTGAGCCCGAAAAGGAAGAGCTGGCAGAAGAAGAAGTTATTGCTGCGGATGACCTGTCACTTCTTGACCGGTTACATAATGGTGGCCTTCCACATGTTCTTCCTGATAGTCATGATGATGGTGCATTTATTGATGATAGTGATGATCATGATGCATTTATTGACCCCGAAGCATATATAGACGAGCACGATTGTTATTAGTTCATATTAGGTATTCAACTATTATACTATATATAAATTTTCAGTTCATGTTAGGTATTCAATTTTTGTTAGTCATGTACGTATTTATGACGATCATACACTTAAATTATATATATTTTATTACTCATGTTGGTATTTATGTTCTACTAATTTCATTTAGTATTTGTCATGACAGGTGTTGAAAGATGGTGGGAAAGGGTCAAAAGCACTTCGCGGCTCCTTCTTCGTCGGCGGTTGGGGGGATAGGTACTTCCATTCCTGCCTCGCCTCTTCGGAGAGCGTTGCTCTCTACTCTGCAAGGAGCGCCTGATACGTCCATTGTGCATCATGTTTTCATGTTGATATTTATCGCTTCTTTGGCTGTTATTTCACTTCACGGTACTATTCTTATGCCTTTTCTCTCTTATTTTGCATGGTTTACATGAAGAGGGAGAATACCGACAACTGGAATTCTGGCCTGAAAGTGGAGCAAAGTTGAGATACCTATTCTGCGCAACTCCAAACGCCGTGAAAATCAACGGAGATTTTCTCCCAATATATAAAAAATACCGGGCCGAAGAAGTGTCGGAGGGGCACCAGGGGGTGCCCACAAGCCTGCACGGCGCGGCCACCCCCCCCAGGCCGCGCCATGGGCGCTTGTGGGCAGCCCACTGGCCCACTGGCCCCCCTCTTTTCCTATATGGAGGGTTTCGTCTAGGAAAAAATCAGACGGGAGCTTTTTCGTGGTTTCACCACCGCCACGAGGCGGAACTTGAGCAGAACCAATCTAGAGCTCCGGCAAGACGATCCTGCAGGGGAAACTTCCCTCCTGGAGGGGGAAATTGTTACCATCATCATCACCAACACTCCTCTCATCGGAGGGGACTCGTCACTATCAACATCTTCCTCAGCACCATCCCATCTCCAAACCCTAGTCCATCTCCTGTAACCAATCTCCGTCTCGCGACTCCAATCGGTACTTGTAAGGTTGCTAGTAGTGTTGATTACTCTTTGTAGTTGATGCTAGTTGGATTACTTGGTGGAAGAGATTATGTTCAGATCCTTGATGCTACTCATTACACCTCTGATCATGATTATGATTATGCTTTGTGAGTAGTTACTTTTGTTCCTAAGGACATGGGATAAGTCATGCTAATAATAGTCATGTGAATTTGGTATTCGTTCGGTATTTTGATATGTTGTATGTTGTTTTTCCTCTAGTGGTGTTATGTGAACGTCGACTACATAACACTTCACCATTATTTGGGCCTAGAGGAAGGCATTGGGAAGTAGTAAGTGATGATGGGTTGCTAGAGTGACAGAAGCTTAAACCCTAGTTTATGTGTTGCTTCGTAAGGGGCTGACTCGGATCCACTAGTTTAATGCTATGGTTAGACTTTGTCTTATTTATTCTTTCATATTTGTGGATGCTTGCGAGAGGGGTTAATCATAAGTGGTATGCTTGTCCAAGTAAGGGCAGTACCCAAGCGCCCGTCCACCCACATATCAAACTATCAAAGTAACGAATGCGAATCATATGAACATGATGAAAACTAGCATGACAGAAATTCCCATGTGTCCTCGGGAGCGTTTTTCCTCCTATAAGACTTTGTCCACGCTTGTCCCTTGCTACAAAAGGGATTGGGCCACCTTGCTGCACCGTTGCTACTTTTGCTACTTGTTGCTTGCTACGAATCATCTCACCACACAATCACTTGTTACGGACAATTTCAATGCCTGCAGATTTTACCTTGTTGAACACCACTTGTCAGATCCTTCTGCTCCTCGTTGGGTTCGACACTCTTACTTATCGAAAGGACTACGGTTGATCCCCTATACTTGTGGGTCATCAGCGCCCCCATGAAGGGAGGTCGACCCCCCGCGAAGCCGAGAGGTACTAAGGGTACACGTTGTATTCATGTTGGTATTTATGTTGTACTCATGTTGTATGCATATTGGTATTTATATACATTTTATTACTCATGTTGGTATTTATGTTGTACTAAAGGGTACACGTGGAGGCTACACGGTCTCCGCCACCACCCCAAGCTGATTCACCTGAGCACTGGACTTCTAGGGTGGAGTCGTCTGAGGTGGAGGCTACACTGTCTCTTGTTCACGAGCCTCATGTCGACGAGCCTTCGACCCATGAGACTCGTGTCCCAGAGGCTTCGTTCCAGGCGACTCCGGAGCAAAGCAGGGATGAGGGTTCGTCCCCAGAGACCCAGTGGGATACCTGGGCTGAGCCAAGTGGCCATGCTGGTAGCGACGAGGAGCTGGGTGAGGGGGCTACCGTCTACCAGCGTGGTAGTTCGGGGCTCCCGCTCGTGCCGGCGACCCCCGAGCAGAGGTGGTCGGTTAGGCCAAATGGGGACAAGTAAGTTAATTTACTCTTATTTAACCTTTTGCCTTCACATTTTCTCCATATCTAATGTTTTGGCTTTAATTTGTCATACCGTAGGGGTTGGATTGTTGCCAAGGGTGTCCGCAAGCCCAACAGCGTCCTTCGTGTGCTTTGCCGTAAAACCTTCCCAGGGTTTGTTATGTTGCCCGGTCGGGAGCGAGAGGTAGGAATGACCTGGGAGCACTACTGGGGTGCCGCGGCCCCGCCGGAGGTGGATATCGACGGTGTTTTGTGCCACACGAGGGCCGACATGGTGATCCGACAGTTTTGGGTAATTTCTCATTCACACAATTATAAATCAACCATAGGTAGTTATTGTACTAATCGGTGTTGTCTCGTTTGCATACCTACTAGAGGTGTGAGGAGGTATACGAGGAGGACGCGACAACGGTTATCGAAACCGAATGTTGCCGCCTACTTGAAAACTTTCGGCACGAGGCTCGAGTGCAGGCTGTTCGAGACTACTATGCCACGCGGCATATTTGGAAGGACAAGGCGAAGTGTCGTGATTCTAAGATGGAGAAGGAGCATTACATGAAGGTAATTACATATTATTAAGGCTTTGTAGTTAGTTTCCTTGATTTGGTTCTTACACGCTCAAATTTCTCTTTATTAACTTACGTGCCCCCGAGATGGTGTGTGGATAAGATGGATTGTTCGGAGGCCTTGGTGGATCAGTGGTGCTCCGAAACATGGGAGGCCAGCCACAACAACGCCAAGGAGAGGCGTGGCAAAATGGTTGGTGTGCCACACCATCAAGGGAGCGTCAACTTAATCCAATTTGGCGAGAACTGGGTATGTGGTTTGCTTCATGCCTCATGCAATTCATTCTTAATGCTATCTTGAGCCCTTTACTAATACAAGTTTCCTCTCTCTCTCTTTTAGGCGCGTCACAATAAGACGGAGGTGCCATAGATGTACGACATGTATGCGCTGGCCCATACTGCCTCGTACAAGAAGGTCAAGGCATTCTCTGAGTTTGACCTCGAGCATCCAGAAAACTTCACCAACATCTCCTCCCACCACAAGCTCATGAAGTACAGAGATCACGGGAAGGCGAGGAATGGGGAGGACTTTAACCCGAGCGAGGAGCCTATTGATCGAGAGCTGGTGATGATAGCTGGCAACGAGAGGCCCCATGGCTTGATCGCCATTGGAGACGGCCTTATATGTTGTCCTAGCATTCCCCGACACATAAAGGCACGCCAAACGAGCTCCTGTCCGGAGATAACACCTCGTCCACGGCCAGTCGAGCTCGCTATTGAGGTTAGTTTAATGGACTCATCTATCTTTCCGCATTATGTTGTGCGTTGTTACCAATATGATTACAATGCTAACAATGAGTTGTGTTGCAGGCTTCTATTCTGAAAGAGAGAGAGGCAATGCAGGCGGTTATGGCGGAGAAGGATAAGGAGATGAGGGAGCTGGAGGAGAGGACGGCTGCATTGGTGGAGGCGGAGAGGGACGGAATGATGCGTCTAACAGGGCCATATACGAGCTCTTCGTGGTAAGTTTCTTCTTCATATTATTTCAAATCTTGCATTTTAATGTGTGTTTCATTAATAACCAAAAAGTTTGACTTGTCGAAACCAAATGTACAGTCTATGTGCGAGAAGACCGGCCAGGTCCCTCCGGCAATGCCAGTCATTAACATGGCGGGGACGGTGAGTTTCATTTCAGTGCAGTGATCTTAAGAGTGTCCTCATGCTAACGACACATTGCAAAAGATGTTTGGTGCAGAATATCTCCTGAAACGCATCGCACGACCCTTCTGAAGTGGAGCCTTCTCCAGGGCAGCCTGCTCCACGTGAAACAAGCCAGAGCCATCGTGCTTCACTGCCGTGATGACGATAATGGTATGTTATTTCTAGTGTTTTAATAAAAAAAACATATACTTAGCTAAGTTCTCTTCTAGTGTTTTAATAATGGCTTAATAAGCATAGTTTGCTCCGGAATGACCTATTTTACCCAAGTTAGCTCCGAAATGACCTATAGTTAGCTAGGCTTCCAACTAAATGACATAATTAGCTTAGTTAGCTCCAAAATGGTCTATTTAATAAAACATGACCTAAACTTAGCTAATTATCCTCGAGATGACATAATTATCTTCAAAAAGGCATTCTTAGCTAATTATCCTCGAAAATGACATATTTAACCCAATTTAGCTACGAAACGACATATAGTTAGCTAGGCTTCCACCTAAATGACATAATTAGCTTAGTTAGCTCCAAAATGACCTATTTAATAATAAATGACCTATAGTTAGCTAAGTTCTCTCCTAAATGACATAATAAGGCTTACATAGCTCCAAGATAACCTATTTCCCCTAACTTAGGTATTAAATGGCCTATAATTTGCTTAGCTAGATCCAAAATGGCTTAATAAGCATAGTTTGCTCCGGAATTACCTATTTTACCCAAGTTAGCTCCGAAATGACCTATAGTTAGCTAGGCTTCCACCTAAATGACATAATTAGCTTAGTTAGATCCAACATGGTCTATTTAATAAAACATGACCTATACTTAGCTAATTATCCTCGAAATGACATAATTAGCTCCAAACTGACATATACTTAGCTAATTATCCTCGAAATGACATAATAAGGCTAACTTAGCTCCAAGATGACCTATTCCCCCTAACTTAGGTATTAAATGGCCTATAATTAGCTTAGCTAGATCCAAAATGGCTTAATAAGCATAGTTTGCTCCGGGATGACCTATTTTACCCAAGTTAGCTCCGAAATGACCTATAGTTAGCTAGGCTTCCACCTAAATGACATAATTAGCTTAGTTAGCTCCAAAATGGTCTATTTGAGAAAACATGAACTATACTTAGCTAATTATCCTCGAAATGACATAATTAGCTCCAAAAAGGCATCCTTAGCTAATTATCCTCCAAAATGGCATATTTAACCCAAGTTAGCTCCAAAACGACATATATTTAGCTAGGCTTGCACCTAAATGACATAATTAGCTTAGTTAGCTCCAAAATGACCTATTTAATAATAAACGGCCTATAGTTAGCTAAGTTCTCTCCTAAATGACATCATAAGGCTAACTTAGCTCCAAGATGACCTATTCCCCCTAACATTGGTATTAAATGGCCTATAATTAGCTTAGCTAGATCCAAAATGGCTTAATAAGCATAGTTTGCTCCGGAATGACACATTTTACCCAAGTTAGCTTCGAAATGACCTATAGTTAGCTAGGCTTCCACCTAAATGACATAATTAGCTTACTTAGGTGAAAACATCATAAGAACCTTGGTTAGCTCATTAAAATGACCAATTTAGCTAAACAATGAAATAATAAGCTCAAAATGGCATAAGAACCTTGGTTAACTCATGAATATTATATACCTAGCTTGGCTTCCACCTAAATGATATAATTAGCCAATTTTGCTCCAATATGGCTTAATAAGCATAGTTAGCTCCAAAATGACATATTTAACCCAAGTGAGCTCCGAAACGACCTATAGTTAGCTAGGCTACCACCTAAATGACATAATTAGCTTAGTTTGCTCCAAAATGTCCTATTTAATAAGAAATGACCTATAGTTAGCTAAGTTCTCTCCTAAATGACATAATAAGGCTTACATAGCTCCAAGATAACCTATTCCCCCTAACTTAGGTATTAAATGGCCTATAATTAGCTTAGCTAGATCCAAAATGGCTTAATAAGCATAATTTGCTCCAGAATGACATATTTTACCCAAGTAGCTCCGAAATGACCTATAGTTAGCTAGGCTTCCACCTAAATGACATAATTAGCTTACTTAGCTCCAAAATGGTCTATTTAATAAAACATGACCTATACTTAGCTAATTATCCTCGAAATGACATGATTACCTCCAAAAAGGCAGTCTTAGGTAATTTAGCCCGAAGAAGGGGACAAGAGGAGAAGAAAGAGGACAAATGAAAAGAAGGAACAAGAAGAAGAAGAAGAGAAGAAGAAGATAAGAAGAAGGAGAAGGAGGAAGAAGAAGGAGAAGGAGAAGGAGGAGAGAAGCTCCTTCTCCTTCTTCTGCTCCTTCTTCTTGTCCTTCTTCATTTCTTCTTCTTCTCCTCTTCCTTCTCCTTCTCCTCCTCCTTCTCCTCCTCCTCCTCCTTCTTCTTTTTCTTCTCCTTCTTCTTCTCTTCTTGCTTCTTCTCTTCTTGCTTCTTCTCTTTCTTCTTCTACGTAGGTTATTTTCCCCAACAAAGACATACTTACTAATTATCCTCCAAAATGACATAATTAACATAGTTAGGTAAAAACATCATAAGAACGTTGGTTAGCTCATTAAAATGACTAATTCCGCTCCAAAATGACATAATAAGGTCAAAATGGATTAATAATCATAGTTGGCTACAAAATGACATATTTTATCCAAGTTAGCTCTAGAATGACCTATAGTTAGCTAAGTTCTCTCCTAAATGACATAATAAGGATATGTAGCTCCAAGATGACTTATTCCACCTAACTTAGCTATTAAATGGCCTATACTTAGCTAAGTTCTCTCTGAAATAACCTATATATATACTTCTTCATCTAGTATTATTCTTCTAACTTTCTTATTTGTCATTTTGCAGATTACATTGACTTCACGGGAAGCTTGGATTATATTGATGGAATGCTTGAAGATGATTTCTTGTACCATGTCTTCACGCAAGCTTGTATTGAAACTATTGTAGTATATGGATATATATGAAACTTTGTATGCATGTGGATGAAATTGGTGTAATATATGGTTTGGTACGGATGCAACTTGCATAATATGTATGTACTTGTCACATCCCTAACCCTTAAGCAAGATAGCATTGTGCTCATGTCTTCTTTGCATTTGCATCTAAGAAGTTTCAACAAAAACAACAAAGTGGCAAAGGAAAAACTCAAAACCCTAGCCACCATTTCAATTAAAGGAAATCTCAAACTAGTTCAAAATCAATGAACCCAAAATGGCCTCAAGAAATGTTCAAACTTTCTGATAAATCATGAATGTAAATGAGCATTGGAGAAAACTATTTTCTTGACACTTTAAGCTTTTTGAATAAATGAAAAGGGCTACTGGTTTCAAGTTTTAAATTTGAAATCAGAAACTATAAATTTCCAAAAATGTTGAAAACCTTGGAAATGGTTAGGGATATTATAACAAATATTTCAGGAGGTCTAAAATAGTTTTTACTTATTGTTTTGGAGCTGAATTAATTAGCAAAACAATAATTAGCAAAACAGAAAAACAAAAACAGAAAAAAAATGGAAAAACCTTACCTGTCGCCTAAGCCTGGCCCGGCCCATCCCTGGCTCGTCCCCTCCCTCGCGCCAGTAGGCAGAAGGAGGTGGCCGCCGCCCCCTCCGGCGCGGCCACGCACCTGCGTGCCTGCCTGGCCGCCGCCTCGCGCTGGCGACGAAGGGGATAAGCTCCCCAGGGTCTCCCCTATCCATTCCCCGCCTCGGTTCTCTTCCTCCTCCCGGATCTCCTCCTCCTCCTGGCTGCCGCCATTAGAGCCGAGCTCGAGCTCGAGCTGCCCGTGCCCCTAGCCATAGGATTCCCTCCCAGAGCACGCCATTAGCTCCGCCTCGTCGCCCTGGTCATCTCTGCAGAAGCCGAAGCTTCCTCGAGCCCTGCAACGCCCGCAACGCCGTCATCTTCCACCTCCGGCCGCCGGACCTCTCCCGTCGATTCGTCGCCCCCAGGCCTTCCCCGAGCCGTCTAAGCTCTGTTCTGCACTCCCCGTGAGCATGCGGTCGTTTCCCCTAAGTTTTCCCCGTCGATCCCCTCCTCTAGCTCTAGTTTCACCGGAGCCCGACGAGGACCGCCGCTGCCGCTCGTCGCCGGTAGCCCTCCGATGATCAGCTCGTCCTTCCGAGGGCACCAGCAGCTCTAGGTCGACGCATAGATGGTGTAGCAGCTAAGAACCGAGCGTAGATCCCTCTGATTCAAAGACCCCGATGACGCCCGAGCCTTGGCCGCCGGCAAGCTCGTCGTCGGCGTCATCTCCGGCCAGATCAGGCCCGCCTAAGTGCAGAAATGAAGCTGCGGGAGACGTGTCGTTCGTTTGGTGCTCTCCGCGCAGCATTTGGCCCCCTGTGCGCCGTTTCCGAGCTCCTCCGCCGTGCTGGTGGTCGCCGGAGGCTCCCTGCCGGCGAGGACGACCTCGCCGCCGGTGGATGTCGACGTGGCAAAGCTAACCCAGCAGCTTAGCACCTAATCACTCGCTGACAAGTGGGCCCAAGGCCAAGTCAAACCTCAGTTAGGGCTGGTCAGCGCGGGATTAGTCCCAGAGAGGCTGACCAGTGGGGCCCCTCTGTCAGGTTTGACCTGAACAGGTCGGCTGACCTGCTGACGTCAGTCTGATGTAATAAATAGAATTTCCAGTATAAAACTAATTCAGGAAATTTCTAAAAATTGTAAAAATCATAGAAATTAATCTGTAACTCCAATGAAAATAATTTATATATGAAAAAGTATCAGAAAAATTCAAGGATTCTGATTATGCTATTTTCAACCATGTTTAAAAAAGTTACAGAACCCTAAATTGTGGAATAAGGAATAATTCAATTCTTATAATCACTTTTTAAATGGAATTTGCAAAAATATTCAAATTTCATTATATATACAATGTTCACCACTGTCCTAATTACAAATCAGTACCATAACATGACATTTCATGCATGTTAACATCAAGTTGATCTGAGCATCAGGTCGAATCAATTAAACCGGTATCCAAGAATACCCCGTTTGAATTGCTATTCGAATGTGATTCAAATCAACTCTAAACCTAATACTTATCACCTTGCATTCTCATGCCATGCTCATGCATCATTTTGAGTGCATATGATTGTTATTGAATGTTGCCATTCATTTCGGTAGGCTCCGCACCCCCGGATTCCACCGAATATCCGTCTGACGGATATCGTTCCTCGTCTGAGCAACAAGGCAAGCAACCCTTTTGATCATCCCGATAATTCCCATGTTCTTGCTCTTGCACCTATTTATTGCATTTAATATCAAATGCTTCAACTGCTTTTGCCACGATAGTTGAACCCACTTCCTTTGCATGACTTAACCTTGTCACAGTAAATAGCCCAACCTTGCAACCTAGCATACCTGGTAGTTGTTTGAGCTATGATGTGCCTTATCCTGCTATGCATGCTATGCTTAGAGTTTTGTATGGTCTGTCATCTGGGAGATGAACAGAAATGTGGAATGTGTTCGGTAGGCAAAGGTTGTGTGTTGAACTTGAGTTGGTAAAGGTACCGGTGAAAGGCTGTGTAGGAGTACATGGCGGGTTGTTTCATTGGAACCGTCCTTAGGAACTGAGTTCCGTGTATGTATTCCAAGACTTGATACTACCACATGCTGGGCCCTGAAATATGACCCCGCTCGGCCTATTAATCGCGTAGTACCCGGTCCAGGAGTTGCAAGTAGTTTCTGGTGTTTATAGTAATGCTGGAGGCCGTGCATGGTGCTGACCTGAGAGGTGGGCCGTGATGCGGTAGGCAGTGGCACGGTGTACCAAGTGGCACCCGGATGGTGGGCTTGGGAACCCTGCGCACATCGTTTGAGGCCGTGGCGGAAACCTCGGCCGGACTTCCGTACGGGTTACTCTCAGATAGGCGATAAACCTGGACTAGGTACTAGTGTGGTTAACGGTCGTGGCCGACTGCCTCGCTGGGCTTCCTCTTGAAGGTTGCCGAGGTGCATGACGTGCACATAGCGATAACTGGCGAGAGCGTGTGTGACGAAGTACACCCCTGCAGTGTTATGATCTATTCGAATAGCCGCGTCCGCGGATATGGACTACTTGGAGACATATGTTGTTCATAGATAACTTCAATGGCTACTCATAAAATTGTCAAGATAAGCGTGAGTGTCGTGGACGGCATTTCGGTATGGACACGGAATGATTCCACGCTAGTGTATTGTTGTGGTGTTAGTGGACTCGTGTGCGAGAAATCAAGTTGTCAAAACTAATTTCAAAATGCAAGTTGTCTAGCCACGAGTCAAATGCTGGCTTCCCGCATGAAACCCCACAATACCTTTTGATACCTTGCATGAGTAGTTAGTTCTCCTAAAGTCTTGCTGAGTACCTTCGTACTCATGTTTGCTTAATAAATGTTGCAGAGGTTGCTAATGACCCTAATGGAGGGTTCTTCATAGACATCGACGACGACGAGTAGCTGGTGTCCCATCTACGATCTGGCCCTACGTCGGCTCTGTAGTATAGTCAGGCCATGTGCCTTCTAGTTGCACTGTCTCTTCCCAGACAGTTTATAACTCTTCTGCTGGCTTGTATTGTATGACTGCTATTATGGGTCGTGAGACCCTTAATGTGTAATATTATGTGTGTGGCTCTTCCGAGCCTCTTAAATAAAGGTTGTATGTTTATGGTTATGTTGTGATGCCATCGATGTATCTATACATATCTTTATGCCATGCGTACGTGTGTCGTACTTGATATGTATGGGGTTCGATTACCTAGTCGTGAACTTTAGTAGCACTCCTTACAAGGAAATGCCCCTTTGTGATCCAACGAGCCTTGGTAGTTCGCTGCTGCTCCGGACACATTGGTTGACCGGCATGTGTCCTTCTTAGCTGCTGTGTCTGTCCCCTTTGGGGAAATGTCACGCGATGTAATGGAATCCTTGTAGCTTGCTACGACTCGTCTACATTCGCTGATGACCGACACCTGCTTTGTTGGGTCATGTATGCCTGTCCTTGTGCGGTACTGCCACTTTGGTTTATGACTAGACATGTCGATCCGGGTTCTTTGACATTGGATTGCTAGCGACACTATCACATACGTGAGTCAAAAGACGCAAACGGTCCCGGCTAAGGTAAGGCTGCAGCCGTGGAGTTAACCGTGCGTGAGACCACAAAGGGATGCGATGTGTTACAGGCTGGATTCCTATGACTTAGGATCGGGGTCCCGACAGTACTATGGATGAAAGTTATTTTAATATGGTTATGAGTACGGAAACAAATTTATTTTTGTCAAATATATATATATATCCTGATTATTCTGAAAATTGCTGGATATAATAAGAAATAAAATAAAAAGGGGCTGGTTCCCCACTTTTCCGTCTGCCCCCACTTGGCAAAGGGGGGAGGGTAGACGGCAAAGAGAAGACAGAGAGGGGGTGGTTCCCCCCTTTGCCATCTGCCCCCACATGGCAAAGGGGGGAGGGAAGGCGACAAAGATGGGAGAGAGAGGGGCTAGTTCCCCCCTTTGCCGTCTGCCCCCACATGGCAAAGGGGGGAGGGCAGACGGCAAAGAGGGGAGAGATAGGGGCTTAGTTCCCCCTTTGCCGTCAACCACCTCATGGCAAAGGGGGTAGGGCAGACGGCAAAGAGAGGAGACATGCCGTTAACACTTAACGGGACCGTTGGTGTATCTGCCATCCCATTTAATTTGCCGTCTGCCCCCTCATGGCAAATATTCTTTGCCGTCCGCTTTAAAAAAGCAGACGGCAAAGAACCTCTTCACCGGATTTTTTTTGCTGTCTACTTTGCCGTCTGCTGACCGACGGCAAAGCCTTTGCCGTCCATGGTTCCCCCCTTTGCCGTCAGAGATGGCAGACGGCAAAATTATAAATTCCAGTAGTGCCTCTTACCAATCTCTTGCAAAAGGATATTCCTTTTGTTTTTGACGATGATTGTGAGGAAGCCTTCGAAATACTTAAGAAGGCCTTAATAACTGCACCTATTGTTCAACCACCTGATTCAAACTTACCTTTTGAAATCATGTATGATGCTAGTGATTATGCTGTTGGTGTTGTCCTAGGACAAAGAGTTGATAAGAAGTTGAATGTTATTCACTATGCTAGTAAAACTCTAGACTGTGCCCAAAGGAACTATGCTACTACTGAAAAGGAATTTTTAGCAGTCGTGTTTGCATGTGAACAGTTCAGATCTTACATAGTTGATTCTGAAGTCACTATTCACACTGATCACGTTGCTATTAAGTACCTCATGGAAAAGAAAGACACTAAACCTAGACTTATCAGATGGGTTCTCTTGCTACAAGAATTTGATTTGCATGTTGTTTATAGGAAGGGTGCTGAGAACCCAGTAGCAGATAACTTGTCTAGGTTGGAGAATGTTCTTCATGACCTACGACCTATTGATGATAGCTTTCCTCATGAGCAATTGAATGTCATCAATACTTCATGTAGTATACCGTGGTATGCTGATTATGCAAATTATATCGTTGCCAAATATATACCACCTAGTTTCACATACCAGCAAAAGAAGAAATTCTTCTTTGATTTGAGACCTTACTTATGGGATGATCCTCACCTTTATAAGGAACGAGTAGATGGTGTTATTAGACATTGTTTACCTGAACATGAACAGGGACAGATCCTACAGAACTGTCACTCCGAGGCTTACGGAGGATACCATGCAGGATATAGAACTGCACACAAGGTATTGCAATCTGGTTTATATTGGCCCACTCTCTTCAAGGATGGCCATAAGTTTGTCTTTGTCTTGTGACGAATGTCAAAGAATAGGTAATATCAGTAAACGTCGGGAAATGCCTATGAATTATTCACTTGTCATTGAACCATTTGATGTTTGGGGCTTTGATTATATGGGACCTTTTCCAAAATCCAACGGGTATACTCATATCCTAGTTGCTATTCATTACGTTACTAAGTGGGTAGAAGCTATCCCAACTAGTAGTGTTGATCACAACACCTCTATCAGGATGCTTAAAGAAGTTATTTTCCCCACATTTGGAGTCCCTAGATATCTAATGACTGATGGTGGTTCACATTTTATTCATGGTGCTTCCGTAAATGCTTGCAAAGTATGATGTCAACCATAGAATTGCATCTCCCTATCACCTTCAGTCCAGTGGTCAAGTAGAGATAAGCAATAGAGAGATTAAACTAATTCTGCAAAAGAATGTCAATAGGTCTAGAAAGAATTGGTCTAAGAAGCTCGATGATGCACTATGGGCTGATAGAACTGCTTATAAGAATCCCATGGGCATGTCTCGGTACAAAATGGTTTACGGCAAAGCATGTCATTTACCTCTTGAGCTAGAGCATAAGGCTTATTGGGCAATCAAAGAGCTCAACTTTGATTTTAAACTTGATGGTGAGAAGAGGTTATTTGATATTAGCCCACTTGATGAATGGAGAGCTCAGGCATATGAAAATGCCAAGTTGTTCAAAGAAAAGGTTAAGAGGTGGCATGATAAAAGGATACAAAAACATGAGTTCAATGTAGGTGATTATGTCTTGCTATATAATTCTCGTCTAAGATTTTTTGCAGGCAAACTTCTCTCTAAATGCGAAGGTCCCTACATTGTTGAGGAAGTATATCGTTCCGCTGCCATCAAGATCAACAACACGGAAGGTAATTTTCCGAGAGTGGTAAATGGGCAAAGAATCAAGCATTATATCTCAGGTACTCCCATAAATGTTGAAAGCAATATTATCAATACCATAATCCCGGAGGAGTACATAAGGGATATTTATCAGCCTGTTTGAGACTCCGAAAACGAAGAGGTATGTGATTCGGTAAGTAAACTGACTCCAAAACTTTTCCAGCAGGAATTTTTCTCCGTTTTGGAATTTTTACAAAAATAGAAAATTTTAAAGCAGTCCGGAAAGCGCACAAGGAGGCGACAAGCCTGCCAGGCGCGGGCCACCCCCTGGCCGCGCCTGGGCGGCTTGTGAGCACCTCGTGTGCCTCTCGAACTCTGTTTTCTTGCGGAGTACTCCTTCTGGTCGGGAAAAATCATTATATATTCTCCCGAAAGGTCTGGCCCTCGCATCACGCAAATTTCCTGTGTTTTCGTTTCGAGCCTGTTTCTGTCGCACATTTAGAGCAAGATGTCGTCTCAGGGATCTGTGGGGGAGAACGATCTCCCTCAAGTGTATGAAGAAGTAAATGCTGATCTGAAAACAATGGAAGTCATGGAGGCCAAGGAAAGGCTACCTAAAGAAACTAAGGGCAAACGTAAGGAGAAGAATCCAGCGCTGGACGAAGGGCAATCTGTACTCAACAAGGAAGAAGCTGAGGAAGAGGATTTTCTTCATCCTTACCTCCACCTTTAACCTTCATCCTTGATCAAGCTCTTGAGGTTATGTGAAATAACTCATGTTCGTAATACTTATCTCACTCGTGAAGTTGTTTTGCTGGAGAAACATATCACAGAGCTCCAAGGTATAAATCAAAGATTGATGGCCCTCTTGGAATCAAAGGACAAAACAACTCCACTACCATCACCTCCAAAGGAAGACAACTAAGCACAGGTATGGGCAATCCCCTTGGCTTGTGCCAAGCTTGGGGGACTTGCCCCGGTATCGTATCACCATCACATCTTTTGCCTTTACCTTTTCTTAGTTCGATGTTTTTTGGTTTTATCTTTCTCTTGTAGATTAAAGTTTTTAGGCTTGAGTTTTGCTTTGTGTTACCCCCGATGTATTCGAGCTCGTGAGCCATATAATAAAGAGAGTTTTAGTTAAGGGTCTTGCTTCATGCCATCATCTGAAAGAAAAGAATGATGAAAGAACAAAAGCATGAAAAATACTGTAATGATCTTATGGAAAGTGATGGCTTCACATATAAAAAGAATGTTGATTGAAACTTGTTGAGGCTAGACAAACGTAGACCTTGGTCATTGTTGCAATTAACATGAAGTGATAAAGAAGGAGAGGTTCACATATAAATATATCATCTTTGACACCATCTATGATTGTGAACACTCATTAAACTATTACATGCTTAGAAGTAGATGTTGGACAAGGAAGATAACATAATGAATTATGCTTGCTTGGTTCCGAACAATGATTATATGACTAGAGATCCCTTAGCATGTGACGATTGCTTCCACCTCACATCAGCCAAAACTTCCACACTAAGTAGAGATACTACTTGTGCATCCACAAAATTTCAACCCAGTTTTGCCATGAGAGTCCACCATACCTACCTATGGATTGAATAAGATCCCTCAACTAAGTTGTCATAGGTGCAAGGAATAAAAATTGCTCCCCAATTATGTATGATCTATTAGTGTGTGAAAAATAAGCTTTTTACGAACCTGTGATGAGGAAGACATAAAAGCGACGGAGTGCATAATAAAGTTCTTTATCAGAGGAGGCAATATAAAGTGACGTTCCTTCACACTAAGAGGACACACATCCAAACCTCAAAAGCGCATGAAAACCACTGCTTCCCTCTGCGAAGGGCCTATCTTGTACCTTTACTTTTTCCCTTGAAAGAGTCATGGTGATCTACACCAATTCCTTATTTCGCCTTTTTCTTGGCTAACGTCACATGCTAGGGAAAGTTATTTATTCATATGTCAACTTGGAAGTAAGTATTCATGAATTATTATTGTTGACATTACCCTTGAGGTAAATAGTTGGGAGGCGAAACTATAAACCCCTATCTTTCTCTATGGCCAAGTGAAACTTTGATCTCATGAGTACCACGTGAGTTGTAGCAATTGTAGAAGACGAAAGGATGATTGAGTATGTGGATTTGCTTTACAAGCTCTTACTTGACTCTTTCCGATGTTATGATAGATTGCAATTGCTTCAATGACTAAAGCCTATTGGTTGTTAATTCTCAGTAAGGTTCTTGATCCATACTTTACTTTGTGAAGGAATTACCACTTTAGCATAAGAGATTATATGATGGTATTGCTGTTCTAACTATGTTCATGATGCCTGCATGTCTGTATCTTGTTTTGTCGACACCTCTCTCTCTAAACATGTGGGCATATTTATTGATCTTGGCTTTCGCTTGAGGACAAGTGAGGTCCAAGCTTGGGGGAGTTGATACTTCCATTTTGCATCAGGCTTTCATGTTGATATTTATCACTTTATGGGCTGTTATTACACTTCACGGTACAATACTTATGCCTTTTCTCTCTTATTTTGCAAGGTTTACATGAAGAGGGAGAATGCCGGCAGCTGGAATTCTGGCCTGAAAAAGGAGCAAGTTTGATATACCTATTCTGCGCAACTCCAAAAGCCATGAAAATAAACGAGGATTTATTTTGGAATTTATAAAAAATATTGGGCCGAAGAAGTACCAGAGGGGAGCCAGCACGAGGCCACAAGCCTGCTAGGCGCGACCTACCCCCCCCCCCCCCCCCGCGGCCGTGCCAAGGGGGCTTGTGGGCCCCCTGTTGGCCCTCTGGAGGAGGGTTTCATTCCGAAAAAAATAAGGAGGAGGCTTTCGGGAGGAATCGCCGCCGGCACGAGGCGGAACTTGAGCATAACCAATCTAGAGCTCCGGCAGGGTCGTCCTGCCGGGGAAACTTCCCTCCCGGAGGGGGAAATCGTTGCCATCATCATCACCAACACTCCTCTCATCGGAGGGGACTCATCACCATCAACATCTTCATCAGCACCATCTCATCTCCAAACCCTAGTTCATCTCTTGTAACCAATCTCTGTCTCGCGACTCCGATTGATACTTGTAATGTTGCTAGTAGTGTTAATTACTCCTTGTAGTTGATGCTAGTTCGATTACTCAGTGGAAGATTATATGTTCAGACCCTTGATTCTATTCAATACCTCTCTGGTCATGAGTATTATTATGCGTTGTGAGTAGTCACTTTTGTTCCTGAGGACATGGGATAAGTCATGCTATAAGTAGTCATGTGAATTTAGTATTCGTTCGATATTTTGATGCGTTGTATGTTGGTTTTCCTCTAGTGGTGTTATGCGAATGTCGACTACATAACACTTCACCGTTATTTGGGCCTAGAGGAAGGCATTGGGAAGTAGTAAGTAGATGATGGGTTGCTAGAGTCACAGAAGCTTAAACCCTAGATTATGTGTTGCTTCGAAAGGGGCTGATTTGGATCCACTAGTTTAATGCTATGGTTAGACTTTGTCTTAATTCTTCTTTCATAGTTGCGGATGCTTGAGGGAGGGGTTAATCATAAGTGGGATGTTTGTCCAAGTAAGGGCAGCACCCAAGCACCGGTCCACCCACATATCAAAATATCAAAGTAGCGAACGCGAATCATATGAACATGGTGAAAACTAGCTTGACAGAAATTCCCATGTGTCCTTGGGAGCGCTTTACCTCCTATAAGAGTTTTTCCAGGCTTGTCCCTTGCTACAAAAGGGATTGGGCCACTTTGCTGCACCGTTGCTACTTTTGTTACCTGTTGCTTGCTACGAATCATCTCACCACACAATCACTTGTTACCGACAATTTCAGTGCTTGCAGATATTTCCTTGTTGAAAACCACTTGTCAAATCCTTCTGCTCCTCGTTGGGTTCGACAGTCTTACTTATCGAAAGGACTACGATAGATCCCCTACACTTGTGGGTCATCAAGAGTCTCCTGAGTTGCCATATTCATATGCTAGTGGAAATATTTTATTATAGAACCTGGCTTGTATATTCTGATGACGGGCTTCCTCAAATGCCAGAGGTCCTCATGAGGGAGCAAGTTGGACGCACACCCACTTAGTTTCATTTGAGATTTCATACAACTATAGCTCTAGTCCATCCGTTGGATGGCAATCCCTACTTCCCGCATTCATATCGACTGATGGTCATCTTCATAGCCCGTTGGTACGCCTAGTTGATGCAAGACTTTCTTTCTCTTTTGACCCATTTGATCTTTACCACCATATTATATTACTCATATATTCTATATCCATGGTTCACGATCATGTATTTCAGGGAGTTGAAAATGTTGAATCGCATTAGAAGTGCAACCCATTTGCTTGGTTTGGGACCTTGGTGCTCATGATTTATACTTATCGGTGAAGGTAGAGGCATGCTATGCTAATATGATAAAATGAGTAGGGAATAACATTCTTTAAGGATCATATATTTTTAAATAGTAATGACCATGCCGCTTATCTCCATGGATATTATTATGTTCATATCAATTATTTCATCGTTTCTCAATATTCATACCAAAAAGAGGTTACATGTTGGGTAGCATGCCACATCACAAATTATGTTATTATCATTTACCTACTCGAGAACGAGCACACATTAAGCTTGGGGTTGCTGATATGTCTCTGCTAACCCACAAGTATATTGTATCACAACAGTCTTCGCGTGTAGAATTACACCCTCATTTATTGATTTGACACAAGGAGAGCCAAAGAATAACTATTGGACTTAGCAGCTGAGTTGGCAATTCAACAATACCTAGGATATATCTCTATAGCAACAAATTTTGTAGAACAGTAAAGTAGTAGTAGTAATGGGAACAACAACAATTTTGTAGTGATTGTTACTATAGCAACAACAATAGTAACTTAGCAAAATGCAGTATATGAGAAGTGTAGGCACACACTAGAGCAACACAGAACCAGCTCCAATTGATCACTATAATGTAGGCAATGTAGGCATGTATTCTGTATATAGTCAAACGTGCTTGCGATTAGAACGGGCATGACATCTTTTGTCCTACCCTCCCATGGAAGCAGGGTCCATAAGGAAACAACGGAATCTTATGGCCTCCTTTTCATAGAGAACCGAAACAAAGCATTAACACATGGTGGATACATGAACTCCTCAAACTGCGGCATTCATAAAAACAATCCAATTAATGTCACCTTGGGATTGCGGATCATGTCATGTAATAGGTGCATACAACTTGCAAGATATGATATAAACACTTACATATTTAGGGAAAACATAGTAGGTTCAGAATTAAAATCATGGCACTTGGGCCCTATTGACAAGCATTAAGCATAGCAAAGTCATAGCAACATCAATCTCCGAACATAATGGATACTAGGGATCAAGCCCTATAAATATAACTTGATTACATGATCAATCCCATCCAATCTTATCACCGTCCAACAAGCGTACAAAGGAATTAGTCACTCCCGGTAGTCAGCATCATGGAACTGTTTCTGGATAAGAGTTGGTGATGACGACGGCGATGAATCCCCCTCTCTAACGCCCCAAACGAACTCCAGATCATTCCTACCGAGGAAGAACAGGAGGTGGCGGCGGTTTCATCTCGTAAAACATGATGAAAACTTCTCTCCATTTTTCATCTTTATAATTGTGAACTTATAGGACTAGAATAAGGGTCGGAGGAGCCACAAGCTGTCCCCAAGTCATGAGGGCGTGCCTAGGGGATGGGCACACCCTGTTGGCTTGTGACCAATACGTGGCCCCCCTCTCGTGGGTCTTTTCTCCACAAATATTCATATTTTCTAGAAAAATCACAAAAAGTTTGATCCAACTCTGAGAACTTTTATGTGTGCACAAAAATAACATCATGGTCGTTCGCGTGAAAACAACGCAAGTCCACAGTTAGTTTCAATCAAATCATGCAAATTAGAGTCCAAAACCAGAGCAAAATTGTTTGTAAAAGTTGATAAGTTTGAGACGTAACAACTCTCCAAACTTAACTGTATGTCGTGAAGCAATTCAGTTGATAAGCTGAAAGTGATAAATAAAACTTTTGCAAACTATTTTGTTCCCATTTTTGTATATATGTTTAGCTAGTGTTCAAGTTTTCGGCATAAATCATAAATAACCATATCCATGGTAACAAGTAGACATCATATTCATTCATGGCAGTACATAACCAACTAGTGAGCAATAATAAAATATCTCACATGCCAAGAATTTGTCAAAACAATCACAATATAATATGATGATATGGTATCTCATTAGCCCTTTCTGAGAGTCCAATAAATAAATGCAGAGCACGGCTGAGATCCAAGCAACGACTAAACATTGTATAGATAAGTGTTCAAGCATCTAGAATATTAAGTAAAACAAAGTAATTCTTAATGAACAATGACATGATGTAGACCAAGAGAACTCAATCAATATGAACTAACCTCGCTGTTTTATCCTTAGTGACAACAGTACAATGACGTGTCATTGTCCCTTTCTATCACTAGGAGATAGAACTTCGCCGGAATGAACCCGCTACAACGCACCCTTCTCACGGAAGAAATATCAATATAGTTGGCCAAACTATTTCAATAGATGAGAGAGATTTTAAAGCTATAATAATCATGAAAATAAGAATCATAATCCCACAATTCAATAGATCCCAACAAATGCATCACACAAAAGAGTTACATCAGATAGATCAAAGAGAAGATGCGATCATCATTGTATTGAAGATCAAGAGGGAGAGAGAGAGAGCCATCTAGGTATTAACTACGGACGTGTAGGTCTGTGGTAAACTACTCACACGTCACCATGGGAGCAACAAGGTTGACGTACAGGCCCTTCGTGATCGATCCCCCGTCCGTTAGGGCCCAAACATAGGTTTTGGGATATTTTAGAATTTATAGGCCAGAGAGGGACGTGTGGAGGCGCCTGAGGGGGCTACCACATAATAGGGTGTGCCCTGATGTTTGGTGCCTCCATCGTGAGGCCTTCGGTCTTCTCCCACAGCTTACATGTCTTCTTTTCTTCCTGAAAGAATCAACAAAAAGTTTTGGGGCAATTGGACTTCATTTGGTATTGTAAACCTGAAAAACCAAAAACATGCAAAAAAGATCAACTCACAATAGGCACCGAGTTAATAGGTTAGTGCTCACGAATTATACTAATTAGTATATAAACAACCTAAAAGCATCCTAGAATGATAATATTATAGCATGGGACAATAAAAAATAATAGATACGTTGGAGACTTATCAACCTCGTCATATCTTCCACAATACAACCACCATACCTACCTATTATGGTATTTCCATACCCATTCTGAGATATATTGCCATGCAACTTCCACTGTTCCGTCACATGACTTGTGCGATTATCATCATATTTCTTTGCATGCTTGTAAGATAACTAGCATGATATTTCCATGGCTTCTATGTTTTGTGATATCTTTGCTACGCTAGATCATTGCACATCCTAGCACACTGTCAGAGGCATTAATAAAGAGTCATCTTGCATATCTTTATCGAGTCATAATATCGAGTTGTAAGTCAATAAAATTGTCATGATCGTCGTTAGAGCATTGTCCCAGTGAGGAAAGGATGATGGGGACTATGATTCCCCACGAGTCGGGATGAGACTCCGGGAAAAATTAAAAATAAATAATGAAAATAAAAAATAATTTGGGCAGGCGGAAAAAGCACATCCTCGAAAAATGAAAGGAAATAGAGAAGGGACAATTTTGCTATCTTTTTACCACACTTGTGCTTGAGTAGCACCGTGTGCTTCATATAGAGAGTCTCCTGAGTTGCCATTTTCATATGCTAGTGGAATTTTTTTATTATAGAACTTGGCTTGTATATTCTGATGACGGGCTTCCTCAAAGGCCAGAGGTCTTCATGAGGGAGCAAGTTGGACGCACACCCACTTAGTTTCATTTGAGCTTTCATACACCTATAGCTCTAATGCATTCGTTGCATGGCAATCCCTACTTCTCGCATTCATATCGATTGATGGTCATCTTCATACCCCGTTGGTACGCCTAGTTGATGCAAGACTATCTTTATCTTTTGACCCATTATATTACTCATATATGTTATATCCATGGTTCACGATCATGTATTGCATGGATTTGAAAATGTTGAAGCGCTTTAGATGTGCAACCCAGTTGCTTGGTTTGGCACCTTGGTGCTCATGATTTATACTTATCGGTGAGGGTAGAGGCATGCTAAGCTAATATGATAAATGAGTAGGGAATAACATTCTTTAAGGATCATATATTTTGATAAAGTAATGATTATGCCACTTATCTCCATGGATATTGTTATGTTCATATCAATTATTTCTTCATTTCTCAATATTCATACCAAAAAGAGATTACATGTTGGGTAGCATGCCACATCACAAATTCTGTTATTATCATTTACCTACTCGAGAACGAGCACACATTAAGCTTGGGGTTGCTGATATGTCTCTGATAACCGACAAGTATATTGTATCACAACAGTCTTCACGCGTAGAATTACACCCTCATTTATTGATTCGATATGCAACTTGGGCCCTATGCTATGCTATGCTGATATAGGTGCATACAACTTGCAAGATATGATATAAACACTTACATATTCAGGGAAAACATAATAGGTTCAGAACTAAAATCATGGCACTTGGGCCCTATTGACAAGCATTAAGCATAGCAAAGTCATAGCAACATCAATCTCCGAACATAATGGATACTAGGGATCAAGCCCTATAAATATAACTTGATTACATGATCAATCCCATCCAATCCTATCACCGTCTAGAAAGCGTACAAAGGAATTACTCACTCCCGGTAGTGAGCATCATGGAACTGTTTATAGATAAGAGTTGGTGATGACAACGACGATGAATCCCCCTCTCTGACGCCCCAAACGAACTGCAGTTCATTCCTACCAAGGAAGAGCAGGAGGCGGCGGCAGTTTCATCTCGTAAAACATGATGAAAACTTCTCTCCATTTCTAATCTTCGCAATTGTGAATTTATAGGACTAGAATAAGGGTCCGAGGAGCCACAAGGTGTCCCCAAGTCATGAGCGCGTGCCTAGGGGATGGGCACACCCTGTTGGCTTGTGACCAATAGGTGGCCCCCCTCTGGTGGGTCTTTTCTCCACAAATATTCATATTTTCCAGAAAAATCACAAAAAGTTTCATCCAACTGTGAGAACTTCTATGTGTGCACAAAAATAACATCATGGTCGTTCTCGTGAAAACAACGCCAGTCCATGGTTAGTTTCAACCAAATCATGCAAATTAGAGTCCAAAGCAAGAGCAAAATTTTTTGTAAAAGTAGATAAGTTTGACACGTAACAACTCTCCAAGATTAACTCATTGCATGTCGTGAAGCAATTCAGTTGATAAACTGAAAGTGATAAAGAAAACTTTTGCAAACTATTTTGTTCCCATTTTTGTATATATGTTTAGCTAGTGTTCAAGTTTTCGGCATAAATCATAAATAACCATATCCATGGTAACAAATAGACATCATATTCATTCACGGCTGTAGATAACCAACTCGTGAGCAATAATAAAATATCTCACATGCCAAGAATTTGTCAAACCAATCACAATATAATATGATGATATGGTATCTCACTAGCTCTTTCTGAGACCGCAATAAATAAATGCGGAGCACGGCTGAGATCCAAGCAACGACTAAACATTGTATTTCAGAGTTGAAAAGATTGAGTCATGCTCACATCCACCATTAACTATACTCAATGCATAAGAATGACAATAGTGAACTTAGGTCTAGTTGTTTTAGTAAGAGGGTGATGACTCAAATAAAAGAAAATGACATGAAAGTAAGTAACATAAAAGTAAATAGAAAGACCCTTGACATAAGGAAGCATTGATTTCAAGAGGTGCCTGAGGGAGTCCGGGATTAAGGGGTCCTCAGGCCGTTTACCTATTCTGATGGTTCGAACTCCTTTGCAGTTCTATCGTCGAAATTGGGCTTCGGGTAAATGAAGTGAAGATGTATTCAAGATGGACTCTTTCAAAGACTTGGCGTGTACTCCATGAACCCATGGTAACCTGCGTGATCGCTCCTTGATGTGTAACGACATTGTGTAGTCCTAGCACCCCTAGCATGTATACAAACCAAGGGCTTTAGTTCATAGGGGATTAAGTTCGTTGCTATTAGGGCTTAGACCATAACATCCGCTCTCGAGATAGATCAACTATGTACTCTGTACAAACCCATAAATATAACAAGAGAAGGACGTAGGGTTTTACCCCCTTTCAGCGGGCCCGAACCTGGGTAAACTTCGTCTCCCTTGTCCCTTGCTACCCATCGATCCAAGATCCACACTTCCGACCCCCTACTCGAGATCAACCAGTTTTGACACCGACATTAGTCCTTTCATTGAGAGCCCGCTATGGAACTACCGAAGGATTGATGGCCTGCCTCATCATCATTGATGACATCTACACTGGGGGCGTTTTCATCCCCTTACAGATCTTCGCGTTTGACAGCATCGTGTTGCATGCCAACCCTACCGGTCGCCTAGACCGGGCCGGAAACCTTGCTCCCGATGAGAAAATCAGGTTCAGAAATTTAGAGTTCGTCGCCGACTCAAGGGGAGACCTTTTTCTGACAACACGTTTTACCCCCGATGCCGTTACATCGGAGGGGGCAGATCTCATCCTCGAGACGACCCTCGTCCAGGATCCGGCCTCGAGTCCCAAGCCAAACGACATATGTAGATCATCTGCGGATGAACGCTCCTTCGACACGACTCCGAATATTCCTATAACAGCGATAGTGCGGGTTAACCCCATGCTCCGAAAACATGGACGTCGTGGATGGTATGGAATTAGACGAGATGCTCGATCGTATTCAAGCCATGGGAGTATCCCACGACCAACCTTCAATCTATGATCAGATCGGGATCAAGACCGACGACAGGGAAATCATATCCCACATATCATGCACTTGATTGCCACCATTGAGAAATCGGCTGAAGGTTCGCCTTCTCAACCATCGGATCTCAAAACCGTCTATATCCAGGTCTTCGATAATCCGGATTCCCCTGGTAGTTCGGCAACCGAGATGCACCTCGAACTTAATCCAAGGCATGAGCAATCGTGTGCAACCTGCCACCAGACCATGAGCCAGGCATGCCGGACTCCTCAGTGATGCCAGATGCAATTTACAAAACCAAGGAATTGTGTCATGTTGGAACACCAAGTTTTCCCCACTCACCTCCCAATATAGGCGCCCTCTGAACATCTCAAAAAAGCCTAGCATACGGGACCTACGTTGTGTCTCGCAAGAGACAGAAGAGATAATCCAACACTTGTGGGCTAGATTTCTCCTGACAATAAACAAAACACCAGACAAGAATGACCAGGAAATCACAGAAATATTCCGGCATAACTACCATGAGGAGGGAATCCTAAATGCCCTCGCCCACCGTCAAATAAAAAGCTTCACCGAGCTATCTACATTGATCCGCAAATACTGCGGAATGGAATGTACCTCGTAGTCTTAGCAAATGCTAGTGGAATCAATCCAAACGGAGCAGCCCAGAGAAGCTCGGAGGAAGTGTGCGCCCCAACAACGGACAACCAATCGCGGGCCCTCGGCGAAGAAGAATGACTCCCTACTAATTTACGTTGGTTTCCCTCCAAGCTTAAAGGGTGAAGTAGCACAGCAACGACAAATATTTACCTCAGTTATGAAATGAAGGTATCAATCCAGTAGGAAGATCCAAAAGACTATGTAAGCGGTACCTGCACACAAATAACAAATCCTTGGACCCCAACGTGTGTAGGGATTGTCAATCCCTCGTGGGTAAAGTAAAAGGATAGATTGGTAGATGCAAATGAAGTGATGCAAAATAAAATACAACAAGGTATTTTTGGGGTTTTTGATAATATATATTCGAAAATAAAAGAGAAAATAAAATGGAAACATGAATAGCAAAAAAGAAATTGCAAATAGATGATGTGAAATAGACCTGGGGGCCATAGGTTTCACTACTGGCTTCTCCGGAGAAAATAGCAAACGATGGGTAAACAAATTACTGTTGGGCAATTGATAGAAGAGCAAATAATTATTACGGTATCCAAGACAATGATCATTTATATAGGCATCATGTCCAAGACAAGTAGACCGACTTCTGCCTACATCTACTTCTATTACTCCACACATCTATCGCCATCCAACATGCATCAAGTGTATTAACTTCATGGCGAAATAGAGTAATGCTTTAAGAATGATAACATGATGTAGACAAGATCTATTCATGTAGGAATAGACCCCATCATTTTATCCTTAATAACAATGATACTTGCATGTCATGTCTCCTTCTGTCACTGAGTTTGTGCATCACAAGATTGAACCCATCATAAAGCACCTCTTCCCATTGCAAGAGAAAAGATCAAGTTGGCCAGACAAAAACCAAATATTGGAGAATAAATACAAGGCTAGAATAATAAATAATGGGTATAATTTCATAGATCTGATCATAAACTCACAATTCATTGGATTCCAACAAACACACCGCAAAATAATGAGTTAGATCAAATAGATCTCCAAGAATCCATTGTATTGATAAGAAAAACGAGAGAGAGAGTCATCTAGCTACTGCCTATAGAACCATAGGTCTGATATGAACTACTTATGCATCATCGGAGGAGCACCAATGAGGATGGTGAACCCCTCTGTAATCGTAATCCTCTCCGGAACGAGCTCTAGATTGGATTTCGTGGCTTCTGGAACTTGCGGCAGCTGAAATGATTCTTCGTCGACTCCTCTAGGGTTTCTGGAATATTGGGGTATTTATAGAGCTCAGAGGCACCAGAGGAGGTGGCCGAGGCGTCCACTAGCCAACAGGTGGTGCCAGGGCCCATGGGTGTGCCCTAGTGCGTAGTGGGCTGCCTGGGCCTCCTCTGGTGATCATCTTTGGTCCCCAAGTTTCCTTCTCGTGCAAAAAAAATCTCCAAAGAGTTTTGTGGAATTTGGACTTCATCTGGTATTGATTTTCTATGAAGGAAAAAACAGCAAAAAAAACAACTCGCACTGGGCACTATGTCAATCGATAAGTCACAAAAAAATGATATAAAGTTGCTATAAAATGATCATAAAACATCCAAGAATGATAATATAACACCATGGAACAATAAAAAAATTATTGATACGTTGGAGACGTATCAAAGAACAAGCGTTTTGATGGATCCTAAATTGTTCTTCATAAACTATTGGAGAACCCATGCCCTGTACATTCCGCATTGACCAACACTGGCTCAACTCACAACCTTCGAGCATGGTGGGTCGTTAGGCAGGTAGCCAAAAGCGGAGAGGCTATCCTCGAGACCCAATCATTGCAAAAGTGTTCATCTGAATTGCAACACAATAGTGTCGACTTAATCACAATTTACGAGACATTGTCCTCACATAACAAAAGGAAAAGAGCTTTTTGAGAAATCGATCAGGTATTCCAGGTAGAAACAACAAATTATTGGACAAATATGCTCATAACCTTCGCGGCGGAGGACCATCCGGGAATCCATTCTAACCGAACACGTGCCGCTCTAGTACTCAACCTCATTATATATGGTTTTAAACTATCCAAAGTAGTAATGGATGGCGGCAGCGGCTTAAACCTCATCTACGAGGATACCGTTGATAAAATGCAGTTTGACAGATCTCGCGTCGAATAGAGCAATGCCACCTTTGTTGGAATAATCCCCAGAAGAGAAGCGCGATGCACACGCCGAGTCGCTCTCAATGTAGTATTTGACACCTACCAGAATTACATGTCTGAAGAACTCACCTTTGATAATGTACCCTTTAAAAGCGTTTATTGCGCCCTTTTGGGACTAGAGGCCTTCAACAGGTTTTAGGCCATACCGCATTATGGGTGCATGAAACTCAAAATTCCCGGGCCTAATGGCATCATTGCTCTCACAAGCGACCCAGACAAAGCTCCGCGGGTTGAAAACAAAAGTGCATCACTCAACCTTGAGATACTTTCCGAACTCCTTGCGAGTGAAGAGGTAACAGAAATATGGTGGTTGATACGTCTCCAACGTATCTATAATTTTTTATTGTTCCATGCTATTATATTATCTGTTTTGGATGTTTTATATGGATTAATATGCTATTTATATTATTTTTGGGACTAACCTATTAATATAGAGCCTAGTGTCAGTTTCTAATTTTTTCCTTCTTTTTGAGTATTGCAGGTAAGGAATATTAAACGAAGTCCAAACGGAATAAGATCTCCTGAATGATTTTTCTTGGATCGGAAGAAACCTTCGAGACTTGGAGGGGGGCAGGAGACCTGCGGGAGACGACAAGCGTGAAGGGCGCGCCCAAGGGGGGCGCCACTGACTTGTGGGCCCCCTATAGGCCTCCTAACCCTAATCCTCCTCTGATAAATTCCCAAATATTCCCGCAATACGAAAAGAGCAACAAAAATACTTTTTTGCCGTCGGGAGCCTCTGTTCCTGTGAGATCCAACGTGGGAGCCTTTTCCGGTAATGTGTCGGAGGGGGAATCGATCATGGAGGGCATCTATATCAACTCGATTGCCCCTCCGATGATGCATGAGTAGTTCACTACAGACCTACGGGTCCATAGCTAGTAGCTAGATTGCTTCTTCTCTCTCTTTGTTCTTCAATACCATGTTCTTCATGATCTTCATGAAGATCTATCCGATGTAATACTCTTTTGTGGGTTTATGTTCATATTATCTATGAATATGATTTGAATCTTCTCTCAATTCTTATATGTATGATTTCATATCTTAGCAAGTATCTTCGAGTTATTAGTTTGGTTTGGCCAACTAGATTGGTAATTCTTGCAATGGGAGAAGTGCATAGTTTTGGGTTCAATATTGGGGTGTCCTCACCCAGTGACAAAATAGGGGTAGCGAGACATGTAATGCATTGTTGCCATGAAGGTTTTCATCATATTGCTTGAGTTTATCCCTCTACATAATGTCATCTTACCTAATGTGTTACACTGTTCTTCATGAACTTAATACTCTAGATAAAGGCAGGAGTCGGTCGATGTGTGGAGTAATAATAGTAGATTCAGAATCGTTTTGGTCTACTTGACATGGACGTGATGCCTATATTCATAATCATCGCCATGGATATCTTCATATTTATTCACTTTTCTATGAATTGCTCGACAGTAATTTGTTTACCCACTTTATTATTTTCCTTCATGAGAGAAGCCTCTTGCGAAACCTATGGCCCCGAGTCTATTTTCTATATTATACTTTCGGATCTATAAACAAAAAATACCAAAAATATATTGATGCCATTTATTTACTCTTGTTTTACTTTTCGTTCTAGCAATCTTTTTTATTTATCTCTATCAGATCTCATCCTTGCAAATATCCATGAAGGGATTGACAACCGCTTTTTAGCATTGGGTGCAAGTGTTTGATTTTTTGTGTAGGTGCGAAGATTGGGTCCTTGCTTGTTCCTCCTACTGGATTGATACCTTGGTTCTCAACAAACCGACGGAAATTCTTATCTACTTTGGTGCATCACCCTTTCCTCTTCAAGGGAAAACCAACGCAAACTAAATAAGTAGCCAGAAGGATTTATGGCGTCGTTGTCTGGGAGGATACATAGCAAGATCAAGCCTACCATGTACCCATCACAATCTCATCTCTTGCATTTACTTTATTTGCCATTTTCCTCTTGTTTTCCTCTCCCCCACTTCTAAATCGATTTTCCAAAAATACCAAAAAAAATTCCTTTTTATTCGTCGTTCCTGCATTCATCTTTTCGTTTCCTTACTCGTGTGCTAGGTCTATTCGTTGCCACTATGTCCGAATCTGGGGAGGTTTACATTGAAAAGGATAGTAATAATCTTCAAGAGTATAACAATTGAGAACCTACTATCATGCATACAAAAAAAATTCCGCATAGGCATCGGCAATATTATTGGAAAAGGTATTATTCAAGATTTCTTTACTTGTGCTAGTATGCTACCTACTTTAGGAGGGCCTATCGTCAATAAAACTAATAGTCTTGCGGACGCCATAACACTACTAATAATTGAACTTGAGAGGCAGTTTGTTCATATGCATCCTTGCATACAAAGGATTTTTCTTGAGTTGTCTAATATTCAGCTTGCTTCCATTAAGACTGCCGCCACTATATTTCTAGCACACGAGTTTAGATTCATTATGAAATAGGCTAGTGAAATTTTTGCTCATTATAAAATTAGTGGTGGATGTCCCGCCATTGAGGAGACCCTTTTTAATCAAGAAGAAATAGTGAGATTGCAGTCTCCAGATTATGTCGCTTATAATAAAATTTTGAGAAAAAGGGTTCCTATTGAGGTTTTGGTTTATAATATTTCTGAACTCAATGATAATTTTGCTATACAAAATAACAGATTATAGTTCATAGTAAGAGATAGACTTAGGACTTTCCACGATAGGAAAGCCTACATTGATGAATTGATTATACACTATAGAGGGCCGAAGGAGGAACCTATTCCTCCCGCACTTGATCTGAAGGATCCTTATCCTATTAAATTTAGCCCTTTTGATTACTTTTCCTTGCAACAAAGCAAACTTGCTTCTGAAAGAAGGGAGTATGAGATGAGCATTGCTGTTCTCCCTTACTATTATGACAATACCTAGATCTATTGCATTATGCCTAGCTAGGGGCGTTAAACAATAGCGCTTGTTGGGAGGCAACCCAATTTTATTTTTATGCTATTGTTTTTTCTTCTGTGTTTGAGATCTACACACATTATTACCTCTATAATAATTGTGTTTTCTTGTTTCAATTATTGTTTGAGCCAAGTAAGACCTTTGGGATGGTCTACGGTGTTTGCAAATTGGTTTTGCTGAAAAACAGAAACTTTTGCTCCCAATCTAGGAATTTTGTAAATTCACTGGAATGTGCTTTTAGTATGAATATTTTACACAATATTGATATACCAATGTCCATGATTGTCCTATTTTTTTAGATGTTTAAGAGTTATAGAAGTATTCTAACTTTATAGATTTCTACAGATTCTTCTGTTTTGACAGATTCTATTTTCTTTGTGTTGTTTTCTTATTTTGATGAATCTATGGGTTGTATCGGGGGGTATGAACCATGGAGAAGTTGGAATACAGTAAATATTGAGCCAATATAAATAAATAATGAGTTCACAACAGTACCTAAAGTGGTGATTTCTTTTTCGTATACTAATGGATCTCATGAGTTTTCTGTTCGGTTTTGTGTTGTGAAGTTTTCAAGTTTTGGGTAAAGAATTGATGGACTATGGAATAAGGACTGGCAAGAGCCTAAGCTTGGGTATTACCAAGGCACCCCAAGCCATATTCAAGTATACCAAAGATCCTAAGCTTGGGGATGCCCCGGAAGGCATCCCCTCTTTTGTCTTCAATCCATCGGTAAATTTACTTGAGGATATATTTTTATTCACCACATGATATGTGTTTTCCTTGGAGCGTCTTGTATGATATGAGTCTTTACTTTTTAGTTTGCCAAAATTATCCTTGCTGCACACATATTTTGAGAGAGACACGCTGAATCATGAATTTATTAGAATACTCTATGTGCTTCACTTATATCTTTTGAGCTAGGCAATGTTGCTCTAGTGCTTCACTTATATCTTTTAGAGCACGGTGGTGTTTTATTTATAGAAATTATTAAACTCTCATACATCACTTATATTATTTTGAGAATCTTTAAACAGTATGGTAATTGGTTTAGGTTATGAATTTAGTCCTAATATAATGGGCATCCAAGAGGGATACAATACAAACTTTCATATTAAGTGCATTGAATATGATGAGAAATTTGATTTCTTGCATATAATTTTGAGATATGAAGATGGTAATATGAGAGTGATGCTAGTAAGTAATTGTGAATTGGAAGAAATACTTGTGTTAAAGTTCGTGATTCCCTTAGCATGCACGTATGGTGAACAGTTATGTGATGAAGTCGGAGCATGATTTGTTTAATGATTGTCAACCTTTGTATGGACGTCGGGATCGTGCGATGGTTAACTCCTACCAAAACTTCCCCTAGGAGGATGCGTCTAATACTTTTCTTCGATAACTAATAGGCTTTTGCAATAAGTATGTGAGTTATTTATGACTAGTCTTGAGTTCATGGATTATACGCACTCTCACCCTTACACCTTTTCTAGCCCCTCTGGTACCGCACAACTTTCGCTCGTACATTAAACCCACCTTCCTCAAAACAGCCACCATATACTTTCCTCAAAACAACCACCATATCTACCTGTTATGGCATTTTCATAGCCATTCTGAGATATATTGCAATGCAACACCACTGTTCTGTTTTTTTATGACACGTACCATCTCTTCCATATTGCTTATGGAGTCATATTTTGTTCTAGATATCGAGTTGTAATCTTTGAGTTGTAAGTAAATAAAAGTGTGATGATTTGCACTATTAGAGCATTATCCCGTGTGAGAAAAGGATGAACGAAGCTATGATTCCCTCACAAGTTGGGATAAGTCTCCGGACTTTAGAAAAAAAAAAGAGGCCAGCGAAGCCCATATAAAAAAAAGAGTCCAAATATGTCCACCAAAAAAGAGAGAAAATGCGAGAAAGAGATAAGGGCCAATGCTACTATCTTTTTTCACACTTGTGCTTCAAAGTAGCACCATGTTCTTTGTAGAGAGTCTCCTATTTGTCACTTTCATATAACTAGTGGAATTTTTCATCTTATGCACAACCACTTAGTTTTATTTTTGACCTTTCGTACACTTATAACTCTAGTGCATTTGTTGCATGGCAATCCCTACTCACTCACATTGATATCTATTGATGGGCATCTCCATAGCCCGTTGATATGCCTAGTTGATGTGAGACTATCTTCTCCTTTTTTTTCTTGCAACCTCCACCATATTCTATTCCACCTATAGTGATATATCCATGGCTCACGCTCATGTATTGCGTGAGATTGAAAAGGTTTGAGAACATGAGAAGTGTGTAACAATTGCTTGACTTTCATAGGGGTTGTGCATGATTTAGATACTTTCTGTGGGGAAGATAGAGCATAGCCTGACCATATGATTTTGTAGGGATAACTTTCTAAGGCCATGTTATTTCGAAAGGACACAATTGCCTTGTTATTATGCTTGAAGTATTATTGTTTTTATGTCAATATTAGACTTTAGTTTTGAATTTTATGGTTTTGAATATTCATGACAGAAGAAATATATTACATGGATAAATATGTTAGGTAGCATTCCACATCAATTTTTTTGTTTTTATCATTTACCTACTCGAGGACGAGCAAGAATTAAGCTTGGGGATGCTTGATACGTCTCCAGCGTAACTATACTTTTTTTATTGTTCCATGTTATTATATTATCTGTTTTGGATTTTTATATGCATTAATATACTATTTTGTATTATTTTTGGGACTAGCCTATTAATCTAGAAACCTAGTGCCAGTTTGTGTTTTTTCTTGTTTTTGTGTATTGAAGATAAGGAATATTAAACGGAGTCCAAATGGAATAAAATCTCCGAAATGTTTTTTCTTGGACCAGAAGAAACCTGCCAGACTTGGAGAGAGGGGAAGGAGACCTGCCAGGAGACGACAAGCGTGCAGGGCGCGCCCTAGGGGGGGTGCCCCTGGCTTGTGGCCCCATGGCTTGTGTTCCCCCTGCAGGCCTCCTAACCCTAATCCTCCTCCTATAAATTCCCAAATATCCCCCCAATACCAAAAGAGCAAGAAAAAATACATTTCCGCCGCCGGGAGCCTCTGTTCCCGTGAGATCCAATCTGCGAGCCTTTTCCGGTAGTTTGGCAGAGGTGGAATTGATCATGGAGGGCTTCTATATCAACTCCATTGCCCCTGCGATGATGCATGAGTAGATCACCACAGACCTACAGGTCCATAGCTAGTAGCTAGATGGCTTCTTCTCCCTCTTTGTTCTTCAATACCATGTTCTTCATGATCTTCATGAATATTTATTCGATGTAATACTCTTTTGTGGTTTGTTTGTCGAGATCCGATGAATTATGGGTTTATGTTCAGATTATCTATGAATATTATTTGAATCTTCCCTGAATTCTTATATGCATGATTTCATATCTTAGCAAGTCTTTTCGAGGTATTAGTTTGGTTTGGCCAACTAGATTGTTAATTCTTGCAATGGGAGAAGTGCTTAGTATTGGGTTCAATCTTGCGGTGTCCTCACCCAATGATAAAGTAGGGGTAGCGAGGCACATATTGCATTGTTTCCATCAAGGATAAAAAGATGGGGTGTTCATTATATTGCTTGAGTTTATCCCTCGACATCAGGTCATCTTACCTACTTCGTTACTTTGTTCTTCATGCACTTAATACTCTAGATGCAGGTAGGAATCAGTCAACTTGTCGAGTAATAGTAGCAGATTCAGAATCGTTTTGGTCTACTTGACACAGACGTGATGCCTATATGCATAATCATTGCCTTGGTTGTCTTCATAATTATTCTCTTTTCTATTAATTGCTCAACAGTAATTTGTTTACCCACTCTATTATTTTCCTTCATGAGAGAAGCCCCTAGTGAAACCTATGACCTCTATCTATTTGCCATATTATACTTTTAGATCTATAAACCAAAAATACCAAAAATATATTGCTACCATTTATTTAGTATTGTTTTACTTTTCGTTCTAGCAATCTTTTATATCTATCTCTATCAGATCTCATCCTTGCAAATAACCATGAAGGAATTGACAACCCCTTTTTAGCGTTGGGTGCAAGTGTTCGATTTTTTTTGTCGGTGCGAAGATTGGGGCCTTGCTTGTTCCTCCTACTGGATTGATACCTTTTTTCTCAACAAACTAAGGGAAATACTTAGTTTCCTACATCACCCTTTCCTCTTCAAGGAAAACCAACGGAAGCTCAAGAACTAGCAGCGGTCGACAAGGATGATGTAACCCTTAGCAAGAGCCCCAAGTCGACCTCCTTCAAGCCCGCTGACGAAATAATCAAATTACAAGTGCATCCGACAAACCCCAATAAAACAGCATCCTAGACCCTGCGGTCACTGAGGCATTGCGCACATTCTTAAGAGAAAATTGGGATATATTCGCTTGGCGCCCTTCATATGTGCAAGGAATCCCACGAAGACTCGTCGAGCACACCTTGAACATAATCGACGGTTTGAAACCCGTCAAACACATGTTAGGTTGCTTCTTCGAGCCCAAGCGTCAGGCCATGGGTACTGAACTAGTAAAATTGCTCGAAGCATGATTCATTCGAGACATCAAACACCCCGAATAGTTCGAAAATTTGGTCATAGTTCCAAAGTAGGATAAATCCTAGCGGCCATGCATCAATTTAAAAGGCATCAATAAAGCATGCCCTAAGGATCCATTACCTTTACCTTGCATAGACAAATCATTGACGCCACCGCCAAAAATGAGTCACTATATTTCCTCGACGCATACTCCGGATACCATCAAATAAAGATGAAGGAATCGGATCAGGCTGGAACCACAGACACGCCCTGAAGAGATGGCACACTGGTCTTTCCAAACTGAAAACACTTATTAATAAGTGCAATCACGTGGTGCTATGTCTGGATGACCTTGAGGAGCTCAGACCACTTTTTAGACTTGAAGCTAATTTCAGGCTGATTGTCAAACTTCATCTAGATCATCTGCTGCATTTGCAATTCTTGTACTGGAAAAAGAGAGATACCATCAGGTTCATCAAGGTGGGAGAGGAAAATACTAAAACAATTCATGCCATGGCTACTGAAAGATACAGAAGAAACTCCATACCATCTCTTCGGTTGGAAGATGGCTCTGTTATCACTGATCATGAGCAGATTGCTGGATGCTTTTGGTCTTCCTTCAAAAACAGAATGGGTTCTTCTCAAGGAATCAACTTGGCATTTGATCTACAATCTCTCATTCGAAGAGTGGATAGCCTTGATGTTTTAACACTGCCTTTCACCAATGAAGAAATGGATAGGACTGTCAAAGAAATGCCCATTGATAAGGCACCTGGCCCATATGGTTTCAATGGTCTTTTTTAAGAAATGCTTCCATATCATTCGTTCTGATTCCTATCAGCTTGCAGCTGACTTTCATGCAGGGATTGCCAAATTGGAAGATATGAACTCCTCCTATATCAATCCGATACCCAAAAAGAGGTCCCCTGAACAAGTTGGTGATTTCAGACCTATCTCCTTGACATATATGGGTCTTAAATTCATCTCCAAGATGATTGCCAACAGGCTGTAGTTGCATATCATGAAATGTATCCATAAAAATGAGTATGGTTTCATCAAGTCCATGCTTCTGCAACAAAAGACCTTCCAACGGCGCCAGGAACGTGCTACGGCACCAGGAATCCTTCTGCTACGGCTACGCCTTAAAGGACTTCCTAGGCAAATATGCAAAGGATTTCCCGCGTGGCCTTGGAGCCTTGTGTTGGTGTTCCCTCGAAGCGGAAAGGGTGATGTAGCGCAGCGGTGGTAAGTATTTCCCTTAGTTTGAGAACCAAGGTATCGATCCAGTGAAGGAGTAACACAAGTGCTTGCACAAACACAAAAACTCGCTCCCAACGCTATGAAGGGGTTGTCAATCCCTTATAGATTGTTTGCCAAGTGAGAACTGGAAGCAACAAAGTAACAAAGCGAAGTAAAAGCGAAAGTGGAAATGATAGGTGTGAATAGACCCGGGGGCCGTAGTGTTTACTAGTGGCTTCTCTCATGAAAGCAAGTAGACGGTGGGTGAACAAATTACTGTCGAGAAATTGATAGAACCACGCAAAGTCGTGACGTCATCTATGGAATGATTATATCTATAGGCATCACGTCCAAAACAAGTAGACCGATACTTTCTGCATCTACTACTATTACTCCACACGTCAACCGCTATCCAGCATGCATCTAGTGTATTAAGTCCAAAAGAATAGAGTAACGCCTTAAGCAAGATGACATGATGTAGATGGACAATCTCATATCAACGACAAAGCCCATCTTGTTACCCTTGATGGAAACTACACCATGTGTGCCTTGCTGCCCCTACTATCAGTGAGAAAGGTAACCACACGGTAAGAACCCAAAACCAAGCACTTCTCCCATCGCAAGAATCATAGATCTAGTTGGCCAAACAAAACCCAAGACTCGGAGAGACTTACAAGGATATCAAATCATGCATAAAAGAAATCAGCAAAGACTCAAATATATATCATAGATAATCTGATCACAAATCCACAATTCATCGGATCTCGACAAACACACCGCCGAAGAGGATTACATCGGAGAGATATCCATGAAGATCATGGAGAAATTTGTATTGAAGATCCAAGAGAGAGAAGAAGCCATCTAGCTACTAACTACGGACCCGTAGGTCTGAGGTGAACTACTCACGAGTCATTGGAGGGGCGATGATGTTGATGTAGAAGCCCTCCAACTCCAAACTCCCCTCCGACAGGGCACCGGGAAGGGTCTCCAGATGAGATCTCGCGGAAACGGAAGCTTGCAGCGATGGAAAAATATTTTCGTGGATCCCTTGATTTTTTTTCTGTATTTTAGGGAATGTATATGCGAAGGAGCTAGGTCAGGGGGGCGCCAGGGAGGCCACAAGCCTGCTGGCCGCCCCCCTGGTGGCGGATAGGGGGCTTGTGGGCCCCCTGTAGCCCTCCTGGCTTGGCCCTCAAGCCCCGTGATCTTCTTCCGTTTGGGAAAAAATTATTTCGGGGATTTTATTCCGTTTGGACCCCGTTCCAAAATCAGATCTGAAAAGAGCCAAAAACTCAGAAAAAACAGGAACTAGCACTTCGCACTGAATTAATAAGTTAGTCCCAAAAAAGATATAAAAGATACATAAAACATCCAAAGATGACAAGATAACAGCATGAAACCATCAAAAATTATAGATACGTTTGAGACGTATCAAGCATCCCGAAGCTTAACTCCTGCTCGTCCTCGAGTAGGGAAGTGATAAAGAATGAATTTTTGATGCTTTCATGCTACCTAGCATAGATGTCCTTTGTAACTCCTCTTATGTGATGTGAATGTTCAGATCCATTAGATTCAAAATAATAGTTTGCTATTGACGTGGAAACAATAATAATTCAAGCAAACTAGCAAGGTAATCATGAACTTTCAAAATAACAAGGCCAAAAGAAAGTTATCCCTACAAAAGCATATAGTCTGGCTATGCTCTATCATCATTGCACAATGAATTTAAATCATGCACAACCCCGGTATTGGCCAAGTAATTGTTTCACACCTTTACTTTCTCAAACCTTTTCAACTCTCACGCAATACATGAGCGTGAGCCATGGTTTTAGCACTATAAGTGGTGTGGAGTGTGGTGGAGGTTGCAAGACAAAAAAGGAGAAGATGGTCACATTAACTAGGCATATCAATGAGCTGTGGAGATGCTCATCAATAGATATCAATGTGAATGAGTAGGGATTGCCATACAAATGATGCACTAGAGCTAAGAGTATGTGAAAGATCTTAAAGAAAATTATTTTGTGTGCATCCAACTTGCTTGCTCACGAAGATCTAAGGCAATTTCGAGGAAGCCTATCATGGGAATATACAAGCCAAATTATATAATGAAAATTTCCCACTAGCTATATGGTGGTGACAAAACGAGAGACTCTCAATCATGAAGATCATGGTGCTTAATATGCACAAGTGTGGAAAGGTGGTAGCATTGTCCCTTCTCTTTTTTTCTCTCATTTTTTATTTTTTTAATTTTTTTTGTGGGATCTTTGGCCTCCTTTTTTTGGTGGGCATCTTTGGCCTCTTTTATTTCTCACATGGGACAATGCTCCATCAATGATGATCATCACACTTTCAACTCAAAACCTAGAGCAACGATGACTCTATATGGAATGCCTTCGGTAGTGTACCGTGACAATGATCTAGCATGTCATAGACATTAATGGAAACATCATGCTAGCTATCTTACGATCATGCAATGGCAATATAGACGTGGTGGCACATGTCATGGTGGTAGTTGCATGGCAATATATCTCGGAATGACTTTGAAAAATACATAGCAGATAGGTATGGTGTCTGTTTTGAGGGAGGCTAATGGTGGGTTTTGTGCACCGGCGAAAGTTGCACGACACTAAGAAGATAGTGATGGCGGAAGGTGAAAGTGCATCTAAACCATGGACTCAACATTAGTCATAAAGAACTCATATACTTGCTGCAAAAGTTTTATTAGTAATCGAAACAAAGCATTTAACGCCTACTCCTAGGGGAAGGGTTGGTAGGTATAAACCATCGCGCGATCCCGACCTCCACACAAAGGATGACAATCAAAAGACTAATCATGCTCAGACTTCATCACATAGCGGTTCACCATACGTGCATGCTACGTGAATCACTAATTTTACACAAGTATTTCTAGATCCACAACACCTTACTAGCATGACTTCAATATTACCAAAACCACAACTCAACACTAATTGAGATGAATCAAACTTCTCTAACTATTCAATGCACATGAAGGTGAAAGTTTCTGTATCCCTTTGGATAACTACCCCTTTAGAGAGTACTTTCATAGTATAGATCAACTACCAAGCCACGCACCGTCGTGCTCTAAAAGATATAAGTGAAGCACATAGAGCAAAAGTATCTAGCTCAAAAAGATATAAGTGAAGCACAAGTGAGCTGAATTGTCTACCAAAGGATATAAGTGAAGCACGACAAAAACACGGTGAGTGCATGTCTCTCTCTCTAGGTGTGCAGAAAGGATGATTGTGACACAACAAAAATAAAAGACTCCTACGATACAATACGCTCCAAGCAAAAACGCATAACATGTGGTGAATAAAAATATAGCCCCAAGCAACGTTACCGATGGATTGAAGACGAGAGAGGGGATGCCTTCCCGGGGCATCCCCAAGCTTAGGCTTTTACGGCATCCTTGAATATCTTGGGGTGCCTTGGGCATCCCCAAGCTTGAGCTCTTGCCACTCTTTATCTCTTTGTTCATAAGAACTTCACCCAAAACTTGAAAACTTCACAACACGAAACTTAAACAGAAACTCGTGATAACATTAGTATAAGAAAGCAAACTACCACTTCCTTAGGTACTGTAGCAAACTTAAATTCTACTTATGCTTATGTTGGGTTACTGTATCTTCAATCTTCCATGGCTAATACCCCCCGATACTATCCATAGTTTCATCAAAATAAGCAACCAACACAACAAAAACAGAATCTGTCAACAGCAGACTAGTCTGTAGCAAGCTGTATATTTCGTATACTTCTGTTACATCAACAATTCCGAAAAATTACGAAAGTTTGAACAATTTGCGTCATAATCAGCAGCAAAAACAATCAACTCACAAGATCTTACAGAAAAAAAAACGAAAATTCTTTTGGTGGGCAGAAAGTTTCTGTCTTTTCCAGCATGACCAAACGATCATCCCCAAGACTAATCATAACGATTTTGCTTGGCACAAACGCAAAAAGAAACACAAAAACACAATCATAACAGAATTATGAAAGAGTGGGAACACAAAACATAAAGAAAAATGATAGATTCGTTGGGTTGCCTCCCAACAAGCGCTATTGTGTAACGCCCTTAGCTAGGCATTCAATGATGCTCTCAGAGAAGACAAGAATTGAAGCACAACGAGAGCATCCTAAAGCATGTGAAAATCACATCTAAGTCTAACATACTTCCTATGCATAGGCATTTTATAGGAAAACAAATTGTCAAGACAACAAATAGTTGCCATATGCAAGGAAGAAGAAAGAGACAATAGCAATCTCCACATAACGAGAGGTAATTTGGTAACATGAAATTTCTACCACAATATATTCCTCTCTCATAGCAATTACATGTGGTATCATATTCGAATTCAACAATGTAACTATCACATAGGATATTCTTTTCATGATCCACATGCATGCAAAGTTGACGCTCTTCAAAAATAGTGGGATTATCAATTGAAGTCATGACTTCTCCGAACCCACTTTCAATAATATTGCAAATATCATATTCATCTTGAGGCTTGAACAAATTTTCAAGATCAAAAGAAAAATCTTCACCCCAATTATGATCTTTGCAACAAGTACTGGACATAGCAATACTAGCATCCCCAAGCTTAGGGTTTTGCATAATTTTAGCATGATTGTCACTAATAAAATTCATAGTGAAACCATTGCAATCATGCTTTTCATCCAAGTAGCCCTCGTGAATCACTTCATAAATTTCTTCATCACGATTTTCAGATTCACGCATCTCAAGCAAAACTCCATAGAAAAAGTCAAGTTCACTCAACTCTCTAGCAATTGGATCAATATAATTGGATCTCTTAAAGAGATTAGCAAGTGGATGAAGATCCATATTACTAGATTTTCAACAAGCGAAGATGCAAGCATAATGAAGGCACATGGCACACAAGCGAACAAAAATCAAGCGAGAGAAAAGGGCGAACGAAAAGGCAAACGGAAAAGGCAAACGAAAAAGGCAAAGGAGAAAGGCAAATGAAACGGAAAATGTGAAGTGGGGGAGAGGAAAACGAGAGGCAACAGGCAAAAAAGTAAATACACGAGATAAGTTTGTGAGACCTACTTGGATAGATCTCTCCTTCCCCGACAACGGCGCTAGAAATACTTCTGCTACTGCAACAAAAGACCTCCCAACGGCGCCAGGAACGTGCTACGGCACCAGGAATCCTTCTGCTACGGCTACGCCTTAAGGGACTTCCTAGGCAAATATGCAAAGGATTCCCCCGTGGCGTTGGAGCCTTGCGTCGGTGTTCCCTCGAAGCGGAAAGGGTGATGTAGTGCAGCGGTCGTAAGTATTTCCCTCAGTTTGAGAACCAAGGTATCGATCCAGTGAAGGAGTATCACAAGTGCGTGCACAAACACAAAAACCAGCTCCCAACGCTATGAAGGGGTTGTCAATCCCTTATAGATTGTTTGCCAAGTGAGAACTCAAAGCAACAAAGTAACAAAGCGAAGTAAAAGCAAAAGTGGAGACGAAAGGTGTGAATAGACCCGGGGGGCATAGTATTTACTAGTGGCTTCTCTCATGAAAGCAAATAGACGGTGGGTGAACAAATTAATGTCGAGCAATTGATAGAACCGCGCAAAGTCGTGACGTCATCTATGGCAATGATTATATCTATAGGCATCACGTCCAAAACAAGTAGACCGATACTTTCTGCATCTAGTACTATTACTCCACACGTCGTCCGCTATCCAGCATGCATCTAGTGTATTCAGTCCAAAAGAACAGAGTGACGCCTTAAGCAAGATGACATGAGGTAGATGGACAATCTCATATCAACGACAAAGCCCATCTTGTTACCCTTGATGGAAACTACATGATGTGTGCCTTGCTGCCCCTACTATCACTGGGAAAGGTCACCACACGGTAAGAACCCAAAACCAATCACTTCTCCCATTGCAAGAATCATAGATCTAGTTGGCCAAACAAAACCCAAGACTTAAATAGACTTACAAGGATATCAAATCATGCATAAAAGAAATCAGCAAAGACTCAAATATATATCATAGATAATCTGATCACAAATCCACAATTCATCGGATCTCGACAAACACACCGCCGAAGAGGATTACATCGGATAGATCTCCATGAAGATCATGGAGAACTTTTTATTGAAGATCCAAGAGAGAGAAGAAGCCATCTAGCTACGAACTACGAACCCGTAGGTTTGAAGTGAAATACTCATGAGTCATTGGAGGGGCGATGATGTTGATGTAGAAGCCCTCGAACTCCAAATTCCCCTCCGGCAGGGCACCGGGAAGGGTCTCCAGATGAGATCTCGTGGAAACGGAAGCTTGTGGCGGCGGAAAAGTATTTTTGTGGATCCTTTGATTTTTTTCCTGTATTTTAGGGAATATATAGGCCAAGGAGCTAGGTCAGGGGGCGCCAGGGAGGCCACAAGCCTGCTGGCCGCCGCCCCCTAGTGGCGGATAGGGGGCTTGAGGGCCCCCTGTAGCCCTCCTGGCTTCGCCCTCAAGCCCCCTGATCTTCTTCCGTTCGAGAAAAATTTATTTTGGGGATTTTATTCCATTTGGACTCCGTTCCAAAATCAGATCTGAAAAGAGCCAAAAACACACAAAAAATAGGAACTGGCACTTGGCACTGAATTAATAAGTTAGTCCCAAAAAATATATAAAAGATACATAAAACATCCAAAGATGACAAGATAACATCATGAAACCATCAAAAATTATAGATACGTTTGAGACGTATCACTCCACAACCATACAAGATTGTGTTGGATGGACCCTGGAATATTTGCATCAATGTCACCAATCCAAACAGCCAATTGTCATCCTCAAGATTGATTTTGAAAAGGCTTTTGACTCTGAGGAACATGAATTCATATTTCAGATCCTCAAGCACAAAGGTTTCAATGATAAGTGGATTTTATGGACACAACAACTGCTCAATTCTGGTTCCTCCTCTGTCCTTCTCAATGGAGTCCCTGGTAAAAAAATATGTGCAAAAAAGGGGTCAGGCAGGGAGATCCCATGTCCCCTCTCTTTTTTACCATTGATGCTGATTTTCTCCAAACATTGGTCAATCAGTTGTTGCATGATGGCCTCATTCAGCCGCCAATGCCCTCTCATGACAAAGACTTTCCAATTGTTCAATATGCAGATGACACACTCATCATTTTCTCTGATGTTGAGTCTCAGCTACTAGAGTTCAAAAAGATGCTACTGCTTTTTCCCAATCCATAGGTCTTCAAGTAAACTATCATAAGTCTGCTTTGCTGCCCATTAACATTGATCAGGGACAGCTTCAGACACTTGCTGACTCTATTGGTTGTGAGGTTAGATCTTTACCATTCACCAATCTTGGTTTGCGTGTTGGGACAACAAGACCAAGAATTATTGATCTCATGCCCTTGGTTGACAATATGGAAAGGAGCCTTTCTGCTAGCTCCTCCTTCCTGGCTCAGGGGGGAGATTGCAATACCTAAATTCTGCCTTGTCCTCTGTTCCCATATTTTTCCTCTGCAGTTTGGACATACCACCAAGGATTCTTAAACAGTTGGAAAGGATACAGAGACAGTCTTTGTGGAGGAAAAATGGACAAGACCATGCCCCTTCCGTTGGTGCTTGGAATTTAGTATGCAGACCAAAAATGAAGGGGGGTTTGGGCATCATGAATCTGTCTATCCAGAATGAAGACTTGTTTTTTAAGCATGCAGATAAGTTCTTAAACAAGGTTGATATACCCTGGGTGCACTTAATCTGGGACACATATTATCATACCACAGTTCCTCAGGGAGCCATACTCTGTGGCTCCTTTTGGTGGAAGGATATCTACAAAAAACTGGATAACTACGGAGCTGTCACATATGTACAACCCAACAGGGGAGACACTTTTCTTTTTTGGTCTGACTCCTGGACAGTAGGAGATTCTACAATGCCTCTAGCTATTCGGTTCCATAGATTGTTCTCCTTTGTCATTGACACTTTATGCACTGCTGAGGAAGTGTTCCAGGCTCACCAAGCTCGCACTTTGATCAATATGTTTCACCTGCCTCTATCTGACAAGGCCCATCATAAGTTGGATTCAGTCACCTCTTTAATTCAGAATCTTGATAATGATCCAACCTGTAGAGATATCTGGCTGTGGAATAGTGATGGTAAATCTTATACTACCAAAAAATATTATGTTCATGTGCACCTGCCCATTATTCCCAATCCACTTCTTGGATGGATATGGAAAAGTTGCCGCACAATGAAAATCAAGATGTTTGTCTGGGTTCTCATCATGGACAGGCTCAACACACAGGACATGCTGGAAAGAAGGCACTAGAACGTGTCTGAGTCAAATCTCTGTATTCTTTGTCATGCTAGAATCAAAGAGGATAGAGATCATCTCTTCTTTAACTGCCTCTTTAGCAGCAGGGTTTGGACTTATCTCGAGATCTCATGGCACGGAAATTCTATGGGGACCACTTCAGTGTCAGCCAAAAAGGAGTTTCATCATCATTTTTTCACTCGGGTTTTGTTTACTGCCTGTTGGAATATTTGGACAGTTCGAAATGACAGGATCTTCAACCATGAGAGAGCAAGCTTCAGTAAATGGAAATCTGGTTTCATTCATGATATATCCCTTTTAGTTCACAGGATTAAGGCTAGATTTAGGGATGATCTACTTAAGTGGATTTCTTTCTTACCTCCTTGAGGTTTGTACCCTTCCCAACCCCTCCTCATTTGTACATCCCAACCCCCTCTCATGTACATATAATCTGTTAATGGAATAAAAGAAAAGTTGTGGGGTGTTTCCCTACAGTAGCTTGTCAAAAAAATGCGAGTGCCGCATATCCACCCATGATTCATACGTGCCTAGGAAAACAGATTGGCAAGATAGTCGAAGCATACGTGGATGACGTAGTCATCAAGACTGAACATGTCAGTCGGCTGGTGGACGACCTCCCACAAACCTTTGACAATCTCTCAGAATATGACATACTGCTCAATCCGGATAAGTGTGTCTACAGCATTCCCGCCGGTAAATTGCTTGGTTTCATCGTCTACCATAGGGGGACAGAGGCCAATCCTAATAAAATTCGAGCTCTATCCTAGCTGGCGATGCTGACGAAGTTAAAAGACGTGCAAAAACTGGCGGGTTGTGTCATGGCTTTGTGACATATCATTCTCGCCTCAGCGAATAGGTAATATGTTTCTATCGACTTCTTAAACGAACAAAAAACTTCGAGTGGACCGAAGAGGCAACACGAGCTCTTCAGGAAATTAAAACAATGATAGCCAGCAACGCAATACAGATAGCACCTAACACATGGGAGCCAATGCTATTTTACATCTCGAACACCAACCAGGTTGTGAGCGTAGTACTCGTGCTCAATCGAGAGGCGGCATGCCGCAAGTTCCAGATACAAAACCGGTCTATTATGTGTCCGAGGTACTCATCCCATGCAAATCTCGCTATCCACACTACCACAAGTTTTCGTGGCATCTCGCAAGCCCCGACACTACTTTCAATTGTGTTTGGTCATGGTAGCATCCAAAGTACCCTTGAAACATATAACCAATAACAAGGACGCCACGTCCGCCTAGCCAAATGCGCCATGGAGCTCATACCTTTTGACAACACGTATAGGCCATGCTGAGCTATTAAACCTCAGGTGTTGGCTGATTTTCTAGCAGAATGGACCAAGGCCGAACTCCCTAAATAGTATAGCACATATTCCCATTGGACGATGTACTCCAACGGCTCTAAGGCGCTTGCAGGTCTGGGGGCTCATGTCATAATTACATCCCCCAGCGGCGACAATATCTGATAGGTGTTACAAATCATGTACACTGATTCCAATAATGCAGCCGAATACGAGGCTTTGTTGCATGGTCTACGGATGGAAACTTTGATGGGCGTACAAAGGCTTGAGGTGCGGAGGGATTCTAACCTCGCTATTTCCCAAATCAAAGGTGAATTTGACGCCAAAAATCCAAAGATGGCAACTTATAGAAATGATGTCCTCAAGATATCGGCTCGCTTCGAGGGCCTTGAATTCCACCATGTCTCTAGAGACAGCAACCAGACTGTCAATGTCCTTGCTCGTATAGGTGCCAAAAGCGACCCCGTCCCCCAAAATACCTTTCTGGAATGACTCTTCAAGCCTTCCGTGGTATGGCAGGCTGAAAATGAAAATACCACAGCCATGGGAAAGTAACATGTTACTCCCCCTATAGTTGAGCGAGATGAACAAATCATCAGCGGCTCAGCACTAGAGGAAACACTTTCGGGTCATGAAATCATGGTAGTAATTGTGCCATGGTCCGAACCCTTCCTGGCTAATCTTCTCCGTTGGGAACTCCTCGATGACCAAACAGAAGCAAGACGGATAGTTTGGCAATCTGGGTCTTTCAAGGTTCATGAAGGCAAACTTTGTAGAAAAAGTACTACCGAAGTCCTCCAACGGTGCATATCCGAAGAATAAGGTAAACAACTCTTGGCTGAACTACACACAGGCATGGGAGGTCAGCACACAGCGGCTAGGACCCTCTTAAGCAAAGCTTTTCGGGCCAGCTTCTTCTGGCTGACAGCTCGTGCACACGCTCACGCACTTGACTAGCATTGTGTTGCATGTTAGCTTTTTGCAAATCAAAGCCACATGCCTGCAAAAATTCTTCAGACAATACCAATTACTTGGCTGCTCACGGTTTTGGGCTAGACATGGTCGGACAACTCAAAGGGGGGTCAAAGAAAAAGAAATATTTACTGGATATGGTCGACAAATTCACTAAGTAGATCGAAGCTAAATAGATAACTTATGCCAAGTCCGGACCGGTCATTGATTTTATATAAGATGTGGTTCACCGTTATGGTGTCCCTGATAGTATAATAACAGACAATGGATCCAATTTCATAGCTCAGGAAGTGAAGGACTCATGCGCAAACTTGGGCATTAAGCTTGATTACGCCTCTATCTATCACCCACAAACCAATAGATAGGTTGAACAGGCTATTGGCCTCATCACGAGAAAAATGAAGTCGCGTTTTATCCGGTCTCTGACAGAGTCTGATTGCCCCTAGGTAGAGGAGCTGGACTCCGTGCTCTAGGGCTTGTGTACCACCCCAAATCGATCAACATGTTATACGCCATTGTTCATGGTGTACGGGCGGAAGCTGTTCTCCCCTGTGATATTATTCATGATGCACCTCGATTGTGCATGTACGAGGAAAAAACAAGCCGAGTTGGCTCGGCAAGATGACTTGGATGCACTGGAAGAAGAACGCTCAACGCTATTAGAGTAGGGAAGTTCGGGCGAAGACTCACAATGTGGGCGAGCTTGTGCTATGCGTCCTGGAGAAGAAGAAAATTAAACTTGCACTCAAATGGGAGGGGCCTTTCATAACTGATGAAGTAGTTGGAGGAGGAGCGTATCACCTCTGCAACGCGTCAAATAATCATCTTGAACCAAACCCATGGAACGCGGCTCGTCTTCGGCGTTTCTACGACTAGACTAATGTAGTCATAATGCATTACTTATCTTTTCTCTTTCCAACTTTTCATGTATACCTTTTTTCCTCTTGAAAGTTGATTAGCATATCCGAGGTTATGTTTGAATAAACCGAACTGTGTCCAAGAACATGTATTTTTCAGAGACACCTAGGGCCTTCCTAATAAAAACCGATCAATGTACATTTGTGCATCTATTTTATGATGCGTCCATCCTTCTTATACTTAAAGTTGTCATATGCACTAATTTGACTTAAGATTTTGCCTAGCTGAGTTGGCTAGCTCATGTGTTTATCCTCTACGTTCCCTCTTGTTCTGCTAGAGGATAAAGGGAGCACTTCTATGGTTGTAACGTCCGGGCTATCCGGATACGTACCTCAGACGGGTGAAGCAGAAATCTAGGGTTCTTAATGACATAATTGGTCACGCACAAGGAAGGTGAAAATAATTAGGTGATACTCACAAGGGGATAATTTTCCCAACATATACATCATCTGCATACAACGGATATTCGAAAGACCGAAGAAAGGAACCCATAAGGGAATAATTTTCTTCGGAAGATGTTTCTTACAAAATGAAAGTAATATAACATAGCTCCATGATAATGATATGTTTGTTAGTTCCATATGGCCGGATTGCATGGTTCTCCGAACTATTTCCCCGTTGTTACCTGATATGTAGTACGGAACACTCCCTAATTATTATCTAGGGAGGTAGAAGCGGATGGTCGGTTAAGACAGTATTTACAAATCGGACGGAGGACCAAGTGATCTAAAAAGTACTTAGTTACATAAAATCGCACATCTGGCTACACATCTAGGTAATCTATTGTCGCATCCATACGAAAATCTTGTCACAAAAGGCGTGCGACAGGCATCACTTGATCATAAACCAAGTGAAGAGGTATCTCGTGACCATCGGGCCCTACCGGCCCATCTTGCGCCAGTTGTCCGGGTTCAAGCTTGGTGAAGCTAGTCGTCACCATCACCCATGCCTCCAGAGCACCTACCTGGCAGGCTGATGTTTTCCACAATTCAAATCAGCGTCAGGCCCCTTTGAAATGATCATCTAGTTCGGGCATTCCTTCCATAAGCTTCTCAGCTGGCCATAAGGCCATAAGCATGCTCTTCACCGCCTTTCGCCCTCGTTCATGAATTATGGATAATTCCTTTAGAATATCACCACCAAATGAGCCGACTTCTTCTTTGTGCCGCCCAACCAAGAGTGTTGTAAAGAGAATTGGTGTATTTATTAATTTCAGACCATACATTCATATATTTACGAGTTCGGAATATTACTTACCAAACATACAACTCTTCAAACTCTTGTTCTCTTTGGTGGCATGTGCGAGCTGAGTCTTTAACGCTCAAGTTGGTTGATTTGTTCTTGCTTTTTCTCCTTAAGTTTTTTGTTTTCATCAATACTTTGGAACAATGATCAACTACTGGCATCATTCTGTGATTTGGCATATCATTGTGATTCTCTACCCACTCCTAGATCTCTTTGCAACTGAGCTATAGACTCGGCTTCCATAAAGTACACTTCTGTTTAGAAAGATAACACAAGAATTATGGACATGTTTTGAAAGTAAATTTGGCACCATGTGCTTCTCTTGTGAAACTTTTTACTTGCGCTAGTTGTGTTCGGTGCATCCCAAGGTCCTTGGACAACTCTTTATTTTTATCCCTCGCGGCCTGAAAAACATGTCGGCAAGGGTTTCTAGACCATCAATTCGGCCATAGAGACCGATTAAGGACTGAGGGCTAGTGGCTTGAGATTTGTAGACGATTGCCAAAATATGAATACATACTTAAGACTTGTTGACATATGGTTGGCGAATCCCTCACATCCTACTCGGGAAAATCCGAGGTGCGCATCCACCGAATTCAAGGCATTAAACTCATGTTCGGAAAATTCAGGATGGCACAATGATTCTTTCTGATGACAGTGGTTCATTATGCTCTAGACTTTAGATTTGGTAACCGAAACCTCATCATGTTCCTCAGGAGGTTGATATGTAGAAGGGACCTCCGCATTACCCCCAGTTGTCGATGAGTGTCGTTGTGTTCGATTCCTGTAAAAAAGGACAACAAGTGTAAATAAATCACCCTGATCGGAAAAACAATGCTTTTTATGAATTGATTACCTCTTTCCAGGGGGAGCGGTCGAAGTGTCTCCTTGTCATCGTTTTATGGCTGGGGAGTAGGGCAATTGATTTTCTCTACCCAGCGTATCCATTCATGTTTGGGTATTGTTTTAGGGATTCAACCAGCCAAGAATCAATGTAGACAAAAATCTGAATTAAGGGAAATAAGGCTATACTAACCCATTCGATGGGGTTATGACCTGAGTAGCCTTCCTTGGTGTTCGAGCTAATAAAATCCTCCTTTTCTCCTTTATAGAGGTCGGCTAACAGGGCAGCCAACGATTGTGACACCCTCGGTTTAATCGTACGCTAATCATACACGCAAATGCGTACGATCAAACCCAAGGACTCACGGGAAGATATCACAACACAACACTAGACACAAATAAAACAATATTACCTTCATATTACAAGCCAGGGGCCTCGAGGGCTAGAATACGGAAGCTTGATAAAGTCACGAGTCAAGGGAAGTAACAATATCTGAGTACAAACATAAAACATGGGGTGCCTTAGAGAAGGCTAGCACAAAAGATACAACGATCGAACGAGGCTAGGCCTCCTGCCTAGGAGCCTCCTAACTACTCCTGATCATCAGCGGCCTCCACGTAGTAGTAGGCACCGTCGGGGTAGCAGTCGTCGTCGGCGGGGACCTCCATCTCCTGGGCTCCATCATCTGGTCGCAGCAAACGGATCAAGGGGACAAGGGGGAGCAAAGCAGCGGTGAGTACTCATCCAAAGTACTCGCAAGTCTTACATCAGAACTATTCTGAGTATGCATCAGTATCAAAGAAGGGGGTGGTTATATGTGGACTAACTGCAGCAATGCGAGAATAGAGAGAGAAGGCCTAGTCCTATCGAAGACTAGCATCTTCAGGGTCTTGCAGCAATAGACGAGAGTAGAACAGGGGTAAAACATTAATAGTCATATTGTTGCAGCATTATTAAAGTGAGGTCACGCCCAAAGATCCTCCCTCGACTCCCTGCGAGGAAGCAATCCCGAGGCAAACTAAATCGAGTTAAGTAATAGTTGTAGTTGTATAAGATCAGGGCACAACTCCAAGTCGTCCTGTAACCGTGGACACGGCTATTCGAATAGTTAATTTTCATCCATGCAGGGGTGAACCACATGTCCCGTCACGCTCGATAACACTCTGGCCGGACACACTTTTCTAGGTCCTGCCCGGCCTCGGAATATCGACACGTCGAAGCCCCACCTAAGACTAATGAGAGAGGTCAACCCGCTGGTCTGAGTCCTAAGCGCAAAGGGTTCATGGGCCCAGTTCCCCTCCGCGCTCCTGCATAATGCGAGGGTGGCCGACGTCAGTCCTAGCATCCCTTAATCACAAGCGCAATGCATCTCGGGACCATCGGGCGCGCGCCACTATGATTGCTGACATCTAAAAAGCTACGGCTGATACCGCGACGCCAAGTACCCAAAATTCTTCCCGGGTAGACGGTTAGTGTGAAAAGGTCTCCGACCAACCCAGATCAAACACCCAAATCCATTAACATTTTAATTAGGCCATCAACACAATATCGCGGGAATCCACCCGTCTTACAACTAATCACCAATGATCCCAGTAACATGGTCGAGTAACTGTGTGGTTGTAACATCGGGGGGAACCTGAGGTATCACCCTCGTTGGATTCCAAACGATGTATCCATCAAGGCGGCCTTAGAGGAATCACCCTCGGGGGTCCCACACTTGAGGGGTTGTACGCCAGAGGCATCATCGGGAATGGTGAAAGAGGAATCACCCTCGATAACCATGACCGACTAGCTATACTACAGAGATATCATCAGGAGTACTTAGCAAGGTGTCACCCTCGATACCCGATACTATCTGTGTAGCTCGTACAACTAAGGGGGTGTATGTGATGTGTCGGGTCTGGCTCGTCGATCAGGGATCGAGATTTGAAAACAAGTGGGGCAACTGAACTACGGGGTCAGAGGGGAAGACTGTTCCACCTATACTAAGCATATTAAAGGTACAGGACTGAAAGTAGGAGTTCATCAAAAGTAGGCTATGCATCAGATATAGGAGCTAACTACAACAGTAGAAAAATACTAATGCAAGCAGTAGGAAGAAAGACATAGGCGATATAGGAATGATCAAGGGGGGTTTGCTTGCCTTGCTGCTCTGTGGCAAAGGACTGATCGGCAGGGTCGTAGATGTACCCGGCAACAGCGTCAGTCTCGGGGTCTACCAGTAAGAATAGGGGGAAGAAACAATAAATAATAGCAATGGTGCAACACAATGCATGACATGGCAAGATGCAGGTTATACATGAGCTAACGCAGCAACATCCGTCATAGACGGGTTGGAAGAATATCTGACGATATTTTCTGGGTCTCGGGCTACTACCGGTCAGACTGGACACGATGGAAATGTTCCATGTTTGCTATGCTAGGGACGCGTGACACACGAATGAACCGTGTATCCGGGTTCGTCTAGTTCTGCTGATCAACTTTCATGTTAATATTTTGATCTGGCCTATGGATTATTTTATATTAATTTTTAAAGTTTTATTTATTATTAGGGATTAAAAACAGATTTAATTAAATTGATTAAAAGCAATTATGACATCAGCATGATGTCATGCTGACATCAACAGTTGACTCGTCAACTCACCACTCGGTCCCGAGCTTCATAGGCACAAGTTTTAATTAAGATTAAATATTAATTAATCAGATTAACTTAGTGGGGGACCCACGTGTCATACTCTAATTATTCTAATTACCCAATTAATTAATTAACTAATATATCTATTTATTTATTTAATAAAAACTTTATTTTTATTTTTATATTTTAATTTTCACATTTACTTAAAAGAGGGGGTGGGGCCGCCCTGTCATAGACAGCGGGGTGCGTTGGCCCCACCGGTAAGTGGCGTTAGGCCAAATACACATTTTTACTCACAGATACATAACCAAACAATTAACGTATTCTCCATATACGTATATACGCAAATACATACATCGTGCATCTCATACATACAAAATACGTACGACGTTTATACATACATGCATACGCAATACAACATTTATTTTTGTTTCTTTCTCACATCTCACATCTCACATCTCCCACCTCTTTGTTAACACAGAGAACTTCACACACAGAGAGCTACATCTCCACGATCACCTACACGAACCTAACGGCGTAGGATCGGAGTGCCGTCTGCCGGAACGGAACCGGGACGGCGCGAGGAATAAGATGGTGGGAGGAGCCCGAGGAGGGGCTCACCGACCTTGACGAGAGGATCCAGTGAAGCCGGAGTTCTCGTGAGGCGGAGGTGACGACGAGGAGGAAGACGATGCGGTGACGGCGGTGACGCGGTTCCGGTGAAGACGGTCGTTGCCAGAGAGGCCTCCCGGAGTGGCCAACGGGCGTGACGAGGAGTAGGGGGGTCTCCCTGCCCGGTCCCTCCTACACCGAGCGAGAGGAAGGGCCGACGGGGTTGGGGCGGTGCAGGGGCTTCGGCTGGCGGGGCTCCTCGGGGAGGCCGGCGGTTTCCCGGGAGGAGTTGGGGCCGGGGGATGGGGAAGGGCTCGGGAGTGGCGTGGGGATCTGACGGGAGGGAGGCTCGGGCGTGGGGGTTCCTAGGGTCTCTCGATGCGTTGGTGGTGGGTGGGTGCATCGGGCTGGGTAGGTGAGACTGGAGGGAAAGAACGAGAGGTGAGAGAGATGGGATCATGGGGGGGCACGGGAGGCGTCGGTGGGGTGTGGAGCCCCCACGAGGGGTTGGGAACACGTGGGGGCGCTAGGGGAGGGACCCCCTCGAGGGTGGTGGCGACCGACCGCCCCTGGCGGCGGTGGCTGGGGAGCGGGGGGGAAACGGGGGTTCGCACGGGGAGCGCTAGGGTTTGCTCGCTACGGTGGGTCGTGGCTTGGCCGGGTGGGCCACTAGGCCGAGTTGGGCCAAGGGGTGGGTGGGTTCTTTTTCCCTTTTTTTGTTTTTTTAAATACTTTCATTTTATTATTAATTCTAATTCTTTTTGTTATTCTAATTTTATTTACTTTCTTTTATAATTTATTATATATACTTTTAATTGTTTCTTTTTATTTGATTCTTTTCAGTTACTATATTTATTTGCTCTATTTTGTTTAAAGCTTCACTTTTAAATATATTGGGATTACCAATAATTCCAAAAGTGCCTGATTTATTTTTATACTTTGCTAGGTAATCTTTATAACTCCCCTGACATTTTCATTTCATCAACCGAATTCTTTCCTCGTTTGACTTCATCTTAAAGAATTAAATTTTGATTCGGTTTCAACCAACACGAGAACATTGATAAAATTAACGATGACGTGGCATCATTAGCGCGGGATCACTGTTGCTTAATTAGAATCATCATTGTAGCAAAAGTCGAGGATGTCACAATGATGTTGGGCTGACAGGACACTCCCTCTTATACCGAGTGGCATCGCTTGAACCATTATATTGCCACATGGAATGGGATCTTTTTTGTAGGGGTTGTACACATCGGTTTATGGACTCGGCCATCACATCAATCATCGTAAGTTTAAAATGCGCCAATAGTTTTACCTTGGCAACCAATTGCTTCACCTCCGAGCTATCCTCTTGATAAGGGCTCCTTAGATGCCAGTTGAACCGCTTCTTAACCGGAGCCATTGAAAATTCGGACAGACCCCTCTCGACACAGTCGAATAAAGGGACATCTTCAATATAGAACCATTCTGAGGTCAACTCTTTGGAAGATGCCCTCAGGGTCCCTATCGGATACCCAATTACTACTATACGCCATAATTCGGCTCTGCCTACTTTATAAATAGTCCTTCCAAGTGTTTGGGGAACACAACAAAAAAATTCCTCCACAGTTCTAAATGGGCCTCGCAAACCAGACACATTTTGTAGAGAGAGACAAAACCCGAAATGTGGAGGATGGATCTCAGGGTAAGATGGTGGAGTTGAATTCCATAAAATTACAATAAACCCCGTAAAAAGGGATGAATAGTTCAACCCAAACCTCGTAAGAGGAATGGAACAAAGCATACCCTCTCCTTAGTGTGGGGTGTTGGGAATTTCTCTACGAAAGCCTCGCCGTCGTAGGTTAACTCGGAGCGGGAAGACACTATATCTGAGCAGGGCAAGTACCCCTGCACTTGAAGTTTGCGTAGACAGAGGCGCGAGGTGGAACAACTGGCCCAATCGCTTGGACGAGAGCCATGAGGATGAGCTTGGAGCACTCGCCATGTCTTTGTTTCTCTGGTGTTCCTCTTAGCCTTTGAAGGGATGAGGAGCGTCGTTGGGAGGACGCATGGATTATATAATAAATAAATTACCTAGTTCAGGGGAGTTTCTTTTAGGAAGGAACCACATATATCTTATTAGTGCACGGGAAACGAGGAGATGGTTAACCCTGTGAAGGAAATATTCATTTTTTGGGGCCCAGAAATGTTTCGTCAACCACGAATGTGGAACAAGTCAGACTGGGGTCACCCAGATATAGGGAGGACAAGAACTCTCCCCAGAAGCTGAAGAGTGTGAATGCGTAAGGATGGTGAGCCAAAACTGCGGCATTGGAGGCCATTTCGGGGGCTACTGACGGAGTGTAACTAACATTATGTAACCCTACTACCCCCGGTATCCATATAAACGAGGGGGCTTTAGTTCATAGGGGATTAATATCATTACTATTAGGGTTTAGGCCATAACATCCAATGTTGTGGTACATCAACTATGTACTCTGTGCAACCCCATCAATATAACAAGAGCATGACGTAGGGTTTTACGTCCTTCAAGAGGGCCCAAACCTAGGTAAACATTGTCTCCCTTGTCCCTTGTTACCCATTGACCGAACATCCACAATTCAGACCCCCTACTCATGATCAGTCGGTTTTGACATCGATAGTGCCGCAGCTCAAGGTTTAAAACATAGTGGAAATATGAAGTTTACTCCTATCCACCATCCATACACAATCCATGGATAACAGAATCCATGGGTTCCCTCCAACATATCAACTGTCCCAGGAGTTTGTTTAATTTATTTTTGATTATGCAGGACTGGGCATCCGTTTTACCAGTCTCTCTCGCGCAATGATAAGCGAATAAATGACCATCTTGAGAATAATCTTCTTAGCATGGAAGATATCGAACGCCCCATCGCTCCATGAGAGCTACGAGCACACAAAACGAATGTTCATTTGAATGTTTAGAGGTGGCACATGAAAATTTACATGGAAAGGTAGGAAATATTGCATATAGGTATGTATGGTGGACTCATTTGGCATAACTTGTGTTTAGGAGTTTGGATGCACAAGCACTATTCCTGCTTAGTATAGGTGAAGGCTAGCAAAAGATTGATAAGCGACTAGCTAGAGAGTGAAAACTGTTATAATCATGCATTGAGAATAATTAACATTGAACCTTAGTATGAGTAGCATATGGACGTCTGAATTTAAATATAATGAAGGTTGCATTGGTTTTGAATCAATTACTTATTTGAACATGGGCCAAGTCAAGTGGAACGAATTACTCACACGGAAATACCATAGCACCATACCACATCATAACCATTTTAATGCATGTTGACACATAAGATAAATCATTATCCACTCCTAGATATTTAATCATGGCATGAGCAACTATAATCTCTAATTGTGATCATAAAAATGTTTACTCATAATATGACAAATCAAGATCGAACGAGCTAAACATATTTACAAAAATAGAGAACAAGAAGGGTTTATAGTGGCTTCCTTTACTACGATCACTTCATCAGTTATCGTCATTATTGCCTTTCACTTGCATGACCGAATGATGTGATAATAATAATAGTGAAAGTACGCCGTGGACTAAGCTGGAATCGGCGAAACAGTTTATGCAAAGGAGAAGACAAGGTAATATTTTCTCTTTACTAGATCAACATTAATGCATATGAGAACCACTCAACATTTTCATCATGGTCTTCTCCTTTCAATCATAACAAAATAGAAAGAAATTGAGAGAAACACACTGAAATACTTTTGGAGTTTTTAGTTTTTAAGAAGGATGCAAATAAAGAAAGGAAAAACAAAAACGGGAAAAATATTTACACGGGAAAGCTCCCAGCATGCAAAGGAAAAAAAATTGGGTTTTCTTTTAATACTACTAACTTACTAAACAAGCAAGAAAAAACAAAAAGAAGTAAGAAATTTTTTTGCATTTTCCAAGTTTTTCAAACACACAAGAATAAGGCAAAAAATAAATCTAGCATGATTATACAATGAAAGAGGATGAACGCGAACAATTGATATGAAGTGTGTGAACATGAATGTAGTGTCGATGAGAAACACGTACTCCCCCAATCTTAGGCTTTTCCCTAGCTTGGTCATCACCATCCGTAGTAGCCATGTGGTCGAGCAGGAAAGTAGTTGGGCGGAGGTAATTGAGCATCCCAAGCCTGAGTCGTGGCGTCCACCTCAGCCAACTCATTCTGATAAATAATTATATCTGACAACATGACGGCATATCCATTCCTAGCATGATAACCAAACAAAGAAGGTGTAGGTAACAGAATAACATCGCGAGTGTTCTTACTATATACCACATTATAATGAATGTGGTGCACAGGATTAGGTTCATCAATAAACTAGTGTTCTAATATAGACTGGTAATCTAGATAAACCTTAGGTAACAAATAATCATTGGGGCATATATAGATTTCAGAGTGTTTTGCTGAAAGAGTGGCATAAATACCACCATGGATCGTTACCTCAGTCCGATTACCTTGCAAGCGGCATGCAATGATGGCTCCTAAGCTCAATGTATCATAACAAAAAAATGCACAGTGCAAGATAGAAAGGATGGCGACACTAAGTCTGCCACCCTGCTCCATAGAAGTTAAACATTTTCCTATAAATAAAGCAAAGTAGTGCACAAGAGGAAAAATGCAAACTGGTGGCCCTAGCATTTGATACACCCCTAGTTTCACCCACACTTAAAGTAAGGAGGAATTCCTCAAACTCCTCCGGTTTAGGTTCACGTATTCCCACGTCAAAAGGAACCAAACATATTTGGTAGAACTGGATGAATGGTATTTCAAAGTGTTCTGCATATAAATATAAGCATACCATGGGAATATCAAGCCTATGAAGAAAATAGAAATTTTGCAGAAAGGAATTTGAGAGGAGATAGTATTGATCACACTCATCTGCGAGAAAGTTGGTTAGCCTGGCATTTGTAGTGAACTGCTTGAACTCTTGGTATAACCCAACTACGGTCATTAATGGTGTATGTGGCCATTCACATGGCCTAACCTCACGTTGTGAGGGAGGTGGATGTTATGGTCCTGAACACTCCCAAGAACTCCCTTGGGACTTCGGCTCGAAGAACTGCTCCTAAAGAATTCGATTTTGCTATGAACACATTTCTAAAAAAATGGGCCACAAAATTATGTCAATAAAACTTTGTAAATTTGATGGTGACTACTTATATAGTTGCCCAGAGGCCATATCAAGCATTCATATGACTTGGAACTCATTTAATTCAACATGCTAGCTCATTTCCAATAGCACCAAGTGCAGCAAAATATGCAAAGTATAGACCACTAAAGCAAAAACTAATTGGATCAACGGGAGAGTTGCATACCAAGGAGCGACCCCTAAACACAGTTTTGGAAATGGAGTTTCAAGCAAAGAGATTGAAAATCTCAGGTTTCTAAGCAAGAACACAAGAGAGAGAGAGAGAGCAACCAGGATTTTTGTATAGAGGTAGGAGAAGGAGTGGGCTTAATAGATAAGTGAGTGGGTTTATGTGGGGCCCAGAAGCAATTAGGGTGTGATTAGGGGGGTGGGCAAGCCTTGTTGGCTTGGCACCAACAGTCCACCCCCTTGGGGTGTTTTAAGCACCAGAAAGTTTTAAATATTCTAGAAAAAATCATGCTAAAATTTTGTGGCATTCTGAGAATTTTTTGGGTCATTTTTATTCCACAGGAAACTCAGAAAACACGACAATCATGGAATTTTATTTTACTTAACTAAGAATATCATAGAGTAAACTAATGGTACACAAAGTTGTGCTCACTAAATTCATCAACCACACGTCTTTCTTCTCATTACATTTATTTTTAGGATGTGTGTTATTAAGATCTTTAGTAGGTTCTATTTCTACATCATTATCATGTTCTTTATTTCTATGTGGTTGAGTATCTACGTGAAAATCATTGTTACCATTATAATTCTCATTATCACTAGGTGCATGTTCACTACGTGACTATGTCTTAGGATCAAAAATAGGAACATCATTATGATTCTCACGAGGTTCTTCTATAATGGGTTCACTAGAAGCATGCAATGTCCTATCACTTTTCCTTTTGTTTTTCTTCACACAAGGACTAGGTGCATCATCATTAGTTCTCTTAGAGTCTTGTTCAATTCATTTAGGATGACCTTCAAGATAAAGTGGTTCCTGAGTCATTCTATCTCCTCTGGTCATTACTCTAACGACATGGTCATTCATTTTTCATTTAGTTCAGCAAGCAAATCATTTTGTGACTTAGAACTTAGTTTGGTTGAATATCAACCATGGAATCATGTTTACTTCGACCTTTAACAACATTAGCTATTCTAAATATTTAGCCACTCAAGCATTCTATCATCACAACATTACGTTGTAATTGATCTTTGACATAGTTACTGAAGTGCTCTTGCTTGATAATGTAATTATGAAATTCATCCATGCATTTTTTAGGAGTTTTAGTGTGAGGTATATCACTTACATCAAATCTACAGAGGGAATTTACCTCTACTACGTGTGTAGGGATATTAAGTCCATGTATTTCTTCAATAGGTGGTAAATTCTTGAAGTCTTCAGATTTAATACCTTTTTTTCATAGTTCTCTTCTTTCATATCGTATGGATTGAGGAATAGAACACCGCTATTACTTTGAATAGGATCCGGTGGTGGTTTAGGAAGTGTCCAATTATCAGCATTTTGCATATGTTATTCAATAATGCTTTAGATTCTCCAACAGTTGGTTCGCTGAAACCACAACTAGCACAACTACCTAGGTAGTCCCTATAAGCATCAGTTAGTCCATTATTAAAGATACCAACTATTTCATTTTTATCAAGAGGATAATCACGTAAAGCCCTCAGTAGCTGGAGAAGCCTCCCCCAAGCTTCATGGGATTCTCTTCTTCAATTTGCACAAAGTTAAATATTTCCTGTAAAGGAGCTTGCTTTTTGTGAGAAAAGAAATATTTTCTAGAGAAGAAATATATCATATCCTGGGGGGGGGGCTTCACACATAACGAGGAGAAAGAGTGGGGAACCATTTCTTAGCATCACCTTTTAGCAAAAAAGGAAAAAGCTAACGGATATAATTGTAATGCATCTTTCCAAACAAGCTGGCAATATCATTCAATTTACGGAGGTGTCCCACAACAATTTCAGTTTTATAACCATGGAATGGATCAGATTCTACTATAGTGACTAACTCATGATCTATAGAGAATTCATAATAACTATGAGTAACATATATATGTGAAGTAGCAAATTTGGGATCATGTTTCATTTTGTCCATCATAGATTTTTGTTTTACTCCCTCCATACCGGTGCATAAGTCATCTTACAAAAACCAAATAATCCGAAAATACTTTGGCGCGGTTCATTAATTCCCACCTCATTTCTTGTTTTTTCACACGAATAAAAAAATGTACTAAAAATAGATGTGTGACGTGTATGTTTTTAATGACTCGAGACTACAAAGCACAACATGCAGTGGATAGTTCATTGCATGCAATTGTATTAATTAGCAAATGAACGTTAAAATCTCCCGTTTTGTTGTTCATCTTGGTCACGATGCACAATGTAAGATGACTTATACAATGGGACGGAGGGAGTAGTTTGCATAGTAGCTTCTTTAAATCAACTCTGTCATTACAGGCAAGAAAGTCTCTAGCTATCTTCCCATCCATAATTTAACCCTCAGGTACAACAGGTAATACATATCTATTAGGAAAGGTAAGCATAACAGGTTAATCGTAGTCTTCTTCAGTTTCAGCATTTTTCTGTTTCTAAGGATCTAGCAATATGAGGATCAAGCAATTCACCAAGTGGCACATATTTATTTTCATCAAGAATATCCATAGCATCATGATAACCCCCAAGTATAAGGGATGGTGACAGTCTTCATGGGTAGTATTTCACCCTTATTTATTGATTCGACACAAGGGGAGCCAAATAATATTTATTGGCCATGAAAGTTGAGTTGTCAATTCAACCGCACCTGGGATATCTCTGTGCAACAAGGATTTAGTAGCACACCAAGTGATAGTAGTAACAATAATAGTGATAGCGGCAATTCTGGTAATTGTAGTAACAGTAGCTATTGAGTTGCAGGTGTGACAGTAGCAGCAACAGTAGTAACTTAGCAAGCTTCAGTACATGTAAAGCATAGGCATGTGGATCGATGATGGATAATGATTTAGATGACATTGATCGTGTAATAGTTACATACTAGGGAGACATAGAACTAGCTCCAATTCATCAATATAATGTAGGCATGTATTCCATATATAGTCATACTTGCTTGCGATAAGAACTTGCATGCCATCTTTTATCCTACCCATCCATGGCAGTGGGGTTCTATTGGAAACTAAGTGATATTAAAGTATCATTTTAATAGGGAACCGAAACAAAGAATTAACACATGGTGAATACATGAAGTCCTCAAACTACGGAAATAACGAGAAAGAATCCCACATATTGTCACCTTGGGGTATGCGGATCAAGACACGTAACAACTTGCAAGATATGATCCAAATCAATCTTATATTCGGGAAAACATAATATGATCATATCTGAAGTCATGGCACTCAGGACCTAGTGACAAGCATTAAGCATAGAAAAGTCATAGCAACATCAATCTCAAAACATAGTGGATACTAGGGATCAACCCCTATCAAACTTAACTCGGTTACATGGTCAATCTCATCAAATCCCACCATTGTTCACCAAGCCTACAAAGGAATTACTCACTCCCTGTGGTGAGCATCATGGCGGTGCTGATGGAGAAGGGTTGGTGGTGATGACGGCAACGAATCCCCCTCTACGGAGCCCCAAATGGACTCGAGATCAGCCCTCCAGAGGAAGAACGGGAGATGGTGGCGGCTCCAACTCGTAAAAGGCGATGAAAACTTCTCTCTCATTTTTTCTCCAAAGATGTGATTTTATTGTTGGGGAACGTCGCATGGGAAACAAAAAATTTCCTACGCGCATGAAGACCTATCATGGTGATGTCCATTTACGAGAGGGGATGTGTGATCTACGTACCCTCGTAGACCATACAGCAGAAGTGTTAGTGAACGTGGTTGATGTAGTGGAACGTCCTCACGTCCCTCGATCCGCCCCGCGAACCGTCCCGCGATCAGTCGCACGATCTAGTGCCGAACGGACGGCACCTCCGCGTTCAGCACGCGTACAGCTCGACGATGATCTCGGCCTTCTTGATCCAGCAAGAGAGACGGACAGGTAGAAGAGTTCTCCGGCAGCGTGACGGCGCTCCGGAGGTTGGTGGTGATCTTATCTCAGCAGGGCTCCGCCCGAGCTCCGCAGAAACGCGATCTAGAGGTAAAACCGTGGAGATATGTGGTCAGGCTGCCGTGGAAAAGTCGTCTCAAATCAGCCCTAAAACCTCCGTATATATAGGGGGAGGCAGGGGGAGCCTTGCCTTGGGGTCGAAGGACTCCCAAGGGGTCGGCCGAACCTAAGGGGGAAGATCTCCCCCTCCCAAACCGAATTCTATTTGGTTTGGAAGGTGGAGTCCTTCTTCCCTTTCCCACCTCCTTCTTTTTTTTCTCTTTGATTTTTCTTCCAATGCGCATAGGGCTCTTTTGGGCTGTCCCACCAGCCCACTAAGGGCTGGTGCGGCACCCCCAATGCCTATGGGCTTCCCCGGGGTGGGTTGCCCCCCCCCCCCGGTGAACACCCGGAACCCATTCGTCATTCCCGGTACATTCCCGGTAACTCCGAAAACCTTCCGGTAATCAAATGAGGTCATCCTATATATCAATCCTCGTTTCCGGACCATTCCGGAAACCCTCGTGACGTCCGTGATCTCATCCGGGACTCCGAACAACATTCGCTAACCAACCATATAACTCAAATACGCATAAAACAACGTCGAACCTTCAGTGTGCAGACCCTGTGGGTTCGAGAACTATGTAGACATGACCCGAGTGACTCCTCGGTCAATATCCAATAGCGGGACCTGGATTCCCATATTGGATCCCACATATTCTACGAAGATCTTATCGTTTGAACCTCAGTGCCAAGGATTCATATAATCCCGTATGTCATTCCCTTCGTCCTTCGGTATGTTACTTGCCCGAGATTCGATCGTCAGTATCCGCATACCTATTTCAATCTCGTTTACCGGCAAGTCTCTTTACTCGTTCCGTAATACAATATCCCTCAACTTACACTAAGTCACATTGCTTGCAAGGCTTGTGTGTGATGTTGTATTACCGAGTGGGCCCCGAGATACCTCTCCGTCATACGGAGTAACAAATCCCAGTCTTGATCCATACTAACTCAACGAACACCTTCGGAGATACCTGTAGAGCATCTTTATAGTCACCCAGTTATGTTGCGACATTTGGTACACACAAAGCATTCCTCCGGTGTCCGTGAGTTATATGATCTCATGGTCATAGGAACAAATACTTGACACGCAGGAAACAGTAGCAACAAAATGACACGATCAACATGCTACGTCTATTAGTTTGGGTCTAGTCCATCACATGATTCTCCTAATGATGTGATCCCGTTATCAAGTGACAACACTTGCCTATGGCCAGGAAACCTTGACCATCTTTGATCAACGAGCTAGTCAACTAGAGGCTTACTAGGGACAGTGTTTTGTCTATGTATCCACACAAGTATTGTGTTTCCAATCAATACAATTATAGCATGCATAATAAAAGATTATCATGAACAAAGAAATATAATAATAACTAATTTATTATTGCCTCTAGGGCATATTTCCAACAGTCTCCCACTAGCACTAGAGTCAATAATCTAGTTCACATCACCATGTGATTCCAACGAATCCAACACCCATATAGTCATGGGGTCTGATCACGTCTTGCTCATGAGAGAGGTTTTAGTCAACGGTTCAGAAATTTTTAGATCCGCGTGTTCTTTACAAATCTTTATGTCATCTTATAGATGTTGCTACTATGTGCTATTCGGAAACAATCCAAATATCTACTCTACTATACGAATCCGTTTCACTACTCATAGTTATTCGGATTAGTGTCAAAGCTTACATCGACGTAACCCTTTACGACGAACTCTTTAACCACCTCCATAATCGAGAAAAATTCCTTAGTCCATCAGTTACTAAGGATAAATTTTGCCCGCTGCTAGTGATTCAATCATGGATCACTCTCTGTACCTCTCAACAGACTTGCTGCAAGGCACACATCAGGTGCGGTACTCAGCATGGCATACTTTAGAGTCTACGGCTAAGGCACAGAAGACGACCTTCGTATATTCTCTTTATTCTGCCGTGGTCGAGTTTTGAGTCTTACTCAAATTCACACCTTACAACGCAACCAGGAACTCCTTCTTTGCTGATCTATTTTGAACTCCTTCAAAAACTTGTCAAGGCATGCATCTTGTTGAAACTTCCATTAAGCGCTTTCGATCTATCTCCATAGATCTTTGATGCTCAACGTTCAAGTAGCTCAATCCAGGTATTCCTTTGAAAACTCCTTTGAAACAACCTTGTATGCTTTACAGAAATTCTACATTACTTCTGATCCACATTATGTCAACCACATATACTTATCAGAAATTCTATAGTGCTCCCACTCACTTCTTTGGAAATACAAGTTTCTCACAAACTTTGTACAAACCCAAAATCTTTGATCATCTCATCAAAGTGTATATTCCAACTCCGAGATGCTTGCACCAGTCCATTGAAGGATCACTGGAGCTTGCATACTTGCTAGTAGCTTTAGGATCGACAAAACCTCCTGGTTGTATCACATACAATGTTTGGTCAAGAAACCATCGAGCAAACAATGTTTTGACATCCTATGTGAAATATTTCATAAATAATGCAGCAACTACTAACATAATTCTAACATACTTTTAGCATCACTACGAGTGAGAAAGTCTCATCATAGTCAACTGTTTGATCTTGTCGGAAACATCTTTGCGACAAGTCGAGCTTTTACTAATAGTGACTTATCACTATCATCGTCTCTCTTCCTTTTAAAGATCCATCTTTACTCAATAGTCCTATGACCATCAAGTAGTTCTTCCAAAGTCTACACTTTGTTTTCATACATGGATCCTCTCTCGGATTTCATGGCTTCCAGCCATTTGTCGGAATCTGGGCCCACCATCGCTTTCTCCATAACTCGTCGGTTCACCGTTGCTCAACAACATGACCTCCCAGACAGGGTTACCGTACCACTCTGTAGTAGTACGCGACCTTGTCAACCTACGAGGCTTGTAGTAACTTGATCCGATGCTTGATGATCACCATCATCAGCTTCCACTTGAATTGGTGTAGGCGCCACAGGAACAACTTCCTGCGCCCTGCTACACACTGGTTGAAGTGATGGTTCAATAACCTCATCAAGTTCTACTACCCTCCCACTCAATTCTTTCGAGAGAAACCTTTCCTCGAGAAAGGATCCGTTTCTAGAAACAAACTCTTTGCTTTCGGATCTGAGATAGGAGATGTACCCAACTGTTTTGGATATCCTATGAAGATGCATTTATCCGCTTTGGGTTCGAGCTTATCAGACTGAAACCTTTTCACATAAGTGTCGAAGCCCCAAACTTTCAAGAAACGACAGTTTAGATTTCTCTAAACCTCAGTCTATACTGTGTCATCTCAATGGAAATACGCGGTGCCCTATTTAAAGTGAATGTGGTTGTCTTTAATGCATAACCCATAAACGATAGTGGTAATTCGATAAGAGACATCATAGCATGCACCATACCAAATAGTGTGTGACTATGATGTTCAGACACATCATCATACTATGATGTTCTAGGTGGCATGAACTGCGAAACAATTTCCACATTGTCTTAACTGCGTACCAAAACTCATAACTCAGATATTCATTTCTATGATCATATCGTGGACAGTTTATCCTCTTGTTACGACGAACTTCACTCCGAAACATTATTGAACTTTTCAATATTTCAGACTTGTGATTCATTAAGTAAATATTCCTGTACCTACTCAAATCGTCAGTGAAGTAAGAACATAATGATATCCACTGCGTGCCTCAGCACCCATTGGACTGCATACATGAAAATGTATCAGTTCCAACAAGTTACTATCTTATTTCATCTCAATGAAAACAAGGCCTTGCTCATGTGGTATGATTTGCATGTCACTAGTGATTCAAAATCAAGTGAGTATAAAGATCCATCAGCATGGAGCCTCTTCATGCAATTTATACCAACATGACTCAAGCGGCAGTGCCACAAGTAAGTGGTACTATCATCATTACCTCGTATCTTTTGGCACCAATATCATGAACATGTGTAACACTACGATCGAGATTCAATAAACCATTGAAGGTGATTATTCAAGCAAATAGAGTAACCATTATTCTCTTTAAATGAATAATCGTATTGCAATAAACATGATCCAATCATGTTCATGCTTAATGCAAGCACCAAATAACAATTATTTAGGTTTAACACCAATCCCGATGGTAGAGGGAGCGTGCGACGTTTGATCATATCAACCTTGGAAATACTACCAACACGTATCGTCACCTCGCCTTTAGCTAGTCTCCGTTTATATCATAGCTTTCATTCCGTGTTACTAATCACTCAGCAACCGAACCGGTATCCAATACCCTCATGCTACTAGGAGTACTAGTAAAGTACACATCAACATCATGTATATCAAATATACTTCTTTCGACTTTTGCCAGCCTTCTTATCTACCAATTATCTAGGGTTGCTCCGCCTCAGTGACTGTTCCCCTCATTACAGAAGCACTTAGTCTTGGGTTTGGGTTTAATCTTGTGTCTCTTCATTAGTGCAGCAATTGTTTTGCCGTTTCACGAAGTATCCCTTCTAGCCCTTGCCTTTCTTGACACTTAGTGGTTTTACAAACCATCAACTATTGATGCTCCTTCTTGATTTCTACCTTCGTAGTGTCAAACATCGCGAATCGTTCAAGGATCATTGTATCTATCCTTGATATGTTATAGTTCATCACGAAGCTCTCACAGCTTGGTGGCAGTGACTTTGGAGAACCATCACTATCTCATCTGGAAGATTAACTCCCACTTGATTCAAGTGATTGTCGTACTCAGACAATCTGAGCACACGCTCAACGATTGAGCTTTTCTCCTTTACTTTGTGGACAAAGAATCTTGTTGGAGGTCTCGTACCTCTTCACAAGGGCACAAGCATCAAATCACAATTTCATCTCTTTTAGAACATCACTTATGTTTCGTGACATTTTAAAACGTTTTCGGTGCCTTTCTTCTAAGCCATTAAGTACTTTGCACTGAACTATCGTGCAGTCATCAGAAACGTGAATGTCGGATGTTCACAGCATCCACAGACGATGCTTGAGGTGCAGCACACCGAGTGGTGCATTAAGGACACAAGCCTTCTGCGCAGCAACGAGGACAATCCTTGGTTTTACAGACTTAGTGTGCAAAGTTTGCTACTATCAACTTTCAACTAAATTTTCTCTAGGAACATATAAAAACAGTAGAGCTATAGCGCAAGCTACATCGTAATTCGCAAAGACCATTAGACTATGTTCATGACAATTAGTTCAATTAATCATATTACTTAAGAAATCCCACTCAAAAAGTACATCTCTCTAGTCATTTGAGTGGTACATGATCCAAATCCACTATCTCAAGTCCGGTCATCACGTGAGTCGAGAATAGTTTCAGTGGTAAGCATCTCTATGCTAATCATATCAACTATACGATTTATGCTCGACCTTTCGGTCTCATGTGTTCCGAGGCCATGTCTGCACATGCTAGGCTCGTCATGCTTAACCCGAGTGTTCCGCGTGTGCAACTGTTTTGCACCCTTTGTATGTGAACGTTGAGTCTATCACACCCGATCATCACGTGGTGTCTCGAAACGAAGAACTGTCGCAACGGTGCACAGTCGGGGAGAACACAATTTCGTCTTGAAATTTTAGTGAGAGATCACCCCATAATGCTACCGTTGTTCTAAGCAAAATAAGGTGCATAAAAGGATTAATATCACATGCAATTCATAAGTGACATGATATGGCCATCATCATGTGCTTCTTGATCTCCATCACCAAAGCACAGGCACGATCTTCTTGTCAACGGTGTCACACCATGATCTCCATCATCATGATCTCCATCAACGTGTCGCCATCGGGGTTGTCGTGCTACTCATGCTATTACTACTAAAGCTACGTCCTAGCAAAATAGTAAACGCATCTGCAAGCACAAACGTTAGTTTAAAGACAACCCTATGGCTCCTGTCGGTTGCCGTACCATCGACGTGCAAGTCGATATTAACTATTACAACATGATCATCTCATACATCCAATATATCACATCACATCGTTGGCCATATCACGTCACAAGCATACCCTGCAAAAACAAGTTAGACGTCCTCTAATTTTGTTGTTGCATGTTTTACGTGGTGACCATGGGTATCTAGTAGGATCGCATCTTACTTACGTAAACACCACAACAGAGATATATGAGTTGCTATTTAACCTCATCCAAGGACCTCCTCGGTCAATTCCGATTCAACTAAAGTTGGAGAAACTGACACCCGCCAGTCATCTTTGAGCAACGGAGTTACTCGTAGCAATGAAACCAGTCTCTCGTAAGTGTACGACTAATGTCGGTCCGAGCCGCTTCGATCCAACAATACCGCGGAATCAAGAAAAGACTAAGGAGGGCAGCAAAACGCACATCACCGCCCACAAAAACTTTTGTGTTCTACTCGAGAAGACATCTACTCATGAACCTAGCTCATGATGCCACTTTTGGGGAACGTCGCATGGGAAACAAAAAATTTCCTACACGCACGAAGACCTATCATGGTGATGTCCATCTACGAGAGGGCATGTGTGATCTACGTACCCTTGTAGACCGTACAGCAGAAGCGTTAGTGAACGCGGTTGATGTAGTGGAACGTCCTCACGTCCCTCGATCCGCCCCGCGAACCGTCCCGCGATCAGTTCCACGATCTAGTGCCGAACGAACGGCACCTCCGCGTTCAGCACACGTACAGCTCGACGATGATCTCGGCCTTCTTGATCCAGTAAGAGAGACGAAGAGGTAGAAGAGTTCTCCGGCAGCGTGACGGTGCTCCGGAGTTTGGGGGTGATCTTATCTCAGCAGGGCTCCGCCCGAGCTCCGCAGAAACGCGATCTCGAGGTAAAACCGTGGAGATATGTGGTCGGGCTGCCGTGGAAAAGTCGTCTCAAATCAGCCCTAAAACGTCTGTATATATAGGGGGAGGAGGGGGAGCCTTTCCATGGGGTCCAAGGACTCCCAAGGGGTCGGCTGAACCTAAGGGGGAAGGTCTCCCCCTCCCAAACCGAATTCTACTTGGTTTGGAAGGTGGAGTCCTTCCCTTTCCCACCTCCTTCCTTTTTTTTCTTTCTCTTTGATTTTTATTCCAATGCGCATAGGGCTCTTTTGGGCTGTCCCACCAGCCCACTAAGGGCTGGTGCGGCACCCCCAATGCCTATGGGCTTCCCCGGGGTGGGTTGCCCCCTCCCCCCCCCCCCCCCCCCCGGTGAACACCCGGAACCCATTCGTCATTCCCGGTACATTCCCGGTAACTTCGAAAACCTTCCGGTAATCAAATGAGGTCATCCTATATATCAATCTTCGTTTCCGGACCATTACGGAAACCCTCGTGACGTCCGTGATATCATCCGGGACTCTGAACAACATTCGGTAACCAACCATATAACTCAAATACGCATAAAACAACATCGAACCTTAAGTGTGCAGACCCTGCGGGTTCGAGAACTATGTAGACATGACCCGAGTGACTCCTCGGTCAATATCCAATAGCGGGACCTGGATGCCCATATTGGATTCCACATATTCTACGAAGATCTTATCGTTTGAACTTCAGTGCCAAGGATTCATATAATCCCGTATGTCATTCCCTTTGTCCTTCGGTATGTTACTTGCCCGAGATTCGATAGTCAGTATCTGCATACCTATTTCAATCTCGTTTACCGGCAAGTCTCTTTACTCGTTCCGTAATACAAGATCCCGCAACTTACACTAAGTCACATTGCTTGCAAGGCTTGTGCGTGATTTTGTATTACCGAGTGGGCCCCGAGATACCTCTCCGTCATACGGAGTGACAAATCCCAGTCTTGATCCATACTAACTCAACGAACACCTTCGGAGATACCTGTAGAGCATATTTATAGTCACCCAGTTATGTTGCGACGTTTGATACACACAAAGCATTCCTCCGGTGTCCGTGAGTTATATGATCTCATGGTCATAGGAACAAATACTTGACACGCAGAAAACAGTAGCAACAAAATGACACGATCAACATGCTACGTCTATTAGTTTGGGTCTAGTCCATCACATGATTCTCCTAATGATGTGATCCCGTTATCAAGTGACAACACTTGCCTATGGCCAGGAAACCTTGACCATCTTTGATCAACGAGCTAGTCAACTAGGTGCTTACTAGGGACAGTGTTTTGTCTATGTATCCACACAAGTATTGTGTTTCCAATCAATACAATTATAGCATGGATAATAAACGATTATCATGAACAAAGAAATATAATAATAACTAATTTATTATTGCCTCTAGGGCATATTTCCAACATTTATAGGACTGGAATTGGGGTTGGAGGAGCCACGTGTGATCCACAAACCATCAAGGCGCGGCCTGGGGGCGCCCTATTGGCTTGTGGCCCTCTAGCAATCTCCCTCCGGCAGACCTTTGCTCCGTAGTTCGTTATAAATCCCAAAAATAATTTGCAAAAAATTTCATCCAATTCCGAGAACTTCTATTTCTGCACAAAAATAACACCAAGGCACTTGTGCTCAAAACAACATCAGTCCCGGTTACTCTCATTCAATTAACGCAAATTAGAGGTCAAAACGAGAGCAAAAGTGTTTGGAAAAGTTGATATGTTGGAGATATATCAAATCCCCCAAGCTTAAATCATTACTTGTGCTCAAGCAATTGAGTTGATATACTGAAAGTGATAAAGAAAAATTTACAAACTCTTTTATTCTCGTCGTTATACACATGCTTAGCTAGTGTTCAACTCTTCAACATAAATCATTAATAACCACATCCATGATAACAACTAAATATCTAATGTACTCATGGCAATACATAACTAACTAGAAAGCAATGATAAGATATCTCACATGCCAAAAAAAAATCAAAATTATAATGATACATTATAGTGACGTGGTATTTCGCTAGCCTTGTCTGAGACCGCAATAAATAAATGCAGAGCACCTGTGAGATTCAAGCAATGACTAAACATTATAATTCACAATAGAAAAGATCCTAGTCATGCTCATATCCAACATTGACTAGACTCAATGCAGAAAAATGACAATTGTGCTCTCCAGTCTGGTGTTGTAGGCAAGAGGGTGATGACTCGGAATGAAAATAAATACATAGGCCCTTCGTAGAGGGAATCATTGATTTGCAGAGGTGCCAGAGCTCAAAGTTTAAAACAAGAGTGAAATTAAAGTTTCTGGGAGGCACGCTTTTCTTGTCAGCGTAACGACAAAGGTTTTCAATATCTTCCATACTAAAATCATTATAGGTGGTTTCTAAAAAGAATTGTAAAGTATACTCCTTTCCACCATCCATACACAAACCATGGATAACCAGATCCACGGGTGCCTAGTAACATACAACTGTCCCAAGGAGTTCTGTTTAATTCATTTTGATTATACAAGATTGGGCATTTTTTAGCAGCCTCTCTCATGTAATGAAAGTGAATGAACGACTGTCTCGAGAATAACTCACGTAACATGAAGATACTGACCGCCTCGTAATTCCATGAGCGAGACGAGTGCACAAATCAAATGGTTATTCGAATTTTTAGAGGTGGCACATGCAAATTTACTTGGAACGACAGGGTAATACCACATATAGGTAGGTTTGGTGAACTAATGTCGAATAACTTGGTTTTAAAGATATTGCATGCACAATCAACATTCCCGCTAGCAAAAGATTGGGAGGCGACTAGCTAGAGAGCGAAAACGGCCATAAGCATGCATTAAAAATAACCAACTTTGGATATGGCATGAGTAGGATATAAACACTCTAAATTTAAATATCGTGAAGGTTGCATTGGTTTTGAATCAACTACATGTTTGCACATGGGTGAAGTCAAACCACTCGAATTACTCAGACGGCAATACCAAACTATCATCTCACATCATTACCTTTTTAATACATGTTGACACAGAAGATAACTCATTATCCAATCCTAGCTATTTAAGAATGGCTTGGGAAACTATAATCTTTAATTATCATCATAAACATGTCTACCCGTGATACACTAAATCAAGATCGAACTAGCTAAATATATTTACAAAGACAGAAAACAAAAGAGTTCATACCAGCTTCCTTTGCCACGATCAGTTTGTCAAATATCGTCATTATTGCCTTTCATTTGCACGACCGAATGTTGTGATAATAATAGTGCAAGAATACCGTGAACTATGTTGGAATCTGCAGGGTAGTTTGATACAAAGGAGAAGATAAGGTAATATTGGCTCTTTAAACAATAAACCATAGAGGAGCCACTCAACATTTTCATTGTGATCTTATACTTTCACAACTCAACAAAAAAGTAAAAGAAAATCAGAGAAACATACTAAAATATATTAGAAGTTTTTGTTTTTCTTAAGCAAGTAAAATAAACTAAGGGAAAATAAGAACGAGAAAAACTATTTACACAAAAAATCTCCCAACATGCAAGAGGAAATCATTTTGGGTTTTCTTTTAATACTACAACTAATTAAATGGAAAAATAAAATCGAAAAGAAACCAGAAATATTTTTGGGTTTATAGAGTTTTACAAACACACAAAAGGAATGCAGAAAAATAAAGCTAACATGGATATACAATGAAAGAGGATGAACACCAATAATTTGTATGAACGTGTGAACATGAATGAAATGCCGGTGAGAAATAGGTACTCCCCCAAGCTTAGGCTTTTGCCTGGCTTGGTAATCACCACTGGTAAAAGCCGTCAGGTCCAGGAAAGTGTTTCTACGGCGACACCTGAGCATTCAAATCCTGGTCCTCAGCCTCTGCAGCAGCCAACACGTCATGGTATGCAATTATGTCTTCTGGCATGATGGTGTATCCGTTCATGGCATGAAAGTCAAACAAAGAGGGTGCATACAACACAATAATAACGCGAGTGTTCTTGTTGTATACTAAACTATAGTGGATGCCTTACGGTAGCTTAGTTTCCGCAGTGAATTGATATTCTAACATAGATTGGTGGTCGAGATAAACCTGAGGCAAGAACTAATCAGTAGGGTGTATAGCAACATTAAGATGCTTTGCCCAGCGTGTGGCATAAACACCACCATGAATCTCGCCTTTGGTTCGGTTAATATGTAAGCGATGTGTGGCAATAGCTCCTAGGTTGTAAGTATTATCACCATAAAGTGTGTGGTGAAAAATAGCCAGGGTTGGGGCAATAATACCGCCACCCTGCTCCATAAAAGTTATGCATTTTAATATAAATAGATAAAAATATTGCACATAAGGAAAATGCAAACTAGTGGCCCTGGTGTTTGATATACCCCTAGTTTGCCCCAAAGTTAAGGTGAGGAGGAAACCCTCAAATTCCTCAGGCTTAGGCTCATGTATCCCCCCGTTAGAGGGGAGCAAGAAAATCTCACAAAGTTCAACTAAAGGCATTTCAAAGTTTGTTGCATAAAGAGAAAAGCGTACTTTGGGAGCACCACGCATGTTTATGAAGTGAAATTTTTGCACGAAGGAATTAGTACGGAGATAGTATTGGTCACACTCGTCTGCGATGAAGTTGATCAATCCGACATTTGGAACAAATTGCATGAATTCTACATAAAATCTAGCTTCACACATGAAAGGTGTATGTGGCCATTCACAAGGCCTAACCTCCGCGTTGCAAAAAAAATTGACAGCAAGATCTTGATTCCTCCCAGCAACTCCCTTGGGGATATGGCTAGACCAACCTTTCCTAAATAAATTTATTCTCCTAAGCACTAATTTCTGCAATTTTCTAGCCACAAATTTATGTCAATAAAACTTTATGAGATTGGTAGCAACTACTTATATGGATACTTAGAGGCTATATCAAGCATTCATACTACTTGGGAATCAAAGAATTTAACATGAAAGCTCATTTTCTATAGCACCAGGTGAAAAAATTATGCAAAATATAAAACACTAGAGCAAAAACTAATTTGAGGGATGGAGGAGTCACATGCCAAGGAACAATTTCCTCAAAACAGTTTTGGAAACGGAGTTCCGAGCAAAGAGATCGAAAATTTAAGTTTCTAGAGGAAGAACACGGGAGAGAGAGAGAGAGAGAGCTAGGTAATTATTTCTGGAGGTAGAGAATGAACTACGCTAAAGGCATAAGGTAGGGTACCCTATGGGCCCCACAAACCATCATGGCACGGCCTACGGGGCAACCTGTTGGCTTGTGGCCTACAGCTGCGTCTCCATGCTATTATTTTTATGCCAAAAATTCAAATATATTCCAAAAAAATGTGTTACAATTCTGTACCAATCTGAGACTTTTATTTTTGGGTCATTTTTTATTGCATGGTAAAAATCAAAAAAGAGGAAAAGTCAAACTAATTTCTCTTTCTTAACTAATAATAACACATATCAAACTTGTAATAGAGAGAGTTGTGAATAATCAATTCATCAATCACATGTCTTTTAAAAAGGATACATTAATAAGGTTGATCAAGTCTTATTAATAACCGTTTCCTATTAACATGAAACCGAAGAATTTTTGTATATCACTAGGTTACCTCAATGGGGATTTGCATCTCCCCAACAATAAGATTATAGTATTTCTTTTTCTTAGCAGTAGGTAGAGGGATTGTAAAATCTCCAATGAAGACCGTGGGAATAGGCAGAATGACATTAATATTGTTCACCAAAGTTTGCTTCTTGGGAAAATGCACAATATGTTGCTTGCCATTAACATGCAAAGTGATCTTGCTTTTGTTGCAATCAATAACGACCCCTGCAATATTTAGAAAGGGTCTACCAAGGATGATCAACATATTGTTGTCCTCAAGCATATCAAGAATGACAAAGTTTGTTAATATAGTAACATTTGCAACCACGACGGGAACGTCCGCGCAAATTCCGATGTGTAAAGAAGTGGATTTATCAGACATTTGCAAACATATATCAATAGGTGTAATCTTATCCAATTTAAGTATTTTATAGAGGGAGAAAGGCGTAATACTAACACCAGCTCCTAAATCACATAAAGCAATGTTAACATAATTTCTTAGATCAAGGAATTGTGGGTATACCTGGATATACCAACTTCTTCGATACTCCACCATCAAAAGAATAATTAGCAAGCATGGTTGGAATTTCAGTTTTGGGTATCTTTGTTTTGTTGGTAATAATATCCTTCATATACTTAGCATACAAAGGCATTTTCAATATATTAGTCAAGCGAGTGCGCAAAAAGACAAATCTAATCATTTCAGCAAAGCATTCAAAATCTTCAGTGTCCCTACTTTTAGAAGTCTTTTGAGGGAATGGCAAGGGTTTTTAAACCCATTGTTCTCTTTCCCTTCCATGTTTTCTAGCAACGAAGTCTCTCTTATCATAACATTTGTTTTTTGGAGGTGGGTTATCAAGACCCTCAAGAGGTTCTATCTTCACATCATTTTCATGTTCTTTATTACTATCCGATGGAACATCTACATGCACCTTATTACTTTCATCTTCATTTTCATTATCACTAGGTTGATGTTCACTAACGGATCATGTCTCAGCTTTAGAAATAGAAACATCATTGTGACTCTCGACAGGATTTTCTATAATAGGTTTACTAGAAACATGCAAAGTCCTATCATCTTTTCTTTACTATTAGGTGGACTAGGTGCATCATCATTTATCCTTTGAGAATATTGTTCAATTCTTTTAGGGTGACCTTGAGGATAAAGAGGTTCTCGGATCATTCTACCTCCTCTAATCACTACTCTAACAACATGATCATTAATATTATTATTCATTTCAGCAAGCAAATCATTTTGTGACTTAGCTACTATATCTAGTTGGGTGTGAACCATAGAGGCATGTTTATCTAGACCTTTCACATCATTAGAAATTCTAAACATCAAGTCAGTTAAGTGGTCTATCATCATGGCATTAGTTTTCAATTGATGCTTAACATAATTATTTAAGTGCTCTTTCTTTAAAAACGTAAATATCAAATTCATCCATGCATTGATGAGGAGTTTTCGCATAAGGTATATCATTTTCATAAGTGGAGCCGAAAGAATTTATCTATACTACCTGTGTCGGGGTATCAAGTCCATTCATTTGTTCAACTGGTGGTAATTTCTTGACATCCTCAATTTTAATACCTTTCTGTTTCATAGATCTTTTTGTTTCTTGCATATTTCAAGGTTGAGGAATGGAATACCTTTCTTATTTTGAAAGGGTCCTGTAGTGGTTCACCGAGGGTCCACTCATCGACATTTTGCAATATATTATTTAATAATTCTTTAGCTTGTACAATGGTTCTTTTCCTCAAAACACAACCAGCACAACTATCTAAGAAATCTCTAGAAGCATATGTTAGTTGATCATAAAATATATCAAGAATTTCATTATTCTTAAGAGGACAATCACGCAGAGCTCTAAGTAATAGGAGAAGCCCGCTCCCAATCTTGAGGGAGATTATCTTCTTCAATTTGCACAAAGTAAAATATTTCCTGTAAAGCAGCTTGTTTCTTATGAGTGGGAAAATATTTTACACAAAAGTAATATAGCATATCTTGGGGAGTACGCATACAACCTCGAGCAAGAGAAAGGAACCATTCCTTGGCCTCTCCTCTCAGTTAGAAAATAAAAAAGCTTAAGAATATAATTAGCGGTGGGCACTATCACACCGAAAACCTAAAAACCGAACTGAACCGAACCAATATAACCTATTTGTTTATTTATTGGGTGTACGGTTCTTCGGTTCGATGGCAAATTCATTTGCCCTTCGTTGTTCGGTGTACATTTGATTTCTTCTAGTCCCAAACTGTAATTGCCGAAAAAACAAATATTAATTACGGTGGTTGTACATGACTCTGAATGAGCAGCCGAGGGCAGCCCTTACAAACTTGTGTCCATGAGTATGTACAGGCAAGATGTGAAGTACGGCGGCTAGAAAATCAATCAACCTGCATGTGTTCTAGCTTCCTTAGGCTAACTTGCACTTGTACATGTATAGTTCCTCGCATGAATCGAGATTTTTAGCTATTGTGATTATTTTTTGCATTTTGTGCAATGCAATTACTGCTCATGAATCTGGCTCTTAGACTAATGGGTGCATGTACTTCGGTTTACCGGTTAACCAAGTAAACTGAACCGATATATTTTGGTTAAAATGGTTTGGTGGCTAAGTTATGTGTGTTTATTTTGGTGTCCATTTCTACAAAAGCGAAATTACAAAAAACCAAATACATTGAACCGTATTAACCATATTAACCGAACGCCCAACCCTACATATAATAGTAGCCTCTCTTTTCATCATTGATAAACAAGGCAGCAATATCATTGATTTTCATGAGATGTTCAACAATTGTTTCACTTTCATAACCATGGACAGTATCAGACTCAACTATAGGAATGAGTTCAGGGTCTATAGAGAATTCATAGTCCTTATGAGTGAAAAATGTAGGAGAAGTAGTGGATTTAGGATCACGTTTCATTTTCTTCATCATAGATTTTTCTGTTAGTTCGCATAGTAATTTCTTCACATCATCTCTATTTTCACAAGCAAGAAAATCCTTAGCTACCTCACCATCCATAAAATAACCTTCACGTACATAAGGCAAGTCATATCTATTAGGTGGACAAGGTATATAAGGTGATTCAAAGTTTCTATTAGTTTCACCATTTTCAAGTTCGGTAGCTCTAGAAATATGAGAATAAAGTAATTCACTCAGTGGCACATTATTAGTTTCAACATGTGTAGCAATAGTATTAGGATTAATTTCAGAAGTAGCATCATCAAGTTCATGTGACATATCACGACGATCAATGGGTGGTGGTGTAACAAGTTGATCCCAAACAGTAGGTGAATCAAAAGGAGAGCTAGATGGCAGTTTCTTACCTCCTCTCATGTGAGAGGATATTGTGTTAGTTCGATTATCTTTCAGATTCTTCATAGTGGCAATTGGATATCCTCAAGTCAACGCAATAAATAAAGCTATGCTCCCCGGAATGGTGCCAGAAATATGTCTTGATAACCCCCAAGTATAGGGGATCGCGACAATCTTCACGGGTACTATTTCACCCTAATTTATTGCTTCGACCCAAGTAGAGCCAAAGAATATTTATTGGCCTTGACAATTAAGTGTCCAATTCAATTGACCCTGGGATATCTCTCTGCAGCAAGGATTTAGTAGCGCAGCAAATGATAGTAATAACAGTAATAGTGAAAGGAGCAATTTTGGTAATAGTACTAACAGTAGCAATTGAGTAGCACGTGTGACAGTAGCACCAGCAGTAGTAACTTAGCAAGATTCAGTATATCTAAATCGTAGGCATGTGGATCGGTGAACGATAATGATTTAGATGACATTGATCATGTAACAATTACACACTAGGGCGACACAGAACTAGCTCCAATTCATCAATATAATGTAGGCATGTATTCCTTATATAGTCATACGTGCTTGCGATAAGAACTTACATGCCAACTTTTGTCCTACCGTCCCATGGCAGCGGGGTCCTATTGGAAACTAAGAGATATTAATGTCTCCTTTTAATATAGAACCAGAACAAAGCATTAATACCTGGTGAATACAAGAGCTCCTCAAACTACGGGAATTACCGGAAAGAATCCCAATTATTATCATGTTGGGGTATGCAAATCAAGACATGTAATAGGTGCGTAGAACTTGCAAGATAGGATCCAAACCAATCCTACATTCATTAAAACATAATATGTTCAGATGTTAAATCATGGCACTCGGGCCCTAGTGACAAGCATTAAGCATAGCAAAGTCAAAGCAACATCAATGTGAGAACATAGTGGATGATATGGATCAAGCCCTATCAAACTTAACTCGATTACATGGTCAATCTCATCCAATCCCACCACTATGCAGCAACCCTACCAAGGAATTAACCGCTCCCGGTGGTGAGCATCATGATGATGTTGATGGAGAAGGGTTGGTGATGACGATGTCGATGAATCGCCCTCTCCGGAGCCCCAAACGGACTCCACATCAGCCCTCCGTAGGATGAAGAGGAGGTGGCGGCGGCTCCGTCTCGTAAAACATGATGAAAACTTATCGCACATTTTTTGCTCCGAAGATGTAATTTTCTAGGACTAGAATTGTGGTTGGAGGAGCCATGTGGGCCCCACAAGCCATCATGGTGCGGCCTCGGGGCGCCCTGTTGGCTTGTGGCCCCCTCATAACCTCCCTCTGGCAGATCTTTTCTCCATAATTCATTATAAACCCTAGAAATAATTCACAAAAAGTTTCGCCCAATTTCGAGAAGTTTTATTTTTGCACAAAAATAACAGCAAGGTAGTTCTGCTGAAAACAAAGTAAGTCCGGGTTAGTTTGATTCAAATCAAGCAAATTAGAGGTCCAAAGTAGATGATAAGTGTTTGGAAAAGTAGATACGTTGGACACATATCATATAATCATAAGTTCCATGAGTTTAAGAAGTGCCAACATCAAGTAATTGTAATATATCAAAATGAGGAGCAAGTGGCGGGGTCATAAGTTGATTCAAAACAGTAGGTGAATGAAAAGCAAAGCTAGATGGCAGTTCATTACCTCCCCTCGTCTTAGAGGGTATGATCTTAGTTCTAGTATCTTTAAGATTCTTCATAGTGTCAATTGGATATCCTCAAATGAACACAATAAATAGAGCTATGGTCCCCAACAACAACACCAGAAAAATGTTACGGTAACCCACAAGTATAGGGGATCACAACAGTCTATGCGGGTAGTATTACACCCTGATTTATTGATTCGACACAAGGGAATCCAAATAATATTTATTGGTCTTAGCAGCTGAGTTGTGAATTCAACCACACGTGGGATATCTCTGTGCAGCAAAGATTTCAGCAGCACCGCATAATAGTATTAGCAACGGTAACAACAACAGTTTTGTAGTGATTGTAACACTAGCAGCAGCTATAGTAACTTAGCAAGATTCAGTATATCAAAAGCATAAGCGTGTGGACCCGTGATGGATAATAATGTAGGTCACATCAATCATGTAACAGTTACATACTAGAGCGACACGGAACTAGGTCCGATTCATCAATATAATGTAGGCATGTATTTCGTATATAGTAATACATGCTTGCGATAATAACTTGCATGACATCTTTTTTGCTACCCACCTGTGGAAGTGGGGTCCCATAGGAAACTAAGGGATATTAAGGCTTCCTTTTACTAGATAACTACAACAAAGCATTAACACATGGTGAATACATGAACTCCCCAAACAACAACAATCACCGGAAAGAATCCCAATTATTGTCACCTTGGGGTTTGCTGATCATGACGTGTAATAGGTGCATACAACTTGCAAGATAGGATCTAAACACTTTCGTATTTAGAGAAAATATAATAGATTCAGATCTAAAATCTTGGCAATCGGGACCTAGTGAAAATCATTAATCATAGCAAAGTCATGTCAACATCAATCACAAAACATAATGGATACTAGGGATCAATGCCTATCAAAATAACTCGATTACATGATCAATCTTATCCAATCCCATCACTATTCCACAAGCCTACAAATTAATTACTCACCCCCGGCGATGAGCATCATGAAATTGTTGATGGAGAAGGGTTAGTGATGACGACGAGGATGAATCCCCCTCTCCGGGCCCCAAACAGACTGCAGATCAGCCCTCCCGAGGATGAACAGGAGGTGGCGACGGGCCTGTCTCGTAAAACGCGATGAAAACTTGTCTCCTATTTTTTACTCCATAAGTGTGAATTTATAGGACTAGAATTATGGTCGGAGGAGCCACGATGTGGCCCCAAGCAATGAGAGTGCTCCTAGTGGCGTGGGCATGTCCTGTTGGCTTGTGACCAATAGGTGGCGCCTCTCTGGTGCGTCTTCGCTCCATAAATATTCATATTTTCCAGAAAAAATCCACCAAAGTTTCATCCAATTCTGAGAACTTCTATTTGTGCACAAAAATAACAGCATGGCATTTCTACTGAAAACATCATAAGTCTTAGTTTAGTTTCTTTCAAATCATGCAAGTCAAAGTCCAAAACAAGAGCAAAAGTGTTTGGAAAGTTGGATAAGTTTGCGACAAGCCTAGAGGGGCGTCCTAGGGGGTAGGGCACACCCACTAGGTTTGTGGCCCCCTAGAGAAGCCCCCTCACCTAATTCCACTTCCAAAAATTCTGAAATATTCCAAAACCCCCAAAAGAGCAACCATAAAGACTTTTCCATTGTCGCAAGTCTCTGTTCCACCGTGATACCATCTGGAGACCTTTTTCGGTGCCCTGCCAAAGGGGGTCATTCATGGAGGCCGTCTACATCAATCTTGTTGCCTCCATGATGATGTGTGAGTAGTCCACAACAGACCTACGGGTCCATCGCTAGTACATGTTGGAAATATGCCCTAGAGACAATAATAAATTGGTTATATTATATTTTCTTATTCATGATAATTGTTTATTATCCATGCTAGAATTGTATTGATTGGAAACTCAAATACATGTGTGGATACCTAGACAACACACTGTCCCTAGTGAGCCTCTAGTTGACTAGCTCGTTGATCAAAGATGGTCAAGGTTTCCTGGCCATAGACAAGTGTTGTCACTTGATAACGGGATCACATCATTAGGAGAATGATGTGATGGACAAGACCCAAACTATGAACGTAGCATATGATCGTGTCAGTTTATTGCTATTGTTTTCTGCATGTCAATGTATTTGTTCCTATGACCATGAGATCATGCAACTCCCGGACACCGGAGGAATACCTTGTGTGTTATCAAACGTCACAATGTAACTGGGTGACTACAAAGGTACTCTACAGGTATCACCAAAGGTGTTTGTTGGGTTGGCATGGATCAAGACTGGGATTTGTCACTCCGTGTGACGGAGAGGTATCTCGGGGCCCACTCGGTAATACAACATCACAACAAGCCTTGCAAGCAATGTGACTAAGGATTTAGTGATGGGATCTTGTATTACGGAACAAGTAAAGAGACTTGTCGGTAACGAGATTGAACTAGGTATGGAGATACCGACGATCGAATCTTGGGCAAGTGACATACTGAAGACAAAGGGAACAACATACGGGATTAACTGAATCCTTGACATAGAGGTTCAACCGATAGAGATCTTCGTAGAATATGTAGGAGCAAATATGGACATCGAGGTTCCGCTATTGGTTATTGACCAGAGAGAGTCTCAGGTCATGTCTGCATAGTTCTCGAACTCGCAGGGTCTGCACACTTTAGGTTCGGTGACGTTTCAGTAGAGTTGAGATATATGTGTCGGTGACCGAAGGTTGTTCGGAGTCCCGGACGAGATCCAGAATGTCACGAGGAGCTCCGAAATGGTCTGGAGGTAAATATTGATATATAGGAAGTCATGTTTTTGTCACCGGAAAAGTTTCGGGCCCATCGGTAGTTTACCGGGAGTGCCGGGAGGGTGCTGGGGGACCACCGGGAGGGGTGTGACGACCCAAGAGGCTCATGGGCTATGAGAGGAGGTGAATCAGCCCCTAGTGGGCTGGCCTAAGTCTCTCTCAAGGGCCCATGTGAAAAGGATAAAGGAAAAAGGCCAAAAGGCCAAATTAGGAAGGAGTCCTAATAGGATTCCACCACCCTTGTGGGAGGTGGATTCCTCCCTTGTGGTTCGGTCGAACCGCCTTGGATTGGAGGCTAAGGCTGCCTCCTCTCCTCTCATCCTCCTATATATATTAGAGGTTTTAGAGGTGAGAGCTAACCCTAATTGCCACATGCGTCCTCTACTTCTCTCTAGATTTGTCCTTCATCTAGATATGTTCTTCATCTAGATCAATTTTCGGCGGTGCTTAGGCGAAGCCCTGGTGGATTAGTTCACCACCACCACCACCATGTCGCCGTGCTCGAGAACTCATCTACCTATCCGTCCCTCTTGCTGGATCAAGAAGGCGGGGATCGTCATCGAGTTGTACGTGTGCTGAACGCGGAGGTGTCGTTTGTTCGGTACTAGATCGGGATGGATCGTGATGGGATCGCAAGATGGATCGTGATGAGATAGCAGAACGGGCTGCGATTTGGATCGCGAAGATGTTCCACTATATCAACCGCGTTATATACGCTTCCACTTAGCGATCTATAAGGGTATGTAGATTCACTCTCCCCTCTCGTAGATGATCATCACCATGGATAGGTATTGCGTGTGCGTAGGAAATTCTTTGTTTCCCATGCAACATTCCCCAACAGTACCGACATGACTTCTTCTCTCTCTATGATCTTAAATACCATGTATTCCGCATTTCCCGCAGTGATCTATCTGATGTAATCCTATTTTGTGGTGTGTTTGTTGGGATCCGATAAATTTTGGTTGTATGATTAGATTATTCATTGAAAGTAATTGAGCTTTTCTGAATTCTATTATGCATGATTGTTCTAGCTTTGTGTTTCTCTCAGATCTATTCATTTGGTTTGGCCGACTAGATTGATTTATCTTTAGTTGGATGTAATGGGTCCAATATTGCGGTGCTCTATATCATAGTGACAAAAAGGGAGAAGAAACGTATTGGTATTGTTGCCATTAAGGATAAAACATCGGGTCTGAACATATTGCTTGTCCTACTTTGTCTACATCATGTCATCTTGCTCCAAGTATTACTCTGTTTGTCATGAAGTTAGTACCGAAAGAGGAAAGCATAGAAGTGCTCTCGAAGTGGATTAATAGTAGTAAATGCAGGATCACTTTGCTCTACTTGTTTATGGACGTGTTGCCTAAATACATGATCATTGCCTTGAATAACATGTCATAACTATGCGCTATTCTCTAAATTGCACAACCGTAATTTGTCTACCCATCATATGCTATGTTCGAGAGAGAACCCTCTATGGAAATCTATGCCCCCCGGGTCTACTTAAATATATTTACTGAACCAATAAATATCTTGCTACAATTTTATTATTATTATTTACTTTTATTATTTGCATTATCTATATCTTTCAAAATTGATTCTTGCAAGTAACGAGTTCAAGGGGCTTGACAACCCTCTTGCCCGCGTTTGGTGCAAGGGTTTGGTTTTGTGTGTGTAGGTGTTGATGACGAGATTTTTTCTTGGTCCTCACTAAGGAAAAAACTTGTCACAACTTTATTTCTTCACCCTTCCTCTTCGTGGAAAAATCCAACGCAACTCACAAGTAGCACACGGCGACGAGGAGAGGCGCCAATGAGGGGCGCATCGGCGACTCAGGCGATACTTGCGGGGGGGGGGGGGGGGGGGAAGCACCGGTATCGGGGTGGGGGAAATGGGAAGTTGCGGTGGGGAAGTAGTTGAACCACCACCGTCATGGGTGTACGATTGATGGGCGCATGATACTGCCCACCACCCAAAAGGATATAAGTTGTCTTGGGCACTACCGAACACCCACCACTGCTAAGACCTCCTGCCTCACTATAGTTGATGGTTACCACAATTTAGTTGTGTTGGGCCAAAGTTTTTCCCAACACTTTTGATTTAAGAAGCTTTCATCACACGAGCAAATTTGGAGCAATTTATGTGTGGCGGGCACGTATTTCCGCCCGCCACTGCTACCCCAATAGAAGTGGTGGTTTCCTTTTGTTACCCGCCACTTCTATTTTTTCAAAATAGTTTTGTCAAGTAACTCATCACGCCTTCCACTAATGTGAGGTCACATATAAGACTTTTTCCTTGTAGTGATGTATGCATAATAACTATCAAAGATATCACATGAATTAGACTCATCAGCGACTTCCTCGGTAATCATTGCAAAATCTTATCACACCGTGAGGGTCCGCAATACATCTTGAACAAAATGGATATGAATCTTAGGCAGAAACGTTAGATTGTGTTGATCAAAGATTACGATTTATGGATCTTCTCCACCCTAGGCAAAGTGGATATCAATGCTGGCCCGCTAAATCGCAAATCTTATTGTAACAACCTCATGTTTTTAAAAAGTCAAAGACCTCTCTAAGATAAATTTTAAAAGCTTAATCTTGAGATCATTTGTCAAGGATACATATCTACCTTGGTTATGAAACCAGCTCTTGAGGACCAAATCAAAACTACCCAGAAACATGCTCGAGGTATCCGTTATGTCAAAGAAGATATTGCTAGGGGTAATTCTAAATGTCTTAGGCTAGACAAGGAAGATAATGTTTATTTCGAAGAATAGGAAACTAAGGTACTTGATCCTTAAGTAAGCTCAGGAATCTCCCATCTCAATTCATCTAGGTAGTACTAAGATGAATCAGGACCTATGCTAGAATTTCCCGTGGACCAGGATGAAGAGACAAATTGCTTAGTTCGTTGTTGAATGTGATGTTTTTCATCACGTCAAAGCGGAGCATCAAAGACCTTCTACATTGTTCGGCATTTTCCTATTCATGATCGGAAGTGGGATAAGGATTATATGGATTTCATCACTGGGTTTCCAAAAGTCTCATAAGGGTAATGACACCATTCTGGTTGTTATTGATCATCCCTCAAAAGTTGATCATTTTCTTCCTGTTCGAGAAAGTATAACTGCTAGCTAGTTAGCATACTTGTATGTGTCTCCAAGAGTATCTCTCCATGGTATATTTCATTATCAATTTAGATCACGGAAGTCTTTTCACCTCTCTATTTTGGGAAAGTTTATAGAATGCTATGGGAACTCATCTCGCCTTTAGTACTGCTTCGCATCCCCAATTCAGTGATCAAGTAGAAAGGGCCAACCAGGTTCTTGAACACATGTTGAGAGCCCGTGTTTTCCCTTTTGGAAAGAATTGGGAGAAATCACTTCCGCCCGTCGAATTTGCGTATAACAACACTTTCCAGTCTAGTCTTGGCATGACTCGTTTTGAATTTCTCTATGGATGAAGGTGTCGAATGCCTTTCAACTGGTCAGAAGCCGGGGAAAAAATTCATTTACCTGGATATGATCCAAGAGTAGTAAAGGGGATCACGACAAACTTCACGGGTAGTATTTCACCCTAATTTATTGATTCGACACAAGGGGGGCGAAAGAATATTTATAGGCCTTGACAATTGAGTTGTCAATTCAACCGCACTTGGGATATCTCTGTGCAGCAAAGATTTAGTAGCACGACTAATAATAGTAGTAGCGGTAACATTGATTGTAGCAATTTTGGTAACATTAGTAATAGTAGCAATTGAGTAGCAGGTGTGACAGTAAGAACAACAGTAGTAACATACCAAGATTCAGCATTTGTGAAGCATAGACACATGGATCAGTGATAAAAAGATATGGATTACATCAATCATGTACTAGTTACACACTAGAGCAACACAGAACTAGATCCAATTCATCAATATAATGTATGTCGTGGGTATAAGTCTGACAGTAGATGTATAGGGTACGAAAGGATGGGCACAGCATTAGCTACGGTGAGGTTGTATGAGTTCAGGCCCCTCTACGGTGGAGGTAAAAGCCCTACGTCTCAGTGCTCTTGGGAGCTTGTTGTCGAGTGGAATATGGAATATAGTGAATTGCTAACCCCTGCACCAGTGGGGAAGGGCGGCTTATATAGAGTGCGCTACCCTTCACAACGGTTCGGTGTACAGGGGTGGAGTAGTGGTGAATAACTGCATACATTACAGGTAACGTATGCCTTAAATGCTAATAAAGGTACATGGAAATGTATGACCTGTTGCCCTTCAGGGGGGTTACGATGTACAGAGTGGAATCCAGTCGGTAAGTTTGATACGCTCTGAATGCTCATCTCTGACTGGATGATGGAGGAATCGTCACCGACTGGATGATGGAAAGTCCTTAATTCAGTCGGAACTGACTAAGGGCCTTATCCCTTATGAAGGGTACGTAGTCCTTGGGTAGGACCTATATGGCAGGTCTATGACCCTACCCTAGGACTATAACCCCATCATTAGTCCCCAAATGGATTGGGGTTGGAACGACGAAGCGATGCTTGGAGTACGGATCCGACTGGTATGCATGCGACTTTGGCGTTGTTTGCCTCGATCCATTTTATCCTCTTGACCAGTGATCCGAGTGGATGTATTTGTGAAACGAACCGTCAGGGACCGAGTGCTTCCGTGGTATCTTTTGACGTGACCAGTCAACTGACAGCGGCGGATTTTCCGGGATCCTCAAATTTCGGTTGCAGCGCCGAGCGGGGATGACGACATCGTAATCGAGTAGTATCTGCCGCCTCGATTTCCGCACCTTTATCTCCTCCACTAATATCGCAGCAACCGGTCGGGGGATAAGATTTCGGGGCCACCTGCTAGTGACCCAGTCGGAACCTTATTTAAACCTCTACAGCGAGGGTTTTTCGTTGCACTCGCCTGATAGCTCGCACTTGCCCCGCTTCTCTCGCGACCTCGTGCGCATCCCGAGCTCCTTCCTTCTACTCCTCCCCTGCGGATCTGCAACCTCCACCATGACAAAGGGGCAGACGAGCAAGCTCGAGGCGCGGAAGAAGAAGGCTCCTACTCAGCGGCGGCGGCGAGCACTGCCGGCGGGTTGGATCCAGGGCGATTTCCTCCCCTCCACGGTGACGGAGGAGGACATGCTGGAGCTGGTGGAGCACGGGATGATCGAGCGTAAGACGTGGAGGTTGCCGGCGGAGGGCGAGACCGAGCCGGCGCCCCAGGAGGGGGAGCGCGTCTTGCTGCTCAGTCACGTGCACCGAGGCTTCTCTCTGCCTCCTCATCCCTTCTTCAGAGGTATAATGAACCACTTCGGGGCGCAGCTCCACCATTTCCTCCCAACGCAATAGCTCATCTCTCTGCCTTCGTCGTGCTGTGCGAGTGTTTTATCGGCTGTCCTCCCCATTGGGGGCTCTTTAAGCACATCTTCTCCGCTAGATCTCAAACCATCAAAAGGCTTAGCCAGTCGGATGACAAAACTCACCTCCTCCATCTCTGCGGAGGCTTAGGCTCACAAAAGAAAAGTAAAAGTAGCTATCCCGCTCTTCAGTTGTCTGAATCCGTTAGGAAGTGGCAGTCGACTTGGTTTTACTGCCAGGATGTTGCTTGCCCGAATGCCGCCACTGGACTACCAACTTTTAGCTTAGATCGACCGGCTCCGCCTAGGCAGCTTGCACTCACGAAGATGGAGAAGATCCAGATCCAGCCTCCGGTCGATGCGCTTGTAGAGGTCGTCCGAAAGGGAGTCACTGGCATAGATTTGCTGGAGGTTTTTCTGGGTCGGCGTATCCAGCCTTTGCAAGCTCGACACCATGCCATGTGGCACTACACGGGGCCTAAGGACTCCACTCGGACTAACCCCGAGTGTGTGACCGGGGAGTTGGTGGCGTCGTGGGTCCTCAACATCACAGGCGCCTGCGATAACCCCCGAGGAGCCCGACGAGTGAAGCCCTTCCGCGCGGACAACCCTCCTCCGAATGAGGTCAGTATAACTTGTCGAGTGCACACAATTGTCTTAGATTTATCGCTTTTTCTTGTATTACTCTCTTACGTCTGGCTTGTCGACTGTATCTTGTGCAGGCGTGGACCAACTGGTTTTCTCGTGTCTCGAACGGGAATCCGGCAGAGGAAGAGGAAGCTAGCCAGGAGGGCAGCGTGGAGAGCGTCGAGTACGTCTCCGACAGTGGGGAGACGGAGGAGGAGTCCGAAGAAGAAGAGGAGGAAGATGAGGAAGAGAACTCGCCACCCCCACCACCAGAGCCTCGAACTAAACGCCGTCACGAACCCGTGGCTCCGTCGGCTCCTCCAGCGGCCTCGAGTGCCCCGCCAGCTGCTCCTGTGGTTCCGAGTGCCTTGCTAGCTACTCCCGTGGTTCTTTGTGCTCGGAGCACAAAGAGGACCAGGGACTCTGCTGCTGAGCCCGCAGGCCAGCCCTCTAAGGTGGCCAAACCGAGTGGATCCAAGCCTCAGAAGGCTTTGCCGCGGATGAGGATCGTTGTTCCCGTCGCCTCAGCGTAAGTGTATTCTTGTATCTTCTTCCAGTATTTGATTGGACTCATGCTTATTGGTCGAGTGAATTTCACTCGACAGAGCTGCCACCTCCGCCACTTCTCTGCCACGCCAGGGGGACGATCCCATCGATACGGATAACGTCGTCACATCCCAGCAAGGTACGTCGTGGCGACTCCGAGAGCTTACATTATTGTTTCGAGAATTCTGTCTTTGGTCTTGCCTTTTTTTCTGTGGTATCACGTCGTTCAGTCGAGTTTCCTTTAGAGGTGATTCCCGTGGAGGAGGACGACCAGAAGAGGTCCGAGCAAGCTGCGGTGCCTGTCCTTGAGGCTGTTCCACCGGTTACTACTCCTGCCATGGATGTGTCACCGACTGAGACGATGTCGTCGACTGAAACGGCACTTATCGCTGCTGAACCGACTGGAGCAGGACTTGGGATGCCCAAGGAGTCTCTTGTGGTGCCAGGTCCGTCGACTGTCCAGTACGACGCCCAGCGCCTCCCGGAAGATCAGGTGGGAGCTGCCAAGGAGGCCATGGTGCAGGCGGAGTTGATGGCGGGTGATGCCAAGAGAGCGTACGACTCCATCGCGTCTGTGTACAAGCGAAGCTTGGAACTCCGGGACGATATCCGAGTAAGTGGGCTAGTAAGTATTTACTTTCCTCTTGTAACCCACTGGGTGTTTAAGCAATGTACTCGGATACAGTAGGATTATTTTGCAGCGGGTTCACTCTTAGTGAACCCAGTGGGTGTAGTCCCTGAGACTTCTGTCGTGTGCTTGCACCGGCAGTTGTCTTTATATACATTTTCTTTAACTCGATCAGATCAAAGCTAATCTGTTCGAATGTTACCGGTGGGGGCACTCCGAGTGCACCTACTGGATGAGTCCCCGAGAGTAATTTTACTCAGGTCGGGTAGTAGTAACCTCATAGGCTTGTTTTTTGTTATGTATCTCAATAGGTTTGAGGTTCATGCCAGTGGGGTCGCTCTCAGTGAACCCACTGGGTGTAGTCCCCGAGATCGCTGTCGACTGCTTGCGTCGGCAGGGGTCTGAAGAACTTCGAGTTTTTATTGTTGTCCTTGTTGAATGTGTCTGACCATCTCTTCGCGCTGACTTGCAGAAGACTTGCGAGATGGGATTGGCGTACGACACTTTGAAGGCTGAAAAGATTCAGTTTGCTGCGGAACTGGATGCAGCAATGCTTGCCTTGGCTGGTCTGAAGGGTGTTCTGGTTGAACAAGAGAAGTCCTTGGAGGAGTCCCGTGAGGCAAACAAGGCATTGGTGGCCGAAATGGAGAAAATGGGGAAACAAAGAACCGAGCTGATGGGACAGATGCACGTGATGAACAGGCGGTGCATAGCACACGAGAAGTACGTCACTGACTGGGCAAGGAAGATGATTGCGCTTCTCGGTGGTAAGTTCTGTTTTTCCGAGTGCTTCTTGACTGTGTATTTCATTCTGCGCTTACTTTTTGCTCGTCTTGTCTTTGCAGATTTTTGCATGGACGCTGAGGCTGAAGCAGCTGACGTTGAGCGGTCGGTTCTTCCGAACATTCCACTCGGCGAGGACGCCAATCGAGACATGCTCCGAGCGCACATTCGCCTGGGCAAAGTGGGACCTTTCATCGGTCGATTGAGAGAGGTCGTCGGCCGAATCGACAAGGAGCTGTGGCCCGAAGACGAGTCTCGGCAAGAGATGGAAGGGTTGATGACTCAGCTGGAGGAGGTCCCGAACCGAGTGCACGCGTGGAAGAAGTCTGCGGCTCGCTGTGGTGCGGACGTGGCGTTGTCGCTGGTCCGAGTGCACTGCAAGGAGGCTCGCGAAGAGAAGCTGAAGGCGTTGCAAGTCGCCAACACCAAAAAGCTTCCATTCGAAGATTTCATGGAGACCTTCCTTGAGAGCGCCACTCGCATCGCAGACGGGATCGACCTCGACACTTTCGTGGAGCCTGCCAGTCCCAGTGCCAGTCTTGACGACGCTTGAGAAAACTTTTACCTCGGTATGCCGAGTGTTGGTTGTATGAAACTTTGGCCACTGCTGTTGGCCGTCTCATTCGTGGTTCGGTGTGGATAAGCTTGATCTACACCGAACCAACTATCTTTAGACGAACTTTGAATTTGAATCGAATCTTTTGCTCTTCCTTTGCCAAAGAGTTGTTGACACGATTTTGGCTCATGGTTTTTGTTTGGCGTTTCTTGGTGAAGCCAATGGCAAACATGCGGAGCATGTAATTGTCAGTTGTCTTGACATCTGCATGAGTCTCACTGAGGGTCTGCTTAGTCTCCGAGTGGATCTGTAGGATACACTCGAAGGCAATTGTGTACTTAGGCGAATCGTGATCGCGGCTGAGTCTTCGAGTGCAACTGTAAAGTCGTACTCGGAGTGAGTTGTTACTCATGTAATTGTCAGTTGTCTTGACATCGACATGAGCCTCAATGAGGTTCTTCTACTCATATTATTGTCAGTTGTCTTGACATCTACATGAGCCTCACTGAGGGTCTGCTGAGTCTCCGAGTGGATCTGTAGGATACACTCAAAGGCAATTGTGTACTTAGGCGATTAGTGATCGCGGCTAAGTCTTCGAGTGCGACTGTAAGGTCATACTCGGAGCGAGTTGTTACTCATGTAATTGTCAGTTGTCTTGACACCTACATGAGCCTCAATGAGGTTCTTCTACTCATATAATTGTCAGTTGTCTTGACATCTACATGAGCCTCAATGAGGGTCTGCTAAGCCTCCGAGTGGATCTGTAAGATACACTCGAAGGAAGCTTTCTATTTAGGCGATTCTTGATCGCAGACAAGTCCCCGAGTGCGACGTTTAGTGCACATTCGGAGAAAGTTAGTACTTAGGCGATTCTGGATCGCGTCTAAGTCCCCGAGTGCAACGTTTAGTGCACACTCGGAGAAAGTTTGTACTTAGGCGATTCTTGATCGCAGCTAAGTCCCCGAGTGCGGCGTTTAGTGCACACTCGGAGAAAATTTGTACTTAGGCGATTCTGGATCGCAGCTAAGTCCCCGAGTGCGACGTTTAGTGCACACTCGGAAAAAGTTTGTACTTAGGCGATTCTTGATCGCAGCTAAGTCCCCGAGTGCGACGTTTAGTGCACACTCGGAGAAAATTTGTACTTAGGCGATTCTTGATCACAGCTAAGTCCCCGAGTGCGACGTTTAGTGCACACTCGGAAAAAGTTTGTACTTAGGCGATTCTTGATCGCAGCTAAGTCCCCGAGTGCGACATTTAGTGCACACTCGGAAAAAGTTTGTACTTAGGCGATTCTTGATCGCAGCTAAGTCCCCGAGTGCGATGTTTAGTGCACACCCGGAGAAAATTTGTACTTAGGCGATTCTTGATCGCAGCTAAGTCCCCGAGTGCGACGTTTAGTGCACCCTCGAAGAAAGTTTGTACTGAGGTGATTCTTGATCGCAGCTAAGTCCCCGAGTGCGACGTTTAGTACACACTCGGAGAAAGTTTGTACTTAGGCGATTCTTGATTGCAGCTAAGTCCCCGAGTGCGACGTTTAGTGCACACTCGGAGAACATTTGTACTTAGGCGATTCTTGATCGCAGCTAAGTCCCCGAGTGCGACGTTTAGTGCACACTCGGAGAAAGTTTGTACTTAGGGGATTCTTGATCGCAGCTAAGTCTCCGAGTGCGACGTTTAGTGCACACTCGGAGAAAGTTAGTACTTAGGCGACTCTGGATCGCAGCTAAGTTTTTTTTTGAGACCGGAGCCTGCGACCGCGGAAGAATTTTGAATCTGCAAAAACTCAATCTGGTTTGTATTACTTCAACGATACTTGTTCTTTACATTGCTTAAGTCGACGGTCACATGTAGAAGCGCTTCAGGAGATCTCTGTTCCATGCTCGCGGCTCGTCCGTTTCCCTGTCAAGGTTGTAGAGTCGATATGCTCCGTTGTTCAGCACCTTGGAGATGATGAAGGGTCCTTCCCAGGCGGGAGCCAACTTGTGAGGTCTCTGCTGATCCACTCGGAGCACCAAGTTGCTTGCTTGGAATGTACGACTCCTGACGTGTCGCGCATGAAAACGCCGCAGATCTTGTTGATAAATGGTTGAGCGAGTCAGTGACATCTCGCGCTCCTCCTCTAGAAGATCCACTCCATCTTGCCTTGCTTGCTCTGCTTCAGCTTCGGAGAAGAGTTCAACTCGTGGAGCCTTGTGAAGCAAGTCACTCGGAAGGACTGCCTCTTCTCCGTAAACGACGAAGAACAGGGATCGCCCTGTGTCTCTATTTGGGGTTGTGCGGAGACCCCAAAGCACCGAAGGCAGCTCGGTGACCCATGCGTCGGTGGCATGTCCCACTTCTCGCAGGAGTCGAGGCTTCAAACCTTGCAGAATAAGTCCATTCGCCCGCTCCGCTTGTCCGTTTGTTTGGGGGATGCGCCACAGATGCAAAATCCACTCGGATACCTTGGCCCATACAGAAACTTTTGAATCTTCCTGAGTCAAAGTTTGTTCCATTGTCAGTGATTATGCTGTGAGGTACCCCGAATCTGGAGATGATGTCCCTGACAAACTTGATGGCCGTAAGGGCGTCGAGCTTCTTGATGGGCTTGGCTTCAATCCACTTTGTGAACTTGTCGACTGCCACCAACAGATGTGTGAATCCCCCTTGGCCTGTCCTGAATGGACCGACTGTATCTAATCCCCATACTGCAAACGGCCAAACAAGAGGGATTGTCTTCAACGCAGATGTTGGCTTGTGGGACTTGTTAGAGTAGAACTGACAGCCTTCGCATTGGTCGACCATATCCTTCGCCATTTCATTCGCCTGCAGCCAGAAGAAACCAGCTCTGAATGCTTTGGCGAAGATTTCTCTTGAGGAGGTGTGATGACCGCAGGTTCCCGAGTGAATTTCTTCCAGGATTAACTGTCCCTCCTCAGGGGAGATGCATCGTTGAAGGACGCCTGAAACGCTTTCCTTGTACAACTGGCCATCAATGACAGTGAACGACTTTGACCTGCGGACGATTTGTCTGGCTTGGACTTCGTCTTCTGGTAATTCTTGCCTGAGGATGTATGCAATAAACGGCACAGTCCAATCGGGGATGATAGCAAGAATCTCCATGATCAAATCAATCACAGCAGGGACTTCGACTTTAGTCGGATCTGTCGAGCTCTTTGGTTGTACTGGTTCCTCTGTGAAAGGATCTTCTTTAACTGAGGGAAGGTGAAGATGCTCGAGGCAGACGTCACTCGGGACTGGTCTCCGAGTGGATCCAAGTTTCGCCAATTCATCAGCTGCTTGGTTTTTCAGTCGCGGAACGTGGTGGTGTCCAGACCTTCAAACTTTTTATCGAGCTTCCTCACTGCATTGCAGTATGTGGTCATGGTGGGGTTCCTGACGTCCCACTGCTTCATCACTTGATTAACCACCAAATCCGAATCGCCATAGACCATCAGGCGACAGACGCCGAGTGTGATGGCCATGCGCAGTCCATAAAGGAGAGCTTCATACTCTGCCTCGTTGTTGGAGGAATCAAAGTGTATCTGCAACACATACTTGAGTTTGTCACCCTTTGGCGATATGATCACAACGCCAGCGCCGGAGCCATTCAACATCTTGGACCCATCGAAGAACATTGTCCAATGAGCCGAGTAGATGTGGGTCGGTTGCTGTTGTTCTACCCATTCTGCTATGAAGTCAGCCAGAGCTTGAGACTTTATAGCTTTCTTGGCCTCGAACTTGATGTCGTAGTATAACATCTCCATTGCCCACTTTGCCACTCGGCCTGATGCGTCCCGGATTGTGTAGGATTTCCGACAACGGAGCATCAGAAACGACGGACACCGAGTGGTCTTGAAAATAATGAGCCACCTTCTTCGTAGTCATGTAAATCCCGTAGATAAGTTTTTGATAATGGGGATACCTCTGCTTGGAAGGAGACAGGACTTCGGAGACATAATACACTGGCCGCTGAACCTTGTATGATTTGCCTTCTTCCCGTTTGACTGTGAGAACAGTGCTGACGACTTGATTTGTAGCCGCGATGTACAGAAGAAGGGGTTCTTTACTGAGCGGAGCAGTAAGAACCGGCTGGGTGGAAAGTAGGACCTTGAGGTTGTCGAATGCGATTTGGGCTTCGTCTGTCCACTCGAAAGTATCTGATTTCTTCATGAGTCGGTACAGAGGAAGTGCCTTCTCGCCGAGTCGACTGATAAACCTGCTCAAAGCCGCTAGGCAACCTGTAAGTCTTTGAACATCGTGTATTCTGACCGGCCGCTCCATTTGGACGATGGTCCCGATCTTTTCGGGGTTGACATCGATCCCTCGTTCGGAAACGAAGAAACCGAGTAACTTTCCGCTGGGAACGCCGAATGAACGCTTGGCTGGGTTGAGCTTGATATCGTACCTACGAAGGTTGGCGAATGTTTCTGCCAAGTCTGTCAGCAGGTCGGAACCTTTGCGTGACTTGACTACGATATCATCCATATACGCCTCCACATTCCGACCGATCTGGTCGAGGAGGCATTTTTGGATCATGCGCATAAAGGTTGCTCCTGCATTCTTCAAACAAAATGGCATAGTGATGTAGCAGAAGCACCCGTATGGGGTGATGAAGGCTGTTTTTAATTCATCGGGGCCGTACAGACGGATCTGATGATAGCCCGAGTAGGCATCAAGGAATGACAAACGCTCGCAACCCGCAGTCAAATCAACAATTTGATCGATGCGGGGGAGCGGAAAATGCTCTTTCGGGCAGACCTTATTGAGATGCTTGAAGTCAATGCACATTCGGAGCGACTTGTCTTTCTTGGGCACCATGACAACATTGGCGAGCCACTCGGAGTGGTGTACCTCGCGAATGAAGTTGGCTGCCAAAAATAGCCACCTCTTCTCCGATTGCCTTCCTCTTGTGCGAGGTGGACCGACACACGCGTTCTCGAACAGGCCGAGCGGCGGGATCCACATGCAGTCGGTGCTCAGCCAACTCCCTGGGTACACCTGGCATGTCAGCGGGCTACCATGCGAAGATGTCCCAGTTCTTACGGAGGAATTGGATGAGCTCGGCTTCCTATTTAGGATCGAGGGTGGTGGAGATGTTCGTCGGGGCAGCGGTGTCGTCTGTCGGGTGGATGCTGACCTTCTTCGTCTCTCCCGCCGACTGGAATGCGGACTCCGAAGCTGGCTTCTTCGAACGCATCAAGTCAGCGGGGTCGACTGTTTTCTTGTACTTGTCAAGCTCAAGGACAACCATCTGCTGATTGGCGATCCTCGATCCCTGTTGCAGACACTCCTCGGCCCGTTGTCGATTGCCGGTGATAGTGATCACACCTTTTGGACCTGGCATCTTCAGCTTCAGCTACACGTAACATGGACGGCCATGAAACGCGCATACGCAGGGCGGCCCAGAATTGCGTGGTACGCACTCTGGAAGTCCACCACCTCGAACGTCAGCTTCTCTTTGCAGAAGTTCTTGTCGGAGCCGAAGACGACGTCCAACGCGATCTGGCCGAGTGACTTGGCCTTTCGTCCAGGGACGACTCCATGGAACTGCATGCTGCTCTCGCTAAGTTTGGACATCGGAATGCCCATCCCCTTGAGAGTGTCGGCGTACATGATGTTCAAGCCACTGCCGCCGTCCATGAGGACTTTGCGCAGTCGGACTCCTTCCACCACAGGGTCGACGACCAGAGCCTGCCTCCCTGGGGTGGGTACGTGAGCTGGATGATCCGACTGGTCAAAGGTGATCGCAGTCTGAGACCATTTGAGGAACGTAGGGTTGGTCGACGTGGCCATGTTCACCTCCCTGTTCACCAGCTTCAGTCGACTCTTGCTCTCAATGTCAGCAAAAATCATCAGCGTTGCATGGACTTGGGGGAACGGATCCTCCTTGTCCTCCTCATCCTGTTCATAGCCCTTTTCACTCGGTTGCCCTTCGCCGAACCCCTGGATCAGGAGGCGACATTGCCAAGTGGTATGCTTCGGATATATGGTGTTGCCCTCTTCATCCATCTTCGTGTGAATTGGACATGGCTGGTCCAGGATGGGGTTTCCGAACTGCTTCTTCTTAGGGGTGAACTGAGCCTTCCCCTTGCCCTTGAACTTGCCATTGGTAACGACTGCGGCCTCTGCCTGAGGAGTGGACGGAGCTTTCTACTTTTGCTTCCGAGTGTTGTTCCCATCTCCATCGGCGACTGCGTTGTGCTTGCCGCTACGAATGCGGTCCTCTTCTTCGCCATTTGCATAGCGTGCCGCTATCTCCATCATTTTACTCATGGAGATGTCGCCTGTTCGACCGAACTTCAAGTACAGATCTATGTACCGCACGCCTGCCTTGAAGGCGCGGACTGCTTGGTGCTCTGTGACGTTCTCCACCGTGCGTAGAGGGTCGTCCAATGCTGAATGAAATCGCGCAGGGGCTCATTCTGCTTCTGGACACAGTGATGGAGCTCCACGAGGCCAGCAGGGCGTTTGCACGTCCCTTCGAAGGTCCTGACGAAGACTCGGGCCAGATCTGCCCAGTTGTAGATGCTTGAGGGACCCAACTGGTTCAGCCACGCTCGTGCCGAGCCGTCGAGCATCAGAGGGAGGTGTTTCATGGCGACGTGGTCGTTCCCTCCTCCAATCTGGACTGCCACTCGGTAGTCGTCCAGCCACGTTTCTGGCTTGGATTCTCCCGTAAACTTGCTGATCCCCATCGCCAATCGGAAGTTGGGAGGGATGTCAGCCGAACGGATGGCTTGACTGAAACACTCGGGACCAGAGACGATGGTCCTGCTTCCACTCGGACGGTCCATATCATGGCCACCGCGGTGGGCCCGGCCCCTGTCGACCCTCCTCTAGGCGATATGCCCCCTCGCGTCGGGTCTTGGATCATAAGTGTCACCGACCGAACGCCGATCATCATGATGTCGGGTCCCGTAGGGCCCACCCCGCGAAGGGGTGCGTGAACGGCGACGATCTTCAGGATTCATGGAACGGCTGCCTCCCCCGTGTCGCTGATGAGAACCGGGGTTGTGAACTGACCGATGTGTGTTCGCGCGAACAGAACTATTGTGGATCCTGTTGTGCGACTGGGAGACCGCCGAATTTTGCTGCTGCGCCGTGTGCAGCAGGGCACGGATCTGCTCGATCCCTCTGCCAGCCTCTGAATCAGTCGGCTGGAGGGAATCGGCTATCTTGGCGGCGGCAGCCAGGTTGAGGACGGGTGTGCGGAACACCTCCACGTTGCTCTGACGAGTGCGCCGGCTGGCAGAACGGCGAGGCTGACGGCGAGCGCCGGAGGTTTCGCCGACCTCGTGCTCGTTCCGGCCGGTTTGGCGGGGACTTTCATGGGAGTTGGCCATGTGCACTTCGGCTGTAATCCCGCGACCCACGTACTCGGAAGGAAACTCAGTCGGAACTGAGTCCGAGCGCTGGGACGGCGGCGCTACTACAACCGACTCGAGGACCGCCACTTGTGAAGACGCGCTCTGGCTCGCCTGGGCGTGTTGCACCTAACGCTGGAGCCGCGGACGGCGAGACCGCTTGTTGCGGCGCGCAACAGGGGCGAAGGTCGACACCGGAGCCGACAGCTGGAGAAGAAGGATGCCACGGGCGCCGGCACAGAAGTGTGTAGCCCCGCGACTGGGGATCGCCTCTACGTCAAGAGGAGCATCCCGAAGCCATGCTGAATCGTCGACGATGAAGGAGAGAGCGCCGAAGAGGATCTCACGACACGTGCTCAAATCACCACCGAACGACATGACAAAAGGATGTAGTCGCAAACTCGCCGAAAAGTCGCTTAGACGCCTGCCCCACGGTGGGCGCCAACTGTCGTGGGTATAAGTCTGACAGTAGATGTGTAGGGTACGAAAGGATGGGCAGAGCCTTAGCTACGGCGAGGTTGTATGAGTTCAGGCCCCTCTACAGTGGAGGTAAAAGCCCTACATCTCAGTGCTCTTGGGAGCTTGTTGTCGAGTGGAATATGGAATACAGTGAATTGCTAACCCCTGCACTAGTGGGGAAGGGCGGCTTATATAGAGTGCGCTACCCTTCACAACGGTTCGGTGTACAGGGGTGGAGTAGTGGTGAATAACTGCATACATTACAGGTAACGTATGCCTGAAATGCTAATAAAGGTACATGGAAACGTATGACCGTTGCCCTCCAGGGGGGTTACGATGTACAGAGTGAAATCCAGTCGGTAAGTTTGATACGCTCCGAATGCTCATCTCCGACTGGATGATGGAGGAATCGTCACCGACTGGATGATGGGAAGTCCTTAATTCAGTCGGAACTGACTAAGGGCCTTATCCCTTATGAAGGGTAGTCCTTGGGTAGGACCTATAGGGCAGGTCTATGACCCTACCCTAGGACTATAACCCCATCAATGTAGGCATGTATTCCGTACATAGCCATATGTGCTTGTGGTAAGAACTTGCATGACATCTTTTGTCCTACCCTCCCGTGGCAGTGGGGTTGTATTGGAAACTTAGGGATATTAAGGCCTCCTTCTAATAGATAACAGGACAAAGAATTAACACATAGTGAATACATGAACTCCTCAAACTACAGGAATCACCGGAAAAAATCCCAAATATTGTCACCTTGGGGTATGTGGATCAAGACACATAATAGGTACATACAACTTGCAGGATAGGATCCAAATACTTTTCATGTCCAGAGAGAACATAATAAGTTTAGATCTGAAATCATGGCACTTGAGTCCTCGAGACAAGCATTAAGAATAGCAAATTCATAACAACATCAATATCAGAACATAGTGGATACTAGGGATCAAGCCCTATCAAACTTAACTCGATTACATGATCAATCTCATCCAAACCTCATCACCATCCTGTGAGCCTACTTAGGAATTACTCACACACGATGGTGAGCATCATGGAATTGTATATGGAGAAGGGTTGATGATGACTAAGACAATGAATCCCCCTCTTCGGAGCCCCAAACGGACTCCAGATCAGCTATCGTGAGGACGAACATGAGGTAGTAGTGGCTTCCTCTCGTAAAATGCGATGAAATCTTCTCTTTCATTTTTTCTTTGAAGATATGAATTTATAGGATTGGTATTAGGGTCGGAGGAGCCACGTGGATCCCACAAGCCATCACGGCACGCTTAGGGGGTGGGCACACCATGTTGGCCGGTGAACCACAGTTAGCCCCCTCTGGTGGTTCTTCGCTCCAAAATTCATCATATATTCCGAAAATAATTCACAAAAAGTGTCATCCAATTCCTAGAACTTTTATTTCCGCACAAAAATAACACCAAGGTATTTCTACTGAAAAAAGTCAGTCGGAGTTAGTTCCATTCAAATCATGCAAATTACACTCCAAAACGAGATCAAAAGTGTTTGGAAAAGTAGATACATTGGAGACGTATCAAGTCCCCCAAGATTAACTCATTGCTTGTCCTCAAGAAATTCAGTTGATAAGATGAAAGTGATAAAGAAAACTTTTACAAACTCTTTTGTTCTTGTTGCCATGTATATGCTTAGCTAGTGTTCAGGTTTTCAGCATAAATCATAAATAATCATATCCATGATAACAGTTAAGAATCATATTCAATCATGTCAATACATAACCAACTAGGAAGAAATAATAAGATATCTCACATGCCAACAATTTGTCAAAACAATCATGATATAATACGGTGGCATGGTATCTCGCTAGCCCATTCTGAGACTGCAAAACATAAATGCAGAACACTTCTAAGGTTCAAGCAGCGACTAAACATTATAATTCAGAGTAGGAAAGATCCAACATGCTCACATCCAACATTAACTAGACCCAATGCATAAGAATGACAATAGTGCTCTCTGGTTTGGTGCTTTTAGTAAGAGGGTGATGACTCCACATAAAAGTAAATAGATAGGCCCTTTGCACGGGGAAGCATTGATTTAGAGAGGTGGGAGAGCTCAATTTTAAAACATGATTGAAAATATAGATTTTGAGTGGTGTTCTTTACTGTCAACGTTATGGCAAAGGTTTTCAGTATCTTCCATGCTAAAGTCATCATTGGTGGTTCCCAAACAGAATTGTAAAGTTTACTCGTATCCACCATCCATTCTCAAGCCATGGCTAGCCGAATTCACATGTGCCCTCCAACATATCAATTGTCCCAAGGTGTTTTGTTTTAATTTAATTTTGATTATCCAAAACTGGGCATCCTTTTTACCAACCTCTCTCGTGCAATGACGCTGAATAAACGACCGTCCTGAGAATAACTCACTTAGCATGGAAGATACCGACCGCCTGTTTCTACATAAGTGTTACGAGTGCACAAATCAGATGTTTAGTGGTAGCACATGCAAATTTACGTGAAACGACATGGTAATAACACATATAGGTAGTAAGTGGGTGTTAAAGCACAAGACACGCTCTGATGGCTCTCTCGAGCGCTACAAGGCACGATGGGTGGTACGCGGCTACCGCCAGCATGTCACGGTTCACTATGGGGAAACATTTCCTCCGGTCGTGAAGCCGGCGACAATCTGCACGGTGCTCACTCTTTCTGCTTCCCGCGGTTGGCCGATCCGCCAACTCAACGTCAAGAACACCTTCTTGCACGGTACACTCCAGGAGGAGGTCTTGTGCTTGCAACCCGCCAGTTTTGTTGAGGCCATCAAGCCTGACCATGTCTGTCGGCTGACCAAGTCCCTGTATGGACTCAAGTAGGTGACGTGGGTGTGGTTTCTTCGCTTTGCCACCTTCCTCGCCACCCTTGGCTTCACCGCGGCATGCTCGGACAGCTCGTTGTTCGTCTTCGCGTCTGGTAATGACGCCACCTACCTATTTCTCTATGTGTACAACAAGGTCCTTGCGGCCAACTTCAATGCGCTCCTTCGCCGCATCATCTCCAGGCTCATGGGCGAGTTCTCCATGAAAGACCTGGGCGTGCTCCTCTACTTCCTGTGCATCCGGGTGGCGCGTTCCATCTCGAGTTTCTTCCTCTTGCAGAAACAGTACGTGATACGTCTCAAACGTATCTATAATTTTTGATGCCTTCATGTTGTTATCTTATCAACTTTGGATGTTTTATATACCTTTTATATCTTTTTGGAACTAACTTATTAATTCAGTGCCAAGTGCCAGTTCGTGTTTTTTGTGTGCTTTTGACTCTTTTCAGATCTGATTTTGGAACGGAGTCCAAACAGAATAAAATCCCCGAAATAATTTTTTCCAGAACAGAAGAAGATCGGGTACTTGAGGGCCAAGGCAGGGGGCCCGCACGGAGCCCACAAGCCCTGTTGCCGCGGCCAGGGGGGCCCGCGGCAACCAGGCTTGTGGCCTCCCTGGCATTCCCCTGCCCTAGCTCTTTGGCCTATAAATTCCCAAAAATCGCAAAAAAAAGAGGGCATCCATGAAAACACTTTTCCGTTGCCGCAAGCTTCCGTTCCCGCGAGATCTCATTTGGAGACCATTCCCGGTGCCCTGTCGGAGGGGACTTTGGAGTTGGAGGGTGCTACTGCAACAAAAGACCTTCCAACGGCGCTAGAAATAGGTCTGTTGACGACACCAGGAATCCTTCTGCTATGGCTACGTCTTAAGGGACTTCCTAGGCAAATATGCAAAGGATTTCCCTCGTGGCCTTGGAGCCTTGCGTTGGTGTTCCCTCGAAGCGGAAAGGGTGATGTAGCGCAGCGGTGGTAAGTATTTCCCTTAGTTTGAGAACCAAGGTATCGATCCAGTGAAGGAGTATCACAAGAGCCTACACAAACACAAAAAGCTTGCTCCAAACGCTACGAAGGGGTTGTCAATCCCTTAAAGATTGTTCGCCAAGTGAGAACTGAAAGCAACAAAGTAACAAAGCAAAGTAAAAGCGAAAGTGGAAACGATAGGTGTGAATAGACCCGGGGGCCGTAGTGTTTACTAGTGGCTTCTCTCATGAAAGCAAGTAGACGGTGGGTGAACAAATTACTGTCGAGCAATTGATAGAACCGTGCAAAGTCGTGACTTCATCTATGGCAATGATTATATCTATAGGCATCACGTCCAAAAGAATTAGACCGATACTTTTTGCATCTACTACTATTACTCCACATGTCGACCGCTATCCAGCATGCATCTAGTGTATTAAGTCCAAAAGAACAGAGTAACGCCTTAAGCAAGATGACATGATGTAGATGGACAATCTCATATCTACGATAGATCCCACCTTGTTACCTGATACGTCTCAAACGTATCTATATTTTTTTATGGTTTCATGCTGTTATCTTGTCATCTTTGGATGTTTTATGTACCTTTTATATCTTTTTTGGGACTAACTTATTAATTCAGTGCCAAGTGCCAGTTCCTGTTTTTTCTGTGTTTTTGGCTCTTTTTAGATCTGATTTTGGAATGGAGCCCAAACGGAATAAAATCCCCGAAATGATTTTTTCCCGAACGGAAGAAGATTAGGGGGCCTGTGGGCCAAGCCAGGAGGGCTGCAGGGAGCCCACAAGCCCCCACTCCGCCACCAGAGGGAGGCGGCGGTGGGCAGGCTTGTGGCCTCACTGGTGCCCCCTGACCTAGATCTTGCGCCTATATATTCCTGAAAAAATAGAAGAAAAAAACCAGGGGAACCATGAAAATACTTTTCCGCCGCCGCAAGCTTCCGTTTCCGCGAGATCTCATCTGGAGACCCTTCCCGGCGCCCTGTCGGAGGGGACTTTGGAGTTGGAGGGCTTCTTCATCATCATCATCGCCCCTCCAATGACTCGTGAGTAGTTCACTTCAGACCTACGGGTCCGTAGTTAGTAGCTAGATGGCTTCTTCTCTCTCTTGGATCTTCAATACAAAGTTGTCCATGATCTTCGTGGAGATCTATCCGATGTAATCTTCTTTGGCGGTGTGTTTGTCGAGATCCGATGAATTGTGGATTAGTGATCGGATTATCTATGATATATATTTGAGTCTTTGCTGATTTCTTATATGCATGATTTGATATCCTTGTAAGTCCCTCCGAGTCTTGGGTTTTGTTTGGCCAACTAGATCTATGATTCTTGTAATGGGAGCAGTGCTTGGTTTTGGGTTCTTACCATGTGGTGACCTTTCCAAGTGACAGTAGGGGCAGCAAGGCACACATTGAGTAGTTGCCATCAAGGGTAACAAGGTGGGATCTGTCGTTGATATGAGATTGTCCATCTACATCATGTCATTTAGCTTAAGGCGTTACTCTGTTCTTTTAGACTTAATACACTAGATGCATGCTGGATAGCGGTCGACGTGTGGAGTAATAGTAGTAGATGCATAAAGTATTGGTCTACTTGTTTTGGACGTGATGCCTATAGATATAATCATTGCCTTAGATATCGTCACGACTTTGCGCGGTTCTATCAATTGCTCGACAGTAATTTGTTCACCCACCGTCTACTTGCTTTCATGAGAGAAGCCACTAGTAAACACTACGGCCCCAGGGTCTATTCACATCTATCATTTACACCTCCACTTTTACTTTGCTTTGTTACTTTGTTGCTTTCAGTTCTCACTTTGCGAACAATCTATAAGGGATTGACAACCCCTTCATAGCGTTGGGAGCAGGTTCTTTGTGTTTGTGCAGGTACTTGTGACTTGACGCGATCCTCCCACTGGATTGATACCTTGGTTCTCAAACTGAGGGAAATACTTACCACCGCTGTGCTACATCACCCTTTCCTCTTCAAGGGAACACCTACGCAAGGCTCGAAGGCTGCGGGGAAATCCTTTGCATATTTGCCAAGGAAGACCCTATAGACGTAGCCCGTAGCAGCAGGATTCCTGGCGCCGTTGCCAGGGAAGGTTTGTTGTCGCAGTAGCAGTACGCTGAAGAAATCCTGGAGTGGACAGACATGGAGCATTGCAAGGCTGCTCCGATGCCAATTTACACCAAGGCCAAGCTCCTCTCCGCCGATGGCCCGTGGGTCTCCGATTCCAGATCCTATCGGAGTTTCGTCGACGTGCTATAGTACCTCACCATCACACGCCCCGAGCTTGCCAACGTTGTCCAACAGGTCTCTCTGCAAATGCATGATCCGCGCACCTGTCACGTGGCCCTCCTCAAGCATGCGCTCTGCTACGCCTTTGGCACGGTAGCCCTCGGCCTTCAACACTATGCCTTGCCGTCTCAGGAGCTCCGCGCGTACACGGACGCCGACTGGGCTGGCTGCCCTGACACCCGACGGTCCACTTCCGGCTACTGCATCTTCCTCGGTGACGCCCTCGTGTCCTGGTCATCCAAACGACATGCCACTGTCTCGCGCTCCAACGCGGAGGCGGAATATTGCGCCGTCGTCGAATGTGCATGGCTTCGACGACTCCTCCGGAAGCTCCGTTGCATCGTTGACATGGCACGCTTGTCTATTGCGACTACATCTCCACGGTATACCACTCGAGCAACCCTGTCCACCACCCCGCGCACGAAGCATATTCAATTGGACATCCATTTCGGTGGCGTTTGGTTCGAGGGCAAGGCCGAGTTGGCTCAGGGTATCACTAACCAACTAGTTAGGGATAACCACCTTTTGTTGTTTGGTTGAATTAATGAGGTTGGTTGTCTTGGATAACCACATTTTGTTGTTTCGTTGAAATGATGAGAATTGGATCGGTTGTTGTGGTGGCCTCTTTGTTATAAGAAGGTGAAATTATACATACATGTGAATTTTGGCTGATTTTTTTGAAATCTTATTATACCATATTCTCATGCTCAGTGTTGTCACCACCAAAAAAGTCAAACAGATTGAATTTTCTGGAAGTGCATATTACAACCGCCTTTAAGGGCGTTCTCCCTATTGTCGGCCTAAGATTATTTTTGGTTATTTACTTGCAAAATGCCAGGTTACAAATGGACATATATTTCTGCAATTTTTGCTCAAGTTAAAATACAAGCATGTCAACCAAAATGGAAACTGTAGATAGGTCGTACTATCGTAGTACAATTGAGAAGAGGGCTCTACTTCTCCATGGTTGATGCAGAGAAACGAGGGGAGAGATCGGATCGGAGATTAGACGAGAACAAAGGTGAGGAGAGAAGCCTTGCGATCCCAAGCTGTTGGCGCTCGCCGAGTCCAGCCGACACTGCTTCTAGTTTCACGCTGTCATATGGTCCGATTTCCCGTCGCCGGTGTTGTCCGTTACCTGCCGCCGTCGCTCGCTAAGCACAGCCGCCGCCACTACCCATTCCATGTTGTCGGGTCCTCCGATTGCCCACAGCATCGCCCACATGCCGCCAGCCTTTCGTATCATCGCCGAGAGGTCAGAAAGGGGCTGGTTCTATTAATCGGGTGAGATGCAGGAAGAAAACGTTTCAAGGGTTGCGGGAGGTGATCAGAGTTCAATGAGCGCGGGTGGTTGCCACCATCCGTCAGATTTTCGCAGACAGCCTCAACCAGTTTTTCATGGGAATATTCGGGAATTATGGTTGCCCTCAACCACTCTATCCTCTCATCCAAACAACTGCTATCCCTAAAACAAATGGTTATCCCTATCTCATCCTAGGATAGCCACACAACCAAACGTCACCTTCGTTCGCGAGCGCGTGGCTCTCGACGAGTTCCGCATCCTTGACGTCCCAACTTGCGAGCAGTTCGCCAACGTGATGAGCAAGGGCTTGCCCTCTGATGTGTTTCATGGATTTCGCTTCAGTCTTTATGTCTCGAGCCTCGATGCCAAGACTGTGGGGAGGGGCCTTAGTCTACTGTATTCCGTATCAGTAGCATAGAGTAATGAAGCGTGCGCCTCTGAAAGAACCAAGTGTGGTTCAATCTTCCTCTTCCAGACAGAGGTGGATATGGGGGGGTGTTTGTTTCCAGGGACTTTTTGGTGTAGGGACTAAAAAAAGTCCTAAAACGTCCCATGTGAAACAAACAGGAGGGACTTTTAGGGACTAAAAGGGGGTATTTGGGACTATTTGGAGAAGTCCCTATGGGAGGGTCTTTTTGGGACTTTTTTGGCACTTTTTCCAACAATGCCCCTACTTTTAGCATGTCATTTAATAACTACTACTACATTACTAAGGTAACATGGTCTTTTTACATGCCATTTAATGACCTCTGGTCCCTATTTAGTCCCTGGAAACAAACGGGTAGGCACTAGAGACTTTTAAGTTAGGACTAAAAAAAGTCCCGGGACTTCCGAAACAAACAGGGCCATGATCGGGCGGTTACAGTGTCGGCCCGTGCTTGGAGCGAGACTCGCACACAAACTACAAGGAGATCTGCATACGCAAACACCAATAAATCCGGCCAGTGCAAATCCACATGCGAAGACGCGGTAGAAATCCGAGCTGAGCGAATCGCCGATGGATCGTCGGAGGAATAACCTTTTTTTCTCACAGGGGTTGTGTCTGACCTTGAGCTTGACGTCCCGCAGACCCATTCAGGCATTCGTCCACCATGCAGCAAGGAAGAGACAGTCAGACAACTGACCAATCACGTACATACGCCCCCTCCCTCTCCGTGTCTCCCCTCCCACGATCCTGTGGTTCGAGAGCGGAGCCCCACGGGATAGACCATCGCTGCCGTCGCACACGTCTACATCGTAGGCGCGAGTCGCCCGATGAGAAGCGAACGGTCACGATCGTCCGGCCATGCAACAGTGGGGGCCATTCTTTCCGGGGAAGGTGCCCTCTCTCTTTTGGGCCGGCCTCGAGAGAGCTTTTGGGGCCCTCGGCACCATGTCCCGTGAAACGTGCACCGTCAAAACCAACGGCTTTCTTCTCATCTCTGTAGTCTTTACCGTCACTGTGATGACCTGACAGCATCGAAAGGAAAAAAAGGGCGTTGGTCCTTGTTGACCTCTCCACACAGCCCCCTGTGTCATCACACGTCATCCCACGTCTAACACGAGCCCCTAACCTGCATCATTACACGGTTGACCCCGCCTCCTCAAAGCCTGAGGCCCTCTCATCATCACCTCGGCGATCTAGATTTGATTCCAAAGAAGAAGGTAGTAGTACCAGCAGCTCGTGCCATGGGCAGCTAGCCGGTTGCATGCAGGCTGCAGCATGTACCACTGGATTTCCCTTTAACCAAAGATCCCATTGACCACGGCAAAAGCTTTGGCCAACTTTGGCCATTACTTGGACATGCACTAGTAGGGTACTAGTACGCCTTAATAATGGCACCAGTACATGCATGCTGCTCATTTCTGAGTGAGATCCAAACAAAAACAAACATTTCCGGTTCTCGACGTCTAGTGGTATCTTGGAGTTGGAGTAGTCGGCATGCATTGCCACTGTTCAAAAATCTGGACGGATGGAAGGGAAATGTGGAGGAGGAGAAAGGCGGCCTCTCCCTCCTCTCCTGTCGTTTTCAGGATAGGCCGATGAAGTTTCACCCGCAGAGTAGGCGATGATCCTGACGGAGGAACGGCTTCTTGCGGATACATAAATGATAAGTGCGTTCTTTTCCGCATGCATCGTGCATGCATGCATGCATGCATGGCAGAGCGGCCATCTATCAGCTTCTCCATCAGCCTGTGATGAGAGGGACTAGAGCTGGAAAGATGGTTATTTTAGGGCAGTGTGGAGCATGCATGGCTTGGGCTACAAATGTGGCGCCAACACTGTAGGCATACTCCACCCACATTGGTATCTTCCTTTTCTTTTCATGCATGTTTCTTGCCTCCCACTACCCATATAGTAACTATATACAGAGCTTTCACACATTTGGATTTGATGGATCCTATATTGCTATGTGGAATGGAAATGCCACGTGTTTGTGTATCTTAAATACTGTTGCACTAACGTTAAACAAAAGTCCCAAACCATATCTGATAAAATTGGAGTGAATTGCGTGACTAGTCTGTGGACTCAAACGGATTGCACGTTTTAGGCCAACAATTCAGGAAGTTATCGAATTTAATCGACAAACTAGTTGATTTGATCAAACAAGGCGCAAACTTATTTAAAAGTGGGGAAACCGGCCACGTGGCTGCCATGTCAGTGTTCCTTAGACCATTCATGAACTAACTATTTTTGGCATGGTTCTGTTTGCAAATTCATCATTTATTTCTTACAACCTTGCTTAGGTAATGCCGTATGAAAAAAAATCAGGGTGCCACGCTATTCAAACTAACCACTAGGCTACAGACCAATGCAACAGGACCTGCTCACCGTAATGCTCCCTTCGTAAAAAAAATATAAAAGCATATAGGTCACTAAAATAATGATCTGAAGGCTCTCATATGTTTTACAAAGGGAGTAACTTGTAGCTGAATTTATATATTCATAATGGATTAGGTGATCCCATGCGATTCCGCCTGATCGATTTTCTTTTGGTGCTGGTTAATTTATCTCCTTGTACTTACAATCTTATGAAGTTTCCGTTAGCTCATTTCATCTCTTTATATTAATTATTTTATAGCATAATTTTAAAAAAACAAGCCTATGCTTCTTTCCTTTCATATTTTATTTGCAGCTTTGATCCACACCTAACACATCATATATTTTTTATTAAAAAAGGCTTTCATCCTGTTTTATAAATAATGCAAACCGTCAGATCACAACATTCGACATAGGTTCAGCACACACACACGCACACAAAAAAGTAGCACAAGACAACAACACCAGAGGGTTTCGCTGAGGGCACAACTCAACAAGCCCTAAGGAACACACACACCCACACCCAAACCCAACAACGGGAGAATGTAAAAGCTACATCAGCCTAATCCGGCTCTGGAGGTGGCGGCGGAAGCAGGGGCGCCATGCGGAGAGCCATCAAGTGAAGGTTGGCGACGATGTTGTTAATGGTGTCTCGGTTCGAGGAGCGGCTAAGCGGCCGCCAGAGCTGCACGAAACCACACATTTTAAAAACTGCGTCACTGGTACGTCGTAGGGGCACACGATGAATCACAAGCTTATTGCGAACAGTCCAGAGAGTTCACGTGAGCACCCCGATGGTCAGCCACCTAATGTGGCGGGCCGATGAGGGGGCGGATTGAATCTCCGCGAAGAGGTCAGGGACATTGGTATGGAACCAGTGACCACCGACGGTGTCGCGAAAGCAACTCTAGAGGAATTGAGCAGTGACGCAAGTGAAGAAGATGTGATTGGAGTCCTCCACCATGTCGCACAAAGGGCAGATCTCCAAGGCCATTGCGCTTGAGCACATCCACCCATGAGGATACCCCGGCCCCTGATCCATTGCCACAGGAAGATTCAGATTTCTAGTGGTAACCTGATGGCCCACGTAGCAGTGAGGGCCTCCGGGGCGGTCGATGGGGTGATGGTCCGGTACAAAGACCTAGAGGAGAAGGGGCTAGAGAATTCCAGACGCCACGACATGCGGTCCGCGGAAATGTCAACGTCGGTATAGTGGAGGGCGATGCACTCCAGCACCTCATCCCAGGCAGCGATCTCGGGAGGAGCGAAAGGGCGGCGGAACGCGAGGCGCCCTAAATCCAGAAGGGCGACCTCGACCGAGGTCCTAGGCTCCACCACAATGGAGAATAAGTCCGGGAAGCGGACAGTGAACGGTGATTCACCGGCCCATTGATCAAACCAAAAAAGCGTAGCAGACCAGGATCCAATCGAGATGGAAGAACCAATGCGAAGGACATGGAGAAATTGGATGACCGATTGCTAGAACTGAGAGCCTCTGGAGCATTGACAAAATGCCAGCGGCTGTCCCCGAAGGTACTTGTTCCTAATGATGTCCAGCGAGAGGCCACCGTCACCATTGGCAATCCTCCACAACCACTTAGTCAGCAAGGTGATGTTCATGCGCTTCGACGACATGATCCCCAGACCTCCCTGGTCACGAGGCTTGCAGATGTGAGGCCAACTGACCATGTGGTATTTTTGCTCATCGCCCTCGTCATCCTAGTAAAATCTAGACTAGTAGTTGGTAATCTCGTGATGCAGAGTCTCATGGAGACTATAGAAGCTCATCACGAAAATGAAAAGGCTGGACGGGGAGGAATTGATGAGCACGGTCCTGGCCGCCTTGGACAACCACCTGCCTTGCCACAGTTCTATCCGATGTTGGAGCTTAGACACCGTAGGCCGTAGGTCAGCGATGGAGAGGCGCAAGTCACTATTGGGTACCCCCAGGTAGGAGGAGGGGAAGTACCCAAGCTGGCAGTTGAGGCGGCCGTCGATGATTTGGGCCTCATTGGGAGAGTAACCAAGGATCATCACTTCGCTCTTTTCAAAGTTGATCTTGAGCCCCGATATCTGCTGAAAGCAAAGGACGGGGAATTTGAGGTTGATAATGTCATCCTCACATCCTTCCACCATGATAACGGTGTCATCAGCATAATGCAAGAGGGAGATCCCCCCTCCTACGAGATGAGTAACAACTCTATGAATATGGCTGGCCGCCTTGGCCTTATCTAGGATGGTGGCAAGGGCGTCAACCACGATATTGAACGAGAACAGGGAGAAGGGATCCCCTTGTCTAAACCCACAAAGGGTGCAGAAGTACAGTCCAGCCTCCCCGTTGATGTTAGCCACGCTACGGCCAGATGAAACAATATGCATAACTCGGGTCACCCACTGATCATCAAAGCCCTTCCGGAGGAGCACTTCCCAAAGGAAGGCCCATGAGACAGAATCATAGGCCTTGTGGACGCCGATCTTTAAGAAGACCACACGCTCCCGCCTAGTGCGCACCTTGCAGGACCTCATCGAAGACCAAGACCCTATCCAGGATAAATCGACCTTGAATGAAGGTCGGTTGATTAGGATGGGTGATGAGGTCAGCTAACAGGGTCGCCCTATTGGTGTATCCCTTAGCCAGGATACGAAAGATCACGTTGATCATCATGACCGACCAGAACTGGCAGATGTCGGATGCCCCCGTCACTTCGGGGATAAGGGTAATGTTCCCAAAGTTGGGGTCAATGGAACGCACATACAATTCTTCGAACAGAGCCATCACCTTCGGCTAGATCACATCCCATAAGGTCTGGAAGAACTTCACTGGGAGGCCATCCAGGACGGGAGGGGAAGTGGGGTTCATACCCTTGATGGCCGCCCACAGCTCGTCCTCAGAGAACGGACCAGTGAGCGCCGCGTTCTCCAAGTCGGAGACGCGCTGGTGAATATTCCAGAAGGACTGGGCCAGGGACATCCCTCCCCGAGTGGAAGGCGAGAATAGGGCTTTGAAAAAGTCGTCCATGTGGACGTGAATCTCAGCAGGGCGCTCGAGGAGGGTCTCCCCATCCCAGAGAAGGAGGGTGGATTTGCGGCAACGGCGGTTGTTCGCAATGGCCTGGAAGTACGCGGAGTTGGCATCACCCCGCAAAACCGAGCGTTGGGTTCCACGCTAGCGCCAGAAAGCCTCCTCATGGGAGTAGATCCCCGCCAGGTGGTCCTCAAGTTTGTACCGGTGGATCCACTCGTCAGGAGCAAGGATAGAAGAATTGGCCCGAATGTCAAGGGCCTGGATGGATTTGAGGAGCCTCCTTTTCCGCTCACGGAGATTGCACCCGAGGTGTTGGCACCCCAACCCTTCATAAACTGGCGGGCAAGCTTAGCACAACACTGCCAGGATTCGATGGCGGAGACTAGGCGGTGGGGGAGTCATGCGCTGCCACCTAGTGAGCGCGCACCGCATCAGCAAAGCCGGCCTGATTAAGCAAAAAGGCCTCGAACCGAAATCTTGGCGGAGGAGGAGGTATATAGTTCTCCGAAGAGAGCAGAAGGGGAACGTGATGTGAGCCAATGCGGGTAATGGCCCGGAAGGAGGCAAGAGGGCATTTGAGCTCCCACTCCGGATCCATGAAGACCCGGTCTAGGACAGACATCGTTGGGTCGGCCTGGCGGTTGGTCCAGGTGAATCTGACGCCAACCCGATCGAGCTCTCTCAAGCCGAGGTCCGCGATGCACTCATTGAAGAGTTGCATGCGTGGAAAGTTCACCCGACTATTGCTCTTGTCTTCAACATAGCGGATGAGGTTGAAGTCACCGCCCACCACCACCGGAAGAGTTGCAGAGGAGATCTTGCTGTGAAGCTCCTCAAGGAAGGCCGCGGAGCAGCGGTGATTAGCCAGGCCATAGACCACCACAATCTCCCACTTAAAGCTGATGCCCCGCTCACAGATCTCCATACTAACTTAGGACTCACCCCGGTCCATGCTACCTAATTCAAAGGTGACATCCTTCACACCTAGAAGGATATCATCGAAGTGGCAAGTGGTCCAACTAGAAGGAAGCCGGTGCCAAGCAAACAGGGATTTTCATATACTGATGAGCATATGAAGTCACCGTTAGCTCATTTCCATTAACTATGCTTTCAAAACAATTAATGTCACAGGGAGGAAATGAGCTAACAGAAACTTCATATGCTCATCAATATACGGAAATCAATCGATCAACACAAGTAGAAATCAACATGGAGGGATTGTATGAGATTTCCTGATTCTTTGTGAATATATACAGTCAGCTACAAATTATTGCATCAAACGTATTGTGTTGCATTGTTCTGCAGCTCTTTGTTAACACAAATAGTTGAGAGTTTGAATCGCATGTGGCGTGGGATTTAGTTTTTTTAGCGAGGTTAAAAAAATGTTTGTAGAATAGAACCCGATAAAAAATGTTTAGTTCATGAACGGTCTAAGGCCCACTCACGTGACAGCCAGGTGGCCGGTTTCCCCTTCTGCCAATTTGGTCTTATTTGATCAAACCAACAAGATAGTGGACTAAATCTGATCACTTCTCGAGTAATTCGGGTCAATCATGCAAACAGTTTAATTAGGTTAATGGACTAGTGTGTTCAAAAATTAATAATGAACTAGCGACGCATTTCACTCATAAAACCGGGTTAGTCACAGAAAAACATAGGGCGTACTTTGGTCTTGTTTTTGCTGCTGTGCACACCCCACACGCTGTGGCCATCCGTTTTTTCCTTGGAAAATAGAGAGAATATACCTACAAAAATATAGGATTACACTTTACGAGAAGCTGTAGGCTGAGACTGCCTGTCTGAGAGGAACCAATCATCCAAGACTGTAGTGCCGCGTTGGACCAGGACTGTCGCAGCTTTTGCAGTTGAGCCCCAGATTTACAACTGGATGCTGCTGCTGCCGCCGCTGCCGCAATGGCAAAAGCAGGCGACATTTTTTCTCCAACACCAATTATTTGTTCTATTTGTTGGAAGAATAGTTGTTCCAATTATTCCTGGAAATGATAGCGGCTCGAGTTATCGTTCCGCTCAGCTGTATCTTTTGCAATGCCGGTTGGCTACAGTGGTACAAATCAACGAGAATCAGAACTTGTGTTAGCATGCCAAGCACGTTCGTTAAAATGACGGCGGTGGTACAAAAATAGTTGGTCTGTGCTACAGTCCAGTATGAACGCCAAGTTTGACGCGGCTTCAAGTATATTGTCAACCAGCTAACCTTATTTATACATTTTGTTTGCACGTGTTGTACTGTTTTTGTATCGAAGATGGAGCCCATAACTTTGGGGTTGTCGGGATTGAATATTGCCATGATTTCTTATAACAAATGTATTCATGTGGAAATGATTATCGAACATATCAAACTGCTAGTACTCTATTATTTTGGTAGTTCAACAACAGTGTCAATCCATATGCTAAGTAGGCCACAATGCCCACACATATGCATGATTGTTTAGTACGGGGAAATATAAATAATACTCGGTGAAATAACATGTGGTTTCGGGTGCTTTTGGTAGTCAAAAGATTAGGACATGTACAATAATTATATCTTAGGAATGTCACATAGAATAACTGATGAGATGGACGAAAGAAATAGTAAGAAAAGGCTTGTTTTCTTTTATTTAAGAGAAGACAAGATATGATTTCTTAGCATAATATGTTTTCTTCATGTTTTTAGAAATAACTAGTTATTAAAAAATGATCCATTATAGACATATTTTTTTATCATCTTTAAATCACATGCAAAATTTAAAATAAAACTATCCTATCAATCATTATACATGTTCTAAGCACCCACAAACAAGTGGTCAAAAGACTTAAAGTTGACATAAGTCCGCGCAATGCATTGTTTACATTTACGAAGACCTATTGCATTTTCCGTTAATTTGATCATTTATAACTTGAGTGTTACTTATGAATGAGCCTCCATGCTAGGCCAAGACTTGGCAACATAGGCCATGGTTTTTACTAGAAATTCTGGAACGGGGTTAAGCCGAACACTCTTCCATGATTTCATTTTTCTTTCGACTACCTTTAAAGATGAGTGTTTTAATTGTGCCCTATTGTTCTTCTAAAAAATGAGATTCGTCTAGCATAGTTGATTCTTTTCACCCCACATTTCTCCAAATCTATCATATGCTAGTAGTTGTTCAACAAATTACTATGCACATCACAGCATCTATGGACATAGCAAATATGACCCCTTAAACGTCTCTGAACGTGCTCGGTCAGTGATGAGCGTGTCTCCTATTTATGTGTTCGCGCAGCCACACTATTTATTTTTCTTCTCACATGTCCAGTCACTTGCACGCTATTGGTGGAGATAAAGAGAAAGAGAGAGAAAAAATAATGAATAAAGAAAAGAATGTGGTCCGGGGTAGGGCCGTGTCCTTTATGACGGATTGACTCGGCGCGTCCGGCCCCGTCTGCAAGCCCTCATATCCTTCCTATATTTGTCCTTAATATGAGGGTTTGCGGACAACCTCAGCATATAAGGATGATATGAGGGATCCGGTTGGATCACTTTTTTTCTCTCCTGTCTGGTCACTGACCGGGCGCGTCCGCATGCATTTGAGAGGTCGTTTGAGGCGGTCGATTGTAGATGCTGTCAAGCCCCTATTTCGCTCCTCGTCCAAACATGTTTCATTTTAGGTAGACGCACTTCAGAAGATTTCTTCTACGTGATTGATTTGTTAAACATGCATTCTCACAAAACCCTTGCCATCAAATTAGACATTAGAAAAGCCTTTAATTACATTGTTTAGAACCCATTCCTTGAGATCTTAGTTGCACGCGGCTTCCCCCCTCTTGTGTGCACATATCAAGGATATCCTGTCTATTAGGACATCCTTTAATTACACGTGTCTCTTTAGGAGACGTCAGGCAATCCCTGTCGCCGGCAGGTGAAGCCGCCGGCAGATGCTACGCACGATGTTTCATGTGGAGGCGGCAAGTCATGCCTGCTACTGGCAGGTGATGAATGATAGCTCTTGTGTAAGTCTCATGTTTAGCCTGTTGCTGCTGGATAAAAGATGGTTCGTTAGTGGCGGGAGGCAGGCGGTATGGGACGCCATTGTCTTCTAGTCTCTTCTCCAAAGGTATCTCATTATCGAGGCATCAGTTGTCCGATGAGGGATGATGGTACAGACGGCTTCAACGCCGATTTTAAGCACTCTGATGAAAACACAAGATCTCTAATCAGGTTATGTCGACGCCCGCATGTAACATGACCTTGCTGAAGGTGGTGGATTGGAGCTTGGCTTTGAGATGAAAATCCAAAGTTCAACCTTGTGTTGAACTCGCCACCATCGGCACACATGCGATGATCTCTTCTTGCAGGTGTAGCATAAGAGTTGTTAATCCTAATCCTGATATGCGGGAGTTAGTTAGCTGGCTGGCCAGGTCGTGTACATCATGCATGTAGTCAGTTGGGCTAGCTAGTTAGATGCGTCGTGCGCGCGAGGTTTGTTAGTTGGTTAGTCGTCTTCACGTGCGCAACGCGCGTGTGTGCATACATGGTTAGTGGTCGGTGTGGTGGACGGGTCTTGCGTGCGTGCGTGTGCGTGTGTGTGTGTGTGAGTCGTGTATAAAACTCACCCCCTCCTTATACTGAATTGTTATGGTATGAGCCGAGCCAAGAAGAGCCAAAGATGAGGTTGGTCTTCATCGGGACCGTGGTGTGCGCCTAGTCGGCACGAGAGAAAGCTCCTCTGTGTAGGGTTGCGGTTTGTTGCCGAGCCGGGATATGTGCCTAGTAAAGTGAGGCCGTTCGTGCGGCCGAGGCACCATTCATGTGCCGAAAAATTATGTGCTCCTTCTTCGACCTTCGTATGTGCGAGTGAAAGAGAGAGAGTTGATCCGGGGTTTGTCCCAACATTTGGTATAATGAGCTTGGTTGTCTTGGATATAGTTCGCCGTGACAGAGGTGTGTCAGTGATGGAAGTGTTCCTTGACGACTGTGCGAGGCTTCGGGCCGTGTGTCTGTCTATGGAGGCGCGCAACGCTGCGGCTGTCATGGTGGACAAGAAGGTGGCACAAGGTGAGTCCGTGACGAGCAAAACGAACGTGAACGCGCGGCGGTTCTGTGACGGTGACGACCGGCGTTAGCACGCGAGGTCGAGTCCGTGCCGCTGCTGAAAGGAGCGATATGGTTGAGTAGGGGTGGGGGTGAATATGCAACTACCAATTTTTAGCTTGTCTTAACAAATTAGGGTTGGCAACAAAAGGTTCTCTAGATGAACAACTAGGTGAGCAACCTATATGATGGTAACAAGAAGGACAACAAGTGCAAGCAAGGAATACACCACAACAATACTAAGTACAAAGCAAAGGTAAGAGATAACCAGAAGTGGAACCGGTGGAGACGAGGATGTGTTACCTAAGTTCCTTCCCTTTGACAAGAAGTACGTCTCCGTTGGAGCGCTATAGAGGCGCAATGCTCCCCAAGAAGCCACTAGGGCCACCGTATTCTCCTCACGCCCTCACACAATGCGAGATGCCGTGATTCCACTACTAGTGCCCTTGAAGGCGGCGATCGGACCTTTACAAACAAGGTTGGGGCTATCTCCACAGAAAGCTTGGAAGCTCCCAACAAGACCACGAAGCTTCACCACAATGGAATGTGGCTCCGAGGTGACCTCAACCATCTAGGGTGCTCAGACACCCAGGAGTAACAGATCCGCAAGGGATCAGTGGGGGAATCAAATATCTCTTGGTGGAAGTGTAGACTAGGGCCTTCTCAACCAATCCCTAGGAAATCAACAAGTTTGATTGGATAGGGAGAGAGATCGGGAAAGAATTAGATTTTGAGCAACAATGGAGCTTGGGGAGGTAAGAGGTAGCCTTCTGAGGGAAGAAGACACCTTTACATAGTGGGGGGGGTGACAATCCAACCATTATCCCCACTTAGTGCACTAGCAAAGTGGTACTACCGCTGCTAGGAGCTATATTACCACTTCTAGGAGCGGTACTACCACACGACAGTTCACCAACCACGGTAGTAAGAAAATACTACTGTGCCTACCATTGCTGAGGCAAAAGGAAGCGCAAAAAGTCCGACGGAGCGGTAGTAAAAAACTACTACCGCCCAGAGAGCGGTACTACCGCCCAGAGAGCGGTAGTAAAAAACTACTACCGCCCAGAGTTCGGTACTACCACTGTACCTGCGGTACTACTGCTGGCCCTTTTGCACATACAGGGAAAAAGCATGTTGGAGATCCATTGAAGCAAGGGAAAGGTGGTGCAATAGAAATGTGTATGTGTTGATTCCGTCCAAACCTTTCCGAAGCGGACCCTGCTAGCACTCCCTGGTAACGGCGCCAGAAGAATGCTGCTAACGGCAGTCCCCGACAACAACACTAGAATAATGTTGTTGACGAATCCCTGACTTGATGCCTTCGCGACAACAGAGGCAGAATTGCTCCCAGTTGCTCAACAATTAGCAATTGTCTTGCAATGTCCCACCAGCGCGTGGGTTCGCGGCAGTTTTCGAGGGTAGAGTATTCGACCCAATTTGTTGATTCGCCAGTCAGGAAGTGAGAGGATACTCTCGAGTATTAGGAGTTGAATGTGTCAGATTCAACCACACCTGAAAGATTAGTATCTGCAAGCAAAGTACCAGCAGCAAAGTAGGATGATAACAACGGTGTCAGAAACAATCTATTAACGGCAGACTATTCCTAACTCTCGTATCAATGGCGCCAGAAGTTGCCCGTTGACGGAAATTGTCTTTCCCGTCAACGTCGAGCGAACCAGAATTGTAGCGGGTAGCAGCAGTGTAACGAGTAACAGCAGTGGCAAGGAACAGCAGTAGTGACAGTAGTGGCAAGTAGCAACAATAGCAAGTAACAATAATAGCAAGTAACAGCAGCAGCAACAATAGTAACAACAGTAGCAGCAGAGCAAGACAAGTAACACCAATAGAGCAAAACAAGTAACAGCAGCAGTGGGACAAACTCGTAGGCAATGGGTCGGTGATTCGTTTGGATGATATTCATCATGCAACAGTTATAACACAGAGAGATATGTGGCTAGCTCCCGTTCGTCAATGTGATGTAGGCATGCATTCCGTGTGTAGTCATACGTGCTTAGGGAAAAGAACTTGCATGACATCTATTGTCCAACCCTCCCGTGGCAGCGGGGTCCAAAAGGATACTACGGGATATTAAGGTTCTCCTTTTAATAAAGAACCGGAACAACGCATTAGCACTTGGTGAACACATGAACTCCTCAAACTATGGTCATCACCCGGAGTGGTTGCGGTTATTGTCACTTCGAGGTTGCCGGATCATAACACATAGTAGGTAACTACAACTTGCAAGATCGGATCTAAAACACACATATATTGGTGACAACATAATAATTTTAGATCTGAAATCAGGGCACCCGGGCCCTAGTGACAAGCATTAAGCATGGCAAAGTAGTAGCAACATCAATCTCAGAACATAGTGGATACTAGGGATCAATCCCCGTCAAAACTAACTCGATTACATGATAGATCTCATCCTACTCATCACCGCCCAGCGAGCCTACGAATAGATTACTCACGAACGATGAAGAGCTTCATGGAATTGGAGAGGGAAGAAGGTTGTTGATGACGATGGGGACGATTTCCCCTCTCCGGAGCCCAAAACAGACTCCAGATCTGTCCTCCAGATGAAGAACAGGATGTGGCGGCGCCTCCGTATCGCAAACGCGATGAAATCTTCTCTTCTGATTTTTTTTCTGGGCGAAAGTGAATTTATAGAGCTGAGTTTGGGGGCGGCAGAGCCACGTGGGCCCCACAAGCTTGGTTGCTGCGACCAGGGGGGTGGCCGCGACAACACGGCTTTTGGCCCACTGGCCCATCCCCTCCGGTGGATCTTTGCGCAGGTATTTTTCATATTTTCCAGAAAAAATCTCTGTAAATTTTCAGGACGTTTCGAGAACTTTCATTTCTGCACAAAAACAACACCATGGCAATTTTGCTGAAAACAACGTCAGTCCAGGTTAGTTCCATTCAAATCATGCAAATTAGAGTCCAAAACAAGGGCAAAAGAGTTTGGAAAAGTAGATACGACGGAGACGTATCAGACCCCTCTTAATAGTACGGCTTTCCTACGACTCAAATCTACCAAAGAGAAACGTAGAAAGCAACCTTCTTTGAAAGACCTCGAGGGGCACCGAATCGTCTTGTGCCTAGTCATGAATTATCTGAAATGCTCAATGCACACGATTAGTCCACACACGCATTGTCATCAATCACCAAAACCACTTAGGGAGAAATATGCCATAACAATCTCCCCCTTTTTGGTTGATTGATGACAATACAAGATTTGCACTAAAGGATATAAAAAACATATGCAAACCCAAAATATAGAAACTAGAGACTGACTCCCCCTGGATGTGTGCATACTTTAGAGAAGGGATATGGACTGTCCAGCACACAACCAAAGAAAAGCACTCCCCTAGATTTTATAGACGAGGCATTCATTGCAACTAACTGAATAAACACTAAGCATGGAAGCAAGGCATAGCATTTGAGCATGAAGATAAGGGCACATAATAATTAGACTCACAAGCTACTAATATACTGGATAATAATGAGAAAATAAAGATAGAGGAGTGATAGCATATGTCTCACACCATATGGTAAAGTACGACGTCTCTTGGTCTCACACACAACGTAAAAGCAACCAAAGTAGCAACGAAAGTTCAACAAATAAAGCAACATAGAAAACGAGGAAACTCGCAAATCCTATACTCTCTCCCCCTTTGGCATCAGGACACCAAAAAGGGAGAGAGGGCACCCATGACACAGGTGGTAGCTCGAAATGAAGAGGACTCAGCCATCAGACTCCTCAACATACTCCTCATCAGACTTGTCTTGTGTCTCCCCATCAGACTCCTTGTCAGACTCAGCCCACTGAAGATCCTTCTTTTTCATCCAAGCAGCTTCAGGAGTGATGTCTTGCTCAGACCCACTGGAGATGTGCACGTCGAGCTTCATCATAATCAGCTTGTCACGCTGACGGCTCTCCTTCTGAGCAACATGAGTCATGTACTGCCCCTTCGCGTGCATGCAAAACAACGTCTTCATCCGGTCCTTGAGCTTCTTGGCCCAAGATGGCTCGGAATAGGAAGGCCTATGTAACTCTGGAATGCCCTCATCCTCAGCCGCAGCCTGATCCTCATCAGTATACACATTGGCAACAACAGGTGTAGTGGAGGTGTTAGCCCACTTGTTCTTCTGTAGCAGCTTAATAGGCTCATGGCGAATCCACCCGGGAGCATGGAACTCAATAGCTGGGAATGCCTCCGCCCACTTCTTTCGGATCAGGTAAAACAAATATGGTCCATAGATTGGGACCTTACGGTGGAAGACTGCCGACTGAAGCTCACTCCACATGACGTGAGACACATCAAGTCCGCCCTTTCTGACACATCAAAAGCATATCCACCAGGTTTGAATGCACCTGGTCCTTGTTGCCAACGCGCGGAAATAGAGTGTTGTGAAAGGTACAATGCATGATATCAGGGAATGGGTTCAGCACGTGAGAGACCTCACCAGATGGGGACACCATCTCAATAAAATAGGGAATCAACTTTTCCTTAGCTGTAGCAGATGGCTTAGCATGGGGTGCAAACCAACTAGGTGCTCAAGCCCCTCATCATGGACGTTCAGTAAATCCATAAACTCCTTCCAAGTAGCATACAACCTCTCCCCATTGGTCATCCAAGTCATAGTGCGCTCCGCATCAGAGTGGAAGTGGACTGTAACAAAGAACCGAGTCACTATCTGAGGATCAAAGTCCAAGTGAAACGTGATGAGCTCTACAATCCCAAGTTGTTCCATCATGGTCAGAGGTTCACCAAAGTACGATGGGTCCTTCTTGACATGTTCCATGTCTATCCACTGAACCGACACATAGATGTTCTTCTTGGTCTTGATCACATCTTCATAAATGAGAGTCTGCTGCTTAGACCCGAAAATTTCACATCCGGGGAGCTGAACCCTATCGCTGTCATAGGGGTTGATCTTCCGGCGAACCTGAAACTCAGCTTGTGGCATAGCATCCCAATCAACAGTATTTCCCTTGTTATTCTGAGCGGGCCTCTTGAAATTGTGCTTCGGAGCCTTGGATCTCTCGGGTACATCTGAAGAGAGAGGGCGCTTGGACATGGCATCCCAAGGAGGGTTCGAGCGTCTAGAGCCACCACTTATGACACGCAATCTAAACACAAGAATATGACAAAAGAAGTCAAGGCAAAGTCCAAAGCAAACCAGAAAATCCGAGAGAAAGGAGAACGAGAAGGACATAACATGTGTATTCAGGGAACAGCGGTAGTACCGATGATCAAGCGGTAGTAAAATTTTACTATCGCCCTCACAGCGGTAGTACCACCTTGACAGCGGTTGTACCTCTGCTCAAGCGGTTGTAAAAAATTTATATCGCTCTGACAGCGGTAGTACTGCTCCATAGCGGTAGTACCGCTCCAGGAGGAGTGGTAGTACCGCACGGGCAAAAAAGTGCCAGATCTGACAAGGGAAACTTCAGATCCGGTACTACCGGAGACCCAAACCCACATGTTGCAACCTACTTAGTAAAACTTCTATCACACAAGTACTCTCCAATCCTCCTTGCATGAAAAGATTGTGCCATGAAACGATGAACGAACGCATATGCCCCTAACCCTAGATTCAACAAGAATGAAGCAAAGAGAAGGGAACGAGGGGAAATACCGATGTCCATGGCATGAGGGAGAGGAGGGACACGATCCCACCAAAGGGAATCGGAGGAGAGTGGCCGGAGAAGAAGATCCGGTGAGTCCCTCTGGCACCGTTTCTTGAGAAGAGAGAGAGAAATAGAGAGAGCCACGAGATGAATGGGTATGGGGGGAGAAAGAACCCCCCCCCCTCCGTGGCCCTGGCGGCGCGGTAGTACCATGCCCCTTTTCACAAAAACACTTTGAACCCCTTTTTACGAAAACACTTTGAACCTTGCGAGAGGTAAAAAAAAAGCATAGGAAGACCCAACGGAAGATAAAAGAAGGAAACACGCATGCGACTTGAACATAGAACCGAATCTATTGACGAAGAGAGGGCGGTGGGCAGAGCCACCCATGTTTGAGATAAATGGTATGACACCGCGAAGAATTATCCTTGGGTTCATGACCAAAGCTTGTCTTCGAAGCACAAGTGCCATCAACAATGGCTAATGTGAAAGATGTGACGAATTTATGCATAATGCGGGGAGGGAAAATTCATTGAAATAACAACACTCCCCCTATGTCCATGCCTAAACCTAGAGCAAAATATAATGATGAGTGAGGTGTGGTGTGCCTAGTTGCAATCCACATTGCTTGAATCAATGATATTTAGCTGATGCCTTAACTCGCAAAACCTTGCTTCATCTAGAGATTTGGTGAAAATATTTGCAAGTTGCTCTTGAGTACTGATGAAGAGGACCTCAATATCTCCTTGCTTGATATGATCTCGAATGAAATGATGACGAATATCAATATGCTTGGTCTTGCTATGTTGCACCGGATTGAGAGATATCTTGATGGCACTTTCATTGTCACATAGAAGAGGCACCTTGTCACAAGTGATACCGTAATCCTTTAAAGTTTGCCTCATCCACAATAATTGAGCACAACAACTTGTGGCAGCTACATACTCAACCTCGGTGGAAGAAAGTGACACACAGTTTTGCTTCTTCGAAGACCAACTTACCAAAGAGCGACCAATGAATTGGCATCCTCCAGAGGTTGACTTCCTCCCAACATAGTCTCCAGCCCAATCCGAGTCAGAGTAACCTACTAGACTAAAGCTTGCTCCAATGGGGTACCATAAGCCAAAGTTCGGGGGTATGAGCCAAATATCGAAAGATTCGTTTGACTGCCGCATAGTGGCTTTCCTTTGGTGCGGATTGAAACCGTGCAAAAATTCCCACACTCAGCATGATATCTGGTCTAGATGTACAAAGGTAAAGCAAGGATCCAATCATGGAGCGATATAACTTTTGATCCACTGCTTTATCATTGGGATCATTGTCAAGCTTGCATTTGGTTGGCATGGGAAATTTGACCGGCTTGACGTCCTCGAGCTCGAACCACTTGAGCATGTCTTGAGTGTACTTGGCTTGTTTGATGAATGTTCCTTCTCTTCCTTGTTTAATTTCAAACCCGAGAAAGAACTTCAACTCTCCCATCATAGACATCTCAAACTTCTTGGTCATTAGTGCAGCAAACTCTTCATTGAAAGATTCGTTAGGAGAACCAAATATAATATCATCAACATATAGTTGGCATATGAACAAATCCCCTTTGACCTTTTTGGTAAAAAGGGTGGGATCAATTTTCCCAATCTCAAACCCACGATCTTGCAACAACTGAATAAGGTACTCATACCACGCACGTGGGGCTTGTTTAAGGTCATAGAGCGCCTTCTTGAGTTTGTATACATGAGTGGGGAGCTTGGGATCCTTGAATCCTGGGGGTTGCTTGACACATACCAACTCATTTAAGGGACCATTAGGAAATGCACTCTTCACATCCATTTTTTGCAATTTGAAATCATGATGAGAAGCAAATGCAAGCATCATGCGAATAGATTCAAGACGAGCAACAGGGGCAAAGGTTTCACCATAGTCGATACCCTCGACTTGGGAGTAGCCTTGAGCCACCAGTCTTGCCTTGTTTCGAACAACAACACCATTTGCATCTTGCTTGTTCTTGAAGATCCATTTGGTACCAATGACATTATGTTCCTCTGTTGGCCTTGGCACTAATTCCCAATCTTCATTGCACTTGAAGTTGTTAAGTTCATCATGCATGGCTTCAAGCCAATCCTCATCATTGAGCGCTTCATGTACCTTTTGGGGTTCAACACATGAAAGAAACGCGTGATGCGAACAAAAGTTTGATAATTTTTGACGAGTAGTTACCCCCTTATTGAAGCTTCCAAGCACATTCTTGAAGATAGGTTGTCAAACCCGGAGCTTGTTAGCTATCTTGGTGGTGTGGCGCTCCAAGACTTCCTTACTGGGTAATTGAGGAGCGTCTTCTTGATCATCTTGAGCACCGTCTTGAGCTTGCTCACTAGTTCTCCCTTGATCTTGTGGTTGCACTTGATCTTGAGAAAACTTGGAGTCTTGAGATTACTATTGGACATCATTTGGTGCAACACCACATTCATGATGTTGATCTTGTTCATCGGGTTGAGGGCCTTCACTTTCTTCTTCGGAAGCGTGTGGGTCTACCGAGGGTGATGGCTACACTTGAGTAGAGCATTGTCCTTCTCCTTCGGCCACAAGGGGTTCCTCAATGGGGAGTGCTTGACCAACCCCCATTCTTCTTATGGCTTGAGGAGGAATTTCATCACCTACATCACAAAGACCACTTTGCTCCACTTGGGAGCAATTATTTTCATCAAACTCTATGTTACACGTCCCCTCAATGAATCCAGTGGACTTTTTGAGAACACGGTAAGCATGAGAGTTTGTAGCATAACCAACAAATATGTCCTCATGAGATCTAGCTTCTAATTTAGGCAAACGAACACCGTTCTTGAGTATGAAACACTTACAACCGGACACCCGAAAGTACTTCAGGTTGGGATTGTTCCGAGTAAGAATCTCATATGGGGCCTTGTTCAAGCTTTTGTGGAGGTAGAGCCGATTAGTTGCATGACATGCGGTGTTAATCGCCTCGTCCCAAAAGTTGTACGAAGATTTGAATTCCGCCATCATGGTTCTTGCCGCGTCCATCAACGTCCGGTTCTTCCTCTCCGCCACACCGTTTTGTTGAGGGGTATAGGGTGCTGAATATTGGTGCTTGATCCCCTCCTCTCTAAGGAACTCATTCAAGGTGTAGTTCTTGAACTCGGTGCCATTGTTACTTCTAATCATCAATATCTTTGCTTCATGTTGACGTTGAGCTTCATTAGCAAAGTCGATGCCGGTTTGTTGAGTCTCACTCTTCCTCTTGAAGAAGTATACCCAAGTGTATCTTGAGTAGTCATCCACAATCACAAAGATGGAGTACCAAAGAGATGCATGTGAAGGATCTCCAAAGGCCTTTTCGAGTAGATGATAGTTGCAGGACAGTGAGCCGTTTCATGAAGCTTTCCTTCAATACAAGCACTTCAAGCACGGTCTCTCGCAAAACTCACATTTGTTAGTCCACGAACATGGTCCCCTTTGAGGAGACTTTGCAAAGATCTCATATTGACATGAGCTAGCCGACGATGCCAAAGCCAACCCACATCAACTTTAGCCATTAGACAAGTCCCGATCTTAGTAGGTCGCTCCGAAAAGTTCACCACATAGAGACCGTTCTTGACACGTCCAACAAAGCTACTTGAAGAGTCTTGCTCCACAAAAGGGCCACGGTATCAACATTAAAGAAAGTGGCAAAGCCTATAATTGCAAGCCGACGAATGGAAAGCAAATTATGTCCAAGGGACTCAATAAGCATTTCCTTCTCTATAGATAAATCTTGAGAGATGAACACCTTGCCAAATCCCATTACCTTAGATATTGAGGCATCAACAAATTGGACATGGGTGGGCATAGATCGAATCGGATGCACATCCACCACCAAGTCCTTGCTCCCGGTCATATGATTTGTGGCTCTGCTATCGAGCAACCATGACACTCCATCGGAAGCAAACTCATACAAGAGATCAATGATTAAATTTAGGTACCCATTCTTGAATGGGTCCTTTAATGTTAGAAACAAGGGTCTTAGGAACCAAATATCCCATTCAATGTACTCATAATAGGAACCAACAAATTTAGCATAAACATGCCCATCACTAGCATGGCATAAAACATAAGAGGGGTTAAAGTCGCAAGCTTTGTTGGTAGAGGTGGTTTTGCCCTTCTTGGCATTATCACCCCTTCCTTGTTCTTCATCTTATTATGAGTACTCTCAACCTCTTTGACAAAATGTCCTTGAGAGGGAAAGATAGCTTGGTATTGTTCTTATTTTTCTTCTTAGACTTGGGTGCAACCCCAAGTCCCTTCTTTCCTACAACTTCCTTTTGATTACTCAAAAGGTCATTTAGGTTCTTCTGGCCTTGGATGCATGACACAAAGCCCTTTTCGAGTTGTTTTTTTTAACTTAGCATTTTCCTACAGAAGATGCACATGCTCACAACAAGGGTTAGTAGCACAAGGATTATCAATTAGAATAAAAGGAGGACAAGTAGAAATCTCCTTGGTTAGTTTTACTTGGAGTTGATCATGAGACTCCTTGAGAGAGGAATGAATACCTTTAAAGACCTTGTGGGCCTTGTCAAGTGTGTCAAATTCTTCATTCAGTCTATCACGGCCAACCCCAAGTGCATCTTTCTCGGATTTAAGCACACGGGTAAGAACAAGAGCATGACCAAGATCTTTTTGCAATTTAGCATGGTTCATGTTGTGTGACTCCTCAAGAGCCAAATGTAGACAACGTTCTTCTTTTAGAGCAACGGATAGTTCCATTATCTCATCGGTGTAATCACGACTATGTCCCACCAACTTGGATATAGTCTCCTCATGAGTCTCAATGAGATCATTGGCCTCACCAAGCTGTTCCAAAAGAGCAACAAAGTGCCTTTTGGTTTCACCTTTGATATTACACATAAATTTGTCAAACTCATTGTCATCAAGTTCCACTACTACACTACCATCAACATGGTCTAACAATGAAGGAGAGGTAGTGATAGGGGTCTTGATGTTGGGGGTTACCTTATTGATACCTTTGGCCATGAGGCACTTGCCTATGCGGTTCTCGTTGGTGGCGCCGAAGAGAGACACCTTGGGGGAGGAAGTGGCAATGGCCATGGTAGCCGTTGCCATCCCCTCACGGCATGTATCATCTTCGTCATCATCGGAGGTGCACTCTTCATGGCTTACCAAATCACTTGGAGGAGTCTTCTTGGTGAAGATGTTATTTCTTGGGAAAGACTTGGATTTGTCCTTGCGAATGAGCTTGGCCCCGTTATCTTCCCTCTTCTCATAAGGACAATCTTCCACAAAGTGACTCACATTGCCGCAGTTGTAGCATGTTCGTACTCGTTGCTTGTTCTTGGACCCACTTGAGTTGTTCTTGGACAAGTTGGGCCTTGAGTTTCTCTTGTTGCCCCAAAATTGCCTTGATGTAAGAGCCATGTGCTCGTGATAAGCATACTTTGTGTCTTCGGGGCAGCCATCTTCTTCCTCTTCTTCTTCTTCATCAGCAATGACCTTGGCTCTCAAGGCAAGGTTGGGTGAGGCTATCTTCGAACGGACACGAGCAAGAGAATTGTCGGCGGTCTTGTTCATGATGTTCATGGCAATAAACTCATCCAACACTTCGCTTGAGGTCAAGGTCTGGAAATCCATTCTTTGATGAATGACAGAGGACATGGCTTTGCTGAATGACATAATGGCCTCGAGAAACTTGTCCTTGATCCAAGTTTCATCCGTATCCTTGCTCCCATGATCCTGAAGAGCAACGACAAGAGAAGTCACCCTCCGGTAGAGATCACGGGGGTCCTCATCTTCCAGTATCACAAAATCATTGGCCTCATCTAGAACCACTTCAGAGTTGGACCGTTAAATGCTTGAGCTCCCCTTGTAGAACACCATGATGTGCTCCAGACAATCCTTTGCACGGGTGAAGGGGCACAAGTGAGATAAATCTTCGGGAGGAACCGCTGATTGAAGGATGAACAAAGCGGAATGATTGTATTGATTGTCTGCCTCTTCTATCGGAGTGAGCTTTCATGGATCAGGTGGGTAGAAGCCTTGTTTGATGATTCTCAAAATATTTGTTGAGCTTTGATTCAAGTGAGACTTGATGCAAAATACCCAATTAGCGAAATTACCTTTAACAAGTTTAGGAGGAGGACCAAGGTTATTAATATGCGGTGTAGGGACCGGTCCTCCATAGACCGGGGGAGGAGGAACTGATGCAAAGGTCCCCGTCCCATTCTTGTCAAGAGGGGAAGATGTTCGAGTACCTCTAGTCATTTACTTATCAAAATTGGCCTCCGACTCCGATGTGATGGGTTAAACCACAAGCAACGGGTCGGGAGAATTCTTCATCCCCTCAAGTAATTTTTTAAGCACGGACTTGACTTCGCTCGTCATGGACGTCTTGAGTGAGGCCATAGCCTCATTCAAGTCATCCTGTATGATCAAACTCAACACCACGGTCTCGGCCACTTAGTGCCCAACCACACCGTCGTCAACCATACTCTTTGGGTGATGAAACCCTTAATAAAGAGACCTAACTCTGATACCAATTGACAGGATCGATATGGTTGACTAGAGGGGGCGTGAGTAGGCAACTACCAATATTCAACTTGTCTTAACAAATTAGGGTTAGCAACAAAAGGTTCTCGAGATGAATAACTAGGTGAGCAACCTATATGATGCTAACAACAAGGACAACAAGTGCAAGCAAGGAATACACCACAACAATAGTAAGTACAAAGTAAAGGTAAGAGATAACCACAAGTGGAACCGGTGGAGACGAGGATGTGTTATCGAAGTTCCTTCCCTTTGACAGGAAGTACGTCTTTGTTGGACCGTTGTGGAGGCACAATGCTCCCCAAGAAGCCACTAGTGCCACCGTATTCTCCTCACGCACCCACACAATGCGAGACGTCGTGATTCCACTATTGGTGCCCTTGAAGGGGGCGACTAGACCTTTACAAACAAGGTTGGGGCTATCTCCACACAAAGCTTGGAGGCTCCCAACAAGACCACGAAGCTTCACCACAATGGAATGTGTCTCTAAGGTGACCTCAACCGTATAGGGTGCTCAAACACCCAAGAGTAACAATATCCACAAGGGATTAGTGGGAGGAATCGAATATCTCTTGGTGGAAGTGTAGATCAGGGCCTTCTCAACCAATCCCTAGGAAATCAACAAGTTTGATTGGCTAGGGAGAGAGATCGGGCAAGAATGAGCTTTGGAGCAACAATGGAGCTTGGGGAGGTAAGAGGTAGCCTTCTCAGGGAAGAATACACCTTTATATAGTGGGGGGAACAATCCAACCATTACCCTCCCACTCACTGCACTAGGAGCGGTACTACCGCACGACAGTTCACCAATCACGGTAGTAAGAAAATAATACTGTCCCTACCACTGTTGAGGCAAAAGGATGGGTAAAAAGTCTGACGGAGCGGTAGTAAAAAACTACTACCACCCAGAGAGCGGTACTACCGCCAATGGAGCGGTAGTAAAAAAACTACTACCGCCCACAGGGCGGTAGTACTACTGTGCGTGTGGTACTATCACTGGCACCAGTGGTACTACCGCTGGCCCTTTTGCACATACACGGAAAAAGCATGTTGGAGCTCCATTGAAGCAAGGGAAAGGTGGTGCAATAGAAATGTGAACGTGTTGATTCCACCAAAACATTTCCGAAGCGGACCCCATCTTAATCGTACAGCTTTCCTATGACTCAAATCCACCAAAGAGAAACGTAGAAAGCAACCGTCTTTGAAAGACCTCGAGGGGCACCAAATTGTCTTGTGCCTAGTCATGAATTATCTGAAATGCTAAATGCACATGATTAGTCCACACATGCATTATCATCAATCACCAAAACCACTTAGGGAATAATATGCCCTAACAGCTGCCGACCGATGTCAGTACGCTAGGTCAAGTCCGCGGTCATGACAATGCCGACGAAGATGGGTGCTGCAACAACTCCTAATCAAGGAAGAAATTATATGGAAACAAAGACCATGTTTGGAAAAAATGAGCTGGGGTGATAGAAATACAATTTTTCATAGAAAGGCCACCTGGCGAGTGAAGAAGAATAATATTTGAGCTACTAAAATAAGTGATGGATCTATGTCTAATGATATGGATGAAATCAAAGATATCAGAAATTCGTTTTTCAAGAATCTATATTCTTGTAACTCTATGATAAATCCTTCTCGTATTATTTCACTAATGAAACTTGTGGTAAATGATGAAATGAATGGGGATCTGTGTAAACAATTTTCTGAATAAAAATTAGTGAAGCTCTCTTCCAAACTGGACCATTGAAGGCGCCTGGGCTTGATGGCTTCCCAGCAAGGTTCTTTTAGACGAACTATGGTTTTCTAAAGAAAGATATTATTCGTGCGATTCAATAATTTTTTTCTTCCAAGAATTATGCCCGAAGGGATAAATGATACTATCTTTGTTCTTATTCCTAAAGTGAAGAATCCTTAGTCGATGAAAGACTTTCGGCAAATTAGTCTATGCAACATCATTTACAAAATTATCTCCAAGTTCCTTATTAACAGAATGCAATCTCTTTTGGATGGTATGATTTTTTCTACCCAAAGTGCCTTTATTCCTGGTAGATTAATTTCAGATAATGCACTCATCATTTTTGAATGTATGCATTCATTTAATACGTTGAAAGAAAGCCGCTGCGAATATTGTGCATACAAATTGGGTCTTGCTAAAGCTTATGGCCGTGCGGTCTCAAAGTTTATGGAAAGCATGCTTAGAGCTTAGGGCTTAGCTCCAACCTAGATTAACTGGATAATGATGTGTGTTACATCAGTCAAAATTTTGTGTGATTTGACGGTTAGTTGCTTGAGTCTTTTCATCCTTAATGTGGATTGAGGCAAGGGGATCTATTGTCACCAAACTTATTCCTCTTTGTGCCCGAAGCTCTCTTGTTACTGCTTAATGATGCTTCGACAAGAGGAGTGATACAAGACTTTCGTTTGAAGAGATATGCACAAGGTATCTCTCATTGTTATCTGATGATGATAATCTTCTATTTTTAAGGGCTTTGTGGAGCAAGTTCTCGCAATTAAAGGATTTTGACGGCTTATGAGGAAGGTATGGTCCAATTATTAAGATGAGAAAATGTTCCATTTTATTTGGCAAAAAATGCTTTCTTGAAGATCATGTGTCCATATTGGTCATCCTCAAGATCACGAGTGTAAGATTTGAGGATAAATATTAGGGATTACGAGTGCCATAAGGTCGTATGAAGGCGGGCAAATTTCAATCTACAAAAGATAAATCTCTTAAGTGGGTGGCAAACTGGATTAGAAAATATGCTTCTAGCGGGGTGAAGGAAATCCATTTCAAGTTTTTATCTAGGCCGGTCCGGTCTATGCCATGGTTATTTTTAAATTTTCCGTGTCACTTTGTGATGATTTATCCCAGATCATGAGGAATGTTTGGTGGGGAGATGAGAAGAATAGAAGGAGAACTTGTTGGCTCTCTCGGGATAAGATGACAAGACCAAAAAATGAAGGGGGCATGGGCTTTCACAACCATAGGCTTTCTAATCAAGCTCTTTCGGCTAAACAAGCGTGGCGGCTATTGATTTTTCTCGATTCTTTGTGTGCAAAGGTGATGAAAGAAAAATATTACCCACATTAGCATTGATGACCCACAAGTATAGGGGATCAATCGTAGTCCTTTCGATAAGTAAGAGTGTCGAACCCAACGAGGAGGAGAAGGCTCTGATAAACGGTTTTCAGTAAGGTAATAACTGCAAGCACTGAAAGTAGCGGTAACAAGTGATGGTGTAGTAAGGTGAAATGTAGCAAGCGAAAAGTGACAAGTAACAAGTAGTAGCAACGGTGCAGCAAGTGGCCCAATCCCTTTTGCAGCAAGGGACAATCCTGAACAAAGTCTTATAAGACGAAAAACGGTCCCGAGGACACACGGGAATTTCTGTCATGCTAGTTTCATCATGTTCATATGATTCGCGTTCGTTACTTTGATAGTTTGATATGTGGGTGGACCGGCGCTTGGGTACTGCTCTTACTTGGACAAGCATCCCACTTATGATTAACCCCTCTCGCAAGCATCCGCAACTACAAAAGAAGAATTAAGACAACGTCTAACCATAGCATTAAACTAGTGGATCCAAATCAGCCCCTTACGAAGCAACGCATAGACTGGGGTTTAATCTTCTGTCACTCCAGCAACCCATCATCTACTTACTACTCCCCAATGCCTTCCTCTAGGCCCAAATATGGTGAAGTGTTATGTAGTCGACGTTCACATAACACCACTAGAGGAAAAACAACATACAACATATCAAAATACCGAACGAATACCAAATTCACATGACTATTATTAGCATGACTTATACCATGTCCTCAGGAACAAAAGTAACTACTCACAAAGCATAATCATAATCATGATCAGAGGTGTAATGAATAGAATCAAGGATCTGCACATAAACTCTTCCACCAAGTAATCCAACTAGCATCAACTACAAAGAGTAATCAACACTACTAGCAACCTTACAAGTACCAATCGGAGTCGCGAGATGGAGATTGGTTACAAGAGATGAACTAGGGTTTGTAGAGGAGATGGTGCTGATGAAGATGTTGATGGAGATGCCTCCCCTCCGATGAGAGGAGTGTTGGTGATGACGATGGCAACGATTTCCCCCTCCAGGAGGGTAGTTTCCCCGGCAGGATCGTCCTGCCAGAGCTCTAGATAGGATCTGCTCAAGTTCCGCCTCGTGGCGGTGGAGAATCCACAAAAAAGCTCCACCCTGACTTTTTTCCGGACGAAACCCTTCATATAGCAAAAGAGGGGGGGTCAGTGGGCCACCAGGGTGCCCACAAGCCCTGTTGCCACGGCCAGGGGGGTAGGCCACAGCAACCAGGCTTGTAGGCCCCTAGTTGCTCCCCTCTGACACTTCTTTCGCCCAGTATTTTTTCTAAAATCCAAAAAAATCCATGTTGATTTCCAGGACATTTGGAGTTGCGCAAAATAGAGGACTCAGACTTGCTCCTTTTCCAGTCCAGAATTCCAGCTGCCGGTATTCTCCCTCTTCAAATAAACCTTGCAAAATAAGAAATAAAAGGCATAAGTATGGTTCCACAAAGCATAATAACAGTCCATAAAGCGATAAATATCAACATGAAAGCATGATGCAAAATGGACGTATCAACTCCCCCAAGCTTAGACCTCGCTTGTCCTCAAGCGAAAACCAAGAGCCAATACATGTCCACATGTTTAGGGATGAAGGTGTCGATAAAACATAATACGGACATGAGGTCATCATGATCACACATAGAACATCAATACATCATAGAGATTCTTATGGGAAAGTAACAATTCCTTCACAAAGCAAAGTATGAAACAAAAACCTTACCGAGAAGTGGCCAACAACAGTCCATAGTCATTGAAGCAATTGCAATTTATCATATTATTGTAAGGCAAATCCACATACTCAATCATCTCTTTTGTTTTCCACAATTGTTACAACTCACGTGGTACTGATGGTATCAAAGTTTCAGTTGGACACAGAGAAAGATAGGGGCTTATAGTTTCACCTCCCAACTATTTACCTCAAGGGTAAAGTCAACAATAATAAAGCATAAGTACTCAGCTCCAAGTTGGTATATGAATGTAGATCTTTCCCAACCATATGACATTCACTAAGAAAAAGGCTAGATAAGGAATTGGTGAAGATCACCATGACTCTTACAAGGGCAGAAAGTAAAGGTACAAGATAGGCCCTTCGTAGAGGGAAGCATAGGTTGTCATGCACTTTTGAGGTTTGGATGCGTGTCCTCTTAGTGCGGAGGAATGTCACTTTATATTGCCTCCTGTGATAAAGAACTTTATTATGCGGTCTGTCGCTTTTATGTCTTCCTCATCACAGGTTCGTACAAAGCTTATTTTCCACACACTAATAGATCATACATATTAGAGAGGAATTTTTATTGCTTGCACCAAGGACAACTTACTTGAGGGATCTTATTCAATCCATAGGTAGGTATGGTGGACACTCATGGCAAAATTGGGTTGAAGGTTTATGGATGCACAAGTAGTATCTCTACTTGGTGCAGGAGTTTTGGCTAATATGAGGTGGAAGCAATCGTCACATGCTAAGGGATCTCTAATCATATAACATTGTTTGGAACCAAGCAAACACAATTCATTATATTGTCTTCCTTGTCCAACATCTACTTCTAAGCATGTAATAGTTTGGTGAGTGCTCATAATTATAGAAAGTGTATAAGATGATATATTTATATGTGAACCTCTCTTTCCTTATTATTTCTTATTAATTGCAAAAATGACTGAGGTCTATGTTGCTCTACTCTCAACAAGTTTCAATCATCATACTTGTTATATGTGAAGCTATCACTTTCCGTAGTATCATCTCATGATCTTTCATGCTATTGTTCTTTTCATACTTTTGATCACGGCACAAAACAAAGCCCTTGACTAAGATACTCTTTATTATATAGCTCGCAAGCTCGAATACATTGGGGGAGACACAAGGCAAAAGACTCAAACTAAAACACTAAAGACTTATTCCACTAAGAGAAGAAATAAAAACTGAAAAGGAAAGAACTAAAACAAAGGTAAAAGCAAAAAATATAAAGGTGATACGATACCAGGGCAACTCCCCCAAGCTTGGCAAAAGCCAAGGGGATTGCCCATACCAATGCTTAGTTGTCTTCCTTTGGTGGTGATGGTGGTGGTGTTGTTGAAGTAGTCTGATCCTCCGTCTTCCAAGGCATAGGTGCCCCATCATGGCAGGATGAACGAGTCGCCGGAACCCTCAAATCTGCACCCAACCGTATTGATTTGAATCTATACTCATACTCACAGTTTTGGTTCTGCAAGTCATAGATATGGCCCTGCAGTTGATCAACCCTGTCATAGAGCCTCAAGAGGTGCTTCCCAATGTCAATGGCATCCATCTTGTGATTGCTGGTGAATTCCATGATCATCATGTGGTTGGCGTTGAGTCCACGCTCCACCATCCGTTGGCACTTGAAGACTTGTTGCTCCATTGCTTCGAACCTCGTCTCCACGCTTCCGGTCTTCTTAGGACCCTCAACATCACGGATGTGCAACATCCCCTAACTCATCTTAATAGATTGAGGGTGTTTCAGCACTTCCGTGAGGTAGGGATCGATGACCTGCTCGAAGATGTTGTCCTTAGGAGCTTTTGGGGAAGTCATGATGGTCTAGATCTGCAACAGAAACAAGCTCAAAACGAAACAGAGGAAAACTGCGTGATATGGAGATCAAAACCCTCGGGCGTATATATGATGATTTTTTCTGGACCAGAAGGAGTGCTCCGCAAGAAAACGGAGTCCGGGAGGCACATGAGCTGCCCACAAGCCCTGTTGCCGCGGCCAGGGGGGAGGCCGCGGCAACCAAGCTTGTGGCCGCCTCGTGCGCTCTCCGGACTGCTTTTTATTTTTCTAATTTTCCATAAATTCCAAAACGGAGAAAAATTCCTATTGGAAAAGTTTCGGAGTCCAATTACTTGCCGAAACAGATACCTCTTGGTTTTCAGGGTTTGGAACAGGCTGATAAACATCCCTTATGTACTCCTCTGGAGTTATGATATTGATGATATTGGTCTCAACATTTATCGGAGTACCAGAGATATAATGCTTGATTCTTTTCCCCTTTACCACCCTAGGAAAATCACCTTCCGTGTTATTGATTTTGATGACACCGGAACGATATACTTCCTCGACAACGTAGGGACCTTCCCATTTAGAGAGAAGCTTGCCTGCGAAGAATCTTAAACGAGAATTGTATAGCAGGACATATTCACCTACATTGAACTCTCGTTTTTGTATCCTTTTATCATGCCACCTCTTAACCTTTTCCTTGAACAACTTGGCATTCTCATATGCCTCGGCCCTCCATTCATCTAATGAGATGATATCAAACAACCGCTTCTCACCGGCAAGTTTGAAATCGAAGTTGAGCTCTTTGATTGTCCAATAAGCTTTGTGTTCAAGCTCAAGAGGTAAATGACAGGCCTTATCGTAAACCATTTTATACGGCGACATGCCCATGGGATTCTTATAAGCAGTCCTATAAGCCCATAGTGCATCGTCAAGTTTGCTAGACCAATTCTTTGGAGATCTATTGATGGTCTTTTGTAAGATCAATTTGATCTCCCTATTACTCAACTCCACTTGACAACTAGACTGAGGATGATAAGGAGATGCAACTCTATGGTTGACATCATACTTAGCAAGCATCTTGCGGAAAACACCCTGAATGAAGTGTGAACCGCCGTCAGTCATCAGATATCTAGGGACTCCAAATCTTGGGAAAATGACTTATTTAAGCATCTTAATAGAGGTGTGGTGATCAACATTTTTAGTGGGGATAGCTTCTACCCACTTAGTGACGTAGTCCACAACAACTAAGATGTGAGTGTACCCATTGGAACTCGGGAAGGGTCCCATATAATCAAAGCCCCAGACATCAAATGGTTCAATGACAAGTGAGTAGTTCATAGGCATTTCCTGACGCTTACTGATATTCCCTATTCTTTGGCATTCGTCACAAGACAAGACAAACTTACGGGCATCCTTGAAGAGAGTGGGCTAATAGAAACCTGATTGCAATACCTTATGAGTAGTTCTGTCTCCAGCATGGTGTCCTCCGTAAGCCTCGGAATGACACTTCTGCAGGATTTGTCCCTGTTCATGTTCACGCACGCAACGTCTAATAACACCATCTACTCCTTCCTTATAAAGGTGAGGATCATCCCAGAAGTAGTGTCTCAAATCAAAGAAGAATTTCTTCTTTTTCTGGTAGGTGAAACTGGGTGGTATGTATTTGGCTACGATATAGTTTGCGTAATGAGCATACCAAAGTGCACTACGTGAAGTGCGGATGACATTCAATTGCTCATCAGGAAAGCTGTCATCAATAGGTCGTGGGTCATCAAGGACATTCTCTAGCCTAGACAAGTTATCTGCTACAGGGTTATCAGCACCCTTTCGGTCAACAACGTGCAAATCAAATTCCTGTAGCAGGAGAACCCATCTGATTAGCCTAGTCTTAGCGTCCTTCTTCTCCACGAGGAACTTAATAGCAGCATGATCAGAGTGAATAGTAAATTTGGAGTCAACTATATAAGATCTAAACTTTTCACATGCAAACACGACTGTTAAAAACTCCTTCTTCGTAGTGGCATAGTTTCTTTGGGCACTGTCTAGAGTTTTACTAGCATAGTGAATGACATTCAACTTCTTGTCAACTCTTTCCCCTAGAACAACACCAACAGCATAATCACTAGCATCGCACATGATTTCAAAGGGCAAGTTCCAATCAGGTGGTTGAACAATAGGTGCGGTTATTAAGGCCTTCTTAAGTATTTTGAAAGCTTCCTCACAATCCTCATCAAAAACAAACGGAACATCGTTCTGCAAGAGGTTGGTAAGAGGCCTAGAAATCTGAGAGAAGTCTTTAATGAACCTCCTATAGAAACCAGCATGACCTAGGAAACTTCGTATACCTCTGATATCTGTGGGGCAAGGAATTTCTCAATTGCATCATACTTAGCCTTATCAACTCAATGCATTTCTCAGAGATTTTGTCTCCTAAGATGATGCCTTCATTAACCATGATTGCTGAGGCACTTCTCCTAGTTCAGGACGAGGTTAGTATCTTTGCATCTCTATAAGACTCGATCAAGGTTGCTGAGGCAGTCATCAAAGGAAGAACCATAAATGGAGAAATCATCCATGAAAACCTCAACAATCTTTTCACAAAAGTCAGGGAATATAGCCATCATACATCTTTGAAAGGTGGCAGGTGCATTGCACAAGCCAAAAGGCATGCGTCTATAAGCGAAGGTACCGAAGGGGCATGTGAAGGTGGTTTTCTCTTGATCAGATTGTGCAACAAGTATTTGCGAGAAACCTGAATAACCAACTAGAAAGCTGAAGTGTGTGTGTTTAGATAGCCTTTCTAGCATCTGGTCGATAAACGACAAAGGATAATGGTCTTTCCTGGTTGCCTTGTTCAGTTTCCGGAAGTCTATCACCATCCTATAGCCCGTAATAATCCTCTGTGGGATTAGTTCATTCTTATCATTAGGAACAACGGTGATACCTCCCTTCTTAGGTATGCAATGTACTGGACTTACCCAATCACTATGAGCAACAGGATAAATGATTCCTGCTTCCATAAGCTTCAATATTTCTTTTCTCACGACCTCTTTCATCCTTGGATTTAGTCTCCGTTGATGATCAGCAAGTGGCTTAGAATCAGGATCGGTTTTAATCTTGTGCTGACATAGAGTGGGACTGATACCCTTAAGCTCATCAAGAGTATATCCAATAGCAGCACGTGCTTCCGCAAAGTTTTTACTAACTTCTTCTCTTCGTGATTCGAGAGGTGAGCACTAATAATAACAGAATATATCTCCTTCTCATCAAGATAGGCATACTTAAGAGTATCTGGTAATAGTTTTAGCTCGAACACAGGATCACCCTTTGGTGGGGGAGGATCTGTTGGAATTATGCCCTAGAGGCAATAACAAATATAGTTATTATTATAATTCCTGTATCAAGATAATCGTTTATTATCCATGCTATAATTGTATTGAATGAATACTTATATACATGTGTGGATACATAAAAAAAAATTGTCCCTAGCAAGCCTCTAGTTGGCTAGCCAGTTGATCAAAGATAGTCAGTGTCTTCTGATTATGAACAAGGTGTTGTTGCTTGATAACTGGATCACGTCATTAGGAGAATCACGTGATGGACTAGACCCAAACTAATAGACGTAGCATGTTGATCGTGTCATTTTATTGCTACTGTTTTCTGCGTGTCAAGTATTTGTTCCTATGACCATGAGATCATATAACTCACTAACACTGGAGGAATACTTTGTGTGTATCAAACGTCGCAACGTAACTGGGTGACTATAAAGATGCTCTATAGGTATCTCCGAAGGTGTTCGTTGAGTTAGTATGGATCGAGACTGGGATTTGTCACTCCGTGTGACGGAGAGGTATCTCGGGGCCCACTCGGTAATACAACATCACACACAAGCCTTGCAAGCAATGTGACTTAGTGTAAGTTGCGGGATCTTGTATTACGGAACGAGTAAAGAGACTTACCGGTAAACGAGATTGAAATAGGTATACGGATACCGACGATCGAATCTCGGGAAAGTAACATACCGAAGGACAAAGGGAATGGCATACGGGATTATATGAATCCTTGGCACTGAGGTTCAAACGATAAGATCTTCGTAGAATATGTAGGATCCAATATGGGAATCCAGGTCCCGCTATTGGATATTGACCGAGGAGTCTCTCGGGTCATATCTACATAGTTCTCGAACCCGCAGGGTCCGCACACTTAAGGTTCGACGTTGTTTTATGCGTATTTGAGTTATATGGTTGGTTACCGAATGTTGTTCGGAGTCCCGGATGAGATCACGGACGTCACGAGGGTTTCCGGAATAGTCCGGAAACGAAGATTGATATATAGGATGACCTCATTTGATTACCGGAAGGTTTTCGGAGTTACCGGGAATGTACCGGGAATGACGAATGGGTTCCGGGAGTTCACCGGGGGGCAACCCACCCCGGGGAAGCCCATAGGCCTTGGGGGTGGCGCACCAGCCCTTAGTGGGCTGGTGGGACAGCCCAAGAAGGCCCTATGCGCCATAGGAAGAAAATCAAAGAGAAAAGAAAAAAAAAAGGCAAGGCTCCCCGTCTTCCCCCTATTTATACGGAGGTTTTAGGGCTGATTTGACACAACTTTGCCACGGCAGCCCGACCACATATCTCCACGGTTTTACCTCTAGATCGCGTTTCTGCGGAGCTCGGGCGGAGCCCTGCTGAGACGAGATCATCACCAACCTCCGCAGCGCCGTCATGCTGCCGGAGAACTCTTCTACCTCTCCATCTCTCTTTCTAGATCAAGAAGGCCGAGATCATCGTCGAGCTGTACGTGTGCTGAACGCGGAGGTGCCGTCCGTTCGGCACTAGATCGTGGGACTGATCGCGGGACGGTTCGCGGGGCGGATCGAGGGACGTGAGGACGTTCCACTACATCAACCGCGTTTCTTAACGCTTCTGCTGTGCGGTCTACAAGGGTACGTAGATCGAATATCCCCTCTCGTAGATGGACATCACCATGATAGGTCTTCGTGCGCGTAGGAAATTTTTTGTTTCCCATGCGACGTTCGCCAACAGGATCCCCAAGCAGTTCAACAGGCAGATTATTCTTGAGAAAGGGTCTACCAAATATGATGGGACAAAAGCTATCTTGTGCAGTAGCAAGGACGAGGAAATCAGTTGGATACTTCGTGTTACCACACAGGACTTCTACGTCTCTCACAATTCCCAGAGGACAGATAGTGTCTCTATTAGCAAGAGTAATAGTGACATCGATGGGTTGTAGCTCAGCAGGTGCAATCTCATCTTTGATTTCATCATATAGGGACCGGGGTATTGCACTAACACTAGCACCCATATCACATAAACCATGGTAACAGTGATCTCCTGTCTTGACAGAAACAACGGGCAGGCCAACTACATGTCCGTATTTGTCTTTCGCGTGAGGTTTAGCTATTTTAGCGGAGTCCTCACAGAATTTGATAACATGCCCATCTATGTCTTCGGCTAAGTGATCTTTGATAATAGGAACACTAGGTTCAACTCTAATTTCCTCAGGGGGTGCATGTGGTCTAATGTAACCCCTACGTATCACAGTTGGAGCTTTAGAATAATCTTTTTTCCTAGCAGGGTAAGGTGGTTTCTCAGCGTAGGCACAAGGAACAATAGGATCACTAAAGGAAATGACTTTCTCTTCAACTGGATTGGGTTTAACTATGTTGATTTCTACAGAAGGAGGATACTTAAACCACTTCTCTTTGGGAAGATCAACATGAGCAGCAAAAAGATTCACATAGAGAAGCTACTATCTCAGAGTCAAGTCCATACTTAGCGCTAAAATCTCTAGAAGTGTTTATTTCAACAAAAGATTTAATGCAATCAAACTGGAAATTCATACCTGGCTCCTTACCTTCTTCAAGCTCCCAATCTTCAGAGTTACGTTTGATTCTTTCCAATAAATTCCACTTGTGGTCAATATCCTTCTTCATAAAAGAACCGGTACAAGAAGTGTCAAGCATGGTACGATCTTCATGAGAAAGCCGAGCATAAAAGATTCGAGTAATAATTTCTCTTGAGAGCTCATGATTGGGGCATGAATATAGCATTGATTTAAGCCTCCCCAAGCTTGAGCTATGCTTTCCCTGTCACGAGGCCAAAAGTTATAAATATAATTCCGATCACGATGTACTAAATGCATATGATAAAACTTTTGATGAAATTCCAATTTCAACCGATTGTAGTCCCATGATCCAGTATCATCACATAACCTATACCATGTCAACGCCTTACCTTCAAATATAAAGGAAAGACTTTCTTCTTTACCTCATCCTCGGGCAAACCTGTAAGCTTAAATAAACCACAAACTTCATCTACATAGATTAGATGCAAGTCTGGATGTGAAGATCCATCACCTGTAAAAGGATTAGCCAGCAGTTTCTCAAGCATACCCGAAGGAATTTCATAAAATATATTTTCAATAGGTACCTCAGGTTGAGGAACAACTCCTCGTGCTTCCATTCGTGGTGAAATAGCCCGAACAAATTCCTCAAAGGAACAGTTTCCATAGTGACAAGTGACAATAAATTTCAGCACAGTATATAAATGTTTCCTTACCAAATTCCACTTACCAAAGGCGCCTTCCTCCCCGGCATCGGCGCCAGAAAAGAGTCTTGATGACCCACAAGTATAAGGGATCAATCGTAGTCCTTTCGATAAGTAAGAGTGTCAAACCCAATGAGGAGGAGAAGGCTCTGATAAACGGTTTTCAGCAAGGTAATAACTACAAGCACTGAAAGTAGCGATAACAAGTGATGGTGCAGTGAGGTGAAACGTAGCAAGCGAAAAGTGACAAGTAACAAGTAGTAGCAACGGTGCAGAAAGTGGACCAATCCCTTTTGTAGCAAGGGACAAGCCTGAACAAAGTCTTATAAGAGGAAAAATGCTCCCGAGGACACACGGGAATTTCTGTCATGCTAGTTTCATCATGTTCATACGATTCGCGTTCGTTACTTTGATATTTCGATATGTGGGTGGACCGGCACTTGGGTACTTCCCTTACTTGTACAAGCATCCCACTTATGATTAACCCCTCTCACAAGCATCCGCAAGTACGAAAGAAGAATTAAGACAACGTCTAACCATAGCATTAAACTAGTGGATCCAAATCAGCCCCTTACGAAGCAACGCATAGACTGGGGTTTAAGCTTCTGTCACTCCAGCAACCCATCATCTACTTACTACTCCCCAATGCCTTCCTCTAGGCCCAAATGTGGTGAAGTGTTATGTAGTCGACGTTCACATAACACCACCAGAGGAAAAAGAACATACAACATATCAAAATACCGAACGAATACCAAATTCACATGACTATTATTAGCATGACTTATCCCATGTCCTGAGGAACAAAAGTAACTACTCACAAAGCATAATCATAATCATGATCAGAGGTGTAATGAATAGCATCAAGGATCTGAACATAAACTCTTCCACCAAGTAATCCAACTAGCATCAACTACAAAGAGTAATCAACACTACTAGCAACCTTACAAGTACCAATCGGATTCGCGAGACGGAGATTGGTTACAAGAGATGAACTAGGGTTTGGAGAGGAGATGGTGTTGATAGAGATGATTATGGAGATGCCTCCCCTCCGACGAGAGGAGTGTTGGTGATGACGATGGCAACAATTTCCCCCTCCGAGAGGGAAGTTTCCCCGGCAGGATCGTCCTGCCGGAGCTCTAGATTGGATCTGCTCAAGTTCCGCCTCGTGGCGGCAAAGAATCCACGAAAAGGATCCACCCTGATTTTTTTCCGGACGAAACCCTTCATATAGCAGAAGAGGGGGCCAGTGGGCTACCAGGGTGCCCACAAGCCCTTTTGCCGCGGCCAGGGGGTAGGCCGCGGCATCCAGGCTTGTGGGCCCCTGGTTGCTCCCCTCTGACACTTCTTTGGCCCAGTATTTTTTATGAAATCCACGTTCATTTCCAGGGCATTTGGAGTTGCGCAGAATAGAGGACTCAGACTTGCTCCTTTTCCAGTCCAGAATTCCAGCTGTCGGTATTCTCCCTCTTCAAATAAACCTTGCAAAATAAGAGAGAAAAGGCATAAGTATGGTTCCACAAAGTATGATAACAGTCCATAAAGCGATAAATATCAACATGAAATCATGATGCAAAATGGACGTATCAGGCATCTTCTGGATACTGCCTTCCCTCAATCGTCCATGGAAAGGAGTTATGCATGGCCTTGATTTATTGAAACAATGCGTTATATGGAGAGTTGCCGATGGGGTCAGTATAACCATATAACCATATGGAGGGATAATTGTATTCCTAGAGAGTCTGGCCTAAAGATTACTGCTAAGAAAAACAGAACTAGGATCAAATGGGAGTATGAGTTATTCATGATTGGTTCTAGAAGCTGGGATGAAAGCTGATCAAGCATCTGTTTTATCCTCATGATGTAGAGAAAATCTTAAAGCCGCGGACTCTGAATCTGGGAGAGGGTGATCTTATTGCATGGCACCATGAGAAAAGTGGCATGTTTTCTGTGAGGAGTGCATAAAAGCTAGCACTAAATATCATGGATCGAAAGGTGAATCTCGGGAATTCTAATGTTGCTATTAATGGGGAAAGGAAGGTCTGCAATATTATTTGGAAGGCTAACGTCCCTCAAAAGATAAGAATCTTTGTTTGGCGGCTCGCTTCTAATAGCTTGGTGGTTCAAGTGAATAGGGTAAAGCGCCATCAAACTACCCTAGGTATGTGTACAATTTGTCGTATTGAAGATGGATGTACTTTTCATGCATTGGTAAGTTGCCAAGGGCTCATGCTCTTCGTTTGGCATTGAGGAATGTGCGGAATTTACCGACCGAAAATATGTTCAAAAACACGGGGCCATATTGGCTTCTTATTTTATTGGATCAATTAAATTCGTCAGCGCGTGAGAAAACTATTTTCATGTTTTTTAGATCTTGGCATTTGAGGAATGATCTCATATTTGGTAAAGGAAAAGAATCCATCTCAGCATCTATGAATTTTGTTCAAAATTACTAGGCTTCCTTTTCGTCTTGTCATACAAAAGTGCAGGTAGAGGTGAAAAACAAAGGCAACGAAGTGGGGGTGGCACTCTGGTTTCTACTAATGTGGAGAGGAATTACGCTGGTAGGCAACCTCCCATCAAGGAGGTCTTCGGAATAAAAGTCGATGCAAGTTTGGTGCAGGCAATAAACACTGTGAGTATGGGTGCGGTGGTCAGCAACCATTCTGGAGAAGTTGTCATTTCCTATTGGTATTATATTGGTACTTGTGATAGCGCTGAGGAGCTAGAACTTAGAGCGGCTCTTGTCGGCTTATATACCTGCATTGCTCTTCCCAAACCCGTCATTTCAGAAACTGACTGCTCTTTTGTAGCTTCTGCTCTTGGAAAAGACCATTTTGACAGGTCACCCTTTTTTGATCTTGAAAACGAAGCTTTGAGTATATTGAAGTTGCTGGCGAATGTAAAGATCTCCAAGGTTGGCAGGGAAGCTAATAAGGTGGCACACGAGTTTGCAAAATTTAGTTTTATTAATAGGTTAGGTGGTGTTCTTATTAGTAGTGTTCCATACTGTGTGGCATATGATGTAATGAATGATTGTATGAATATATTGACTTAATTAATACATGGGTGGGTTTTCTCAAAAAATAAGGAGGAAAATGTTAGTCCTAATCCTCATATGCGTGAGTTACTTAGCTGGCTGGCAGGTCAAGTGCATCATGTATGTAGTCAGTTGGGCCAACAAGTTAGACGCGTCGTGCACGCGGCGCTGTGTTAGTTGGTTAGTCATGTTGGCATGTGTAACGTGCATGTGTGCATGCATGGTTAGTTGACGGTGTGGTGGTCGGGTCTTCCGTGCATGTGCTAGTGTGTGTGTGTGAGTCAAGTATAAAACCCCTCCCCCTCCTTGTACTGAACTATGATGGTATGAGCCGAGCCAAGGAGAGCCATAGATGAGGGTAGTCTTTGCTGAGACCATGGTGTGTGCCCGATCAGCAGGAGAGAGAGCCCCTCTGGATAGGGTTGTGGTTTGTTGCCGAGCATGGGTATGTGCTTAGTAAAGTGAGGCCGTTCATTCGGCCGAGAGGCATTCGTGCAGCGGAGGCGTTTGTGCACCGGAAAATTTGTGCTCCTTCTTCCACCTTCGTATTTGCAAGTGAAAGAGAGAGAGAGAGAGAGCTGGTCCGGGATTTGTCCCAACAGGAGTTTGTATTTTTCATTTTTATGTCGTCTTATAACATAGTGTTATTGACTATCTAGTGGAGTTAGTGTCGCGAGGAATGCATCCTCAATTTTACGTTTTGCTTTATTTCCGGGCCGATGTTGTTCGCCCGCTAGATTTTGCATTCTTAATAATATATGGCTGCATGCATCATCCTGACGCATAGGCCGAGAGTTATCCTCTTGTTCAAAAAGAACTCGGAAAGTTGTTGTCCTCTTTACTAATGTTCATGGAGATTATATGAATAGCGAACTATGGTTTCCCTCCTCCATCGCACGTTTTCAACATCACCACCAACCTGGTCCACTACATTGTTGCATTTCTAAATCCCATGGTGATATATTTTTATTCCATCATCTCCACTAAATTTCTCCCTGATATCCTCCAATATTATGATACCCCCACTTGTTTCGCATATTTCCTCCTTTGAACAATTATATCTTATTCTCCCCTCCCTCGCCCCTCAAGTGCCTTCTACGTTAAATGTGAAAAGTTCTTAGCTAACTAGAAAGTTTAGCTTCTCCGCAAAGGAGGACACCTAATCATAGTCTCTCCAATGTTAAATAGCCTACTCATTTACTTAATGTCATCCTTATTCCTTCCTAAAAAAGTTACTGAAGATATTGAAACAATGGCGCGATTTATTTTGGGTTTCTTGGGGCACTTGCATTGGTGCTAAATATCTTATTGCTTGGTGTGCAAACCAAAAGGGTTCAATGGTCTCTTCATTCTAAAACTAAGCACTAGGTTAGAAATACTCAGCACTCGAATATAGTCCATTCCTAAATTTTGCCTAGAACGTGATCCATCCTCCCCAATTTACTCCTAGATGGCACCTAAAAGTCCATTGAAAATCCTCTTATAAACCCTTCTAAGTACCTATAGAAGATTACTGTAAATGGTCAAAGCACATTCTTTTAGCATGAAACGTGGTTTCTCTTGTCCACCTTAGCAAACTCCTTCCCTAACAAATTATTCATTCTAGGTGTCATGGATTTCTCCATAGACAAAGCATATGGGCATCTTTCTAAGCAAGAGAGTGAAGCCCAAAATGTTGTTATCGTTGGGGGATTCTTTTTCAAACAAGGTATGTTTTTGCCTAGGTTCTCTAACAAGATCAATCAAACACCTTGGAAAATCCATGCCACAAAATTGTCGACTGAAACAACATATATCCCACACACCATGCCCACTCCAAAACTTATCAACACATGATCTCCTTTTGCATCTTGAACGCTTGAATCAACCATAAGATTGGTATCATGCCTCCAACCGCATTTGATGTTATTTGGTTACTTGATCCACATAGTGGGCACCTAAATGTGTAATGTGGACAAACATCGTTATCTTAATTACTTGGAAAATCTGAAAGGTAGAAATGGTAGAGTCTTCAACCCATTCATGGCATAGCATGACTACATCTAATTGCAGTTAGCTACACCTATATACACAAATAGTATTGAGTACCCCGCGGTTACCTAAATAGATTATGAGTGACGATTTTATTGATAATATGAAATGCATCAAGTGTATTAACAACAACACGAATAAATAAAATGTATTCAAGGTTGAAAAAACAAGAACATGAAATATGATTAAAGGATGTATTCAGTGCTGAAAAAAGAATAAGATGAAAGATTATAAAAGTTCGTAACATGGACTTCATTAGGATATCTTGTGAGGTGGTACAATACTATAATACTATACATGTAAGAGCATAATTTTCCCTAAGTAGTTTTGGTGGTTGATGACAATGCCCCTTGCAAACTAATCATGTGCATTAAGCTTTCAAAGATTATCATGTGGCATGAGACAATTTGCATCCCCTCAGTGGTTGAAAGAGAATACGGTGTTTTTGTATCCACTTAGTGTTGGTGGACTTGAGTCGTAGGAAAATCTGTACTATCAAGAGGGGATTCACATTTGGAAAGGTTGGGAGGAACTATCACATACACATTTGCACCCCTTCTGTTTCCCGACACTTCGGAGCCCCTGTTATGCCCCAAAGGTGCTCAGGGTCATATAAGCACAAGTACCTCACTACAGAGCGGTAGTACCGCCCAGCCGTATGATACGTCTCCAACGTATCTATAATTTTTGATGGTTTCATGCTATTATCTTGTCAAACTTTGGACGTTTTGCATGCCTTTTATATATTTTTTGGGACTAACTTATTAACTTAATGCCAAGTGCCAGTTCCTGTTTTTCCACGTTTTTGACCCCTTTCAGAGGAGGATTTTGGACGGAGTCCAAACGGGATGAAACTGCCAAAAATATTTTTTTCGAAACAGAAAAAGATGGGAAGCCGGAGAATCAGGGCAGGGGGCCTACAGGGACCCCACAAGCCCCCTAGCCGCGACCAGGGGGCCCCGCGCCTCCCTGGCTTGTGTGCTCCCTGGGCCACCTCTGCCCTAGGACTTTTTCCTATAAATTCCCTAAAATCCCAGAAAAAATCAAGAGATCATCGAAAGTACTTTTCTGCCACCGCAAGCTTCTGTCTCGGCAAGATCCCATCTGGGGCACGTTCTGGTGCCCTGCCGGAGGCGGGATTCGGATACGGAGGGCTTGTTCATCAACACCATGACCTCTCCGATGATGCGTTAGTAGTTCACCATAGACCTTCGGGTCCATAGCTAGTAGCTAGATGGCTTCTTCTCTTTCTTGGATCTTCAATACAAAGTTCTCCATGATCTTCATGGAGATCTATCCGATGTAATCTTATTTTGCGGTGTGTTTGTCGAGATCCGATGAATTGTGGATTTATGATTAGATTATCTATGAATCTTATTTGAGTTTCTTCCGATCTCTCCTATGCATGATTTCATATCCTTCTAATTCTCTTCGAGTTGCGGGTTTTGTTTGGCCAACTTGATCTATGATTCTTGCAATGGGAGAAGTGCTTGGTTTTGGGTTCATACCGTGCGGTGACCTCACCCAGTGACAGAAGGGTTAGCGAGGCACGCATCATGTTGTTGCCATCAAGGGTAAAAAGATGGGTTTTTCATCATTGGTTTGAGATTATCCCTCTACATCATGTCATCTTGCTTAAGGCGTTACTCTGTTCGTCATGAACTCAATACACTAGATGCATGCTGGATAGCGGTCAATGTGTGGAGTAATAGTAGTAGATGCAGAAAGTATCGGTCTACTTGTCTCGGACGTGATGCCTATATGTATGATCATTGCCTTAGATATCGTCATGACTTTGCATGGTTCTATCAATTGCTCGACAGTAATTTGTTCACCCACCGTGATATTTGCTATTTTGAGAGAAGCCTCAAGTGAACACTATGGCCCCCGGGTCTACTCCACACAATATTTTCAGCCTTACTCTTTTTCTGCGTTGCACTTTCCGCCTTCATATCTCACTTTGCAATATATCTTGAAGGAATTGACAACGCCTTTAAAGCGTTGGGTGCAAGCTCTTTTGTGTTTGCGCAGGTACTCTGGACTTGACGAGATTCTCCTACTAGATTGATACCTTGGTTCTCAAACTGAGGGAAATACTTACTGCTCCTGTGCTGCATCACCCTTTCCTCTTCAAGGGAAAAACCAACTCAAGCTCAAGAGACGACAGAAGGATCTCTGGCACCATTGCTAGGGAAGGACTTTTGTTGCCGTAGCAGAAGGATTTCTGGCGCCGTTGTCGGGGAGGATCAAGTCAAGAACTCATCCAAGTAAGTGTCGCAAACTCATCTCTTGCATTTACTTTTTTGCCTCTCGTTTTCCTCTCCCCCACTTCTGAAAAACAAAAATTTACAAAAAAATGTTTGCCTTTTTCGTTCGCCCTTACTTTCGCTTGCTTTCTGTTTGCTTGTGTTGCCATGTTCCTTCAATATGCTTGCATCTTTGCTTGCTGAAAATCTATTGATATGGATCCTCATCCACTTGCTAATCTCTTTAAGAGATCCAATTATGTTGATGCAATTTCTAGTGAGTTGAGTGCATTTGACTTTCTCTATGGAGTTTTGCTTGAGATGTGTGAATCTGAAAATTGTGATGAAGAAATTCATGAAGTGATTCACGAGGGCTCCTTGAATGAAAAGCGTGATTGCAATGGTTTAACTATAAATTCTATTAGTGACAATCATGCTAAAAATATGCAAAACCCTAAGCTTGGGGATGCTAGTTTTGCTATGTCGACTACTTGTTGCAATGATCATGATTGGGGTAATGATTTTTATTATGATCTTGAAAATTTGTTTAACCCTCATGATGATTATGATATTTGCAAAAATATTGAAAGTGGGTTTGGAGAAGTCATGACTTTAGGTGATGATAATCCCACTATTTTTGAAGAGCGTCAACTTTGCATGCATGTGGATCATGAAAATAATATCCTTTGTGATATCTATGTTGTTGAGTTTGATTATGACCCACATGTAATTGCTATGAGAGAGGAAAATATTGTGGTAGAAACTTTCATGTTACCAAATTACCTCTCATTATGTTGAGATTGCTATTGTCTCTTTCTTCTTCCTTGCATGTGGTAACTATTGGTTGTCTTGCCAATTTTTTTCCTATAAAATGCCTATGCATAAGAAGTATGTTAGACTTAGATATGATTTTCACATGCTTTATGATGCTCTCGTTGTGCTTCAATTCTTGTCTTTTGTGTGAGCATCATTGAATTATCAATGCCTACCTAAGGGCGTTAAACAATGGCGCTTGTGGGGAGGCAACCCAATGAATTTATCTTTTTATTTCTATTTTGTTGCGTCCACACCATCATAATTCTGTTATGATTGTGTTTTTTGTGTTTCTTCTTGTGTTTGAGCCAAGCAAAACCTTTATGACTAGGCTTGGTGATGGTTGTTTGATCCTGCTGGAAAAGAGAGAAACTTTTCGCTCACGAGATGTTTTTTTATTTTTATTCAGAAAAAGCTTTTGAGTTGATTCTTTTTGCTGCTGGTTGATATACCTTTTTCCCAGACAATCGCATTCTTAAGAATTTTTGAGGTACCAGAAGTATACGAAGTATACAGATTGCTACAGACTGGTCTGTTTTTGACAGATTCTGTTTTTATTGAGTTGGTTGCTTGTTTTGATGAAACTATGGATAGTATATGGGGGTACTAGCCATGGAAAAGTGAGAATACAGTAGTCCAAGACCAATATAAATAGAAATCAAGATTTCTACAATACCTAAAGTAGTGGTAGTTTGTTTTCTTGTGCTAATGTTATCACGAGTTTTTGTTTAAATTTTGTGTTGTGAAGTTTTCAAGTTTTGGGGGATGTTCTCATGGAGAAATAGATAAGGAGTGGAAAGAGCTCAGGCTTGGGGATGCCCAAGGCATCCCAAGCCAAATTCAAGGACACAAAAAAACCTAAGCTTGGGGATGCCCCGGGAAGGCATCCCCTCTTTCGTCTTCAATCCATCGGTAATGTCACTTGGAGCTATATTTTTATTCACCACATGATATGTGTTTTGCTTGGAGCGACTTGTATCTTAGGAGTATTTTCTTTTTGTTGTGTCACAATCATCCTTGCTGCAACCTTTAGAGAGAGACATGCACTCATCATGATTTTGCTAGAATGCTCATAGTGCTTCACTTATATCTTTTGAGCTAGATGATTTTGCTCTATGTGCTTCACTTTTATCTTTTAGAGCACGACGATGCGTGACTTCGTAGTTGTATTATGCTATGAAAGTAGTCCCAAAGGTGATAGGTACCCAAAGAGGATACAAAAACCTCCATCTTCATGTGCACTGAGTAGAAAGAGAAGTTTTGATTCCTCTCAATTAGTTTTGAGGGGTGGATTTGGTAATATTAAGAGCTATGTTAGTAGGGTGTTGTGAATCTAGAAATACTTGTGTTGAAGTTAGTGATTCCCGTAGCATGCACGTATGGTGAACCGCTATGTTAGGAAATCAGAGCATAATTTATCTATTGATTGTCATCCTTTGTGTTGAGGTCGGGATCGCGCGATGATTAACACCTACCAACCCTTCCCCTAGGAGTATGCGTTTAGCACTTTGTATCGATTACTAATAAAAACTTTCGCAACAAGTATGTGAGTTCTTTATGACTAATGTGAGTCCATGGTATAGATGCACTTTCACCGTCCACCTTTGCTAGCCTCTCTAGTGCCGCTCAATTCTCGCCGGTACACAAACCCACCATATGCCTTCCTCAAAACAGCCACCATACCTACCTACTATGGCATTTTCGTAGCCATTCCGAGATATATTGCCATGCAACTCCCACCGTTCCGTCTCATGACTTGTGTCGTAACTCTCATATTGCCATTGCATGATCGTAAGATAGCTAGCGAGATGTTTCAACGTCATATGCCAAGCTAGAACGTTGCACATCCCGGTACACTGCCGGAGGCATTTCCTATAGAGTCATCATCGTTGTAAGCTTTGAGCTGTGAGTAAATAAAAGTGTGATGATCATCATTATTAGAGCATTGTCCCATGTGAGGAAATAAAAAAAAGATGCCAAAGAGCCCATATAAAAAAAATAAAAAAATAGGCCAAGAGCCCAAATAAAAAATAAAAAAAAAGAGATAAAAAAAGAGAAGGGACAATGCTACTATCTTTTTCCACACTTGTGCTTCACAATAGCACCATGTTCTTCATGATTGAGAGCTTCTTGCTTTGTCACTACCATATGCTAGTGGGAATCTTCATTCTATAACTTGGCTTGTATATTCCAATGACGGGCTTCCTCAAAATTGCCCTAGGTCTTCGTGAGCAAGCAAGTTGGATGCACATCCACTAGTTCTCCTTTTGAGCTTTCACATACTTATAGCTCTAGTGCATCCATTGTATGGCAATCCCCACTCATTCACATTGATATCTATCAATGGGCATCTCCATAGCCCTTTGATACGCCGAGTCAATGTGACCATCTCCTCCTTTTTGTCTCACAACCACCACCACACTCTATTCCACCTATAGTGTTATATCCATGGCTCACGCTCATGTATTGCATGATAGTTATAAAAAGTTTGAGAAAGTAAGAGTGCGAAAACAATTACTTGTCCAATACCGGGGTTGTGCATGATTTACATTAGTTGTGTGAGGATGATGGAGCATAGTGAGACGATATGATTTTGTAGGGATAACTTTCCTTGGACTTGTTATTTTGAAAGTTCATGATTACCTTGCTAGTTTGCTTGAAGTATTATTGTTTCAATGTCAATAGCAAACTATTATTTTGAATCTTACGGATCTGAACATTCATGTCACATGAAAGAAGTTCCAAAGGACAACTATGCTAGGTAGCATTCCACATCAAAAATTCAGTCTTTATCACTTCCCTACTCGAGGACGAGCAGGAGCTAAGCTTGGGGATGCTTGATACGTCTCCAACGTATCTATAATTTTTGATGGTTTCATGCTATTATCTTGTCAAACTTTGGATGTTTTGCATGCCTTTTATATATTTTTTGGGACTAACTTATTAACTCAGTGCCAAGTGCCAGTTCCTGTTTTTCCATGTTTTTGACCCCTTTCAGAGGAGGATTTTGAACGGAGTCCAAACGGAATGAAACTGCCAAACAGATTTTTCCCGAAACAGAAAAAGATCGGGAAGCCGGAGAATCAGGACTGGGGGCTTGTAGGGACCCCACAAGCCCCCTAGCCGCGGCCAGGGGGGCCCGCGCCTCCCTGGCTTGTGGGCTCCGTGGGCCACCTCTGCCCTAGGAATTTCGCCTATAAATTCCCTAAAATCCTAGAAAAAAATGAGGAGATCATCAAAAGTACTTTTTCGCCGCCGCAAGCTTCTGTCTCCGCAAGATCCCATCTGGGGCACATTCTGGTGCCCTGCCGGAGGGGGGATTCGGAGACGGAGGGCTTCTTCATCAACACCATGACCTCTCCGATGATGCGTGAGTAGTTCACCATAGACCTATGGGTCCATAGCTAGTAGCTAGATGTCTTCTTCTCTCTCTTGGATCCTCAATACAAAGTTCTCCATGATCTTCATGGAGATCTATCCGATGTAATCTTCTTTTGTGGTGTGTTTGTCGAGATCCGATGAATTGTGGATTTATGATCAGATTATCTATGAATCTTATTTGAGTTTCTTCTGATCTCTCTTATGCATTAGTTCATATCCTTGTAATTCTCTTCGAGTTGTGGGTTTTGTTTGGCCAACTTGATCTATGATTCTTGCAATGGGAGAAGTGCTTGGTTTTGGATTCATACCATGCGGCGACCTCACCCAGTGGCAGAAGGGGTAGCGAGGCACGCATCGTGTTGTTGCCATCAAGGGTAAAAAGATGGGGTTTTCATCATTGGTTTGAGATTATCCCTGTACATCATGTCATCTTTCTTAAGGCGTTACTCTCTTCGTTATGAACTCAATACACTAGATGCATGCTGGATAGCGGTCGATGTGTGGAGTAATAGTAGTAGATGCAGAAAGTATCGATCTACTTGTCTCGGACGTGATGCCTATATGTATGATCATTGCCTTAGATATCATCATGACTTTGCGCGGTTCTATCAATTGCTCGACAGTAATTTGTTCACCCACCGTGATATTTGCTATTTTCAGAGAAGGCTCTAGTGAACACTATGGCCCCTGGGTCTACTCCACTCCATATTTTCAGCCTTACTCTTTTTCTGCGTTGCACTTTCCGACTTCAGGTCTCACTTTGCAATCAATCTTGAAGGGATTGAGAACCCCTTTAAAGCATTGGGTGCAAGCTCTTTTGTGTTTGCGCAGTTACTCTGGACTTGACGAGATTCTCCTACTGGATTGATACCTTGGTTCTCAAGCTGAGGGAAATACTTACTGCTCCTTTGCTGCGTCACCCTTTCCTCTTCAAGGGAAAAACCAACGCAAGCTCAAGAGACGACAGAAGGATCTCTCGCACCATTGCTAGGGAAGGACTTTTGTTGCCGTAGCACCTTACTGCTGCCATGCAGGACTTGGTCTACCACCACTTATATTTCCTTTATGGTGTCCTAGGGTGCCTCTGCCCATAATTAGCCGAAGTACCATTGGGAGCGGAGTGTTAGTACCACTCAGGCGGTACTACCGCCCTCCTCTTCCGGCCCCACTTCCGCTTATTTTAAGCTCTCTGATGTCTTCGGCACTCGAGAAAAATTTGAGCAACGGTAATGAGGGAGGTACCACTCTGAGCGATGCTGCCATGCAGCCTTTCTCATTTCTCCTAAGTCTGGGATTCCCATAGTGCTAAGAGGAAGTACCATTGGCAGGAATAGTAGTACTGCTCTCGTAGAACTATCGCCTCCGTGACTATGTCAAACTACTTGTGAAGCCTGGTACTTCTGTGAAGCGGAAGTACTGCTCCCCTGAGCGGTACTACCGCTCATCCACGTCTTAGGACAGAAAAAGGTTAGATTCTCCACTCCTATAGAAGTGGCTCTTCTTCTCTAAGACACTTTACCTCTTTCCCCCCAAAAGCTCCATTATTACTCCTAAGGTTATTCTTGCCCGATCTCTCTCCCTAGCCATTGATTGTTGTCGACGCTCTAGGGTTTGGAGGAGAAGGCTTTGATCTACACTTCCACCAAGATAAATTTGATTTCCCCACTAATCCCTTACGAATCTTGTCACTCTTGGGTGTTTAAGAACCATAGAAGGAAGACGTCACTTCAAAGCCATATTCCATTATGCTGAAGATCCATGGTTTTGTTGGGAGCCTCCAATTTGTGGAGATTTTGCCAACCTTCTTTATAAAGGTCTGTTTGCCTCCTTCAAGTGCACCACTAGTGGAATCATGACATCTCGAATTGTGTGAGGGTGCGCGGAGAATACGGGGGCCTTAGTGGCATCTTGGGGAGCATTGTGCCTCCACAATGCTCCAACGGAGACGTACTTCCCCTCAAAGGGAAGGAACTTCGGTAACACATCATCGTCTTCATCGGTTCCACTTTTGCTTACTTCTTACCTTTACTTTGTATTTTTTCTTGCTTGCATTTGTTGTTGTTAGCATCATATAGTTTGCTCACCTAGTTGCATATCTAGACAACCTATTTGTTGCTAAACTTAATTTGGTAAAGACAAATTCAAAATTGGTAGTTTCCTATTCACCTCCCTCTAGTCAATCATATCAATCCTTTCAATTGGTATTAGAGCTACGTCTCTTTGTTAAGAGTTTCATCACCCAAATAGTATGGTTAGAAACGGGGATCGGGTTGTGATTTTACCCTAAGCCATGGGTCTGAGCACGGTCTCCCGAGAGGATTTAAATGAGGCAATTTCCACACTTAAATCCTCTGTGGAGACCGAGGTCAAATCCATGTTTAAATATTTCCTTAACGGGCTCAATCTCTCTAACGATCCGTTGTAAGTGGTTAAACCCACTACTTTGGACTGGGATGCCAACTCCGATAAGGAGAGGGCTAGTCATGATAAGAACAAGTTGCCTCAACGAACGAGCGGGATGGATACATATGCCTCGGTTCCTCCTCATGTGGTCTATGGAGGTCCAGTTTACCCACCACATATTATTAACCTTGCTCCTCCTCCTAGACTTGTTAAGAATGAATTTGCTAATTGGTTTTTGCATACCAAGTCTCATTTGAATCATAGCTCAACACAACTTTGGAGAATCATTGATCAAGGGTACTATCCACATGATCCAAGCAACCTCACTCCAAGAGAAGAGGTCGACAATCAATTCAATCACTCTGCCTTGTTCATCCTTCAAGCGGTTGTCCTCGTTGAAGATCTTGCTAACTTGCATCCTTCCACTCGTGCTAGGGATTGTTGGGAACATGTTGTTTCCATGTATAAGGGAGTCTCAATATTCAACAGTCCAACTTTGAGGTGGTTCTTGATGAGGCCAATGAATTTGTAATGCTTGATGATGAGGACCGTCGTGAGATCTACCGGAGAGTGACAACTCTTGCTGTTGCTCTTCAAGATCATGGAAGCAAGGATGTGGATGACAACTCGATCAAGCGGAAGTTTATCAATGCCATCATGCCATTCAACAAGGCTATGTACTCCCTCATCCATCAAATGCCGAACTTTCACTCTTTGTTCACAAGTGATGTGTTGAATGAATTCATTGCCTTGAACATATTGAACAAGACCTCCGACAATGCTTTGGCTCATGCCCAATGGTAAAGGAAAGGATCTCCCAACCTAGCTTTGAAGGCCAATGCTGTTTCGGAGGAAGGAGAAGAAGAAGAAGAGGAAGGTTGTCCCGAAGACACCAAATAATCTTATCACGAGCACATGGCTCTTGCGTCAAGGCAATTTTGGGGCAAAAAGAGAAACTCAAGGCCCAACTTCTCCAAGAACAACTCAAGTGGTTCCAAGGGCGAGCAACGCGTGACGACATGTTAAATTGTGGCAATGTGAGTCACTTTGTGGAATATTGTCCATATGAGAAGAGGGAAGACAATGGTGGCAAGCTCATTCTCAAAGACAAGGCCAAGTCATTCCCCATCAAGGACAAATTCTCCAAGAAGATACCCAAAAAGGTGTTGGTGGCTGAAGAAGAGTACCTCGTCGATGAGGACGATGATGATGATGAAAGTGGTGAAGTAAAGCCAATGGCCACGGCGGCCATTAGATCTTCTTCTCCGAGCAAGGTGGCCCTCTTCTACACCCCCAATGATAACCACATTGCCAAGTGCCTTATGGCCAAGGCATCCAACAAGGTAACCTCCAACATCAAAACTACCATTTACACTACCCCTTCTTCTATAGATAGTGGAGATGAAAAAGAGGAGGTAAAAATTGAGGAAATTCCCTTTGATAAATTCATGAGAAAAATCAAGGGTGAGACAAAGATGCATTTTGTTGCTCTCTTGGAACAACTAGGTGAGGCTAGTGATCTCACTGAGACTCATGAGGAAACCATCTCTCAATTGCAGGGACATAATCGTGACTATGCCAATGAAATAGCGTATCTTTCCGTTGCTCTTGAGGAAGAATGAGGTCTTAGTTTGACTCCTGAGGAGTCACACAATGATGAGCTTGCTAAGTTACAAAAAGATCATGATCATGATCTTGTTCTTACTCGTGTGCTCCAATCTGAAAAGGTTGCACTTGGGGTTGACCATGATAGACTCAAGGAAAAGTTTGCCACACATGACAAGGTGCACAAGTCTTTGAAGAGTGCTCATGCTTCTCTAAATGAGTCTCATGTTCAACTCAAAGTGAAACTTACTAAGTAAATAGCCACATGTCCAACTTCCGTATTAACTGATAATGCACATGCTACTAACCCATGTTGTGAGCATGTGCATCTTGTGGACGAGAATGCCAAGTTAAAATAGCAACTTGAGAAAGGCCTTGTGACATGCATCCAAGGTGAAAAGAACCTTAATCACCTTTTGAGCAATCAAAAGGAAGTGGTTGCAAAGGAAGGAGATGAGTTTGCAGCCAAGTCCAAGAAGAACAAGAAGGTCAAGACCAAGCAACCTCCCCCACTCAAGGAAACCTTTGTTAAAGCCGGGGAGGGTACTAATGAGAATAATACGGAAAAGATTAAGGGTGGTAATGCCAAGAAGGGAAAAACCCTCTCATTTAACAATGCCGATGACTTTAACCCCTCTTATGTTTTATGCCATGCTAATTATGGAAATGTTTTTGCTAAGTTTTTGGTTCTTGTTATGAGTACATTGAATGGTCTATTTGGGTTCCTAGGATCCTTGTTACTAACTTGAAAGGATCCATCGAAGAATGGGTACCAAAATCCAAGCATTGATCTCTTATAGAAGTTTACTTCCGGGGGAGTGTCATGGTTGCTTGATAGTTGAGAAACAAATCATATGACCGAAAGCAAGAACTTGGTGTTGGAAGTTCATCCTGACCCATCTGTGGCCACTCAAGTCTCCTTTGGTGATGATGCGATTGCAAAGGTATTCGGTCTTGGCAAGCTGGTAATCTCTTGAGAACTTTCCATTGAGAATGTCATGCTTGTTGAGACCCTTGCATACAATTTAATTTCCGTTCATCAACTTGCACTCATGGTCTTTTGTACTTTCTTTGATGTTGACATCGTGGCCCTTTTGTGGAGCAAGACTCTTAAAGTACCCTTTCTTGGGCATGTCGAGAATGGTATTTATGTGGTTAACTTCTCGGAGCAACCCACTAAGACCACGACTTGCTTAATGGCTAAAGTTGATGTGGGATGGCTTTGGAATCATCGACTAGCCCATATTAATACGAGACCTTTGCAAAGTCTTCTAAAATGGGACCATGTTCTTGGACTAACAAATGTGAGTTTTGCCAAAGATCGTGCTTGCAGTGCTTGAATTCAAGGAAAGCTACATGACACGACTCACAGACTCACGACTACCATCTACTCGAAGAGGACCTTGGAGCTCCTTCACATGGATCTCTTTGGTCCACCATCTTTCAGTAGTCTTGGGAAAGAAAGTATTGCTTGGTGATAGTGGATGATTATTCAAGATATACTTGGGTATACTTCTTCAAGCGGAAGAGTGAGACTCAACAAACCATCATCGACTTTGACAATGAAGCTCAACATCAACAAGAGGCAAATATATTGATGATTCAGAGTGAAAATGGCATCGAGTTCCAGAACTACACTTTGAATGAGTTTCTTAGTGATGAGGGGATCAAGCACCAATACTCCGCACCATATACCCCTCAACAAAATGGTGTTGCGTAAAGGAAGAACCAGACGCATGATGGCGGAGTTCAAATGTCCGTACAACTTTTTGGCTGAAGCCATCAACACTGCATGTCATGCATCTATTAGGCTCTACCTTCACAAAGTCTTGAACAAGACTCCTTATGAAATCCATACCAGTAACAATCCCAACCTCAAGTAATTCCGGGTGTTCGGTTGTAAGCGTTTCATTCTCAAGAAAGGTGGTCATTTTTCTAAATTCGAACCTAGAGCTCAAGATGACATATTTGTTTGTTATGCTACAAACTCTCATGCTTACCATGTCCTCAACATGTCCAATGGACTCATTGATGAAAACAATGCTCCAAAGTGGAGAAAAGTGGCCTTCGTGATGTACGTGACGAAATTCCTCCCCAAGCCATAAGAAGAATGGGTGTGGGAGACTTCCTACCTGTTGAGGAACCCCTTCTGGGCGATGGAGCAGGACAATGTTCCACGCAACTGGAACCATCACCGACACGAGACCCACACACTTTCAAAGAACAAAGTGACGAACCTCAACGTTCTCTTCAACATCAAGGGTAAGATCAACCTCATGATGGTGGTTCACGGAGTGATGTCCAAGATCAAGCTCACCCCACCGAGCAAGTTCAAGATCACGAGCAAGCTCAAGATCAAGACAAAGCTCTAGATCAAGAGAAAGCTCAGGATGGTGTTCATGGTCACAAAAATGTTGCTCCCCAACTTTCCATGGCGGATATTCTTGAAGGATGAACTACCAAGATTGCTGCCAAGCTTAAACAAAAAACAAGATATTTTGAAGAATATCTACGGTAGTGATACGTCTCCAACGTATCGATAATTTATGAAGTATGCATGCCATGATTGCCTATGTTTACATTACTTTTATATGGTTTTGATGCACTTTATATGATCTATTTAGAACTAACCCGGACTGGCGTTGTTTTTAGCAGAATTACCGTGGTGCTATTTTTTGTGCACAAAAGGAAAGTTCTCGGAATTGCCTGAAATTTTTTGACATTTTTTTTGGAATATACGAGCAATACTCGAGCGAAGAACCACCAGACGGGAGCCACCTATGGGCCAGAAGGCAACAGGACGCGCCCATGGGGGTGTCCACACCCTGATACCTTGTGGGGCCCACGTGGCTCCGTTACTCGTGATTCCAACATTGAATAATCCTATGTATACCAAAATCCTCATAAACTAGGAGAGAACTTCCGCTCCGCTGCCGCAACTCTCTATATCGATGAAAAACCCATGTGGAGCCTTTCCAGTACTGTGCCGGAGAGGGAAATCATCTCCGATGTCCATATTCATCATCACGGTGGAGGCCATGACGAGAAGGGAGTAGTTCACCCTCGGGGATAAGGGTCTTTACTAGTAGCTATGTGCTCAATCTCTCTGTCTCTCTCTCTCTCTTGTGTTCTTGAGATGGCATGATCTTGATGTATCATGGGCTTTGTTAATATAGTTGGATCATATGGTGTTCTTCCCTTGCTATCTTGTTGTGATGAATTGAATCTTTGTTCATGAGATCTCGTTATGTTGGATTGAATATTTTGGTTTGAGAACACTTGATGTATGTATTGCATGCGCATACTCGTGGTGACAATGGGGTATTCAATTGATTCACTTGATATATGTTATGGCATCAACTTGCGGATTCCGGTGACCCTCGGGGTCTATGCATAGGGTTTGATTGCACATTTTCATACTATGTTCTCTGATAGAAATCTTGGGTACTCCTTGAAGTTATTTGTGTTGGATTGAATATGATGAATCTGATTTTGTTTGATGCGTGTCGTATAATAAGCCTACATATACTTCAGGTAACTTTGAAGTATCTAGGTGACATTAGGGTTGATTGATATGTATCATGGGTGTTATTCTAGTAAAACCTCTAGGTCACTTTGTGACATCTATAGGAACAACCCATAAGATTGATCAGAAAGGATAATTTTGAGGTGGTTCCCTGCCTACAATAGTATCATATTGTGTTCTCCGCTACTAATGAACTTTGGAGTGATTCTTTGTTGCATGCTGAGGGATGACCGTATGATTCTACTATGTTAGCATTGTTGAGAGATTGCACTAGTGAAAGTACAAACCCTAGGCCTTATTACTAAGCATTTTATAAAGTGTTTGGTCACTGTTTTACACTTGTTAACTTGTGGCTTTAAGATTACAAAAACCTATATCTACTATCCATACTACACTTGTATCACCATCTCTTCATCAAACTACTGTACCTATACAATTTTCCATTGTATCGGGTGTGATGCAAACACAAGAGATTTCCTGTATTTGATTGGAGAGTTGTTTGAGAGAGACCATATTCATCCTACACCTCCCATGGGTTGATAAACCTTAGGTTATGCACTTGAGGGAAATTTGCTATTGTCCTACAAAACATTGCTCTTGGAGGCCCAACAACGTCTACAAGAATAAAGTTGCGTCGTAGACATCATGCTTTTTTCTCACGTCGTTGCTGGTGAAGTGAGTGCTTGAAGGTATATCTTTAGATATTGCAATTAAATATTATAGTTTGTTCTTTTTCGCTAGTTTGGTTTTATAAAAGAAAACTAAAAAATATGGAATTTATGTTGCCTCATTTGCTTCGTGTATATAATGTCTTTCGTGAAAATGATGGTTCGGAAATTTGTGCTCAATTATTAGAGGATAAATTTATAAAAACAATTAATGTGAATTACTTGAATGATGAGCATGATAGTAATATTGTTACTATGAATTCTCTGAATATCCATGATGCTAATGATATCCAAAGCCACAAGCTTGGGATGCTATGTTTGATGAAGATGATATTTTTAACCCCCAAGTATTGATGAGAAAATTTATTATGATGAGCATGCCTCCGAGTTATGATGATTATATTTATGAAAGTGAGTTTGGAAGAGTGTCAACTCTAGTAAATAATGATCCCACTAATTTTGACGGTGTTAAATATTATTGTCATAATGATAAAAGTGGATTTGGAGAGGTCATGACTTTATTTCGTGATGAGTCAACTATTTGGAAGAGGTTTAAATTAATTATGACAACAAATTTGCTATCTATGATGATTATTGTGATGACATGTATGCTATAAAGAGTAATAAAAACCATGAAACTTGTCATCACGATTTTAATTTTCAATTGGATTATGCCACTCAAGTATCACATGATAGTTGTTTTGTTGAGTTTGCTCCCAATACTATGAATGATAATACATTTTCTTATGGGGAGAGTGGTAAATTTTCTATGCTTGTACATGATGAAAATAATGCTTTTTGTGATAGTTATATTGTTGAATTCCTTCATTATACTACTGAAAATTATTATGAGGGGGGAACATATGCTTGTAGGAATTGCAATAATATCAAGTTTCCTCCCTGTGTATTCAAAGTTTTGAAGTTATGCTTGTTTTGCCTTCCTATAAAAGTTGATTCTTGATACAATAAATTGTTTTCTTGCAAAATACCTATGCATGCGAAGTGGGTTAGACTTAAGTGTGCTTGTCATGTTATTCATGATGCTCTCTTGCATATTTAAATTACTATTCTTACGTGAGCATCACTGAAATCATCATGCCTAGATAAAAGGCACTAAAGAAAAGAACTTGTTGGGAGACAATCAAACAATTTTACTTTCTGTATTTGTGTATTCACATGATTAATAAGTTGTATTAATCTTGTTTTTTGTCTTTTATTTCAATAACGTGCCAAGTAAAGACTTTGGGATGGTGTGGATATTTGCTTGTTTGATTCTATGCAAAAACATAAACTTTTATATCCACTACAAAGTTTCTCTAATTTTACGGAACTGTTAAAAAATCTGAAAATTTTACAAAAAATGTCCTCACAAATTATCTGCGGTTTCCTAATTTTTCAGAATTGTGTGAGTAAGGGAAGTATTTGTATTCATTCAGGTCTTCACAAACTGTTATGTTTTTGACAGATTCTATTTTGCATTCGTAGTTTGCTTGTTTTAGTATTTCCATAGCTTATATTGAGTCATATAAATTATGGGAATGATATAATACAATAGATATGATCTGAGAACAATTATGAATCTTATATTGATAGTGCCTAAGTGAATGATCTATCTTTATTACACTAACGTGTTTCATGAAGTTCTCTTAAGTTTTGTGTGATTGAAGTTTTCAAATTTTGGGTGAGATACCAATATGAGGTGACGAAGGAGCATCAAGAACCTAAGCTTGGGGAAGGCCAAGCCACCCCAAGGTAATATCTAAGTAAAACTCAAGCATCTAAGCTTGGGGATGCCCCGGAAGACATCCCATCTTTCGTCTCCAACATTATCGGTATATCTTATTTGGAGCTATATTTTTATTCGACACATGATATCTGTTTTTCTTGGAGCATCATTTTATTTTGTTTTCTTCTGTTAGATGTTCTTTATAATCTTGTTTTTCAACATAAGTTCCAAGAATTGCCTTTATAATGCTTGAATTGCATGTGTGATATGTGCTATACAAAAATAGAAACTTTTGTTGTAGTATTTGAAGAAACTGATTTGACTAGAACATGGAATCTCTCCGAAATTGCTACACATTTCTCTCATACAAATTTTTTATTATGTCCTAAATTTTCAAAATTCTTAGAGTTAAAGAGGTACGCTTTTCGAATCAATTGCTACAGACTGTCCTGTTTAGACATGTTGGGTCATAGTTTTGTTATCTACTTATCCTATAGTTTCCATAGCCTATATTGGTAGATATAAATTGTGGAAATCAAGTACACAATACCTAATCTTTGAAAATTATTATGCAACCTGTATTGGCAGTACATGAAGTGTTGATTTATTCTTATGGGAACTAACCTATCTCACGAGTTCTTTTCAAGTTTTGTGTGGATGAAGTTTTTGAGACTTAGGTAAACCGGGATATGACAGGATTGAACGAATTATAAAAGCTCAATCTTGGGGATGTCCAAATCACCCCAAGTAAATATTATAAGAAGTTTCAAGTATCTAGGCATGGGTATCCTACGCATCCCACCTCTCTTCGTAAAAAAATATCAGTTAGCCTATGTTGATCCTAAGATTTTAGGGATAATTAGATTTATGCCCCTAGTTGTGTTCGATTCGGCTGTTTTACCCCTAATTTCCAAAAGTCACCTGTTCTGTCCAAGTCACTTTGCTCCTCTTATGCTTTTTCCCTTTGACTGTTTGACCGTTAGTTTGAAAACTTCATAAATAATTCATACTAAATCATAAAAATGAAAATAAGATACCAAAATGTTCGGAAAAACATCACCTATATGTTAGTGTCATTTGCATTCATGACAATGGTGTTGGAAAGTGCCCATCCGAGTTTTAGCTCTTACGATACCACCATGAATAGCAAAATATAAAAAAATAAAAAAATTCTAAAAAAGATTTGGTGTCAAAGAATGACAAAAAATTTAAGTGCTTGCCAAGTTTCATCGGGGAACGATATTTGTGGAAGTCGTGGAAAAAACAATCTATTTCGGAGTGTTGATTGTTTTTTGCCATGACTCCACGAATGTTGTTCCTTGATGAAACTTGGCAAGCACTTAAAACATTTGTCATTCTTTGCCACCAGTTTTTTTAGAATTATGCGATTTTTTTATATTTTACTATTCATGGTGGTATCATAAGAGCTAAAACTCAGATGGGCACTTTACAACACCTTTGTCATGAATGCAAATGACACTGACATATAGGTGATGTTTTTCCGAACATTTTGGTATCTTATTTGGATTTTTATGATTTAGTATGAATTAGTTATGAAGTTTTCAAACTGATGGTCAAATGTTCAAAGGGCAAAAGCATAAGAGGAGAGAAGTGACTTGGATAGAACCGGTGACTTTTGGAAATTAGGGGTAAAACAGCCGAGTGGGACACAACTAGGGGCATCAATCTAATTATCCCAAGTTTTTATTTGTCCATATGATATGTGCTATTCTAGGAATGCATTTATATTTAGCTTCCTGTTTTAATAAAATGCTCACATCTGAAAATATTTATTGAGAGAGAGTCCTCACATAGCTACCTAATTATTTCACTACTCATTGATCTTCACTTATATCTATTGAGAGTAGTTTGATGTTTACTCTTGTGATACACGTATACCCTAAGAGTAAATCGTGAATGAATGAAATATAAAAAGTTTGAAATTATCAACGTGCTTTAGGCTTAGTAGTAGTTTCACATTTGGTTTAGAAAATAAATCTATTGAAGTTTGACAACCACAATATTGGTCATACAAGCAATTCATGAATGATTAGTATATGAAAGAGAACTTTCACATACGAATCTATTATCATGGACATCTTTTATGACTATGAATACCCATTAATTATTTTTAACCTTGATAAAATTGCTGAAGTTGTAAAAGGAAGATAATGTAATGGTTATGTTTGGTATATTTGCGTAGAAGTTATATTGTTATGGATCCTCCAACATGTGGTGCTTGTTTAGAACCTTTTGCTAGCCAAAACTTCGTACTCAGTAGAGATACTACTTGTGCATCCAAATAATTGAGCCAAGTTTATTCCATGAGAGTCCACCATACCTACCTATATATGGTATTTCACTGCCATTCCAAGTAAATTTGCATGTGCGACCTCTAAAACCTTCAAATAAACATTCGTTTTGTGTGAGCGAAGAGGCGGTCATTATCTTCCATGCTAAGCGTGTTATTATTGAAATGAGTGTTTATTCACTTGTCATTGCATTTGAGATGCTAGTAAAAAGGATGCCTAGTCATGCATAATACAAAAATAAATAAACAAGAACTCCACCCTATAAATTTGATTGTTTGGAGGGCACCCGTGGATTCAGCTAGCCATGGAATGTGATTGAATGGTTGAGGGGGAGTAAAATTTAAATTCTGTTTGGGAACCGCCAATAATATGCTTAGCATGGAAGATATTGAAATCCTCTTTTATGACGTTGACATGAAAGGCATTCATCTCTGTTTTAAATCAATGAGCTCTGGCACCTCTACAAATCCCTGCTTCCCTCTACAAAGGGACAATCTATTTACTTTCATGTAACTTACTTTTCATGTTGACTCAACTTCTTATTCCAACCTCAATCAATTAGTTGGCAAGCACCATGTGACGGGGAAAGATCCAAACATATATATCCAGTCAAATATATTTGATCATGATTCATTATTGTTGACAATTATCTTTATGATAAGTATGTTGGGAGGCAAAACTTTAAGCCCCTATGTATTGTTTGAACTATGACATGTGAATTGATTGCTACTATATCATAATGAGTTTGATGAGGAAAAGTCGCTGGTTATGATGCTAGAAAACGTAATGGAATTATCATTGATCAAAATAATACACTATGCCAGCATTCACACTTCATAAATTGTTTCTTTTATCATTTAGCTACTCGGGGACGAGTAGGAATTAAGCTTGGGGATGTTGATATGTCTCCAACATATCAATAATTTATGAAGTATTCATGCCATGATTGCCTATGTTTACAATACTTTTATATGGTTTTGATGCACTTTATATGATCTATTTAGAACTAACCCGGTCTGACGTTGTTTTCAGCAGAATTACTGTGGTGTTGTCTTTTGTTCAGAAAATGAAAGTTCTTGGAATCGCCTCAAAATTTTTGACGATTTTTTTTCAGGAATATATGAGCAACACTGGAGCAAAGAACCACCAGAGGGGATCCACCTATGTGACACAAGGAAAGAGGGCATGCCCATCCCCCCTTGGTGCGCCCTGATGCCTTATAGGGCCCACGTGGCACCATTGCGCATCATTCCAACGCCGAAAAATCCTATATATACCAAAACCCTAAGAAATCAGGAGAGAACTTCCACTCTCATGCCGCAACTCTACGACGAGAAACCCATCTGGAGCCTTTCTAGTACCATGCTGGAGAGGTAAATCATCTCCGGTGGCCAAATTCATCATCTCGGTGGAGGCCATGACGAGGACCGAGTATTTCACCCTCGGGGCTAAGGGTATGGAGCAGTAGCTATGTGTTCAATCTCTCTCTCTCTCTCTCTCTGATGTTCTTGAGATAGTACAATCGTGATGTATCATGGTCTTTGGTAATATAGTTGGATCATATCGTGTTCTTCCCTTGCTATCTTGTTGTGGCAAATTGAATCTTTGTCCTTGAGATCTCGTTATGTTGGATTGAATATTTTGGTTTGAGAACACTTGATGTATGTCTTGCATGCGGATACCCGTGATGACAATGGGGTATTTAATTGATTCACTTGATATATGTTATGGCATCAACTTGCAGATTTCGGTGATCTCGGGGATCTATGCATAGGGGTTGATCGTTTTCATACTATGTTCTCCGATAGAAATCTTGGGGTACACCTTGAAATTCTTTGTGTTGGATTCAATATGACGAATCTAGATTTGTTTGATGCATGTCGTATAATTAGCCCACATATACTTGAGGTGACATTGGAGTATCTAGATGACATTAGGGTTGATTGATATGTATCATGCGTGTTATTCTAGTACGAACTCTGGGGATATTTGTGACATCTATAGGAACAACCCATAAAATTGATCACAAAGGATAACTTTGAGGTGATTCTCTCCCTACAACAATTTCATTTTCTGTTCTCTACTACTTATGAACTTTGTAGTGATTCTTTGTTGCATGTTGAGGGATGACCAAATGATTCTACTGTGTTAGCATTGTTGAGAGATTGCACTAGTGAAAGTATGAACCCTAGGCCTTATTACTAAGCATTTATAAAATGTTTGCTTGTTGTCTTACACTTGTTACCTTGCTGTTTTCAGATTACAAAAACCTATATCTACTATCCATACTACACTTGTATCACCATCTCTTCGTCGAACTAGTGCACCTATACAATTTGCCATTGTATTGGGTGTGTTGGTCACCTCCCACGGATTGTTACCTTGCTACTTTTAGATTACAAAAACCTATATCTACTATCCTTACTACACTTTTATTACATAAACCTATTTCTTGTATTTGATTGGAGGGTTGTCTGAGAGATACCATCTTCATCGTGCACCTCCAACGGATTGATAAACCTTAGGTCATCCACTTGAGGAAAATTTGTTGCTGTCCTACAAAACGCTGTAATTGGAGGCCCAACAATGTCTACAATAATAAAGTTGTGTACTAGATATCAGGTAGCCTGAAGAAAGGGGTAACCACTCATCATCAATTAACAAGCTTTTGTGTACATCATGTGTTTGTTTCTTGCATTGAACCCCTAAAGGTACAAGACGTGCTCGATGACATGGAGTGGCTTGAAGCCATTCATGATGAAGTCAATAACTTCGAGCGCAACAAAGTTTGGCGGTTGGTTCCAAGACCAAAGGAGAGAAACAATGCCATTGGAACCAAATTGATCTTTAAGAACAAACAATATGCGAACGATGTCATCATCCGCAAGAACGCAAGATTAATAGCATAAGTCTACTCCCAAGTCGAGGGTATCGACTATGGTGAAACCTTTGCTCCCGTTGCCTGCCATGAATCTATTTGCATGTTTCTTGCATATGCATTTCATCATAATTTCGAACTTTTTCAAATGGATGCGTAGAGTGCATTTCTTAATGGTCCCCTTAAGGAGTTGGTATATGTCTAGCAACCCCCGGTGTCGGGGATATGACACCGTGGTATAACCCGCCGTTTGGGTCTGGTTAGAATGTAGGCGACTCAAGAAGTATATACTCAATGAAGTTGTAGAAAGGACAGTAGGAAGAATTGCCAAGTGAGCCGCCTGGTGGCCATATACCCAAAGATGGCGACTCAAGGCCCACGAGGTGGAAGATGCCAGAAGATTTCCTAACTTGGTAAACAAAATAAGGTAGAATTGTAGTAGGTCACGGGCGTTTGTTGATCCATACTCTGTTGTAAACTTGAGGCCTCCACCTATATATAAAGGGGATCCCTCGAGCCTGAAAGATCAAGCAAGAAACTCTCGAGAGCTAGGTTAGCTATTCCGCATCCTTGTAATCGAGATCTCCATCAGTTAGACGCCAGAGCAGGACGTAGGATTTTTACCTCCATCAGAGGGGCCGAACCTGGGTAAATCCGTCTCTCATTCCCGATCAACCTATTTGAGTTTCCACATAGCGATGATGACCTCACCACTAAATCATTTCACAAGGACATCTGCCGTGAAAAAACCACGACAGTTGGCGCCCACCGTGGGGCCATATCAAGGTGGAGTTGAGTTCTCGGAGGGAGCTCTTCTAGTGTTCGAGAACTACATGGTTGGTTTGATGACCAAGAGCCGCTGAGGCAAGCTCAGCATCGACAAATCAGGCTGGTGCCCCAAGGTCGGATCAATCGAGTCGGGGTACCGGCCCCCTTCGGCAAGATCCATGTCTTCATCGGCAAAATCGGTGCGCTAGTACCTGTGTCGGACACCTTCACCGACAACATCTAGTTGGATCGGTATGCCCAACCCAGGTGGCGTCAAGACGGGAAACGTCATGCGTTCGTGAGTTTCACTCAAGGAATAGGCTTCCCAGATGAGTCGGCAGGTGGCCAGGACACCCTCATCAACACCGATGGTGAGTCGTTGATGGGACACACCGAATCAATCTGTCCTCTCTATGATGGGGGACTTGGGGGCTTCCAGGAGATAGAAGCCGCCAAGGACTCTTGTGATCCGCCCTAACAGGTTAGTGTCTACATGGCAGGCACCATGGCGGCTCCAGGCCCGTCAGAGGCAGAAGGCGCCGCCCGTGCGAGTGCATCAGGCGAAACGCCGGCTCACGCCATGAATGACTTAATGGCTGAGATGGCCAATATCTTGGAGGGTCCTACCATTGCGGATAACCAGGAGGAGTGCAACATGGAACTAGTAAACTTTGCACGGAGATGGTCAAGGTCCAGCAAGAGATCGACGCAGAAAATGCCTAGATGTGGATGTTGCAGGCTCGTATCCATGATGAGTAGGAGCGCTTGAGGGCAGATGCTTGGTGGCTAGGGCTTCTGTAGGAAGCTTCTATGGCCGGTCACCATAGGAAGCTTCTCAGACTCGCTTGTTTTCTATCCCACACACATACTAGGCATCGCGCAAAATCCATCGTGGGAGGAGGAGGCAGCTTAGCCCCCACTGACTCAGTCGTCGCCACAACATTTTCATACGCTGCAGGGTCACTTCTCCAACCCATTTAAAATATGCTAGCGGCAACACGTAATTTGGAGGCGCTCCCTATACGTGGAAATTCCCCGGTTGAGATTGAAGCTAGGAACGACATTGAGATGCCGAAGATCGTAGTGGTCCAACAGGCGCAGTACTCGTACAGTCGAGATCGGATGCACTCTACACCGTATGCGAGCCGCCACGAAGAAGCTCAGGTTGTTTCCAGCAGCGAGCATCGACAGCAGGCCCGACTTTGCCCAACCCGGCCAGGATTACAAAATGCTCAAAACCTCATTGATGCGGCAAGAGCCGCCTAGTAGGAGGAGGCACAAGCAACGGCAAGACGGGTGGCTCAACCACATGTAGTGGAACCCTTGTCAGCAACACAGGGAACGAGAATCAACACTAGAATGATTGGCATCCCTTGTTTATCTCCGGCTCTTGGCAATGAGCCTATGCCTAAGTACTTCAAGGGGCCTCGCAAGGTACCAAACTATATAGTAGATCTCGAGACGGTGGCATGGATTGAAAGTTACAAACTATCCATGGATATGCTCGACGTCAGTGATGCAGTATGCACAAAGTATTTGATGTTGATGTTGGAAGGGTTGGCTCGAACCTGGCTGAAAAACCTTCCACCCCACTACATTAACACTTGGTATGAGCTAAAAGAATGGTTCATTAAGAATTTTCAAGGAACATGCAAACGCCTGATCACAATTGTGGATCTTCAACACTGTGTCCGGCACACAGGCGAGTCGGCCCATTGTTGGACTCACCGAGTTGCAGAAATCGTCCACTGATTGGACATCATTACGGGCTCGCAAGCCGTCCCGATCTTGGAGAAAAACTGTCACTTCCAGCCGCTAGTCCTGAAACTGGGTCACCTAAAGGGGAAGACTCAAGATATGGGCTATTTAATTGATTTTATGACAATGTATGCTGAGTTGTATGGCACGAAGGATCCCGGATCGGACGAGGAGAAAGTCAGCAAGAACAACAAAGGTGAAGGTGGCAAGGGTAATGACCAAACTAGAAACCCTGGAGGTCAGGATAACAAATGGAAGCAGCGTGAGGGCGGGACAGATTTTGTGGCTAATACCAATAATGGGTTCAAGATCTAGCGCCAGCATAATCGCTAGAGGAGTTTACAACGGGAACAAGCGACACAATTATGAGGAAAGCACTCAAGGGGACTTTCCCAAAGCATAGTACACACGACAAGCCATCTACTCACTCATGGGAGAATTGTTATATTATGCAGGAGTTCCGGAATCAAGCCTTCCAAAGTCACTTGGGGGCTAATGGTGGAGGACATAAGGGTCGGTATGGTCAAGCGGGCTCACAGGGCGGCCCGCCTGGCAGGTTCTCAGTATCATGCTTCAATGAATCAGGCGGCTCGCGATCAAACTATCAAGACCACGGAAATAGTGGAAATGGGTAAGATTCTGCTTAGGGCAATCAACAACATAACAACCAGTCTGGGTTTCAGAGCAATCCTAAGCAACTGAATAATGGTCAATACCACATTTTCACCACCAACACTTGAAAAGAGGAAAAGAAACGCCGAGGAAGATAGCCCAAGAATGTGAGGAAGGAGTTAAGGCTTATGCCGAGTCGGCCTATGCCACTGAAAATTTATAGTTCCTCACGACCAATGTTGACCCAGCTGATAAGTGTCCCCAAAGAAAGCCAACAATTGAGTAAGTCAACCCGGCCAAACCTTTGGCCTTATCATACTAGAGCCACCAGCTCATTATCTATGTGTCGACCCCCAATAATTTTGTACATACTTCTATAATATTTTGAATGTAATAAAGCTCGGTTTTTAGCCCATAAACTGAGCATGAGCCTTTATTATTTGAAAAAATGTTGCTTGGGGGCTTATAGCTCAAACAAATGGCCAAATTATCAAATTATGATCAATGAAATCAAGCTGACTTATCTGGACCCGAGATTGTTTAGCAGTAATAGCATTGTCTTCTGCATATCCTATGTCAATCTTTTCCTTGATCATAGGTTATTTGGGGGTTTCCAACTCATTGAGTTTACCTTTATCACCCTCTGGATCTAGCAAAGACACCACAAAATGGTTAAACCTGCATGTATGCTTGATGCGACTCTGATCAAGTGACCCCATCTAGTCTTGACTAATTAATCCATTACACAGCCTGAACTAGCAAGGTTAAAACATTGGTTTAGGTCACGTGAGAGATGGCATACTCAAGCTAGGATAAACCAAGGGTTATCATACCCGCTGCACTAAAGCACAACTTGAGCCTCGAAAGCCGGTCTCTTTTTACCGTGTCTCACTGAGCTGGCCTATGACATTACGTCCTAACTTTTGAGGGACAAGTACTATTTTTGTCGGTTCATCATGAATCACCGGGTTATGAGAACCGCGACCATACTATGACCACTTCAAAATTGCACATATTCTACGACAATGTTGTGAGAAATTTAACTCAAAAGGCAGGCCTCACAAATCAAGTTTGTTTGCCGGCTTAAAATCATTCTTTCTTACCGTGTCTCATTGATCCGACCTATTAGTTATACTTGATTTCCTGCAGGGTATTACGTCTTACCTTTTCAAGTAGAAGTACCATTACGAGCTCAACATGAATGATCGGGTTATAAAACTATGATCATATCATGACCAGTTTAAAGCATATGATTTCACAGACGATATTGTGGAAGAATTCAATAGACTCTACAAACAAGTCTCTCTGGCAAACTTGTTTTTTGCCTATTTCAAAATTCAATCAAATATCCGGAGCCAAGCAAAGACAAGCATTTCACTAAAAGGATCAAATGATGGAATATGATGACAAGTTTTACCACAACAAGGTAAAGTGCAAACCAACATGCACAATGGCGTGATAAAACATCTTAGAGTTTCCACTACCCCTATTACAAACTCACAACAGGAGTTGTTAATTCAAGATTTTTGATACGAAAAATGCTTGGGGGCTAGTTCTTTGTTGGGCGAATTATTTTGGACCCGCCTTCAACCTTCGTCACCAGCTGATTGAGCGTCCAATTCCTTCGGTTCATCATCATCAATGTCGTGTTGACCCTTCTAAAGCCACCGGATTGACCTCAGCGACTCAAAATTTGAAGTTCCTTCAACCAATGTCGAAGCATCAACTTCAGGAGTAGTTTTTCTCTTGTAACGAGGAGGGACCAACTTAGAGGGTTCATCTTTAGGCATTAGAAAGCATTCAATGTCAATGGAATACGCGACATAGTACTGGGATATGTCAACTTGCTGTGCTAAAAGAGTTGCCAGCGACCGGGTCTATTTTAGTACACGAGCAAAATCTTCACAAGTGAATTCTAAGCCGTCCAACTTACATTCTGGAAATCCATCTTTCAGAGCCGCCAAATCAAATTTAGGTAAATATGCCTTGACATGTGCAAGAGAAAATTTTGCCCCGCCGTGAGCTGTTCACTTCCGTGTTTCGGAGACCCATTGTGGCATAGTGGAGAGTTTCTTTAGCATATCCTTGAGGGATCGGAGCGGATATTTCAAGTTCTTGATGACCATAATGGAATAAACAGAGTCGTTGAATAGTTGTTCTGCATAAGTGAATATCGCCTTCAGTTTCATAATGGGCAACTACATGAGGGACTGATCTATTCAGCCTACACACGAAAGACAAGTACAATCTTGAGCCGTCCCTTTTTCATATTAATCTCTGAAGCTCAAAGGGATAAAGGTCACAAGGTCTTACCAAAGATGGCGATTAGCATCTCATTAAGTTGCTTCACCAGAATGGCATAATTTTCTTTCAAGGGACCAAGTTTCCCCTCAGCTTTTTCGGCACAGTTCAAGAGGGTAGTTTTTTCTTCTTCAAATATTTTCATGCCTTGTTCAAAACGATCCTGCGCTTGACAAGCGGAATTTTCAAAATAAGACGTCGTCGATTCGGCCACAACCTTCGGCTTCATCTCTTCCTTCACATGTTTCTGCAGGTCTGCGGCCACAGATTCAGCATCCCCTACATACTTTTGATGGATGCACACAGTCTGTGAAAAAATGTGGTTATAACACGCCTTAAAGAGCGGCTTACTGTAAGCAATAAGATGGTAAATATTTTTTGAAGTCCCCGGCATATTGCATGCAATATACTCGGCACTTGGGGGCTAATGCATAGCAATTGTTTTCAAAAGGATATGACTAAAAAGAGGAAGGCCTGCCTCATCTCACAGAGTGAGCTGGCCCTTGGGGGCTACACATAGAATCTTCATCTAAAATTACATCCTGAAAAAGTATCGACTTGTTATCATCATAACAACTCCATCCTTGGGGGCTATAGACGCAAACTGACACTTAACTAGTTTGAAAAGATCCGGTTATCATATTTAAATAGACCAGCCCTTGGGGGCTAGGGACAATAAATAAAATTAGAGTAGGTAAGCCAGAGTTGTTACCTCATATTTCTCCTTGAGATCGCGAATTATATTGGCTTCAATTTCCCGACTTTCAGACAGCCGAGTCAAGTATTGCTGCTGGATTTCTTCAACACTAAACATAGACATATTCGGGAGCTCCAATTGGGTTTTTCCTTTTTCCAAGTTCAACGATTATTTCTTGGCCACAATCTTAACAAGAGAGGTGGAAACAACAGGAGGTTGAAATGTTTCTTTGACAAAAACAACATCTCGAGCGCTCTGGTCAGCTGGTAGAATAGGACCATTTATATGAGTCGTCGGACTTAAGTGATGAGTGCTACTTCTTGAGCTTGCGTTGGTTTTCCCTTGAAGTGGAAAGGGTGATGCAACAAAGTAGATAAGTATTTCCCTCAGTTTGTTGAGAACCAAGGTATCAATCTAGTAGGAGTAACAAGCAAGGCCCCAATCGTAGTACCTACACAAACAATGAAACACTTGCACCCAATGTTAAAAAGGGTTGTCAATCCTTGAGAGTTATTTGCAAGGATGAGATCTGATAGAGATAGATATAAAAAAATTGCGGAAATAAAAGTAAATAAATTGCAGAAAGATATTTTTGGTATTTTTGGTTTATAGATCTGAAAGTATAATACGGAAAATAGACCCCGGGGCCATAGGTTTCACAAGAGGCTTCTCTCATAAGGGAAAATAATACGATGGGTGAACAAATTACTGTCGAGCAATTGATAGAGAAGCGAATAATTATGAGGATATCCAAGGCAATGATTATGCATATAGGCATCACGTCCGTGTCAAGTAGACCGAAATGATTCTATATCTACTACTATTACTCCACACATCGACCGATTCCTGCCTGCATCTAGAGTATTAAGTTCATGAAGAACAGAGTAATGCATTAAGTAAGATGACATGATGTAGAGGGATAAACTCAAGCAATATGATGAACACCCCATCTTTTTATCCTCGATGGCAACAATACTATACGTTCCTTGCTACCCCTACTATGTCACTCGGTGAGGACACCGCAAGATTGAACCCAAAACTAAGCACTTCTCCCATTGCAAGAATTACCAATCTAGTTGGCCAAACCAAACCAATAACTCGAAGAGAATTGCTAAGATATGAAATCATACATATAAGAATTAATAAGAGATTCAAATAATATTCATAGATAATCTGAACATAAAGTCACAATTCATCGGATCTCGACAAACACACCGCAAAAGAGTATTACATCGAATATATCTCCATGAAGATCATGAAGAACATGGTACTGAAGATCAAAGAGAGACAAGAAGCCATCTACCTACTAGCTATGGACTCGTAGGTGTGTGGTGAACTACTCACGCATCATCGGAGGGACAATGGAGTTGATGTAGATGCCCTCCGTGATCAATTCCCTCTCTGGCATATTACTAGAAAAGGCTCCGAGATTGGATCTCACGGGAACAGAGGCTCTCGACGACGGACAAGTATTTTCGTGGATGCCTTTCGCGATGGGGGAATCTTTGGGAATTTATAGGCCGAAGAATAGGGTTAGGAGTCCTACAGGGGACCCACAAGCCAGGGGCGCGCCCTGTAGGCTTGTGGCCTCCCGGCAGGTGTCCTGCCCCCTACTCCAAGGCATCTAGGTTTCTTCAGGTCCAAGAAAACTCATTCCGGAGATTTTATTCCGTTTGGAGTCCGTTTAATATTCCTTATCCGTGATACTCAAAAGCATGGAAAAAATAGAAAGACACACTAGGCTCTATATTAATAGGTTAGTCGCAAAAATAATATAAAACAACATACAAATGATATAAAACATGCAAAGCAGATAATATAATAGCATGTAACAATCAACAAGTATAGATACGTTGGAGACCTATCAATGAGCCGGACTTGGTCGATGAGCAGGAGGATCAACTGAAATGTCTGTAATATCTATCAATGCGTCCATTAAATTGGCTCATTTGAGTTAGGCATTTCAACAACGGTTGCCGGCTAGGTTGCAGCATATGGAATGTTCTTTTCACAAAGCTAGCCTCGGTGGTTTCTCTTTCCGATTGGGTGTTCAAAATGTCTTGGTTTTTAGCACATGTCCCGACATCGCGACTAGACAAAACAACTTTGGCCCTACACGGATCAAAAATTAAATATTAGGCTAAGGAAGGAAAACATATAAAATCAGGTCATGATCGGAAACTTGCCCGCGACCGATATTAAAGATCGGAAGTAGTGTCGCAGATGAGGCGCCCGAAGATGGAGGAGATTCCTGGTAAATGAGTTTGAAGGATTAAGAGATTGTTTAAAGAAATGAGCCTTAAGACAAGGATCAAATGGTACCTCAACACGTGGCTTACGAGCTGGCGGTGCATGAGGCAAGCCAGGGTCTAACTCGTCCTGGTCACTTCGGGTCTTGCATTTTGACAGACCAGCTAGTTGCATTTTCTTCAAATAAATTGGGAACTAAATGAGCATCTTGATTTGACATTTTAACCTTCCAGACGGCTTGCCTTGTCCTTCTTGCAAGAAATGCTTTTGAGGAACTTGAAGAAATTGGAATTACCTCAACATCATCGGCTTGGTTGTCTTCATAGTCGCCCTGAGAAGAAGGCGTGTGAGCGAGTTTAGCAAACAAACGGACAAGTGAGTCGAGTTCTACCCCAAATGGTTCTCCTGAATTTGAGCCGGGAGTCGGGTCATTACGGGCTGGTTCATTTCCTTGACCCATGGAAAGAACAGGGACCTGAGGTGTGACTTTCCAAAAGATAGGATCCTCCTGCAAATAAAAGAGCATGGTAAGGATGTCAGGTCAAAATAAAATAAACAAAGGAACATAGTACATTTGATGGAAAAGGATCAGTACAGATGGCGGATGATTTAGCAGATAAAATGGACCTAAACCAGTAACGCTGCACCTATCCTTTGAGTGAGAGAAAAACTTCTTCATCTCTTAATTAAGAGCATCATCGGATAAATCTTGGGTGGAGAAGCGTTGAGAATTGGATGAGTCAGCTGAGTAGTCTCACATTAAACCGGTCCTCGTGCTGACAGGCTAGATGCACCACTTTAGACAGCAACGGATCAAGTCAATCCCGGTTAAGCCATGAGCAACCAAGGCTCTCAATCTTGTACGAACAAGCGCCATCATATCCCTCTCTTCATGTGTTGGCCAAACCTGGAGTTCTACGTCGTTGCTGATCCTCTCCAATCTGTAACCCGACAACGGGTTTTCTTCTGCACGGGCAGTATTTGTGCAATAGAACCAGGTCATATACCATCCGTTCGGATTACTCGCCAATTTCGACTCAGGGAACAGACTATTTTTCCTTTTCTGGAAGGAGATTCCGCCAAGTTCACAAGAGGGGTCATTCCTGCTTCAGTGTGATGGTTGGCATAGAAGAACTCCCTAAAAAGAGTCACTGACGGCTAAATCTGGAGATATACTTCATATAAAACTTGAAATTGACATATTTTGTTCATAGAATTGCGACCAATATCCCGAGGCCTGAGGTTGAAGAAGTGTTGAAGGTCCTTGAAGAATTTTGAGCCAGGTGGTCGAAAACCTCTGTGTAAATGATCACTGAAAATAACAACTTCTCCTTGCCAAGGTCGCGGGTAGGGCTCTTCTTTAGGAGCTCGCCAGTTTTCCGAAGTAAGTTTGGACTATTGGGACCTGGACCAGTTACAAGCCTTGGAGTTCTTAGCAGCCATTAGGTGGTATGAAACAACTACAAGGATGATAAAATAAAATAAGCTAATGCATGATACCAGTAGCTGACTGGTCTTTATTTCAAGGGGTGTTTAAGTCGCCAAAGCTATTACAGAACAGTGTTCTAAGCCGGCCAATGCTATGGTAAGGTGTTTAAGCCGACAACAACAAGTAAAGGATTTTGAAAGGTAAACTCCATGGGAAACTTAGCGGAAATTCTTCACAAATAGGTTGCAATGAGCGACAACTCTTGCGGTGGATCTAAATAAAGCGCGAAAAATAGAGATACGTGTTCAACACCGGCTGTATGACCGAAGTTCAAGATATTTGCACAGGGTTTTCTGAAAGGAGTCTCGTATTAAATCTATGTGCAGAAGATGCCAAGCGGAGGCCGTGACATCCCTCTGTATGCACAAGGGATGAGGAGCTTGTAGATCTATAGAGCGTTTCTTCGGTGACTACGATGAACACAATATGAACACCGGTAGAACCTACTAATGGATCTACAAACTCTAGTGAGGAGGAATGTGTGCCCGGTTCGTTGAAGGAGAAAAGTGATGATCGTGTGCACCCTGACGAATATAAGGAAGATCTAGTAATAGGGGCGGGGCGTTCGGGGAGGTCTGGTCGTCGTCTTTGGAGTTCTAGCATGCACGATAATGGGAAAGAACTTCGAAGAGAAGAACATAGGAGAAGATGCTGTAGAGGTTCACCCGCCTATTTATAAGGAAGCGAGGGACGGGGGGGTCAAAACGGAACAGTCGCATGAAATTAGTGGCTGGGTTTTTGCCTAGATTTTCGAGCCAGTCCGGATTCAGTGGTGGTTTTTGAAAAGAATCGCTATGATGACCTCGATGACAGCGGTCAGCACAATGACATCATACAAATATAGACTGAAGATATGCTAAGTCTCAAGGAAGGAGAAATGACCTGGCATAGTCTTGACCCAGATTCAGGTTTTATTTCACGGATAAAGGGCGAAAGATTGCTGGCTCATAATTTTTCCAAGGAAACTTGGCATGAACAAGTTCAAATCAACCACGGGCCTAATGTCTGGGATATGACCCCACGGTATAACCCGCCGTTTGGGCCGGGTTAGACTGTTGGTGACTCAAGAAGTATATACTCAATGAAGTTATAGAAAGGACAGAAGGGCAGTACGAAGACTTACTAAGTGAGAAGCCTAGAGGACAATACCCGTAGATGGCGACTCAAGGCCCATGAGGTGGAAGATGCCAGAAGCTTTCCTAATTTGGGAAACAAGATGAGGTACCATTATAGTAGGTCAAGGGCGTTTATTGAGCTGGATTCTGTTATAAACTCGAGGCCTCCACCTATATATAAAGGGGAGCCCTAGAGCCAAAAAGATCAAGCACGAAACTCTTGAGAGCTAGGTTAGCTATTCTGCACTCTTGTAATCAAGATCTCCATCAATATAGACACGTCGGCTTTTACCCCCATCGGAGGGGCCGAACCTGGGTAAATCCGTCTCTCTTTCACGATCAACTTCTTTGAGTCGCCACACAACGACGATGGCCTCACCACTAAGTCCTTTCACGAGGAAATCTGTCGTGACAAAACCACGACACTCGGGGTTCAAGGATCCCAAGTTCCCCAATACTGTATATGTTCTCGATAAGGCACTCTATGGCCTTAAAACAAGCCCCATATGTGTGGTATGAGCACCGTACCGAGATATTGCAAGACCGTGAGTTGAAACTGGGAAAATTGATCCCACTCTTTTCACGAAAAAGGTCAAAGGGAACTTGTTCATATTCCAACTATATGTTGATAATATTATCTTTCGTTCTCCTAGCCAAGCTTTTAATGAAGAGTTTGCCTCACTAATGACCAAAGAGTTTGAGATGTTTATGATGGGAGAGTTGAAGTTATTCCTTGCATTAGAAGTCAAGCGACGAAGTCAAGGAACCTTCGTCAACCAAGAAAAATATACTCAAGACATGCTCAAGAGGTTCAAGATGGATGAACCGGCCAAGGAAAACACTCCCATGCCACTCAAATGCCAACTTGACATCCATACCAATGGTAAAATTGTGGATCAAAAGGTACATCGCTCTATGATTGGCTCCTATCTTTACCTTTGTGCATCTAGACCGGATATCACGTTGAGTGCATGATTTCAATCCGCACCAAAGGAAAGTCACTTGGTGGCAGTTAAGCGAACTTTCGATATTTGGCTCATTCCCCAAAGTTTGGCTTATGGTACCCCAAAGGTGCTTCACTTGATATCATAGGATATTCGAACTCCGATTGGGCGGGAGACCGTGTGGATAGGAAGTCAACTTCCAGAGGTTACCAATTCCTTGGTCGTTTTCTGGTAAGTTGGTCTGTAAAGAAACAAAATTATGTTTCTCTCTCGTGCACCGAGGCCGAGTATGTAGCAGCTACAAGTTGTTGTGCTCAGTTACTTTGTATGAGGCAAACTTTAAACGATTATGGTGTCACGTGTGACAAAGTGCCTCTTTATTATGACAACGAAAGTGCAATTTCTATATCCAACAACCCGATTCAACACTGCAAGACAAAGCACATTTATATTCGTCATCACTTTATCCGGGAGCATGCCGAGCGTGGGGAGATTGATCTTATTCACCTCAACACCAATGAACATCTTGAATATCATTGATTGAGCAATGTGGATTGAAGTTAGGCACACCCCACTACTCTCATCATTCTATCGTGTTTACATGTAGGCATGGACTTAGGAGGAGTGTCGTTCTCTCAATGAACTCTCCCTCCACCTATTTTGCATAAGTCGATCAAGTCTTTTGCATTAGTCATTTTTTATGACACTTGTGCTTCAAAGAAGAGTTTTGATCATGGTCCTAAGGTTAAAATCTTTGCGGTGCCATACTAATTGACTCAACCATAAGTGGCCTCGGGCCCCGCTCCCTCATAGTGAGGCATTTGCTTTTGAGAGCATATTTGTGTGTTGTGTCACTCCAAGTTTTGTTTTATTTGTGTTTGGTCTATTTAAACTTGGTGTGTCTCTTCTTGTATTGGATGCTTTGAATATCTCCTTATCAGGTTCTATCCATTTCTCAAACTCAAAAGTTTCATAGGCCTTGATTTCTTTTGCTTTTCGGATGTTTTTGGTTGTAAGCACAAGTACCACTCTAAAGCCGGTACTACTGCACTGGTCCGCGGTACTACCGCTTTAGGAGTTGTGAGGGTTCAAGTGGTGGGCGGGGGGAGTTCTAACTCCCCATACGCATTTATTCTTACCCTCCTCGAGTTCTCTCTTTCAAGCAACCACGAACTCCCCTGGAGGCCGGCTCCGGATCCCCCATTCCATGTCGCCCTTCGGATTTCCATCTGGTGGAATTAATCACATCCTCTTCCTCGTTCCATGGACACCGGTATTGCCCTTGATCGTCCTCTCTTTGGCTTTTGTTTTTGAAACTTGGATCTAGGGAAATGCATGAGGATTCTATGATTGTTCACAAAATCTAGGCATGAGTTGGACATGAAATGGCTGCTAGATAGAGTTAGTGGTACCTGGTCATTGGAAGGGCTGCGCTTTTGGTCACTGGTACTACCAGATTCCTAAGGAGGAATTGCCACCGCGATCTCGGAGGTACCGCTGATGTCCGACCGGTACTACTGCTCCGGCGATACTATTGCTCCAGCACCGTGGTACTACCGCTTGGCTCTCCGATGTACTATCGCTGCTAGGAGCAATACTACCACTTGTGACCTTATACTCCTGTCTTCCTATGGTTCATTGTCCACTATCTCTATTGTTTCATTCGGCTTATGCAATGCCTTTACACCGGTTTTTCTTTTGTTCCTTCTTTGTGGGTTCCAGGTGATGGTAGCTCCGCTCCTCCAGCTCGCCGCACAAATCCAAGCAGGTCTAGTGGTTCCGAGCATTTCCATTTGTCTAAGGAAACCGAGGCTGGTTCTAGTGCTCAACCTCAACGACAGTTTATGAAGAAAACTGTTAGCAAGAAGAAAATCGAGGCCGGTTCTAGTACTCGGAAGAATTTTTTGGCGTTTCGTCAATGCAATCCATATATCCATCCTCGGGATGAGCCTCTTGCTGGACATCCCTTCTGGAACAAGGTCCAATCACTCAATTATGTGGGAGTTCTCAAACACAAGTCCAACCTCTATGTAGATGTCAAATCTATTGATGCAGGGTACATGGGCAGCCGTCCTCACACTAAGTATTTTGCTGAAACTCATGCTCTCTCCATGGAGTGGAGCCTATTTGCTATCATTAGATTCAACAAGGATTTGACAAAGAGATTGTGGCTCAATTCTATGCCACGGTTCACTTTCACCAGGATGAGGAGAGAAGCTCGACATGGATGACTGGTGGCCGCATGTTGCGCTCCAACTGGAAGACCTTCATGAATTCTGTGGGCTATGGTGATCAAGGTTTGGATGAGGCTATTAGACTCAGGACACACACTGACAGAGTTGTAGCAATTCACAAGTCCAAGCTTATTAGTTACTCAAGGGTGGTGAAGACTACCAAGGGTGACCGCACTGATCTCATTCCTTTTCTGGACATTATGCACCGTAGCTTTCGCAATACTCTGTTTCCTCGCCAGGGGAACAAGGATCAAGTTCACTCTTATCTCCTGAACTTGCTACTTATGTGCATGAAGGAGAGGGGCTGCAAGTCTACTTTAGATGTTTCCCACATTATGTGGATGGAGCTTCATTCAGCAGTGCCTGACAGGAAGGTGCTTATCTATGGCCCCTATGTCTTAAAGCTGATTGAGGATACGTGGACTACTACATTCCCTAACGAGCCTCTGGTGTATGACCACTTGATGCATCACGGTATCCTTCAGCTCCGTGTTAAGGAGAATTGGGGCATTCCACCTTCGGTTCCTGAGATTGCCCCACTAACTCTTATGATGATCCAGAGCCACATTATGAGTTTGCACTGAAGTGTGAGACTGAACCTTCATGGGCTTCTGGACTTCTTTGCTTCCAGGTTAAGGGTTAGTATACGTCACATGTAGAGGCCAATAAGGCTCGCAATCGCGAAAAGATAATGATGAGGAAGATTGGTCTAGATGTTCAGAGCGGATCTGAGCATAGGATCACTTATGAGGAGAATTGGATGAAGGCGCACTGTCTGTGGGCTGAGGCAGTGGAGGAGGTTTTTGTCGCTTCTGCGGAGTCAGCGGAAGATGACGTTGAGGAGGATTGAGATCACCATCACTTTGGATCGTCTTAGTCCTCAATGCCCCCTTTTGGTGACTCGATGCCAATGGGGGAGAGAGTGTTTTAGGGATCTGTTGAGTCACGAGTGTTTTATCTTTATCTCTGTACTTCCTCTCGTGAACTTGTTTTATTTGCTTGCTTTGATTTATGTTGTCCAGACTTGCGAGCACTAAAGTAGGGTCTAAGACATATGTTACCTCTCCTACTCTGTTATGTCTACGTTAGTTTCTAAGTGAAATTATATTTCCTATACTTGCATCCTTGCTTAACTCATTTCCTGTATGTGCAAGTATATGGCCGTGTCTATAAAATATAGGGGTAGTGTTGATCCTAGTGTGTGCATTTTGCATTCCTAAGCATATTATAAATAGAGCACACATCTAGGGTGAGCGTGACCATATTGTGTAGATGTTTGGTTTGCCTAAGAACTACAAGTTATTCTTGAAATGGCAAATCCCATGTTGCCATCAACCCACCAAAAAGGGGGAGATTGTATGAGCATAATTTTCCTTAAGTAGTTTTGGTGGTTGATGACAATGCCCCTTGCAGACTAATCGTGTGCATTAAGCTTTGAGAGATTATGTGGTGGCACGAGACGGTTTTCATCCCCTCAGTTGTTAAAAGAGAAGACGGTGTTTTTCTATCGATTTAGTGTTCGTGGACTTGAGTCATAGGAAAATTCATACTATCAAGAGGAGATCCGCATTTGGAAAGGTTGAGAGGAACTATCACATACACATTTGCACCCCCTCCATTTCCCGGCACTTTGGAGCCCGTGTTCTATCCCAAAGACCCTCGGGGTCATATAAGTGGAAGTACCATGCTGCAGAGCGATAGTACCGCCCCAACGGTACTACCGCCCTGCAGTACTAGGTGCACTACTGCTTATATTTTCTTTTTGGTGTCCTTGGGTGCCTCAGCCCATAATTAGAGGAAGCAGCGTTGGGAGCGGAGCGGCAGTACCGCTCAGGCGGTACTGCCTTCCTCTTCTTTCAGCCACACTTCCGCTTATTTTAAGTTGTGTGATGTCTTCGACACTCGAGTAGATTTGAGCGGTTGTAATGAGCGGAAGTACCGCTCTGAGCGGTAATGCCGTGCAGCCCTCCTCATTTCTGCCAAGTCTCGGCTTCCTACAGTGCTAAGCGGAAGCACCGCTGGCGGGAACGGTAGTACCGCTCCAATGGAACTACAACCTCCCTGACGATGTCAAACTGCTTGTGAAGCCCGGTACTTCTGTGCAAGCAGAAGTACCACTCCCCTCAGCCGTACTACCGCTTATCCACGTCTTGTGGTAGAAAACGGTCAGATTCTCCACTCCTATATGAGTGGGTCTTCTTATCCAAGAGACTTTACCTATTTTCTCCCAAAACCTCCATTGTTGCTCCTATGCTTATTCTTGCCTGGTCTCACTTCCTAGCCATCGATTGCTGTTGGAGCTCTAGGGTTTGGAGGACAAGGCTTTGATCTACACTTCCACCACGAGAAATTTGATTCCCCATGCTAATCCCTTTCGGATCTTGTTACTCTTGGGTGTTTGAGCACCCTAGACGAAAGAGGTAACCTCAAAGTCATATTCCATTGTGGTGAAGCTTCATGGTTTCATTGGGAGCCTCCAATTAAGTTGTGGAGATTGCCCCAACCTTGTTTGTAAAGGTCCAGTTGCCGCCTTCAAGTGCACCACTAGTGGAATCATGACATCTCGCATTGTGTGAGGGCGTGAGGAGAATACGGTGGCCTTAGTGTCATCTTGGGGAGCATTATGACGCCACACCGCTCCAACAGAGACATACTTCCCTCAAAGGGAAGGATCTTTGGTAACACATCCTCGTTTTCATCGCTTCCCCTTGTGATTACTTCTTAGCTTTACTTTGTATTTGTTCTTGCTTGTAATTGTTGTTGTTAGCATCATATATGTTGCTCACCTAGTTGCATATCTAGACAACCTATTTGTTGTTAAACTTAGTTTGTTAAAGAAAAAATAAAAATTGGTTGTTGCCTATTCATCGCCCCTCTAGTCTACCGTACCGATCCTTTCAATATAGTATGGAGGACTTCGCAAATAATGCATTCTCCAGGTTAGAAGAAAATTTATGTCCCGGCAAAAAAGGAAAAAAAAGTTATGACTGATCACGAGAGAATTTTTCTTCTTCTAAAAAGGTGGATAACCACCGGCCCCTGCATCTCTCGATGCACACAACTATATTATTAAAAATACAGCTTCATGACAAAGTCTCAAACAAAATTGGAAATCTCATAAAAAAGTTGTCACAACCGACATAAATAGGGTCAGATAACTATACACCTATCCTATTACTGGACCGTCATTCAAACAGGTTGAAGGTAACAGGTTGATGGTACCTCGTGTAACAATCTCTCATCGGTTGCATTCAATATATCCATAAACACCCTTTGATCCGTTTGACTAAGTAACGACCATGTACGGATTCAAGAAGACGCCACGAAGATAACCTACAAAAAGTTATAATATTTTATCCGTTAAAGGCAACATCATTTTAAGTTTTCGACAATTTCATATGGACCAGACTAATGCACGAGAAGAAATCTTTGATGCATACTAATGTGTGATCCTGAGAATAAAGTGTGTGTACACATTTAATTTGCTCATTTGGTAGGTTAAAAATGCCCAGTAGAGCATGGCAGACTAGATAATTGCCAGCCAATGCAGTTCCTTTCCAAAAGAAATATCAGCCGAAGACGAAAGTCCCTGAGATGAGCACGTGACACTAGCTACAGCTAGAGCCGTTTGTATCGCCTTTATGCTGCCTCTTTGCACAGGAATAGCACAAGAGCATGGCGTGCAATCTCCTCGTCTACATGTCTTTAGTTCTTGCCCATACCTTTGTTGACAAATACGGCACCACAGGTTGCGTCTCCGAACGTTATATTAGGCCGGTATTAATGGAGGTTTCTAACGCGGGTTCATAAACGTTTTGTTAAAGTGTCACACTAGTTAATGATGAGAAAGAGTAGAGTTGTACCTTAGCTAAGATACAACATTTGCACGCCATTATAAGTAAAAGGTTAATGACCCAATTACATCTATGCATAAGCATCAAATCATTAAATTTAAAGATAATCTTTAAGAAACAATGCATTGGGCTAGTAGTCTTTTAAGTTATTGATGTTCATATGATAACATGCTAAAAAACGATGCATTGGCACAGACCTTATAACAACATTTTTTCAAGAACAAACAACCGGAATTGCTTGTCATTTTCCCTGAGTGCGCTATAACATCTCATAATCATATACCAAAACATGTAGAGTTTGCATCGGTAGCCAGTTATCCGGTGCCTTTTCGGTTGTCGTGTTCTATGATAACATTGTGGGCGTTTGTAACTGGTTTCAGCTGATTTTTCGTTAATTAATTGGACAACACTTTCCGAGTAAGGCTGGTCCCAATGCAGAGAACTTCAGCGAGAACTTCGATTCCACATCAGCAAATATTCCTACGTGGCGTCGATTAAATGAAGAGAGAGAGCTTTGGAGGAACTTAGCTGGTTCCGGTAACATAGCGCTGTGTAAGAGAAAAATTTATTGCTAATTGATCCTGTGTGCGGGCGGCCGGACGCATCGGGAAGCAAACCAAAAAAATCCCCAACCCGTGTGACTTTCTCTTCCTCCACGGCTGAGTCTCATCCTTCTCCATCCCTGCCGCCTTGGAGCTCCAGCGCCCAGCAGTCCGTCTTGCCGGCCGGCGACGGCTCTGGCCGGCGGCGCGAAGCCACCAGATTCATGGCCAAGTCCGGTGCCCGTAAGGAGGCCGCGCAAGACCGGCCATCGGCTACCTCGCCGCCGCCGCAGCACTTCCCCGGCGCCACGGCAAGCTCGTACGCCAGCCGCTCTGCACAGCTTCTCTTCTACCCCAAGTTTGGCGTCCTCTTATATATACATGGATATAGGAAAACACAATTTTGTGGCACATGCCACATATAGATCACAAAGTTGAAGTACTATTATAGATCCCATAAAAGCAATAAATAAACCCCCTAAGTTCCCATCCCTAAGTTCCCACCCACTATGGAGGTAGTAACATAGACTAGCCCATTGTGACTAGCCTAAATGTGACGGAGAAAGCTTTTTTGCCACGGTTTCAAAAAAGGAAACATTGAAGTCCAAAGTGTTGATAGAACCTAACAATGTTTGTTCAAAACTACAAGAGCATCTATAAGTATATTGTGTTAATTTGGCCTCTCAAACATCCGACGGGTCTACACGTGTCCGTTTTGAACCTTCATTGTACATGCACACGACGATGTCCTCCAAATCGGTGAGTCAAATGCATATGATTGATACGGAGATGAAAAGAAAAAAGAAAAAAAGAAATAAAGAAATAAAAGTGAGCCATGGCAGGCCACGTCTGACTTGGTACAGACACCTACTTATTCTCTTCGTATATGCTGTGAGTTTGAGAGTTTAGGACAACCCGACATATTATTAGGAGTGGTTTTGGGCTCCCGTTGGGGGTCCATTCTCTTCTCACATGTACAGTCCCCACAATACTGATAACTTTGATGTAGCCTCAGAATTAACAGCTTTAATGGAAAAGAGAGTGCATGTGCCCTTTTGATATGACGATGAACTGAAAATATCTTCATGGTCATGGATTTGGCATATGACGATGCTCAAGACCCTCAGCATCCATGATGTAGAAAATGTACTCCCCATCCGCACGCTAAATTCCAAAGAGTGTCTTCTGTGCACACCTGCACGCCGGTGATCTAGCAGTACTGTCTATAACGCTGTGTCATTTGCTATAATTGTGTCATGCCATACATACGTCTACACCGGAATTACCCAAGCCAAGATGCCATCCCTGTATACACCAGAGCCGCATCATTTTCAGGTAAAACAAATGCATGGACGATGGATCGCATACGCTATTCTCTCTCTATCACATCAGGTCTCAAGAGCCGGTAAGATGCTCGGCCACAGCGAAGTCGGCCCCTGTTTTAAGCTCGTCACGACAAAACTGGATATCTATCGTCTATCCGGCAAGCTGTTCATCCATGACCGCCGCTCGTATAAGAGCATCTACAGCTCGAGCCTCGTACCCTTCTCAAATGTTCAACAGATCGTTCGATCAACGATCGGCTATAAAAATACGACTCAATCAAACCTTTCAAATTCGTTTATACATCAGGACTGATCGACACCCCGCATATACAGCCAAATATAAACCGCATATAGAGTGATCTGGTCACGTTCGGGCACGCCGTCTGAAAGACTGGCCCACCATCGACCCCACCACTGTTTCAAAAAAATCTCACCACGGACGCCTCGTTCTAAACTCTAGCTCACTCTTTCTCCGTTTCGTCCTTTCCCTCTTCGAGCCCGATTTCATCGAATAGAATGTCGAGTGCCCGCAGCCTCTCCGTCCAATGTCGACTCCGACGAGCTGATCCTCTGCATCGCCTTGAAGCGGTCCAAGTTAAAGACCCACGGCAACTTCAGATCTGGAGCTACGTCGTCGTACCCGAGACGACGGTAGGGCTGCATAGTTCGTGGACGTTCAAGTAATTGAATTTGTAAGGTCAGGTTGCAGATGCTCTAAGCGAGTCAAAGAACGCCATTAGTACGTCGTCGGGAGCAGTGGCCTGCTTTGAGCTTTCTATTTGTTGGAGGAAGAGACAAACCTGCAGTGCCAGACGGAACTAATCGGCTCCCGCCCATGGATGATTGGTACTCCGGCAGCAGCAGCGGCACGTATAGGCCGCCTGTTCATGACATAGTTAAGATGGATCAACGTCGCACGTCTTTTATGAGCGTCGCTAGCTGGGGCCGTCCGTGCACACATTTCTGGATCCTCCGTAGCACCATGAGCCGTACAAGCCATTTTTTTCTTCAGGGAAGGAGACGTACATGCATGGACAAGACGAAATGAAGTACAGGGCTGCGCTGAGTAACCTTTTGCTCCACCGTCACCGTTTTTCCCTCAGCGAAGTCTTTGTTGCAACAGGGGAAAAAAGGGAGATGAATTGCTCGGCAAATTTCCGTGTTTTGACCGTTTTGCAAAAAATTATCTAGATCTGATCCCTGTTGGAGAATATTTTAGGATCTAGTCCTTTCCTGTCGATACGGTGAATGATGATAGGGTATAGCTGCATAACGTCGAGGCACCTAACATAGAAAACTTTTTCACGTCAGCGTATTGCAACTCTACCGTCAAACAGGCTGGCGGCAACCTTGCCGGCGAGGTGCTGATGGTAGGTACGTACAAACGTTGTATCTGATACTTAGATTTTTTTTTTAATGATAGGACGTGCCACCCGATCGTCCAGTGCCTCGACAGTAGGCATATATATTCTACCATTATTAACCCCGATGAGAGGAAAAGAGTTAAATCCTGAAATATTTTCAAACAGGGATTAAATCCAGCTAAAGTTTGGCAAAAAGTTCAAAACACCAAAGTTTGCCGAATTGCTCATCGGCTGGTCACCCAGAAAGGCTGAAACTTCCATGCAAGAAACCCTGAGAAGGCTGGCGGAGCCGCGGAGGCCTATCCATCGCCTTTAATGGACCCGGAGGAAAGAAGAGAGAAGGAAAGAAAGCACCGCACTGGCCTATCGACCGACCCTGCGATGCGAGGCAGGCATGCATGCGCTTTCCCCATCTAACAGAACCGTGCATACTGCACGGTGCCCAGCCCCTCCCCTGACTGTCGCGAATCCTTTGCGGAGGAGGAGCTCGTCGGTCGTCGTCAGAGTGCGCTTTCCCTGCTTTCTTGCTCGGCGGCAGCATGGCGCTTCTGCCGCGGCAGCAAATGCGCCGAACAGTAGCTGTCAATGGATTCTCCTTCGGATTTTAACTGTCTACTGTTTTTCCCCACCCTCGTTTCCTGTAGCTCTGGAAAGACGATGGCGACGGCTTCTGTTTCGTGTTGCGCATTTAAGGTGGATGGATGAGGACACGATGAGAACTGGCTCGGCCGACGTGTGGAGAAGCAGAGTCTGAACTCTGGAGTTTTGGGGGTAAAAAGTTGGAATACTGTCCAATACTCGCTTCTTCTTAAAATTTTTGTCTTATATTTATTTAAAAATAGATGTATTAAAATACTAAAACGTAACTATATATATTTATAACTAAATAAATTTAGGATAATTTTTTTGGAACGGAGAGAGTAACTCTGAAGTGAAGTCTGTTATTGCATATTGTTTTGCGTTTGAGTATTTGGCTATGGAAGTGTTGCTTGCATGCATGGGCAAGGAGCATAGGGCTCGGGACTTGGGGTGGCCCGAGTTGATGTTCAGACAGCTCGCTGAGCTCTCACTGTAGATTACTAACTTGTTGCTTGGTAGGGCATCCAGAAAACAGTGGGACAAACGAGCGTAGTGGATACATTGTAAATGTAGGAGGAAATGTTCCTCTCATCGATGTTTACTTCCTGTCATGTCATGGGTGTCACATCGAAGCAATTTCGTCCTAATCATTTTCAAAACTAAAATTGTCACTTGAAAATAAAAAAGAAACAATAAAAATATTAAAACTTGCATCCAGACGGAAAGTTGCCATCCTCGCGTCAATAAATCTGCCATAAAAATATTTGAGTTGTCATGTGCTCGTGTCACAAGTGTGGTATTTATAAGTGTAACTGCATCTAGTGTCCTTTATTGATTTTGATGGACTGAAGACTTTTAGGTTAAGAGACTAATGTGTTTGTGAGTGTACACAAGCTCCGTAAATCGCTGAGGAGTTTGAGTTATTCGAAGAACTGGCTCTTCGTAGGAGGAAATGTTGCTCTTGTCGATGTTTATTTCCTCTCACACGTATGACACGAAGCAATTTCGTTCTAATCACTTTTAAAACTAAAATTGTCACCTGAAAATAAAAAAGAAACAAAAAAAACTAAAACTTGCATCCACACGGAAAATTGCCATCCTCACGTCAATAAATCTCCCATAAAAAATATTCAAGTTGTCATGTGTTCGTATCACAAGTGTGGCACTTATAAGTGTAACTGCATCTAGTGTCCTTTATTGATTTTGGTGGATTGAAGACTTATAGATTAAGAGACTAATGTATTTGTGAGTGTACACATGCTCCGTAAGTCGTCGAGGAGTTTGAGTTATTCGAAGGATATTGACCCCTAAAAATGAATGTCTTCGGCTGAAGACTTCGGTAATTCCTTGAAGACTTTGAAAGCGAGGAAATTGTAATTCCTCGAAGACTTTGAAAGTGAGGAATTTGGTGTATCCCCAAATAAATTGATCCGGGGACAATGAAGCGTGAAGACTTACTTTTGTTGTTTCATTTCATTTTTCTTGAGTCATAGGAACACCGTAATGTTAAAGGGGGTCGAGGTAATACTAAGGAAAAGTTTTCACGTGATGCTCATCTCAAAGCCTATACATACCCAATCCTTTGAGTGAAGCCTTTGGAAATATTTTACAGATTATTCAAATTCTCCAGTGACAAAAACGAAGATCTTCTGGTGTGTGAGGAATTTGCTCTAACTGAGGAATTAGGTTTCCGCCAATGTGAATTACCTACAAGTGAGGAACATTAGAGACATGAGGACTTTCACAGTTGAAAGTTTGTCACCATTGCTGCGCCACGCGCTAGGTGTCCCAAACCTTATCCACATAACGGTCATATCATTGGGGCATTTATGTCAAATCATGTTTGGATTGGTCTGAGGCTACAAATAGCCGCCCCCATAACCACTAGCTGGTTGGCTGCTCTGAGAGAGAAATTGACACTTGCATTTGAGAGCGACCCATTCCTCGAGAACTTTGAGTGAAAAACATGAGTGAGGAAAAACACCAAACACCTAAACAAAAACCCTAAACTCAAAGTGATTGATCATCACTGAAGAGATTGTTCCTGTATTGAACCGATGCTTATTGCCTTTGAGGACTGTGCATCCTCCAGACGGTTAGGCGTCACTGGTCCAGAGCAACCAGCAGTCAATTATGGATCGCCGGGTGACCTAGTTTGTGAGGGTTTGGAAGTCTGCCCAGAAGACTTACCACGAGTGTTTGGCGAGGATTGTGTGTCCTTAGCTCAAGAAGAATACGGTAAGGACTAAGTGTCCTAGGACTGTGTATCCTTTGCTTTAAATACCAAGCCGCTCCAAATCAGACATACGACTGTCACAACAGTTGGGACTCGGTCATCATACCATTGTCTTCACCGAGTACCTGGTTTTATTTCCTCACCCTTTCTATTTCCTAATTTATATGTTGATGAAATTGATCGTTACTGTTTGAAGAATTTGACTGAAGACTTTCTCAATTTCCTAACCCCAAATTCTTCATATCACTTGTTCTTCATCTGCGTATCCTGATCACGCTACTGGTGCAAATTACGTATTCCATTTCATCATGAAGGTTATGATGTCATTGTGCTGCATGTTCACCTGAGTACTTATTCCGTTGCTCACTACTCGTGACTGAGCAATTTCCTCACAAGGAAATTCCTTAGTGACGAATTTGTAAAAATCGCCTATTTGCCCCCCTCTAGTCGATATAACGCACTTTCATAAGTATCAGAGCAAGGTACTCCCTTGTTCTATGTGATTTTGGTTTAACCACCTGGAGTTTTAGTTATGTCGACCGTAGGTATGATCAAGATCACTGCGGGTTGTCCTACCTTTGAAGGGATAGACTACCCCTACTGGAAGAACAAGATGCACATGCATCTTGAAGCAATTGATAACGATCTCTGGTACGTTGTGGCAAGAGGTGTTGCCACTATGTCTGAAAGTGTCAACGTTGCTGATGTGAAGTGATTCAAGCAAGTCGACCCTCAACCAAATAATATCATCTGTGGCCACTGGAGTAAAGGTCAGGCTGGCAGAGTGAGTGCTTTGGGAACTACAAAGCTTATCTGGGACAGGTTGTCCAAGGCCAATGAAGGAGAGTCAACTCAACGTGACTCTCGTGTTTATGTTCTTCGCAATCTCTTCAACCGCTTCAAAAGACTCGATAACGAGAGCTATCAACAAAGCTTTGATCGCCTCATTGATATCTCGAATGAGGTACATGCTCTTGGGGCCAATGACATCACCGACCATGAGGTTGTTTAGAAACTGTTGAGATCTCTTGATTCATCATTCGATACACTAGTTCTGATGATTCAAGAACAAAGAGACTACAAGTTACTAGATCATGTTGATATTCTTGAGAGACTCAATACTCATGAATTCCAACAAGCTGAAAAGAAAGACCTTGATGGACCAAGCTATGGAAGGCCTCGTGCACTGAAGCCAAAGGTTGTTTCCTCATCTGAAGATGAGGAATCTGATTGCAGTCTTGGTGACCCCTGAAGAACTTGGTCAGGAACTTGCTATGCTCGTGAGTAAATTCCAGAAGTTCATGAGACGAGGCCGGTTCGGAAAATCCTCAAGAAGAGATACGAGGAAATTAGAATCTTCATCTGAGAACTACAAGAAAAGAACCTGCAATAAATGCAAGAAGTCTCGTCATTACATTGCAGATTGTCCTCGTTGGGTGAAGGAATCAAAGAATAAGAAATACAAGGATGACTGTTCTGATGACTCGAAGAAAAAGAAGAAATCTTCAAAGTCGTCTTCGCACAAGAAGAACAATTTCAGAAAAGCTCGAGCTCTTGTCTGCAAGGAAATGGATTCTGAGGAATCATATGAAGTATGCTATGAAGAGGAAGGATCTGAAGAGGAGTCAGAGTCTGGTGTGTCAAGCCTAGACCTTGCTACCACATTTGTCAGCAAGTCCATCTTCGACCTCAAAGAAAACGAAAACGTCAACAACACTGATGACTGCAATGAGAACTTTGCTCCCACCTATTGCTTCATGGCAAAAGGTTCCAAGGTACCCAAACACACTTCCTCTTCTGATTCAAGTGACTGTGAACCTGATGACTATCAAAAAACCAGTTACTACAAGCTTGCTAATATTTCCACTAGGCAAAAAAATGCTCTTGAAAAGCTTCAGAAACTGCTAGACAAAAGCGATGATTTGTTGAATGAGGAAATGGATCGAACTCAAACCCTAACTGATGATATTCAAAGTCTTCAGTCTAGGTTTGAGAGTCATAAAGAATGTCATGGCACTCTCTTGCCTGATCATGAGAAGCTTTCTTATGAATTTGTTCAAAGAAAGCAAGATCTTGAGAAACTAAGGGCGTCCCATGATGATCTTCATAGTGAAAATGATTCTTTGCTTTCCCAACATATCAGTACTGCTTAGGAAGAAGTCACTCCACCATGCTTGAAATGCATCAAACATGAATCTGCTAATTCTTCACCTCAAAGTTCAAATGATTCTATTGCTACAGATTCTTCAAGTGTATTCCGTGGTCACAAATTACTCAAATGAGGAAACCACAAATGTCATTGATGAAAATGCAGGGTTGAAGGAATTGTATGTGACACGCATATACAAAAGCCTCGAAGGGCATCAAACCCTTTGCGATGTGCTCAAAAAGAAGATTCTGAACACAAACCCTAGGAAAGAGGGTATTGCATTTGAGAGGAAATTCAATGTTGACGGATCATACTGGAAACCTAAGAAGTATCACAAAACCCCATGAGTTGCTGCAAAAGGACCTCCTGTTGATCCATCTACATTATCAGGGTTTGCATGTGAAACTTCACATTCCTCTCATGAGTCATTTGACTTCAACTATAAACTGTTCAAAAATCAAAATGTCTTAGTATTTGCTAGATATGGTAGAACTAACTACAGGAATGGACCATCCTTGAGGAAACTCTGGGTTCCCAAAAGCAGCTTGCAAAGTCTTTAGATGAATGTCCTCATGACACCACCCATGAAGAACAGGAACCCCACATCAAATTCCTCAAGTTGACCAAAGTCATGAGAATCAAATTTCTCATATGGTCAAAACTCTGCTCATACTCGTGCTAATGCTTCTGATATGCAGGGAAACTACAAGGGTCATGACTATGCTCATTATTCCTCAAATCGTTATGTTCATAAGTCCTCGAAGAATTTCTCTGCTTATGCATTTGAGTACACTACCCCCCGCCCGTGAAACGAAGTGCATTAGCTTCAATGCCAAAATTCTCATATGGTGCTCGCAGGATGATGAAATCTTTGCCACCCCTTCAGATGTGAGTGGTGAAGAAAGTTAACTAATCTCTTATGCAGGTCAGGTCTCCAGATGAATTTGATCATCTGAAGAATTTGCTGGAGACTTGAGGAAATGCTTGAAAGGATGCAAGCTAAACATGATGAAATGATTATCATTTGACACGTTCTCATATTGTCTTAACTCTACACTATGTGTTGAAATTCAAGTGTGATGAAATTGATATCATATTCTTCACTCTGAAGCATATGAGATGGTAAGCAGTACTAATTCATCTGCAGGATGACAATCCCAAAGCCACGGAGTGGGTCCATGACAGTGAATGTACAAATCACATGATTGGTGACAAGAGTCTATTGATGAACGTCCCACTGACTCCATCACCACTGAAGCATATCACATATGCAGATAAAGGAAAAAAAGCAAGGTATTGGGCCTCGGTAAGGTGCCTATATCTAAGGACCGACACATGTACAAAGTCATGCTTGTCGAATCCCTTGGGTTTAATCTCATGTCTGTCTTAATGCTTTGTGATCTTGATATGATTGTCATCTTTGGCAAATATCGATGCGTAGTCATCATGGAATCTGAGAAATCCAAAGTCTTTGAAGGCTTTAGTAGAGGATTGTTGATTTCTCTACAGGTTCACAGCCGGCCACGTGTCTACTTGCAAAAGCCTCAGAGGGCTACCTATGGCATCGATGACTTGGTCACGCAGATATAAGGAATCTGGACACACTAGCGAAGAAGAAGCATGTCATTGGCATCGAAGTTGTCAAATTCTTCAAGGATCATCTCTGTGGGTTTGTGAGTTTCGAAAGATGACCAGATCAAAGCACCCCTCGAAGACTATCATGACCACCACTCGTCCTTTTGAATTGCTTCACATTGATCTCTTTCGACCTACTCATTATGCTACTCTAACCAATGCAACATCTCCATATGGCTTTGTCATTGTTGATGAGTATTCACATTACACTTGGGTGCATATTATCTGTTACAAAACTGAAGTGCAGGAAGTCTTCAAACGATTTTCGTCAAGGGCCTTGACGAACTTCGGCATCAAGATCAAGCACATCAGCAGTGATAATGTTGCAGAATTCAAGAACACTCGTCTTGATGAACTTGGTATTACTTATGAGTTGTATGCCCCTTATACTCATCATCAGAATGGCGTCGTGGAGCACAAGAACATGACTCTTGTTGAGAGGGCTTGCACTATGCTTGAATAATATCAGACTACTCGTCACTTATGGCCTAAGGCAATCAACATTGTCTCCCACATGATCAACAATGTATATCTTCACAAATTCCTCAATAAAATCTCATATGAGCTTCTCACTGATAAGAAACCCAATGTAAGTTATTTGGAAGTCTTCGATGCGAGATGCTGGATTAGAGATCCTCGCCACAATTCTAAATTTGCACCGAAAGCACAAGAGGTTTTTATGCTTGGTTATGGAAATGCACCGAAAGTACAAGAGGTGTAAGTGCATCTAGTGCCCCTTAGTGATTTTGGTGGTTTGAAGACTTATAGGTTAAGAGACTGATATGTTTGTAAGTGTACACATGATCTATAAGGCGCTGAGGAGTTTGACTTATTCGATGAATATCGACCCCTAAAAATGTATGTCTTCGGGTGAAGACTTTGGTCATTCCTTGAAGACTTTGATGGCGAAGAAATTGCGAATAAATTGATATTCCTCATGAAGATATTGAAGATGATGAATTCGATGTGTTCCGAAGGAAGTACACTGAAGACTTTGAAGCTTGAAGATTTACCCTTTCTGTTTCATTTTCTTTATACTTGAGCCATAGGAACACCGTACTGTTAAAGGGGGTCGAGGTAAAACTATGGAACGAATTTCCTCATGTTGCTCAACCCAAACCTACATATACCAAGTATTCAAAGTGAGTAACATGAGAGACATGAGGACTTTCATAGTTGAAAGTTCCAACTGTTGGCGCACCATGCGCCACCGGTCCTAGATCTTATCCACCCAACGGTCATATTATTAAAGGGCATTTACGTAAAATCATGCCAGGATGCTCCTAGGCTATAAATAGCCGCCCCCACAACCACTAGCTAGTTAGCTCCTTCGAGAGAAACTGACACTAGTCATTTAGAGCAATCCAAATTCCTTAGAATCTTTGTGCAAAAATCATCAAGTGAGGAAATACCCCCAAACACCCAAACACAAGCCAAAACCCAAGTGATTGAGCATCACTGAAGAAGTTATTCATGTGTGTGTAAGTGCATCTAGTGCCCCTTAGTGATTTTGGTGGTTTGAAGACTTATAGGTTAAGTATCTAATGTGTTTATAAGTGTACACAGGATCAATAAGTCATTGAGGAGTTTGAGATATTTGAGGAATATCGACCCCTAAAAATATATGTCTTAAGTTGGAGAAATTGGTCTGAAGCTGAAGAAATGAATCACGAGGAATCTGCGATAAAATTAATATTCCTCATGAAGATATAGATATTGAGAAGATCGGTGGTTCCTGAAGAAAATCATTTTGAAGAAATTGAAGCGTGAAGATTTACGTTTTCAGTTTTACTTTCTTCGCATTTGATGAATAGCAACACCGTACTGTTAAAGGGGGTCAAAGTAACGCTATGGAATGAATTTCCTCATGATGCTCAACCCAAGCCAAATCCTACCAAAAGCCTCAAGTGAGGAATATGGGTGACATGAGGACTCTGAAAGTTGAGGGTCCCGACCGTTTCGATAACCATGCCAAGTCACTGGTCTTATCCACTCCAAGGGCATTAATGTCAAATCATGTCGGGATGCTCCCAGGCTATAAATAGCCGCCCCCACAACCACTAGCTGGTTGGCTGCTCCATTCGAAACTGACTCTTGTCATAAGAGCAACCCAATTCCTCAGAGCTTTAGAGAGTAATTCATAAGTGAGGAAATACACCACCCACCGAAACCACAAACCAAACATAGTGATTGAGCATCACTGGAGAAGTTGTTCCTGTGTGGGACTGAAGCCTTTTACCTTTGAGGACTGTGCATCCTCCACACGGTTAGACGTCATGGTCTAGAGCAATCCAGCAGTCAATTGTGGATCGCCGGGTGACTGAGTTTGTGAGGGTTTGGAAGTCTGCCCTGAAGACTTACCACGAGTGTTGGGCGAGGACTGTGTGTCCTTAGCTCAAGGAGAATACGGTAGGGACTGTGTGTCCCGGGACTGGGTGTCCTTTGGTTTCAATACCAAGCCGCTCCAAACCAGATGTACAACTGTCACAGCAGTTGGAACTGGGTCATCAACAACAGTCTTCACCAAGAATCAGGTTCTAATTCCTCAACTCTTTACTTTCTCTGTATTATGTGTTGATGACTTTCACTGTGACTGTTTGAAGAATTTGCTGAAGACTTTCTCTGAATTTCCTCAATCCCAAATTCTTCACCTTAGTTAATCATCATCTGTATTTAGCGTGCCTGCTTACTGTGCAATCTGTTCTCATAATCTTCACTCTGTAATACTGCTGTGGTGAACATTTGCACGACTGATCCTTAACTATTTCCGCTGTAAGTTAGTCATCAGTGAGGAATTTCCTCAAAAGGAATTTCCTCAGTGATGAAATTCTAAAAATCTCCTATTCACCCCCCCTCTAGTCGATATAACGCACTTTCAATTGGTATCAGAGCAAGGTACTCCCTTGTTCTGTGTGATTTTGGTTTAACCACTTGGAGTTTTAGTTATGTCGACCGCAGGCATGTTTAAGGTGACTGCAGCATGTCCTACCTACGAGGGAAAGAACTTTCCCTTCTGGAAGAACAAAATGCAAATGTATCTACAAGCTATAGACAATGATCTCTGGTATATTGTGGAAAATGGTGTCCCCATCATTTCTGCTAGTGTCAGTGCAGCTGATGTGAAGAAATTCAAGCAACTCGATTCTCAAGCGAAGAACATCATCTGTGGTCATATGAGCCCTGGCCAGTTTGGAAGAGTAAGTGCCTTAGGCTCTACAACACTGATCTGGGAGAGACTGTGCAAGGTAAATGAAGGAGTATCAACCCAACGTGACTCTCGTGTTGATATTATTCGCAATCTCTTCAATCGCTTCAAGAGACATGACAATGAAAGCTGCCAAGACACCTTTGATCGCCTCACTGACATATCAAATGAACTGCAAGCACTGGGAGCTCGAGACATCACTGATCACGAAGTTGTGAAGAAACTCTTTGGATTCTTCATTTGACACTTTAGTTCTGATGATTCAAGAAAGACCAGACTACAAGATGCTAGATCCAGCTGATATCCTCGAAAGGCTAAATACTCATGAATTCCAGCTAGAAGCAAAGAGAGATCTATATGGACAAAGCTATTCCAGACCACGTGCACTGAAGGCAAGAGCAATTTCCTCATCTGAAGAAGAAGACACAGATGACAGCAGTTGTGACCCTGAAGAATTTGGTCAGGAACTTGCAATGCTTGTGAGGAAATTCCAGATATTTACACGACGAGGCTAGTTCGGTAAATCATCAAGAAGAGACATGAGGAAATCAGAATCTGCATCTGAGGACTACAAGAAACGGACCTGTCACAAGTGCAAGAAATCAGGTCATTACATTGCTGATTGTCCTCGCTGGGGAAAGGAATCAAAGAAGAAGAAGTACAAGGATGACAGTTCTGATGACTCAAAGAAGAAGAAGAAATCTTCAAAATCCTCATCTTCAAAGTCCTCCTCACACAAGAAGACTAGCTTCAGAAAGGCTCAGGCACTTATTGGCAAGGAAATGGATTCCGAGGCAGAATCAGAGGAATGTGATGATGAAGAAGACTCTGGAGAAGATTCAGAATCACGACAGGCTAGTCTTGCACTAGCAACCAATTTCGTCAGCAAGTCAATCTTCAATCTTGAAGAAAATGATTGCACCGTCCATACTAATGAATATGCTGATGACTTCGCTCCAACCTATTGCTTCATGGCGAAAGGTTCAAAGGTATCTCATAATGCCTCCTCCTCTGATTCAAGTGACTGTGAGCATGATGATTACAAAAAACCCAGTTACAGTAAACTTGCCGTCATTGCTACTAAACAACAAACTGCTCTGGAAAAGCTTCAAAAACTGCTAGACAAAAGTGATGATCTGTTGAATGATGAAATGAATCTTAATCAAATTCTCGCTGATGACATGAAAAATCTTCAGTCTAGATTTGATATTCTTCAGGATCGTTATGATACACTCCTCACTCATCATGAGAAGCTTTCCTACGAATTTCTTTAAAGGAAGCTTGATCTTGAGAAGCTGAGGATGTCTTATGATGATCTTCGAAAGGAAAATGATTCATTACTAGCTCAACAGATCAGCGCTAGTCAAGTTGAATTTATTCCTCCGTGTCTTAAATTCATTGAACTTGAAACTGCTAATTCTTCACCAGAATCATCAAATGCTACAAACTCTTCAACTGCACCTGCTGTGTCTATTTCCTCACTTGAGGAAAACACAAATGTTACTGATGAAAATGCAGGGTTGAAGGAATTGTATGTGACAGGCATGTACAAAAGCCTCAAAGGACACCAAATCCTTTGTGATGTGCTCAAAAAGCAGATCTTGAACAGGAACCCGAGGAAAGAAGGAATTGCCTTTGAGAGAAAACTAAATGCTGGTGGATCTTATTGGAAACTTGAGCAGTATCCCAAAACCTCATGGGTTGCTGCTACTGGGCCTCCTTTTGATCCATCTAATCTAACTGGCTTCTCATGTGAATTATCCTATTCCTCGGATGAGTCATTTGATTCCAACTATAAACTGTTCAAAAATCAATCTGGTGAAGTATTTGCTCGATATGTTGGAACTAACTGCAGAAATGGCCCTCCTCTGAGGAAAATCTGGGTTCCCAAAAGCTGTCTTGCAAATCTTCAAGTGAATGTCCTCATGACATTACCTCTGAAGAATCTGAACCCCAGATCAAATTCCTCAGGAGGACCAAAGTCTTCAAGAGGATCAAAATCCTCAACTGGTCAAAACTATGCTCGCACCCGTGCTTATGCGTCTAACATGCAGGGAAACTACAAGGAATATGATTATGAGCGCTACTCCTCAAATCATTATGTTCATAAATCCTCAAATCAGTTCTCTGCATACTCATATGAGTACTTTAACCCTCCTACTGTTAAGAGAAGTGCATTAGCTTCAATGCCACCTTTTTCATATGGTGCTCGCAGGATGATGAACGCTTTGCCACCCCTTCAGATGTGGGTGGTGAAGAAATCAAACTAATCACTTCTGCAGGACAGGTCTCCAGATGAAAATCATCATTTGAAGAATTTGCTGGAGACCTGAGGAAATGCTTGATAGGACGCAAGCCAATGATTGATGAAATAGAAATATTTCACACGTCCTTACATTTCTGTTATGATGAAATCACGGAACTGATGAAATTAGTATCATATTCTTCAAATCTGAAGCATATGAGATGGTAAGCTGTACTAATTCATCTACAGGATGACAAACCCAAAAATACTGAGTGGGTTCTCGATAGTGGCTGCACACATCACATGACTGGTGATAAAAGCCTACTGATGAATATGCCACTAACTCCATCACCTCTGAAGCAAATCACATATGCTGACAAAGGTAAAAGCAAGGTATTGGGACTTGGCAAAGTAGCTATTTCCAAGGATAGGCATATGGACAAAGTGATGCTTGTTGAATCCCTTGGTTTTAAACTCATGTCAGTCTCGATGCTTTGTGATCTTGATATGATTGTTATCTTTGATAGATATAGATGTGTAGTCATCATGGAATCTGACAGATCCAAAGTCTTCGAAGGTGTAAGAAGAGGGGATTTGTACATTGTTGATTTCTCTACAGGTCCTCAACCAGCCACTTGCTTACTAGCAAAAACCTCAGAAGGATGGTTGTGGCACCGAAGACTAGGTCATGCAGGCATGAGGAATTTGCACACACTTGCAAAGAAGAAGCATGTCATCGGAATCGAATCAGTCAAATTCCTCAAGGACCATCTCTGCGGTGCTTGTGAATCTGGGAAGATGACCAGATCCAAGCATCCCTCCAAAACCATCATGACTACTACACGTCCATTCGAATTGCTTCATATGGATTTATTTGGACCTACTCACTATGCCACACTAACCAATGCAGCATCTCTATATGGCTTTGTCATAGTTGATGATTATTCCAGATACACTTGGGTGCATATTATAGTGTATAAAACTGAAGTGCAGGAAATCTTCAAACGATTTTCTTCAAGGGCCTCGACGAACTTCGGCATCAAGATCAAACATATCAGGAGTGATAATGGAACCGAGTTAAAAAACACTGGTCTTGATGATTATCTTTATGAACTTGGTATTACTCACGAATTGTCTGCTCCTTATACTCCTCAGCAGAATGGTGTCGTCGAAAGAAAGAACAGGACTCTGGTTGAAATGGCAAGAACAATGCTTGAAGAATATTAGACTCCTCGTCGCTTCTAGCCTGAAGCAATCAACACTGCATGTCATATCATCAACAGGGTATATCTTCACAAATTCCTCAAGAAAACCTCATATGAACTCCTCACTGACAAGAAACCCAATGTAAGTTATTTCAAAGTCTTCGGTGCAAAATGCTGGATTAGAGATCCTCATCGTAGCTCAAAATTTGCACCTAAGGCACATGAAGGTTTTATGCTCGGTTATGGAAAGGACTCGCACACCTACAAAGTCTTCAACAACTATCACAACAAAGTTGTTGAGACTGTAGATGTGCGGTTCGATGAAACTAATGGCTCGCAAAGAGAGCAATTGCCTTCTGATCCAGATAAGCTGTCTCCTGAGGAAGCAATAAAGCTTAAGCCTACTGTAGACATTGTCCCCACTGAGGAAATTGGTGAAGAAACGATCCCCATCGCTGATGAAAGCCAAGAAGATGCTCCTGAGGAAATTGCAACAGCACCACTTCCTCAGCCCAGACAAAATCCTCAACCAGCTCACCCGAGGATTGCAAATGAAGTAGAACTTGATAAAATCCTCAACGACATCAACGCGCCAGGTCCTCTCACTCGCTCAAAAGCTTCACACTTAGTTAAATTTTGTGGGCATTTTTCCTTTGTATCGATCATAGAACCCTCAAAAGTAGCAGAGGCTTTTTTGGAACCGGAGTGGATCCAAGCCATGCAAGACGAACTTCTTCAATTCAAGCTGAATGACGTATGGGAGCTCGTCAAACGACCAGATCCTCACAAGCATAACATCATCGGCACCAAGTGGATTTTCCGAAACAAGCAAGATGAGGACGATCAAGTGGTGAGGAACAAGGCACGACTTGTAGCCCAAGGCTACACCCAGGTTGAAGGAATAGATTTCGATGAAACTTTTGCACCTGTTGCTAGACTTGAAGCTATTCGAATTCTACTTGCTTATGCTAATCATCATAACATCATCTTATATCAAATGGATGTGAAAAGTGCATTCCTCAATGGTAAGCTTGAGGAAGAAGTATATGTTGCTCAGCCCCCAGGTTTTGAGGATCCAAAGAATCCAGACAAAGTCTTCAGACTCAAAAAGGCTCTGTATGGCCTCAAGCAAGCCCCTCGGGCATGGTATGACACATTGAAGGAATTCGTCATGAAGAAAGGCTTCAAACCTGGTTCACTCGATCCAACTCTTTTCACAGAATCTTATGATAATGAGCTATTTGTATGTCAAATATATGTTGATGATATCATATTTGGTTGTACTGACAAATGATACAATGATGAATTTGCCTACATGATGAGTGAAGAATATTAGATGTCCATGATGGGGGAGCTGAAATTCTTCTTAGGTCTTCAAATTTGTCAACAAAGCAATGGAATCTTCATATCAGAGGAGAAATACCTCAAGGATGTTCTGAGGAAATTCGACATGCACGAATGCAAAGGTGCCAAGACTCCGATGCCTACCAACGGCCACCTCGGCACTGATGAAAATGGTAAAGACTTCGATCAGCAGGTATACCATTCTATGATTGGCTCTTTATTGTATCTATGTGCATCTAGGCCAGATATAATGCTTAGTGTTTGCATGTGTGCACGTTTTCAAGCAAAACTGAAGGAATCACACCACAAGGCTGTGAAACATATTCTTCGATACTTAGCTCACACACCAACACTAGGATTATGGTATCCCAAGGGCTCCAATATTCATCTGGTAGGGTATTCTGATTCAGACTATGCTGGTGACCGTGTGGATCGCAAGTCAACATCTGGCACATGCCATTTCCTCGGAAGATCACTAGTTTGCTGGTCCTCAAAGAAGCAGAACTGCGTATCACTCTCCACTGCCGAAGCTGAGTACATTGCTGCTGGTTCTTGCTGTGCTCAATTGCTATGGATGAAGCAAACCCTCAAGGACTACGGCATCAACATGAAGAATGTGCCTCTCTACTGTGACAATGAGAGTGCTATCAAGATTGCATATAACCCAGTACATCACTCGAAGACCAAGCACATCCAGATTCGTCATCATTTTCTTCAGGACCATGTCCTCAAGGGCAATATCCTCATCGACCATGTGAAGACTGATGATCAACTGGCTGATATCTTCACTAAGCCCTTGGATGAGAAAAGGTTTTGCAAGTTGCGGTGTGAGCTAAATATCGTAGAGTCTTCAAATGTTTTGTAAAAACATGCACACATCCTAACACTTATGCAAAGTTGATGACTTAGATGTGCAACACATGATGAAACGATTTTATTCAACCAATGAAGAAAGTCACTCTGAATGTGAAGAAATTAACGAAGAAATTGATTCTCAGGGCCCTACGACAATTCTATGCGGCGTCTGTAATCAACATTCTTATATGGTGGGTAACGCCACCGCCCAATGTGAAATTCCTCAAGTTGATTTTCTTCAAATGATCAATTCCCTCACAATGCATTTTTCTTCAAAACAGCTGTTCTTCATTGTGATGATCTATTGCAAAATCTTCAAAAACACTTGATGACTTTCATTTGCCTAGGTAGACTGTGATTTCTAGTCCTCAACAGCATTCACTTATTGCTATTTCTTCAAGTTGATGTTTCTGCTAAGTGAATGTGATCGGACCCTACTTTCCCTCTATGCTATACTTATCGAGTCTATTCAATTCTTCATATGCGTTCTACTTGAAACTTTGTTCAAAATCCTCAAATCTTCAAAAATTGTTTTCTTCAAAGGAACAGTAACTGAACCACCACTTCCCACGATCGGATAACCACGATCTCCACTATCTCCACCGCATCGTACGGGAGCTACACGTGTCCTGCGGAGACGTAGAGGCAAGGGCTATTCGGTCCGAAACTTTCGCGCCAAACAGTAACTTTCGGGCTATAAATATGTCCTTATCCCCCTCGGTATCATCTTCTTCGCCTCATCGCTCTCCTGCCACAGCACACCGAACCCTAGCGCCACCGTTGGTAGTCTTGTCGCCGGCAAGGAAGAGCTTCACTGCCTCAACCTTTTCGCCGCCAGGATCACGCCAGAGTCGGAACTTCTACGTCCGCCGCCGCCGTAGACGTCCTCTGCTGCCAAGTTAGGGTGCATTGGACACTTGACCGAAGAGCCTCTCCAACACCACCTTTTTGTGTTCTTCGTTCGCACCTTCCAGGGTAAATATATCGCATTTTTACAGCAGATTAGATCTGAAATTTTACCTCTCCCATGTGAAATCTGTTTTTCCTCAAGATACGATGTGCACATGATTCCTCAAACACTATCCATCACCACAATCATTGATGAACTAGCTAAGCATCTAAGATTTTCACGAGATTCCTCAATTGTGCGAACTTTCGGATCTGTACAACTCTGGAACCCAAGAACAGTATGCTTAAGCAAATTCCTCAACCACTGGTTATATTCCTCAAACTGTCAAACTTTTTCATTTTTTTTTAAATCTGAGAATGCATATGACCTCTCCAAATTCCTCGCAACTATACTCTGTTCACAGGTACACACATGTCAGCTGATGAATCTCTCGGTTCTCATCACATTAACTCATTTGCAGCGTTTCTGGAAGAAACTCTTCAAGGCTCATCAGAATCTTCAAGAGTTCAAAATCATCAGCAAATTCCTCGTCTGAAGAAAATGGAGGAAGAAAGGAAACAGAAGGGAGGAAAGAAACTGGAGCAGAACACAACTGTTGATAATCCTGATGACATATACATGGACTATTGCACGCCCGATGATGAACCTGAGACAATGCCTAAAAGTAAGATTAGGCTGTAGAAAATTGAGCGCAGATGGGCAAAGGAGTGGAAGGAGTACAGGTTTGTGACCCCAAAATATGCGAAGAAATTCGCTTTGAAGCCTCCTGGCAGAAGGGCTCCACTTGAGGATCATCAAGTAGCTCATCCCTCAAGTCTTATGACACTTGATGACTACCCAGATGAAAAAGAAAGGCATTTGGCCAAGCTCAAGAAGCAAGCCGAAATAGCAGTGAAGAAATTTAATGAATCCTCAGCTGCTGCCTCCGGTGCTGCTCATTCCTCAGCAGCAGAAACCTCAGGCTCCGAGATTCCTCAACCAAAGTCTATGCCAACAAAGCCAAAAGCTTCAAAGCCTCAAGAGAAGGTTGCACAGGCTTCTGTCACAAAACCCTCAGCTCCAAAACCCTCAGTTCCAAAACCGTCAACACCAAAACCATCAGCGCCAAAACCCTCAGCACCCATCTCATCTACACCAAAGTCCTCAGCTCCACCTCCAAAACCAGTACAGAAGAAAGTCGTGAAGACTACGACTGCCAGCTCCAGCTCCTCACTCCGAGCTGCAACTAGCTCGGAGACAAAGTCTTCAACTCCCCTTGTGAAGACTTTGACAACTAATGAACATGCAGCTCTGCCCAGCCGCAGCAAAATCATCACAGTCCCGTCTGCATCAGAGGGAAGCGATGAGTATGATGATGAAACTTTGCAAGCCATCATCAGAAACAAGCAAGAACGGGTAGCACAAGCATCAGGCAGTGCTATTCCTCTGGCCATGGACCCCAAGGTCCTCCTCGACTTCATCAATGTATGGTATGAAGACCCAAACACACCCATTGATGATTTGAAACTTCCTCCTGGCGTCAACCACATGGTGGCTACCTTCATAAACGAAGCCAAGTGGAAGGAACAGAAGGCCAAGCAGGCAAAGATTGCAAAGGCTAGAAAGGAGAAATTCCTCAGGCAAAATGTCCTCAAGCTGACGCCTGAAGCATTGGTGTCAACCCAGGCAGAGCTGCAAGTCTTGACAGACAAGTGTGAGAAACTGTCAGACCGCAAAAGCATCAAACACAATTTCATCAAGCTAGCCACTAGTGTTGTTGATGACTACAACAAACGTCACCCACAACCAGCACCAACTCCTCAGCCCCTGGTTGAACAGCCAGAAGAAGCATCTCCTGATGAGGAGGAAATTCCTCAAAGTGAGGAACAACACCAAGAGCGCCGTGCTGATGAGCCGGCCATTGAAGAAATCATCACCGAGACCGCTCCTGATGAAACTGCAACCCCTGATGCAACTGCTCCTGATCCAGCTGCTTCACCAAAGCAGGCTGATGACTCTGTTCCAGCTGGTTCCTCACTACCAGCTGAAGAATCTGTAGAGAAAACTCCTTCACCAAAAGCTTCAAAGGTGAAGAAGGTAACCCCGTCTGCATCAGACGCGAAAAAGACAAGAGCTGCTGAGAAGGAAGCGAAGAAGAGAAAAGCTTCCTCAGCAGAATAAAAGATTGAGGCAAAACGCCTCAAAGAAACTGAAGAATCTGCCCCTCTGGACCCGGTGCCTCTAAATGTTGCACCTTCCTATGAAATGGTCGTCATTGGTGACCAAACTACAAGGGCAGATGAGGAAATGAAGGATGCTGCCTCTAAGGAGCATACTGATGAGGAAATCCAGATTGATGAAAGTCCTCAACCTCATGTTCCTCAGACAGAGACTACTCAAGCTTCAGCTGCAGCAGCTGATGAATCTGCTTCTGCCACAAAGTCAGCTCATGAAAACCAAGCTGAAGAAACTGTCCAGTCTGAGCAGGCTCCTTCCACTAAATAGGCTGACCAAGCTCCTCAAGCTGAGAAGGAAGAAGAAATTCCTCAGCCTGAAACTCAGCCAGAGCAAGAAATACCAGCTGATGAAATTCCTCAACCTGAGGAAACTGCTGAAGAAAATGTTCCCGCCCCTGACAATGAATTCATTGTGCTCAACCCAGAGACTTCCATGGTTGTTTCCCCTCCCATTCCTCAGCACAATCTCAAGCCAGTTCAGCGCCTGCCATTCTCGAAGCGGCCAAAGTTTCAGAAAGAAAATTTCTTTGAGGAACACATGTATTTCATCGGAGAGAATCCCTATGACAAGCCTCAAATGAGGCATCCGAAGTTTTGGACAAGGACTCAGATGAACTACTATGCTTCTGTGCTCTGTGGATGCAACAAGATATTCCAGCACAGGCACATTCCTCATGATGAACTTGAAGAAATTCCCTGCATGGAACCAGTCCTCAGTGTACTCCATGATGCAGGTTTGCTCCCTATGTGCTCAGACATATCAGATTGGAATAGTAAGCTTATTCTTCAGTTCTATGCAACTCTGCACATCTCGGGCAATGCTGATGACATCAACACTTGGGTGTTCGACTGGATGACCCAAAACACTCACTACAAGGCTCCAGCGTCTGAACTCCTCAGAGAACTGCTCGTACCAATTCCTTCAGACGGGGCAGTGAAGCTTTATGGTGAGCGTGAGCTGCCAAATGGAATGATGGAAGTCCTCATGAAGCCTTTGGCTGTAGGAAAACCCTCAAGAACCACATTCCTCGTCCATGAGCTCAAGTACACACCCCGGTCTGTCTACCGCATTCTCTGCAGTGTGCTCGCGCCAATCAAAGGCCATGACGATGAAGAAGATGTTGTCGGCCTCATGAAGAATATCCTCTTCAACATCATTCACGGTATTCCCATGAATATCCATGATTTCTTCTTGAGGACTTTGACTGACAATGCAATGTGCCCATATGATCACAAAATTTGTGCACCATGGATCATGAGATTCCTCAGGACAAGGACAGGCATCAACTTTCACGCAGATTTCCAGAACCATGTTGGTTATATGCCTCCTATCTGGGTCAACAAGAAGACTTTCGAGCCCATTGAGGGAAAAGGAAAGTCTGTGATTGATGAAGGAAGCAGGCCCCTTGATGGCCAGTTCAAAGAACCAGATGCATATTCCTCATGGGACGATACTGAGACTTGTCCACCCAGCCCAGTTCCTCCTCGCGTGCTAAACACCAGAGAGCTTCTTCTCAGTCTTCATCAGAAGGTAGATCACAACCACAAATGGGTCAAACGCCAGTTTGGTGCCATTGTGAAAACCCTCACTGAGACACAGAACAGTGTGAAGCTTAATCATCACTATCTGCATGAGGTTTTTGATCGCACCTGGGCTACCCTTGCACATCTGAAGACCCAGACTAAGCTTGAAGAATTGAACTTTGAGCAAGACTTTGAGTGGTCGTGGCCTCCCAAGAAGAAGTTCAGGCCCATACCAGTGCCAGATCTTGAAGACAGCTCCTTCTCGTCATTCCGCACTGCCGAATCTGATGAGGAACAACTCGACACCGCAACAGGCCCAAGGAAGAAGATTACACCCAAGAAGCGCCAAGGATCTTCATCAACCGCAAAGAAATGAAGTCTTCACGGGTGTTAGTCCTCAGTTTGTCCCTTTTTGTCACTTGATGACAAAGGGGGAGAAACTTGAGAGTTAGTCTTCAAACGGGATTTATTTTTGGGGCTTATGAACTATATTTAAGTTACAAACTCTTGGCTCTTCTGAAGTTTTTATGTAATGAGTTGTAACTTAAGCCCGATGGTACTCTGACGCTTTTGAACGTTTTTCTTCGCATGCTTACTCCTCAAGTTTTAATGCACGCATGCTGAAATTCGTCAGATACCATTTGCCATCATGCATCTTCATTTTCTTCATATGATATGTTATATGTATGCATGATTTACAAGATTCAGGGGGATATCTCCATGATATAAATCATCAATGTGCATATGCTATAAAAGCAAAATCCTCAAAGTATGCACATCTTCAGGGGGAGTCTTTGTGAATCTTGTCTTCAAATTCCTCAATTGAGTATTTACACTTCATATTTTTGATCCCTGTTGAAGACTTAACCTAATTGTCATCAACCACCAAAAAGGGGGAGATTGTAAGTGCATCTAGTGCCCCTTAGTGATTTTGGTGGTTTGAAGACTTATAGGTTAAGTATCTAATGTGTTTATAAGTGTACACAGGATCTATAAGTCATTGAGGAGTTTGAGATATTTGAGGAATATCGACCCCTAAAAATATATGTCTTCAGTTGGAGAAATTGGTCTGAAGCTGAAGAAATGAATCATGAGGAATCTGCGATAAAATTGATATTCCTCATGAAGATATTGATATTGAGAAGATCGGTGGTTCCTGAAGAAATCATTTTGAAGAAATTGAAGCGTGAAGATTTACGTTTTCAGTTTTACTTTCTTCGCATTTGATGAATAGGAACACCGTAGTGTTAAAGGGGGTCAAAGTAACGCTATGGAATGAATTTCCTCATGATGCTCAACCCAAGCCAAATCCTACCAAAAGCCTCAAGTGAGGAATATGGGTGACATGAGGACTCTGAAAGTTGAGGGTCCGGATCGTTTCGATAACCATGCCAAGTCACTGGTCTTATCCACTCCAACGGTCATATTATTTAAGGGCATTAATGTCAAATCATGTCGGGATGCTCCCAGGCTATAAATAGCCGCCCCCACAACCACTAGCTGGTTGGCTGCTCCGTTCGAAACTGACTCTTGTCATAAGAGCAACCCAATTCCTCAGAGCTTTAGAGAGTAATTCATTAGTGAGGAAATACACCACCCACCGAAACCACAAACCAAACATAGTGATTGAGCATCACTGGAGAAGTTGTTCCTGTGTGGGACTGAAGCCTTTTACTTTGAGGACTGTGCATCCTCCAGACGGTTAGGCGTCATGATCTAGAGCAATCCAGCAGTCAATTGTGGATCGCCGGGTGACCGAGTTTGTGAGGTTTTGGAAGTCTGCCCTGAAGACTTACCACGAGTGTTGGGCGAGGACTGTGTGTCCTTAGCTCAAGGAGAATACGGTAGGGACTGTGTGTCCCGGGACTGGGTGTCCTTTGGTTTCAATACCAAGCCGCCCAAACCAGATGTACAACTGTCACAGCAGTTGGAACTGGGTCATCAACAACAGTCTTCACCAAGAATCGGGTTCTAATTCCTCAACTCTTTACTTTCTCTGTATTATGTGTTGATGACTTTCACTGTGACTGTTTGAAGAATTTGCTGAAGACTTTCTCTGAATTTCCTCAATCCCAAATTCTTCACCTTAGTTAATCATCATCTGTATTTAGCGTGCCTGCTTACTGTGCAATCTGTTCTCATAATCTTCACTCTGTAATACTGCTGTGGTGAACATTTGCACGACTGATCCTTAACTGTTTCTGCTGTAAGTTAGTCATCAGTGAGGAATTTCCTCAAAAGGACTTTCCTCAGTGATGAAATTCTAAAAATCTCCTATTCACCCCCCTCTAGACGATATAACGCACTTTCAGTGTGGAACCGACACTTGTTACCTTTGAGGACTGTGCATCCTGCAGACGGCTAGGCGTCATGGTCGAGCATCCAGCAGTCAATTGTGGATCGTCGGGTGAACAAGTTTGTGAGGGTTTGGAAGTCTGCCCTCAAGAGTTACCACTAGTGTTGGGCGAGGACTGTGTGTCCTTAGCTCAAGGAGAATATGGTAGGGACTGTGTGTCCTTTGGTTTCACAAAAGTTGGAACTGGGTCATCAACAACTGTCTTCATCATGCTAGTGTTTCTATTTCCTCAACTATCTTCATTTCATCAATTGCATGTTGAAGACTTTCATCTGTATTGTTTGAAGAATTTGATTGAAGACTTCCTCTGAATTACTCACCTTGAATTCTTCACCTGAGTTACTATTTACCTACTTATCCTATACTTGTGACCTGTGCAAACGATTCTCTGAAATCACGCTGAGTACTTTGCTGTAGACGTTTTTGCACTTCTGACTTAGTACTTTTTCCGCTGCACTCAGTTCATGAAGGAGGACTTCCCTCACTAGGAATTTCCTCGGTGATGAAATTGTAGAAAAATCACCTATTCACCCCCTCTAGTCGATATAACGCACTTTCACTCGCATACCTATAAATTCTTCAACAACTATCACAACAAATTTGTTGAAATTGACAATGAAGCGTGAAGACTTACTTTTAATTTTTCATTTCCTCTTTCTTGAATCATAAAAACACCATACTGTAAAAGGGGGGGTCGAGGTAATACTAAGGAAAAGTTTCCAGGTGATGCTCGTCTCAAAGCCTACACATACCGAATCCTTCGAGTGAAGCCTTTGGAAATATTTTACAGTTTAGTCAAGTCCTTAAGTGACAGAGACAAAGATCTTCTAGTCTCTGAGGAATTTTCTCTAACTGAAGAGTTAGGTTTTCGCTAGTGCGAATTACCTACAAGTGTGGAACATGAGAGACATGAGTGCTACGGCAACAAAAGTCCTTCCCCGGCAACGCCAGGAATTCTTCTTGCTACTTCTCTTGTTTGCGTCGGTTTTTCCCTTGAAGAGGAAAGGGTGATGTAGCACAGGAGCAGTAAGTATTTCCCTCAGTTTGAGAACCAAGGTATCAATCGAGTAGGAGAATCTCGTCAAGTCCAGAGTACCTGCACAAACACAAAAGAGCTTGCACACAACGCTGTAAAGGGGTTGTCAATCCCTTCAAGATTGTTTGCAAAGTGAGATCTAAAGGCGGAAAGTGCAACGAAGTAAAAAGTGTAAGGCTGAAAATATGGTGTGGAGTAGACCCGGGGGCCATAGTGTTCACTAGAGGCTTGTCCCAAAATAGCAAATATGACGGTGGGTGAACAAATTACTGTCGAGCAATTGATAGAACCGCGCAAAGTCATGACGATATCTAAGGCAATGATCATACATATAGGCATCACGTCCGAGACAAGTAGACCGATACTTTCTGCATCTACTACTATTACTCCACACATTGACCGCTATCCAGCATGCATCTAGTGTATTGAGTTCATGACAAACAGAGTAACGCCTTAAGCAAGATGACATGATGTAGAGGGATAATCTCAAACCAATGATGAAAACCCCATCTTTTTACCCTTGATGGCAACAACATGATGCGTGCATCGCTACCCCTTCTGCCACTGGGTGTGGTCACCGCACGGTATGAACCCAAAACCAAGCACTTCTCCCATTGCAAGAATCATAGATCTAGTTGGCCAAACAAAACCCACAACTTGAAGAGACTTACAAGGATATGAAATCATGCATAAGAGAGATCAGAAGAAACTCAAATAAGATTCATAGATAATGTGATCATAAATCCACAATTCATCGGATCTCGACAAACACACCGCAAAAGAAGATTACATCGGATAGATCTCTGTGAAGATCATGGAGAAATTTGTATTGAAGATCCAAGAGAGAGAAGAAGCCATCTAGTTACTAGCTATGGACCCGTAGGTCTATGGTGAACTACTAACGCATCATCGGAGAGGTCCTGGTGTTGATGAAGAAGCCCTCCGTGTCCGAATCCCCACTCCGGCAGGGCACCAGAACGTGCCCCAGATGGGATCTTGCGGAGACAGAAGCTTGCGGTGGCGGAAAAGTACTTTCGATGATCTCCTGATTTTTTTGGGATTTTTAGGGAATATATAGGCGCAAAACCTAGGGCAAAGGGGCCTCAGAGAGCCCACAAGCCTGGTGGCCGCGCCCCCGTGGCCGCGCCGTGTGGGCTTGTGGGGTCCCTCGTGGTCCCCTGCCCTGATTCTCTGGCTCTCCGATCTTTTTCTGTTCCGAAAAAAATCTTTCTGGCAGTTTCATTCCGTTTGGACTCCGTTCAAAATCCTCCTCTGAAAGGGGTCAAAAACCTGGAAAAAACAGGAACTGGCACTTTGCACTGAGTTAATATGTTAGTCCCAAAAATATATAAAAGGCATACAAAACATCCAAAGTTTGACAAGATAATAGCTTGAAACCATCAAAAATTATAGATACGTTGGAGACGTATCAAGCATCCCCAAGCTTAACTCCTGCTCGTCCTCGAGTAGGGAAGTGATAAAGAATGAATTTTTGATGTGGAATGCTACCTAGCATAGTTGTCCTTTGCAACTTCTTTCATGTGACATAAATGTTCAGATCCGTAAGATTCAAAACAATAGTTTGCTATTGACGTGAAAACAATAATACTTCAAGCAAACTAGCAAGGTAATCATGAACTTTCAAAATGACAAGGCCAAAGAAAGTTATCCCTACAAAATCATATAGTCTGGCTATGCTCCATCATCCTCACACAACGAATGTAAATCATGCACAACCCCGGTATTGGCCAAGTAATTGTTTTCGCACTCTTACTTTCTCAAACTTTTTATAACTATCACGCAATACATGAGCGCGAGCCATGGATATAGCACTATAGGTGGAATAGAGTGTGGTGGTGGTTGTGAGACAAAAAGGAGGAGATGGTCACATTGACTCGGCGTATCAAAAGGCTATGGAGATTCCCATTAATAGATATCAATGTGAATGAGTAGGGATTGCCATACAAAGGATGCACTAGATCTATAAGTATGTGAAATCTCAAAAGGAGAACTAGTGGGTGTGCATCCAACTTGCTTGCTCACGAAGACCTAGGGCAATTTTGTGGAAGCCCATCATTGGAATATACAAGCCAAGTTCTATAACGAAGATTCCCACTAGCATATGGTAGTGACAAAGCAAGAAGCTCTCAATCATGGAGAACATGGTGCTATTATGAAGGACAAGTGTGGAAAAAGATAGTAGCATTGTCCCTTCTCTCTTTTTCTCTTTTTTTTCTTTTTTATTTGGGCACTTGGGCCACTTTTTCTCTTTTTTTTATTTGGGCTCTTTGGCTTCTTTTTTTCCTCACATGGGACAATGCTCTAATAACGATGATCATCACACTTTTATTTACTCACAGCTCAAAGCTTAGAACGATGATGACTCTATAGGAAATGCCTCCGGCAGTGTACCGGGATGTGCAACGATCTAGCATGGCGTATGAAGTTGAAACATCTCGCTAGCTATCTTATGATCATGCAATGGCAATATGAGAATGACGACACAAGTCATGAGACAGAACGGTGGGAGTTGCATGGCAATATATCTCGGAATGGCTATGAAAATGCCATAGTAGGTAGGTATGGTGGCTGTTTTGAGGAAGGCATATGGTGGGTTTGTGTACCGACGAAAGTTGCACGGCACTAGAGAGGGTAGCAAAGGTGGAAGGTGAAATTTCATCTATACCATGGACTCACATTAGTCATGAAGAACTCACATACTTGTTGCGAAATTTTTTATTAGTAATCGAAACAAAGTGCTAAACGCATACTCCTAGGGGAAGGGTTGGTAGGTGTTAACCATCGCGCGATCCCGACCTCAACACAAAGGATGACAATCAATAGATCAATTATGCTCCGACTTCCTAACATAGCGGTTCACCATACGTGCATGCTACGGGAATCACTAACTTCAACACAAATATTTCCAGATTCACAACACCCTACTAACATAACTCTTAATATTACGAAATCCACGTCTCAAAACTAATTGAGAGGAATCAAAACTTCTCTTTCTAGTCAATCCACATGAGGATGGAGGATTTTGTATCCTCTTTGGGTAGCTATCACATTTGGGACTACTTTCATAACATAAGCCAACTACCAAGTCACGCACCGCCGTGCTCTAAAAGATATAAGTGAAGCACAAAGAGCAAAAGTATCTAGCTCAAAAGATATAAGTGAAGCACTATGAGCATTCTAGCAAAATCACGATGAGTGCATGTTTATATCTCTCAAAAAGGTGTGCAGCAAGGATGATTGTGACACAACAAAAAGAAAAGACTCCTACGATACAAGACGCTCCAAGCAAAACACATATCATGTGGTGAAAAAAAATATAGCTCCAAGTAATGTTACCGATGGATTGAAGACGAAAGAGGGGATGCCTTCCCAGGGCATCCCCAAGCTTAGGCTTCTTGGTGTCCTTGAATTTGGCTTGGGATGCCTTGGGCATCCCCAAGCTTGAGCTCTTTCCACTCCTTATCTCTTTGTCCATGAGAACATCACCCAAAACTTGAAAACTTCACAACACAAAACTTAAACAGAAACTCGTGATAACATTAGCACAAGAAAACAAACTACCACCTGTTTTGGTACTGTAGAAAACTTGAATTCTATCTATATTGGTTTTGGGATATTGTATTCTCACTTTTCCATGGCTATTACCCTCTGATACTAACCATAGTTTCATCAAAACAAGCAACCAACTCAATAAAACAGAATCTGTCAAAAACAAACCAGTTTGTAGCAATCTGTATACTTCGTATACTTCTGGTACCTCAAGAAATCTGAAAAATTACGACTGCCTGGGAAAAAGGCATATCAACCAGCAGAAAAAAGAATCAACTCAAAAGCTCTTTCTGAATTAAATTGAAAAGTTTCTGTCTTTTTCCAGCAGGATCAAACAACCATTACCTAGACTAATCATAAAGGTTTTGCTTGGCTCAAACACACAAAAAACACAATCACAACAGAACTATGAAAGTGACGCAACAAAATAGAAAGAAAAAGATAAATTCATAGGGTTTCCTCCCAACAAGCGCTATTGTTTAACGCCCTTAGCTAGGCATAAAAGCGATAGAATCATGTATCGTCGTCTTTCGTGCTCAAACCATAAGTGGCCCTCATCATGGATTCATAAGGCAATCTTATTTTCTTTCTAGAAAAGTGTTCCATGCCCTTACTTAAAGGAAATTGAAATATAATATTCCCTTACTTCATATCGATGATAGCGCCGATAGTGCTTACGAAAGGTCTACCAAGAATAATAGGGCATGTAGGATTGCAATCAATGTCAAGCACAACGAAATCCACGGGTACATAGTTCCTATTTGCAATAATAAGAACATCATTGATCCTTCCCATGGGTTTCTTGACAGTAGAATCAGCAAGATGCAAATTAAGAGAACACTCTTCAATCTCATTAAAACCCATAACATCACATAAAGACTTCGGAATCGCGGAAACACTAGCACCCAAATCATACAAAGCATTGAATTCATAGTTTTTGATTTTGATTTTGATGGTAGGTTCCCACTGTTGGAAATATTCCCTAGAGGCAATAATAAAATGGTTATTATCATATTTCCTTGTTCATGATAATCGTCTATTGTTCATGCTATAATTGTATTAACAGGAAACAGTAATACATGTGTGAATAAATAGATCACAATGTGTCCCTAGCAAGCCTCTAGTTGGCTAGCTCGTTTGTCAATAGATGATCATGGTTTCCTGATCATGGGCATTAGATGTCATTGATAACGGGATCACATCATTGGGAGAATGATGTGATGGACAAGACCCAATCCTAAGCATAGCACTAGATCATATTGTTCGTATGCTAAAGCTTTTATAATGTCAAGTATCTTTTCCTTCGACCGTGAGATTGTGCAACTCCCGGATACCGTAGGAGTGCTTTGGGTGTATCAAACGTCACAACGTAACTGGGTGACTATAAAGGTGCACTATGGGTACGTCCGAAAGTGTCTGTTGGGTTGGTACGAATCGAGATCGGGATTTGTCACTCCGTGTGACGGAGAGATATCTCTGGGCCCACTCGGTAGAACATCATCATGAGCTCAATGTGACTAAGGAGTTAGTCACACGATGACGTGCTACGGAATGAGTAAAGAGACTTACCGATAACGAGATTGAACAAGGTATAGGTATACCGACGATCGAATCTCGGGCAAGTTCTATACCGACAGACAAAGGGAATCGTATACGGGATTGATTGAATCCTTGACATCGTGGTTCATCCGATGAGATCATCGTGGAGCAAGTGGGAGCCACCATGGGTATCCAGACCCCGCTGATGGTTATTGGCCGCAGAGGCGTCTCGGTCATGTCTGTCTGTCTCCCGAACCCGTAGGGTCTACACACTTAAGGTTCGATGACGCTAGGGTTATAGGGAATTGTTATACGAGGTTACCGAAAGTTGTTCGGAGTCCCGGATGAGATCCCGGACGTCACGACGAGATCCGGAATGGTCCGGAGGTAAAGATTGATATATAGGACGGATGGTTTCGGATACCGGAGGTGTTTCGGGCATCACCGGTAACGTACCGGGACCACCGGGACCACCGGAGGTGGCCCCGGGGGTCCACCGAAGGGGGGCAACGACCCCGGGAGGTAAGGTGGGCCAAGTGGGGAAGGGAACCAGCCCCTAGGTGGGCTGGCGCGCCTCCCCACTTAGCCCAATGCATGGGGGAGAGAAAAAGGGGGGGCAAACCCTAAGCCAGGTGGGCCTAAGGCCCACCAGGGGTGCGCCACACCCCTCCTCCCCCTTGGCCACCGCACCAGCCCCCATCTAGGGCTGCCGCCCCCAGGAGAGGGAAACCCTCAAGGGGGCGCAGCCTCTCCCTCCCCCTATATATAGTGGGCACTTTTGGCCATTGGAGATCAGACTTTTGCCTCTCTCTCGGCGCAGCCCTGCCCTTCTTCCTCCTCCTCTCTGCCCGTGCTTGGCGAAGCCCTGCCGGGAGACCTCGTCTCTCCATCGACACCACGCCGTCGTGCTGCTGGAGTTCTCCCCCAACCTCTCCCTCCTCCTTGCTGGATCAAGGTGCAGGAGACGTCACCGGGCTGCACGTGTGTTGAACGCGGAGGTGCCGTAGTTCGGCACTAGATCAGAATCGCTGCGAGTACGACTCCATCAACCGCGTTCTAGCAACGCTTCCGCTTAGCGATCTTCAAAGGTATGAAGATGCTCTTACCCCTCTCTCGTTGCTGGTCTCTCCATAGGAAGATCTGAATATGCATAGGAAAATTTTGAATTTATGCTACGTTACCCAACACCCACTGATCATGAAGCTTTCTAGGGATAGAGACTTCCAATTCAAGTTTCTCTTCAAGAGATTTTATCATAGCTTCAACGATATGATCGGTAAAGGCCTTGTTTTGGCTATAAGCGTGTGTAGAGTTTAACATGTATTGCATCGGGGAGATGCATTCAATCAAGGAGCAACTATCATTATTGAATTCCATGAAATACAAGGTAGTAATTTCATTACTACTCAAAGTTTTAACATGTTCTACTCCACTTGCAATGCTTTTAGCATCAAGATAGGTGGATCCCGAATCATTGGGGCACTTCTCAACCAAAGTGGATTCATATCCAGCCCCATAATCATTAGGTTTTACACAAGAAAACAAAGATTCAATGGGAGTCACACCAAGCACTTTAAGATCTTCGTGATTCTTATCACGAGAACACGCCTTTTTAAACCATTTATGTCTAGCATGAATTTGGGCGGTTCTTTCTTTGCTGTCAATCATGAAACATGCATAGCTTTCAAAGTTTCATCCATATTGATCTTGGGAGGAGCACATCTAACTTTCAAAGCATCAACATCACTAGACATTCTATCAACGCTCTTAGCCAAATCGTCAATTTTGAGTAACTTTTCCTCTATGGACGCAATGAATTTTTTTTGTGAGTTGATAAACTCTTTGATATTACTCTCTAGATCAGAGGGTAATCTAGTTTAGTTTCCATGAGTATTGTTGTAGGAGTTGCCAAAGTTATTAGAGGAGTTACTAGGAAAAGGCCTAGGAACATAGTTTCCTCTAAAAGCATTATTGTTGGCAAAATTATTCCTACCAACAAAATTAACGTCCAAGCTAGCGTTGCTACTCTCAATCAAGGAAGACAAGGGCATATCATTAGGATCTAAATGAGAACTTCTACTAGCAACAAAATTTATTAACTCATACATCTTAGCACTCAACGAGTTAATTTCTTCTATAGCGTGTACCTTCTTACTAGTAGGTGACCTTTCAGTGTGCCACTAAGAGTAGTTCATCATGATATTGTCTAGAAGCTTTGTGGTCTCCCCTAATGTGATTTCCATGAACGTTCCACCTGAGGCGGAATCCAAGATATTTCTAGAAGCGAAATTCAAGCCAGCGTAAAAGATTTGTATAATCATCCAAAGTCTCAAGCCATGAGCGGGACAATTTCTAATCATCAATTTCATTCTCTCCCAAGATTGTGCAACTTGTTCATAATCAAGTTGCTTGAAATTCATGATATCATTACGGAGAGAGATGATGTTTGCCGGCGGAAAATACTTGGAAATATAAGCATCTTTGCACTTATCCCAAGAATCGATACTATTTTTGGGCAAAGAAGAAAACCAAGTTTTTGCACGATCTCGCAACGAGAAAGGAAAAAAGCTTCAATTTAATCACACCATTAATCCACATCTTTCTTCTTTTGCATATTGCAAACCTCAAAGAAGGTATTGAGATGGGATGCGTCATCTTCACTAGGAAGGCCAGAGAATTTCTCTTTCATAACAAGACTCAGCAAAAGCGGCATTGATTTCGTATGACTCCGCACTAGTGGCGGGAGCAATCGGAGTACTAATAAAATCATTATTATTAGTATTCGAGAAGTCACAAAGTTTGGTTTTTTCATTCATGGTGACTTCGGCAAGCAAGCAAGCACACAAGCGAACAAAGAGCAAGCGAGAAAAAGGGCGAACGAAAAGGCAAACAAAAAAGGCAAATTGGTGATGTGGGGAGAGGAAAACGAGAGGCAACTAGCAAACAAAGTAAATGCAAGAGATGATTTTGCGACACCTACTTGGATGAGTTCTTAACTTGATCCTCCCCGGCAATGGCGCCAGAAATTCTTCTGCTACGGCAACAAAAGTCCTTCCCCGACAACGCGAGGAATTCTTCTTGCTACTTCTCTTGTTTGCGTCGGCTTTTCCCTTGAAGAGGAAAGGGTGATGCAGCACAGGAGCAGTAAGTATTTCCCTCAGTTTGAGAACCAAGGTATCAATCCAGTAGGAGAATCTCGTCAAGTCTAGAGTACCTGCACAAACACAAAAGAGCTTGCACCCAACGCTGTAAAGGGGTTGTCAATCCCTTCAAGATTGTTTGAAAAGTGAGATCTGAAGGCGGAAAGTGCAACGAAGTAAAAAGTGTAAGGCTGAAAATATGGTGTGGAGTAGACCCGGGGGCCATAGTGTTCACTAGAGGCTTCTCTCAAAATAGCAAATATCACGGTAGGTGAACAAATTACTATCGAGCAATTGATAGAACCGTGCATAGTCATGACGATATCTAAGGCAATGATCATACATATAGGCATCACGTCCAAGACAAGTGGACCGATACTTTCTGCATCTACTACTATTACTCCACACATCGACCGCTATACAGCATGCATCTAGTGTATTGAGTTCATGATGAACAGAGTAACGCCTTAAGCAACATGACATGATGTAGAGGGATAATCTCAAACCAATGATGATAACCCCATATTTTTACCCTTGAAGGCAACAACATGATGCGTGCCTCGCTACCCCTTCTGTCACTGGGTGAGGTCATCGCATAGTATGAACCCAAAACCAAGCACTTCTCCCATTGCAAGAATCAAAGATCTAGTTGGCCAAACAAAACCCACAACTCGTAGAGAATTACAAGGATATGAAATCTTGCATAAGAAACTCAAATAAGATTCATAGATAATCTGATCATAAATCCACAATTCATCGGATCTCGACAAACACACCGCAAAAGAAGATTACATCGGATAGATCTCCATGAAGATCGTGGAGAACCTTGTATTGAAGATCCAAGAGAGAGAAGAAGCCATCTAGTTACTAGCTATGGACCTGTAGGTCTATGGTGAACTACTCACGCATCATCACAAAGGTCATGGTGTTGATGAAGAAGCCCTCCGTGTCCGAATCCCTCCTCCGACAGGGCACCAGAACGTGCCCCAGGTGGGATCTTGCGGAGACAGAAGCTTGCGGTGGCGGAAAAGTACTTTCGATGATCTCCTGATTTTTTGGGATTTTTAGGGAATATATAGGCGCAAAACCTAGGGCAAAGGGGCCTCAGGGAGCCCACAAGCCTGGTGGCCGCGGGCCCCCCTGGCCGCGCCGTGTGGGCTTGTGGGGTCCCTGGTGGTCCCCTGCCCTGATTCTCCGGCTCTCCGATCTTTTTCTGTTCCGGAAAAAGTCTTTTTGGCAGTTTCATTCCGTTTGGACTCCGTTCAAAATCCTCCTCTGAAAGGGGTCAAAAACATGTAAAAAGCAGGAACTGGCACTTGGCACAGAGTTAATAAGTTAGTCCCAAAAATATATAAAAGGCAGACAAAACATCCTAACATTGACAAGATAATAGCATGAAACCATCAAAAATTATAGATACGTTAGAGACGTATCAATGAGGCCTTTCACATTTGAAAGATTCTGATCGTTGCTGCGCCACGCGCCAGCTGTCCTCAACCTTATCCACATAACGGTCATATCATTGGGGCATTTATGTCAAATCATGTCTGATACATCTCAAACGTATCTATAATTTTTGAAGGTTTTATGTTGTTATCTTGTCAACTTTGGATGTTTTATATACCTTTTATATCTTTTTTGGGACTAACTTATTAATTCAGTGCCTAGTGCCAGTTCCTGTTTTTTCTGTGTTTTTGACTCTTTTCAGATCTGATTTTTGAACGGAGTCCAAACGGAATAAAATCCCCAAAATAAATTTTTCCTGAACAGAAGAAGATCGGGGGACTTGAGGGCCAAGGCAGGAGCCCCACAGGGAGCCCACAAGCACTGTCGTCGCGGCCAGGGGGGCCCGCGGCGACCAGGCTTGTGGCCTCGCGAGCGCTCCCCTGCCCTAGCTCTTTGGCCTATATATTCCCTAAAATCCTAGAAAAAATCAGGGCATCCACGAAACCACTTTTCCGCCGCCGCAAGCTTCCGTTTCCGCGAGATCTCATCTGGAGACCCTTCCCGGTGCCCTGCCGGAGGGGACTTTGGAGCTGGAGGGCTTCTACGTCAACATTATTGCCTCTCCAATGACTCGTGAGTAGTCTACTTCAGACCTACGGGTCCGTAGTTAGTAGCTAGATGGCTTCTTCTCTCTCTTGGATCTTCAATACAAAGTTCTCCATGATCTTCATGGAGATCTATCCGATGTAATCCTCTTTGGCGGTGTGTTTTTCAAGATCCGATGAATTGTGGATTTGCGATCAGATTATCTATGAATTATATTTGTGTCTTTGCTGATTTCTTATATGCATGATTTGATATCCTTGTAAGTCTCTCCGAGTCTTGTTTTTTTGGCCAACTAGATCTATGATTCTTGCAATGGGAGAAGTGCTTGGTTTTAGGTTCATACCGTGCGGTGACCTTTCCGAGTGACAGAAGGGGTAGCAAGGCACGCATCGTGTTGTTGCCATCCAGGGTAACAAGATGGGATTTCATCATAGATTTGAGATTGTCCATCTACATCATGTCATCTTGCTTAAGGCGTTACTCTGTTCTTATGAACTCAATACACTAGATGCATGCTGGATAGTGGTCAACGTGTGGAGTAATAGTAGTAGATGCAGAAAGTATCGGTCTACTTGTTTTGGACGTGATGCCTATAGATATGATCATTGCCATAGATAATGTCATGACTTTGCGCGGTTCTATCAATTACTCGATAGTAATTCGTTCACCCACCATCTACTTGCTTTCATGAGAGAAGCCACTAGCGAACACTACGGCCCCCGGGTCTATTCACAACTATCATCTCAGCTTTTACTTTTACTTTGGTTTGTTTACTTTTAGCTTTCAGTTCTCACTTTGCAAACAATCTATAAGGGATTGACAACCCCTTCATAGCGTTGGGTGCAAGCTCTTTGTGTTTGTGCAGGTACTTGTGACTTGACATGATCCTCCTACTGGATTGATACCTTGGTTCTCAAACTAAGGGAAATACTTACCGCCGTAGTGCTACATCACCCTTTCCTCTTCAAGGGAACACCAACGCAAGGCTCCAAGGCCTCGGGGGAATCCTTTGCATATTTTCCAAGGAAATCCCTATAGGCGTAGCCAGCAACAGAAGGATTTCTGGTGCCGTTGCCAGGAAAGGTTTTTATTGCTGCAGCAATGTCGGGATTGCGCCCAGGCTATAAATAGCCACTCCATAACCACTAGCTGGTTGGCTCCTTTGAGAGACAAACTGCCATTTGTCATTTGGGAGCAACCCATTCCTTGAGGACTTTGAGTGAAAATCATCGATGAGGAAAACCAAAAACACCCAAACCAAAACCCAAAACCCAAAGTGATTGAGCATCACTGAAGATATTATTCATGTGTGGAACCGATGCTTGTTACCTTTTAGGACTTTGCATCCTCCAGACGGTTAGGCGTCACTGGTCTAGAGCATCCAGCAGTCAAATGTGGATTGATGGGTGACCGGGTTTTTGAGGATTTGGAAGTCTGCCCAGAAGACTTACCACGAGTGTTCGGCAAGGACTATGTCCTTAGCTCAAGGAGAATACAGTAAGGACTAAGTGTCCTAGGAGTGTGTGTCCTTTGCTTTAAATACTAAGCCGCTCCAAACCAGACATACGATTGTCACAACAGTTGGGACTCGGTCATCATATCATTATCTTCACCGAGTACCTAGTTCTATTTACTTACCCCTTCTATTTCCTCATTTGTATGTTGATCAAATTGATTGTTACTTCTTGAAGAATTTGAGTGAAGGCTCTTTCAATTTCCTGACCCCAAATTCTTCATATCACTTGTCCTTCACCTACGTATACTTTTCAAGCTACCTGTGTGAATTACATATTCCATTTCATCATGAAGACTATGATGTCGTTGTGTTGCTTGTTCGCGCGAGTACTTATTTCATTGCTCACTGCTCGTGAGTGAACAATTTCCTCACAATGAAATTCCTCAGTGATGAATTTGGAAAAACCGCCTATTCACCCCCTTCTAGTCAATATAACGCACTTTCAATAAGGATCCTATATATTTTAAAGCATATTTTTGTGCGCTACGTGTGATGATAGAAATGGCGCTTCCTAGACTAGGAAGGGCATCACGAAATCACAACCCTATTTCTCTGGAGAGTACGTAAAACCATCTCCTCGGACTCCTCTTGCCCTACGTGCACCCACGAAAGGGAGGACGCGACTCACCTCTCCATCCTTTGCCCTTGTGTGACACATGTTTGGTTCATTTTGGGCCTCCACACTCCTCAGTCCATCGTCCATATTTGGACAATCCTATGTTGGTTAGCCTTGACATCAACATTTGACTTACCATCGCCCTCGCCATCGTGTGAAAGTTGTGGGACTCTGCAAACACTTGTGTTTTTTTTATAACGAGCTTCACTACCCCCTTAATACCCTTCGTAACATTGTTTCAGACTCTACTCTTTGGGTCCTTAGATTTGAGGACCCCATCAGTAGGCCGCTCCTTTACACGTCCTCTCGTTGTAATCTATGATGTAACTCGCCCCTTGGGCATTTGAGTAACATATTTAGGTGGGGATCCTCTCCCCGGTGATTGTTAAAACCACATGTTGGTAGTTTAGGTTACTCGTTAGGTTTTTTTAGTCCTCACAGGTGCGATGCTCGGGCGGATGGCGATGTTTTTTCTCCGAGTTTGTTTTCGGGCTTCATTTCTCATCGAGTTTGTTTGGTTGGACGTAGTCGGTGGAGCTCCAGCATAGATTCCTATCATTTTATTGGGGTTATTATCTTAGGGTGTATCTTCACGTGGTGAGATTTGGTGTCAGGTGCTTCAGATCTATGCTATGGTTCAACTACGATGATTGCGTCTCTAGAGCGCTAGTCATTAGGGGCTTGTGCATGAAGGCTTCATAATTGTAATCCACAAGGTCAAGCCGGCTTTGGTAGAAGAGCAGCGGCAATGGCGTATCGACCGCTCGTGCTGGCAGCAGTAGTGACCGTTCAGTGATCTCGGAATCTTGATAAAACTTTTATTATGTTTTAGATGTTTTGTACTTCCATGGAAATTTTATAATAGATTTGATTCTTTCCACAAAAGGAGAAAAATTTTGGGTGGTTGCAAAGTTTCATCGCAAAAACAGTTTTTTGGAAGTCTTGGCAGAAGAAAACATTGATGTTATGAACATAATACTTTCAAATGCATTTTGGAGCTCTGATTTTTTTGCCACGACTTTCAGAAATATTATTAAATGATGAAACTTTACAAACATTTCAAGCATTCATTAATGTTTCCACACAAAAAGTCGGAATTTTTAATTTTGTTTCCTGTTCTTTTCAATTTAACTGTTCATAGCATGTGTGAGTGCTAAAACAGATGGAGCTCGGGTAGGGGGTCCCGAGCTGTGGAGTAGGGATACGCTGGTTACCCAGGTTCGGGCCCTCTTGAAGAGTTAAAACCCTACATCCTTCTTTGATTGTATTGATGATGGGGTATCGAGTAGAGGTTGATGATCTACCTCGAGATCGTTGTGTAAGCTCTAAACTCTAAGGTGTATAAGTTGTCCCTCTACGAACTAGACCCGTGGGCTTATATAGATAGGCAGGGGAGCTAGTTTACATGGTTAGATCGGTAGCAGATATGCCGAATATAGAGTCATATTTGCGGTGCACTCCAGGTCGTCGGAGGTTTCCCTACTTCATACGGGCAAGTCTTAATGCTCCCACCGTCCTCCACGGAGTGGCTTAACATGCCCTTAGTCCCGCCCACACAGACCTGTCACTTTGGGCTGGCACCCCCTAATCCTGGACACCCTCAGTAGCCCGTGAACTAGTCTCCGATTGCTGAGGATGAACGCATTCTTCGGATCCTCTAGCTTCAGATGTCTTCAATTTGCCAGGTGAGTTCGCGAGGTAAAGCAAAATTAAGTTCCGAAGTCTTGATTATTCTTCGGACAACCCTGTAACATCCCGAGACCAATGACGTAGACACCTTCCATTTATTTTCGTTATCGTCGTGTGATTTATTTATTTGTTGCATTCATCATCACATCATTCGCATTGCATCGGCACTCCGTCGCCATCATTTTTTCAAAACTTGCATCCGCTCGTAGTTGTCGGTTCTCTACGTTCTCGTCGACGACCATTTCAAGACCAACCACACAGGCAAGCACCCGTAACATCATTAATTTATTGGTTTTAAAGTGCGTATAGAACTTTCTCTAAATGGTTTGAAAGTTGGTGTGTGGTCTTGTTATATTGTAGGAAGATAGCGTGTAAAATTTGGACGCATTCGGAGGTCATTTCGTTCCCAAACCGTTAAACCGATAGCGGCTCTATAGCTCGTCAAATCACAGACGTTTTGATATTTAAAGTTGTAGCCGGGCTGCCCGCGCTTTCTCTCTCGGCTATGGCTAGCATCTCTACATAGTGCATAGACCCCTCCCATGCACCCAATATTTTCCACAAGCCGAAATGCCCGTCCGAGACCGTTGGGTTGGGGTCAACCCTGAAATACCCCAAATATCTTCAGTTATTTGTCTACACTCCTCTAACCCAAGTTTCTCGACCATGTATTCTAAATTGGGGTGCTCCAGAATGTACGCATTTGGAAACCCCCTGCTATTTATGTACGGAATCTTTCTAATAATACCCTAACCCTATACCAACTACCTATATTTCGTCACCCTACCGCCACTCTCTCCCTGGTTTTCATCCCTAGCCCAACCAAAAACCTCCCCCTCAACCATCCACGATTCGCGTGCTAGCCACCCGGGGATCCTTCCCCCGTGCTCGCTCTCCCCCTGCATCCCCGTGCCAATAGGAGAAGCAGCTCCCGACCAACCATCCCCGAGCCCTACTCCATGCGCGAGGACCCAGCCGCGCCAGCGACCACCTCCCATGGAGCCTGGTTTGTTGGAAATATTCCATAGAGGCAATAAAAATGTGTTTATTATTATATTTCCTTGTTCATGATAATATTTTATTATCCGTGCAACAATTGTATTAATTGGAAACTCAAATACATGTGTGGGTACATATACAACATTGTGTCCCTAGTGAGCCTCTAATGGACTAGCTCGTTGATCAAAGATGGCCAAGGTTTCCTGGCCATAGACATGAGTTGGCATTTGATAATGGATCACATAACTAGGAGAATGATGTGATGGACAAGACCCAAACTATAAAATGTAGCATATGATCGTGTCAGTTAATTGGTATTGTTTTCTACATGTCAAGTATATGTTCCTATGACTATGAGATAATGTAACTCACTGACACCGTAGGATTACCTTTATGTATCAAATGTTGCAACTAAGTGACTAGAAATATGCTCTACAGGTATCTCCAAGGGTGTGTGTTGAGTTGGCATGGATCAAGATTGGGATTTGTTACTCCGTGCAACGGAGAGGTATCTCAGGGCCCACTCGGTAATACAATATCATAATGAGGTTACAAGCAATGTGACTAAAGTGTTAGCCACGGGATCTTGTATTACGGAACGAGTAAATAGACTTGTCGGTAACGAGATTGATCTAGGTATGTGGATACCGACAATCGAATCTCGGGAAAGTAACATACCAATGAACAAAGGGAACTGTATATGGGATTAACTGAATCCTTGACAGTGAGGTTTGAACGATAAAGATCTTCGTAAAATATGTAGGAACCAATATGGACATGCAGGTCCCGCTATTGGTTATTGGCTGTAGAGGTGTCTCGATCATGTCTACATAGTTCTCGAACCCGCAGGATCCACACACTTAATGTTCGAAGGTGAAGATTTATATATAGGATGAAGGGCATCAGAGTCCAGAAGTGTTCTGGGGCATATCAGGGAATCGATGGGGTGCATAAAGGAGTTTCGGGGGGGGGGGGCAAGAGTTGGGGGCCTCATGGGACAAGGAGAGGTGGCACACCAGCCCACAAGGGGCTGGGCACCGACAAAACCCCAGCCCACCTCGGCTAGGGGAGGGGCTCACCCCATAGGGCCGTCGGCCAACCCAACTTGGGTGGCAAGGCTATTAGGTGGGAGGGCCACCCAACCCTAGCCGCCCCCATCCTTGGCCGCGGCCCTCGGGCACCCTCCCCTCCTCCATTCACTACAACAAAATAGCCATGTATAGTCACTTTTTTGGGACGTTGTTTGTATCCGTCTCTACGCTCATGGACACTAACATACTAAAGACGCTTTTTATGACGTTTAAAAAGCTCCACAATATTTTTGTGATAATTAGGCATTCAGAAAATAAATATAAATGTGTATCGAACATAGAGATGAATTTTGAGAAGTTTTAGCGTACGACTCTATTCTTAGACTTGATAAATTTTGAATATTGATTTTTTTAAACCTTGTATAGTCCTCAAAATTAGGTTTACTAATTTCACTCACAAGAACTGAGTACTTATGTCATCTAATAAATTGAATGACATTTTGATTAAACTCGGAAGAATGTGTATAGTTAATCGTTTTCTCAGCACTACTCTTTTGACCGAGTCAAACCCACTCTTAAGTGTTGATAGTGGGTTCCCTCTTTCTTCATTTATCGCTCCCACAACTAGAGGGATGAGGACCCCTGTGTTTGGTCCAATAATGATAGGGTTAGAAATAGTTTAGGATTTGTCTTTGGTGGCGCGAAGACGACGTCTTCAGATGAAATTATATCTCCCAACCTCGTCCTCTTTCCGCTCGTGCTTCGCATCGCTGGGTGGCGTGTGGTGTACGATGCGGTCCTCGTGGAGGCGGCGCTCGATGATCCAATGATTTGTAGCCTAGATGATGTCATGTTCTCACTTCTAGCTGGTAGCATGAATCAACAAACCCGAATGTAGATTTCATCATTTCCCTGAATAATACCTTTGTAATAACCTTCTCATATTTTTTACTGATCATTCAAAAGTAACTACTCCCTTCAATCCATATTACTTTTCGATCAAATAGATGTATCTAGTTGTACACCAGTTTGAGCGACAAATAATATGAATCGAAGGAAGTATCTAATATTACCCACACAAAACATACCTTAATAGGTAGCTTGCCCCACCGTCGGTCAGCCTCAACCTACGCTCTCCCCGTCCCGAACACCATTGTAGCTTGATTTTGCTTGCATGCTGCTCAAAGTCGTTGCCGCAAGCTAAAGCTCCTTTGCGGTTCGACACCGCTCGTCCCAGTTGGAGTTCCCCCGCCGCCACTACTCCAAAACAAACTACCAATGGCAGAAATAAAATCACTATGAGTAGCGGGGCGAAAGGCATGCCCTATACATCCTCTATTCTTAAATAGCTACAACCCACTAGCTAATTTTTCTCTCCATGCAACAATACCACATCATCAAGTCATGCATGAAGTCATAAGTTACATTTTCCATTAATCTATTCATGCAAAACATACCACCTCATGCATTATTTTTTCCCAAGAAATTAAGTCATGTAAGAAATTTTTATATTTGTTTTTGCATTAATTTTAGTCTTCTACCACTTATCCATATATTTTTAACAAGGTTCCCGCCGCAACGCGCGGGGCATCATCTAGTTACTTACCGATGTTAGGTAGGTTTGCTTGTGAAACTCCTAAAAAATACTCCATCCATAAACAAATATAACATGTTTTAAATATTTTAATATGAACTACATACAAATTTAAAGGAGTAAACAAATATACTAAAATACATCTATATGCAAATGAATCAAAAAAGAGTTAGAACGTCTTATACTATTGGTTTACAACAAAAATTCTATTTATAGTAGATTGAACAGTTATTAGGGGATCATATTTACCATTTGTTTTAATAAATATTAAAAAGGCTAATAATTTGGCGGACACTAACTTTTTTTTATTTATAAAATTTGGGATTCCTATTTTTTGGTTTACCGCCTAGGCTACCCGCGTTTTTGTTGGATTATTTTCGGTCCACATAATCCTCCCGCATCTTTTCCCCAACCCACGCCACCATCTCCCACATCTGGATCTGTTCCAATCTACGCCTGCACCAGCCCACGTCGTGCGCCGCCCATTCCGACATACGGTGCAGATGCGGCCTCACCCAAGTGCTGATCTCCGCCGCCGGCTTCGGCCTCCGCCGATGGCTTCCCTTTCTCCTACGTCAGCGATCTTGCAAGTTGGAGCTCCGTCGGCGTCCGTCTTCCTCACCTTCGCCAAGCCGCGCCTCCTCACGGACGTCATCTTCACCTTCACTAAGTTGAATCCATGCCGCCGCCGTTGTCCTCTGCTCGAAGCTCCGCCGTGTGTTGCGTCGCTACACCGTCCACAAGCAACTTCGGCACTATCCAACATCTTCAAATTTCGGCTCCGTCAAACAGGTGATTCCTTGAATCCCATCTCCTTTATAGTTTTAGCATTAAATCGGTGAAGTTCGTTTAGGGCCTGTTTGCACCTTATCTTTTTACACCTTATATTTTTACCATATCTAGATCCTTCTTTGTATAATTATGTTTTCAAAAACCTAGATCGTACTATTAGAAATTGATGGGCATTTATAATAGCCAAAGGCCCTGAAGTGGTTATGAAGGAAACTGAATGTGCTGTGGAACATATAAATAAGCTATTTGGCTTCAACCTACAAAGAGATGATAATCCCCAATTGTTAGTATTATTAGCAAAGAAACAAAAGGTTGAATTTCTTGTTTTCTTATTGCCTAGTATAGCTAATGTTGAAAAAATGTGGACATTCTATGTGGTTGCCCTACATTCCTTGCATGCTAGTAAGAACATAGCTCAAGTTGTATGTATGCAGTTTTCTGCTACTTTCAGTTTTTTCCCTATTTGATCTCACATGGTTTAGTTGTTTAATACATAATTCAGTGCAATGCATGACCTTGACATATGTTTATATGCACATCTATAATTTATAATTTTGACATAATTCAGTGCTAGTAAGAACATAACTTCATTATCTTGTTGAATAATTTATAATTTTGACATTTCTTTGGCAAATATATAATGTCCAGGATAATGCAGAAGATTGAAGAGATGAGCTAAGTATGATGCATTCGTTGATGAAGCAAACGGAAATGGAGAAATAAAACTGTAGCCGTGGGAAGTGATGAAGTTGACATATGAACATCTCTTTCTGCGAAGATAAAAGTATGGGTATTACTATAATATTATCATGTTCTTGTTTCACGTTATTTTCAGTAGAATAGTTGTTTCAGGTTGACCTACCACATGTAGAATCACCTAACAATGTGGATGCTCCACAGAAGGTTATGCAGGTGATGCAAAAGTTTCTTCACTCGTAAGTTAGCGCTAGTTTTTTCTGATACCTACAATTGTTCATCATAATCCGCATGCATCGTTGCTAAGTTGTTAAACAATGTGTGCGTGTACACAAATTTTTGCTTCATTATTAAACAATGCCTATGTTATGTACAAGTTTACTTACATTTGAAAGGAACCTCAACTGTGGAGTCACACACTGAAAATTTTGATAGGGCTAATCAAGGTGCAGAATGAACCATATAAAGACGAGCAGATCACTAGCCAAGTATATTTAAACCACAGATGAGAATAAATGCGGTGTCTTGTTTCGTACAAGTAGGGTATTTGTCTGCTGTAGTTTTTCTACAAGCAAAATGATATCATGATGGAAATAATTATTTCCAAGATTTTGGTAATACATGTGCTAATATTATTTATTTTTGAAAACTTCTAATACTAGTTTCACAAAAGAATAAATGCTACTCATGAACTAGTAGCAGCAGTAGTAGCAAGTAACCCTAATGCAACAAAAATGGGATAATCATGGAAAAGTACATGATAAGACGACTTTTCCTCTTTTTCATGGTAATAATATCACTGATGAGCAGTTGCACCATGTAAAATCCTAGAGCTGGAATAGAAAAGAGTTTAGTTTAAAGTGTCTATGGTACAAGTACGAACCAGATAGATTCAATATGTACATAATAAGGTTGATGATTTAGTGCATTTCTTATACATGATAAAGACCTGTAAAATATATTGCCTGATTAGTGTGTCCATTCACATGTATTCTTACTGAAATAAGTGTTTTTTCGTAAAATAATAGGGCAAAATTGAAGTGATTTTTTCCGATGAACTCGAGAAACAAAAGTAAAGTCATGGCCAAAGGAACTTTAGTGAATAAAGATATAACATATGTGGTCTGAGGAAACATGTTTGGAGAGCAATATATTGTTGTTTCTGTTCGTCGTAGCATTTCAAATCTTGGAGATGAGATACTGGTTAGGCCGTATGAAAAAATCCAATCCACACAGTAAAGGGATGCTATTGGTTATGTTATTGCTTGGCCTCGATCACATGTAAGTCCACTTCCATACAAGCATCATGTATGCTCTAATTTCCATTAAGGTTTATTATTTATGAAGAATCTTTGTACTTTTTAGGTAAAAAATACCTAAGCCAATCTCTCCAACAACACGACAAAACATTCGTACTTCTACATGACCACAAGACACTGGTATGGTACAGGTCTTTCAATTCATCAAAGAACATTTCATTATGTACTACTTCAAAAGATTATGTTCATGTAAACTTTTCTTTGTTCTCTTTCTTTTTCAGGTAAGATAAGGCTTTAGAGGTGTGCATTGCAGGATCCAGGAGCAGCTACAGATGGATTAGTTTTTAAATGATAAAAATACAATGAATCATGTATAGATTTTAGATTCATAGGAAAACTTAGTTTTAGTTTGTAGGATATTTTATTAATTATTTCTATATTTCATATGAATGTATGATTTGATTAATTGTGAACTCCACACAATTTTAATATATGTATTTGTTCCCACTTATTAGTCCACCAGATTTGTTAGTTGTTACTGAGGATGCTTATTGTGTGAATACAATTTGTGAAATGAACTAAGGCTTTCATATAATGACATTTGATAAGACCACGCATGCATATGTGTCTAAAATTATGAAATGCAAAATCAAAATAAACCAAATAATATTTAATGAAAAATAATTAATTACCATAGAAAAACTTATGTATATTTAGAAACGAATGTAATGTCTCTACATAGTGTGTATAAGCATCGGGCCCATGGTGAAACCTCCACTCACGTACATAACATCTCAACATGTATATAGACGATTTGAACGTCTTAATAGAACATGTCATGTCATGTACACGCGCTTAGCAAGCGACTCCACTTGTTTTGAGACGGTCCGTATAAAGACGCTCCAAGGACGCTTTACCAAATCGACCCTGCAATTGCCTAGAGATGAAATAATGTCTCTACATGCAGATTTTCTTGTAGTGATTCCCCCTATATATAGATAGGGAGAGAGGGGGCAGCCGCACCACAACGTGCTACGGTGCTGCTCATCCTCTCCTCCGTAGTTCTTCTCCTCTCCATAGTGCATGGCGAAGCCCTGCCGAGTTGTCATCACCACCACCTCACCACACTGTCGTGCTGTTGGAGGACTTGGGCTGCTACTTCACCAGCACTCACTGGATCGAGGAGGTGAAGGCATTATCAAGTCGTACATGTGTTGAACGCGGAGGTGCCGTCTGTTTGGCACTTGATCAGGAGTTTGTAGGACGGATCCTGATTGGATCGCGAAGACGTTCGACTATAGCAACCGTGTTTCTTAACGGTTTTGCCTATCAATCTACAAGGTTATGTAGATTCACTCCCCCTCTTGTAGATGTTGATCTCCGAGATTGACCTTGTTGAGCGTAGGGAAGTTTTTATTTCCCATGCAACATTCCCGAGTAGTGGCATCATGAGCTAGGTCAATGCGTAGATGACATGCACGAGTAGAACACAGAAGCGTTTTTGGGAGTTCATGTTCAGATTGTTTACTTCCTTAGTCTTATTTTGATTCGGCGGTATTGTCGTATGAAGCGGTCCGGACCAACCTTAATCGTCCACGTAGGAGAGACCGGTTCCATCGACCGACATGCAACTTGTTGCATAAAGATGGTTGGCGGGTGTCTGTCTCTCCCACTTTAGTTGAATCGGATTCGACAAAGGCGGTCCTTGTAGAAGGTTAAACTACAACTTGAATATCATCGTTGTGGCTATGCGTAGCTAAGAATGGTTCTTGCTAGTTGCCCATAGCAGCCACGTAAAATTTGCAACAACAAAGGAGAGGACGTCTAACTTGTTTTTGCACGACATGTTGTGATGTGATATGGCCAAGATGTGATGTTACATGTGATGTATGAGATGATCATGTTTTGTATAGATTATCACGACTTACATATTGATCAGTACGGCAACCGACAGTAGCCACAGGGTTGTCTTTAATTAATTTGTACCATTTGTTTTACTTTATCGCTATGAATTAGTAATAGTTGTAGAAGCAATAGTTTGTGCGACAACCACATGGCGATGCGTTGTTAGAGATCAAGATGATGGAGATCATGGTGTCATGCTGGCGAAGATGGAGATCATGTCGGTGCTTTGGAGATGGAGATCAAAAGCACAAGATGATGATGTCCATATCATGTCACTTATATGATTTGCATGTGATGTTAATCCTGTTATGGAACTTATTTTTCTTAAGACAATGGTAGCATTATAAGATAATCCCTCACTAAAATTTAAACATAAAATTGTGTTCTCCCCAAGTGCGCACCATTGCGAAGGATCGTCGTTTCGAAGCACCATGTGATGATCGGGTGTGATAGACTCTACGTTCGCATACAACGGGTGTAAGCTAGATTTACACATGGAATACTTGGGTGAAACTTGACGAGCCTAGCATGTACAGACATGGCCTCGGAACATAGGAGACCGAAAGGTCGAGCATGAGTCATATAGTAGATATGATCAACATGGAGATGTTCACCATTGAAACCACCTTATCTCACGTGATGATCGTACTTGGGTTGGTGGATATGGATCATTTTACACTTAGACAACCCGAGGAATGTTGATTTGAGTGGGAGTTCTTAAGTAATATGATTAATTGAACTCATTGTCATGAACATAGTCAAAATGTCTTTGCAAATTATCTTGTAGATCAATAGCTCGCACTGTAACTCCCTATTTTTGATACGTTCCTATAGAAAAACTAAGTTGAAAGATGGTAGTAGCAATTATGTGGACTGGGTCCATAAACCGAGGATTGTCCTCATTGCTGCACAAAAGGCTTATGTCCTTGGTGCACCGCTTGGTGCGCCCCCCTCAAGCGTCTGGCGGTGTTGAGAACATCAGACATATATGTCTCTGATGACTACTTGATAATTCAGTGTGTTATGCTTTACGGCTTACAATTGAGGCTCCAAACACGTTTTTGAACGACATGGTGCACATGAGATGTTCCAAGAGCTGAAACTGGGATTTCGGGCTCATGCCCGTGTTAAGAGATATGAGACCTCAAATAAGATTCTTTGCATGCAAGACGAAGGAGAATAGCTCAATCGGTGAGCATGTGCTAAGATTGTCTCGGTTCTACAATCACTTGAATCAAGTGGGAGTTAATCTTCCAGATAAGATAGTGATTGACATAGTTCTCCAAGTCACTGCCGCCAAGGTACAAGAGCTTTGTGATGAACTACAACATGCCAGGGATAGAGAAGATGATCCCTGAGCCATTTGCGATGTTTGACACCGCGAAGGTAGAAATCAAGAAGGAGCATCACGTGATGATGGTTTGTAAAACCACTAGTTTCAAGAAGGGCATGGGCAAGAAGGGAAACTACAAGAATGGAAAACCAGTTGCCGCTCCAGTGAGGAAACTCAAGGTTGAACGAAAACCCGAGACCTTCTATTCTGAGGAGAATGGTCAGTAAAGCGGAATTGCCCTATATACTTGGTAGATAAGAAGGATGACAATGTCATTAGAAGTATATTGGAAATACGTGTTATTAATGTATACCTTACTAGTACTCCTTGTAGCACCTGGGTATTAGATATCGGTTCAGTTGCTAATGTTGGTAATTCGAAATAAAAGCTACGGAATAAACGGAGACTAGCTAAGGGAGCGGTGATGATGTGTGTTGAAAGTGTTTCCAAGGTTGATGTGATCACCATCGCATGCTCCCTCTACCATCAGGATTAGTGCTGAACCTAAATAAATGTTATTTGGTGTTTGCATTGAGTATGAACATGATTAGATCGTGTTTTTTGAAATACGGTTATTCATTTAAGTCAGAGAATAATGGTTACTATGTTTACTTGAATAATACCTTCAATGGTCATGCACCCAATGTGAATGGTTTATTGAATCTCGATCGTAGTGATACACAAATTTCATAATATTGATGCCAAAGGATACAAAGTTAATAATGATAGAACCACATACTTGTGGCGTTGCCGCTAAGGTCACATTGGTGTAAAGTGCATCAAGAAACTCCATGCTGATGGATCTTTGGACTCACCCGATTTCGAATCAGTTGAGACATGCGGACCATGCCTCATGGACAAGATGACTAAGACCCCATTTTCCAGTATGATGGAGCGGGCAAGTGACTTATTGGAAATGACACGTGTTGATGTATGCAATCCAATGAGTGTTGAAGCACGCAATACATATCTTCATTTTCTTACTTTCACAAATGATTTGAGTAGATATGGGGATATTTACTTAATGAAACACAAGTCTGAAACGTTTGAAAAGTTCAAGCTATTTGAGAGTGAAGTTGAGAGTCATCGTAACAAGAAGATAAAGTTTCTAAGATTTGATCACGGGGGTGAATATCTGAGTTACAAGTTTGGTATGCAACTTAAGACAATGTGGAAATTGTTCCACAACTGAAGCTACCTGGAACACCATACTGTAATGGTGTGTCTGAATGCCGTAGTCATGCTCTATTGGATATGATGCGTACTTTGATGTCTCTGATCGGTTTGCCACTATTGTTTTCGGGATTTTGCCTTAGACACAACTGCATTCACTTTAAATAGGGCACCATCAAAGTGTGTTGAGACGACATCGTATGAATTATGGTTTGGTAAGAAACCTAAGGTGTCGTTTTGAAAGTTTGGGGCTGCGACGCTTATGTGGAAAAGTTTCAACCTGATAAGCTTGAATCCAAAGTAGGAAAATAAGTCTTCATAGGATACCTAAGGAAACAGTTGGGTATACCTTCTATCTTAGATCCAAGGGCAAAGTTTTTGTTGCTAAAAACGGGTCCTTTCTCAAGAAAGATTTCTCTCGAAAGAATTGAGTGGGAGTAAGGTAGAACTTGATGAGGTTACTGAACCGTTACTTCAGTTGGATGGTAGCACAACGCACAAAGATGTTTGTGTGGCACCTACACCAATTGAAGAGGAAGCTAATGATGATGATCATGAAGCTTTCGATCAAGTTACTACCAAACCTCATAAGTCGACAAGGACACGTACTTCTCCAGAGTGGTACGGTAATCCTATCTTGGTAGTCATGTTGTTGGATAACAATGAACCTATGAGCTATGGAGAAGCGATGGTCGGCCTGAATTCCGAAAAATGGTTGGAGGCCATGAAATCCGAGATTGGAGCCATGTATGAAAACAAAGTGAGGACTTTGGAAGAATTACCTGATGGTCGTAATGCTATTAAGTACAAAGGATCTTTAAGATGAAGACAAACGATGCTGGTAAATGTCAACATTTAGAAAGCTCGAATTATCGCAAAGAGGTTTCCAACAAATTCAAGGTGTTGAATATGATGAGACATTGTCGCAAAGAGGTCATCTTTAGCAATGCTAAAGCCTGTTGGAATTTCATACGTCTCCAATGTATCTATAATTTTTGATGGTTTCATGCTATTATCTTGTCAAACTTTGGATGTTTTGCATGCCTTTTATATATTTTTTGGGACTAACTTATTAACTCAGTGCCAAGTGCGAGTTCCTATTTTTTCCATGTTTTTGACCCCTTTCAGAGGAGATTTTTAAACAGAGTCCAAACGGAAGAAAATCCCCGAAAAGATTTTTTCCGTAATGGAAGAAGGTCGGGAAGCTTGAGAGCCAAGGCATGGGAGCCTTCTGGGGCCCACAAGTCCCCACCCCGCGGCCAGGGGGAGGCAGTGGCCCATAGGCTTGTGGGCCACCTGGGCTCCCTCTGCCCTAGGGGCCTATATATTCCCTAAAAATCCCAAAAAAATCAGGAGATCATCGAAAGTACTTTTCTGCCGCCGCAAGCTTCTATCTCCGCAAGATCCCATCTGGGGCATGTTCTGGTGCCCTGCTGGAGGGGGGATTCGGACACGAAGGGCTTCTTCATCAACACCATGACCTCTCCGATGATGCGTGAGTAGTTCACCATAGACCTATGGGTCCATAGCTAGTAACTAGATGGCTTCTTCTCTCTCTTGGATCTTCAATACAAAGTTCTCCATGATCTTCATGGAGATCTATCCGATGTAATCTTCTTTTGCGGTGTGTTTGTCGAGATCCGATGAATTGTGGATTTATGATCAGATTATCTATGAATCTTATTTGAGTTTCTTCTGATCTATCTTGTGAATGATTTCATATCCTTGTAATTCTCTTTGAGTTGTGGGTTTTGTCTGGCCAACTAGATCTATGATTCTTGCAATTGGAGAAGTGCTTGGTTTTGGGTTCATACTGTGCGGTGACCTCACCCAGTGATAGAAGGGGTAGCGAGGCATGCATCGTGTTGTTGCCATCAAGGGTAAAAAGATGGGGTTTGCATCATTGGTTTGAGATTATCCCTCTACATCATGTCATCTTGCTTAAGGCGTTACTCTGTTCGTCATGAACTCAATACACTAGATGCATGCTGGATAGCGGTCGATGTGTGGAGTAATAGTAGTAGATGAAGAAAGTATCAGTCTACTTGTCTCGGACATGATGCCTATATGTATTATCATTGCCTTAGATATCGTCATGACTTTGCGCGGTTCTATCAATTGCTCGACAGTAATTTGTTCTCCCACCGTGATATTTGCTATTTTGAGAGGAGCCTCTAGTGAACACTATGGCCCCCGGGTCTACTCCACACCATATTCTCATCCTTACACTTTTAACTTTGTTGCACTTTCCACCTTCAGATCTCACTTTGCAAACAATCTTGAAGGGATTGACAACCCCTTTGAAGCGTTGGGTGCAAGCTTGTTTGTGTTTGCGCACGTACTCTGGACTTGAAGAGACCCTCCTTGTGGATTGACACCTTGGTTCCCAAACTGAGGGAAATACTTACTGCTCCTGTGCTGCATCACCCTTTCCTTTTTAAGGGAAAAACCGACGCAAACCAGAGAAGTAGCAAGAAGAATTCCTAGCGCCAAGGAAGGACTTTTGTTACCGTAGCAGAAGAATTTCTAGCGCTGTTACCGGGGAGGAAGATCAAGTCAAGAACTCAACCAAGTAGGTGTCGCAAACTCATCTCTTGCATTTATTTTGTTTGCCAGTTGCTTCTCGTTTCCCTCTCCCCCACTTCACCAATTTGCCTTTTTCGTTTGCCTTTTTCGTTCGCCCTTTTTGTTCGCTGTTTTTCTCGCGTGCTCTTTGTTTGCTTGTGTGCTTGCTTGCTTGCTGAATTCACCATGAATGAAAACACCAAACTTTGTGACTTCTCGAATACTAATAATAATGATTTTATTAGTACTTCGATTGCTCCCGCCACTAGTGCGGAGTCATACGAAATCAATGCCGTTTTGCTGAATCTTGTTATGAAAGAGCAATTCTCCGGCCTTCCTAGTGAAGATGTCGTATCCCATCTCAATACCTTCATTGAAGTTTGCGACATGCAAAAGAAGAAATATGTGGATAATGACGTGATTAAATTGAAGCTGTTTCCTTTCTCGTTGCGAGATTGCGCAAAAACTTGGTTTTCTTCTTTGCCCAAAAATAGTATCGATTCTTGGGATAAGTGCAAGGATGCTTATATATCCAAGCATTTTCCGCCGGCTAAGATCATCTCTCTCCGTAATGATATCATGAATTTCAAGCAACTTGATAATGAACATGTTGCACAATCTTGGGAGAGAATGAAATTAATGATTAGAAATTGTCCCGCTCATGGCTTGAGTCTTTGGATGATTATTCAAATCTTTTACGCTGGCTTGAATTTCACTTCTAGAAATATCTTGGACTCCGCCTCGGGTGGAACATTCATGGAAATCACGTTTGGGGAAGCCACAAAGCTCTTAGACAACATCATGACGAACTACTCTCAGTGGCACACTGAAAGGTCACCTAGTAAGAAGAAGATACACGCTATAGAAGAAATTAACTCGTTGAGTGCTAAGATGGACGAGTTAATGAATTTCTTTGCTAGTAGAAGTTCTCCTTTGGATCCTAATGATATGCCCTTGTCTTCTTTGATTGAGAGTAGCACCGCTAGCTTGGACGTTAATTATGTTTGTAGGAATAACTTTGGGAACAACAATGCTTTTAGAGGAAACTATGTTCCTAGGCCTTTTCCTAGTAACTCCTCTAATAATTTTGGCAACTCCTACAACAATACTCATGGAAATTACAATAAATTACCCTATGATCTAGAGAGTAATATCAAAGAGTTCATCAACTCTCAAAAGATATTCAATGCGTCCATAGAGGAAAAGCTACTCAAAATTGACGATTTGGCTAAGAGCGTTGATAGAATTTCTAGTGATATTGATGCTTTGAAAGTTAGATGTGCTCCTCCCAAAATCAACATGGATCAAACTTTGAAAGCTATGCGTGTTTCCATGATTGAGAGCCAAGAAAGAACCGCGCAAATTCGTGCTAGACATGAATGGCTTAAAAAGGCGTGTTGTCGTGATGAGATTCATGATGATCTTAATGTGCTCGGTGTGACTCCCATTGAATCTTTGTTTTCTTGTGTCAAACCTAATGATTATGGGGCTGGATATGAATCCACTTTGGTTGAAAAGTGCCCCAACGATTTGGAGTCCATCTATCTTGATGCTAAAAGCATTTAAAGTGGAGTAGAAGACGTTAAAACTTTGAGTAGTAATGAAATCACTACCGTGGATTTCAAGTAATTCAATTATGATAGTTGCTCCTTGATTGAATGCATTTCTCTTATGCAATCCATGTTAAACTCTCCACACTCTTATAGCCAAAACAAGGCCTTTACCGATCATATCGTCGAAGCTATGATAAAATCTCTTGACGAGAAACTTGAATTGGAAGTCTCTATCCCTAGAAAGCTTCATGATGAGTGGGAACCTACCATCAAAATCAAAATCAAAAAATATGAGTGCAATGCTTTGTGTGATTTGGGTGCTAGTGTTTCTGCGATTCCAAAGTCTTTATGTGATGTTCTGGGTTTTAATGAGATTGAAGAGTGTTCTCTTAATTTGCATCTTGTTGATTCTACTATCAAGAAACCCATGGGACGGATCAATGATGTTCTTATTATTGCAAATAGGAACTATGTACCCATGGATTTCATTGTGCTTGACATTGATTGCAATCCTACATGCCCTATATTCTTGGTAGACCTTTCCTAAGGACTATCGGTGCTATCATCGATATGAAGGAAGGGAATATTAGATTTCAATTTCCTTTAAGGAAGGGCATGGAACACTTTCCTGGAAATAAAATAAGATTGCCTTATGAATCCATGATGAGAGGCACTTATGGTTTGAGCACCAAAGACGATGATACATGATTCTATCACTTTTGTGCCTAGCTAAGGGCGTTAAACAATAGCGCTTGTTGGGAGGCAACCCAATGAATTTTTCTTTTTCTTTATGTTTTGTTGCATCCACACCATCAAAATTCTTTTGTTATTGTGTTTTTTGTGTTTCTTTTTGTGTTTGAGCCAAGCAAAACCTTTATGACTAGTCTTGGTAATGGTTGTTTGATTCTGCTGGAAAAGGACAGAAACTTTTCGCTCACGAGATGATTTTTAATTTTCATTCAGAAAGAGATTTTAAGTTGATTCTTGTTGCTGCTGGTTGATATGTGTTTTCCCAGGCTGTCGTAATTTTTCAGATTTTTTGAGTTGCCAGAAGTATACGAAGTATACATATTGCTACAGACTGGTCTGTTTTTGACAGATTCTGTTTTTGTTGAGTTGGTTGCTTGTTTTGATAAAACTATGGTTAGTATCGGGGGGGGGGGGTACTAGCCATGGAAAAGTGAGAATACAGTAGCCCAACACCAATATAGATGGAATTCAAGTTTGCTACAGTACCAAAAGAAGTGGTAGTTTGTTTTCTTGTGCTAATGTTATCATGAGTTTCTGTTTAAGTTTTGTGTTGTGAAGTTTTCAAGTTTTGGGTGATGTTCTCATGGACAAAGAGATAAGGAGTGGAAAGAGCTCAAGCTTGGGGATGCCCAAGGCATCCCAAGCCAAATTCGAGGACACCAAAAATCCTAAGCTTGGGGATGCCCCGGGAAGGCATCCCCTCTTTCATATTCAATCCGTCGGTAACATTACTTGGAGCTATATTTTCATTCGCCACATGATATGTGTTTTGCTTGGAGTGTCTTGTATCGTAGGAGTCTTTTATTTTTGTTGTGTTACAATCATCCTTGCTGCAAACCTTTTTGAGAGAGAGAGACACGCACTCGTCGTGATTTTGCTAGAATGCTCATAGTGCTTCACTTATATCTTTTGAGCTAGATACTTTTGCTCATAGTGCTTCACTTATATCTTTTGAGCTAGATACTTTTGCTCTAGTGCTTCACTTATATATTTTAGAGCACGGCGGTGCGTGATTTGGTAGTTGGCTTATGCTATGAAAGTAGTCCCAAATGTGATAGGTACCCAAAGAGGATGCAAAAACCTCCATCTTCATGTGCATTGAGTAGAAAGAGAAGTTTTGATTCCTCTCAATTAGTTTTGAGACGTTGATTTGGTAATATTAAGAGCTATGTTAGTAGGGTGTTGTGAATCTAGAAATACTTGTGTTGAAGTTAGTGATTCCTGTAGCATGCACGTATGGTGAACCGCTATGTTAGGAAGTCGGAGAATAATTGATGTATTGATTGTCATCCTTTGTGTTGAGGTCGGGATCGCGCGATGGTTAACACCTACCTACCCTTCCCCTCGGAGTATGCGTTTAGCACTTTGTTTAGATTACTAATAAAAACTTTTGCAACAAGTACGTAAGTTCTTCATGACTGATGTGATTCCATGGTATAGATGCACTTTCACCTTCCACCATTGCTAGCCTCTATAGTGCCGCGCAATTCTCGCCGGTGCACAAACCCACTATATTCCTTCCTCAAAACAGCCACCATACCTACCTACTATGGCATTTTGATAGCCATTCCGAGATATATTGCCATGCAACTCCCACCGTTCCGTCTTATGACTTGTGCCGTCACTCTCATATTTCCATTGCATGATCATAAGATAGCTAGCGAGATGTTTCAACGTCATACGCCAAGCTAGATCGTTGCACATCCCGGTACACTGCCAGAGGCATTTCCTATGGAGTCATCATTGTGAATTTTGAGCTGTGAGTAAATAAAATTGTGATGATCATCACTATTAGAGCATTGTCCCATGTGAGGAAATAAAAAAAAGAGGCCAAAGAGCACAAAATCAAAAAAAAGAGAAAAAAAGAGAGGCCTAAGAGCCCAAATGAAAAAAAAGAAAAGAGATAAAAAGAGAGAAGGGACAATGCTACTATCTTTTTCCAAACTTGTTTTCATAATAGCACCATGTTCTTCATGATTGAGAGCTTCTTGCTTTGTCACTACCATATGCTAGTGGGAATATTCATTATATAACTTGGCTTGTATATTCCAATGATGGGCTTGCTCAAAATTGCCCTAGGTCTTCGTGAGCAAGCAAGTTGGATGCACACCCACTAGTTCTCCTTTTGAGCTTTCACTTACTTATAGCTCTAGTGCATCACTTGTATGGCAATCCCTATTCATTCACATTGATATCTATTAATGGGCATCTCCATAGCCTTTTGATACGCCGAGTCAATATGACCATCTCCTCTTTTTTTTCTCACAACCACCACCACACTCTATTCCACCTATAGTGCTATATCCATGGCTCACACTCATGTATTGCGTGCTAGTTTTAAAAAGTTTGAGAAAGTAAGAGTGCGAAAACAATTACTTGGCCAATTCCGGGGTTGTGCATGATTTACATTAGTTGTGTGAGGATGATGGAGCATAGCCAGACTATATGCTTTTTTAGGGATAACTTTCATTGGCCTTGTTATTTTGAAAGTTCATGATTATCTTGCTATTTTTCTTGGAGTATTATTCTTTTCATGTCAATAGCAAACTATTGTTTCGAATCGTATGGATCTGAACATTCATGTCACATAAATGAAGTTGCAAAGGACAACTATGCTAGGTAGCATTCCACATCAAAAATTCAGTCTTTATCACTTCCCTACTCGAGGACGAGCAGGAGTTAAGCTTGGGGATGCTTGATACATCTCCAACGTATCTATAATTTTTGATGGTTTCATGCTATTATGTTGTCAAACTTTGGATGTTTTGCATGCCTTTTATATATTTTTTGGGACTAACTTATTAACTAAGTGCCAAGTGCGAGTTCCTGTTTTTTCCATGTATTTTATCCCTTTCAGAAGAGATTTTGAAACATAGTCCAAACGGAAGAAAATCCCTGAAAAGTTTTTTTCCGTAATGGAAGAAGATCGGGAAGCTTGAGAGCCAAGGCATGGGAGCCTCAGGGGCCCCGCAAGCCCCACCCCGCGGCCAACAGGCTTGTGGGCCCCCTGGGCGCACTCTGCCCTAGGGGTTGCGCCTAGATATTCCCTAAACATCCCAAAAAAATCAGGAGATAATCGAAAGTACTTTTCCGCCGCCGCAAGCTTGTGTCTCCGCAAGATCCCATCTGGGGCACGTTCTGGTGCCCTGCCGGAGGGGGGATTCGGACACGGAGGGCTTCTTCATCAACACCATGACCTCTCCGATGGTGTGTGAGTAGTTCACCATAGACTTACGGGTCCATAACTAGTAACTGGATGGCTTCTTCTCTCTCTTGGATCTTCAATACAAAGTTCTCGATGATCTTCATGGAGATCTATCCGATGCAATCTTCTTTTGCGGCGTATTTGTCGAGATCCGATGAATTGTGGATTTATGATCACATTATCTATGAATCTTATTTGAGTTTCTTCTGATCTCTCTTATGCATGATTTCATATCCTTGTAATTCTCTTCGAGTTGTGGGTTTTGTCTGGAAAAATAGATCTATGATTCTTGCAATGGGAGAAGTGCTTGGTTTTGGGTTCAAACCGTGCGATGACCTCACCCAGTGACAGAAGGGGTAGCAAGGCACGCATCGTGTTGTTGCCATCAAGGGTAAAAAGATGGGGTTTTGATCATTGGTTTGAGATTATCCCTCTACATCATGTCATCTTGCTTAAGGCGTTACTCTGTTCGTCATGAACTTAATACACTAGATGCATGCTGGATAGCGGTCGATGTGTGGAGTAATAGTAATAGATGTAGAAAGTATCGGTCTACTTGTCTCGGACGTGATGCCTATATGTATGATCGTTGCCTTAGATATCGTCATGACTTTGCGCGGTTCTATCAATTGCTCGACAGTAATTTGTTCACCCACCGTGATATTTGCTATTTTTAGAGAAGCCTCTAGTGAACACTATGGCCCCCGGGTCTACTCCACACCATATTTTTAGCCTTACACTTTTTACTTCGTTGCACTTAACGCCTTCAGATCTCACTTTGCAAACAATCTTGAAGGGATTGCCAACCCCTTTGAAGCGTTGGTTGCAAGCTTGTTTGTGTTTGCGCAGGTACTCTGGGCTTGACGAGACCCTCCTTCTGGATCGATACCATGGTTCTCAAACTGAGGGAAATACTTACTGCTCCTGTGCTGCATCACCCTTTCCTCTTCAAGGGAAAAACCGACGCAAATCCGAGAAGTAGCAAGAAGAATACCTATTGCCAAGGAAGGACTTTTGTTACCGCAGCATAATTATGTTAGTTGTTGCTACATTTTTCAATTATGAAATCTGGCAGATGGATGCCAAAACATTGTTTCCTTAACGGTTTCCTTAAGGAAAGGTTGTACGTGATATAATCAGAAGGTTTTGTTGATCCTAAGGATGCTAAAAGGCATGCGAGCTCCAGCGATCCATTTATGGACTGGTGCAAGCATCTCGGAGTTGGAGTAAGCGCTTTGACGAGGTGATCAAAGCTTTTGGTTTATGCAGAGTTTATGAAGAAACCTGTATGTACAAGAAAGTGAGTGGGCGCACTATGGAATTTCTGATAAATATATGTGGTTGACATATTGTTGATCGAAAATAATGTATAATTTTTGGAAAGCACAAAGGGTTGTTTGAAAGGATTTTTTCAAAGGAAAACATTGATAAAGCTACTTGAATATTGGGCATCAAGATCTATAAAGATAGATCAAGACACTTGATAAAACTTTCAATGAATACATACCATGACAACATTTTGATGGAGTTCAGAATGAATCAAGTCAAAGTAGGAGTTCTTGGATGTACTGTAAGGTTAAAATTTGAGTAAGAATCAAAGCTCGACCACGGCAGAAGAAACAGAAAGGACGAAGGTCGTCCCCTGTGCCTTAGTCATAGGCTCTATAGTATGCCATGTTGTGTACCGCACCTGATGTGTGCCTTGACATGAGTCTGTCAAGGGGTACAAGAGTGATCCAGGAGTGGACAACGGTCAAAGTTATCCTTCATAACTCGAGGACTAAGGGAATGTTTCTCAATTATGGGAGCTGACAAAGAGTTCGTCGCAATGGGTTACGTTGAAGCAAGCTTTGATACAAATTTGGATGACTCTGAGTAGTAGACGGGATTTGTATAGTGGAGCAACTCTTTGGAATAGCTCCAAGTCGAGCATTGTAGCAACATCTATAGTATGACATAGAAATTTGCAAAGTACACAAGGATCTGAATGTTGCATACCCATTATCTAAAACATCTCTCACAAGGAAAACATGATAAAACACCAGAACTTGTTGGGTGTTAATCACATGGTGATGTGAACTAGATTATTGGCTCTAGTGCAAGTGGGAGACTGTTGGAAATAAGCCCTAGAGGCAATAATAAAGTGGTTATTATTATATTTACTTGTTCCTGATAATAGTTTATTATCCGTGCAAGAACCGTATTGATTGGAAACTCAAACACATGTTGGGTACATGGACAACATTGTGTCCCTAGTGAGCCTCTAATGGACTAGCTCGTTGATCAAAGATGGTCATGGTTTCCTGGCCATAGGCATGAGTTGTCAGTTGATAACGGGGTCACATCATTAGGAGAATGATGTGATGGGCAAGACGCAAACTATAAAATGTAGCATATGACCGTGTCAATTTATTGCTATTGTTTTCTACATGTCAAGTATTTGTTCCTATGACCATGAGATCGTGTAACTCACTGACACCGGAGGAGTACCTTGTGTGTATGAAACATCGCAATGTAACTGAGTGACTATAAATATGCTCTACAAGTATCTTCGAGGGTGTGTATTGAGTTGGCATGGGTCATGACTGGGATTTGTTACTCCGTGTGATGGAGAGGTATCTCGGGGCCCACTCGGTAATACAACATCATAATGAGCTTGCAAGCAATGTGAATAAAGAGATAGCCACGGGAACTTGTATTACGGAATGAGTAAAGAGACTTGCCAGTAACGATATTGAACTAGGTATGGGGATACAGACGATTGAATCTCAGGCAAGTAACATACCGATGAACAAAGGGAACTACGTACGGGATTAACTGAATCCTTGACATCGAGGTTCTACCGATAAAGATCTTTGTAGAATATGTAGGAACCAATATGGACATCCAGGTCCTGCTATTGGTTATTGGCCATAGAGGTGTCTGTGTCATGTATACATAGTTCTCAAACCCGCAGGGTCTACACACTTACCATTTGGTGATGATATAAGCATAATCGAGTGATTGTGTTGGTGACCGAAGGTTGTTCAGAGCCCGGATGAGATCCCGGGTGTGACTAGGAACTCTGGAATGGTCCGGAGGTGAAGATTGATATATAGGATGAAGGGCATCGGAGTCCGGAAGTGTTCCGGGGCATATCGGGGGATCGACACAGTGCCGAAAGGAGTTTCGGGGGGGGGGCAAGTGTTGGGGGGGCTCATGGGACCAGGAGAGATGGCACACCAGCCCACAAGGGGCTAGGCACGGACCAAACCCCAGCCCACCTCATCTCGGGAGGGCCTCAGCCCCTAGGGCCACCGGCAAACCCAACTTGGGTGGCAAGACACCTAGGTGGGAGGGCCACCAACCCTAGCCGCCCCACCTTTGGCCGCCGACCCCTAGGGAAAACTTTAGGGTGCCCTTCCCTCCTCCCTTCCCCCTATATGTAGAGATGGAGAGAGGACATCCACACCACAATGTGCTATAGCGCTGCTCCTCCTCTCCCTCGTAGTTCTCCTCTTCTCTATAGCGCACGGTGAAGCCCTGCTAAGCTGTCACCACGACCACCTCACCACGCCGTCGTGCTGCTGGAGTACTCGGACTGCTACTTCACCATCGCTCGCTGGATCGAGGAGGTGAAGGCGTCATCTAGCCGTACGTGTGTTGAACATGGAGGTGATGTCTATTCGGCACTTGATTTGGAGTTCGTGGGACATATCGTGATTGGATCAAGAAGACATTTGACTACATCAACCTCATTTCCTAACGTTTCCGCTTAGCGATCCACAAGGGTATGCAGATGCACTCTCCCTCTCATAGATGTTGATCTCCGAGATTGATCTTGGTGAGCATAGGAATTTTTTTGTTTCACATGCAACGTTCCCCAACATTGTGACCCACGCCACCAGGAAAGCTCCAACCAAACTGTTTCCGGTGACCGAGGAGCAACACCCACCATGAAACGCATGTATAAGCAACCTCCACCCGCCAAGACCCTGCCATCACATGTATCTTGTGGCAGCCCGCCTCCTCCATTCTTCTGACCTCACGAGCGTCATCATGCCGTCCATCTTCTCTAGCGAGGATCTACGGCAACCTGTCACTCATGCATGCATTTGCGAGGAAGACGCCCCGCCCAACCTTCTACTCATGCGCGTGTGAGACGACACACGAGTGATACTTGTGATCTGCCTTGGGTTTTCCCTCGAAGGGGAGGGGATGATGCAGCAGAATAAAGGTAAGTATTTCCTCCAGTAAGAACCAAGGTTTTTCAACCAATAGGACGACCATGCAATCTTCCATCTTCAGCGAGTACACACAAAAAACCACACACTTGCACCCAACGCACACAAGAGGGTTGTCAATCCCCTTGAACTCGTTACTTGCAAGCGATAAGTAGTGATAGATAGAAAGTTTGATAACTATATATTGAAAATAAAAAGAAATTAAATAATAGCAGAAATGAATTTCGAGTTTTTGTAAATATATTTGCGAGGAGAGCCGGGGGCCATAGTTGTCGCTAGAGGCTTCTCTCTCGAAGAAAGCATACGATGGGTAGAAAAATTAATGTTGGATAATTGATAGAAAAGCACATAGTTATGCAATATTTTTCCATGGCAATGATCACATATATATGCATCACGTAGAAAAATTAAGTAGGCCGACTCTTGATTACATCTACTACTTTTACTCCACTCATCGACCACTATTCAACATGCATATAGAGTATTAACCAAAAACAAAGTAATGCTTGGAGGACGATGACATGATGTAAACAAAGTAAATCTAATTAATATGAATGAATCCCATAATTTTACCCTTCGTGAAAACAATACAATATGTGTCATGTCCCTTTCTTTCACTGGGATTGAGCACCGCAAGATTGAACCAACTACAACACATCTCTGCCACTAAAGACAAATTAATCTAGTAGGTCAGACCAAATCAATAGACGAGAGAGAATTACGAATCTATCATAGTCATGCTTATGTATCAAAGTCCAGAAAGGAACTCAATATAATATCATGAATAATCTGAACATAAACCCACAATTCATCGGATCCCAACAAACGCACCACACAAGAGTGATTACATAAGATAGATCACTGCGGGAAACACGATAATCTTGAGAATGAAGAACATATAGAGAGAAAAATAGCCATCTCGGTACTAACTACGGACCCATATGTCTATGGTGAACTATTCACACATCACCATGGGAGCAGCAAGGTTGATGTAGGGTCCCTCCATGATCGACCCCACCCTCTGAAATGGCACCACAACGGGGCTCTTGATGGGCACACATCAGAACAAAGACTTGTGGCGGCAGAAAAAGTGTTTCAGGAGGATATCTAGGGTTTATGGAATATATGTGAATTTATAGGATAGAGAACGAGGGTTGTAGAGCTAGAATGTGACCCCAAGCCATCATGGAGGGACCAGTCTGGCACATTGGCGGGAGACTATCTTGACTTGATCTTCCCCGGCAACGGCGCCAGAAATACCTTTTGATGTGTGCTAGAACTACACCGGTATTTCCCCAAAGAGGAAGGGATGATGCAGTATAGCGACGGTAGGCATTTCCCTCAGTGATGAGACCAAGGTTATTGAACCAGTAGGAGAACCTCCTCACACCAAGTAAACAACACCTGCACACAAATAACAAATACTCGCAACCCGACGTGTTAAAGGGGTTGTCAGTCCCTTTCGGGTACTACGCCTCAAGATAGGCAAATAACGTGAGGTAAAAGTGGTAGAGAGGATAAATAGATCGCAGAACAAATAAATTGTAGCAAGTTATTTTTGTATTTTTTGGTTTAATAGATCTGAAAATAAAAGCAAAGGAAAATAGATCGCAAAGGCAAATATGATGAAAAGAGACCCGGGGGCCGTAGGTTTCACTAGTGGCTTCTTTCGAGAAAAATAGCAAACGGTGGAAAAACAATTAATGTTGGGCAATTTATAGAACTCAAATAATCATGAAGATTTCCAGGCAATGATCATTATATAGGCATCACGTCCAAGATTAGTAGACCGACTCGTGTCAGCGTCTACTACTATTACTCCAGACATCGACCGCTATCGAGCATGCATCTAGTGTTTTAAGTTCATGAAAAAATGGAGTAATGCAATAAGAACGATGACATGATGTAGACAAGATCTATTTATGTAGAAATAGACCCCATCTTATCATCCTTAATAGCAATGATACATACATGTCGTTTCCCTTTCTGTCACTGGGATCAAGCACCGTAAGATCAAACCCATCACAAAGCACCTCTTTCCATTGCAAGATAAATAGATAAAGTTGGCCAAACAAAACCCAAATATCAGAGAAGAAATACGAGGCTATAATCAATCACGCATATAAGAGATCAAAGAAGACTCAGATGACTTTCATGGATAAAAACATAGATCTGATCAAAAACTCAAAGTTCATCGGATCCCAACAAACACACCCCAAAAAGACTTACATCATATGGATCTTCAAGAGACCATTGTATCGATAATCAAGAGAGAGAGAGAGAGGGGAAGCCATCTAGCTACTAACTACGAACCCGTGGGTCGACAAAGAACTATTCACGCATCATGGGAGAGGCACCAATGGACATGATGAACCCCTCCGTGATGGTGTCTAGATTGGATCTGGTATTTCTGGACTCTGCAGCGGCTGGAATTGATTTTCGTCCCCCTTTTTAGGGTTTCTGTAATATTCGGGTATTTATATAGCAAAGAGGCGGTGCGGGAGGCCAACGAGTAGGGCACAACCAACCGGGGCGCGCCCTGGTGGGTTGTGCTCCCATTGGAGCTCCCCTCAGGTGCGTTCCTGGCCCACTGGATGTCCTCTGGCGCAAAATAAATCCACAAAAAGTTTCGCTGCGTTTGGACTCCATTTGGTATTGATTTCCTGCGATGTAAAAAACATGCAGAAAATGACAACAAGCACTAGGCACTCTGTCAATAGGTTAGTACCAAAAAATGTTATAAAATCACTATAAAATAATTTTAAAACATCCAAGAATGATAATATAACAACATGGAACAATCAAAAATTATAGATACGTTGGAGACGTATCACACACCTTGGGCATGCCCTGTTGGCTTGGGGGCACCCCGTGTGCCATCCGGTCTTCCTCTGAAGCGTCGAGGTCTTTATAAAAAATCATCAAAAAGTTTTGGGGTATTTGGCCTTCATTTGGTACAGTATTCCTGAAAAGCCAAACGACAACTGGCAATTGACATTGGGTTAATAATTTAGTGCTAAAAATAATATGAACTAGAAAGTAAATACTTAAAAAGTATCTTAAAATGATAATACAGTAGCATGGAACAATAAAAAAAGTATAGATACATTGAAGACGTATCAACGAGTCGTGTGCCTCCAACGTTGCCTACAACCGCCCGCGTGGCACATCCCTAAGTTGGCGTGCAACTTTGCCGCCACGCCCTTCTTCTCCTCCCGCGCTGATGCCCTCCTTCACTGGCCACTAACGCGAGCAGCTCCATCCGCGAGATTCGGTGCTCCTTGTCGGCCTATTTTGCTCGAGAGCCTCAATGTGCATTGCGTCATCGCAGGCTCTCCTCTGCTCCAAGCCAAGACGAGACCCTCTACGCTCGTCATTCCCCTCTTCGACTAGCCTTGTTGCTGCACCCAAAAAACACTCTGTCCAGCAGCTTCACCTCTGTTCACATCCACCATGGCCATGACCACATGACCTCCTTAGCCGCCCGCTTCTGTTGCTTGCTCTGTTCAACACCTGCGAGCACCTTGGACTGCTGCCGCCAATACAACATCCTCACGCATGAGCATTTTGTGCCACTCCTGCCTCGAACCACCCCCACCGCGTGAACTTCGGCTTGCTCAACCCACTGACGAGCTCTCCATCCTTGGGCTACGCCTCCAAGACGTGAGCCACGGCTACCCAAGGCCTTGCATGGATGGATACCGCATGTCAATCTTTGAGCCGTGGTGATGCCTCATTTTGGATCTTGCCAAGTCTAGAACCTTTCGCGCATCGTTCACTTGAGGTGAACATCACTCAAAGACCAACATCGCATTCTGTGTTCATCAATGCACCCGGGACTGATGCTTCTCCAAGGACCCCAAGTACGACCACTACAATGATGCGACAAGTACCTCTACGGATGGATACACCAAGATCGACTACACGGAAGCCAAGTCTCGCAAGGCCCAAACTTCGTCTACTGCCGCGAGTACCACTACTTCCATAATGACTCCTCAATATCTACTTCCATCTACGTCATTGATAACCCACAAGTATAGGAGATCGCGACAGTCTTTACAGATAGTATTTCACCCTAGTTTATTGATTCGACGCAAGGGGAGCCAAAGAATATTTATTGGCCCTAAAACTTATTTAAGTTTTCAATTCAACCGAACCTCGGATATCCCTCTGCAACAAGGATTTAGTAGTAACAAAATGATAGTAGTAATAGTAGTAGTGATAGCAGCAATTTTGGTAACAATAGTAACAGTAGCAATTGAGTAGCAGGTGTGACAGTAGCAACAAAAGTAGTAACTTAGCTTGATTCAGTATATGTAAAGCATAGGCACGTGGATCATTAATGGATAATTATTTAGATGACATTGATCATATAACGGTTACACAATAGGGCGACACAGAACTAGCTCCAATTCATCAATATAATGTAGGCATGTATTCTATATATAGTCATACGTGCTTGCGCTAAGAACTTGCATGACATATTTTGTCCTACTCTCCCGTGGTAGCGGGGTCCTATTGGAAACTAAGGGATATTAAGGCCTCCTTTTAATAAAGAACCGGAATAAAGCTTTAACACATGGTGAATACATGAACTCCTCAAACTACGGCAATCACCGGAAAGAATCCCAATTATTGTCACCTTGGGGTATGCGGATCAAGACACGTAATAGGTAACTACAACTTGCAAGATAGGATGCAAATCACTCACATACTCATGAAAACATAATAGGTTCAAATCTGAAATCATGGCACTCGGGCCCTGGTGACAAGCATTAAGTATAGCAAAGTCATAGTAACATCAATCTCAAGCAAACTGGATACTAGGGATCAAGCCCTATCAAGCTTAACTCGGTTACATGATCATTCTCATATAATCCCACCATCATCCAGCAAGCCTACAAAGGAATTACTCACTCCCGGTGGTGAGCATCATGGAGGTGTTGATGAAGAAGGGTTGGTGATGACGATGGCGACGAACACCCCTCTCCAGAGCTCCAAACAGACTCCAGATCCGTCCTATCGAGGAAGAACGGGAGGTGGCAGCGGCTCCGTCTTGTGAAACGCGATGGTGACTTCTCTCTAATTTTTTTCTCCGAAGATGTGATTTTATAGGACTGGAATTAGGGTTGGAGGAGCCACATGGGCCCCACAATCCATGAGGGCGCGGCCAGTCGGCGCCCTGTTGGAGACGTATCAAATCCCCCAAGCATAACTCATTGCTTTTCCTCAAGCAATTCAGTTGATAAACTGAAAGTAATAAAGAAAACTTATACTAATTCTTTCGTTCTCGTCATTATAGAGATGCTTAGCTAGTGTTCAAGTTTTCAGCATAAATCATTAATAAACACATCCATTAATAATTTAAGCATCATATCCAATAATGGCAATACATAACCAACTAGCAAGCAATAATAAGATATCTCACATGCCAACAATTTGTCAAAACAGTCACGATATAATATGGTAGCATGGTAGCTTGCTTGCCCGTTCTGCGACCGCAAAACATAAATGAGAGCACCTGTGAGATTTAAGGAGTGACTAAATATTATAATTCATTATACAAAATCATACTCATACCCAACATTGGCTAGTCTCAATGCATAAAAATGAAAATAGTCCTCTCTAGTCTCGTGTTGAAAGTAAGAGGGTGATCACTCAACATAAAAGTAAATAGATAGGCCCTTCGCAGAGGGAAGCATTGATTTGCAGAGGTGCTAGAGCTCAAGTTTTTAAAGCGGGATTGAAAATATGGTTTTGAGTGGTGTTCTTTACCGTCAACGTTATGACAAAGGTTTTCAGTATCTTCCATGCTAAACTCGTCGTTAGTGGTTCCCGAATAGAATTGTAAAGGTTGTACTCCCATCCATCGTCCATACACAACCATGGCTAACTGAATTCACGGGTGCCTTCTAAGATATCAACTTTCCCAAGGAGTTTTGTTTTAATATAATTTTGATTAAGCAGGACTGGGCGTCCTTGTTACCGACCTCTCTCATGCAATGACGATGAATAAACGCTCGTTGTGAGATTAACTTAGTTAGTATGGAATATACCAATTGCCCCGTCGCTCCATGAGTGGTACGAGTGCAGAAAACAGATGTTTGTTTGAATATTTAGAGGTGGCACATGCAAATTTACTTGGAATGGCAGGGTAATACCGTATATAGGTAGGTATGGTGGACTCATGTGGAATAACTTGGTTTTAAGGATATTGGATGGACAAGCAGCATTACCGCTTAGTATAGGTGGAGGCTAGCAAAAGATTGGGAAGCGAAAAACTAGAGAGCAACAACGGTCGTGAACATGCATTGAAAATAATAAACTTTGGACAAATCATGAGTAGAATATAAACACTCTGAATTTAAATATCATGAAGGCTGCATTAGTTTTGAATCAACCACATGTTTTCACATGGGCCAAGTCAAACCACTCTAATCACTTAGAGGAAAATACCATACTACCATATCACATCATAACCATTTAAATGCATGTTGACACGTAAGGTAAATCATTATCAACTCCTAGCTACTTAAGCATGACATGAAAACCTACGATCTCTAATTGTCATCACAAAAATGTTCACTTGTGATATAATGAATCAAGATTGGATGAGCCAACATATTTACAAAAACAAATAAAACAAGAAGAGTTCATAGCCATTTCCTTTGCCACGATCAGTTCATCAAATATCATCATTATTGCCTTTCACTTGCATGACCGAATGATGTGATAATAATAGAAAGTGCAGTGGTGTCCTGGACTAAGATGGAATCTGTAGGGCAGTTTTAAACAAAGGGGAAGGGATGGTAATGTTGGCTCTTCGTTAGATCAATAAGAAAGCATATCACAGCCACTCACAATTTTCATCGTGGTCTTCCCTTTTCACCACTCAACAAAAGGAAAACAAGTTCAGAGAAACACACTAAAATATTTTAGAGTTTTTGTTTTTCTTAAGCAAGCAAAAATAAACTAAGGGAAAAAAGAACGACAAAAACTATTTACGTGGGAAAGCTCCCGACAGGCAAAAGGAAATCTTTTGGATTTTTCTTTTAATGCTACAACTAATTGAGCGGGAAAAAAACCAAAAAGAAGCGAGAAATACTTTTAGATTTTCTATAGTTTTTCAAACACACAAAAAAAGCAAAAATAATAATGCTAAAATGGATATACAATGAAAGAGGATGAACACCGATAATTTAATGAAGTGCGTGAACATGAATGTTATGTCGGTGAGAAATACGTACCCCACCAAGCTTGGGCTTTTTCCTAGCTTGGTAATCACCACTAGTAGTAACCATCAGGAACAGGAAAGTGCTCCTGTGGTGGCACCTAAGCATCCCAATCCTCGGCCTCGGCCTCCGAATCAGCCAACTCGTTACGATATGCAATTATGTCTTCTGGCATGACGGTGTAACCACTCCTGGCATGCAAGTCAAACAAAGAAGGTGTAGGTAACACAATAATATTGTGAGTAATCTCGATGTAGACTAAGTTATAATGAATGTCATGTGGTATATCAATTGCATGAGTGAATTGATGTTCTATCATAGATTGGTGGTCGAGATAAACTTGGGGCAACAAATAATCAGTAGGGTGTATAGCCACTTCAAAATACTTAGCCAGGTGTGTGGCATAAATACCACCATGAATCTTGCCTTTGCTTCGATTAAGATGAAAGGGGCGCGTGACAATAGATCCTAGATTGAGTTGGAGCACTGAGACCACCACCTTGGTCCATAGCAGTTATCCATTTTCCTATAAACAGAGAGAAATAATGTACATAAGGAAAATGCAAACTAGTGGTCCTGATTGTCGGTGCACTAATAATGGGGTACCTAGTGCCCCTGACTTGTGCACATACGTCAAGAGCATCACCCCTAAAGTGCAACCACCAACCCAAGCGACGAGCCAGAACCAAACGCTGGCAGGACCAACACCAACACCTCAAGACGTGCCAAGAACCCCTGGCACCTGCCGGGGGCGAAGGCACAAGGATCATCACCAAGACCCGACAAGACGCCTCTCCGACAAGTGTGAGCCAATCTACCATAGCTCCACCTCATCGCTACACCAGTCACCTGTTGATGAGGTGTCGATCTACCACATGGCTATGTGGCTCTCGCTGGCTACGTGGCGGCGCACCGGAAGACAGGTTGCATCCTATTGAAATCCGTCCAGAGCCGTGTCAAGACCCCGAGCCATGGCCAGCTCATAGGTGGCAAGAGCCTCTAGGGAATGCACCCCCGCTTGCCACTGAAGGACGCATTTATGGCGCTCTGTCTTAAGTGCCAGACTTAGGTATGATAGAATTTTTTACTACTTGATCACGTCAGTTGTCACTGTGGATGACCCTTGAGCTATAAAAGCAGGCCCGAGGTAACTTAACAAATGGTTCGACACCCGGAGCATTCGCACTCTACACATTTGTACTCAGGCACTAGCTATCCGCGGTAACCCTTGCCGGGGAGGCTACTGCGTGAGCTCCATCTTCCCCAATCAATCCACCAAAGCAGGAGTAGGTTTTTACGCTTAACAACGACCTGAACCTGGGTAAAATCTCCTGAGTCTCATCAGCGTGTAGCTTCGTACTCTCAGCTATTTGTGTGATCACTGCCCAGCGAGCCTACGAATAGATTAGTCACGAACGATGAAGAGCTTCATGGAATTGGAGAGGGAAGAAGGTTGTTGATGAAGATGGCGATGATTTCCCCTCTCCGGAGCCCAAATCGGACTCCAGATGGGTCCTCCAGATGAAGAACAGGATGTGGCGGCGCCTCCGTATCGCAAACTCGATAAAATCTTCTCTCTTGATTTTTTTTCCGGGATGAAAGGGAATAAATAGAGCTGAGTTTGGGGGCGGCAGAGCCACGTGGGCCCCACAAGCCCTGACACCGCTGCCTGGGGGGTGGTCGCGGCCACAGGGCTTGTGGCCCACTGGCTCACCCCCTCCTGTGGATCTTTGCGCAGGTATTTTTCATATTTTCCAGAAATATTCTCCGTAAATTTTCAGGACGTTCCGGGAACTTTCATTTCTGCACAAAAACAACACAATGGCAATTCTGCTGAAAACAGCGTTAGTCCGGGTTAGTTCCATTCAAATCATGCAAATTAGAGTCCAAAACAAGGGCAAAAGAGTTTGGAAAAGTAGATACGATGGAGACGTATCAAATCCCCCAAGCTTAAAACCTTACTTGTCCTCAAGCAACTCAGTTGACAAACTGAAAGAGAAAGAAAAACTTTGCCAAACTCTGTTTGATCTTGTTGTTGCAACTATGTCTAACTCATAACCAGAATTTCAGCAAAATCACAAGTTAACCACATAAGCAAGTGACACAAAGGTCTCACGGTAAACTAATATCAATGGCATAATCAGCTAGTGAGCAAATAATAATGAGTTTCAGATACCAACAATTCAATCAAAACAAGCATGAAGCAATATGAATAGGCGGTATCTCGCTAGCTCTTTCTGAGACCGCAAAACATAAATGCAGATCACTTTCAAAGATCGAGGACTGATTAAACATTGTAATTCATAGCAACGAAGATCCAGTCATAGTCATACTCAATATCAATCAAAAGCAAAACATAAAAATGACAGAGGTGCTCTCTAATTGGTTCTTATATAAGAAGAGGATAACTCAACAGGAAAATAAATAGACAGGCCCTTCGCAGAGGGAAGCATTGATTTGCAGAGGTGCCAGAGCTCAAGCTTTGAAAACAAAGATAATAATTTTGGGTGGCATGCTTTCATTGTCAACGCAATGACCAAGAGTTCTCAATATCTTCCATGCTATTCATGCTATAGGCGGTTCCCAAACAGAAAAGTAAAGTTTTAACTCCCCCACCACCAATCAATCACACTCCACGGCTAGCCGAATCCTCGGGTACCGTCCATACTACCGTCAATCGGGGGGGGGGGGTCTTGTTTTACAGTTATGTTTTCGATTTAAGCGTGGAACTGGGCATTCCAATTACCGGCCCCTTTCTCGTGAATGACAGTGAATAAACACATGTCGAGGATAACACGCCTAACATGGAAGATACCAATAGCCCCCTATCACCACATGAGCGGTTCAGGCATGCAAAACAGATTATTTCTTGAAGGTTTAGAGAATGGCACATGCAAATTTACTTGGAACGGTAGGTAGATACCGCAAATAGGTAGGTATGGTGGACTCTCATGGAAAAACTTTTGGGTTTATGGAAGTGGATGCACAAGCAGTATTCCGCTTAATACAAGTGAAGGCTAGCAAAAGACTCGGAAGCGACCAACCAGAGAGCGACAACAGTCATCAAGATGCAATGAGTTTGAATAACATTGAGTGCAAGCATGAGCAGGATATAAATCACCATGAACACGAACATCATAGAGGCTATGTTAATTTTGTTTCAACTACATGCATGAACATGCGCCAACTCAAGCCACTTGAATCATTCAAAGGAGAATACCATCCTATCACACTACATCATAGTCATCTCAAAATCTATGTTGGCATTCAAGACAAACCATTATAAGCTCCTAGCTTAATAAGCATGCCATTAGAACCTATGATCTCTAAGTTGTCATTGCAAACATGGTTCTCTCTCAACAAAGCTGAATCTGGGAGGACAAGCTAGTCATATTTACAAAAACAAAATAGATAGAGTTTATACCAACTTTTCCAGTCTCAGTCACTTCATCATATTTCGTCATTATTGCCTTTCACTTGCACGATCGGACGATGTGAACAATAATAAGAGTGCTCGTGCATTGGACTAAGCTGAAATCTGCAGGCAAACACAAAGGAGAAGACAAAGTAATATGGCTCTTTGAAAGCTAAACAGGTATGCATGCAAGAGCCACTAAACATTGTAACCAATATCTTCTACCTTGACTCAAAGAAAAATAAAACTATTTACACGGGAAAGCTCCCAACAAGCAAAAGAAGAAAGGAAAATATTTTTGGGATTTCTCAAAAGGACACAAAACAAGAAAACAAGAAAACAAAAATAAACTAGCATGGATAATACAGTGGCAAAGTGTAAACACCGACTAACAAAGTGAAAGCATAAGCATGAATGTAAAGTTGGTGAGAACACGTACTCCCCCAAGCTTAGGCTTTTGGCCTAGCATGGTATACTCCCAAGGAGGGAAATAACCAGCTCCGGGATACTCCGGAGTGGACTGTGGATGCCACTGCTGTGTGAGCTCCTCTGGCTCCCACTCATAAAGTGGCGTCTGGTACTCGACTGACGGCTCGGGCATGGGCACTTGTGGTTGGGCCAAGCCACAATACGCGTAGATGTCCGAGGGCATAATAATGTACCTGCCTGCATAAAGGTTGAACAAAGAAGAAGCAGGCAAAGTAATAGTCTCTCGAGTACCCTGACTAAATACCAGGTTATAAATCATCCGTCTACTAGCATCTCTATCCAGAAAATCATGGCGAACCATGCTGTCATAATCCAGATATTTCTCACGGAGAAGCATCTCTCCTTCCTCCCCCAGTCTAACAGGTATCTCAAAGTGTCTGGCAAGACGGGTAGCATAGATACCTCCATAGACGACACCTTTGGAACGGTTTGTGTTCAACCGCTGAGCTACTATAGCACCTAGGATATAAGTCTTATCGTTATAAAGGCCTTCGCGCAAAACCGCAAGGTCTGGAGAGCTAAGTGATTCAGCCTCCCCACGGCCAATCAAACATTTTCTGACAAATAATGAGAAGTACCGAAGCACTTAAAAATGTATGCTAGCAATTCTAGTGCGAGACACTCCTCTCTCCTCTCCAACAACAATAGTACCTATGAAATCCTCCAAGTCCCGTGGACAAGGATCATGAATATCCCCAACATAAGGTAATTTGCATACATTGCAAAAATCCTGTAGTGTGATGCACTGGGGGATATCGTATAACATGAACTCAACCATAGGAGGATTCTTCCTCGGACAAAAGTTGAAGCTTTGAATGAAAATATTGGTGAGGAGGAGGTATTGTGGGCACTTATCTTCAACGAACGCGGTAAGACATGCGTTCTCCACCAAGTAATAAAAGTCTTCATAAAGCCCAGCGGCGTGCAAAAATTCATCACTTGGCCACTCGCACGCTCGAACTTCTGTGACTCGAGGAACCACGTATTTGGGATGGTTCTTCTCATCCTCCTTGGTGTTATGGCTTGAAGAGCCTCTCAAGAACCTCCTCGTCTATTCCCTTTTCTAACTCTGAAAAATTCTGAAATTTTTAGAGACTTCGAAGAAAAGTGAGTAAGGATTAACCCAACTCGTAGCAACTACTCCTACTAGTGCCTAGAGACTGTATGACGCGCTAAAACTACTTGGGACCAGCTAAAATCAACATTTCAAGCTCAAGAACAGGGTCACCAAGGTAGCAAGAATACGCGAAGGATAAAGCAATAGATTAGAAACGAATTGGACCAATGGATGAGTCACTTACCGAGGAGTAATTTCCCCAAAACGGTTCGGAGAATGGTTCTTTGAGCAAGGAGATCGAAAATCACAGCGAAATGAGCAAGAACACGGGTTTGAGCCGCGAAACGATTTTTCTCGAGGTAGATGAAGAGGATGGGAGCTGGAACGAGTGGAGGGGGTCCTTGTGGGCCCCACAAGCTTGTTGGCCGCGGTCAGGGGGGAGGCCGCGGTGACTTTAGGAGAACTAACTACTCATGCAAGGTATCAAAAGGTATTGTGGGGTTTCATGCGGGAAGCCAGCATTTGTCTCGTGGCTAGACAACTTGCCTTTTGAAATTAGTTTTGACAACTTGATTTCTCGCACACGAGTCCACTAACACCACAATAATACACTATCGTGGAATCATTTCGTCTCCATATGGAAATGCCGTCCATGACACTCACGCTTATCTTGACAATTTTATGAGTAGCCATTGAAGTTATCTATGAACAACATATGTCTCCAAGTAGTCCATATCCGCGGACGCGGCTATTCGAATAGATCATAACCCTGCAGGGGTGTACTTCGTCACACACGCTCTCGCCACTTATCGCCATGTGCACGTCATGCACCTCGGCAACCTTCAAGCGGAAGCCCAGCGAGGGAGTCGGCCACGACCGTTAACCACACTAGTACCTAGTCCAGGTTTATCGCCTATCTGAGAGTAACCCGTACGGAAGTCCGGCCGAGGTTTCCGCCACGATCTCAAACGATGTGCGCAGGGTTCCCAAGCCCACCATCCGGGTGCCACTTGGTACACCGTGCCACTGCCTACCGCATCACGGTCCACCTCTCAGGTCAGCACCATGCACGACCTCCAGCATTACTATAAACACCAGAAATTACTTGCAACTCCTGGACCGAGTACTACGCGATTAATAGGCCGAGTGGGGTCATATTTCAGGGCCCAGCATGTGGTAGTATCTAGTCTTGGATTACATACACGGAACTCAGTTCCTAAGGACGGTTCCAATGAAACAACCCGCCATGTACTCCTACACAGCCTTTCACCGGTACCTTTACCAAATCAAGTTCAACACACAACCTTTGCTCACCGAACACATTCCTCATTTCTGTTCATCTCCTAGATGACAGACCATACACAACTCTCTAAGCATAGCATGCATAGCAGGATAAGGCACATCATAGCTCAAGCAACTACGAGGTATGCTAGGTTGCAAGGTTCGGCTATTTACTGTGACAAGGTTAAGTCATGCAAAGGAAGTGGGACTAACTATCGTGGCAAAAGCAGTTGAAGCATTTGATCCTAATGCAATGAATAGGTGCAGGAGCAAGAACATAGGAGTTATCGGGATGATCAAAAGGGTTGCTTGCCTTGTTGCTCAGAGGAGGAACGATATCCGTCAGACGGATATTCGGTGGAATCCGGGGGTGTGGAGCCTATCGAAATGAATGGCAACATTCAATAACAATCATATGCACTCAAAATGATGCATGAGCATGGCATGAGAATGCAAGGTGATAAGTTATTATTTTCAACATGTAACAGGTTTAGAGTTGATTTGAATCACATTCGAATAGCAATTTAAACGGGTATTCTCGGATACCGGTTTAATTGATTCGACCCGATGCTCGGTTCATCTTGATGTTAACATGCAAGAATTGTCATGTTATGATACTGATTTGTACTTAGGGCAGTGTGTGATCATTGCATTTATAATGAAATTTGGATATTTTTGCAAATTCCATTTATAAAGTGATTAAAGAATTGAATTATTCCTTATTTCGCAATTTAGGATCCTGTAACTTTTTCAAACATAGTTGAAAATAACATAATCAGAATCCTTGAATTTTTCTAATACTTTTTCATATATAATTTATTTTCATTGGAGTTACAGATTAATTTCTATGATTTTTTGCAATTTTTAGCAATTTCCTGAATTGGTTTTAAACCGGAAATTCTATTTATTGCAACAGGCTGACGTCAGCAGGTCAGCCGACCTGCTCAGGTCAAACCTGACAGGGGGGCCCCACTGGTCAGCCTCTCCGGGACTAATCCCGCGCTGACCAGCCCTAACTGAGGTTTGACTTGGCCTTGGGCCCACTTGTCAGCGAGTGATTAAGTCACTAATCGGCTGGGTTAGCTTGCCACATCGACCTCCACGGCGGCGAGGTCGTCCTCGCCGGTGGGGAGCTTCCGGCAACCACCAGCACGGCGGAGGGCTCGGAAACGGCGCACAGGGGGCCAAATGTTGCGCGGAGAGTACCAGAGCAACGGCACGTCTCCCGCAGCTTCATTTCTGCGCCTAGCCGGGGCTGATCTGGCCGGAGATGGCGTCGGCGACGAGCTTGGCGGCGGCCAAGGCTCGGGCGTCATCGAGGTCTTTGAATCAGAGGGATCTACGCTCGGTTCTTAGCTGCTACGGCATCTACGCGTCGTCCTGGAGCTGTTGGTGCCCTCGGAAGGACGAGCTGGACATCGGAGGGCTACCGGCGACGAGCGGCAGCGGCGGTCCTCGTCGGGCTCCGGTGAAACTAGGGCTAGAGGAGGGGATCGAGGGGGAAAACATAGGGGAAACGACCGCATGCTCACGGGGAGTGCAGAGCAGAGCTTAGACGACTCGGGGAAGGCCTGGGGGCGACGAATTGACGGGAGAGGTCCGGCGGCCGGAGGAGGAAGACGACGGTGTTGCGGGCGTTGCAGGGCTCGAGGAGGCTTCGGCTTCTGCAGAGACGACCAGGGCGATGAGGCGGAGCTAATGGCGTACTCTGGGAGGGGATCCTATGGCCAGGGGCACGGGCAGCTCGAGCTCGAGCTCGGCTCTAATGGTGGCAGCAGGGAGAAGGAGGGGATCCGGGAGGAGGGGAAGAACCGAGGCGGGGAATGGATAGGGGAAGCTCTAGGGAGCTTATCCCCGTCGTCGCCAGCGCGAACCGGCGGCCAGGCAGGCACGCAGGTGAGTGGCCGCGCCGGAGGAGGCGGCGGCCACCTCCTGCTGCCTACTGGCGCGAGGGAGGGGACGAGCGGGGAGATGGGCCGGGCCAGGCTTGGGTGACAGGTAAGCTTTTTCCCATTTTCTCTGTTTTTGTTTTCCTGTTTTGCTAATTATTGTATTGATAATTAATTCAGCTCCAAAATAAAAAGTAAAAACTATTTTAGACCTCCTGAGATATTTGTTATAATATCCCCAATCATTTCCAAGGTTTTCAACATTTTTGGAAAATTATAGTTTCTGATTTCAATTTTTAAATTTGAAACCAGTGGCTTTTGCATTTATTTAAAATGCTTAAAGTGTCAAGAAAATAGTTTTCTCCAATGCTCATTTACTTTCATCATTTATCAGAAAGTTTGAACATTTCTTGAGGCCATTTTGGGTTCATTGATTTTGAACTAGTTGAAATTTCCTTTAATTGAAATGGTGGCTAGGGTTTTGAGTTTTTCCTTTGCCACTTTGTTGTTTTTGTTGAAACTTCTTAGATGCAAATGCAAAGAAGACATGAGCACAATGCTATCTTGCTTAAGGGTTAGGGATGTGACAACTCACCCCCACTCAAAAGAATCTCGTCCCGAGATTTAGAAGTCGTCGGGAATAACGCAGGATACTCAAGTCGAGACGATCCTCTCTTTCCCAAGTTGCCTCCTTTTCAGAATGATTTGACCATTGAACTTTAAGAAACTTGAGGTTTCGACGTCGAGTGGTACGGTCAGCTTGATCAAGAATACGCACGGGGTATTCTCGGTAAGAAAGGTTATCTTGTAGATCAAGCGTTTCGTGGTCCACTTCACGGATAGGATCCGAAAAGCAACGCCTGAGTTGCGAGACGTGGAAAACATCATGAACCTTGGAAAGATGCGGAGGAAGTTCCAACTGGTAGGCAACTTCTCCTCGTTTGGCAAGAATGCGAAAAGGACCAATGTAACGAGGAGCCAACTTGCCCTTGATACCAAAACGATGGGTACCCTTCAAAGGTGTAACCCGAAGGTAAGCCTTCTCGTCAACTTCAAAGGTCACAGCCTTATGATGACGATCATATTGGCTCTTTTGACGAGACTGGGCTGTTTTCAACTTTTCACGAATAATGCGAACCTGCTCTTCTGCATCCTGGATCATATCCGGGCCAAAGAGTTGCCTCTCTCCGGTTTCTGACCAATTTAGAGGGGTTCGACATCTTCGTCCATAGAGAACTTCAAAAGGGGCTTTGCCCAAGCTTGATTGATAACTATTGTTATAAGCGAATTCGGCGAATGGAAGGCACTTCTCCCAATTCATACCGAACGAAATAACACAAGCTCGGAGCATATCTTCTAGGATTTGATTCACTCTTTCTACTTGACCACTTGATTGAGGATGGAAAGCAGTGCTAAAAGATAGGTGAGTCCCCATGGCATTCTGAAAACTTTCCCAGAAGCGAGAAGTAAAGATACTCCCACGGTCCGGGTTAATTTCCAGGGGAACACCATGAAGAGACACTATTCGAGAGATATATAACTCTGCTAGCTGGCTAGCTGTTATACTCTCACGAACAGGAAGAAAATGAGCCACTTTGGAAAGACGGTCAATGACCACAAAGATAGCATTATTTCCTTTCTTGGTCTTGGGAAATCCGGTAATGAAATCCATGCTAACTTTATCCCATTTCCATTCAGGAATAGCTAAAGGTTGAAGGGTGCCAGCAGGCCTTTGATGTTCTGCCTTAACTCGGCGACAAACGTCGCAGTTAGCAACGAACTCAGCAATTTCTCTCTTCATCCTAGTCCACCAGAACCTCTGGCGTAGGTCCTGATACATCTTAGTACTACCGGGATGAATGGTGAGAGGGGAATCATGAGCCTCCTTAAGGATTAACTGTCTTAGATGTGGGTTCTTAGGAACCACTAAACGATTCTGGAAGAACACCACATCTTGATCATTCATGGAAAATTCTTTAGCGTTTCCGCTAAAAATATTCTCCTTGATCCGTGATATACCCTTGTCACGCTTTTGGCCAGCTATAATTTGATCCTTAAGAGTAGGCTTCGCCACCAGGGTAGAAAGGAATCCTTGAGGAACAATATGAAGATTCAACTTCCGAAAGTCCTCATGGAGAAGTGGTTGACCTTGTTGTAGCATCAAATTGTTACAATAAGATTTACGACTTAGTGCATCGGCCATAACATTGGCCTTCCCCGGGATGTAAGTTATCCCTAAGTCGTAATCCGAGATCAACTCAACCCACCGTCTTTGCCTGAGATTCAAATCCGGCTGGGTGAAGATATATTTCAGACTTTGGTGATCAGTGAATATTTCGCAACGATTACCCAAAAGGTAATGTCGCCAGGTTTTTAGTGCATGGACCACAACTGCAAGCTCAAGGTCATGTGTGGGATAATTATCCTCATGTGGACGCAACTGTGGAGATGCGTATGCGATCACATGATGATCTTGCATGAGAATGCAACCTAATCCTTGTCGCGAGGCGTCGCAATAGATAACAAAGTCCTTAGAAAAATCTGGTGGTAGCAACACAGGTGCGGAAGTCAGGCGTCTTTTCAGTTCCTGAAAACTATGCTCACACTATGGTGTCCACTCGAACTTTTTATCCTTCTTGAGGAGTTCAGTCAGAGGCTTTGCAACCTTGGAGAAATTCTCGACGAAGCGGCGACAATAGCTTGCTAGACGAAGAAAACTCCTAACTTGCTTAACCGATTCAGGTTGAGTCCAATCAAGGACATCTTGAACTCTCTCGGGATTGACAACAATACCCTTACCAGAGATTACGTGGCCTAGATAGGTCACTTC